>NC_090444.1:909679219-911033262 GCF_031143425.1 Pleurodeles waltl | reverse complement strand
AACTAACATATTGATAGAGTGTAGAAAATGTGAGTCTGCAACTGGGTTTACAGTTACACATGGTACGTAATCAACATCAACAATGTCTTCCTTCACGACCAGGATACCACCTATGCAGTGACCAATCCAGTGTACATCACTGATCTGACTAGATTCATACGGAGTCACTTCAAAATGTCCGAAAGCCACTATCGAAGGAGTGTGGTCTGGTCGTGGAGTCACACGGACCCTGGGTACAGTACCTTGGAAAACGATGAGGAAACAGATGTTGCTCGGCATCAGGGAGATGAGGCGTTGATGGAGCCAGTGCTGCGTCGGTTCCCTACTGCTACCTCGAGGTGAGGCATCAGTTCCTTACTGCTAAGCAGGGGAGGTGAGGCGTTGGTTCCTTATGGCTGCAGTGGAGGTGATGTGGCGTCAGTGGTGAGGCGTTGGTCTCTCATGACAAGGCAGGGTCAATGAATCCGGCAGGTCAAGATGCAAGGCGTCAACTTTGCAGTGTCATGATGTGATCACACCACAAGGTCACAGGTGCTGTGGCGGGGCGGAGTTGAGTTTCACGGATGACGGTGACACGTCACTCAGGACTCACCTGGTGGAGGGACTTCGGAAGTGCTGCAGCAGCATCTGGCCTGTGTTGCAGATCACAGTCGTTGCACTCAGAAAGGACCATGGCTCAGGTGCAGGCAGCGATACAGGATCAGAGAGCGGCACCAGTTCCTAAATCACTCTTTAATTGATGTGCTTAATTTCTTCTTGGCTGCACCTGAGCACACTTCCAAGGGCCCAGGAACTGGATTTGGCATTACTTTGCAAGTCAAGACTCCCAACAAGAGAATCCAGCCTCTGGCAGGTGAAGTCTTTGATGGCCCAGAGACTTCTTAACAGGATGCAAGCTCAGTTCAAGCCCTTGGAGGACCTTGGAAAGCAGAATGTAGATAGCGAAGTCCAGTCCTTTCACTCCCCGGACAGACACACCAAGCAGTAGGCCAGTATAACAAAGCAACAGGCAGAGTGGTATCCCCTCCTACAGCACCCAGCTCTTCTTCCTAGCAGAATGTCTTCAGTTCAGAAGTGTTCTAACTCTGGTTTCAGAGGACCAGCGCTTATACTCATTTCTGTATTTGAAGTACGCAAACTTCAAAGAGAAGTCTTTGTGGTGCACAAGATCCTGCCATTCCTTGCTCTGGCCGCAGACACACTCCAGGGTGCTGTAGACAATTTGTGTAAGGATTGGCACAGCCCTATGCAGGTGCAGGTCTCAGCCCCTCCCACCACTCTAGCTCAGGAAGACCCATCAGGATATGCAGGGCACACCTCACCTCCCTTTGTGTGACTGTGTAAAGTGAATACACAAACAATCCAACTGTCATCCTGGCCCAGATGTGTATTCCATGGACAGGGCAGAGACACAGAATGGTTAAGTAAGAAAATGCCTACTTTCTAAAAGTTCAGTAACTTAACTAGGGCCTAGTTAACATCAGCAAGGCTAGGCCTCTGCAACATCAAAAGAACAAGCAAACACCAGTGCTGACTCTGTTTAGACAACACAATGATTTCAATTGTGATCACACAACTTAATTATTGTGATCACTTTTGAATTCTCACTGTACATAACAAATTATTATACCATTCTGCATACAACTGTCAATTGTTATTTTCAGTCATCTTGAAGGCAGCCTTTGATGAAGGTTACATCGGACCAAAATAATACAAATGTTTAAATAAGGTTGAAACAAGGATACTGGTCCTTTTTTTAATTAAAAAACAATCCTTAAAAATGCCTCCAGGCCGCCTGATAGTCTCCAGGCTTGACTCAGTGCTTGAACCTACTGCACAATATGTGGATTTTTTTTTTCTAAAACCTTTTATGGAACTAGTGCCATCATTTCTTCAAGACACAATGGATTTCATCAATAAAATTCAAAATTAGGTGTTCAATCCACAAATACAAACAGTAGTCACTTTGAATGTCATTTCTCTTTCCACTCAAATCCCACAAGAGGAGGGGTAAGAAGTAATTGATCTCTAACTTGAAACAAGGCCAAGATCCCACTGAATTGATAAAATATTTAGCCAGGTTTGCTATCAGAAATAATAATTTCAAATTCAGGGATGAGTTTTATTGGCAAATCAAAGAGACAGCCATGGGTTGTCCCTTTTCTCCAGAGCTAGCAGTGCTGTACATGGCCCAATTCTAGGAATGGTCTCTCTACCACTACCACCCCTTTTTCCAACAATTGGGTATTTGGTTGAGGTACATAGATTACGTCTTTTACATCTGATTAGGCCAAGATGACTCTTTGAATCAATTCTTTACCTGTCTAAATGAGAGATCTCCTGACATTAAATTTTCCTTGAACAGCAACAGCAAAAGCATTACTTTTTTAGATACTGAAGTGGTTGCTAAAGATGACAGATTGAAGACCACATTACACATCAAAGACGCTGATCGGAATAAGGCCCTCCACTACTCCAGCCATTACCCACAGAGTCTTCAGGACAACTTGCAATTTTTAAGAATAAGGTGGAATTACTCTGAGAAAGGAGACTACTTCTATCATGCACAAAATTTGCTTGATAAACTCAAAGAACGGGGTACCAAAAGATATTGCTAAAACATTCTATGAAGCAAACCTGGTTCAACCCCCTGGAGACCCTGTTGACTAAGACAAACAAAACATTGAGTGAATGTTTGGTCTGTGTTTCAACAGCTTGCCCACAAACATAGCATTTCAAAAAAATCATATTACAAAACTGGCATTCACTTTCACCGCTGAACAAATCTTTCCGACTCCTCCTTTTCACGTTGCAAAAGGACAGAAGTATTGGACGAAAAATAGTGAGGGCATACACCCCACAACCAATATCTAAAAGCAATTTAAGACAGCCTTGGAATTTAACACCAATCGAAGATCATCATAAATGTGGTACATGCATTAATTGAAACCAAACAATTGAAGGGAGTGTTCTCCAGCATTAGACAGTCACATGGAAACATACCATCTTCTCTAATTGCAAAACAAAAAATGTAGTTTATAGCATCATTTGCCCATGCAACAAACTATCTATAGGGAAAATTAATCAAGAAATTTGTCAACAAATTATTCAACACAAATCCTGTGTACGTCGAAAATCCACAACTGCTCCATTAGTTAATCGCTTCACTGAGAAACAGCATTCCAAAAATGATTTTCGATTGACCGTATTAACAGTCATACAATTGGATCCCAGAGAAGGAAACACTGATAAACTATGGACACAAAAGGAGGCATACCTCATCCTTCACTTCAATACTGTTATAGATTGACTGAATGAAATGATTGACATTCAGAACTTAAGCTGTTAGATGTTGGTACTTTCCGGAAACAACTAGTTGAGTTTGAGAGTCCTAGCAGACTGAGAGGTCCTTGAATACTAAGTTCTGTGTGCCAAAAGATGTTCCCATTCGAAACAAAAATGACCTGAGATGTGGGAGAAGCCAAATGGAGACAAGCGACTCTACGTGCTACATCTTTTCTATAAATCGCATGCACTTAGAAGAAATAGCTGGTCACGCTTTGTTTTCCAGAACAAGCAAAGGAATAGCAACACTTTATTACTTGCGCCACAATAGTCTAACCATTCAATGTAAGAAATACCTCAAATTTTGTAACAGAAACAAGTCATCAATGGACTGCCCACATCCTATAATGGGACTGTTATTGCCAACCAGCTTGCTCATCAACAAATATTTTGAGAAATCCATGTCTACACATTGCTAAACTAGCTTTACCAATGAGAGTACTAAAAATCCCATAATGCACTACCATCAATGAGAACCCAGGTTGGGCTTCTATGCCCTTTTCATTGGCCTGACAATCTTTTTAAATAAAAAATAACAATGGCAACATTAAAGAAGGACTTTTGAAAGAATGTAAGGGCAGTTTGTGTCATGGCATGACCTGCAGCGGATTAACATTGAGACGTTCTCCACTACTTAATAAGTTTAGCAGTCACAATGCATTAAATAATGTATCCTTGCCATGGACATTCATTGCAGCCGTACTTGTGTTTCAGAATTGTTAACAGGGGTTAAAATTGTTTAAAACGTTTTGTTTTTTTTAATATAATTTGAAATTAAATTGACAGGGTGGTCACCCGTGAGCAGGACTGACCCCCTGTTGGGGCAATTTATTTTAGTAGCTGTATGGTTTCCCTATACAGCTATTAAAACATATATATAGATCTAGATATATATATAGATCTATCTTTATATAGATATGTATACTATATATATATATATATATATATATATATATATATATATATATATATATATATATATATATACATACATATATATATATATAGAGAGAGAGAGAGTTCACTTTTGTCAATATGTGTGTGTGCAGCCCCCAGGGAAACCACATCCACATATAAAAGTGATCTCTTTGTGTATATATATATATATATATATATATATATACATATATCTATATATATACATATATAGTCCAACGAAATGGTCCTCATTGTGGCGCGCATCGCATGCTGGTGCAAGCGTGAGGAATGGACCTTTCCTCCTAATTATTTTAAAACAAACAATTGAATCTAATTGTGACGCTGCACTGCAGGAAAGTTTATATGCTATTAAATTTCAATTGTGTACATCACCAACCATCACCACCGAAGCGTTTCGACCTCCCGGTCTTGCTCACAATATATATATTTGTATTTATTCACCACCAGTTCTCTTGCAGCTTGCGTCTTTAAAGCATTGCACATACTTCAACTGAGGGAAACATCCTTTTTTACGACTTTTTTATTACGAAAGTCGTGGTTAACGAAAGCGCAACAACGCTTTCTTTAACCACGACTTCGTTTTTTTGTGCCTTAACTACGTATGTTCTGAACAACGAACATGCGTGGTTAAGGTACAAAGAAGGGAGTTGGCGAAGGAGGACGACACAGGTGACAAGGGGTTGACTAAGGTAAGTAGTGGGTTTAGGTTTTGGGGAGGGGGTGGGGGTCAGGGGGTTTTAGGTTTTGGGGTGGGGTTGGGGGGATGGGGCGTTTTTGGTTTTGGGGAGGGGGTGGGGGGTCAGGGGGTTTTAGGTTTTGGGGTGGGGTTGGGGGGGTGGAGCGTTTTTGGTTTTGGGGAAGGGGTGGGGGGTCAGGGGGTTTTAGGTTTTGGGGTGGGGTTGGGGGGGTGGGGCGTTTTTGGTTTTGGGGAGGGGGTGGGGGGTCAGGGGGTTTTAGGTTTTGGGGTGGGGTTGGGGGGTGGGGCGTTTTTGGTTTTGGGGAGGGGGTGGGGGGTCAGGGGGTTTTAGGTTTTGGGGTGGGGTTGGGGGGTGGGGCGTTTTTGGTTTTGGGGAGGGGGTCAGGGGGTTTTAGGTTTTGGGGTGGGGTTGGGGGGTGGGGCGTTTTTGGTTTTGGGGAGGGGGGTAAGGGGGTTTTAGGTTTTGGGGTGGGGTTGGGGGGGTGGGGTGAGGGATGTAGAGTGAATGGTGCCTATTAGTAATGGTTTTATCAGGAATGCCTTTACAACGAAATATCGTTGTTAAGGCATTCGTGGTAAAATCATTAGTAGTAAGGACGAGGTCGGTGTTCCGACCTCGTTGTTAAGGTTAGTAGTTGTTTTTAATTCGGTGTTCCGTCGTATAATCTTCAACTGACGCGTTTCAACTGTAGCTTTTAGGCAGCAATAAAAAAGTCAAGTAACGCTTGTGATTATTTTTCTTCTAAAAAAATTTATGACTTTTGTCTAGAGGCAGTTTTGATGGCAGAAGGTTTATATGCCGACTGCAAAGATCAAAACGGTGTTATATGTGAATAGCTGAGTGGATTAGTAAAGCCAGCCATTACCTGCACACAAATACAAATGAAATGTATGTGCGAGGGGGGCTATGGAGCGATGAAGGGCACTTTTGCTGGGTAGTAGTGAGGGAATCCGAGAAGGAGGTCATGGGAGCACCAATAATGATTGTTGGACTGGGCGCTAGATGCGCTAAAGACTGTGACGAGGTGAAGTAATAGTGTGTCTTTTTTGTTTTTTTGAGTGTCTTGAGAGAACGTGCTGATTGAGGGAACAAGCGAAGGTAAGGTGACCTTTACTGTTGCACACATCACACCCACCAGAAATTTTTTGACTGTCTACGTGGGCTAGTGTTTTAGAGCGACAGTAGCAGAGATGGCGTCTCGTTGGATGACTGCTGCTCAAGCCCTAACTCGGGTTATAGAGAACAGCTCTGACGTAGGATCAGAGACTGAGACATCAGATACTGAGACAGTATCTGAGGGACAGGATAATGGGCCAGACTCTGGGAGTGATTTTTCAGTCGAAAGAGTCCCATCCTATAACTCATCTTCCAGTGATTCTGAGGGAAGTGATGAGGACAGTCCTGCTGCCCCTTTGCAAGCACGGTCTGTGCAGCGGGACAATAGCGCATTAGCCCAACCCAGAGAGCAGGTGCAGCAGCAAGCACAGAGAGAGTGCTCTCTTGGGAGCTCCCCAGTTTAGCTTAGCCCCACATTCCACCACCCTAATTGTATTGTGAAGACATTAAAATTATCTATCACATAACCTGGTTTTGTAAGTCAGGCACCTGGGTTTTTGGTCCTGGGCTCAGCGGCCATTAAGTGAAACCTACCAAACCCAGACATTTCTGGAAACTAGACACCTAGGGGAATCAACACAAGCCTCACCGCTGTGGATTTCCAGAGTCCACAGTGGTGTGACTTGTATGGATTCCCCAAAGTTCTCTTACCCAGAATACCCTGCAAAGGTGAAATGTTGAATGAAAACTCTATTTTTTCTTGCATTTCGGTCACACAAACTACAGGAATTTGCTGGGATCCACAAAATTCCTACCCCCCGTGATTTCCCACCTGTCCTGATAAAAACGCTACACCACTTGAGTGCCTGCACCTAGTGCCTGCGTCAGGAATGGATCACCCCAGGGTTGCCCTCATGTAAGGACTAACATTGACCATTGTGTGATCTATTCCTGACACAGGCACTAGACCTACCCAAACAAGTGAGGTATAATTTTTAGTGGGAGACTTGTGGGAATGCTACATGAAAGGAAATTTGTGGCTCCTCTCAGATTCCAGAACTTTCTATCACCAAAATATAAGGAAAAGGTGTTTTTTTGGCCGCATTTTGAAGTTTGCAAAGGATTCTGGGTAACAGAACCTGGTGAGAAGGCCACAAGTTATCCCATCCTGGGTTCTCCTAAGTGTCTAGTTTTCAGAAATCTCCAGGTTTGCAAGGTTTAACTAGGTGCCGACTGAGCTAGAGGCCAAAATCCACGGCTAGGAACTTTGCAAAAAACAGGTCAGTTTTTTGGAGGAAAATGTGATGTGTCCATGTTGTGTTTTGGGGCATTTCGAGTTCAAAGCACTAGGCCTAACACCACAAGTGAGGTACCATTTCTATCGGGAGATTAGGGGGAGCTGGGTAGAAGGAAATGTGTGGCTCCTCTCAGATTCCAGAACTTTCCAGCATCAAAATGTGAGGGAAAAGTGTTTTTTTCCAAATTGTGAGGTTTGCTAAGGATTCTGGGTAAGAGAACCTGGTGAAAGCCCCACAAAGCACCCCATTCTGTATTCCCCTAGGTGTCTAGTTTTAAAAAATGTATAGGTTTCCTAGGTTTGCCAAGGTGCCGTCAGAGCTGGAGGCCAAAATCCACAGCTAGGCACTTTGCAAAAAACAGGTCCATTTTCTCTGGGAAAATGGGAGTGTCCACGTTGTGTTTTGGGGCATTTCCTGTCGCTGGAGCTCGGCCTACCCACACAAGTCAGGTACCATTCTTATTGTGAGACTTAGAGGAATGCTGGGTGGAAGAAAGTTTGTGGCTCCTCTCAGATTTCAGAACTTTGCAACACCAAAATGTGAGAAACAAGCTTGGTTTTTTTTTGCCAAATTTTGAGGTTTGCAAAGGATTCTCAGTAACAGACCCTGAACAGATCCCCAAAGGTCTCCTCATCCTGGATTCCCCTAGGTGTCAGGTTTTCAAAAATGCACAGGTTTGGTAGGTTTCCCTAGGTGACGGCTCGGCTAGAGGCCAAAATCCATAGCTAGGCACTTTCCAAAAAACACGTCAGATTTCAATGTAAAAATGTGATGTGTCCATTTTGAGTTTCCTGCCGCTGGCACTAGGCCTACCCACACAAGAGAGGTACCATTTTTATCAGGAGACTTGGGACAGAAAGAAGAACAAGTGTTATTCCCCTTGTCTTTCTCTACATTTTTTCCTTCCAAATGTAAGACAGTGTGTAAAAAAGAAGTCTATTTGAGAAATGCCCTGTAATTCACATGCTAGTGTGGGGACCCTGGAATTCAGAAATGTGAAATAACCACTGCTTCTCAACACCTTATCTTGTGCCCATTTTAGAAATACAAAGGTTTCCTTGAACCCATTTTTCACTCTTTATATTTCACCAAATGAATTGCTGTATACCCGGTACACGATGAAACCCCATTGCAAGGTGCAGCTCCTTTATTGGCTCCGGGTATGTAGGGGTCTTGATGAACCTACAAGCCCTATATATCCCCGCAACCAGAAGACTACAGCAGATGTAACTGTATATTGCATTCAAAAATCTGTCATAGCTGGAAAAAAGTTATAGAAGAAAACGTGGACAGAAACTGCTCTTTTTTCACCTCAATTTCAATATTTTTTTATTTCAGCTGTTACTTTCTGTACAAAAACCTTGAAGGATCTACACAAATGACCCCTAGCTGAAATTTGGTATTTTGTCTATGTTTCAGAAATGTTTAGCTGTCTGGGGTCCAGCATTTCTTTCACACCCATTTCTGTCACTAGCTGGAAGGAGGCTGAAAACACACAAAAAATAGTAAAAATGGTGTATAGCCCAGTAAAATGCCAAAATTGTGTTGAAAATGTGGTTTTCTGATTCAAGTCTGTCTGGTTTTGAAAGCTGGGAAGATGGTGATTTTAGCACCGTAAACCCTTTGTTGATGCCATTTTCAGGTAAAGAAACACATGCTTTGTTCTGCAGCCCTTTTCCCCCCATTTTCTGAAGAAAAAAAATTGCAGCTGTTTTTTGGCCAATTTCTTGGTCTCTTCCATGGGAAACCACAAACTCTGGGTACCTTTAGAATCCATAGGATGTTGGAAAAAAAAGACACAGATTTTGCATGGATAGCTTATGTGGACAAAATGTTATGAAGGCTTGAGCACGAACTACCCCAAATAGCCAATAAAGGGCTCAGCACTGGGGTGGGGAGGAGAGAGGACCAGCAGCTAAAGGGTTAAGCTTGCTATATAACCTTCCAACAAAATAATGGAGTGGAATTCATCTTTAAATCACAGAATGTTGTTGAAAACAAATTAAGGCGCTTCATTTCACCCTTCACCTAAAATAATTGAAAATATGCCCCCAATCCCTCTTCTCAATCTATAGTGTCATTTTATTTCCACAGATATTTGAAAAGACATGTTAATGATTTGTTTGCTCTATGCCTCAACTTTGAAAAAAGAAAAGTGAATCACACAAATTGTCTTCTCACTGGAAATAATGGTTAATTTTAAATTGTATCTAAAACAAGTCTCTTTTTCTTCTTTCACTTCATTTTTGTATTCAGAATAAAACACAGAAGTATCCTGTCACAGGATACTTCTAAAACTTATGTAAGTTAAAAAGTGAGGTGCTAATTTAAACCCACACCCAGAATTTATCGAATTTTCATCCACTAGCTCATTGTATGAATTTATATTTTTTTCAGTTTCCTACAATTCTGGTTCCTGAAGAGAACCCCAAAATCAAACATGGGGGCAAACTGATATCTAGGTAGTGTGTCTATGTTAAAGGGATATACAGGCCTACAGGGAATTGTTGATGGAAAATATTTGAATAGTTAGAGCCCTGTGAGAGGCCTTAAGCTAAGGGAAATGGCAATGTTGACACTCCTAAGTTATAAGCCAATTAACTAGGGGTTCAGTAAGGGCATTCGACTTCACGCTCCTTTGGTTGCTTTCGAATTCAGAAGTGATATATTGAATGTTACATGTTTGTGTTTTTTTTTTTGTGCATATTAATTTGCTATTGGCTCAATGTGTTGACGTTGATTCAATTTGGGATTTGTATCATATGTCTTTGTATTTGTGACATGAAGATATTGTTTCTCTGTCATTGACAGCTGTATGCAAAATGGTATGCTAGTTTGTTATGCACAATTAGGAATTAAAAAGTTATCACAATAATTAAGTTGTGTGATCCCAATTGAAATCATTGTGTCGTCCTAACAGAGACAGCCCTGCTGTTTGTTTCACTTTCTAAAAGTGGCATTTTCAAACTTATAATTCAAAAACCAAATTCACCATAAGATGTATTTTAAAATTGTGAGGCCGGAGGCCCCAAACTCCATATGCTATCTGCTCCCCGTGGGAAACTACACTCAAAAGATATTTCAAGACAATCCCAATGTTATCCTATGAGAAACATAGGCCTTTCCATAGTGAAACATGAATTTAGCAGTATTTCACCATCAGGACAAGTAAAACACACCCGTACATGTTCTACCTTTTAAATGCACAACACCCTGCCCATGGCGCTACCTTGGGCCTTCTTTAGGGGTGACTTACATGTTGTTATAGGAGAGGTTTGATCCTGGCAAGTGAATGGACGTGTTAGATTGAAATGGCAGTTAAAAAGTGCACAAACAGACACTGCAGTGGCAGGCCTGAGATTTGTTTGCAGGGCTACTCATGTGGGTGGCACAATCAGTGCTGGAGGCCCACTGGTAGCATTTGATTTACTGGCCCTGGGCACACCTGGTGCCCTATGCTAGGGACTTACTTGTAAATCAAATCAGCCAATCATGGAGGAACCAATCACCAATATATTTTAGGCGGAGAGCATATGCACTCTAGCACTGGTTAGATGTGGTAAAGTGCCCAGACTCCCAAAGCCAACAAAAACAGGTCAGAAAAAAAAGGTGGAAGAAGGCAAAACATTTGGCGATAACTCTGAAAAAATCCCAGGTCCTTACAACCAAAATGTAGCGAAAGGTATTAATCCTACAGGCTATTTCTGTTGGTTACACCAACAGGTATTAACAAACCTACTGACAATGGACCAACCATTAAAAACAAGCACTTGCAATGCAATGGGTCTGGCATTTGCTCGGGTTAGAGCTATTAGCATTGTAAATTCCTAACTTGACTTTTCTTGCCACATAAATTTCAAATGAAAAGTAAAACAACTCACATAAGCGAGCCGATTCAAAGCGCCTTGGCTGCCATGATCATGAACATGAAGAAAAGACACAAAAAGAAAAAGAAGTTTAGCCACGGTCAAACATATCAGCATTAATGTAATTATCCATTTAAAAGGGGCAGTCTGCAAGGCGGTAGCAAAACTGCCCCAAGTATGCACAAACGAATAGCATTTATCAATGATAACGAAGGATTTTTTAAAGGCAAGCCCACGAACGAGTGAAAGTGATGGGCGTACGGTGGGCGTGGTTAAAAGTCCACAATACTTATAACAGGTCATAGTGCTTGGGCGCTCGACCTAACAAGAATTTCTGCTACACGATGACTGACCTTGAACACCATGATGATGAATAGGTTTTGGCAGAGAAAAGTATTAAGAGAATTACTAATTATCTTCCTGCTAGTTTTTCTCAGAAGAACCCCAAAAAGCTGGTTTCATTTCACTACGTAATTTTTCACATCTGGTTGTTTTTATTAATTGCTTTTCTTCTGAAAAGCACAGGAAGGTTCCTTTTTAGGATGAGCATAGCAGCGCACAAGAGCTGCTTTTCTGACATGTTGTAATCTATTGTAGGCTTTAACCACAACCACCTCACATCCATCACTTTCATTCGTTACTCAACTTGCCTTGCAAAAATTACTGTATGTCATTGGTAAATGCTTTACGTTTGTTCTTCCTTGAGGCTGCTTTGTTACTTCCTTGGGGATCGACCCTGTTACATGGATAATTGCACAATTGCCAATATACTTAATTGTGACCTAACTACTTTTTTTTCTTTTGTCTCACGCCTTCATGCTCCATTTTGCACTTTAAAGTTTCATACAGCGCAAACTCCATCAGTGGTATTGAAGCGCTTTGCATGAGCACCAGTTATGTCACATTGTTTACTTTGTCTCTCCCCTTTGCACTTCATGATGGGGGGAGAGCAGAAATGCTTCAGCTTGTTTTGATTTGGTATTGGTGTTTCCAAGTTGAAGATGTTCCATTGCATTTCCCGTGACACCCACGCTCTAGTTTTTATTTGCCTGCTTACAAGGCTTTTTGCAAGAGTTAGGCCATTTTTAAACCCCTCGGGGCTCGCATGCAAAATGAAGAGTGTCTGAGGCCCTGTCCTGTCCTGCACCACCCCATGCAAAGCACGCCAACCACCTGCTAGTTGAGTGAGTGTTGCACCAGGCTAGTGTGGAAGCCTTCGAGTGACGTGGTAGACTTTGGAAGCTCCTGTACCATCGCGATGTACACTGTCGCAACAGTGTGTCGAGTCTAACCGATAATGGTTTATTTTGCTTTCTTTTGAATAGAGGTTCATACCACCTTTTTCAGTTTCTAGGTGCAATACGAGTCACTGTTAACCAATTAGGTGATGGTTGTCAAATGTCAAGTCGTTATAGCTGCTCCAGTTAAGAAATCTAAGCATTATGTCCAATGTAATTTCAGGTTATTTTAAAGAAAATGAAAGGAACGGTTATATATTAACTGATAAAACTAAGTGGGATCAATTTAACTAACCAGAGCCTTTTATAATAAAAGGGAAATGATACAGAAACTAATGAATCAAGTAATGTACAAACCTATTGTAAAGCACTTGTTCACTGCCGCAGCAAATTTTGTCCTCACTCCAGACGATTATTGTTTCAGTTTACATAGAGTTTGGGCTGCGTAATTCACCTAGGTGTTCAATGGATGAATTTGCATGGGCAAGGTACTAATTGCAATTTGTGCACAACCTGCTACTGGAATCGGGCGCAAACAGTTTGCATTCAGTTTCAAAATTACCCTCGCACTTTGAATGAGGATGTAAATGATGTTCATGTAATTGTCTTTGAAAGAATGAAAGGTAAACTATACCAAGTAAGTGTTGTACCTGTCACAAGCCACAAGGATAAACGCAGACACCTGAAGTGAATTAACTATCCGCACAAAAACAACACTGCCTTCCAGTTTTGCTTCCCTGCCATTATAATGGACTACACATCCCAGAATGCAAAGAACAAAGTGGAACTGGATGAGCTACTCACCACAGATATAGGGTAACATTAGATCCTTGGGCATGGTAAATCCCTTTCTTTATAGTGAATTCTATTCCTGGTCACATATATAGATGAGCTAACCTGTCTGCTCTGTCAATCATCACACGAATGTCAAATATCTTGCCTCCAGTATGTCTCTGTAATGCCTTCAGTGCATGATAAGGTGTCTTGAATGCGGCTTTGTCTGCCTAATGACATTCAAGCAATGTTTGTACTAGCCAAATAGCCTGTTTTGATAATGATTTTTGCAGCTCGGCTCACATGGCTTTATTCCCTCAGGGTTCCTTAGGGAAAACAGCAGTCACGTGGCTTACTCCTCGCCCAATGAAAACGTAGGTTTGAGCAAACAAGTGTTCACTATGCCTAGACCACCTCCCCACAAGGGATTACGCCCTTTGCGTGGCTACAGAAAAAAAAAAAATTGTGTGTAAAGCCTCGGGATGTCGTTGTAAAATACTCTATAGTCTAACCTTGAATATGTAGAGTGATATTTCGGTGTCAACCAGTAAAAATAGGAATGTGTTTCAGTTTTCCAGCCTATACCTGTGTGGCTGTGTTCCACAATTATGCATAACTGTGCATTGACCTTTTCATTATGCGGCTCTGTGTCCCAATAATGGATGGGGAACTTCATGCCGTCAAGGGCCTTGTGTTTTGGGATTCGAAAGTGCTGCCAACCCTGTTGAACAGGAACAGTAAATCACACGGTGGCACAGTTAGCAGCAATGGACATCCAGCTGTAGTACCCCAGAGTAAACACCTTCTCACAGACATGGCTTTGTGCAGCTGTTTCGAGTGCTGGGCTGCTGTTTGCTGCATCGCCTTCTAGGGGCGCTTTGCATGCTCTAGTGCAGTGGTCTTCAAACTTTTTAATGCCGCGCCCCCCCAGTTGAAAAATACAAATCATTGGGCCCCCCCTCAGAATTTTTCACAATTATTTTAGAAAGATGGCAATGTTTAAATAGGTCTAAACCTATTTAAACATTGCAGTTAAGTACTGTTACCTTTTTAAAACTGCAATAACATGCTTTTGCTTAAAACAAAGGCATGTTATCTGTATAATATTTCTTTTGGCCAGAGTTTGGCGCCCCCCCTGGGATCACTTGAGGCCCCCCAAGGGGGGCCCGCCCCCCAGTTTGAAGACCTCTGCTCTAGTGGAATGTACAGCAACCACCTGCACCTGTTGCCCCTTCTGGTTACCCTCTCGCTACTATTCGAGTTACATGGTTAGGTTTAGTGCAGTCCTAAGTGTCTAAAGAAACGCAAACGAGAAATATTTCTTCATTTGTAGGGGACGGTCGACTGAGGACAGGTTGGGCTGCAGGCAAATGTCCTGGCAAGCTCAAATGTCCTGTAGGCTCAGCCAAATTCTAAGCTTCCTAGAATTTGATTGAATCTTCCCCTCCTGTTTCTCCTTCCAGTGGTACTGGCTTCCTACAAAATCCCCTATTCCCCGGCTGTCTTGCAACGGGTGGGGTCGTCACTCCAACATCCCTTGCCAGCTTTAGTATTGTCCAGTTCAGGGACACCAGGCAAGATAATGTGTGGTAGATGTTTAATTTTCTTTTGTCAACTGAATGAGGCTTACGCGGCTGATATAAAAATGAATATGTTTTACAGCCTTCTTTATTAAAACAGCGCCAGTTTTTGTTATAATGCGCCAGTGTAGAGGTTGTTTATACACATAAATATGTTTTACTTGTTTTGATACTGGGCGCAGCTTAGGGTGAGGGGGTGCAATCCAGGCCCCTCCCCACAGGGAGCAAGTACTTTGCAAGGAAAATGGTTCCCCCATGCTTCCCCACTGCGGCTTTACCCTACACCGCGCTCCGGTGTTAAAAGTAGGTTTGCGCTTTAGAAATGCCAAAGCTTACTACATGGTGCTGCAGCCCTTGGCTGCCCCAACGCAAATGCTCACGGTTTGAGGCCACCGCTGCAAAAGCATTTTATTACACTTCATCCATTGCACACAGGTTATTGGCTGCATGTTATAGGAGTTGAACAATATAAAGAGACTGACATTGGTAAGATTTATGAGCGGGCATGAACGCTATACAGTATATCGTCTGTCTTTTGTAGGGTGGTCATCTCATTTGGTTTTCTTCAATGACAATATGATTGAAAGATCTTTGAGTATACATGTTTTTTGGTAGCTGCTGTTTAAATGCATTCCACTGCTTACATGTTTTTTTAAATGCCGTTTTCAACGACAGTACCTCCAACTTTCGCAAATGCGAGACCTAATGCATTGCAAAAGTTTGTTTGTTTCCTTCCCGCTCCTTTCCGTTTGCATCGAAATGACACTAACTACAGCTGGAGTTCAGAAATAAGGTTCTGATAGTTTTCCCTTTTACTAAGTTGGCTTATTGTTCTGACCAATCACCCATATACAGAGGAAATCACCTTGATTTTGGCTTTTTCCAATTCATGGCTAAAAAGTTGAGGTCACTCCCAAAAATGACCCGAGTCAGAGAAATTCCAGCAGCTTGGAGAGGGGGCGGGGAGCTCACAAAAAGCCCTGACCTGCTCCATAGCCCTGGTGCTCATAGATTTTAGTGCCACAGTTCACTACACGTTCTTAATTTTCACCCCTACGTTGAAATGAGAAAAACACTAAGCAACCCTGTGGTGAACGATACAAAGGAAATAGGTTTTTAGAAGTTTGTTAGTCTCACCAGCATGCAGAACAATTATCAAGCAAACACGTACAGAGAACAGGAAAACACCGATTATGTTATATACCGGCAGCAACCTTTCCTGCATACTTATGGATTTCTGCATCAAACGGATCTAATTAGCGCACACCGCGCTCATCTGCTCCGACCGCCTAGGATTAACAGAATTTTGGCGTCCAGCTCCACTCGTCAAATCTGTGTGGGCACCTACCTTTTAACCTGGGATTAACCAATAATTAACTCCTCCCAGCGTTTCGCCTGGTCTACGCAAAGCCAATGTGCGCCGTATTCACCTTGACACAGTACTCCACTCCTCTTCTGTTTCTGTATCCCTCGCCTTGAGCATTTTCGCAAACTGACCTGATGCTCGCTTCTCCGATCTGCGAAACACAGTGGTCTTAATAGGCATGGCTCCCTTTATCTTTCCACCATTAACGTGACAGTGTGAACAATTAAAAAATATGAGAGCGTCCCTGGCTGCCTAAACAAAACTATTTAGTGTGTTGCATGTACAATTTAGTGCCATGAATAGCTATGGTACACCCATGTCGCTCGTTCTACTCTTTGCTCCTATTCTGATCTCCTGGGCCCTTTTCACAGTAGTTGTCGCGGCTGACCTTTTCCTCTCTCCTACCTGGCTTTGTCTGCCCGCAACCCTCACCTTTCATTCTCTCCCTACAGCTTGCAAAGGGCCAGTTTTAGTGTTAGTGCACCCGGTGCAACAATCTTTGTTGGTGCACCACGTCCCCTAATAACCCCCTTCTTCACGGGCTCCCTCACTACCACCCTCCAATTGTATCTGCCTCTCTTTAGCCCGTCATCTACATGTATTTATTCTATAGCGCTACTCATCCAAATGCAGTGTCAGAGCGCTACATCATGAACATATTACACAGAGACAATGACTCATACAAGTGTGTCTGTTTTGGAAAAGTTATTTAAGACAGTAAGGAATACAATGTGTAAGTGTCACGTGCCAAACTACTGGTAGCTATTATATGTTAAGAGTTCTTGGTCTAGAGAAATGAAGGGGCAGATTTACTAAGTTTGCACAAATTAAAGTTGCTACGGTGCATTGTGTGAAAAAGAGAACACAGCACCATGGGCCAGATGTAGCTAAGGTTTTTACCCATTCTGTGTCTATGGGAAAAAGTGTTCGTACATATGGCCCCAAATCTACTAAGTTAAGGTGCTGTTGCTCTCTTTTATGGTGCTGACATACCTTAGGCTGCCCTGTGCATGATGACAAGCATCCGTTTTATATAGGAGAGCAGGGCCTTGGTTGCACGGAGATGGACGCGTGAGCCTGAGCTACAGCACACTAGGCACCACAGGTGCAAATACTCCTCTGTGGGGGTTGGTGGTAGACCGCTTCTTCCTTTTGTAACCCTGTGATATGCATGAGGGACACAGAGGCTGGGAGAAAGGAATGCAGCAGCAGAGCGGAGGCAACTGGAGGAGTTAGCAAGGTTAGGGGGCCCTGCTTGAAAACACAACAAAGACGCAAGGTGGAGCTGGGGAGGCTGTGGTGAGCTGCTGGTCCTCAAGGGGTAAAGCTGAACAGCCAGCTCCTCGAGGGCAGGGCTGGTGGGGACAGCGGATCCCCAGGTGGGGAACTGTGGTGGTCCATGTGAGGGGTGGCCCAGGTACTATCAGGAAACACTCCCCTATCTCCCAAGAGTCTATCACATGACCCGCAAGACAGGAGGCATGTGGTGGTCAGTGTGCGCCCTCAAAGCACCAACTGGAGGAGGTGCGCCTCGTTGCTGTGGACTTTGTGATCTGGTCCACCAAGGCAGAGAGTAAGTTGATGGTGCTTCCCAAGACTGCAAAACTGATCCTCAACACTGCTTCACCAAATTCAGTGTTGTCATTGGATGACCTGCAGCTAGCATCCACATAGGGAGGCCTGGAGGCACACATGGCACCAATTCTGGCCACTAAAACAGCAATCTTTGGAAAGTGGGTTATTAGTAAAGACAGGTAGGTACCTACACTTAGTAATAAGGCCACAATCTCAAATAAGGTCCCGTAAAGGTATCAATAACTAAATCTTTGCCCAACCATTGGTAGCTTGGCCAAGGAGCAGTTAGGCTTCACTTAGGAAACAGTAGTAAAACATTTAATATTGACAAAACGGTAAATAAGAAAGACACAACACACAAGAAAAGTCCAACACAAATGTATACAAATAGGAAATATTTTTATCTTTAAAATGGTACCAAAATGACAAAAATACAATGTAGGGAACCAGGTTTTATGAATTAAATGTAAACATGTGCTTTCTAGGGCCTAAAAGAAAAAAACGCAAGCCGTAGACAACTGGGTGCGCTTGACAACGAAAAAGTCAAAGTTTGAGGCCGACCGCAGTAGAGCCCAAGTTGGACACACTGAGTGGGAGGACTCAGTCCAAATTTTACCTTCGGACTTAGGCGGTCATTCTGACCGCCATGCGGTCACCGCCATTTGGCCGCTCTGCGGTCAAAAGACCGCAGAGGCCATTCTGGCTTTCCCGCTGGGCCGGCGGGCGCCCGCCAAAGGAGCGCCTGCCGGACAAGCAGGAATGGCCCTGCAACACAGAGGCCAGCTCCAAATGGAGCCGGCGGTGTTGCAGGGGTGCGACGGGTGCAGTTGCACCCGTCGCGATTTTCACTGTCTGCTATGCAGACAGTGAAAATCATGCTGGGGCCCTGTTAGGGGGGCCCTGCACTACCCATGCCAGTGGCATGGGCAGTGCAGGGGCCCCCAGGGGCCCTACGACACCCGTTCCCGCCATCCTGTTCCTGGCGGTAAAAACCGCCAGAAACAGGATGGCGGGAAGGGGGTCGGAATCCCCATGGCGGCGCTGCTTGCAGCGCCGCCATGGAGGTTCAGCCCTGCCAGGGGTATTCCGGCGGGAAACCGCCGGATCCCCTTTTCTGACCGCGGCTTTACCGCCACGGTCAGAATGGGCACTGAAGCACCGCCAGCCTGTTGGCGGTGCTTCGGTTGCCCGCGGCCCTGGCGGTTTAGGACCGCCAGGGTCAGAATGAGGCCCTTAGTCTCTTTTCTAGAGCTCTTTCTCTTGTCGTCGAGTGGGGCTCCTCTCAAACTGTCTTTTGGTGCGACATCAGCAGCTTGGCTCAGTGCGAGGTTCCGGCCAACTTCTGGAGGTCGAATTGACAGGGAAAAGTCCTGAAGCTTAAATGGGCCGAACCTGAAAATCAAGCCGAGTCGCAGTTTGATGTCGGCGGCTTGACTCTCGTCAACTGGTCAGTAACCTTCTGGAGTTTTTTTCCAAAGTTGCTTCAAACCCCCGAAAAAGAGACAAGATTCAGGCTGAGAGCCTGCCCCCCTGATGGCACCAGTGCAGGAAGAGAAGCGGTATATCCCACGGAAGAGATCCTGATGCAGGGGAACTTTGAGACGGCTGCTGGTGGCCTCGAGTGAGGGCGAGTGGCTGCTGGGGGTCTCTAAGAGCCTACTTCGGGGACCCAGGAAAACATTGGAGGTGGAAGCCGCTGTGACCGCTGACCCGGGGACGAAGGAGGATATGGCCGCATCAGCGGTGTGAAGGTGAGGCCGAAGTAGGAGGAAGCATGCCTGGAATGCTTTGGGGCTGGAGCGTCCGATCTAGCAGGGCGTGGAAGGTCCCTGGGGCAGCTGACTGGTTCTTAGAGGTGTGGTGGCCAAGGCCTCCCACAACGGACAGCTGCTGTGATCCCCAACTGGGGAGTGGGGTGCCTGCAGGACCCCACCACCGAGCGGCCCCACAGAGGAGTGAGCATATACTGGGGCAGCGGGGGCCAAAGTATCAAAGGGGAACCACCGGAATCGGCTGTCAAGTCGGGCAGCGAGGAAAGTGAGAGTGCCCAGCCACGGGAGGGCAGCGAGACTGGAGGTACGGGGCCAAGGCCCGATCACAAGAGGATGTTCCCCGAGTCGCCTGAGTCCCTGTCAGTTGCAAATTTGGCCTGAAAGCGCAGACTAAACCACACAACAGTGTCAAGACCACCACTTACCAAGTGACGGAGCGCAGGCTCTGTAACGCGCATAGCTGGAGGAAGTATTGACAATTCCTGTAAAGGTGGGGAGCTGCTTGGAGGGATAACCAACAGGCCTCTGAGGGGCTTGTTTGATCCCTTGGGCAGGTACAGTTGAATACCAAACAGCAGCCCCGCTGCAGGCCCCTGTTTTCCCCTGAGATAAAAAAGTTTGGCCGCACAGCGCAACTTGCCCCAGTTACACAATGACAAGGGGACGTGGGGGAAAGGCAATGCAACAAACTAAGTTCGACAAATATGCCATACAAAAAGGATCCATAAACACAGAGAGGCCCCCAGACTGAAGAATGACATGGTAGACACAGATCACGGTAGAGGAGGAGGGGTACCCCACACTCCATGATGTGATGGAGACCATAAAAGGAGTTTGTACATCCCTAGAGTGAGGAATTGACTTTGTAACAGCGGAGGTGGGCCTCCTGCGAGCAGTCCTGCGTAATATGGGCTCGCGAGTGAAGGAATCCGAGGACTCCTCTTCCACCCTCAGAGAAGACACTGTCAGTCTTAAGACCCAAGTTAACGAACTGCAGGTTCTCACCACCACCATGAAGCTAAACTGGAGGACTATGAACACAGATCTAGAAGAAACAATATACGGACAGTGGGAGTCGTGGAGAAGTCAGAGGGACCTGCAGTGAATATCTATATCAAGGACCTCATCCTTAAGGTCCTGCAACCTAAAGGGCTCTTTAGATTCTTCTCCGTGGAGCGAGCCCACTAGGTACCAGAACGATCACCCGGCCAGGAGCACCACCTCACCCCATTATTGCTAGAATCTTTAATTTTAGAGATAGAGACCTGATCTTGCAAACAGCATGAGCTGCCCCCTTGTTCTCTATAAAAATGCAAAGATAACTTTTTTCCCAGACTTCACACTGCAAATGCAACGACAGAGAAGTGATTTTCTGGAGGTTAAAAAGGCACTGTGAGAACGAGAAATTAAATACTCAATGATCTTTCCTGCCAAACTCAGAATAGTTGCAGAGGGGAAAACATGGTTCTTTGAGACTCCAACAGAAGCTTGTGCATGGCTTGAGGGTTGGCGAATGGTGGGGAAACCAAAGAGAAGAGCGAGAACAGGATGACAGAGCTAGGAAGGTGAGTAAACGAGGCAGGGACCCAGGGATGGCACACAGGAAAACCAACGTACTGCACCAGACATGGAAGTACATTCTGATCCCGCCTAGAGACCGAATACTGATCAGAATACACGGCCAAAGGGGAGATGACTAGGATCATTCTGTTCCTGGTGTAGCAGAGCAGAGCTGGTGGGGGGAATCTGCAGACTACCAGACACCTAGGTTTTGTCACTTTTGGGGAACACAACGAGGCAGGGCTGTGTTGCTCTACCATGGGGTCTAATAATAACAATAATAATAGTAATGTAGAAAACATTTGCAGATATGGATGAAGCTTAGGGGTTGTAAGTTTCAGGCGACAGCCACCCCAAAAGTAAACTTTAACATTATGGGTAAGGGTGACAGGCGCTCTGCAGAGTTGGGGAGGTGGGTAGTTTTAACCCCTTCGCTGCCAGGCCTTTTCCCCTCCTGTGCCGAGCCTTATTTGGCTATTTGGGGCAGTTCGTGCTTATGCCCTCATAACGTTTTGTTCACATAAGCTACCCACACCAAATTTGCGTCCTTTTTTTCCAACATCCTAGGGATTCTAGAGGTACCCAGACTTTGTGGGTTCCCCTGAAGGAGACCAAGAAATTAGCCAAAATACAGTGAAAATTTAGTTTTTTTCAAAAAAATGGGGAAATAGGGCTGCAGAAGGCAGCTTGTGGTTTTTCCCCTGAAAATGGCATCAACAAAGGGTTTGCGGTGCCAGATCACCATCTTCCCAGCTTTCAGGAACAGGCAGACTTGAATTAGAAAACCCCATTTTTCAATACAATTTTGACATTTTACTGGGACATACCCCATTTTTACTATTTTTTGTGCTTTCAGCCTCCTTCCAGTTAGTGACCAAAATGCTGGATCCCAGAAAGCTCAACATTTCTGCAAAGTAGACAAAATTCTGAATTCAGCAAGGGGTAATTTGTGTAGATTCTACAAGTGTTTCCTACAGAAAATAACAGCTGAAATAAAAAAAATATTGAAATTGAGGTAAAAAAAACCAGCCATTTTTCTCCACGTTTTACTCTGTAACTTTTTCCTGCGATGTCAGATTTTTTAAAGCAATATACCGTTACGCCAGCTGGACTCTTCTGGTTGCAGGGATATAGAGGGCTTGTAGGTTCATCAAGAACCCTAGGTACCCAGAGCCAATAAATGAGCTGCACCTTGCAATGGGTTTTTATTCTATAGTGGGTATACAGCATTTCATTTGCTGAAATATAAAAAGTGAAAAATAGGTATCAAGAAAACTTTTGTATTTCCAAAATGGCCACAAGATAAGGTGTGGAGAAGCAGTGGTTATTTGCACATCTCTGAATTCCGGGGTGCCCATACTAGCATGTGAATTACAGGGCATTTATCAAATAGATGTCTTTTTTACACACTGTCTTACATTTGAAAGGAAAAAATGTAGAGAAAGACAAGGGGCAATAACACTTGTTTTGCTATTCTGTGTTCCCCCATGTCTCCCGATAAAAATGGTACCTCACTTGCGTGGATAGGCCTATCACCCGCGATAGGAAATGCCCCAAAACATAACGTGGACACATCACATTTTCACAAAGAAAGCAGAGGTGTTTTTGCAAAGTGCCTAGCTGTGGATTTTGGCCTCTAGCTCAGCCGGCACCTAGGGAAACCTAGCACACCTGCGCAGTTTGAAAACTAGACACCTAAGGGAATCCAAGATGGGGTGACTTGTGGGGCTCTGACCAGGTTCTGTTACCCAGAATCCTTTGCAAACTTCAAAATCTGGCCCAAAAAACACTTTTTCCTCTCATTCCGGTGACAGAAAGTTCTGGAATCTGAGAGGAACCACAAATTTCCTTCCACCCAGCATTTCCCCAAGTCTCCCGATAAAAATGGTACCTCACTTGTGGGGGTAGGCCTAGCACCCGCGAAAGGAAATGCCCCAAAACACAACTTGAAAACATCACATTTTTCCACAGAAAACAGAGGTGTTTTTTACAAACTGTCTACCTGTGGATTTTGGCCTCTAGCTTAGCTAGCGTCTGAGGAAACCTAGCAAACCAGTGCATTTTTTAAAACTAGACACCTAGCGGAATCCAAGATGGCGTGACTTGTGGGGCTCTGACCAGGTTCTGTTACCCAGAATCCTTTGCAAAGCTCAAAATCTGGCCAAATAAACACCTTTTCCTCTCATTTCGGTGACAGAAAGTTCTGGAATCTGAGAGGAACTGTCACGACTCACGTGCTGCTTGCGCCTGGAATTTGCAGATCTGGGGGCGTGAATCTTCAATGTTCGGCTTTGGCCCAAAAAGGGGCGACTCTTTCTGGTAGCCACGGTGCTGTAGGCAATGGAGACACCAAGAACAGACCGTGCCCTTCAGAAAGTAGCGCCAGAGGGAAAAACCCCTTCCAAGGGGAAAAACCTCCAAACAGGAAAAGTCCTGGAGAAAAACAAGAACAACAAACAGGAATCCAAAAGGAGCAAAAATCAGAAAATACAGAAGGCTGAGTCCAAAACCAAAAGGCAAGGAAATCAGGAGCGAAGACACCAACTGAGCAGAAAGTGTTGCAGCGCAAGGAAAGAGAAAAAACACAGCCCTTATATACCAACAAACAGGAAGTGACCCACAGGAAGTAAAAGGACACCATCTTAGATAGGGAAACAATATATAGAACAGAATAGTAGAGGAACCATAGAGAATAAGGAACAAGGAATGCTGGGAAAGCACAGGAATCTGGGAAGGAGGAAAAGACATAAAGAAAGGCACACAACAGACTGCAAACAGAAGAAAGGACAAAGAAACGAAGAAAAACAGGTAAGAGGGTTCAGAGACCCCTGGGACAGTGAAAGGCAGAAGGAAGAACGAGGCCCCAAGCAATTCTGGGGCCTCGAAACGCGCAGGAGAGGCTGGGGGCGCGCCGCGTCTTAATAACGCGGTGCGCGGCCCGAGCCGAACGCCCGGTCGAAGTCGAGCTCTCGGCTCGCGCCGCACCGCGCGGCGCGACAGTAGGTCCCCCTCCCGAAGGCCCAGGTTTAAGAGGGAATAAACAGTGAAAGCGTTGAGTCAGGAGAGGAGCGTGAACGGAAGAGGCATCTTCCCACGAACATTCACTGAGAGGATAACCCTTCCAATGAATCAGATACTGAAGTCGTTTATGAAAAAGACGAGAGTCACAGATTTCCTGCACTTCATATTCAGGAGCATCATTCACAAGGACAGGAGGTGGACAAGGAAACTGACGTGAGTAAGGATCAGGCACATAAGGTTTAAGCTGAGAAACATGAAAAACCGGATGGATCTTCCATGTATGGGGTAAGTGAAGACGGACAGCGACAGGATTGACCAACTGGAGAATACGGAAAGGCCCATAGTAACGAGGTGTGAACTTGTTTTGAGAGAGACGTGAGGGCAAGAATTTGGAGGAGAGCCAGACTTTATCTTGCAGATGATAATTTGGATTGGTTGTACGTCTCTTGTCTGCAGCCTTCTTCATATACCTCTTGGTATGTAACAAATTAGATCGAATTAGTTTATGGAGTTGGAGAAGGCGTTTGGAGAAATAGTTAATAGCAGGTAGAGGAGAGTTGGATTGTGGAGAAGTAGGGAAAGAGGTAGGATGAAAACCATAGGAACAGAAAAAGGGAGTGACCTTGGAGGCACTATGGACTGAGTTATTGTAGGAAAATTCAGCTAAAGAGAGGTAAGTGCTCCAGTTACTTTGGGTAGAATTGCAAAAGCATCGAAGATATTGCTCTAGTCCTTGGTTCAGACGCTCAGTCTGTCCGTTGGTCTGAGGATGGAACCCTGAAGACAGGGCTCTATTCATATTCAGTGTTTTACAAAAATGCTTCCAAAATCGGGAGATGTACTGAGGTCCTCTATCAGAGATTATGGTATGTGGAAGTCCATGGAGACGGAAGACATGATCTATGAATATTTGACCTAGTTCTTGGGAAGTAGGCAGCTTTTTTAGGCCAGTGAAATGAGCCATCTTTGTGAAAGAATCCACTGTGACCATGATAACCCGGTTTCCTGCTGATGGTGGGAGCGAACACATAAAATCAGTAGAGATAGTATGCCATGGGGCCGATGGAACAGGCAAAGGTTGTAGTAATCCTGCCGGTCTGGTGTGAGGTATTTTGACTTGGGCACATATGGGACAGGCCTGAACGTATCTTTCCACATCCAGTTTCCAGGTAGGCCACCAAAAAAATCGTGAAAGTAATTCTTGTGTGGCTTTGATGCCTCGGTGACCAGCTACAGGGGAATCATGGCACATTTGTAATGCTTTCTTTTGCACCTTGTTTGAAGGGAGGAATATCAGGTCTTGGTAATAAAAATATCCTTGTTTCTTGTACAATAATGGTCTTAGTTCTTCTATGTCATGGTCCGATTGGTTGGCGTATTCTTGTTGTACTTCTTCCAAGAAAGACTGAGCCACTCCAATGATCTTACTGGGTTCTAGAAGATACTGGGATGAGGAAGGAGAACACTCTGGATATCGGCGAGACAGAGCATCAGCCAGAATGTTTTGGGATCCTGGAATATATGTAATATAAAAATCGTACTGACTGAAGAAAAAGGCCCAGCGGGCCTGACGACTATTCTGGCATACAAAATTTCTTAAACATTGTAAATTACGGTGGTCTGTCCTCACCTCAAATGGTTCCTTGGAACCCATCAGAAACTGCCTCCACTCAAGGCAGGCTGTTTTCAGAGCCAATAATTCCCTTTCAAGTACGGAATAATGTTGTTCAGCTGTGGAAAGGATATGAGACAAATAGAAAACAGGATGTTCAAGGCCATCATCCTCTTGTCGTTGGAGTAAGACAGCTCCGATGGCTCTCTCAGAAGCATCAGTTACTACTATAAATTGCTTGGTGGTATCTGGATGTCTTAAGATGGGGGCTTGGGTGAAGGCTCTCTTTAAGCTTTGAAAGGCTGCTTCAGCAGCCTCAGTCCAGACAAATCCCTTCTTTAAATTGTCCTTCTTTAAGGTGTGAGTTATGTGGCTAGTCTGACTGGCAAAGTCTAGAATGAATTGTCGATAGAAGTTTGCTAAACCTAGGAAACATTGTGTTTCTTTTATGGTAGAAGGAGAAGGCCAATCTAGGATAGCTTGTACCTTTTCTTGGTCCATAGCTATGCCGGTGGGACTTAAATGATAGCCCAGATATTTGACTTCCGTTATGTCGAACTCACATTTCTCTGGTTTGCAAAATAGTTGGTGATCACGAAGTCTTTGAAGAACTTGTTTCACATGGGAAGTATGGAGTTCAGGATTTCTTGAATAAATAAGAATGTCATCTAGGTAGATCACGACTGTCTGATTAAGTAGGTCTGAAAACACTGAGTCCATAAATCTCTGGAAGATTGCCGGGGCGTTAGTAAGACCAAACGGCATAACCCTATATTCAAAATGGCCAAATGGGGTCCTGAATGCTGTCTTCCATTCGTCGCCTTCTCTTATGCGTAAAAGGTGGTAGGCTCCTCGTAAATCCAATTTAGTAAAACGTTGGGCCCCTCTGATTGCTTCCAGTATGTCCCTGATGAGAGGCAAAGGATAACGATCTTTAATGGTGATTTTATTCAGACCTCGAAAATCCAGGCACGGACGAAGATCCTTAGTCTTCTTGGGCACAAAAAAGAGAGGGGCCCCAGCCGGAGACGACGATGGAACAATAAGACCACTCTGTATATTTTCGTCCAGATACTCCTTTAGAACTTCCCTTTCGGGTTCCGTGAGGGAGTACATCCTCCCAAAAGGAACAATTGTGCCGGGTTCTAATGGAATTGCACAATCATATTCTCGATGTGGAGGTAGCACAGGTTTTGACGTTTTTTGGAAAATATCCTGAAACTCCAAATAGTGGTCTGGGACCCCTTGGACCGTATTAATGGACATACCAGTGGCACCTTCAGTGGCTAAGGATCTTTTCGGAGACCAATACTTGTCGGAAGTAAAACAGTTCTCGTGACAAAATTGCGAAGACAAAGAGACTGTCCGGGTAACCCAATTTATATATGGGTTATGTCTAATGAGCCACGGAATTCCAAGAATGATGGTATGGTTAGGGGACGTAATAAGATCGAAGGAGATGTGTTCTTGATGGTTTCCCACCTGTAGACTTAACATCAGGGTAGTGGTGTCTACAGGACCAGAGGATATCAAAGATCCATCCACAGTGTGTACCTGTTCGGGTACTTCTTTTGCTTGAGTAGGAACTAGGTTAGCAGCAGCCCATGTCTTGTCCATGTATATACCACTAGCACCACAGTCTAGTAATGCCATAGTCTTTTCTTGACGACCGTCAGGAAGTTGTAACAGGACAGGAAAGATGAACAAGGCAGTGGTATTGTCATTAAAGGAGCTGATGGAAGGTATAGCTGTAGATCCCGTCCCCTCCCTTCTTACAGGGGACGGGAGGTGGCGTTTCCCGAAGGTCTGGACGGACGTACTGGACAGGTACGGAGTATGTGACCAGCAGAACCACAATACAGGCACAACCCTCTCTTGCGTCTGTCTTCTCGTTCACTAGCAGAGAGCGGACCTCGGGTAGTATCCACCTGCATGGGTTCCCCTTCGATGTCTCTAGCAGGAGTGCGAGGTTCCTCGGAACGCTGTAGGTATGCACGGGAGCTACTTGGTTGGGTAAACCCTCTACTCCTTTTCTTTTCCGATCTCCGTTCCTGAAGACGATATTCGATGGACAGTGCTTGATCCATCAGGCCACGAAGATCTTCCGCTCTGGTAGAATGCACTAGTTCATCCTTTATTTCTTCTTTGAGTCCTCTACGAAATAATGTTACCAGAGTACGTTCCACCCAAGTGGTCTCTGCCGCCAGCTGACGAAAACGGGTTATATATTGCAGGACGTCTTGGGAGCCTTGTTGGATGTCGCACAAGGCTTCTTCAGCGGAGGCTTCCAATCCAGGACGGCCAAACATTTGTTTGAAGCGACTCACAAAGGCGGAATAGTCTGACAATACAGGGTCGTCGGAGGACACCATCGGGGTTGCCCAGGCCAAGGCTGGGCCGGATAAGGCACTGATAAGATAACCCACCTTGGTCCTGTCGTGGGAGAATTGAGTAGGTCGGAAGGCGAAATACACCGTTAAAGCATCCAAGAACTCGCGAAGCTTGGTTGGTTCACCAGAGAAACAAGGGGTAGAAGCGGAGATTGTCGGAACATCACTGGTGCGGAGGGCCAAAGCCTGTCGTAACGCAGCATTTTCATTACGTAGTTGTTGCAACTCCTGGGCTTGTTGCTGAATCGTGGTTAACAGAGATTGCTCCGGATCTGCAGCAGCCGCCACTGTATTATCCATGGTGTTTGAGGACGTCGGAATGGTTAGGCGCTGCAATCTGTCACGACTCACGTGCTGCTTGCGCCTGGAATTTGCAGATCTGGGGGCGTGAATCTTCAATGTTCGGCTTTGGCCCAAAAAGGGGCGACTCTTTCTGGTAGCCACGGTGCTGTAGGCAATGGAGACACCAAGAACAGACCGTGCCCTTCAGAAAGTAGCGCCAGAGGGAAAAACCCCTTCCAAGGGGAAAAACCTCCAAACAGGAAAAGTCCTGGAGAAAAACAAGAACAACAAACAGGAATCCAAAAGGAGCAAAAATCAGAAAATACAGAAGGCTGAGTCCAAAACCAAAAGGCAAGGAAATCAGGAGCGAAGACACCAACTGAGCAGAAAGTGTTGCAGCGCAAGGAAAGAGAAAAAACACAGCCCTTATATACCAACAAACAGGAAGTGACCCACAGGAAGTAAAAGGACACCATCTTAGATAGGGAAACAATATATAGAACAGAATAGTAGAGGAACCATAGAGAATAGGGAACAAGGAATGCTGGGAAAGCACAGGAATCTGGGAAGGAGGAAAAGACATAAAGAAAGGCACACAACAGACTGCAAACAGAAGAAAGGACAAAGAAACGAAGAAAAACAGGTAAGAGGGTTCAGAGACCCCTGGGACAGTGAAAGGCAGAAGGAAGAACGAGGCCCCAAGCAATTCTGGGGCCTCGAAACGCGCAGGAGAGGCTGGGGGCGCGCCGCGTCTTAATAACGCGGTGCGCGGCCCGAGCCGAACGCCCGGTCGAAGTCGAGCTCTCGGCTCGCGCCGCACCGCGCGGCGCGACAGGAACCACAAATTTTCTTCCACCCAGCTTTCCCCCAAGTCTGCTGATAGCAATGGTACCTCACTTGTGTGGGTAGGCCTAGCGCCCACGAAAGAAAATGGCCCAAAACACAACGTAGACACATCCCATTTTTTCACAGAAAACAGAGGTGTTTTTTTACAAAGTGCCTACCTGTGGATTTTGGCCTCTAGCTCAGCCGGCACCTGGGGAAACCTAGCAAACCAGTGCATTTTTTTTAAACTAGACACCTAGGGGAATCCAAGATGGGGTGACTTGTGGGGCTCTGACCAGGTTCTGTTACCCAGGATCCTTTGCAAACCTCAAAATTAGGCAGAAAAAACACTTTTTCCTCTCATTTCGGTGACAGAAAGTTCTGGAATCTGAGAGGAGCCACAAATTTTCTTCTACCCAGCGTTCCCCCAAGTCTCCCGATAAAAATGGTAGCTCACTTGTGTGGGCTGGCCTAGCGCCCACGAAAGGAAATGGCCCAAAACACAACGTGGACACATGACATTTTTTCACAGAAAACAGAGGTGTTTTTTACAAAGTGCCTAGCTGTGGATTTTGGCCTCTAGCTCAGCCGACACCTAGGGAAACCTAGCAAACCTGCGCAGTTTTGAAAACTAGACACCTAGATGAATCCAAGATAGGGTGACTTGTGGGGCTCTGACCAGGTTCTGTTACCCAGAATCCTTTGCAAACCTCAAAATTTGCCAAAAATACACTTTTTCCTCTCATTTCGTTGACAGAATGTTCTGGAATCTGAGAGGAGCCACAAATTTCCTTCCACCCAGCGTCTCCCAATAAAAATGGTACCTCACTTGTGGGGGTGGGCCAGGTGCCTGAAAAAAGGCCAAAAACTTGTAGAGATTGAGGGGATAGCACAGCGAGTTGATAAGCATATATTTTTCTTTTATACATCTTTTAGGCTGGCTTTGGTTTGGGGTCCCATGCACGTGAGGTATCATTTTACTTGGGGGACGGAGGGGAACGCTGGGTGGCAGGAAATTTGTGCGGCAGCGGTGATCCTACAAAGAAAAGTGAGGAAAATATGATTTTTTTTGCAAATTTTGAGGTTTGCCGAGGAGTCTGGGTAAGAAAATGTTGGGGGATCCAGGCAAGCCACACCTCCTTGGACTACTTGTGGTGTGTATTTTTAAAACATGTCTGGGTTTGGTAGGTTTCCCTAGATGAAGGCCGCACCCGGGATCAAAACCATAGGTGCCCCCCCACCCAACACAGGTAGTTTTGCAATAGATCATTTTGGTGTGTCCACATACTTATGTGATGTTCCAAACACTAACATTGTGAAAAGAAATGCACTTAGGTTATGTTGAAAAGACCCCTCACCCACCAACTAGGTTGGTGGCATGCTTCATCATCGGTGTCCCACCCGAGGCACCTAGCGTGTCACAGGTGTGCTGCGATGCCTGATTACAGCGTAGCAGGTTTTGTCATTTTTACCACACATACTGGTTGGATTTGGCACGAGGGTGAGCGATGGTTCAGTGGATCAAATTTTATTAACAAGAGATTTCACAAAAATGAAATGCACTGTTAATAACTGAAAGGCCAAAAAACTGAACCAATGACTCACAGCTCGTGAGCTGTAAAGCCACGGCAAGGCACCAACCGCTTTACAGTCCATTCACACACCTTTCATACATGACATGCACAAGACCATTCATGCCGCCAGCCACGGGCCCAGCACATTACAACACTTGCATCGACAGACAGCGCCACTCAAGGGCCCATCACTTACATACGCCCACATGCCTGATACAGAAATCACACCAGCTGATGGGAGTGTGTGGACTGGTGTTTGGCTGGCAGTGTGTTGCAGTAGCCAACAGCAAGTCAATATGTACACTATGTACACCCTCAGCCAAGCGCCACTCCACACACAATGGCATCACTTTTGTTTTTTTAAACAAAGAAACCACTAACTAATTAGAAATAATTACAAAACTACAAACACAAAAGCTCTAACTAAGTACATGACAGAAATGCCAACCATGAAACTGAACACATGAAAATACAAAACAGGCAGTTTACACTCATGGTTCTTCCCAGTAATTCTTCTGGGTGTGGTAATTCTTAAAACAACCACCCACACATAGCCCAGGCTTTGAAGGACAATCTGGGCAGTGCATTCGAGTCTCCCTCCGGATACCTCTTTGAAAACACACTCTACATTTCTTAGCTGGAAAGTCTTTTTTGGGTGTGGGAGGAATGTGCTCAGCAAAGTGGCGATCTTTCAATCTAGCCGCATCCTCCACCACTGCTTCCCTAGGAACTCTGGCCTGCTCCACCACAATAAGGCTCTCTATCACTGACTCCTGAAATTTCACAAATGTCATCTTTGACTCTGGAGACCTATCCTTAAACACAATAAAAGCACTAAAAGTTGCTAAGTGGAAGAGGTGAATTGCTAACTTCTTATACCAAACATAAGACTTACGAATAGCAGTATAAGGTTCTAACCTTTGATCAACTCTATCTACACCTCCCATGTGCTTATTATAATCTAAAATGCACACAGGTTTGCGCACTTCAGCAATCCTGGCCCCAAACAGTCACGGGGGAAGTACTCTCATCATGGATGGTACTTAGCATGTAGACATCCCTCCTGTCTGAAAATTTCAAAGCTAGCAGCTCATCATTCCGCAAGGCACTGCACTGTCCCATCTCAAGTATTTTACAAACAAGCTCCCTTGGATAGCCTTTCCGGTTACAAAGAATTGTGCCACAAGCAACAGTGTCCACTCTAAACAATTCCTTGAACAACTGCACTCCAGTGTAGAAGTTATCCATATACAAATTGTGACCTTTGTTGAACAGTCGTCTACCAAGTTCCCACACAGTTTTCTCAGCAACTCCAAAAGTGGGAGGACAACCAGGGGGGTCAATACTGGAATCCCTACCAGAGTAGACACAGAAATTATACTCATATCCTGTACTACTTACAGACAGCATATACAATTTAATTCCATATCATGCTCTCTTGCTAGGAATGTACTGCCTAAAAAACAAACGACCCTTGAGAAGGACCAAAGACTCGTCCACAGCTATTTCTTTGCCTGGAACATAAATCTCTGAAAATCGATCTACAAAATGATCAAGGACAGGCCTAATCTTAAAAAGACGGTCAGAATCAGGGTGATCATGTGGCGGGGGAGGAGCCAAAAAGGGAAGGACACTTAACTAAGCGCTCCGTCTCGGGCTCGCCACAACATATTCGCGGGGCGCTCCCGGGGCGCCAACATCTCGAGGCGGAGGAGGGATCTGCTCCGTGTGCCTCTCACCCTCTGCTGGCGGCTCCAGAAACTATCAGGTGGCCGAGAAGCGCGGCCGCCGAAGAATCGCCCTCTCCGGGGAGCCGCGGCTGGCCCGCGAGGACATACAACCCCCCCTGCTTGAACGGCCCAGGGAACGTGGGTGACCGCATGGGTGCAGGAGGAACGAGGACACACACGAAAGAGGCACGGGTGTGCCACCAACGAACTCAGCCGTTTGGCTGTACCCGGTGAGGCAGTATACCCGCCTAAGGACAACCACAGACAAGGCAAAATGGCCGGGAAGTCCAAATCAGCGAAAAGCCAGGACCGGAACACGCATGGACCGGCACCTGGCGATCAACAACTTATACCCACCCTGCAGCCGCTGGAATCCACACTCCAGGCCCACTCCTCACAATTCGAGAAAGTGCTACTGTTGCGTGGGCTCTCATTATCCTAAAAGAGACTACTGGATTTCTAGGCAGCAGGATCGATAACGGTGTGAGGGACTGAGTCTGACCCACGTGTAAGGAACTCTGTCACCCTAAATCCGGTCTTTGCTCCGGCTAACTAGCAGTGCCTCATTTCTCCCACGGGGAAGAGATGATTGGGCAGCCGAGCGCATGACATCTTTGGAACTTCTCAGGGAAGTCGTGGTCACTCAGATCCAAACCAACTCTCTTATTTACAGTATGATCTCATATACAAATGACAAAGGCAGTATAAGTTTTATATAATGTTTTAATAAAACAACTGTATTTTAGATAATAAGGCGTGAGCCGCAATAACCAGAACCATACAACACAGTAGGATTGAAATAGTCACCAGGAGAGTAAAACATAAGAACAAAGCGATCATCGTGTCTAATAGTTTCTACTCTCCCTCTGCTTGTTCTATTTCGAGCACAGCATGTTAAGCTTCTAACTTGCCTTTCTGAGTCACTGGGGAGACATCAGCCCTCATACCTGAGCAAAGGCCTGTGATCTTGGTTCAGCATCTGCAACGAGGCAGTCAGCGTCTAGTTGTGGTTCCCTGGTCGGAATCTCCCTCTTGCGTGTATTGGGGCAAGGAAGTGATTTTATAACTAACATGTCAGCGTGATCACAAAATGTCCCTACGCAGGAATGCCAAAGACTAAACTCATACCACGTCTATCGGCAATGTACCAGACTGTATCCTTGACCGAAGCACAGAGTGAACAGGAATGTGTTATGGAGAACTCCAGTGCTGAAGTACGCTAAACAGTGTGATATGAATAAAAAACAAGACCGTAGAACTGGCTATTTGAAAAATAACAGTGCGAAGCCTAATAAAAAGCATTTAGAGCAAAGTGCACAGAGGCTCTAAGCTGCAAGCAAATGAATAAAATACATCCAGGGCAAAGTGCACAAAGGCCTAAAGCCTGAAGCTAATGCTCAAATGATACGTAAAACTAACCACACTACACTACAGGCAATCATGGACACTTAGGTGGTCATTCTGACCTCGGCGGTAAAAGGCGCCTACCGCCGGTCAGAAATCCTCCATAATTCCGCCGCGGTCGCGGTAACCCGCCACGGTCATTCTGACCCGCAGCAGCCAAACCTCCGAAAATCCGACAGCCACAACAGACCGCCAGACCAGCGGTCGGCGGAAAAGTGGAGGTGACCAAACCTCCACCGTCACGCCAACAGAAATACGCCCATGCCATTACGACCCACGAATCCACGCGGCGGTCTTTCAAACGCGGTTTTCCATTGGCGGTACACACCGCCGCGGTCAGAATACACACAAACGAACAAAACTCAGCCACATTGGCCGATTTGAATTCCACACACCTGATACACATACACACACCACTCCCACACACACAATACAATATAAAACACACACCCACATCACCCACAAACCCCTACGACCAAAAATTCAGAAAGAAGCACTGAGAGACACAGCAGCGATCACAGAATACCATCACACAGAGGCACACTACACCATCACCCACACAATATCCACACACAAAACAACACACACCACCACACTCAACACACTTAACTACACATACTCCACCCCACACATCATACACACCACTCCATGGCACCCCAAAGACACCCCCGCTTCTCAGACGAAGAACTCAGGGTCATGGTGGAGGAAATCGTACGGGTAGAGCCCCCGCTATTCGGCACACAGGTCCAATACACCAGCATTGCCCGGAGGACGGAGCTATGGCAGAGGATTGTCGACAGGGTCAACGCTGTGGGACAGCACCCCAGAAATCGGGAAGATATCAGGAAGCGATGGAACGACCTACGGGGGAAGGTGCGTTCCATGGTATCCAGGCACAACATCGCCGTGCAGAAGACTGGCGGAGGACCCCCACCTCAACCCCCACAATTTACAACATGGGAGGAGGAAGTCTTGAACATCCTGCATCCTGACGGCCTCGCAGGAGTCGGCGGAGGAATGGATACTGGTAAGTTGAAGCTTCAATACTGCTTCCCCCCACCTGCATGCCAAATCATACCCCAACCCTCACCCCCATCCTCGAACCCCACCCTCACCCCCACCCCCATCCTCACACCCACCCTCACCCCCACCACCATCCTCACCCCCACCACCATCCTCACCCCCACCCCCAGCACACCTATTCCCTGCCAATGTCTCACCATCACAACCCACACATCCCAAAACCTAGGCCTGCATGCGTCCACTAAGCATGGACACCCATCACCAAAGCATGCCCAATGCATATACACATCCCCCCCACAAGCCACCCTCACCAAAGCCCCCACACACGAATGCCAGCACTTGGGGACACGGGAACCCACAGATACACCCATATGCCACACATTGAAACTATAACCATACCTCTATACCCCTGCAGGACCCGACCGTCAACACACCGCCACGGAGGGCCCAGAATTCTCCATACCCCCCACCCAAGAGGCCGTCAGCGATGACAGCAGCTCTGTCGACCTGGACACTGATGACCAGCCCGGACCATCGGGGACCTCTGGACAGTCGGTTCCCATAACACAGGCACAGGCCACTACAGACCCAAACCCCTCTGGGAACACCAGCACAGCTCCCACCCAGCGGGCCCATGCCTCTGTCTCCAGGGCGCGTCAATCTGCGGTGTGTCTACCACTACAGGGCACCCAGGATAACCCACCACCCCAACAACAACAGGGACCTGGGGGCAGTGGTAGTGGGCACACCGGCCAGGGGGCAGAGGCCCAGGGAAACAGGGCAACTCGGAGGGCAGCTGTGCGACAGGGGGGGGACGGGCCCAGGGAACCCACTCTCCACGAGGCCCTCACCACCATCATGGGAGCATACAACCGCTCCCAGGAGACGATGGCGACGGTACTGGCCCGGTTCCAGGAGATCCAGGTACTGCAGGAGGAACACTATCGGGGGTACAGGGAGGACATCAGAGCCCTCACCTCCACCCTGGTTACCATGGTAGGGCTGCTGCAGGACCTCATCAACACCAGGACGGACACTCAACAATAACAAAGGGCCCCTGCCACTAGCCTGGACCAAGAACAGCCAACCACCTCCGCCGGCGCTAGTGGACAGGAGGCCCCCGCACAACAGCAGCCCACCAGACCCCCACCTCCTGCAGGAGAAGAACCACCCCGCAAGAGGGCCCTGAGATCTCGCAAGAAGACAGAGTAGGATGTCAAGACCCCCGCCAGCAAAGGATACCACCTGATGTCATCCCACTGTCCCACATTGTCACCCTGTCCATCCTTGAACTGCCCATGCTCCATCTCTCCACAGGCCTCTGGACAATGCACCTGTGTGACTGTTACTCTGGACTCTGCCATGGACATTCCTTCACCATAGCCCCCACCCACTTGAAACCACCCATCTAATTTTGAGCACTGAAATAAACACCCATTTTGCACAAAACTATCTGGAGTCTGGCTGTGATTTCAAAATATTGTAATTGACATGACGGTGCAAATATGTCCTTGTACATAGTGAAGTCAACAAACAGCTGCCACAAAGCTGTAGTCCATGGAGAAACGAAGCACAGGACTCGTAGTGGGGACCCCAGATCTGAAATAGGGAGGGAAAAGCCACAACTCAGTCATCATACACTGGGGCAAATAGACAGGCAGCAGAGATGCAGGAGAGTAGTTCACATTTACTAAATTATGTTTGAATTGTTACCTGTGTCCTATTGGAAGTACTGTTCAATGATTCTGTCCCTGTTGTCTGTTTCAGCCCCATCGTCTTCCTCCTCGTCACTCTCCACAGGTTCCACAGCTGCCACTACACCACCGTCTCGACCATCCTCCTGCAGGAAAGGCACCTGGCGGCGCAAAGCCAGGTTGTGAAGCATGCAGCAGGCCACGATGATGTGACACACCTTCTTAGGTGAGTACATTAGGGATCCACCTGTCATATGCAGGCACCTAAACCTGGCCTTTAGGAGGCCAAAGGTGCGTTCGATCACCCTCCTAGTACGCCCATGGGCCTCATTGTACCGTTCCTCTGCCCTGGTCCGGGGATTCCTTACTGGGGTCAGTAGCCACGACAGGTTGGGGTACCCAGAGTCCCCCAATAGCCATACACGGTGTCTCTCTAGCTGTTCCATCACGTAAGGGATGCTGCTATTCCTCAGGATGTAGGCGTCATGCACTGACCCAGGGAACTTGGCATTTACATGTGAGATGTACTGGTCAGCCAAACACACCACCTGGATGTTCATGGAATGGTAACTTTTTCTGTTCCTGTACACCTGCTCCCTGTCACTTGGGGGAACCAAAGCCACATGGGTCCCATCAATGGCACCAATGACGTTGGGAATATGTCCAAGGGCGTAGAAATCACCCTTCACTGTAGCCAATTCGCCCACCTCAGGGAAAATGATGTAGCTCCTCACGTATTTCATCAGGGCAGACAACACTCTGGATAACACCTTCGAAAACATGGGCTGAGACATCCCAGAAGCAATTCCCACTGTTGTCTGAAATGACCCACTTGCCAAGAAATGGAGTACTGACAGGACCTGCACCAGAGGGGGAATCCCTGTGGGTTGGCGTATGGGGGACATCAGGTCGGGCTCCAGCTGGGCACACAGTTCATGTATAGTGGCACGGTCAAGCCGGTAGGTCAGGATAATGTGGCGTTCTTCCATTGTCGACAGGTCCACCAGCGGTCGGTACACGCGAGGATTCATCCGTCTCCTCGCCAAACCCAGCGGACGGTGCCTAGGAAGGACAACATGGAGCACACAGTCAAGCAACCCACAGGTACGTACTCACAGCTTGCACAGTAAACGATTCTCTATGCAGTGAATGGCGTGTCTGAGTGGCTATGCAAGGCCTAGGCCTGTGTGACGCAGTTGAAATTGAGCCATGTGGACCCTCGAAATGGCGGCTGCCTGACCTGTGAAGTGTGACAATGGGATGTGAGGTCAATGCGCTGGCGTGGCACACCGCGGCGGTCGGAAGCCGCATTGGTTAACATTGAAGCCTATGGGTTTCAGGAGCCAATGGCGAAGGGCGCCGGCGGTGGCGGTACGCACCGCCGCGGTACGCACCGCCGCGGGCGTGACCGCCATTTTCTATCTACTTATCCACTTGCGACTTGAACTTTCACAGGAGAGGACCTATACTGCAAGTGTTGCTGTGACCTCGGTCTGGAAGGGACAATGGCTGCTGCGACTGGGGAAAGGGCCCCTGCCTTCACTGGAGAGGAGTTGGAGAAACTTGTGGATGGGGTCCTCCCCGAGTATGCGCTACTCTACGGTCCTCCAGACCAACAAGTGAGTTTAATTCAATATGGATTTGGGGCCACTGGCTGGCTTGGGGGCATGGCGGGGGGCCTGGCGGGGATGGGGGGCATGTTGGGCCTGGCGGGGGCCTGGCGCGGGGCCTGGCGGGGATGGGGGGCATGTTGGACCTGGCGGGGGGCCTGGCGGGGGGCCTGGCGGGGATGGGGGGCATGTTGGGCCTGGCAGGGGCCTGGCAGGGGGCCTGGCGGGGATGGGGGGCATGTTGGGCCTGGCGGGGGGCATGGCGGGGGGCCTGGCGGGGATGGGGGGCATGTTGGGCCTGGCGGGGATGGTGGGCGTTGGGCCACTGGCAACGAAAATGCCGACAAACTTGAACGTGGTATTTCTCCCTCCCTGTACGTGTCACATAGGTCCGCGCCCATGAGAAGATCGGGATTTGGCGTGCCATCGCCAAGGAAGTCCGGACCCTGGGGGTCCACCATCGACGGGGCACCCACTGCCGCAAGAGGTGGGAGGACATCCGCCGCTGGACCAAGAAGACCGCCGAGTCTCTGCTGGGGATGGCCTCCCAACGTAGGCGGGGTGCCTGCCGTCAACTGACCCCCCTGATGTTCCGGATCCTGGCGGGGCCTACCCTGATTTGGATGGGCGCGTGAGGGCAGCACAGCAGACACAAGGGGGTGAGTACAAGCATTATCTACTCTGTTGTCGCGCAGTGGAGGTGTCTGGGTGGGGGAGGAGGGCTGTGGGTCCCCCTAGGCCAGGGCGATATCTGTAGGCTGGGCACCCCCGTAAGCCCCTGTGTCCCCAGCCACCACCCTCAGTAGTGTGTCAGTACAGCCATCCCTGGGCCGTGTCATCCATGGGTGCAGTTGTCAACTCTAGGCGTGTAGGGCATGTTCCACGGAATGCGTAGCGGACCCCAAGTGCGCAACTTAGTGCAGGGGGCATCTGTGTCTGTCATGTCCGCTAACTGTACCGGTGATCCATGTACTCAAAATCTCTTTATTTCTCTCTCCCCCCCCCTTTTTGTTTGTCTTTCTGTGCTTGTGTGCATCAGCATCATCAGGCGGAGGAGAAGTGGCATCGGGGCAGGAGGGAGCTGCATCTCACATGGCCCAGGAGGGCCATGCCACAGAGTCTGACTGGACCAGTGAGACGGAGGGCGAGGGGAGCTCCACAACGGGGACGACTGGACCCTGCAGCGACACGGACACGTCCTCGGAAGGGAGCTCCCTTGCGTGGGTGGCACCATCCGTGCCCCCCGCCATTACAGGTACAGCCGCCACCCAGTGCACCATCTCCGCCCTCCCAGCAGCCCCTCAGCGTTCGCCCCGTGCCCGCTCTGCCAGGAAGCCGGGCATCTCCTTCGCCCCAGGCACCTCAGGCCCTGCCCCTGTTACCCCCGCTGCCCTCAGTGAGGAGGTCATTGACCTCCTCTGAACGCTCATTGTTGGGCAGACTACCCTTTTGAATGCCATCCAGGGGGTGGAGAGGGAGGTTCATCGCAGCAATGCGTACCTGGAGGGCATTCATTCGGGTCAGGCTGCCCATCAGCGATCGTTCCAGGCTCTGGCCTCAGCACTGACGGCAGCCATTGTCCCTGTCTCCTGCCTCCCTCTACTAACTCCCTCCTCCCAGTCTCCTGTTCCTCTGCCTGTCCCACCCACACCATCAGACCAGCCTGCACACACCTCAACACCCAAGAGCAGCTCATCCAAACACAAGCACCACAGATCACGCAGACATTCACACAAGCAACATTCCGATGCAGACATGCCAACAGTCACTTCCACCTCTGTGACCCCCACCTCCTCGTCTCCCTCCTCCCTCCCTGTGACGTCTACACTCACACCTTCATTCACCTCACCATCAGCCAGTGTTTCCATCACCAGCACACCCTCCAGTACAGTCCGCACACGTGCAGTCACCACCCCCACTGCCATTTACACGTCCCCTGTGTCCTCTCCCACTGTGTCTGTCACCCCCTCTTCCACACCACACAAACGCAGCCACCCACCCACCCAACAGCCATCCACCTCACGACAGCCTCCCGCTCCTGCACCTGCACCCAAAGACAGCAAACTTGTCTCGCCTACAACCACATCCTCTCCCTCCACTCCCATACCCACTGTACCTACCACTCTCCATTGTCCCAAGAAAATCTATCTCTCTACTGCTACCTTCTTTCCTGACCCTGAGCCCCCCCCTCCTTCTCGTCGGGGTAAAAAGAGCACCTCAGCCACCACCAGCCCTGCAGCCCCCTTGACAAGGGTGCAGGGGTATTGGAGCCCACCAGCCCGCAGGTCTGGATCTTCGCCCAGCAGCAAGGGGACAGCCAGCCCACCCCCTGGGAAGAGGAGCAGAAGGCGGAAGGGCCGTCGCCGGAGCCCGGATTCGATATCCCCCCAGGACACTAGCCAGCCACCGTCAACAGCCACAGCTCCAAAGGGAGGAAAGGGCCACAGACTCCCGACTAAGGAGGGCAAGGGCAGCAAGGCGGAGAAGTCAGGCAGCAGGCCTGCTGCCCATGGAGGACCCGTCACAGCTGCCCAGGAGGAGCCCGCAACCCCCATAGCCGCTGCCCCGGGAGGAACCGGCACAGCTGCCCCGGGAGAGCCCACCACCCCAATAGCCGCTGCCCAGGGTGGACCCAGCCCAGCTGGCCAGGAGGGCCCCACCACCCACAGCCCAGGTGGGCATTGAAGGAGCACCATCCCCGCTGCCCAGGAGGGCACCACCAGGCAATGAGCAGTTGGCCATAGAATGTCCGCCGTTTCCAGCACCGCTCCGCTGGGGACCGCCGTCTCAAGAACCGCTGAACTGGGCCCCGCCGTCTCCAGCACCGCTCCGCTGGGGACCGCCGTCTCAAGAACCGCTGAACTGGGCCCTTCAAGGCAAGAACCGCTGAACTGGGCCCCGCCGTCTCCAGCACCGCTCCGCTGGGGACCGCCGTCTCAAGAACCGCTGAACTGGGCCCTTCAAGGCAAGAACCGCTGAACTGGGCCCTTCAAGGCAAGAACCGCTGAACTGGGCCCCGCCGTCTCCAGCACCGCTCCGCTGGGGACTGCCGTCTCAAGAACCGCTGAACTGGGCCCTTCAAGGCAAGAACCGCTGAACTGGGCCCTTCAAGGCAAGAAGCGCTGAACTGGGCCCTTCAAGGCAAGGACCTCTGAACTGGGCCCGCCGTCTCCAGCACCGCTCCGCTGGGGACCGCCGTCTCAAGAACCGCTGAACTGGGCCCTTCAAGGCAAGAACCGCTGAACTGGGCCCTTCAAGGCAAGGACCGCTGAACTGGGCCCTTCAAGGCAAGGACCGCTGAACTGGGCCCTGCCGTCTCCAGCACCGCTCCGCTGGGGACCGCCGTCTCAAGAACCGCTGAACTGGGCCCTTCAAGGCAAGAACCGCTGAACTGGGCCCTTCAAGGCAAGGACCGCTGAACTGGTCCCTTCCAGGCAGGAACCGCTGGCCCTTTGACAGACGTGGCAGGGCAGGATCTGTCTCGGGCAGGGCTGCAGGATGTCCTCTGGCCAACATGCCTCCTCCAGTGGCAGTGGAGTCTGTTATGGACTGTATGGACTGTGGCTTTGCTCTCCCCAGGATGGCCCAGTGGGCAGGCCACCCACTGTATGGACTGTATGGACTGTGGCTTTGCTCTCCCCAGGATGGCCCAGTGGGCAGGCCACCCACTGTATGGACTGTATGGACTGTGGCTTTGCTCTCCCCAGGATGGCCCAGTGGGCAGGCCACCCACTGTATGGACTGTATGGACTGTGGCTTTGCTCTCCCCAGGATGGCCCAGTGGGCAGGCCACCCACTGTATGGACTGTATGGACTGTGGCTTTGCTCTCCCCAGGATGGCCCAGTGTGCAGGCCACCCACTGTATGGACTGTATGGACTGTGGCTTTGCTCTCTCCAGGATGGCCCAGTGGGCAGGCCACCCACTGTATGGACTGTATGGACTGTGGCTTTGCTCTCCCCAGGATGGCCCAGTGGTCATGGAGTCCCCTCGTGGATCTGGCGTAGTGTACTCAAGTGGCTGAGGTGCCCCCCCTTCCCTTCCCCCTGAGGTGCCTGTCCTTTTTTCTTTCTGATGCCCCTGCAGTGTTCTCTCCGTGGAGTTCTTGTCGTGGGACTGGGCCTTGCCCCTTTGCTCAGGACCCCTGTGGTCCACGGACAGTGGTTGGACTACATTTAGTAGCTGTATATATTTTGTACATAGTTTATTTATTTATTGGGATTACTGCTGTCCATATTTCAATATATCTGCCCGTTTAAGATCTCTTCTTTTGGTCTTTGCATTATTTCGGAGGGGGGGGTTTGTGGGTTGTGACAGTGATCTGTGGGAATGCATTGATGTGTGTGTTGTAGTGGGTGTGGGTGGGTGGGTGTGTGCCGGTAATCTTTTCCCTCCCCTGTGTCGTAGGTGCAGTACTCACCGATGTCTTCCGCGCCGCCAGGCGTGCTCCTGGTACAGGAGCAGGTATAGGAGTGCGGGGATGACCTGCAACTCGGGTTCCATACTGCCGGAATCTCGCAAGGAGTATGTGGAGGTGAGCGTTTTCCCGTTCGTAGTCTGTTTCCGCCGTGTTTTTATCGGCGGTGCTCCCGCCCCGGAAAAGGTGGCGGATTGGTGGGTCGTGATAGGGTGGGCGGTACATTGTCTGCCGCCTGGCTGTTGGCGGGGACCGCCGCGCTGTTTGTTTGTTCCGCCGTGGCGGGCGGAGTGTTAATGCGGCGGGCTGTGTTGGCGGTTCCCGCCAGGGTCAGAATTGCATATTTTGGACCGCCGGCCTGTTGGCGGGTTGGCCGCCGCTTTATCACCGACCGCCAGGGTCAGAATGAGGGCCTTAGTCCTCACTGGAGAGCAGAATAGACACGGTGTCGCAAGATCTGAACATTCTTAGAGTAGACCATCGCAAATTATCCGAAAAAGTGAAGTCAACGGAAGAGGCGCTAAGCGAACTGGCCCCCACAGTAGCGGACAACCAAAAACAAACTCTCCGCTTGGACACAGAAGTAAAGATACTGCTGAGAAGAGCAGAGGAGGCGGAGGGCAGGTCCCGCCGTAACAACATACGATTTCTCGGATTCCCTGAAAAGTCACTGGATCAAAACTCAGAACTTTTGCTGGAACACTGGTTAATTAAGGAGGTCCTGATTGGAGCCCCATCGAAATTTTTCTCTGTAGAAAGAGCGCACAGGATCCCTGGATGTTCCCCAGTGCCGGGTCAACCCCCAAGACCGTTGATAGCCAGGTTCCTGAATTTTAGAGACCGTGACGCTATACTACAACAGTTCCACAACAAAGGCCCATTCAAGTACGAGGACTCAATTGTTCACGCTTATCCAGACTTCACTCAGGAAGTGCAAAGACAACGCAACTCTTATGCCCAAATAAAGCAACGCCTCTGTGAACATGATATAAAGTACGCACTACTATTCCCTGCCAAATTAAGAGTACTAACAGACGAACGCACCGATGTGTTCACCTCACCGGAAGACGCTTGGACGTGGATGCATGCCAAGGGGCTCGCCCACCCCTGTGAAACAACCGGCACCGACGAGAACTGGTCAACGACATTGTCACGGAAACGCTCCAAGAGGCGCCCCAGGGGACAACCCACGGAGAAACAGGCCGCAGAAGAGAGAGCAAGGGTCCTGAAAGAAACTCCCCTGTTGACACAGAACTCCTTTGAGACTCTCTGGATACACCCGGAGGAAGGCTCGAAGTCGGAATCGATCAGTTCGGATTCCACATTAACGGAAGCGCTAAGGGGCCTGGAGCTTACCCCCAGGACCGCAGATACACTTTGAACGAGTATCACTGACCCACCCCCCCGTTGGGACCGGCTGCCACAGTTGAGGAGTGGAACTGAACTCTGCATGCCCCACCGGGAGTGGGTGGTTATCTCACCTGAACTTATGTATCTTTTTTTTCTATTCTTGGAGATAGTTCCTTTATTCATACTGCGAGTAGCTGGCGGCGGGTGTGCGGCAGGGGGAGGATCATCCCACCCCGGGAGTGCCCCAAACCATCCGCAGACCGGGTCTGCAGAAGGATGCGAGCCCCATAACGAGCCGCACCCAGATAGATTGCTCCCCGCAGATATACATATGGACACAGTTCTGTTCGCACCCCAATGGGGTGTGTAGTTTGTTGCAGGTTCACAGTTGGGGACGGGATCCAGTTGGGGAGGGAAAGAGGGTAATTACTAGATTGTACACTACAGGTCTGCTTCTAACACAGGGAACACTGCCAGGATCGAGGGGCCCGACCGCTGATGCGACGGGGGTGGGGGGAACCGGCCGGGTCCTACCAGTAGGAAGAGAGCCAGATACACCCTCACAAAACGAAATATGGCCCAACCCACAGCCTATAGTACACACAAATACGACATAGTCACCTGGAATGTCAGGGGACTCGGGACCCCGAGCAAAAGGTCCAGGGTGCATGCACGATTTAAATGCCAGGGCACACATATATCGCAATCCTACAAGAGACCCACCTGCAAGACCCAGACCTGCAAGAACTGCGGAGTAAATGGGGGGGACAGATTATAGGCACATCCTACTCAACTTCTGCGAGGGGGGTCCTCATATGGATAGCAAGGAGTGTCCCCTTCCTCCAAACATCATATAGGATAGACCAGGAAGGCAGGTATGTGGTAGTGGAGGGTAGACTAGACAGCAAACAACTGTCACTTATAGGGATATATGCTCCCAATAACGCGCTGCCCGAGTTCCTGAGCACGCTCACCCCAGCATTATTAGTGAACCCCGAAACACCTGCCATATGGGGTGGAGACTTTAACTGCACTCCGGACCCGGCACTGGACAGGTCTAATCCCCCCCACACACACGACAGCTAATAGATACCCCAGACGCCCACTGCCAACATGGGCTAGTGACATGGGCCTCCACAATATATGGCACATGAAGCATCCACAACACAGGGAATACTCATTCTACTCAATACCACATAAGGTGCACACCAGGATAGATTTATTGTGGGGTACTCAGGAAATCTGCACAATAGCCAGTGGGATTGAATACCTAGCTAAGACACTATCGGACCACTCACCGCTTAAAATAACTCTGGACTGGGGTAGGAAGCGCCAAGTGATTCCAACATGGAGGCTACAAGTGGAAGCCCTACACGACCCAGCATTCACAGACACACTAAGAACAGCACTAAAACAGTACTGGGAATTAAATACTGACACCACAAATTTAAGAGCAGTGGAGTGGGACGCACACAAGGTAGTGATTCGTGGTCACTGTATCTCTACTACATGGGGGGTGAGACGTACACTCCATGCAGAGGTTAGAAAGCTGGAGAAGAAACTAAGAGCACTAGAAAATGCAGTAGCCCACAACGAAACACCATACACGACATTAAAAGATGCGCACGCAGAATACACTACCGCCGACGCCACATTACGCCTTCACGACTACAAATACCACTTGACCAGACTACAAATGGAAGGCGACAGATCGGGTAGGCTACTCGCATGGCTCTTGCGTGAGGACCGGCAGCGCCCTCCAATCGGGGCAATAGGGATAGGCACAGGCGTACTGGCAACCACACAGGAAAACATAAACAATGCGTTCAGGGAATATTATACAAAATTATACGCTAAACGTACATCATGCACTTCCCAACAACTCAGGTCCTTTTTGGCGGACTCCTCCCTGCCCCAATTTACACAAACTGACAGAGAGATACTAGAGGCCCCCCTCTCGTTAGGAGAACTCAACAAGGCCCTTGAACAACTACCTAGGAATAAAGCTCCAGGTGCAGACGGCCTGCCAGCAGAATACTACTCTACACACCTTAGCGCACATCTCCTGAAAGAGTTTGCAGAGGCAGGGGTCAATGGGACTCTACCCCCCACAATGAGGGAGGCAATGATAGTGGTCCACCCGAAGCAGGGGCGTGACCCCACTGACGTTAAATCCTACAGACACCTGTCATTGCTAAACCTAGACTGTAAAATACTTGGTAAAATTCTGGCCAATAGGTTGGCTCCCTACATGCACACTCTGGTGCATGAGGATCAGAACGGATTCATCCCAAAGCGCAACACCTTCCTCAACATTCGGAGGCTACTAAGCGTAATGGGCGACACTCCCCCGAACGCATCTGAGGAAGCGGTGATTTCACTTGACATCTAAAAAGCGTTCGATACACTAGAATGGGATTTTCTGTTTGCCACCATGCAGCTAATGGGTATTGGCCCAAAATTTACACGCTGGGTACGCATACTGTACACTGATCCACAGGCCAGGGTGAAAACAGGTGGAGTCATATCAGGGAGCTTCTCGATCAGCAGGGGTACAAGACAGGGATGCCCCCTATCCCCCCTCTTGTTCGCCCTAGCGATAGAACCACTGGCCGCACGCGTTCATGCAAAAAAAGAAGAATGGGGGTAGTAAGAAGCGGCACCTTCCATGCCATATAGCTATACGCAGACAATGCCTTGATATACATACGCAGAGGGGAGGAGGTGTCATCCCCGGTGATGTCGCTGCTATCTGAGTTTGGAGGGATCTCCGGCCTAATAGTCAACTGGGGAAAATCCTGTACATTCCCGCTAGCCAGTTGGCCCTCAGCGAAACAAGAGAATGCCCCGTCAGGCCATCTAAAATGGTGCTTCGACACATTTAAATACCTAGGGGTCAACATCTACCACAGAGCAGAAGACCTCAGGGATGATAATCTGGGGAGAGCGGTGGCCTCTGTGAAGGGCTCAATGCGATTCTGGAATAAATTACCACTTTCACCACTGGACAAGGTTGCCTTAGCAAACATGCTGATATTACCTAGATTGTTGTATCACCTCGCGGCCCTGCCAATCATTATTCCCGAAAGCTTTTTCAACAGTCTGAACTCTATCCTATTGCAACTTGTGTGGGGAGAGGGCAGAAGGCGGGTCGCACTCACCACGTTACATTATCCGGTGGCTGCGGGCGGGCTGGGTGCCCCAAACTTTGAGTTCTATTCTGCGGCCGCATAGCTGCAGTGGATATTGAATTGGATCCAAAGACCCAGCTCAGCGGAATCTATTTGGCTGAAATCTCGACTTCAGGGAGTCCCCCTGCTTTTATGGCTTACGAATAAGCAAACCAAAAGCACACGCGAAAACCCACTGATGGCAGCGGCACACGCATGCTGGAAGAGGTATATTCAAAAAGACGCAAAAGAACTTCCCTACTCACCGTTTCTCCCGCTAGAACGGCTTCCCGGGTGGGCGGAAACCGGATCACATTCGCCCACAACCTGGATAGATGCGGGCATAAATACAGTGGGAGATTGCTTCGAGGAAGGAAAATGAATGTCCTTTGAATCCATGCAGGCCCTCACAGAGGTCAGCCCGGGGCAATTCCTGGCCTACCACGCTATATGCCACGCAATTAGAAAAACATGGGCGTCTGGAGATCTAGAACCATACCCCTCGGCCACCCTGCATCATATGCTGAGCTGCGATACCCAAGCAAAAGCAGTCTCAAACTCAAATAAACTTCTGAACAAGCCCCCGGAATCCAACTTGCAAAAAGCTTGGGAGAGGTGGAACACCGTACTGCCTACCCCGATCTCAAGGGCAGAATGGCCAAAAGCCCTGAGCCACACCTGTGAGGTCTCAATGAACCCCAGATTCTGATACACACAGTTTAACTACATACATCAGACATATCTGGCGCCAGCCAGGATTAAACGTATGTTTCCCAGGACGGACCCGGCCTGACCCAGATGCAAAACACCAGTAGCAGTTTTATCATATGGTCTGGGAGTGCCCGCGGATACAAGGGGAATGGGCTGGGGTGGTCAAAGCATTAACAGAAATGACGGGTCTCAACCTGGACGCGAATCCCAAGTCCTGCCTACTTGGCCTCAGGACAAGGATGAAAAAAACATACACTTGCACAGGTTCGTAGACCTAGCTTATGCAATGTACAAAAGACTGATAGCCATGAACTGGAAGGCCCCCAAAGCACCCGACCTGAAAGCCTGGCTCACCCTCACCCTACGTTGGACCCGTGCTGAGTACCAGGTGCTGATGAACCTAGCGCGAGGGGGACTGCGACAAGCGGGCTGCGAAACCTGGAGCACATTAGTTTCTAGGCTAGAGGCAAAAAATGATGAAAGACCCCCTTGAACTATGGACAGCCGCGATCACCTAGACGGTCCCGGGCTTGGATCCGGCTACAATGCAGCACTCTATCAGGGGATGCACACACACTTGTCAATAACGCCTCGACCTTACTGACAATACACCAATCCCCCAAGCGCACACACGTCAATTAGTACCCACAGGCCACCACGCCCAGTCAATAGATACCAGCACCCCGGCATTCCGCACCATTCCCCCTCGCCCCCTTCCCTCCTCTCCCCTCTCCTCCCCGCGCAGCGGTTGGAGCTCCACCTCAAGCGTCGCTGGAGCCTCTCCACAACAGAATACGCCAAACATTTGCGTCAGCAAAACCCCAAAATACTGATCAGATTGTGCAGACCTGGAAGTGTACGAATGTTATTAGTTGCTTGTTAACCTTAATCTGTGAGAACCTAACGAATTACTGAAACCATTAACATCCTGTCATTGATAACACCTGTATGAAGTATAATGTATGGTTCTCTTGAAAACTCAATAAAAACATCTTTAAAAAAAAAAGGGTGATCTTGTGGCAAAGCTAATGCATTGTCAATAAAATGCAGCATCCTAAGAAGAAGTAAATACCGATTACGACTCATGGTTGCAGGAAATATAGCTGTTGCCATCAAGGGACTAGTAAACCAATAAGAAGCCAGTAACGGCTTCCTTATCAACCCCATCAAAAGAGTCAAACCCAAAAACCTTTTCATCTCCTCCAAATTTGTGGAAATTCACTGGGTAGCTCTAGAGTGTGGCCTAAGTCTAGCAGCATTGTCCCTCAAATACTGCTCCGCATACAAATTAGTCTGCCTAACAATCTCTTCCAAAAACACATCATCCACAAATAACTCAAAGAAATTGACAGGCAAAAAGTTCTCTGTATTGACTCTACACCCGGGGAGACCAATAAAGGCAGGCAACTCTGGCTGCTCCATGTTTGGGGCAACCCAGAGTTCAAGTCTTCTAACGGGAAAACTTTCAGCCCCGGGTTGCTGCACTAATGGCACATCAGTGTCCTCCTCTAAAACAGGCCCTTCATCTGCACTGAGTGTGGCTTCCTCATCAGAAGATTCCTCTCCGACAGAAACTTCACTGCCAGAATCTCTCACTTCCTCCTCTGCCTCAGATGCAGAATCCGTCTCATGATCATGATCAGACAATGACTCAAAAAGCATACCAACCACCTGCTGAGTGGTCACCGGGATCCAAAGACAGGCCATGGACTGGATCACCTCCTTCCTCTCCAACCGCTCCCAAAGAGTCTACCTCCCACCTTTCCGCTCAGACCCCACCAAGATCATCTGCGGCGTCCCACAAGGCTCCTCACTCAGCCCGACTCTCTTCAGTGTCTACATGAGCCCCCTCACCGACATCGTACGAAAACACAACATCAACATCACCTCCTACGCTGACGACACTCAGCTGATACTTTCCCTCACAAAGGACCCCACCAGCGCCAAGACCAACCTGCAAGATGGAATGAAAGATGTTGCAGAATGGATGAAACTCAGCCGTCTGAAACTGAACTCAGACAAAACGGAAGTCCTCATCCTCGGAAAAACCCTGTCCGCCTGGGACGACTCCTGGTGGCCCATGGCCTGTGGCACCGCACCAACCCCCTCAGACCACGCACGCAACCTCGGATTCATCCTGGACCCACTTCTCACCATGACCAAACAAGTCAATGCTGTATCATCCTCCTGCTTCCTCACCCTCCGCATGCTCCGAAAGATCTTCCATTGGATCCCCGCCGACACCAGAAAGACTGTGACCCACGCCCTCGTCACGAGCCGCCTGGACTACGGCAACACCCTATACGCAGGAACCACCGCTAAACTCAAGAAACGTCTGCAGCAAATTCAAAACGCCTCCGCCCACCTCATCCTCGACATACCCTGCAACAGCCACATCTCCGCCCACCTGAGACACCTGCACTGGCTTCCCGTCAACAAAAGGGTCACCTTCCGGCTCCTCACCCACGCACACTAAGCCCTCCACAACAAGGGACCCGAATACCTCAACCGTCGCCTCAGTTTCTACACGCCCACCCGTCAACTTCGCTCCGCCAACCTCGCACTCGCCGCCGTCCCTCGCATCCGCCGCACCACGGCAGGTGGGAAATCCTTCTCCTACCTGTAGGCCAAGGCATGGAATTCCCTCCCCACCAACCTCAGGACCACCCAGGACCACCTCGCATTCCGGAGGCAACTCAAGACCTGGCTCTTCTAGCAGCAGTAACCCCTTCCCCCTAGCGTCTTGAGACCCTCACGGGTGAATAGAGCGCTTTATAAATGTTTTTGATTTGATTTGATCCTGCGGCTAGCCATGAACTTTCCTATGAAAATTAACTGGACAAATGCACCACCAACAACCAGCACTGTGTAAGATAAGTAATAAAGTGTAGCTTTATTAGTAAGAGTAATAAACTCAAAAACTATACCGCTCACTTGCCTGAAAAAGCTTGAATCACCAGCAACTACTCTGCACAGACACAGCAATCACCAATGATATCCCACTAAAAAGAAAGAAAGAAAAGCAAATTAGAAATAAGACAACACAAATATCATTGTGCACAAATCTAAGGACAATTTCACACAAACCTGCATTTAGTACACCACCTACAAACATGTCATTCATGCATGGCAACAATACTACTTTGGAGTAAATGTTTTTTACTTACCTAAAACATGCAACTATGCAAACCGCAGGTCAACCGCCGCCAAAACCGCAAGGAGCCACAGCAAAGAAAGCAAAAGCTTTGAACTAGAAGGAGGAAAAAAAATGATCACAAATGCAAATAGTTCGTCAGTTGACAAACATCCCACCATCAAGCATTTAGAAATTGGTGCCTAAGTGGAGTCTGCCACAGGGGCAGATCGGCCTACTAAAAAATAGGCCTATCTGCCCCAAGGAGGGCAGAAAATACTTTTAGTAGTGTGTCCCCATGGGGAGCGACCCTTGCCCAAGGGGCCACCCCCCAAACAAAAACAAAAACACACACACACTATCCCTGGTGCCTAAATGGCTTCTGCCCCCTTGGGGACAATGGGCCTAAAAAAATAAATAGGCCCATCTGCCCCCAAGGGGGGCAGAAATGGCCTTGGTACACGTGCCCCCAAAAGGGGGCAGAAATGGCTAACAGTTCAATGCCCCCCTTGGGGGGGCACCCCTTCCCAAGGGGACGCCCCCCACATAAATAAACATTAAAAAAAATCCCTGGCGTTCGGCCGATCTGTTCCCAAGCGGGGCAGAAATGGCCTTGGTACACGTGCCCCCAAAGGGGGGTGACCATTGCCCAAGGGGCCGCCCCCCTCCAATAACACACACACTATCCCTGGTGTCTAAGTGGCTTCTGCCCCCCTTGGGGGCAGATGGGCCTAAAAAAAATTGGCCCAGCGTCCCCCAAGAGGGGCAGAAATGGCCAACAGTTCAATGCCCCCCCACATAAATAAACATATTAAAAAAACGTCCTCGCGTTCTAGTGGTTTCTGCCCCCCTTGGGGGCAGAGCAGCCTTTAAATAATATGCCGATCTGTCCCCAGGAGGGGCAGAAATGGCCTTGGTACACGTGCCCCCAAAGGGGGGCGACCCTTGCCCAAGGGGCTGTCCCCCTTCCACTAACACACACACACACACACACTATCCCTGGTGTCTGAGTGGCTTCTGCCCCGGGCCTAAAATAAATAGGCCCAGCTGCCCCAAGGGGGGCAGAAATAGCCAACATTTCAATGCCCCCTTGGAGGGGCACCCCTTGCCCAAGGGGACGCCCCCCACATAAATAAACAAATACAAAAAATCTCTGGCATTCTAGTGGTTTCTGCCCCCCCGGGGGCAGATCAGCCTAAAAATAATAGGCTGATCTGTCCCCAAGGGGAGCAGAAATGGCCTTGGTACACGTGCCCCCAAAGGGGGACGACCCTTGCCCAAGGGGCCGGCCCCCCTCCACTAACACACACACACTATCCATGGTGTCTAAGTGGCTTCTGCCCCCCTTGGGGGCAGATGGGCCTAAAAAAAATAGGCCAAATGGTCAACAGTTCAATGCCCCCCTGGGGGGGCACCCCTTGCCCAAGGGGATGCCACCCCACAAAAATAAACATATAAAAAATCCCTGGCGTTCTAGTGGTTTCTGCCCCCCAGATCAGCCTAAAAGTAACAGGCCGATCTGCCCCCAACGGGGGCAGAAATGGCCACAACAAACATGCCCCCCACATGGGAACGACCCTTGCCCAAGGGGCCGCTCCCCAACACAAAACACAGCAGAAATAAAGAGGAAAAAAAAAAACTGGCGTCTAGTGGTTTCCGCCCCCCTTGGGGGCAGATCAGCCTAAAAATATTAGGCCGATCTGTTCCCAAGGGGGGCAGAAAAGGCCTCAACAAACATGGCCCCCAAATAGGAACGACCCTTGCCCAAGGTGCCGCTCCGCAACACAAAACACAGCATAAATAATGGAAAAAAGAAGATCCCTGCCGTCTAGTGGTTTCTGCACCCCATCGGGGCAGATCAGCCTAAATATATTAGGCCGATCTGCCCCCAAGGGAGGCAGAAATGGCCACACAAACATGCCCCCCAAATGGGAGCGACCCTTGTCCAAGGGGCTGCTCCCCAACACAAAAACATTGCCACAATAAACAAAAACAAAAATCCCTGGCGTCTAGTGGGCATTCCTGCTGCCCGATCGCAATGCAATCAGGCAGCAGCAATGCTCAAAGAGACACTGAGGGAAAGGAAAACCCTTTCCTTTCCCCCGGTGCCTCTTTGTTTACAACCCCCCACCCGCCGGAGGAGAAACTCACCTGTTTCTCCAATCGCGCACTGGAAGCAAATTGCTTCCAGTGCGACCGGCACTGTATAATGATGTCATTACGGGGGTGGGGTGGGGGTGCAAGGGGAAGGGCTTCCCCTTCAATCCCTGCCTTAGGCGCACTGTGCCGCAGGACGTAACCATTACGTCCGCGGCACAGAAGCGGTTAAACTCACCATGCAGGGAGGCGGGGAGAGGGGTATGTTTTGGTTTATGTCAGAGTCACCAGATCCTCGGGGTCTGTGCACGTTCCCAACAAGTCCACCACTGAACAGCTCCAAGACTCTGATAGATAAATCACAGAGACTGAGAGAGTTCAAGAGGGGAAGAGGGGAAGAGGGGATTAGGAAGGGAACAGCTGGGAAGGAGACCTGTAGTAAGAAAAAGGTTAGAAAACACGATATGAAAATGATATCTCCTGAAATCAATACTAGACTATGATTCTAAGCCTAGTCACTCTGAAAACATGAACAATCTAAGAGTTAAGTTTAAAATGACTAAGTTTCAAGATGGCCGGATACCTGTAAGGGAATCAAGATGAATTAAATGAAAACGTTCTTGTTCAAGTACTTTCCTTTACATGAGAATCAGAATAAACATTCTGACTAAATTTTAAACCAGTCATATAAATCCTGTTTTGAGAATGTATACTAGGACCATACAATATTGCATCTAGAAACTCTGGCCTTCTGTGTACTCTTAAAATGTTTCAACACAAATTGCGCATATTGCATATATATATATATATATATATAGTAAACACCATAAAAGGATTGTGCACCATGAATAACACAATATGGATTCAGGAAACAAATCACATAACTTGTCAACTCGAATATTACATAATAAATATCTTAGAATAGTGGCATACAATAAACAACATGAAATAAACTCGAGGAGAGAATCGTGCGTCTTGCCAATTCGAGTGTCACCATGTAAAATACCAAGAAATGGTAGCACTCAATGAATATCAAAGTCAAATCATCAATAATCGAATAGCGCGTCTTGCCGATTCGTAAAACACGATGTGAATGTCAAGAAATAACAGCTCACAATAAATAACAAGATCAAAGTACAATGAAATGAATCGCGCTTCTTTTGCCGAGTCTTAAGCAACCATGCAAATGTCAAGAAATGGTAGTGCGCAATGAACAACAAAGTTAAATCCTCATGAAACGAGTTGCGCGTCTTGCCAATTCGTAAAACATAATGTAAATGTCAAGAAATAGTAGCGCGCAATGAACAACCATGTTTAAACACCATAAAACGAATCGCGCGTCTTGACGATTCTTAAGCCACCATGTCACTGTCAAGAAATGGTAGCACTCAATGAATAACAAAGTCAAACCTTTATGAAAGAAATGGTAGCGCGCAAGTAATCTGTTACTCATTTAAGAATTCAACCTAGAATATGAAATTTCTCAATAACGGTGTCAGGACAGTCCAACCACTGTCTTACTGCCTGGAACAATGATCACCAATGAAGGATGAAGGGCAGAAGACTGGAAGATGCAAATAGGCCGCCGGGACAGGAGCTCAGGAAGAAGCTGCTGCTCTGCACCGGGACCTCTGAATAGTGAGCACTGGGAGTTGGGCTGGCTCTCTTTTATAGAGTCTTGGCCCAGTCCAGATCCACGCCCAGGCATGTTGCAGGGAAAGTCTCTGGAAGGCCCTGGAAAGGGGCCACACCCTAACACACTCTTAAAACCTGCAGCAATACATTGCAAAGGAACAGTATTTGTAAGCATATTAAAAATAAGTTTTCAGGATTGAACTCTGCAATGCAAAAGGTTAAACCACAACATATCAGCACAATGCATAAATTACGTTGTTTTGAGAGTGCTTGGTTTTTGCATTTTTGTCACCAATAGAGCGCGTACTGCTCTGGTGTTGACAGTACTCCCCTCTCCCAGATGCGCTCTAGGGCCTAGTTTGCTTGGATTAAGACGATGAAAGCGTTTCACAAGTACTGGTGCATAAACATCACATGCGGAAACCCATGAGTTACTTTCAGGACCATAACCTTTCCATGAGATTAAGTACCATAGATTACACCCTCTCAGTTTAGAATCCAACACTTTCCTGACTTCGTATTCTTCTTCCCCTTGTATTAGAACAGGAGCTGGATGAGGGTGGACCTTTTGGACTGCCTTTTTCAAGAGGGAAGTGTGGAACACTGGATGAATCCGTAAGGATCTGGGCAATTGTAGTTTACAGGTCACCGGATTGATTTGCTGAAGGACAGTATAAGGACCTATGAATTTGGGGTTAAACATGTGCTTCTTCTTGAAGTCTATGGGGGTCATTCCGACCCTGGCGGTCAAAGACCGCCAGGGCCGCGGATGACGGAAGCACCGCCAACAGGCTGGCGGTGCTTCCTAGCCCATTCTGACCGCGGCGGTAAAGCTGCGGTCAGAAAACCGGGGCCGGCGGTTTCCCGCCGGTTTACCCCCGGTTGGGCGAATCCGCCAGCAGCGCTGCCTTGGGGATTCTGACCCCCTTCCCGCCAGCCTTGTTCTGGTGGTTTTCACCGCCAGGAAGAGGCTGGCGGGAACGGGTGTCCTGGGGCCCTTGGGGGCCCCTGCACTGCTCATGCCACTGGCATAGGCAGTGCAGGGGTCCCCTAGCAGGGCCCAGGGCGGCTTTTCACTGTCTGCTTAGCAGACAGTGAAAAGCACGACGGGTGCAACTGCACCCGTCGCACCGCCGCAACACCGCCGGCTCCATTCGGAGCCGGATCCTGTGTTGCGGCCATCATTCCCGCCGGCCCAGTGGGAATGTTAGAATGCGGGAAACAGTATTTTGGCCGCGTGGCGGCCAAATGGCGCTTCCCGTCTGGCGGGCGGCAACCGCCGCCCGCCAGAGTTAGAATGAGGGCCTATATGTTTTGAGGAAAGCCACACTTTGGGGGTTATTACAACTTTGGAGGAGGTGTTAATCCATCCCAAAAGTGACGGTAAAGTGACGGATATACCACCAGCCGTATTACGAGTTCCATAGGATATAATGAACTCGTAATACAGCTGGTGGTATATCCGTCACTTTACCGTCACTTTTGGGACAGATTAACACCACCTCCAAAGTTGTAAGAGCCCCCTTTGTCACCTGGTTGATATTGCGGTCCCTCACAATGTTTCTTGTCATAATGCCTTTTATATTTTTGTTTGGCTTTTTCTAAATGCTGTTGAATCAGTTTCTGGGTTTGATGTAAATGCTGAATGGTTTCTGACACAGCTGGAGTAAGAGAACTTTCTTGAGGAATTGTGATGGGAAAGGTGTCAGGATGATAGCCAAATAAACTAAAAAAGGGTGTAACGCCAATAGAAGTGTGGAATGAGTTATTGTAAGCTAACTCAGCTAACCAGTGCATAGATGTCCAAGAATGAAGTGCCTTTTCAGCGTAGGCACGTAGGTATTGTTTCAAAGTCTGATTTAGGTGGTCATTCCAACCTCGGTGGTAAAAGGCGCTTACCGCCGTTCAGAAGACCGCCATAACACAGCCGCGGCCGCGGTAAACCACCACGGTCATTCTGAACCACAACAGGCAAACCGCCAAAATACAGACATCCACAAAAGTCCGCCACACCAAAGGCCAGCGGGAAACTGGCGATGACCAAACCTCCACCGTCACGCCAACAGAAATACGCCCACACTATCACGACACACGAATCCACGCGGCGGTCTTTCAACCGCAGTATTCCATTGGCGGTACACACCGCTGCGGTCAAAATACACACACACTTACAAAATACAACCACATTGGACAATTCAAAATGCACACACCTGAGACACATACACACACCACTCCCACACACCCAATTAAATATAAAACACACACCCACATCACCCACAAACCTCCACTCCTAGAGATTTGTGAACACGCACCGAGAAAAGACATCCGAGCACCCAGACGCCCAATTCACTGTCACCCAGCAATATTTGCACGCACTTCACACAACACAACAATACACATCACCACACTTAGCAGCACACAATCCACCTCACACATCACCCACACCACCCCATGGCACCGCAAAGACACCCCAGGTTCTCTGATGATCAACTCAGGGTCATGGTGGAGGAAATTGTACGAGCAGAGCCACAGCTGTTTGGGGCACAGGTGCAGCACACCACCATTGCCAGGAAGATGGAGCTATGGAGCAGAATAGTGGACAGGGTTAACGCTGTGGGACAGCACCCAAGAAATCGGGACGACATCAGGAAGAGGTGGAACGACCTACGGGGGAAGGTGCGTTCCATGGTATCCAGGCACAACATCGCGGTGCAGAAGACTGGCGGCGGACCCCCACCTCCTCCCCCAGAATTTACAACATGGGAAGAGCAAGTCTTGAACATCCTGCATCCTGAGGGCCTCGCAGGAGTAGGCGGAGGAATGGACTCTGGTAAGGCAAATCTTAACTACTTCTCCCCCCACCCCACCTGCATGCCAACTCATACCCCCACCCTCACCCTCACCCCATCACATCCTACTCCTTGCAACTTTCTCACCATCACAACCCACCCATCCCAACACCTAGCCCTGCATGCGTCCACAAAGCATGGACACCCATCACCTAAGCATGCCCACTGCACATACACATACAAACCCCCCCCCCAACCACCGTCACAACAGCCCCCACAAAGGAATGCCAGCACTGGGGTACACGGGCACCCACCCATTGCACGCTATGACACACACAGAAGCAATAACCATGCTTTTATACCCCTGCAGGACCCGAACGCCACGTCACCGCGCAGGAGGGTCCACAAATGTCCCCTCCAACCCCAGAAGAGGCCCACAGTGAGGACAGCAGCTCTGTCTCCCTGGATCTAGATGACCAGCCCGGCCCATCGGGGACCTCGGGACAGTCGGTTCCCCTCACACAGCCACAGGCCACAGTAGACCTTCCCCCCTCTGGGAACACCAGCACAGCACCCACCCAGCGAGCCCATACCTCTGTCCCCAGGACACGTCAATCAGCGGTGTGTCCACCACTACAGGGAACCCAGGCTAACCCACCACCCCAACAACAACAGGGACCTGGGGGCAGTGGTAGTGGGCACACGGTCCAGGGGACAGAGGCCCATGGAAACAGGGGAACTGGGAGGGCTGCTGTGCGACAGGCAGGGGACAGGCCCAGGGAACCCACTCTCCACGAGGCCCTCTCCTCCATCATGGGAGCATACCACCGCTCCCAGGAGACGATGGCGACGGTCCTGGCTAGGTTTCAGGAGATCCAGCTTCTGCAGGAGGAACAGTATATGGGGTTCAGGGAGGAACTAAGAAACATCAGTTCCGCCATGGGTACCATCGTAGTGGCCCTGAATGAGGTAGTCACGACATTGCGGAACACTGTGGCACCTCAAAGGGCCCCTGACACTAGCATGCACCAAGAACTGCCTACCACCTCCGCCGGCGCTAGTGGACAGGAGGCCCCAACACAAGACCAACATGCCACCAGAACCCCACCCCCTGCAGAAGGAGAACCACCCCGCAAGAGGGCCCTGAGATCCAGGAAGAAGACAGAGTAAGATGTCAAGACCGCCGCCAGCAAAGGATACCGTCCTGATTGTCATCCCACTGTCCCACATTGTCACCCTGTCCAACCTTAAACTGCCCCTGCTCCATTTCCCTCAGGCATTTGGACAATGCACCTGTGAAACTGATAGTCTGGACTCTGCCATGGACAATCCTCCACCATCACCCCTCACCGATTTGCAACCACCCATCCAATGTAGAGCACTTGAATAAAAACACTTATTGCACAAAACAATCTGGAGCCTGGCTGTGATTTAGAACAAATGTATTAGACATGACCGTGCCAAAATGTTCATTCACATTGTGATGGTAACAAACCGCTGTCACACAGCTGTAGTCCATGGGGAAACAAAGCAGATGTCACGCAGTGGGGCCCACAGCTCTGAAAACGGAAGGGAAAGTCACAACACAGTTACCATACACTGGGGGAAAAAGTCAGACAGTAGAGAGGTAGGAGTCATTAAGTAAATGTAATATGCCGGTGTCTACTCTTACCTGTGTGTCACTGAAAATACTGCTGTATTACTGTGTTCCTGTTCTCTATGCCGTCCTCTTCGGCTTCCTCCTCTTCACTCTCCACAGGCTCCACAGCTGCTACAACACCACCATCTGGACCATCCTCCTGCAGAAAAGGCATCTGGCGGCGCAAACCCAGGTTGTGAAGCATACAGCAGGCCACGATGATCTGGTACACCTTCTTTGGTGAGTACATTAGGGATCCACCTGTCATATGGAGGCACCTGAACCTGGCCTTCAGGAGGCCAAAGGTTCGCTCGATCACCCTCCTAGTCCGCCCATGGGCCTCATTGTACCGTTCCTCTGCCCTTGTCCTGGGATTCCTCACTGGGGTCAGTAGCCAGGACAGATTGGGGTAACCAGAGTCCCCTAATAGCCACACCCGGTGCCTCTGGAGTTGACCCATCACATACGGGATGCTGCTATTCCGCAGGATGTAGGCGTCATGCACTGACCCAGGGAACTTGGCATTAACATGGGAGATGTACTGGTCAGCCAAACACACCATCTGTACATTCATCGAATGATAACTCTTCCGGTTCCTGTACACCTGTTCACTCCTGCTGGGGGGGACCAAAGCAACATGTGTCCCATCAATGGCACCTATGATGTTGGGGATATGTCCAAGGGCATAGAAGTCACCCTTCACTGTAGGCAAATCCCCCACCTCAGGGAAAACGATGTAGCTCCGCATGTGTTTCAGCAGGGCAGACAACACTCTGGACAACACCTTGGAAAACATAGGATGGGACATCCCTGATGATATGGCCACTGTTGTTTGAAATGACCCACTTGCTAAGAAATGGAGTACTGACAGCACCTGCACTAGAGGGGGGATCCCTGTGGGTTGGCGGATGGGTGACATCAGGTCTGGCTCCAGCTGGGCACACAGTTCCTGTATAGTGGCTCGGTCAAGCCTGTATGTCAGTATGACATGTTGTTCCTCCATTGTCGACAGGTCCACCAGCGGTCTGTACACGGGAAGATTCCTCCATCTCCTCGCATGTCCCAGTGGACGGTGCCTATGAAGGACAACAGCGAGCACAGAGTCAAGCAACCCACAGGTACGTAACCACAGCTTGCACATAGCACGATTCCCAATGCATTGAATGGCTTGTATGAGTATTGGTGCATGGCCTAGATATGTGTGACGCAGTTGGTAAATAGGCCATGTGGGCCCTTGAAATGGCGGCTGCCTGACCTGTGAACTGCGACAGTGGGATGTGAGGTCAATGCGCTGGCGTGGCACACCGCGGCGGTAGGCGGTCGAAGACCGCGGCGCTAAGCCGCATTGGTTAACATAGAACCCTATGGGTTTCAGGAGCCAATGACGATGTGCGCCGGCGGTCGCGGTACGCACCGCCACGGTACGCACCGCCGCAGGCGTGACTGCCATTTTCTATCTGCTTAATCACTCGATACCTGATCTTCGACAGAAGAGGACCTACACTGCAAGTGCTGCTGTGACCTCGGTCTGGAAGAGACAATGGCTCATGCGACTGGGGAAAGGGCCCCTGCCTTCACTGCGGAGGAGTTGGAGAAACTTGTGGATGGGGTCCTCCCCCAGTATGCGCAACTCTACGGTCCTCCAGACCAACAGTTAAGTACACTGGGACCATGCTTAGTGGGCAATGCCTGGGTTGAGTTGGGTGGATGAAAGATGGTGGGGAGGGGAGCGATTGAGGCATGCATCAAACGACAGATGAGAGCATGTGCCACATGGCAAGGGTGGAGATGGGGGGCCACTCACATCGAGCATGCAGAAGGTGATGACAATTTTTCTCTCCCTGTACATGTCACATAGGTCAGCGCCCACCAGAAAGTCGCGATTTGGCGTGCCATCGCCAAGGACGTCCGGACCCTGGGGGTCCACAACAGACGGGGCACCCACTGCTGGAAGAGGTGGGAGGACATCCGACACGGGAGCAGGAAGACGGCGGAGGCTCAGCTGGGGATGGCCTCCCAACGTAGGAGGGGTGCCAGTCGTCAATTGACCCCCCCTGATGTCCCGGATCCTGGCGGTGGCGTGCCCCGATTTGGATGGGCGCGTGAGGACATCACAGCAGACACAAGGGGGTGAGTACAAATACATTCTGCTGACTTTGCGCGCAGTGGAGGTGTCTGGGTTGGGGAGGAGGGCTGTGGGTATCCCTAGGCCAGGGCGATTTCTGTAGGCTAGGCCCCTCCGTAAGGCATGGCCCTGTGCCCCCGCCCCCCACCTCTGTAGGGTGCCAAATACAGGTATCCCTGGCCCTGTGTCATCTATGTGTGCAGTTGTCGTCCATAGGCTTGTAGGCCATGTCCCACGGATTGCGTAGTGGACCCCAAGTGCGCGGCGTAGTGCAGGGGGCTTCTGTGTCTGTCTTGTCCGCCAACGGTAGCGGTAATCCATGCACTCAACATGTCTTTATTTCTCCTCCCCCCCTTTTTTGTGGTCTTCCTGTTCATGTGTGCATTAGCATCATCAGGCGGAGGAGAAGTGGCATCGGAGCACGAGGGAGCTGCATCTCACATGGCCATGGCGGGCCATGCAACTGACTCGGATTTCACCAGTGAGACGGAGGGCGAGGGGAGCTCCACAGCGGGGACTCGTGCTGATGTCAGTGACAGCGACTCGTCCTCTGAAGGGAGCTCCCTTGTGGTGGCGGCAACATCCATGCCCCCCGCAACAACAGGTACAGCCGCCACCCAGCGCACCAGCACTGCCCTCCCAGCAGCCCCTCAGCGTTTGCCCCCTGCCCGCTCACCCAGGAAGGTGGGCATCTCCTTCGCCCCAGGCACCTCAGGCCCTGCCCCTGTCACCCCTGCTGCCCTCACTGAGGAGGTCATTGACCTCCTAAGGACCATCATTGTTGGGCAGTCTACCCTTTTGAATGCCATCCAGGGTGTTCAAAGAGAGGTGCACCAGAGTAATGCATACCTGGAGGGCATTCATTCGGGTCAGGCTGCCCATCAGCGATCGTTCAACGCTCTGGCCTCAGCACTGACGGCAGCAATTGTCCCTGTCTCTAGACTCCCCCCTCCAACTTCCTCCACCCAGACCCAATCCGCTGTACCTCTGCCTATCCCAGACACACCATCAGACCAGCCTGCACACACCTCAACACCCAAGGGAAGCTCATCCAGACATAAGCACCACACATCACACAAGCATTCACACAAGCAACATCCACATGCAGACATACCAACAGCCACTGCCTCCACTGTGTCCCCTCCTCCTCGTCTCCCTCCTCCCTCCCTGTGACGTCTCCACTCACACTTGCATGCACAACATCTTCAGCCACTACGTCCATCACCAGCACACCCACCAGAACACTCTGCACACGTGCAGTCACCACCCCCACTACCATTTACACGTCCCCTGTGTCCTCTCCAAGTGTGTCTGTCACCCACTCCTCCAAACTACACAAACGCAGGCAGCCACCCACCCAACAGCCATCCACCTCACGACAGCCTCCAGCCCAAGCACCTGCACCCAAAGACACCAGACTTCACACTTCTACAACCACATCCTCTTCCTCCACTCCCATACCCACTACACCTACCCGTCCCTCTCTTTCCAAATTGATTTTCCTTTCCAAACTTGACCTCTTTCCTACAACTCCCCCACCCCGTCCGTCTCATAAGATTCCAATCAGCACCTCAGCCACCACAAAACCGGGACCAGTGAAGACTGTTGTCCATGGACTGTGGAGTCCCCCACCCTCAAGGGCATCCAGTTCAGCTAGGAGCCAAGGCACGGCCAGCCCACCACCGGAAAAGCATCCTAAGATTGCCAGTGCCCGGCGCGAGCGACCAAAGACCCCAGGGACCAAAATCCCTACATTGGCACCGTCAGGAAGTGAGGTGCCACTTGGCACACCGCCAAAGGTGGGAAAGGGCCACAAGTGTGCAGGGAAGGGTGGGAAGGGCAGCACGCCCGACAAGTCCGGCAGCAGGCCAGCTGGCCAGGAGGGCCCCACCAGCCCCTTCCCATGTGTGCAGGAGGACACACACAGGCCCGGTACTGCAGCCCAGGAGGGCCCCGCCAGCCACAGCCCAGCTGCCCAGGAGGGCCCCGCCAGCCACAGCCCAGCTGGGCAATGAAGGACCGCCAGCCACAGCCCAGCTGGGCAATGAAGGACTGCCAACTCAAGCACCGCTGAACATGGCAAGGACTGCCAAGGCAAGCACCGCTGAACAGGGCAAGGACCGCCAAGGCAAGCACCGCTGAACAGGGCAAGGACCGCCAAGGCAAGCACCACTGAACAGGGCAAGGACCGCCAAGGCAAACACCGCTGAACAGGGCAAGGACCGCTGAACAGGGCAAAGACCGCTGAACAGGGCAAGGACCGCCAAGGCAAGGACCGCTGAACAGGGCAAGGACCGCTGAACAGGGCAAGGACCGCCAAGGCAAGCACCGCTGAACAGGGCAAGGACCGCCAAGGCAAGCACTGCTGAACAGGGCAAGCACCGCTGAACAGGGCAAGGACCGTTGAACTGGGCCCTTCATCTCAAGCACCGATCCGCTGGGCACCGCTGTCTCAAGAACCGCTGCACTGGGCCCTTCATCTCAAGCATCGCTCCGCTGGGCCCTTCATCTCAAGCACCGCTGAACAGGGCACCGCCGTCTCAAGCACCGCTGAACTGGGCACCGCCGTCTCAAGCACCGCTGAACTGGGCCCTTCATCTCAAGCACCGCTCCGCTGGGCACCGCCGTCTCAAGCACCGCTGCACTGGGCACCGCCGTCTCAAGCACCGCTGCACTGGGCCCTTCATCTCAAGCACCGCTCCGCTGGGCCCTTCATCTCAAGCACCGCTGCACTGGGCCCTTCATCTCAAGCACCGCTGAACAGGGCACCGCCGTCTCAAGCGCCGCTGAACTGGGCCCTTCATCTCAAGCACCGCTGAACTGGGCCCTTCATCTCAAGCACCGCTCCGCTGGGCCCTTCATCTCAAGCACCGCTGAACAGGGCACCGCCGTCTCAAGCACCGCTGAACTGGGCACCGCCGTCCCAAGCACCGCTGAACTGGGCCCTTCATCTCAAGCACCGCTGGCCCATTGGCGGAAGGGGCAGGCCCGCATCTGTGTCGGGCAGGGCTGCATTAAGCACTCTGGGCACTAGTCCCCCTCCAGTACCAGTGGAGACTGTTATCCACTTGAGAGACTGTGGCTTTGCACTCCCCAGGATTGAACAGTGGGCAAACCACCCACTGTAGAGACTTGAGAGACTGTGGCTTTGCACTCCCCAGGATATGGCAGTGGGCAAGCCACCCACTGTAGAGACTTGAGAGACTGTGGCTTTGCACTCCCCACGATGGCACAGTGGCCATGGAGGCCCCTCGTGGATCTGGCGTCGTGGACTCATCAGGCTGAGGTGCCCCCCCTTCCCTTCCCCCTGAGGTGCCTGTAGTTTTCCTATCTGATGCCCCTGCAGTGTTCTCTCCGTTGGAGGCAGGTATCCTGTGTGGGCTTTGCCCATGTGTTTTGGCCCAGTGGCCCACGAACAATGGCTGATGGACATATCGGACTGGACAATTTATGTATATGAAGTTATAGATGTGTGATATATTTTATACTCAGTCTTACAATATAATTCTATATTTATAATCATTTCCTTTTGCCTTTGCATTCTTCCGGGGGGTTTGGGGGTGTAACTGTGATGTGTTGCTATGTATTGATGTGTGTGTTGTAGTGGTTGAGGGTGAGGGTGGGTGTGTCGCATATGTGTGTCCCCGTAATTTTTTGCCTCCCCCTCCCCTGTGTCGTAGGTGCAGTACTCACCGTTGTCTTCTGCACCGGCGTTCGTGCTCCTGGTAGAGGAGCAGGAAGACAATGGCTGGTAGGATGTGTAGTTCGGGTTCCATGCTGTCCAGATTCCTCGTGGGGTGTATGGAGGTGAGCGTTTTCCGTTTGAAATGTCTGTTTCCGCCGTGTTTTTATCGGCGGGGCTACCGCCCCGGAAAAGGTGGCGGATTGGTGGGTTGTGAGAGGGTGGGCGGTACATTGTCTCCCGCCTGTCTGTTGGCGGTGACCGCCGCGCTGTTTGTTTGTCCCGCCGTGGCGGGCGGTGTGTTAAAGTGGCGGTCTCTGTTGGCGGTTTCTGCCAGGGTCGGAATTGCATTTTTTTTACCGCCAGCCTGTTGGCGGTTTGACCGCCGCTTTAACACCGACCACCAGGGTTGGAATGACCCCCATAGTCTCTTACATATGCTTGTGTAGTCCATACTAATGGTTTTAAAAAATGTCAACATATTGTGCCAGAGGTTCTAGGATGGATCCACATGCTGCAATGTTTGGTCTACCTGGTGGATTGTTTATATCTTTGTGAATTTTAGGGAGAATATATAGAAGCGGAGTACGTCTCTTGCCTTGATTTAAAAATTCATACTCCTTTCTACAGATCCAACCTTCTCTCAATGCTTCATCTGTTATTGCTTTGATTATACTTTGTAACCGTGACACAGGGTCTTCTGTAATAAGTCGATAATGATCTTTATTGCCCAATTGACGCAAAACTTCGGATTGATATTTTTCTTTGTCCCACATTACAATGCCCCCACCTTTGTCTGCTGATTTGATAATAATGCTTTCATTTTGAGATAGAGAGTCAATGGCCATTTTTTCTTCCCTAGTACAATTTCGATTAAAGGATATTTTTTTATTATTCAATAAATCAATTTCTCTTAGTACCACATCTTCAATGGTTTGAATTTCTGGTGGCATGGTAATAGTATCCGGGCAAAACGTGGACTTTAGATATAAACTACTACAGTTTTCCTCATTGGATTGAGCAGATTCAGCACATTCCCGAAAACAAGCTTGTAATCTAACTTTACCTAAAAACTGTAACACTTCTGTCTTTGTATCAACTGGATCTTTTATTTTAGTGGGTACAAAAGAGAGACCTTTATTAAGAATACTACATTCTGTGTCCGAAAGGGTGTATTTAGAAAGGTTATAAATGGGAATCCTATCCTTACTCTGAATATTTATCTTCTGTATATTCTCTTCCTTGTTTGAAATTCCACTTGCTCCAAATATTGGCCTCTGCCCTGTTCTTGATATTCAGATCTCCCTCATGTGCCACCCCCTCTTCCTCTGCGCCCGCCTCTGCTGAAAAAAGGTTGGGCAGTGGTATATTGTGGTCCAGAAGTATCAGAAAACGTGATGAATCTTCTTTGTGATCTAGTCTGAAATTGTAAATTGGAATTGCTAGGATTATTCAATTTATAGAAGTCTTCTTTCAAAAAGGGATATACTTAATCTATTTTAAAATTCTTAACATCTCTAGCCACTTTTGATGTTTTTTGATTCACTGTCCGAATCTTAAAATCAGCAATGATCTTATTAGCAGATTCTAATAACAGCTTAACATCTTGAATTGTATGATCTTGTGTAATTTCAAGTTCTAATAGTACAATTTCTTTAAGGTCAGCTTCACTTATTCTCAAAGCCATTTTAATGGAAAGGGCCAACCAATCACGAGAACATTTTGGCCCTACACCACTAAATTGTAATAGATAAGTTTTATCTAGAACAAAAATTACTGTTATATTTCTAACCTGAAGACCAGCCGGGATAGTGTTGTTTTTTAAATGTTCGAGAAGTACTTGTGCATGCAGTTGTGTCCTAACATTTTTCTTTTTAAGTTGTTTCAGTTTCTCAATCTTATCCACATTAGTGGGGGCTAATATTGGTTGCTCAAAATCTTGGCAGACACTGAAAATCTTTGTGGGGCCCTGTTACGGGGGCCCCTGCAGTGCCCATGCCATAGGCATGAGCTCTGCAGGGGCCCCCAGGGGCCCCACAACACCCCATACCGCCATTCTGTTCCCGGCGGCCAAAACCGCCAGGAACAGGACGGCGGTATGGGGGTCGGAATCCCCATGGCGGCGCAGCAAGCTGTGCCGCCATGGAGGATTCCCCAGGGCAGCGGGAAACCGGCGGTACACCGCCGGTTTTCCGTTTCTGACCGCGGCTGTACCGCCGCGGTCAGAATGCCCATGGGAGCACCGTCAGCCCTTTGACGGTGCTCCCGCGGTCGTTGACCCTGGCGGATTTTACCGCCAGGGTCAGAATGACCCCCTATGTCTTAAAAGCAATTTTTTCACCTTTGATAAAGATATGTATCCACAAATTAAAGGTGTAGCCATGGGGTGCAGCTTCGCTCCAGAATTCGTGATCCTGGTGATGGATTACTTTGAAAACAAATGGATATATGGCAAGAACAACCCATTTCGGAAACAAGTAAAACAATGGTTATGATACATAGATGATATCTATATGATATGGGAAGGTAATTTGGAATCGTTATCCATCTTTCATGAATTGATTAACCACCTTACTACTGATTTAAAATGTACGATGTCCTCAGATCGTAGACGTATCAACTTTTTGGACCTATGGATTGAGTCGACTGAAGGGTTAATTTCAGTTAATTTGTAAAAGAAACCTACAGACAGAAACACTTTATTACATTTTTCGAGTAATCATCCACGTACTTTGAAGGAGAATCTTCCTTATGGCCAATTCCTGCATATTCGCAGAAATTGCTCAAAAAAAGAAGATTTTTTAAAGAATTCTGAAAATATGATATCTAGACTGATAGACAGAGGTTATCCAAAGAAATTAGTTAAGGGGGTGTGTAAACGAGCTTGGTACACCCAAAGGAAATGCTTATTGACCCCAAAAGAAAAGAAAAAGGACGTTCCTTTGACATGTGTTCTAATTTATAATCCAAAAACTAATCGGATTAGGTCCATTATTGAAAAAAACTGGAAATTATTGAACCCTTTAGACATAAAAAAACCTTTTATCATTCAAGAGAGGTCGGAATATACATGATTCATTGGTACATGCTTCATTCTATACACATACAAAGAAAAAGAAGGACTTGAGGGGAATGTTAGATCTTCCCCCTATAATTGGGCATTTTGAATGCAACAATTGCATGGCATGCAAATATACAGAGAATAGCAAGAACATTGAAGTGAATGGCAAAATACACCAACATTTCTGCTACTCAAACTGCAATACAAGAAATGTAGTTTATTGCATTAAATGTCCTTGTTCGATGATGTATATAGGTAAGACAACACAACCAGTCAAAGCACGTATTCTACAACAAATGTCCAGGATTAGATGTGAACTACGAAGTGCACTATTGGTTGACCATTATATAGATAAAGGACATAGAGATGAAGAAATAAGATGGTCAATTCTTTATGTAGTTGAAAAAACAGAAACAGTGAGTGCACATCCACTTTAGACAGAATGGAGGCACGGTTGATAGAAAAATATGAAACAGCCCGGAGTGGATTGAATGACCTCAATGAAATGTGGTCTTTAATCAAAGTTTAATAATCATAATGTATCTCAGTTAGAGTCCATCCTTTGAACTGTGTCAAAATTAATAAGTTCCTTTTTTCCCTTTGCCACTTTTCCCATAATTGTGATACAATAGAATGAGGTTGTCCATTTATGCATTTTCCCCATGTGTAAACTTCTATATATGTATTCAAAACAATAGATCAAAATATATGGGTTAACTATGTGAACATAGGCTAAGATGACTGCCACATTAAGCAGTAGCGCAGTGGGCAATATATAAAAATTGTTTGCCCTTGGTCTCCTTTAATGTTCCAGTTATGCTCTACTAAAAGAGCTGTCTGCAATAGACACGAGCAATCAAGTGAAGCCGTCTTTTTTTGTTTTGACTAACATCTGAGCCCTAAATGCGGCATCTGTAATAGACGCGGTAAGCCTCATATAAATGTTTGTCGTTCGTCTCTTTCCTTATTAAACGCGCTGTGTGGAATAGACGCGCGTAATCGAGAGATGTGCTTTTCTTTCTTGTAACGGCTAACAATGCAGCTCTAAATGCGGCGTCTGTAGCAGACGCGCTTAACTAATTTTCGAGCTGGCAGCCTTTTGAGCAACTACAACTTGGTAAGTGGATTAGTGGGATTGCTGACTTAGCCGGCATAGTAGAAATACAGGGCGTTTCTTAACCCTTTTAATGATATTTGCAGGAAGAGATAACTTTACTCTATGGGTTTGAGGCTGATCCGGATGAAGGATTTCAACTGAGCAATAGCTTTTGCCATAAAGTCATAGTGATGTTAAGGTCAGTTTCTTTGGTTTGTATTTTTAATACAACTTGACACTCATATATGGTGGACTTTGATTTGGAAAACATTGGTAGTTGGCTGAGCAATTATTTATTTGGATTCTCTCTGGATTAACCATAAAAGATTTCCTATTGGTGTTAAATGGAGAGTAAATAAATTGGGCACGTTTCACTCTTCGTTTCACCTTTGGTTGCTTCTGTGCACACAGGTACTTTACCGCACACTAGTGTGGATGGATATAGGATCTAATCAAGCTAACACATGGTGCATATATATATATATATATTTATATTTTGTTGAACAGGGTTCATGTGTATCCCTGGTGGTAATGAATGGTTCATAATTTTGACTAGTGATTAACATATTGTAAATATTGTAAATATAGGAACTGTTTTTGATGTCCTGAGGAGGCCAGAAGTAGAAAAGGCCGAAACGCGAATAGATTATTTCCTAACAGTAACATATTTGCTTAGGATGACGTACAGATTTAGTGCTTGTTCAACTGTACCTAGACTAGGTCTAAAACTGTATTGGATTGGGGAGAGGATCTCTGCCTCCACCGCCCATTCCTCCAACCGTGTCAAAATCGCACTCCCCATTTTCTTGGCAGTAGAATCTATAAGAGATATTGGCCTATAACAGATTGGATTTTGCCTGTTACCCTTTTTAAAAATGGGAATAATTATGGCCAGTTTCCAAGAAGAGGGAATATTGCTTTTAACTACACTCCTTAATACATTTGTAAGTAAAGGGCCCCAAAGATCCAGCATAGACTTAAAGAGATCGACAGGGACCCCATCCGGGCCAGGTGCTTTACCTGGTCTTAATCTATTAATTGCTGTGTTTACCTCATTTATCTCAAAGGATACGCAAATGATATTCAAATTAGGTTCCGCAGGGCTCTGGTCACTACATTCACCCCCCTCAGGTGACAAATTACTTCCACACTGGAAGACACTCGTAAAATGGTTCACCCAGACCTCTTCTGGTATCAAGCAGTCATCTTCTTTCTTGACATGTTCCGTGAAATAAGGATGGTTTACCACCTTCCAAAATTGTGCTGTGTCCTTTGATTCGGTGGCTGCCAAAAGCTCGTCCCATGCTCTAGCTCTGATTTCAGATTTCCTCGCTACCAGAGCTGCCTTATATTGTCCCCTTGCTGATCTAACTAAGTCACGAGAAAGGAGAATAGATCTAAGGTTTTTTTTAATTCTTTGTGGGCTGCAGTACAGGCAGAGTTAAACCATCGACAGGTCGCAGGACCCCGGTGAGTCCTGTCACTCATTAGGGCCTCTGAAACAGCATAACTTAAGTGTTCAAATTCCCAAACTAGGCAACCGTGAGGAGGATGTTGTGACAAGCATAAATTAATGGTCTCAAATTTTGATTGATTATTTTCTGGTTGAAAGTCTTGGGATCCACCCTTTCCCATTTCATAGGGAGACCAGAGTTAAAAAAAAAAAAATGGTTTTCTCTATTAATTAAAGCTGGGTTGCTATTAAAAGCCAGGTTAATACATAGGGGATTATGGTCACTAGCACAATGTGGTATAATATAATCTTAAAATCAGTTATTAAGTGAAAGTCAGGAGAGCTGATCAGGATGAAGTCAATTATACTCCCCTTTATACCCCCCTTTTAGTTCCCTGTAAATGCTGGTATAATTTGGTTATGTGTGGCAGCCTTCTCCCTTGCGAATGCAAGATCATATTTATAGATAAAAGTGTTTAAAACTTTGCCTTGCTGAGAATGAATAAAATGGGTTGACAGATCTCTACCCTCTATGAAATTACTGCACAGATATGAAACTTCCTGATTGCACAGTGTCATGTTAAAATCTCCAGGCCATGCAATAATTAACTCATTATCCTGGAGCTTATCAAAGGAATCAAGAAAATCGGATGCCTCCTCAAGACTTCCCTTCAGAAGATCACATGGGATATTATTATAAAAATGTGTTAACAGCAAGCCCCTACTTCCCTCAATCCATAATAAAATAATCATAAAGCACAATATCAAGTTCCTATACATATAATGAAAATGACCTAATTTAATATATCAAAATTGAAAAAATTAAAAAATAGTAACCAACAAGCAAAAAATAAAACCTAATGTATTTATATAAACATAAAAAGCTTTTATTTACAATTTTAAATTAGATGTAATGTACAAACTAAAAGTTAAATGAATAAATATCCATATACTATAAAAAACACAATACATTTACATTTAAAGAAACTACAAAAATAATATAAACTATCGAAACAATTGTAAATTGACAAAAGGAAGAGATGCCATAGATGGTGCGTGTGCCTGGGACAACCTAGTTGAGTCTTTAGTTAACCCAGATGCGAACACGGAGGCGGACTCAGCATCAGACAACCTTTCTTCAATAGCAGATGTGAGCCGCGACAGTAGCTGATAGATAACATATAGATGAAAAACATAGGCCATGTCCGAAATACTAAAGGCAAAATATCCCTGAAAAGACCAGCAAACCATGCCATGAAGCATAACACCATGAGGGATTGGTAGCCAGGGTCGGGGTGGTTGGGAGGGTAGATGTTAGTTGCTTGGTTGAGTGTTGCTATGCAGGTAAATAGTGCTCCCAAAACGGCATGTTGTTCCATGACCTAAGTAAATGCATTTGCAAATCATATAACGTAATAAAAAATTAAGTGCAAGATCTAAGGAATGAAAAAAAGACATCTGACTGTCACAATTACTAATGTACCAAAAGACTTTGTTAAGAAATATCAATAAAATATGTTTTAAAAAACAATATAAAAATAGTAAACATAATACAAAATGAAATATTTAATTTGACCAATATATTGAATAGTAAAATATTAAACACCCCAAAAAGAGGTTTGTACAGAAAATAATATAATCATTATAAAATAAAAACTATCAAATAATAAAAACAATCAATGTGAAAATAGACAATAACATCAATTCAATTTCCCCAACAGTAGGGAAAGCGTTTTACCTAAAATGGTTAGATTGATTGTTCTCATTCCAGTCTAAGCAACCGTAGAAAAGGTTTGGATGCTGGAGTGGTTTGGTTTACTATTACCACTCCAATCTAAGCAACAGTGGAGAAAGTGCTGGAAATGGACAAGGTTAGATGTACAACCCCCACTCAAATCTGAGCAACAGTAGGGACATTGTTGAACTCAGTAGAGATTAAATTTACAATGCTCACTCCAGTCTAAGCAACAGTAGGAAAAGTGTTAGACTTCAGAAAGTTTACATATAAGAATGCAATTCCTAATCATTTAATATAAATATTTCAATACCTAAGAAAAGAAAAATAATTAATTATTTTTCTTAGAAGAATTACATACTATATTACTTAAACAAACAATTGTGATATTCAGGGTTTGGAGATGAATACAACGAATACTAAATTTATGATGCTTAACACGCACAAAGCCTATAGAGGCACATTTGTAATAAAATGCCTTTGCAGACAACAGGGCATTTTTACTATCTGGGGATTAGAATTGTTAAGAGGTGAGGCAGGAAATCACATATACAGAAAAGTGAAAGAGTGAAATGGTGCTCTTAAATTCTGCTCTGCGGTCTACAAAAGATATAAAGAAACTTCTCCAAAGTCCATCTCTCCTGCAATAGAGATATACAGGCAAACGCCCGGGCTGCAGCACTTTATGGAGCAGAAATATGGGGGATCTCAAATATCAATGGTTTTATAACAAAGGAAAATCACTTCTTGAGATCGCTATTTAGTTTATTGAAGAGTAACCCTCACTGCCGCTAGTCTTTGAAACAGGCCTTAAAAGGGTGGGTGGCCTGGCTATGTTGAAACCCCTTCTGTACTGGGTTAGAGTGTGGTCAACCCCGGAGCTCGACTATTACAAGTTGGCTATGGGTAATGTGTTGAGTCTGCGCAACGCGCCATTGTTCCCTTGGCTCAGGTCTTTTGAATTCCATCTCACCAACCTGGGACTAGGTGGGTATTGGAATATTCCTTTCCAGGCGAGCAGAGGGCCGGGTAGGTCATCGCATGCAACGCTCTACAATTCTCAAGGAGCTGGACGCTACCATCTGCCTACAGCCTATTGAGCCCTGTCCTGACTTTCTGCAGGGCTGGACATTCACACATGTCAGAAGCGTTAATATCTTTAACAGTACTATAAAAACAGTTTACTATAAAAACAGTCTATATTTTTTAGACTGGAGATTAGAAGAGGTCACTTGTTATACCTGTAGTGGTAACCATTAAGGCACCACTTAGCTGGTGTTTGTAGCTCCCAACTAGGGAACTTTAATTCATTTGTGGTCCTGAAGAAGCGCCATTGATCTGATTCTCCTGGACAGGCAGGCACAAAACATGTCGACCTTTACTCACTTTTGACTTTTGACTTTTATGGCTATGTAGGTTCATTACTTTCCAAGAGTAGCTCTCAATGCCTCTGTTTGGTGGCGTTTTAAACCACCAGGAGTACTGTATAATTAATTGACTTCTGGCAGCTCCCATGGCGGTCTACCAATGACAGTGAGAACCGTGGTGCTCTGCGGTCCCCACAGCAATACAAAACAGTACATTGGATAGATTTGAAAAAAACACAGCTGACATATATACACACATTTGACACACCCACCAACCACACTATAAAACACACCCATCACACACAACAATCTTTTGCGTCCACAACGCAGAACACTGTAGTGCAAGCAATGGGATAGGCACCACTCCACCTCACAAAAGCCACATATCCCACATCTGCAATACACCTCCCAAACAAATTTTTTCATACTATTTCACTGCACGCCACCCACTCATCACACAGCACCTACAAATGTATTCCTACCCACTACCTCACTTTATATATACCACCATGTCACCACAAAAACACCCACAATTCACCAATAAGGAGTTGAGGGTCATGGTGGATGAGATCATTAGAGTAGGGCCACATATATTTGGAGCTCAAGTCCAGAAGACCACTATCACCCGGAAAATGGAAATGTGGCAAAGAATAGTAGACAGGTTGAATTCTGTAGGCTGTTACCTGCACGCAAGAGACAACATCAGGAAGAGGCGAAATGACCTATGGGGCAAGGTCTTTTCCATGGCATCCAGGCACTAGATGGTGGTACACAAGACTGGCGGTGGGCCCCCACCTCCTTTCCCTTAGTTCACATCTTTGAAGGAGAAGGTATTGGCCATTCTGCATCCTTTCTGAGGGCTTAATAGGAATACCTGGGGGAGTCAAGTTGAGTAAGTCTCAACTAAAAAATGTGTCCCTCAAATGTAATGTCATGCATTTCCACTGCTCACCTTTACCCACCTACAATGCCACCCCACTTAATAGCCCAGTGTCCACCTGTCCATAGACCCCTGTCTCTTCTCCAGCATTTTAATGAGACCCACCTGGGGGGATAACATACCAGTAAACCAGGTGTACCTCAGGGATTGACAACAGTACAGCTCCCAGCAGGCACCATGCTACTATCATCAATACCAGGAGACAGAACCCTTAGAATAAAATTCCCACATTTAACACACATTGGAGTGTGCCAGGTTGAGAGGCAATTGAATAGATACTGAGTGGGGAGGACACACCATTACAGCAATGATGAGGCCAGAAGGCACTCCACTTAGCCACAACTGTGTACTCACCTACTATGACCCTTCTCCCTCTACTAAGATACTGAACTGTACTCACCACAAGGCTTCCCATCTGTATACTGTGTGGGGAGGATAGGCAAAGACAGCAATACTAAGGCCATAAGGCACTGGGAATGTCGCTCCACTCAGCCACAACTATGTACTCACCTACTATGACCCTTCTCCCTCTATTCAGCTACTAAACTGTACATGCTAGAGTGCATCACATCTGTATACTGTGTGGTTATGATGGGCAAAGACAGCAATGCTAAGGCCAGAAGGCACTGTCTACCCAAAGTAAATTACTTGTCCAATGTGCATCTGTACAAACATCCTCCCACATCCACTCACAATGAAAATATATGCATCTCAGAGGATGACTTATGTATGCTGTTTGTAGTAGTTGTTATAGCATAAATTGAAAGCCCAGTAGGACCATTTGCTGAATTTCCATACACCAGGCCAGTGTCCACAATGTTATTGTATTGCTGACTGTAATTCACTAATGAGGTTTACCTACCTGGGAGGAACCACCTTACAGATCATGGTACACTCTGTGACGTGGCAAATCAAGTAGATCCATCTTGAATGGATAAGCCAAGATGAAAACAGTGTGGACAATAAGGACAGCCCAACATGCATGCAAAATTACTGAAAGACAAACAAAGGTAGCAAGAAGCCTCATCAAAATGCATGTGGCAGTAAACAAATATAAAATACACTGACCGTTTGTTGACAAGTACCATGTTCAAATGCATGGTCCTGGGTCTGCAAGCATGACAGTCTACTAGGTCTCAAGATGAGCTAAGCCATATCATGCCCAGCCACTGATTACACTGCACTGCTAGAATAATATGAGTCCAAGGACAGTTACCCAAGTACCAAGATACACATACAACCTGTAGCAAGTTGACTTGAAATAGAATTTGTCATCACCTCAAATGTCAGGTCCATATAGTTGGTTGCAGGTGTGTCTCTCACATTAAGTGAGAAATGCAAAGCCAATGTGTATTTGCCATATATTACATGTCACTGTAAACTGTTGGAGGTACATGCCACAATACACCCGGTAACACCTGTCCATCACTTCAACAGGTCTATCTGTGATTGGGAACATGGAGGTCCCTCCAGAGCCTGCCACTCACCCGCTGGATGAAGTCCTCAGTGAGGATACAACTCCTGGACATGTGGATGTTGAGGACGGTGCTGGCCCATCTGGAAAACCTGGTCAGATGACACCGGTCAGCCTCACCCTGACGACAACTCCTCCCAGCCCTGTTGCATCAACATCTCAGGCAATCATTCACCCCAAGCCTGTGTCCTAAGGACAGAGTCCACCATTGTGTGCTCCCTCAGTCCAGGTACCTGAGTCTCACCTAGACACTTCAGACAATTATGTAACTGGACCCAGTGGTAGGTTGCAAACTGTGCCAAGGGCGCAGGCACATGGGGGTAGGGTGTGTGGGAGGGATGGTGTGGACTAGCAGCATGAGGTTGCTGGGAATCCGGTCTGGCCAGGACACCATCACCCAAATCTTGGGAGCAAACCAACAGTTCCAAGGCGTGATGGACCAGGTACTTGTCGAACTCAGGGAGATCAAGCAGCTGCAGAGGGATTACTACAATGAATCCTTACAACAGTGGGAGATCCACAATGCTACCTTGGCCTCCCTAACAGGGGTGCAGAGGAACATCAACACCACCCTGAGCAGGGATATGGGACAACAACACACCACTTCCACTGGCCCCCTAACATGAGTCCCTTCAACATCTGGGATAGCAGTGGAAGGGAGGCCCTGCCAGGGGAAGAACCCACATCAGACACCACTGCCTCTGTAGTTGAAAAGCCCCCTGCAAGTGAGGACGTCTACCCAAGCATCCAGGAGGTGCAGATGCCAACATCTCAACCACTGCCAGGTTAATTTCTGATAGAAAGTCCTTTGTGTGCCACAAAATCACTCTGTTGACTGTTCTACAAACACTTTCCATTTTCCAGGATAGTAGGACTCTTCACTTTGGACTTCAATTGTTGTGTCAGCTACTCTAATCACTACATCCACCATTACTGATCGCTTCACTGTTTGTGTTTGTTATTACTTATTACTTCGTACCTTTAACTCAAGAATACCTGTAAATAAACAAAATGAGCACTTTCTGCCCAATAGCGTTTTGTTTCTAAATGTATTAGGATGTACAATGTGAAAATAATGTGGTAATAATGATGTACATGTGAGAATGTCAATGTAAGGAGGGACAGATCACAGGCTGAGTCAGGCTGAGTATCACTATCAACACAAAAACACATGTGGCCTAGCACCTAAAAACTATTTATTTGCAATGTACAGTCTAGAGGCTGCAAATATATCTGGAATGTAATAGCCAAGAATGACTGAACATTGGTACACTTGTAGAGATATCCCAACGTACTATCCACCTGACCATAGGAAAAAGGGCTATGTCAGACCCTGTACCATAGGATATGCAAAAATATAGGTAGATATAGTCCCCAGCTTGACCTTTATCCCATACCGAAACCATGTCTATCCAACTTGACATACCCCATGACACAGACAGAGGACAGCACAAATGTCCATAGTCTGAGGCCCATCCTATTACAATGGTTAGCCATCCACTGCCATGTCACACACCTATGTCAGTGTAATGGCACAGCAACTTTGGCCTGCAATGAGGGAACACATCAACAGCTACATATAGGACACATAGTAACAATGTCAACACAACAATGTCAACACAATGTGAAGGAAAAATGCAAGGATTGGCCACAAGGACATTTCACAAGGGCACATGACCACACACATGAGACCATTGGATGAACATACCAGGAAAAACTGATCCATTCTCAAGGTCTAAAAACTCCCCTCCCACTGTCCAGGCAGCCTTGGCATGGTACCCATGCAAACCAAGGGGCAGATTTATGGAAAGTGGCGCTGCACTGAGTGCTTCGGCACTTTCCCTGTGCCCCTTAGCACCCCCTACCGCCACCATGTGTGCACCGTACTTACAATATGGCGCACCATGACGCAGGGTAAGGGATAATAGAGTAATTTTTCATGAAACTATTAATGTACTCTGCAGGAGTAGCGGCAAAATATTGGTGCTACTGCTGCATAGTACGTAGGGGCCCATTACAAATAATGGAAGCCTCCTTTTAACGCCTGCTCTGAGCAGGCATTAAAAGTGCCGTACAAAATGACGCTAGGAAATTTCTTAGATTTTCTTGCACCATTTTTTCAGCCCCCCTAACGGGGAAACACCCCCTTTGCATACATTATGCCTGGGGCAGGCATAATGTAGCGCAAAGGATAACAAAGTGGCACAATGCATGCAGTGGGTCAATGTGTAAATATGGCGCTAGGATTTTGGCCTTGTTGGGTCACATTAGCATAAAACAAATGACGCTACTGTGGCTTCAGGTGGCGCTAGGGGTTTATAAATATGCCCCCAAATATGTAACAAACACTACCTGGATCCATTTTATGGGCCATTCACATGTCTGACTAGCCATTTCCACCTGTCAATTACACAATTCAGAAATGTCCACTTAGAAGGAAATAGTCACATAAAAGGAGTTTAGGCAGACAAAGGCATTCATTAAACTCAAAAGTCAGTTAAATCGTATGTAGTGTCTCTGACAGTGCAATGTGACTGCACATATCATAGGAGATGCTCAAGAGAGGAACATCTTCAAGTCTGATGTAGCCAGCAAACCTTTGCTCTATGATGCATTGCAGAAAATAAATGTCCTGTCTCACAGTAAGTGACATACCCGTCACAACATATCATGACCTGTACAAAACCCCATGCAGTCTGAGTAATCACAGAACATCAGATACTTATATTCAGTACAAATTGATGATATCTGCCTACATGTCTCCACCATCATCCTCATCACTGTCATCCTCACTTGACATTTTCAGATTCTCACCCCATGGCACTGCCAGGTCCCCCTCATCAGGAATGTATGGGATGTTCCTTCTCAGGGCAAGGTTGTGGAGCATGCAGCAGGCCATAATGATCTTAGAAACTTTTGCAGGTGATTAGAGGAGGGTTCCACCTGTTTTGTCAACGCTGTGGAATCTCTCCTTCAGGAGCCTAAAAGACTGCTCCACAACACGGCATGTTCTTCCCTGGTGAAGTTGAGTTTCTCACTGGTGTCAACAGCCAGTGTTGATTTGGGTATGCAGAATCCCCTGTAAGGCAAGGCAACATGTGTGCAATCATGAGTACAGAGCAAAGTGTCACTAACAGCAGACAAGATACATAGATACACACATGATAGATGTGACTTACTAACCAGCCAGACCCTCTTTGGGTACAGTTGTGTCATCCGCTGTGGAATAGTACTGTTCCGCATGATAAAGGCATCATGGACTGAACCCGGGTACCGAGCATAGACCTGGGAAATGTAGAGGTCCGCCAAACACACTATTTGGATATTGATAGAATGGAAGATTTTCCTGTTCCAATAGACCTGTTCAGTGCCAAGCGGTGGAACCAAAGCTACATGGGTACCATCAATGACTTCAACAACATGTGGGATGTGTGCCAAACCATAGAATTCTACTGTCACATGTGCAAAATCCTCACATTGAGGAAAACAGGTGTAGCTGTCCAGGTGTTTCAACAGTGCACAGAGGAAATCCTTCAATACAATACTGAACATAGACTAGGACATCCCAGCAGATAGGGCCAATGTATTTTGGAAGGACCCTTTGGCCAGGAAGTGCGACACTGACATGACTTGTACAATGGGTTATTTGCTACTTGGATGACGGATGGCTGGTATCAAATGTGGCACCAACTGAGGACATAGTTCTATGATTGTCTGCCTATCCAGGTGGTAGATCTGAATAACTAATCTGTCCTCCATGGTCTGCAAGTCAACAAGTGGACAGTACACAGGACGTTGTCTGATACGTCTCCTCCCAGGGTTACTATGTACATCATAAAACAAAAAAGGCAGTCACTCAATGTGTCCGATATATTTGACATGCAACATGTGTGCTACATGATATCACATGTAATGTGTGTCACTGAAAATATTATGTGCAAACACACCAGGGCTAAGCCTTGCACTTCCCGGGACGTAAATGCTCTCACATGTGACATATATGTAGCAATCATCCTCGTGGACAGGAAGCTCATGGTCAGATGACAACCAGAATTGCCTGAGATTCAATGCACAACCTCCTAGGTCACACATATTAGAGAGGGTGGTGGCTGTACCTACAAGCATGTTGTCACATCAGCATGACTACATATCAATATGGTTGGCAACAGGCTTGACTTACATGACCTGACTAGGACAGTACTCAATATCCCCCAGAACGTAAGTTATTTCACTAATGACCCATCAAAATATTTCATATAATTCCTTCAAATGGTGCATAAATGGCGGATGCCTGACCCACTTTACTGGACTTTAGGAATCATCTGTGACCACTGGCGGAAGTCATCCTGGCGGTAGGTGGATACTATGATGGCAGACACTGATATAGGATAACATTGCCTCCTGTGGCGCTCTTGGGCCAATGGCAGGGTCCCCCGGTGGTGACGGTCGTCTATGTGGTGGCCGTCACCACCATTTTCTGCAGATTCCCACACGTGACTCCTGACACTGCTGCCAGCAATACCTCCACAAGCTGAGCTGCTGTGTACCACCTCTGGGAGCAATCAGGTTACGTCCAATAGGTGATAGGGACCCTGCCTTCTCACTGGAAGAGCTGGAAAAGCTGGTGGAGGAGGTCCTTTCCCTGTATGGACAACTCTATGGTGCACCAGAGGAGCAGGTAAGTACATCATGTGCACACTTACCTTCTACCTCTAACTATCTCAGGTATTGTTAGCCTGTGTTCAAGGTCAGTTAGTCAGCTGGTGTCTGCGAAGACTTATTTTGTGCTGTAAATATGTATGTATGGGTGATTGAATGGGCAGCTATCCATGTCACGTGAAAGGTCTGAAGTTGAGTGAAAATGTGGTGAGTGTGAATGGACTGTTTCCTGAGCCAAGTAGCATTGGATGAACACGGCTAGATGAGTTGCCTTGAAAGCCATCACCATTGAAATCATTCCAGAAAATGTCTGTAATGTGTAGTCACACATGCTTGCGTGGCAGCAGGGTGGTTGCTGACATGTCATGAGTTTGGGTTGAGTCCCATTTGGGTCAATACACTGCTTACACACAGGTTTGGGGTCACAGTTGGCATTATTTAGCAGTTGCACCGAAGCCAGGTTTTGACTCACTGTGCCCCTGAGATCTGGACATAGGCACGCATAGTAAATTGGCTATGGACTTCATAAGTAACTCTGTTGCACATGTTTTGTAGGGTATGGTATGATGTGTAGGTCTGTCTGCTCAGCCTGCCGAGAATAGTGCCTGAGTATGTCTGACCACTCATTAACTTGACATCTGTGCTGGTATCGGGTCACTTTTTGCACTCCAGTGATGACCCTGTGCCCACTCCCTCATTCCCTGGACAACATGTGATGGTGTCATTCCATGCCTCTCTGCCTATCTACAGCTTCTTAGGCCAAAGGGATTTGCATTGGTGACAGGCTCATCATAAGTGTCTAATCTCCTCATTTCATTTTTGTCAACATGTGTTACATTGCCATTAAGGCTCCCTTGATCACTCAGCCCTATCGTCTCTACCTTACAGAACTGATGTGTCCAGTGCATGCATCACTATCTTCGGACATTGCACATCTGCAAATAATGTGCTGTTGTTTAATGTGCCCTGATGGTGGACTCTGTGTTTATGGGTGTGAAGTTGGATGTGTAAAAATGCTGGCCCAGGTATTTCCCTATAGTGCCACAGTTTCTGTGTCCACACTTATGTGGATGTATATAGCTACTGGTTGATGTGACACTGAAAAGCCCCACCCCATGAAGTAACATGTGCCTGCAACGGTCTCAGCACATGTGCACACATGGATAGGATTGGCTCTATGTTTGTTGCACCTGTCACTCCCTTGTGGTCAATGCACAATGGGTCTGTCAGTAGGCTTGTTGTTACATCTAATGACTCTTAGCAGCATGTGACATTTCGAGGTTGTGTATAATTTTGTGCATTGTTTGCAGTGAGCTGTAAGTATCACTTTATGGGATGTGTTCCGTCTTGCACTAAATCAATGTCAGGTGATCATGTAATGATTCACAAAAGTTACAATATTGGCAACTGGTCAGTGGAGGGCCTGAGCTGTGGGGTGTGTATTGCACCAAAATGGTGAGCGTTTGCAGTCATGTCCCTATATACAATACTGCTAAGTGCCTCAGGTGGACTGGAAGGTTTAGCCAGGATGTTCTAGGCTTGGTACACTGTCATGTATGTGATTCTGACATTTTGTCAATGGAGTTGTGGACAGGATTTCTTGTCTTGTTTTTATGCCTCCATGCAGGTCAATGCCCATCAGAAGAAAGGGATCTGGTGAGCAATCGCAAGAAGGTTCTGACCCTGGGGGTCTACAGCCAATGGAGCGCCCTCTGTCAGAAGAGATGGGAGGACCTGAGACGCTGGGCCTGGAAGACCGTGGAGGCCCAGCTGGGGATGTCCTACCAGTAGGGATGGGGTACCCGTCGGACATTGACCCTCCTAATGGCCCACATTTTCGCAGTGGTCTATCCGGCCTTGGATGGGCGTTTGAGGGAAGCACAGGAACCACAAGGGGTTAAGTACATAAATGTATGACATGCTTCCACCTTTGCTAAGTGATTGAGTGAGGGACAGACTGCTCCCCCTGACAATGTGACACGTGTCACATACCTTCTGGCATTACATTTCTTTTAGTAAGGTCATGTGTCCACAAATGGTGTGCTCATCCTTTTGGAGTTGGGACCTGGTATTATAGCATGGTGTAACCTCAGTATGATTGATGAGCAGTGAGCACATATGTCACTGCAAGGTGTCTAGTTAAGTGTAGCAAAAACATTCCTGAATGTTACTTTGCACACAGGAACCACTCCCGACAAGTGTTACACTCCAAAGATGAGTAGGATGTGGGCCACTGTCCTCTGTCATGTGTCTGGGGTTATGTGTAAGCTAACATCTGCAACCTAGGATAAGGTTTTCTCCACTGTATGTAGTGTGCTTGTGCCTCACAGCAGTCTGTGATGCATGGGTATCCATCATACAAGTGACATGACCTACAAGGTAAATGTATTGTCAGCTGTAGCAATGGACTTCCCCTTGGTAAGTTGGAAATGTGCATTGTCATGGGTGATGTGTCATCATTGTGGCCAACATACCTGGTGCCTACGTGTCTGCATCTGGTCCATTTCCAAAAATGGTACATATATATACGCGCAAGATATAGGCCTGTGGTAGCCATGAAGATGGCATGATACCCCAGATCCCTCACATATGTCTCCATGGGGTCCTGTTATAGTCAGGATACTACTGAAATAGTTGTCTATTTACTGTGATGTCCCAGAAAGGACTGTGTCACCATCACATGTCATCAGACAGAAACATTCATGCCTCATAGTATGTTGTTAATCATGCTTAACAGCAGTAGGTATGATGGACATGACCGGTAGGGGCAGGGTGTAGATCCACTTGATGATGATTTGTACCCTTGATGTTGTATGATGTTTGTGAGTCCCCGGAACTTGTGTGTTGTTTGGGAATTGTGCCCTGACTGTATGGATGCATCACGGATTGACTTGTAGTGAAGTCAGCATGACATGTGTATTGGGTCAGGGATTCCCCACAGACAGATGGCAGGCTTGTAATATCTGTGATGGGGGTAGTGATGTTTTTTATCATTGTAAATTGATAGGTTGTCCTTCTGATAGTGATTGCAAGATCTGTGTCCCTCCTTCCTGCACAGTACAGCTATCTACTACAGATACAGTTAGAAGTACAGATGGGCATGTGTGGGAGAAATTTGAGGGGGCTATCCTAGTCCTTCCTAGAACATTCTTGTGTGTATTCCGGAGACATCTCTGTATGAGCTATGGTAGCTGATTTTCATATAGTTTGTTGAAACTTCAGATGTGTGCCACATCTATGTAGGTCTTAAAAATACCACATTTGACTCATTTTGGTAAGGTGTGACTTGTGGAGCTCTACATTGTTGTGTTGTATCCCTAGTAAAATGGATGTTTTCATGTCACCTAGTCCATGCATGGCATGATTTAAGCATTGTTGATTGCTTTTCCTTAGCACCATCAGTTGTCCATGAGACATCATATCAGTGCAGTTTAGATATGTGTATAGGTATGTGTCAGTGTCTCGTTGATAGGGTACCTTACAGAGTGAGCCATAATTTGGCTACTGGTTCCATGTGGTGTGCTGGATGTTGCACAAGTTTGCTGTGAAGTGGTCACCTAATTGTGGTGTGTTGGGTGTTTTAGGTAGACTTCATCCATGCCATTGTAGTAATGTGACATCAGAAATTGATGATGTGTTTATTCTGGAATTCAAGATGGCATGCCTGTTTTTGTATTGGTACATGATGATGGCACTTTGCAGTGACTTCATGCGGGTGGTCAGTTGACATGATGGTATGTTTTTGCCTCTCTGATTTATAATTGTACTGTCTTCATGTTGAGCTCTTAACCTTACATTTCATTTTTTCTAGCAGCATCAGCACCGGCAGGCAAAGGAGACGATGCCGCGCAAAGTGGGGAAGCATCTGGCCACGGGACCTCATGTCACAAGACTACTGTCAGCGAAGGACCCAGTGGCCCAGAAGGGAGTGTCACGGGGGAGACCAGATCAACATCTTCATCCATGGATTCTTCCTTCAGTGGCCACTCCCTAGTGGTGGCGGACCCATCGGGGACCACCCTGGTATCACTTTGTCCGCTAGCCCGTTCTATAACCACCCCCCTGTTGCTCCCCACCCAGTTGGCTGTGCCCACTCACCCAAGAGGGTGGATGTCTCCTTTACCACAGGCACCTCTACCTATGTTAGTCCTGCTGCCCTCAGTGAGGAGGATGTTGACCTCCTGAGGTCTATCTCTGTGGGTCAGACGCCCATTGTGAGTGCCATCCAAGGATTGGCAAGCCAGATCCAGCAAAGCAATGAATTCCTGGAGGGCATGCATGGTACAATCTCTGGCCTACAGAGATCAGTGCAGGCTCTGGCCTCCACACTGACAACAGGCAATCACCCCTTGTCTACCATCCCCCCTCCACCTTCCTCTTCCCAGTCCAAATCCCCGCTTTCCTGACCCAATCAAAGCACACAAACAGACAGCTATGCATCCACCTCAACATGCAAGGGAAGCACAGACAAACATAAGCAACACAAGACACACCACTGGCACGCGCAGAAACAACATCCACCTACAGACACAGGGACAGTCACAACTTGCCCTAACACCCGACCACCACCAGCATCACAGACACAACACCAGGCACACCTGCAGACACCACACCAACATTCACTGATCCAGGTACTATACCTATCCTACCCACAGACACTACCCCAGTCACCACACCTGCAGACATCACAACTACTGACAAACCCTACATGCAGCACATCCACCATACCTGCAGTCACTATCCCAACAGACTGCCGCCCACCAACTACTGAATCCTCCAGTACCTCCACCCCAGGACACATAAATGCCCCCACCCACCCAACAGAAACTCACCACATACAAGCACACCTTCCACAAACATACACCCAATACATCCACACCTAAACATTAAACAACCACTCCCACACCATCCACATCCAAACCCCCTTCTGATGACCGTCCCTTGTGTCAAAAAAGTGTTCCTTTCTCACCTTAACATTTTCCCTACTCTTGCCCCCATGATACTCCCAAAGATCTGTTTCCCTCCACAAGGCCACCCTTTCTGCCTCCCATGCCCCCTACCAGCACCCATGCCCCTCCCTCCACCAAGAAGATGCCCACCCTCCCAAAAAGGTTCCCCCCAAGCCTAAGCCAAAACCCACCCCTCCCAAGCTCAAGCCCAACCCCCCTCTCCCGCCCCCCAATACTCCCTGAAGAACCTGCCTACCTCCTTCATGCCACTACCTGTGGAGGTTACATGACAGTCAGGACTCAAGTTGGGGCACCATTTTTGTGACTTTGGTGCAAATATTGTAAATAACGACTGGCCAATGAACTTTGACTTTTATCTTTTTTTGGAAAAAATATATAGTAATCAACACGTTGTTGGTTTTTTGTTTGGTTACATCTTTGGCATGCATTTTATTTCATATGTTTGGTTTGTTCCTGGCTAACATTGGTAGTGTGCCAATATTTTGTTGCGTGTGCTGCTTGCTGCTTCATGTAATGTTTGAGCAGTATGTGAGGTTGTATGCAATGGTGTTGTCCCCCAGGGGTAGGGTGTGTGTTGTATGATAGGTATGTGTATGTAGCTGACATGTTGGTGTCATGATATTGTGTTGTGATTGTAGTGATATCTGTTTGTTGTAGTGATGTGTGACGTGGTCCTGTATGGTGTGTGCCTTGTCCCCTGATGTGGCACATGTGGTGTGTGTTCTGGAGTTTTTTCAGTGCAGACATGGAGTGTGTTGAATTGGGCAAGTGTGTATGGCTTTTGTGCATATGTGACTATTGAGATGTGGGTCCCTCAGAGCTGGCTCGTATCTTGTATGGTGTTTGGAGTAGTGTATCCTTTTTAACCCTGCACTTCACACATGTGTGTGCCTGTGCATTACATTTGTTGTTGGTATTGGTTGTCTATAAGATCTGGATGGGGTCTGTTCGTGTGGGCATGTTCTTTTGGGCCTTTTTCCACATGAGATGTGTCCCAGTACAGCCTCCTTCCATCTATGGTTTTGCTGCTCCTATTGCTGCTGTGCCGGTGTTGTTGTGATATGTCGCTTTGTGTGTTTTGTCTGTTTGTGTCTGCGTTCATTGTGCATAGCATAATGGGTTTGATGTGCTGTGTGTGTGTAATTTGTGTGTCATTTGCTGGGTTGTATGATGGTGTTGTTGTGTATATTCTATTGCACCAAGATGAACATGTGTATTGTATGTGTGTCTGGTCCCTGGTCAGTGTTGGGTGTGTGACATGTTATTGTATTTATGTAGTTGTTGTGTTGATGTGATGAGTTTGTATGTTGTGTGGGAATCTCTGTGCCTGGGCCTGTGCTGTGTTGCCATGCGTAGATGTGTGGTATTGGCGTGTGGTGTGGGTGTGCTGGCTGAAGTGTCCGTGAATTGTATGTGTGGGTGTCCTTGAGGCAGTATGTGAGTGTGTGTCACTCTGCTGTTACATGTGTGTGCAGCCCTTTGCACCCCATCTCTACGGTATGTTATGTAACTGTAAAAATATAAACATTTCACACGTGTAACAGGTGAGTGTGTGTACTTACAGTTGTTGTCGTCCTCATCGGCAATGGTTCTGTTGTCTTTTGGCGAGCAGGAGCAGTGGGATGATGTCTAGTTCTGGTTCCATGGCGGCTTCTGTTGTGTGGCTTACTGGAGGTGAGTGTCTATTTTTATACTGTTTGTTTCTGCCTGGTTCTTTGTGGTGGTTGGACTGTGACGGCCACATTGGTGGTGTGCAACCTCCTAATAGGTCAGGAGGAAACATGGTCTCCAACGGACTGTTTGTGACTCCAGACAACTGCTACGGTCTGTGTTGGCTAGTGGTGTTGCCGACCGCCCTTGGTCTTTTGTGTGCACCACTGCCAAACTTACAATGCCCCTTTTGTTACATATAACTCACCCCTAACGTAGGCCCTAGGTAGCTTATAGGGCAGAGTGCATTGTAATTAAAAAAAGAGAAGATATGTACTTTTAAGTCTCAAAAACTCTACCTACCACGCCCATAGGATAACATTGGGTGGCCTTATTGCATTTAATAAGTGCTAACTTTCGATTGGGAATAGGTGAACAGTTCATGTTTAGGTGAACAGTTCATGTTTGATTTCTAAGAAATTGGTATTTAAAACCCTTTTTAATTATAAAGTCCTATTTTGAGTTCCAATTTTGAAAATGTCATTTTAAGAAAGTTGGACATTTTCTAGTTCTATTTTGTGCCTGCAGCCTGTTCCTGGGTCACATGACTGGGTATAGTTGGACTTTGTTTCCTCCCAGGCAGCTACCCAATAGAGGAATTAGATGTGCCTGGATGGGCCATCACTGACAGGATTGGAGGAGGAGCTGGGCACAGCCCCATTTGCAACTGCAACAACCCCTTTGTGCACTGCCTTCTCACAAAAGACTTGTCACACCTGCATTATTCATGCAGACAACCAGGAGCCAGGGCAGGGGAAGTAGGACTCTTCAAGCACTTCCAAGAGAAATCTATAGAAAGTCACCTAATTCAAAGAAGGCACAGGTATAAAAATAGGACCCTCAGAACCACTCTTCAGTCCACTTTCTGGACCTGTGGAAGGACTTTTAGAGGACTCCACAATACTGCTTTGCTGCACCTGGAAGGACTGTTCTGTTGTCTGGAGCCTGCCTTGAATGCTCAGAGGCTTGCCCTGTGACTTGAGCACTGTTCTACTGCTTGAACCTTTGACTACCAGAGTGACTCCAAAGGCTAGTTGACTGGCCTCCTGATCAAAGCCTCAGAGACAGAAAGGCTCCCAGCATTTTGAACCCACACCGCACCTGGGTCCATTCTGAGAAAGAGTCCTAACCCTCCAAGTGGTATCCCTCCAGTCCTGGACCCTTGGTGGTAATGCTAAAAGTACCCAGGTAATCAAAAGCCAAAACTTGAGACTTTAAAACCTTTTGGCAAAAAACTGCTCTGAGATCCAAAAGAAGACCTGCACCAATATGTTTGTTTAACCACCCAAGGTGGATCGCAGGTCAGCCTGACTTTGCAGCAGCTCCTGCTACGTTCTTCTCCACAGCTGCCTAGCCGTGTGGAACTCTCATCTACTACAGACTCCAGCCTTGTCCCACTGGAGGTTTTTGACTTCCTAAAAAGGGACCAAGTCCGAACATAGGAATCTTCACACGCGACTTTTCCCAGCAGCTCTGCGACAACAACGCCTCCCCTTTGGGCACCAGCTGCAGCAGTTCCCGCTGAACTTTACCTTCTCAGGAAACTTTTTCCTGAAAATTCTTCTAAGTCCAAAGGTAAGCACTGACCCGGCCCAATCTACTTTTTGGATCAGGCCCTCGCTCCATCGCAGCACCCATATTGTATGACTTCAACCTGGTTTCCACATAACTATAAATCTGCAGATGGCACTTTGATCTTTTAGTCACTCATTTTTACCCTAAACTTAAAATATATTCCAGTTCCTACATCCTAAACATATCCTGCTCAACTGCTCACTTTCCTATTCAAATGTACGCTCCACAAAATCTCCTACTTGTGTTGATTTATTCAACTCTTATAATTTAATATTTCAATGACTTACATTTTACCTCCTAACCAACCAACCTAAAAGTGAATACCTTCTCCAAAAATAACAAAGATTATTGCATGAAGTTACTCACTTTAAAAAACACAAGTCCACAGCCAGGAAAACAGACTGACCACTAACCTGCATATCAAAGAGTTGAGTGCTACTTACCAAGAAGCACTGAGACACCTCATCAGGAATAGTAAGTGATGAATAAATGCAACTACAATGCAACTCCAAACAATATACAAATGCTTAGATTGAAATATGCTCTTTATTATCATTCTTAAGTATTGTGTGATACCTTGAAGCCCCTTTCTCCATTAATGATGTCAATAAATAAATATTTACTCTTGTGGATCTTGTCTGGTTTAATCCATGCTATTTGTTTAAAATCATAACTATATACAGTATTAATTTGGAAATCAGTCTATCTTATGTTATTAGTAACAACTGCAGCCCCTGAATGTAAAATAAAGGATGAAAACAAAATGACAATGTTATGTATAAATGTTGCTGTAGGAAAGTACCATCTTACCTGGCATGTTACCCCCATTTGTACCTGTATGTCAGTTTGTTTTTGCCTGTCTCACTGGGATCCTGCTAGCCAAGTCCCCAGTGCTCATAGTTTGTGGCCTGGATGTGTGTACCTGTGTAGTGACTAACTGTGTTACTGAGGCTCTGCTAACCAGAACCTCAGTGCTTATGCTCTCTCTGCCTTTAAAATTGTCACTATAGGCTAGTGACCATTTTCACCAATTCTAATTGGCACACTGGAACACCCTTTTAATTCCCTAGTACATGGTACCTAGGTACCCAGGGTATTAGGATTGCAGGAGATCCCTATGGGCTGCAGAATTTCTTTTGCCACCCATAGGAAGCTCAGACAAATCTTACACAGGACTGCCATGGCAGCCTGAGTAAAATAACGCACACGTAATTTCACAACCATTTTACACTGCACTTAAGTAACTTATAAGTCACCTATATGTCTAACCTTCACTTAGTGAAGGCTAGGTGCAAAGTTACTAAGTGTGAGATCACCCTTGCACTAGCAAAGGTGCCTCCACATAGTTCAGGACAATTTCCCCAGACTTTGTGAGTGCGGGGACACCATTACACGCGTTCGCTACATATAGGTCAATACCGAATGCTAACTCCGAATATGGCCATGTAACATGTCTAAGATCATGGAATTGTCCCCCCATGCCAAATCTGGTATTGGGGTGCCAATCCCATGCATTCCCGGGGCTCCACTATGGACCCCTGGTACTGCCAACCCAGCAACTCTGGGGTTTTCTCTGCAGCTACCGCTGCTGCCACCCCACAGACAGGGTTCTGCTAACCTGGGGTCTTGGCAGCCCAGTCCCAGGAAGGCAGAACAAAGGTTTTCCTCTAAGAGAGGGTGTTACACCCTCTCCCTTTGGAAATAGGTGTTAAGGGCTGGGGAGGAGTAGCCTCTCCCAGCCTCTGGAAATGCTTTGAAGGGCACAGATGGTGTCCTCCGTGCATATGTCACGGTTTTGGGCGGGTCTGATCAGGACTCTGTTTGGGACACCCCTTGAGGTCACCGAATATCCTAAAGAGGTAGTATACTGGGGAAGAAGAGCAGCTAAAGGCATACACGGAAAGGACAGCAATGAACAGGCACAGGAAAGTAAAAGCAGAGCAACCTTTGTGTGAACAAACAGGAAACAGATTACTAATGGACAAACATGCTGGGGTTGTACACAGAGTAAGTCACAGAACCTCCCACAATGACAGGGAATGTCAATGCTTCTGTGCAGTTTGCTCTTACAGATAGTCACCCTGCCAGCCCCATAGAAAGGAGGCAGCAGAAGTGATTCTGTCTCTGGACCCTAGAGCACAGACAAGGAAAGTACTTACATACACAGGACACGCTCTTGTGGGTCCAGCTGGAAACACAGTGGCGATTCCTGAGAAAACAGCAATAACACACTGTCACTGTTAGGCACGAAATACAACGTATAACACTGGACAAGGATGGGGGCTGGAATTGCCTCCTGGAAACCAGGAGCCAACCCCAGAACAAAGGAGGACACGTATACACTGGTGAAGACTGATAGAACACTTACCAGACACAAATAACCAAGAAGAAACAGAAACAGAAGGGAACAAACTAAGAGGCAGAGGCAAGAACTAGGAACAGGCTCAGGCTGAAGCAAAGGCGGGACTAGGACTTGAAAACAGGGCGCAAACTTCTGGCTGGGACAAACAGAGACAGGACTGGGAAACTGAGAACAGGCTCTGGCTGGAATACAGGGAGTAGGAAATGAGCAGTAAACAGGACTGGGAAACAGAGAGAAGGTTCAGGCTGAAACAAGGCAAGAGCACGGCAGAGAAACAGGGAGCAGGCTCTGGAAGAAACAAACAGGTACAAGGCTAAGAGATAGGGAGCAGACTCTGGCTGGAACAATCAGGAGCAGGGCAGAGAAACAGGAAACAGGATCAAGCTGGAACAAAACTGGAGCACCATCCGACAAAGGGTCTGTAACACAAAGGAATCAAACTCCAATGCACGACGGGGATCTTGAGGAAATGGCTGCTTAAAAGCAGTTCCAAGCTGGGCTGCACAGGAGAGGTCTCAGGTGTGTGTAATTTCAGACACTTGCAAGTCCTGGAGTAGAGGATCCGGTGAAAAGGAGCAACTGGACTTCTCCCATAGAAAACAATGGGAAAAAGAATCCAGGTTTTCCTGACTACCAGGCTGTGCATTATGGGAGTTGCAGTCCCAAGAAGCAACTGTAGTACTACGCAAGTATACCATGGCTAAAAGAGAAACAAACAGGAGTCAGCAAGGGACTCTAGATAAGTGTTTAAGGTGATTCCCAGGCTTCCGACAGTCCCCTTGCAGCGCCCCCTAGAAATGGGACGACAGAGTCGTAACAGCATAAGCCAGTCTACACCGGTTTAGGGAACCCCCAGTCCCTGCTCTGGCGCAAAACTGGACAAAGGAAAGGGGAGTGACCGCTCCCCTGTCCATCACCAGAGCTCCTCCAGTGTGTCCCAGACCTCTGCCATCTTGAATCCAGAGGTGTGAGGGCACAACGGAGGCCTCTGAGTGGCCAGTGCCAGCAGGTGACATCAGAGACCCCTCCTGATGAGTGCTTACCTCACTAGGTGGCCAATCCTCCTCTGAGGGCTATTTAGGGTCTCTCCTGTGGGCTTTTCCTCAGATAACAACTTGCAAGAATTCACCAGAGTTCCTCGGCACCTCTTTTTTCGACTTCGCTGACTGCTCCAGGACACCTGCAAAACTGCAACAAAGTAGCAAGAAGACTACCAGTGACTTTGTAGCGCCTAATCCTGACAGCTTTCTCGACTGTTTCCTGGTGATGCATGCTCTGAGGGCTCTCTGCTTTCACCCTGCACTGGAAGCCACGAAGAAATCTCCTGTGGGTTAACGGAATCTTCCCCCTGCTCCAGCAGGCACCAAACTTCAGCGTCACTGGTACTCTGTGACCCCTCTCACCCTGATGAGCGTGGCCCCTGGAACACAGATGGTGGACCCAAGTGACCCAGACTATCCAGTGGTCCAACTGTCCAAAATTGGAGGAGTCCTTGCCTCCTCTCTCCAGACAGTAATCCTGTGCACCACGTGAATTGCAGCTGCTAGGGCTTCTGTGCACTTTTGCAAGGAATCCTTCATGCACAGCCAAGCCCAGGTCCCCAGCACTCTGTCCTGTATTGCTCAATTCACTGAGTTGACCACCAGCTTCGTGGGACCCTCTTTTGTAGTGTTTAGATGACCGCTGTGCTCAGTCTTCTTAAACCCATGTTCAAGGACTTCTGCGGGTGCTGCCTTCTTGTGCGTGGGCTCTCTGTGTTGCTGAGGGCTCCCTCTGTGTCCTCTTCTAAGTGACGACATCCTGGTCCTTCCTGGGCCCGGGCAGCACCCTTTTTCTTCAACTTTGACCTTTGCAGCTAGCAGGGCTTGTTTGTGGTCTTTCTCCAAGGAAACAACTCTCCATCCTCCAGCACTCCGTGGGACATCTTCTGCATGAAGGAGAAGTTCCTAGCACATTTTCAGTGCTTTGCAGTCTGTTGTGGTCTTTGCAGAATCCTCTATCACAAGTTTAGTATGGTTTCTGGGGATGTAGTAGCACTTTACTCCTACTTTTCAGGGTCTTGAAGTCGGGTATTTTGGACACCCTTAGTGTTTTCTTACACTCCCAGCAACCCTCTACACACTACACTAGCCTAGGGGTCCATTCGTGGTTCGCGTTCCACTTTCTTAGTATATGGTTTGCGTTGCCCCTAGGCCTATTGCATCCTATTGTATTCTAAAGTGTTTGCACTACTTTCAGATTGTTTTACTTACCTGATTTTGGTTTGTGTGTGTATTTTGTGTATTTTAATTACCTCATAAGGGAGTATATCCTCTGAGATATTTTTTGGCACATTGTCACTAAAATAAAGTACCTTTATTTTTAGTAACTCTGAGTATTGTGTTTCTTATGTTATCGCACCTATATGATATAAGTGGTGTAGTAGGAGCTTTGCATGTCTCCTAGTTCAGCCTAAGCTGCTCTGCTATAGCTACCTTTATCAGCCTAAGCTGCTAGAACACTACTAATCTACTAATAAGGGATAACTGGACCTGGCACAAGGTGTAAGTACCCTCAGGTACCCACTATAAGCCAGGCCAGCCTCCTACAGTTGCTAATTGAAATCGCTGAAAATTATGATAAACTCAAAGTAAAGAATCGCAGCTGCAAATCATCATTTGGAACCTGATAAAAATTGTACAGGTCTGAAGACTACAGTATGATAAAGAATATAAATTTCAGCTCACTTTGGGCTGGCCTGAGGCACCAGGCAGGGTGGCCCACTCTCACTCTTGATTTTTGCCATGACTCTTGAACCATTGCCTTTCTGGATTAGGGCAGACACACAAATCAGGGGCCTTCAATGGGACCCAGACTGGGAGATTGTTGTTTCAATATATTCTGATGACATCCTCCTCCCTCCACTCTCACTGCAGAGAATTCTAGAGATAATCAGTGTTTGGATCCTCTGCAGTGTTTTGCATAAAATGGCATAAGACAGTGGCCTTCCCTTTAGGGTAGCTACTCTACCAGCAGTAGGATACAGTCCATTTTGGTGGGTAACCCAGGGATTCCGATATCTGGGTATCTTTGTCACACCCAAGACATAATCATGAAAGAGAACTTGGAGAAGATTTTAGGGGCCTATTGTGGTGATGTGGACAATCTGTCACTTTCTCACCTGAGTTGAGCACCCCTATATATAATGATCTGTCTACCCACGTTTTTATATGTACTATAGAATACCCCATACCAGATCCCGGATGCTTTCTTTTGCAGAGTGGACAGTGTGACAGGAGTGTTGCTCTGAGACTGGGGGATTCCCAGATTAGCCTTTTCCCTATAGACTAGACAGCAGACAGAGAAAGGTACTGCTACCCGAACCTCCAACTCTACTACTGGGCCTCACAACTTCTGACAGTCAACAACTGGGCCTTTACATCGCAGCAGGAGCCCTTACTATGTGTGGATCACTACACTATGACTCGAGAGGGATACCTGCATCACATATATGGAGGTAGGGGGGGCTCCCCCTTCCGACCTCGACACAGACAGTAATTACTATATGGAAGAGGGCGACATGAAGACTAGGATGGTGGAGAAGGGTGAGATGGCGAACCCTCCTCTGGGACTCAGACTTATTACATGGCCTAAGAGATATAGAGGGCCATCAGAAGGGGGATCTGTTAGCGATTTCTCAACTGGGGGATGTCGGGGAGAGGGAGTAATAATGTCTTTTGATGAAATGCAAGCTGAATATGACCTCTCTGGAAGACAGTTCCTATGGTACCAACAACAAAGGTTCCTACTCACAAAGTGTGACGCATTGCAGGGTGAGCTTGAGAAAGAGTCCCCAATGGAATGTAGGGTGCTAGGCTCCCCTCTGATGACTCACGCAGTGTTCAGTATCTACTCCACATTATTGAAAAACAGTCTTTCCTCAGTGGACCCATTGCGGGAAAAATGGGAGTGGGATCTAGACAGACTAGAGGAGGACAACTGGACTCAGGCATGTGGGTACCCTAGTGACGTAGCGATCGCAGCGGGTTTTGACTAATCTCACTAAAAATCCTACACTGGGCATATTATACCCAGGCTCATCTGTTTTGTATGGGTTGTGCGCAGGATGATAATTGTCTCAGGGGACACCATATGAGAGGCACCCTAGTCCACACAATATGGGACTGTCGGAAATCAGGGACCTATTGGAAAAGGGTGGTGTGAATTAATCTCAGAGACTTTGGGTGATTAGGTGAAGCTTACATCCCAATTGGTCACACTGGGAAGCTGGAGCGAACAAACCCTGGACCACTACGCCCTCCTCTTCTGTAACCTGGCCTTGATTGTGGCCCGCAGGGATATTTCGAAACACTGGTGAGTGCCCACTCCTCCCACACTGCAGAAATGGGAGAAGGGTTTGAACTGGTGCCTAGGGGCTGAAAAATTAGTATACCAGGCGAGAGACTGCCTACGCAAATTCAAAACAATTTAGAAACCCTGGAGAAGGAGGAAAGGGGCCTGCCCAGATAGGAGACAGACTGGGTAGCCCCCATATTTCGAAGGAGAAAGAGTCTCTGACCTCCGTGGTTAGCACCCTGGGAGGAACAATGTCTGACCCAACAATGCCCAACCCTGACTGGACCCACAAGATCAGAATTCTTGTAATAAATGTGTATTTTGCCTACATGTCCTCAGATGGTGAGGGGTGTTTTATGTTGTCTGGATCTTTTCAAAAACAAATAAAGAGATTTAAAAAAAAAATGTTAAATAAGTGTTAGCATTGTTTTTGGATCTCTTAGTCCCATAAAGCACTGTGGACAACTGCGAAAATGAGGAATTCAGAATCCTCACTGAAATACTTGAACTAGAAATTAAGAAAGGGCAATTGGTCAAGAATAGTGTAGTGGTCAAAACTCTTCAGCATATTTTGCTGAAAGAAATTGCACATTGGTTAAATATTAAATGCACCAAATTCCTTGAGTGGCATTATCTTTTATTTATATAAAGTAGCTATTACTGAGGTGCACAATAGCTAGTGTTATGATGGGTAAGCCACTCCTCATTTTATAAACTTTCCAAACCGGAAATACACACCACTGAGGAAATTATTTGATGATGATTTATCATACATAAAGGTGGTCATTATGACTTCGACGGTCTTCCTTGAAGACCTCCAATACCGCGGGTGCCAGAAGACCGCTAGTGCTGGCGGTCTTCCGCACACCATATTACCGGTACTGCTGGATTTCTTCCACACTTTGGGTGGAAATCCAGCAGTAGTCATGCTGGCGGGCGGAGGCGTTGGGGCGGGTCCACCACCGGCCCTGTCCCACCAGAATGACACCTCCTGCCGTATTATGAGCAATAATACAGCCTGGCGGTGTCCTGCTGGCGAGGCGCTGCCGGAGGTGGAAGCACCCCTTCCAGTTCCCTGCTGGTCGAACTCCTTCCTTGACCAGGTAAGTTGATTGTCCGAAAGGGGAGGGGGTGGAAGGGTTGGGGTGTTGTGTGTGAGTGTGGTCTGCATGTGTGCATGAATGTGTGTATGCATGGTTGTATGCGTGTCTGAATGTAGAAGTGAGTGCGTGTATGCATGTAAGTGTATATATGTGTGTGGATGCGAGGATGAGTGTTGTGGTGAATGCGTGTGAGTATGCATGTTTGGATGGGTGTGAGTATGCATGGTTGAATGCGTGTATGAGTGCCGAGGTGAATGCGAGTATGGATGCTTGTAAATGAATGCGTGTATGTAAGTGTAGGTGAATGAGTGTATGCTTGGTGCGTGTGGGTGTCTGTGTGCATGTGCATGTATGCAGGGAAGGGGTGGGGTGCTTTGTCTGGAGGGGGGGTGGGGGTGCTGTGGTGGGTGGGGGGCGCTGTGTCTGGAGGGGGGTTTGGGGGAGTTTAGTACTTGCTGGGGTAGAGTCATCTACCGGTGACAGGGAAGAAATCCCCTGTCACTGGTAGCCTTTCAGCCAGGGTTTTCATAGTGGTGATACCGCCGCTAAAACCCTGGTGGGAAGGCGGCTCCTAATACCGCTGGTGGTCTTCTGTTGACTGCCGGGTCAGAGATGCACATCTACAGCCCAGCTACTCCAACCGCCCTGGCGGTATGAGTGGAGATGTGGCGGGTCAGCAGAGACCAACCTGCCATACTCATAATGTGGCGTCTTCACCACCAGCCTGTTGGCGTTGAAACCGTCACCTTTACCCTGGCGGTCAGGAGACCGCCAGGGTCATAATAACCACCTAAGTCTTGATGACCACTAACAATACAGATCTGAAGCATTTTGACCACTTAATGTCTTAGGGCCTAATTTCAAATTTGGCGGTCCGTGCACCGCCATGGCAGTGGAGGCAGTCTGACCGCCATCGGCTTGGCGGTCAGACCACTGTATTATGATGGTGGCCCAGACAGCAAAGACTACTGCTGGCACCATCAGGCAGCACAAACTGCTGCAGAGATGAGGCAGGACAAACAGGCTGACGGAGCCAGTGTTTCCGCCAGACTCATTATGATGTTGCACACTGCCAATGTGACCATGGCGGTCCAACCACCATGTAGTACCAAGTGGAAACTGAGAGTAGAAAGGGAGTAACTCACCTGCAGGCACCGTTACACGTCCTGTGCCGCGATGGAGCCCATCACCCACGTCCCGCTGCTGCTCATTGAAGGTGCTCAAAATTGATACTGCTGTGGACGCAATCAACAGTAAGCACGCACACCTACATGTGTCATTAAGCTCAACAACAGATAATCACACCGTCATCCACGTGATATGGGGGTCATGGTATGGGTACCGAGTTTACGTGTCATTATGTCCACAGTCTGAGTTGTTCACAAGAATTACACATTCATAGCCATTAAATGCCCTCTTTGGGCAGGTCACTGACACTGCGCCGCAACCCTCCACATCTGCCCATCTGAGGCACAGGGACAGTGAAGTGTACAAAACATTGTGTAACAACAGCAACAATACAGCAATATTACATCTACCAATTCAAGTGACACCCTCACATTGCACACATGCCATGGACTGTCATCAGATTCAACACACATATGCATGGATGTTTCATTGAACACAAACCCCCCTCAAATGAAACAGCCTTTCAATGGACCCACACATCATCCACATTGCAAAACAACGGAAGGTCAATGGGATGCATAAAGGTTTTAGAGACAAATATAAAAAGCTCATTATGCATACAATACTTGCACAATAGGGATGGCTGCATCAGGAGCACTCAGGTAAGGGTGCTGCCCTGCGACACAATACACTTTGCACATGCTCCTTAAACAACATTTTCACAGTAACTGGCCTTTCAAGTATCTCAGAGACAAACAATACTAGAGCCAAGTGACATGTCTATCTGCATAATGTGCAAGTGCAAGTCAAGAAAGCAAATACAACAGCTACAGCTTCGGTCATACATCTAGATGACTAGCTGCAATGTACACACAGCAAAATGGACACAAACACAGTCAAATGCAAAGGAATCCAGCACAATTGAACACCCTCCATGCCTGGACAAACAAAACTCAAGATTCCACACATGAGACAAATGTACAATCAATGTCAGGTGGACAAATCTAACACCATACATGCTGACATTGGACAACACAAGATTACATACTTACCATACCAAACATAACACAATGCAATGACACCCCAATCAGATTAACAGCCACATATCCACACAGTGAACATCTACCATTGTCTTGGGTGACACCAGCACTGCCCACAAAGTCTGGTATTGCAAACAACTGCAAATGGATCAGCAATGAGGGTGAAACACACACAACTGTAGGCATACAACATAAATTACTCAGGAACAACAAAAAGGTAGAAAAGTAATGGCAGAACCAATGTGTACTCCAAAAAACAACAATTTGGGTTTATTCAATCCAGAATAATGAGAATCAAAGGGCATTGGCCATCTATTTGAAAATCTCTGCACAGCACTGTCCCCACACTTGACTCCAATCACTGCCATGGAACCTTCTCAGGAAGGGGACATAAAATGGGCAGTAAGGCACCTCAGGGATCTTCTTTGATTGGGGTCGGATTTGGGATGGGTGGGCTTGGGCGGGGGCTACTTCTTTGGAGGTGTGGGCTTATTCTTAGGAGGGGGGGTTATGGGTGCTTGCAGAGGGGAAGGTGCGACAGAGGATGACTTCGAAGTGGAAGGGATGTGACGGGATGGGATATGGGTGGGGGCCTCTTGGATTTAGGAGGGAGGGTGGGGAGAACAGGGGAAAGAGCTAACTCAAAAAGGAAACTTTCCTTGGGACCACAGGGACAGTCTGCTAAAGAGGTTGGGGATTTGGAAGCTGAGGGAATGGTTGTCTTGTGCATGGGTATAGATGCCTTGGGCATGTGAATGTGACATATGCTTTTGTTTGGGTGGTGTCTGTTGCATGTGTGAGTGTGGGCATTTGCGTGTCTTGGGGGGCTGGGAGGTAGGGGTGCTGGGTGATGATGGGAGTGGTGGATGTGTGTGTGTGTCTGTTTGGATGGGGTAAGTGGGTATGCTGGATGTGGTAGATGTTTGTGTGTCTGTTAGGGTGGTATCTGCGAGTATGCTGTATGTGGTGGATGTTTGAGTGTCTGTTGGAGTTGCGTCTGCAGGTATGCTGGAAGTGATGGATGTGTCTGTGTGTTGGGTTGGTGTCTGTGGGAATGGTGGATGTGTCTGTGTGTGTTTGAGTGGTATCTGTAGATATATTTGATGTAGGGGATATGTCGGGGTGTTGTGCTGGTGTCTGGGGTTATGGTGGGTGTGGTGGAAGTGTCACGTGCTATTGGGGTGGTATGTGTGGGTATCTGTATGTGGTGTTTGTGTTGAGGGGGTGATGGGGGTGTCTGGTGAAGTGGTGGCTGATGTGGTGTGTGTGGGTGTAGGTTGAGTACCTGTATGCTAGTGTGTCTTGTGGTGTTTGTATTGATGTGGCTGCTTGTGTGTGTTGACTTGGGTGTATGCAGGTGTGTCAGTGTGCTTGGTAAAAGTAGCGTAACCACTTGAGGAAGAATCTGATGATGATGACGTTGATCCTGTCTCCTCCGTGGCAATCTCCTCACCATCCAGGCCACTGGGTCCCTCTGTGTCGGTGGTATCATGACTGGAGGTACCGTGGCCAGATGCTTTCCCACTTCATTGTGCCCTGTCTCCTTTGCTTGACTGGGCTGATGCTGCAAAGACAAAGAGGAAAGTGATCCCCACAAGTTCCATATCACCCTTGAACAACAGCTGTGGTTATCAAACATTACCATGACGTCCAGTAGACCCCAGCAACAAACTACATCAAAGTGCCTCCTACATGTACCATACCAAATGCATGCATGCCATATGAACTTTCAACAGTTGCCCACTGAAAATCAGGATCTCAGACAACTACAACTGCTTGGCTGATGTTGTGCAATCACAGTAACCATTGAACAATTAGGAGACCACAACACCTTCAAGGCTTTTCCTCATGGAGCATAGCTCAGTTGCCTGTTGTCACAAAATAGTAGGCCGATGCCAGGTTAATTCCCATAGAACCCACGCAAGGTCATGTAGACATTTATCAATCAATCAATCAATCAAAGAAATTTGTTGAGCGCGCTACTCACCCATGAGGGTCTCAAGGTGCTGGGAGGGGACAGGGGGGGGGCAGGGAGGGTCACTGGTCGAACAGCCAAGTCTTGAGGTTCTTTCTGAAGACCAGTAGGTCTTTGGTTTTGCGAAGGTCGGCGGGAAGGAGTTCCAGGTTTTGGGGGTGAGGTAGGAGAAAGACCTGCCTCCTGTGGTGGTGTGCTGGATGCGGGGGACTGTGGCTAGGGCGAGGCCGGCTGATCGGAGGTTGCGTGTGGGAGTGTGGAAGTTTACTCTTTCATTGAGGTAGGTTGGGCCGGTGTTGTGGAGGTATTTGTGTGCGTGGATGAGGATCTTGAATGGGATTCTCTTGTCTATGGGGAGCCAGTGTAGGGATTTGAGGTGTGGTGAGATTCGTTTGTGGCAGGGGAGGCCAAGGTCGAGGCGCGCAGCTGTGTTCTGGATTCTTTGGAGTTTGCGTTTGAGTTTGAGTGTGGTGCCGGTGTAGAGGGCGTTGCCGTAGTCCAGTCTGCTGCTGATGAGTGCGTGGGTGACTGTCTTTCTGGTTTCTGGGGGGATCCATTTGAAGGATTTTTTAGGGTGCGGAGTGTGTGGAAGCAGGAGGAGGTTAGAGCATTGATTTGCTGTGTCATGGAGAGGGAGGGGTCGAGGATGATGCCGAGGTTGCGTGCGTGGGTTGCGGGGGTGGGTGCGGGGCCTAGGGCAGTGGGCCACCAGGAGTCGTCCCATGTGGTTTTGTTGGGGCCGAAGATGATGACTTCGGTTTTGTTTGAGTTGAGCTTGAGGTGGTTAGTGGTCATCCAGTTGGCGATGTCTAGGAGAGCGGCGTGTAGGTTGGTTTTGGCGGTGGTGGGGTTGCGGGTGAGGGAGAGGATGAGTTGGGTGTCATCTGCATATGAGAGGTTGGTGATTCCGTGTGCTCGGAGAATGTTGGCTAGGGGGATCATGTAGATGTTGAAGAGTGTGGGGCTGAGGGAGGACCCTTGGGGGATTCTGCAGGTGATCTTGGTAGTGTTGGAGTGGAAGGGTGGAAGGCGACTCTCTGTGTTCGGTCTGTGAGGAAGGAGGTGAGCCAGTCTAAGGCTTTGTGGCGGATTCCTATGTTGTGGAGGCGTGTGCGGAGTGTGTGGTGGCAGACGGTGTCAAAAGCTGCAGAGAGGTCTAGGAGGATGAGTGCAACGGTTTCCCCTTTGTCGACTTTGGTCCTGATGTAGTCAGTGCATGCGATGAGGGCGGTTTCTGTGCTGTGGTTCTTGCGGAGCCCAGATTGTGAGGGGTCAAGGGTGTTGGTTGCTTCGAGGAAGTGGGATAGGCGAGTGTTGACTAATTTCTCTGCAATCTTGGCGGGGAAAGGGAGGAGGGAGATGGGGCGGTAGTTGGAGAGGATCTCCGGGTCGGCTTTTTTTTTTTTTTAGGAGAGCAGTAATTTCCGCGTGCTTCCAGGGGTCTGGGTAGGTGGCGGAGTCGAAAGAGGAGTTGATTATGTTGTAGAGTATGGGGGCGATGGTAGGGCTAGCTTTGTTGTAGATGCGGTGTGGACAGGTGTCGAGGGGCAACCGGAGTGGATGGAGTTCATGGTTTTTTCGGTTTCTTCATGTGTGGTAGGGGTCCATGTGGATAGTGTGGTGGGGGGTCTTGAGTGTGGGTTGAGTTGGGTGAGAGAGGGGTATGTGTGGTGGGTGTGTGTGATATGAAGCTGTTGTGGATGTCCAGGATTTTGTGGAGGAAGTGGTTGGAAAGGGCGTCACATAGGGGCTGTGTGTGTGTGGGGTCTATGTTGCTGGCTTTGGGTTTGGCAAGTTCATTGATGATGGTGAAGTGTTCTTTGCTGTTTTGGGAGTTGTCAAGTCGTGTCTTGTAGTGATCTCTTTTGACGTGCGTATGAGTTGGTGATGGGTGCGAATGTTGGTTTTGAGGGTGGAGAAGTTGGTTGAGGAGGGTTCTAGTCTCCATATTTTCTCAGCTTGGCAGCATTTACGCTTGGAGTCTTGGAGTTCAGGGGTGAACCATGGGGCGTTCTTGATGTTGCGGGTGGTGATGTGTTTTCTGAGGGGTGCTAGTGTGTCTGCGCAGGTAGTGATCCATTTGGAGAGGTTGTGTGCTCCTGCGTTGGGGTAGTTGGTGTGGGGGGGGAGTTATGGGCCAGTTGGGAGTTTAGTTGTTCTGTGGGGATCTTGTCCCACATGCAGTAGGGTGTGGTGTGTTGATGGTAGTGTGTGGGGTGTTTGGTGAAGGAGAAGTTGACGCAGCAGTGGTCTGTCCAGAGGAGTTCGGTGGTGAGGGTGTAGGCTATGTGTTGGCTTGAGGTGAAGATTGCGTCCAGCGTGTGTCCTGCTGAGTGGGTGGGTGCGGTGACCAGTTGTTTGAGTCCGAGGTTGTTGAGGTTGTCTATGAGGGAGGTAGTGTTGTGGTCTTGTGGGTTTTCTAACTGAAAGTTGAAATCACCGAGGATGATGTAGTCTATGGAGGTGAGGGCGTACGGGCTGATGCTGTCGGCGATGGTGTCGCAGAAGGCGGGGCGTGGTCCGGGTGGTCTGTAGATTAGTGTACCTCTGAGGGTGGAGTTGTTGTTGTGGATGAGGAAGTGCATGTGTTCAGTGTTGCTGATAGTGTCTTGGGAGCTGGTGGTGACTTTGATGGTGTCTCTGTGTAGGATGGCGATGTCCCCGCCTGGCTTGTTGAGGCGGTCTTTGTGTTGGAGTTTGTATCCCTTGGGGGTGGCTATGGCTATGTCGGGTTCTGAGGAGGGGTTGGTCCAGGTTTCCGTGAGGAAGGCGATGTCAGGTGAGTGTGAAGTGATGAGGTCCCAGAGTTCTATGGCATGTTTGTGAAGGGAGCAGATGTTGAGGAGCAGGCAGTTCAGGTGGTTGTGGTGGGTGGCGTTGGTGTGGTGCGTGAGGGTGTTGTTGCGGGGTGTGTTCTGGTTGTGGGCTGGTGTGCTACGGGGTTGGTTGGTGGGGGAAGGGTGGGTGAGTTATGTGTTGGGGTGTTGTGTTTGTTGAAGGTGGGGTCGCTATGGTTGGTGTGTGGTGTGAGGGATGATGAGCAGGAGAAGTGGCAGGTGTAGCAGGTGAAGGGGCCATGAGTGTGTGTGGGGCTAAATGTGGTGCATGTGGGGCGGGGGCCTGGGTTGAGAGAGTGGAGGGTTAGGGGGGAGTAGGTGTGTCTGGGAGGGCCAGGGGTTCTGGTGCTGGGCGTGGTCCAGGCGCGGACAGGCGCAGACGGGCTTGCCTTTGGTGCGCCTTCGGCACGCCCGCGGTGCGCCTGCTGAGCGCGGCCGTGCAGCGGCTGCCATAAGAGGAGGGGAGGGTGGGAGTGGCAGCTGGGAGGCGGGAGGGCCTGTCCAATGAGAGGGCTGGTGGGGTGGGGCCGCAGGGGACGCAGCGGCAGGAAAGGGCAAAGAAGGAAACGGTGAGAAAAGGAGGGGGGAGGTGGGAGGGTCCGCAGGGGACGCAGCGGCGGGAAAGGGCAAAGAAGGAAACAGTGAGAAAAGGAGGGGGGAGGTGGGAGGGGCCGCAGGGGACGCAGCAGCGGGGAAAAAAGCAAAAGGGAGCGGGAAAGGAGGTGGTGCGGAAGGCGGAGCGGGGAGCGACCTACCTGCAAGCAGGGTCAAAGGTGCTCCCTGCTAGCGCGCCGCGGCTGCCATAAGAGGAGGGGAGGGTGGGAGTGGTAGCTGGGAGGCGGGAGGGCCTGTCCAATGAGAGGGCTGGGGCCGCAGGGGACACAGCGGCGGGAAAGTGCAAAGAAGGAAACGGTGAGAAAAGGAGGGGGGAGGCGGGAGGGGCCGCAGGGGACGCAGCGGCGGGAAAGGGCAAAGAAGGAAACAGTGAGAAAAGGAGGGTGGAGATGGGAGGGGCCGCAGGGGACGCAGCGGCGGGGAAAAAAGCAAAAGGGAGCAGGAAAGGAGGTGGCGCGGAAGGCGGAGCGGGGAGCGACCTACCTGCAAGCAGGGTCAAAGGTGGCTGTTTGTCTATTTGTCACATACACAATAACACAACAATAACAAATAATGCTTCTAAAACCTGCCATGTTACTGACAGCAGTAGAGTAGCCTGGACATGGAAAACTCATCTTACACTGGAAACGTATCAACAATGCACACTTCACAATGAGTAATTTGTCCTAATGGAACCATGGAGGTAGTACTAATGTTGCTCAGATATGCTACACATTTGGCATGGAAATAGACACTTGCGACAAAATATGCAAATTGTCAGGGAGATATGTTTCGACAACCCACAACACAAGGAATCAGCAAACCCCAGGGAAATCAATACTGTCTGGCACCCCTTACAATGACATACTCTGATTGCATCAGTAGATGCCATTAGTCCTTCGTATGTTGGATTGTCCCAGAGATTTGCAAGTACTTGTAGAAGGCCCTCAACATGTTGCCCAATGGGAAGCTACACCACAGTCTCCATTTTGGTCCTGCAAACCCAGATGTCTGTGGAAGAATGGTTGTCCCAACCACAAGTGATTCCAACATAACGGCAAGTCACTCCATGATGCATGCCAAATGACATGATATGATGGGTGAGGGCATGTGTGAGCCAACAATCAATCGTGACACACTCCTGTCTGTGGTGCCCATGAAATGTAGCCCCATTGAAAATGTCTTATTCCAAATACAGGTTGTCATGCACATATATGTGATGGAATACAGAAATCATCCCGTCAACACAGGTAGACCATGCATGAAACAGTAGTGTGCACATTTTGTCAAAAGAGAAAGGACACATGCTAACATGTTGGCACTAGGAATGTAGGCAACAGTGAAGTCACATAAATCATGTCAATGGACATTCTCCACCTACTAAGGGATAAGTATTGATCTGTAGCTGCATCCAAAGAACAATGTATTCCCTGTTGCATGTATGATGGCCATTTTCATATCACAGACAGTAGTGAGGCACCAGGCCTCATCAGACACTGAAGACAAGTGGTCTCTGGGGGGCACATGCCAATTTACTAATTTGAGCAGACTCATGGCTGAGGACAGTGATCCATCACTTTTTTTGTCTTTGGCCTGTAACACCGGGGTGTAGGGGTCTGTAGCGTGGAAATTACACCCACTACAACAACAAACATTACTTGTTTGATCAATGTACACAGCCATGTGTTGTCCTTGGATAGGAAATTGATTGTGGATTGTACACTAGGTCCCAGGGCCAATAGGCAAGACACATCAGTTTGCACCACATCACATATCTCCAGGTACAGTTACTCATATACTGGGCCTGATTCTAACTTTGGAGGACGGTGTTAAACCGTCCCAAAAGTGGCGGATATACCACCTACCGTATTACGAGTTCCATAGGATATAATGGACTCGTAATACGGTAGGTGGTATATCCGCCACTTTTGGGACGGTTTAACACCGTCCTCCAAAGTTAGAATCAGGCCCACTGTGTCTTGCATGGTTCATGCCTAATCACACAATAACTCGGTCATGTGACAAGAAAATGCCCTGTACTCACCCTCTTGTGGCTGCTGTGCTCCCCTCAAACACCCATTAAGGTCTGGGTACCCCACCACCAGGATGCTGGCCATTAGAGGGATCATGGTCTGACATGCACCCCACCCATGTTGGGAGGACAGTCCAAGCTGGACCTCTGCGTTCTGCTGGGCCCAGCGTATCAGGTCCTCCTACATCTTGCGACAGTGGGCACTCCCCCTGGTGGGAATCCCCAAGGTACATAGCTTACGGACGACAGCTCTCCATATCTCCTTTTTCTGATTGGTGTTTACCTGTATGGATGCAAGAGAAAAATCAAGAATTTAAATCACAGGTTTTTGACTACATGGTTGTCACACACATGTCAGAAACACCCAGCAATTTTTTTTTCAATTTGTCACACACCACAAGTGTGAAGCACAAATGTGGACATGACTATACACTTTTGAATCCATCTGCAGACTAAGCCACTACCCTGTTCATGGCCTACAATGATTAAGCAAGTCGACTGATATCAGGCAGACCATGCTCAAGCAACATGTACTGTGATGTGAGCCCTAATGAAACACTACACAGCTATGTGGCTTCTGAAGTCAGTCCCTATTGGCAATATCCATAGTACATACCCTTACACTTGAGTGACAATGAAGGGGTTGGCATGGTAGGTACATAAAGGCCCTCATTATGACACTGGCGGTTAATGCCACTTACCGCCACAGTGACGGCCGCCAACATACTGCCACGGTAGTGAATATCCGTTCTCCATATTATGACACACACACACCAATCCAACAGAATACTGCCACATTCACAAATCTGCCAGACCAAAGGTCAGTGCTAAAGTGGCGCTACCAACCCCCATACCGTTACGCCAACAAAACAACGCCCACTACATCATGACCCACAAATCACCACGGCGGACATTCAACGCCAGTAAACCATTGGCGGTACACACCGGCGCGCTCAGAATGGACACCCAAATACAAAACAACACTACATTGGCCAATACCAAAAACACACACCTGACACTCATACACACACCACACCCACCATCCCACAGCACTATAAAACACACACCCACATCACACACAACCCTTTACGAATACAAATCATTGCCACCAGACTGACACCAAGATCACTGCGACAACTAGACACACACACCACATACACCCATACATCCCTCACGCACCCCAATACGCACACTCAACCACAGTACCCAACACCAAGACACTTACACACACCACACAACACCCATGTCCCCACAAAGGCACCCCAGTTTCACTTTCCAGAGGGCTGGCGTTGGACCCCCACATCTCATAGCATGGGAGAAGCAAGTGTTGGCATTACTGCATCCTGAGGGACTCACTGGAGGTGCCGGAGGACTGGACACTGGTGAGTCAATATTTATTACTTATCAACCCCCATACCTGCATGCCATCACACCCCCTCACCCTCACTCCCATCACTCCACTCCATCCCACACATTGCACCTACACATATGACTAACCCCAATGCCCAGTCCTGCATGCTATACCAATGCATGGACAGCCCTCCCAGCCCTGCATGGACACCCATCACTAAAGCATGCACAGCATAGGGGAACTAACAATCGCACAAAACATCAACATACACAAACCAAGGTGGCAGGGCAACAGCAACAATAGAGGGGAAGCTAGGGATGTACAATATGTCACAGGCATGAAGCATAACACATCACTTACATTCCCCGCAGGTGCCCCAGCCAATGTCAGCGGAGAGGAGGTGCCACTACAAACCAGTCCACCAACAGAAGATGCCCCCAGTGATGACAGTAACACTGGACTTCAGGATATGGGGCCACTGGACAGTCGGTCACCCAAGCCTACTCACAGTCCACCACAGAGCCTCCCCCATCAGTATCCAACACCATAGCATCCCCACACCTCTGTCCCCAGGACACGTCAATCAGCAGTGTGCTCACCTGTACGGGGACCCCAGTCCACACCTCACGCCCAAGACAATCAGGAACCTGTGGTCAGTGGCAGTGGGCACACCGTTCAGGGGACAAAGGCACAGAGCAACAGGGACACTGGGAGGACCGCTGTGCACAAGGGGAAGGACAGGCCCAGGGAACCGACTCTCCAGGAGGCACTCACCAAGATCCTGGGTTCCTACCAACAATCCCAGGACACGATGGGCCAGATCCTTGACAACATGCAGGAGAACAAGCAGCTGCAGGAGGAACACCATCATGAGATCAGGGAGGACGTGCAGGCTCTCAACACCATCATGATCTCCATAGCAGGGGTGCTGGCAGACATGGCCAACATCTTGAAGGAAAGTCTATAGACCAGCCCACCACCTCCGCTGCATCTAGTGGGAAGGAGGCTCCGCCACAGGCCACCAGCACCCCTCTCCCTGCAGAAGGTGAACCACCCCGCAAACGTTCCCTGTGACCCAGACAGAAGCCAGAGACACTTGCCAAGACCAAGACCACCACCAGGAAAGGAGACTCTCCTCATTGTCCCCCTTGTGTCCCACCTTCTCACCTTGTCCACTTTGAACTGCCTTTGCTCCCCTCCCTATGGCCCCTTGGATACCGCACCTGTGCTACAAACAGACTGGAACAATACCCTGGACTTTCCTCTACCATCACCCCATTCCATTGCACTTTACCCTCAAATTTATAGCACCACAATAAACACCCTTGAACACAACTTGACTGACAGTATTTTATGTGTTGACAATGTGCATTTAGTGGAACAGTCATATCTGGTACAAATGATATGGACACTCTGACAGCATAGAATTAATGACCTGTAACTGTCTATAGTAATCCCATCAGGACATATCACCAACATCTGTTAAATGACAAGCCATAGGTGACAATACGTTTAGATGCAAAGGAAGCAAATGCCATCATGCCACAGTCACAAAGACGAAATCAATATTCAGAGCAATGATCAGTTCCACTATCTCACCCGTGTGTCATTGGAAGTACTGACGTATAACTGATGTTCTGTTGTCCACATCCTAATCCTCTGCCTCCTAATCCCCACTGTCCTCAGGGTCCAGTGCTGCCACAGGGGCATCTCCAGTCTCCTCAAATTGCAGAAAAGGCACATGCCATCTAAGGGTCAGGTTGTGCAACATGCAGCAGGTCAGTACTATCTGGCAGACCTTCCCGGGTGAGTAGCACAGGGATGCACCTGTCAGATGCAGGCACCTGAACCTGGCCTTCAGGAGGCCGAAGGTCCTTTCAATTATTCTTCTGGTTCGCCCATGTGCCTCACTATAACGGTTCTCAGCCCCTGTCCTGGCATTCCTCACAGGGGTCAGGAGCCACGATAGGTTTGGGTAGCCAGAGTCACCTGCAAATAGTGAGGGACAAACTTTAGCCTTACACAATCCTATGGGGATAACACCTGAAGGCATACACTGACATACAGTGGGTCGGGACTCTGGCTCACCTATTAGCCACACCCTGTGCCTCTGTAGTTGGGCCATCACATTTGGGATGCTGCTATTCCTCAGGACAAAGGCGTCATGCACCGACCCAGGAAACTTGGCAGTGACGTGGGAGATATACTGGTCCGCCAGGCACACCATTTGCACATTCATTGAGTGGAAACTCTTCCGATCCCTAAACACCTGTTCATACTGGCAGGGGAGGACGAATGCAATATGTGTACAGTCAATCGCCCCAATAATATTGGGAATACTCCCCATTGCATAGAATCCTGCCTTAACAGTGGACAAATCTTCCATCTGGGGGAAAACAATGTAGCTGCACATGTGCTTCACCAAGGCAAAGAGAACCCTTGCCAGCACGATTGAGAACATTGGCTGTGACATTCCTGCTGCCAAGCCCACTGTCACTTGGAAAGAACCAGTTGTAAGGAAATGGAGCACTGATAGCACTTGCACAAGAGGGAGGGGATACCAGTGGGATGTCATATGGCTGATATCAGGTCAGGTTCCAATTGGGCATACAGCTCTGTGATTGTGGCCCTGTCCAGTCTATAGGTGAGTATAATGTGCCTGTCCTCCAGTGTAGCCAAGTCCACAAGTGGTCTGTACAAGGGGCTTTGTCTCCTCCTGCTATTCATCCGCAGCGGTACGTATCTAAGGGGCACAAGAGTGAGTAGGTTGTCACAATTTGAACAATGCAATCACCACCTCAGTATACATACAGCATCAAAGTGATGGGACAGTGGGAATGGCAATGTATGTGCTATTTTAGGCAATGACGCAGTTATGGTTTATCTGATAGTTGTCCACCACCATGAAATGTCGACCCCCTGTCCTGTATCTTGTGACAGGTGAAAGTGTGGTAACTCCACCAACGTTGGGCGTCGTGGCGGAAGGCGGTCTTGCACTGCCGTGCAATTCCTCATTGGCTCTATGGAGTACAGTGGCCAATAGGGATCAGTGCCAGCGGTGACGGTGTACACGGCCGCGGACGTGACTGCCATTTTCTATCCTAATCCTCACTTGTTTCCTGACTTTCCACAGGACGGCACCTACACTGCGTGTGCTGCTGTGACCTATGTCTGGAACCTACCATGGCCCGTGTGACCGTGGAAAGGGCCTCTGCCTTCAATTCGGAGGAGTTGGATGGACTGGTGGATAGAGTCCTACCCCAGGATGGACTTCTGTATGGGCCTCCAGACCAACAGGTGAGTACACGCGGGGCACGATGCATGTGGGAAGGATGCATGGAGATGTGTGTGCAAGCATTGTGTCAACGAAGGGGGATGTCTGGTGGTAGTGTACATGGTGGGCGCCGGACGATGTTTGTTTCCAATGGTGATGGAAACGGGATTGGTGGACCATATGTGTGTCCTCCTGTCTGCATCCCCTCTGCAGGTCAGTGTCCATCAAAAGAAGGGATTATGGCGTGCCATCGCCAAGGACGTGCGGACCCTGGGGATCTACAGCAGGCGGATCACCCACTGCAGGAAACGGTGGGAGGATCTGAGACGCTAGGCACGGAAGACCTCAGAGGCCCAGCTGGGAATGGCTGCCCAACGAGGAAGAGGTGCCCGTCGGAACCTGACCCCCCCTGATGGCCTGCATACTGGCGGTGGCCTACCCTGAGCTGGATGGGCATTTGAGGGCATCACAGTAGCTACAAGGGGATGAGTACAGTGGGCATTACTACAATAATTGGTAGGTGGCATGGGATCCAGGTGGTGGGTGTGAGTTAGCGGGTGCTCCTTAATGCCAGGCCAGACATTACAGCGTGATCCAGCTCAAGGGTATGGGTGCATGGCAAATGCAGGTAACGTAGCTTGTTTGCATTCCATGTCACTCAGGGCTTTGTGGGTTTCAGGAGGTGTGCGGTTGGCAGTGTTTGGCCCTCATCTTGCTGTGGCATCTGCCAATTGAATGCCAGTGCAATGCATAGTGCTCAATCCTGATCCCTGTGTGTAATGGTAATGTGTAGGCCAATTGTGGTGTTGGTGCTGTAATTGACCCAGTGTTCCCTTTCTCTCTCTCCCCCCCTTTTTTCTTCTGTCATCCTGTCCATGTGTGCATTAGAATCATCTGGCGGAGGCACCGACGACAGAGGGAGCTACATCCCACCAGACCCAGGAGGCAGAGTTCATGGACGCGGAGGGAACCAGTGGGACGGAGGGCTAGGGGAGCACCACGGCGCAGACAGGAGATGACAATACTGATTCAGATACCTCCTATGTCCTGGTGGCGGACACCTCTGTGACCACCCCAGCTGCAGGTACAGCCGCCACCCTGTACCAGCATTGCCCTCCCAGTAGCCCCTCAGTGAGTTGCCCGTGCCTGCTCACCCAGGAGGGTTGGCATCTCCTTCATCCCAAGCACCTCAGGCCCTGCCCCAGAGAGCCCTGCTACCTGTGGAACAGGGATATGATTTATCTACTTTAGGCAGACGGGGCTGGATCCTGTTATCAGCTTATAGAAAAATGCACAACAAATATAGGCAGTTAGAAAAAGAAAAACAACAATTAGAGGCAGCTAGTTGAAGCTAAAAATAATGTAACCATGCTGTCTTGTCAGAATAAATTATTACAAGATAAAGCAGATACTTATCAATCAATAGCCGAGAAACCAGCTGTCAGAGTCACTCAATACAGGTATCAGAAACGGAGGGGAAAAATCAATCGAAAGAAAGTTCATTTAGCTATTGCAAAAGCAGGGTTATCCTGGGATCCCGAAATCTGGGAATCTACTTATTTCTCTGATTCCAGTTATGAAGCATTTAAAAAAGGTGGGGGCCAGCTTGAGCCAGACAAACCAAAATTGGTTTGCACACAGCCAATATTTAGAAGAACGATACAGGGCACTCCACAGAATCCAGCAAGAATTGAGACGCACTCCCTAGAAGATTACACCCAGCAAGAAGTTAATGATATTATAGACAGATCCACGCAGAGATCTGGGGAAACATTACTTACATGGATGGTGCAGTTATTTAACACAGGAGCCTCTGGAGTAATGTTTGATATAGGAGACGCTTCCAAGTTCTGTACTCTTAGCACTGACCCCATAATACAGGAGGAGTTCACAGGTTATCAGGGTAACCAACAGATCACCCTACGGCAGCTAGCAGTCGTGGGGTGTAACCGTAAGTATCCTACAGAATCAGATTGTCCACAACTTGACAAGCCCTGGTACACCTTAAGAGATGCACTGCAGAGAATTAAGAAGGAGGGAATGAAAACTGCTATTTTCCTGGGTGAAGCTCACCGTCTGTTAGATGGGCCTCTCTCTGTGTCAGTGCAAAATAAAATAATTTGCCTTGCTCCTCCAGCTTACAAGCAGGTACTAATGACTCTCTTAATTAACCATACAGGGTAGGTTATGAAAGATGTACTGGATGCAGTTCGCGAGTTAGGGGAGCTTGGAAACTGGACGAAACCTGAGAGAGCCTCGAAGTCTGAGGGTCGCATGATAATAACAGAGTATCTTGGAGAGACGTGTTTATGGCATTACTGAAGGATGGTGTCAACAAGGAGCAGATTGATGGGACAGCTACTAAAAGGTTGTGGGAGATGTACCTTAAGAGAGGGCTGGACAGAAAGGAAGGCAACAGGAAAATGATAAGCCAGATAATAAACAAGTGAATCAGGGCAAGCCACAGATGCAGGAGGATAGATAAGATAGGGAGAAACCTGTTTCTTCATGAGGAAAAGAGGAGGAAGATTTGGACAGCGAGTGGTTAACTGCTGAGAACAGGGAAGGAGAGAAATCTGCTTGCAAATATGAAAACATGTATCCAGACCTGATTTGGGCAAAAGTTGACAGGTTTAAATCAGATTAGGAAATTGGCCAACCTCCAGTACAGGAATGGGCTCGTAAAGATAAGAGACCCCATGTTGATTTAGAAATACACTGGAAGCACAAAAATGTTAAAAAGGTCAGAGTATTAGTCAACAGTGGATCGGAGGCCTCTTTAGTTTATGGAAATCTGAAAAAGTTTACCGGTCATCACTACACCATCATAGGGTTGGATGGAAAACAAACCCCTGCCATGCAGACTACTGTTCAAATGAAAATAGGAAGAACACTAAAGAGAGAATATACTGTTCTGATTGTGCCCATCCTAGAGTATATACTGGGAATTGACATTCTAAAGGGGATGGCTTTATATTTGGATGATGGTTGTTATCAATTTGGATCAAAGAGATACATTTCAGTGGTAGCAATGAGGGTTGGTCATTTGAAGATACCCTGAGTGAAGGTGCCCCCAGCAACCAAGGTGGTTTATTTGAAACAATATCATATTCCATGAGGGTATGAGGAAATAAGTGAGACTATACAAATGACTAGAATGACTGTTGATTACCGCAAATTGAATAAATATACACCCCAACACCATCACTTTGATTGAAAGAATACAACAACATAAAGGGACCTGGTATGCAACCATTGATATTTCCAATGCTTTCTTTTCTATACCATTGGCCCCTAAGAGTCCAGAGCAATTCAGTTTTTTGCACTGTGGCAGAAAAATCTGGATGCTAAGACTCCCCCAAGGGTATGTACATTGCCCCACCATCCCTCACCGGCTGGTGGCAGAACACCTTGATGAAGTATCTGTCATTCCAGGGTTGCAATTGAACCATTATGTTGATGATTTGATGACTCAGGGAGAGACACAAGAACATGTGCAGACTCAGTTGAACTGCGTTGTGGAACTCCTGCAGAGCAAAGGGTGGATGATTAATCCAGATAAGACACAGGACCCTCTCAAAATGTGACGTTTCTAGGAATTCATTGGAATCAGGGACACAGAGAGGTTTTGCCACAGGCAAAACAAAAGATCCTAGAATTTTCCACTCCCCGCACTAAGCAGGAGATTCAGCGATTCATTGGATTGTTTTGTTTTTGGAGACAGCATATACCTCACTTGAGTCAGATTGTGGCCCTTTGTACAAAGTGACAAGAAAGAAACATGAGTTTGAATGGGGAGAGCAGCAGCAGTGTGCTTGTGACTTGGCAAAGGAGGTGATTCAACAGGCTTTAGACTTATGGCCAATACAGGAAGGAGACATTGAGTTGCATGTAACCATTCAGGGGCAATATGCAAATTGGAGCATGTGGCAAAAATAGGGAAGAATGAGGGTGCCCATGGGTTTCTGGACTAAAAAGCTGCCTGATGCTGGAGAGGGTTATACTCCCTTTGAGAAACAGTTACTTGCTTGTTACTGGGCTCTAGCAGATTCTGAGCAAATTACCCTAGGTCATAATGTGATTCTAAGACCGGAGATTCCAATAATGCAGTGGGTGATGAGTTCACCTAAAGCTCACAGCACAGGACATGCACAGGAGGCCAATATTATCAGGAAGAAATGGTACATATAGGACAGGGCCCGAGTGGGACCACCAGGGACAGCAGCTCTACATGAGCAGGTGTCGCAAGCCCCTGTGCAGGAGGATGATAGTGTGCAGGAGGTACCACAGATAAAAGAGTCACCAGTGAGATGGTATTAGCTAATTGAATCCTTGTCCCCAAAGATAGGTAGCATGTATGGTTTATTGATGGTTCAGCCAAGTATGTCGGAGCGAAAAGACATTGGAAGGCAGTGTCATATAACCCAGTCACCAAGAAGTTGTGATCTACTACAGGAGAAGGGAAGATTAGTCAAAAAGCAGAATTATACGCTGTGGATCAGGCACTGAAACAAGAATTACCTGGGAGTTGTCACATTTATACTGATTCTTGGTGTACTGCGAATGGGTTAGCCACCTTGCTTCCTACATGGCATGCACATACCTGGCAAATGCATTCTAAGGAAGTGTGGGCCAAAGAGTTGTGGCAATAAATTTGGTAAATACCAGAGCAAAGTACCATCATGTAGATGCCCACTGTCCCACGGACTCACTAGAATGATGGTTTGATTCCCTTACAGATGACAAAGCCAAAATCTCAGGGGCTGAAGTGGCGACACAGGATTCTGACTTGTTGGGGATGACTAAGTGGGTGTACCAAAAATGCAGACATCTGAGAGAGAAGGCTACTTACAGGTGGCAGAGATTAGAGGCATTCACATTCCCCTAGACTTAATAAAAACCATGATCATACAGTTTCCTATTTGTCAACACACAACAGAGATCTGACCCGCAAACAGTCAAAGGTCAGTTGGGGAGAGGGAAGTTGCTGGGGTGGATATGGCAAATTGATTACATTAGGCCACTACTGACTAGTTGCGGGTGTCAATACGCTTGCACAGTAGTGGACACTTATTCTGGTTACCTGATTGCCGTCCCTTGCAAACGTGCCACCCAGTACAACGCCATGAATAATCTGGATTTGTTAATGTTATATTATGGAGTCCCACTCCAAGTCCAGAGTGACAACGGGTCACATTTCAAAGGAACATTTGTACAAGATTATTGCTCACAACACAACATTGAGTGGATTCATCATATTCCATATTATCCACAAGCTGTAGGACTGATTGAGAGAATGAACGGCTTGCTGAAAGCCAAATTATGAAAACTATCAGATGGAACTTTGAGAAATTAGAGAGAGCGTTTAAATGAAGCCCCACAAATATTAAATAACAGACCACTGACAAATGCTGAGACCCCTTTAATGCAAATGTTAACCCAGCATTACAGATCCAACCCCATGTAGCGACTAACACCATCATGTAATAGGAAATAAAACCGGGAGCCTTAGCTCCTTACTGAGCCACACCAGAATCTGCAGGTCTTGATCTACATGCCTTAAAAGCCTACACATTGAAACCAAGGGGCATCTTTATAATGCCCTAGCGCCACCTTGCACCACATTAACATCATTATTTTTGATGTTATTGTGGCCCAACGAGGCCAAAATCCCTGCGCCATATTTACAGGGTGATGCAATGCATGCATTGTGCCACTCTGTAACCCATTGCGCCACATTATGCCGGTGTCTGGCATAATGTATGCAAAGGGGGAGTTCTCCCATTAGGGGAGCCGGAAAAATGGTGCAAGGAAATCTATGAGATTTCCTTGTGCCATGTTTTACAGCACTTTTGATGCCTGTTCAAGAGAAGGCGTTAAAAGGGGGCTTCCATTCTTTAGAATGGGGCACTATGTACTCTGCAGGAGTAGCACCAATATTTTGGCGCTACTCCTGCAGAGTACATCAATAGTGTCATAAAAATGATGCTATTGCCCCCTACCCTGCGCCATGGTGCACCGTATTTTAAATATAGTGCACACATGGTGGCAGTAGGAGGGCGCTAAGAGGCACAGGGAAAGTGGCACTACGATCAGTGCAGCACCACTTTCCATAAATCTGACCCCAAGAGATATAGCACTCTTTGAAACAGGTGTTGGAATACAGACTCCCTCGGAGCATTTCAGATTGATTGCTCCCAGATCTGGGTTGGCACACAAAGGTATTCAGGTCTTGGGGGGAGTGATCGATGCAAACTACCAAGGAGAAGTCAAAACTGTTCTCCTGAATAGTAGAGACGCTGACTTGATAATACAGTCTGAAGACAGAATTGCGCAAATTATAATAATCCCAGTGTAAGGAGGAATAGTGAAAAAGAGCACTGCCCCAGCCCTTCTTACAGTGCATGGGGAGGGAGGTTTTGGCTCAACTGACAAAAACCCTGGTGCCAAGGTGTGAGTAGAATCCCCAAATCATCCTCCAGAACCAGTAGAAATCATAGCAAAGGCCAATGGAGTTTTTCTGCTAGTCATAAAACCAGGAAAAGAGAGATGGGAAAATGTACAGGCAGATAAATGTTATTTGCGAGAATGATCATCCTTGTCTCTTTTACAGATCATACTGCGAGGTGTCTGTGTGCTAGCTGTTCTACGTGGTCTCCCTCCAGGTGTGTGTGTGTGTGGGGTCGGGAGGGACCGAAAGCCCCCAACTTCGAAATGACTGACCGACCACGCCACTGCACTTGACCAAAATTTTTTTGGAATCAACTGGCACGAGTCATATTCAACAGGTCGGACTTTTGTATGACTCAGATGCAAAGTACGGTGGATGTTATTTCCACCTGCTTGGGGGCTATCCCAACTGCCAAGGTTTTACTGCAAATCTTTAATGCCACCAACAAAGATGGAGCAGATTAAAAAAGTGACGTATTATCTCATTTTAATCCCTACGAATATTGTAGGTTTTGCCAAGAGGTAACAGATGAAAAATGGGACAATCTGACCCAGATGATTACTTACAATATTACCACTGGTGATGTTTGTAACAACTTGTGATTCTCACAAAATCGGAAAGTGTTCTCAAATGCACCTAGAAGCAACAACGAGGTCTCCTCAAGAGATCCCGTGGGAACAACGAAGACTGTGTCAGTATAGAAACGATACATTTTGTAAGAATATGGACAATAATATGTCTTGTCTAAACATTGTGACTGCTTCTAGGCACATCAAGTATGTCAAATTACCAGTGGAGTGGTTGTTCTCTTTTGGAAATGCCACTTTTACATACAATCCTGCTAATATAACTGGTGGACCATGAGCTTTTACACGATTAGGACTCATAATGTTTCCATTTCACTCTGTACATACCCGCTATCCAAGGAAAAAAGTTAAATTAAGTGAAGACTCTGAATTTCAATTTTCTAAATCAGAATATGTGAGTTTAACCATTTCTCCTGTAGGACGTTCCAGGATTAGCTGTATATAATAATCAATTTATTAACAATTTAGCATGTTTAATGCTCAAGAACATCAATCATACCTCTATCGCTTTATCTGAGTTACTGCTAAAAGCTGGATTGTGAAACAGGGCCACCATTGACTATGTACTGTTGAAGCACAATCATGGTTGCTCAGAATTTGAGGGCATGTGCTGTTTTAACCTATCAGACCACTCTAAATCCATTCAGTCTCATATTGTCACCTTACATGAATTGGTAAAAGGCGTAAAACAAGATGTGGGCCAAGGGTGGTGGGACTAGTCATTTAAATGGATGCCTGATTTTGGACAATTATGCAATATTTTAGGCTGGATACTGATTTGTATTATAATCATGCTTTGTTGCTGTGTACAATGCATACCTAATCCATTTACAATGTTTAAACCAAAAAGGATTACTTTTAAACCAGTATGTTGTGGAAATCACTGGTCAAAGGGTGGAATGCAATGCTATCTGTATTAACCTACTGACTCCATCTTGACCACTGACTCCATTTTGTGCTTAGCTGAGCTTCAAATGCTGTCACGTTGGTGGCGCAGGTATTTTTCCACGCATAGCTTGTTAACGTGTTGTCACTTTTCTCACCGGGGAAGGGAACATAATGTGGGGGATGAAACATTGGTAAGAGTGTACAAGGATGCGAAATGAGAATGTTTATGGCAGAGAAGGGTACAACTCAGTCTTGGAAAGACAACTTGGGACCTGGCCAATCTCTTGCATGTTTTATCAATACTGACCCAGTATTGCCAGCGATGAATGTCACAACTTACTAGATGCGAGGGAGTTTCTAGAACCTTCCTTTTTCAGTTTGTTTAAGGTATATAAGGTGGGGAAGCTTAACACTGAGGTAGAAGGAACTCATCTCTGAGAGTGGATGCATTGCTCAGAGTAATCCTGTTGGGGTCGTTTCTTCTGTCCCAGCTGTCACGGGTTCCACAGCTTAATGTTGGCAGACAATGATGATGTTGGATTTGATCTCCTTGGTGATACATTTTTAATTCTTAATATGTAGCTTTACTGTGTGCATGCATAAATATACTTAGTCACTGCCCATATATTAATTGTTGATGTATTGCATTTTCTTTGGTAATTATTATCCAATTGCTGTGATTATTTTTGTAGTTGCACGTGTGCATTCAAATTAAGTGCTCATGTTATTATTTTCGTATATCTGTATTTGAAACCTGGGAAGTGCCTTAATAAATTCATTACTCAGACTAAGAGTGCTGCATTCTTTGGCTTTGTTCTATCTCAGTCTGAAGCAAAGCAGAACAACCTGTACCACAGAACACTCCTTTGGACATATGTGTCTCAACTGTAGAGATGGCATCCAACATACAAAGGTATGCATTGTACAATTCTTGCTATGTAACCAAGCTAATGAGTCACATGTCATGGCCACCCGGGAATCTACTCACTGTCTGCAGTGTGGGTCTGTAATTTGTGCAAGAAGCCTGTACAGGAATCTAAACACTGCCTGTGCTGTGGGTCTGTCATTTGTACAAGAAGCCTGTACAGGACAAATATGACTTCAATGAAGGTGACAGTGGCAGTAAAGAATCTGTCAGGCCCTGGTCTCTGCAGGTTTACCATACAGAACCTACATGACACTCGCATTTCCATCACTTCCATGTATGACATTACATCATGTGGCCATCAGCAATGTGGCTTGTGTAGCAACTTGAAGGGCAGAGTGAATCATGAAGTGGCTTCCAGACAGCAGTTTGGCAAGGCTAGATGTGGGGTGAAAGATCTGTGGCACTATACACATTGCTTACAAGATCCACAAATGACTCATACGAGATGCATACACAGCTCATGCTGTCATGCACATACATGTTGTCTAACATTTACAACCATTTTAAACAGAAATGTTGATGTATGGCAGTGAAGTCTCATTGCCTAGTTTTTTTAACCTTGTTTTCATTGGCACCTTTAACAGCAAACAATACCACATGATGTATATATGGACAGTATTTTCATTTGTATGGTACAAAAGTATACTGTTCGGGGTGAACAACTGGGATGTAACATAGTGTTCACCATATTTTGGTTTGAATGTGTAATTTAACAGTACATATTGCTTGCATTTCACAGGTAGTGTTGTTATTGGCAGGATACTATAAAGATTGTAGTGGCCATTACAAACCTAACTCTTCAGTAACTAAACATCAGATTTAAACAAATCATGTGTTGTCCTGAGGGACTTCTCATTGATCTGTGCTCAGAGAGGTCAAGAAGATCATAATCAGTACATATTATAATCTCCAGTGTCCACCCATCTACATGCAGAACCAGAGGGCCGGGGGGAGGAGGGGATGCGAGCAGGCATGTGTCCGGGGACACCCATCCTAGGCATTTCCCACAGACCAGTACAGTTGGGCACTATGTTTTATCGGTACTGTGAACATATTCTTTTCATTGGATGTCCTCTGCCTCCTTGGGTGGTGGGACCTCAACACTAATGTCACTCCCCAAGTCAACTCCTTGATGTTCCCATGCCATCAGCACCTCTGACCACAGTCCTGCTAATGGTGATCGCCTCACTCTCTTGGCATCTTCCCTAATCAGTGTTCTCTTCTCCACCCTGGCCCACAACATCACATCACGTATACAGGCAGGTACCATTGCGTCCACAGATGCCTTCCATTGTCATGCTATGCAGCGTCTGGCCAGCACCAGAGCCAGATCAAGAAATCTAGTACCCACCTTCCTACGCTACGGTCTGGAGAACAGTAAGGGTGTCAACCGCAACTTCCCAGAATCAGTGGACCACGGCACAGCTCCATGTCATGTGTAGGAAGTCTGCATCCAAGGAAGTCTCCATGCCTTGTTTTGTGCATCCAACACAAGGAGGATCTAGGACCCCAAAAAACATCACATATCATGCACATCCCATTGATGCCACACAGACTGCAACAACAGGCAATTAAGAAGTTTAACTGGCACACAGTGACACATTATAGCCTGGGAGGAGGGAAAGGATGTTGTTGAACAGAGTCAGTTGTGCACATGAGGTACTCAGCTGCTCCTCTGGTGAGCCATAGAGCTGTCCATACAGGGGAAGGACATCATACACAAGCCTCTCCAGCTCCTCTAGAGAAAAGGCAGGGGTCCTTTAACCTGCTGGACGTGACATGATTTCTCCCAAAGGTGGCACACAGCAGTTCAAGTAGTGGCAATGCTGCTGTCAAGTGAATGATTTTGCAGAACATGGCGGACACATAAGCCATTTAGGCGGTAATCACCACCGACGAACACAGTAATTGGGCCACGACCACCACAGGCAACAACGTTAGCCTATGGTTGTGTCGACCACGGTTGGAACTGGCTAACGCGCGGATGACTTCCACTGACAGTCATGGGCGGTTCATAATGTCCAGTGGAGTAGGTCAGGCATCCGCCATTTTGGAGGTTGGCAATACTGTAGATGGTTTGGTAAACTGTATCACACACACAACATATGTGTAGGATCATCACAAACATCCTTGTTATGTAGGTCCTACTATACAACCACTAGTGTAGTGTGCTGCAGGGCACAGATGGCATATGACAGTGGTGCATGAACCACCACTGCCAATGGTATTTTTGGCGGTCAGAAAATGTGCTCACGTTTAGAGGGACAATTGTGTAGCAGATAGTTGGGTACTGCCCAAAGCCATGTTGTGGACTCATGTGGACAACCGTGGGGGTCACATGTGGCTCTTGTGTACTTGCCAGCTGGGATGTGTACTCTGAGCCACGTCTATCGAGTCAGAAATGCTTTGACACATGATATTGGTGGCATGCATCATGTATGTTGCTGTGGACACACTGACTAATGTTACAAATCATGTCCTGTCACAAATAAGTACCCTGGGAGAGGGAGGATGCAACAACCTTCTGTCTACTGTCCACTGCCAGACCAACAGACCATGGAAGAATGCCACATCATACAATTATACCATCTCAATAAGCAAACAATAGTGGACTTAGGCCATTAGTAGGAGCCAGATCTGATGCCAGTTAACAGTAATCCAACCTGCATACCACCCACTGTACAAGTCATGTCAGTATTGTACTTCCTGGCCACAGGGTCCTTCCAACATACAGTGGCCCTATCTACTGGCATGACACAACCTGTGTTCAGTCTGGTGTTGAAGGATTTCTTCTCAGCAATGATCAAACACATTGACAGCTATATCAGGTTCCCCCGATGTGAGGATTTAGCCAATGTCAAGGCTGACTTTTATGGTTTTACTTGCCTCCCACATGTGGTGGGGGCCATTGATGGTACACAAGTTGGGTTGGTGCCACCGCAGGCCACTGAACAAGTCTATCACTACAGAAGTAACTTCCATTCCATCAACATGCAAGTTTTCTGTTTGGCAGATCTCTGCATCTCAAATGTGTGTGCCCATTATCCTGGATCAGCCCATGATTCCTTCATATTGCGGAACAGCAGCATATACCAGCTGATGTCACAACTGCTTTTGTTTTTTGTACAAGTACCTTCACCATGACATCTTCATGTAGGCATTTCAGAGCGGTGACATTGTCAGGTATGTGATGCTCTTCTGACATACAAAGTGGACATGGATTTGTTCCAGGTAATGTAAGTCGCAGAGTTTGTATGTATAAGACCTGTGCCAGATAGTTTGCACAGTGCTTGGGTGGAATTTCAGAAGTGCCGATTGGACCTGTTTTGTGTGCTGTGGTGGGCCTAATGCATCATGTGTGTTATCATGTGGTCATTAAATATGTAGTCCTAGTTTACAACCAAGTCATTTTTTCTTCAAATTGGCTAAACACTTTTTGTATTACCTGTATGTAGCTGTAGATAGGTTTCATTATTGTAGGCCACAGTGCCTGTGTCACAGCACTGACATTATGTTTATGTCATACCACCAGATGCATGGGTATTGGATTATGATGGCCCTGTGATCAGGGACTGTTGTACTGCCATCTGTCGGTATCTTGGATTATGTGATGTTGAATTAATTTGATGTGGTATTTGATAAGGCTCAAGCTGCTGATATTAACCACTTCAATGTTTGCCTTTTCTACAGGACAATGTCTAACAAATCCCTTCCTTCCGTGGTCTAGGGGTCTGTACCTGTCAATATGTTCATTTACTCAGTATGAGTCAATCATTCTTGATTTCCAATATAAACACTGTAATACAATTTTTATTTGAGCAGACACTTGTATGTATGTTTTTGTGTGGAAGGGTTGTAATCCTGAGTGGGACACTGTGGACATGCAACGTATCCTATCTTGAACAAGCATCTTAGATCATCATCATATGTTTCACATGGTCTGACACATCTATATGGCTAAATGTGAAATCCAAATCAGCAGGCAAAGAGTCAGTGAAGGGTGATTTAAATGTGCAGCTATGACTAACAGAAAATATATGTGACTTGACAACAAAAAGTCAAATGTGAAGTGGTCAGTCATGGTGAATGAGATCATTATAGTAGAAGCCACACCATTAGGAGTCCAAAGTCCAGAGTACTCCCCCATAGGAAATGGCAGGTGGTTCAGGATCAGTCCAGAGTGAATGTGAAACACAAAGGTGATCCTTAAGTAAGAGGGCTCTTACTGGCAGTGGTGGGTGTCTTGCCATCCAAACCTCCTGGGTTCTTTGCTGGACGTCCCCGCTTGTGTGGGGAGGTCTCTGCGGCTATAGAGGCAGGGGAGCCCTGGGCCTTGTTGTTCCTCTGTCAGTGCCTCCCTTCCAGTGGTTGGCACTGATGTTGATGGGTCTGCTTTTGATGATCCAAAGGGAGGGGTAAACTGGTGTTGAAAAGCCCTGCTCAGGGTGGTGTTGATGTCCCTCAAAACCCCTGTTAAGGTCCTAGGTATGCTCCCCTTACAGATCCCCTTACCTGTATTAAGAGAGATAGACCGCTGTATCCGCTCCTTTGCTTGGGGATCCATGCGCCCACATCTACCTAAAACCACCTTGATAGCCCGTCGGGAATGCAGTGGACTAAGCCTTCCCTCGATCGAACACTATTCGTACGCGTTACATCTTTCACAAATGGCCCTCCTACTCCCGACTGTAATAACCCCGCCACTATGGGTGGACGTAGAACGAGCCCTTGCAGGGACCCCCTACGGCCTCCAGCTATTATACAATATGAGCCAAAAATGCCCCGACCCACCAATCCTATGATAGGAGCCATGAAGAAAACCTGGCTGCGGGTACATCGGCTCCTTAAGATAGACCCCCACTTACATGACAGGGCTCCGTTATGGGGCAACAAAGGGTTCCAAATCGGAGGGAAAACTATTACCTGGAAGGATTGGGGTCAACGAGGCATCAGGCGAGTGGATCAACTTATATCAGGGGAAACCTGGAAAACTTTTAGGGACCTGCAGGTGGAATTCAACCTCCCGGAATGCCACTCATGGCGTTACCTCCAACTCAGACATTGTCTTAAACAGAGACTAGGTGCCCTCCCCCGACAGGTCCCTCGCTCTCCTATACTACACTATCTAGAGACATGGGGGCAGATGAAAGGTGCAATATTGGGATTCCAGGCATTGCTGAATCGCCACCTCTTCTCATTCCCACTCCTGACTTCCCTCAAAAACAAATGGCAGACGCACCTACAAACTGACTATGACCTGGAGGACTGGACTGACCTGATCGAAGCCAGAGACCGCGGAGCACGCAGGGCTCATCTGAAATTCTGCCTCTTTAAGACACTACATGATTGGTATTGGACCCCACAAAAATTACATATGGCAAGACTTCTCCCCCATGCAAACTGCTGGAGGTGTCCACGCACACACACTGTGACTTACTCCATATCCTACACGATTGCGCAGCCGTACAACCTTTTTGGAGAACAGTGGGAAACACCCTCCGAGAATCCCTACCCCTCCCACCACTTCTCACCCCATCTCTCCTATTGCTACACGACATGGGAGAACTCCATAAGATCACACGAACTCAAAGTAGACTCCTACACACCGCTCTAGCAACGGCCAAATTATGCATCCTTAGACACTGGCGTGCACCGACCGTCCCCTCCCATGATGAATGGTTGACAGCAATGTACCAAGCAGCCACACACAAACGACTTATCTACAGTTTACAGGACAGACCAGAGGTGTTTCTCCAGACCTGGTCACCCTTCATCTCCGGACACTAGGACCTGATTACCCCCAGAGAACTCCATAAAATACCAGGTAGTGGGAATATACCATTCCTGATACCATACCCATGCAGGTACATCCACCCATACCTAACACACCATCCCTCCCCTCCTGGACTCAGATGACCCCCCCCCCGGTAGAAAGGTAGAAAGCTACCGTACAACCGATGATAAAAACCGCTGCTCACCATCCACTACTCATTGACCTTTTTGGCATAACCTATTCCGCTATTCATATCCCAATCCTTATACGTATTATTGATGTTCATATCACCGTATCATTCCCCGATCCAATCCCCCCCCACACCCCCCTGCCCTAAAACATCTTATAACACTTTATGGTCTGGCCCTATTTTTCTCTTCATATGGAAGCAGCCACTATAATGATTTGCCTTTTGAATTCACACGGTCCCCTCCCCTCGGTCACTATCGCTATCACTATCACTACTAATATCACTACTAATATTAACATCATTATTATTACAGTGATTTTTATTATTACTATTGTTGTCAATTTCTTATTCTTCTTCTGCCTATTAGACACCATGGACACTAATACAATCCATATATATGTCCTCTTTCCCCTTACCCCTTTCGTACCCTCCCTCTCTACTATACATTTTCTATACTCTTAGATTCCTGCCCAGACACCTTACCCCCCCACCCGCCACCCCCCCTTCTTTCCCCCATTTCCACAACCCACACTAATCACTACTTTTTTTTATATCCCTCAGTACACTCCTTATGGTCCCCCACTACCCTTGACCGTATCCCACCCTTACCACAAGACATTATGACTCACACTCTTTAAATGACCAGCAGCATACTCCTGGGAGACTCAAGGAGATGGCAAATGGGACACGTGATTAGTATTGACCCCGACTGTTATTACAGTAGAATTGTATAACGAGGACATCATGGAGCAAATGGATCCTTGTTCTTTTGTTTTCTCCCTCCTCTTTTATAAGTTGGTTTCACTGAATCGTTTAACATACCTCTGATTGTACATGCATTATTATAAGAAAAGCCGCAACTATGACAAATGGCATAGCAATAGACAAAAGAGATATAAAATAACAATTGTACATGTATAAAGCCCAGAAAAAACAGACATGTGTATTGATAATGACTCACAGAAGGTAAAACTGTACTTGTTGCCTTCCCTATGAAAAAACATGATTAGAAACAGAAATGGCTTAGAATAACAGACTGTTCACTATACTATGCAATATGATGCAATTAACAATAAAAAAATGCAACACACAAAAAAAAAAGCCTGTTAAGGATGTCATGTTGGCATTGTGGGCCTTCATCTGTTCACACATGTCCCTATGCATGTCCCTCTGTAGTTGCTTGTTTTCTGGAGTTCAGTCAGCACCCGGCCCGTCACGCTTTGGGATTCTGATAGACTCCCAAGATGTTGTTGATAGTGTCCTGGCCAAGAGCAGCCCCTATGGCCTCACCCTCCTGGCCCACAGCATCACTTCCATGCATCCTACCACTACAAGCCTGTGCCCTTGCCACAGGGTGACATCTCCAACTTGTTCCTGGACCCTCATTGTCCGAAGTGTTCTGCTGCAACTCAGGATCCAGGACGAGGGCGTGAGATGGTAGACACTGTGCTAGGGACACAGGTTGGGGGTAAATGGGTCCATGCAATGTTGCAGCAACAGGGCTGGGTGGTGACTTTGAGGGCACAGTGAGACTCACTGTTGCTGTCTGACCAGGTTGCCCAGATTGGCTAGGACTGTCCTCCACATCCAGACATCCAGGAATATCATTGTCACTGAGGGCTTCATCCTTTGGGGGGGGGGGGTAGTGGCAGTATGTTCCATGGTTGTGTGTGCCCAGCAGCAAATACGCCTGTTGATGTAAAACATACATTGTAACTGGTTGTATTGTGACACCTACCTCCAACGGTTTAGAGTTACAGTTAGCAGAGACCTTGTACAAAGTCAAGTTGCAGTTAATCCAATTGTGGCAAGTAACCATGGTATTGGGTGAATTAACATGACGTGTGAAGCATGACAACTCATTTTGACTTAAGCAGCTGCTGAGATGTGCAGATCAGTTGCACTTGGGAAGATGGTCTGAAAACGACATCTTGCCACCAGTCAGCTAACAAAGTGGATAGGCAAGATATGGTTTTAACCATTTGGAGGCCTTGTATAGTGGGATACACGTAGACCGAGGACTTTGTTGCATATGTGACTAGAGCCCTCATGTGTATAGGGCTGTGCCAATGTTTCTGCTGCTGCTGCCAATCTAGTAATGAATATTGAGACCTTAAGAATACTTATTGCCCATGCTGGGTATGGTATTATTCCTGTCCTCAATAGTTTCAACTTGGGTTAGCAAGTTGAGATGGAGGTAGATCGACAGACATGTCTCTGATTTGAGCATGATCTGTGCTTGATCACTCCCAGGTGAGTACATGTCATTAATGAGTTGATAAACAGGGGTCTTTGGACAAGAGAACACTGGACTGGTGGTTGGAGTTGCTGAAACAGGGACTGCTGGGAGTTGCAGTCAGGTCAATCCCTGTACTACACACACTAGACAATTGGTACCCCTTCAGGTGAGAAAACTTCACCTGAGAGTTGACAAACAGCTGTATTAGGGCATGTGACCACTGTGCTGGTGGTTGGAATTACAGAAAGAGAGCCTGGTGGGAGTTGAAGTCGGGTCACTGTCTCTACTGCACACACTTGACCAATGTTATCCCCCGGGTAGTAAACTTCATTTGTAAGTTACCAAATGCATGTCTTTGGACAAGAGAATGCTATGTTGGTGGTTCAAGTTGCTAAAACAGGGCATGCTGAGAGTTGCAGTCATGTCACAGTCTTTACTGCACACACTTGACCAATGTTATCCCATCAGGTGAGTAAACTTAATTTGTGAGTTACCAAACAGGGGTCTTTCAGCAAGCGAGCACTGTGCTGGCGGTTGAAGTTACTGAAAAAGGGCCTGCTGGGAGTTACAGTCAGGTCACTCTCTCTACTACACAGACTTGAACAATGTTATCCCCCCAGATGAGTACACTTCATTTGTGAGTTGACAAACAGGGGTGTTTGGACATAAGATTGTGGTATGGTAGTTGGGGTTGCTGAAACAGGGCCAGCTAGGAGTTGCAGTCAGGTCACTTTCTCTACTACACACACTTGACCAATGTTATCGCCAAGTGAGTACACTTCATTTGTTAATTGACAAAATTAGGTCTTTGGACAAGAGAACACTGGGCTGGTAGTTGGGAGTTACAGAAACAGTGCCTCCTGGGAGTTACAGTCAGATTGCTCTCACTACTCCCCATTACTTGACAACTGTTGTGTTTTAAATATCTCTAGGCAGTCTGCATTTATGTTTGAGCATACATTTTCATTTTGGGAGGTACAATGGATCCTTGAATGTGTTTCTGATATTGTGAGATTTCCAGGCCCCATTTGGATATCTGGCACATGATGAGCCTGGTAACTGTGATGTAGGGTCCAATGATACACAGTGACAGTGTTTAAACTCAGATACTCCAGGTATTGAATTTTGGTGAGGTACATGAACAAGACAGTGGATAAAGGTGGGCTGTGAACATATATGACATTGCATTTTTGTGACTTTTTTGTATTGTAACTGACCGGACTCCACTCCCTCAGGTATTTCTGTCAAGCCCTCAGGATGCAGGATGGCCAAGAGCTTCTCCTCCCAGGGAAAGAGTATTAATGGGGCAATGGGAAGGACACCACCAGTCTTCTTGACCTGCAGCTGGCGCCTTGAGACCAGGGAATGGACCTTGTCCCTGAGGTTTTCCCACCTCTTCCTAATGTCTTGCTTTGTGCACAGGGTGGTGCCTACAGCATTCCCTATGTTGACGGTCCTGTCCAACATTTCCATTTTCCTATGGAGGGGAGTGTGCTGGACTTATGCTGCAAATTATTATGGCTCTGCTCTTATTATTTAATCCACTATGACTCTTAACTCATCTTCAGAAAAACAGGGATTTTTTAAATGTGACATATTGGGAAAAAAAGATAGGGTCTTACTTACCAGCGGAAGTGCAGTAGGGTGTGAATGGACAAAAGTGTGTACAGGGTGTTCAATGGGATGGTCAGAAAAGGGGTGCCTAATCTATGTACTCTACGGAAAAAAGGTGCTCGGGCATCTTTGTCTTGCAGTGGCAATGCATAGGATTGTCGTCTGTTAAGGGGTGTGATTTATAGTGTCCTTTGCAGGGGTGTCCACTTCGCCAATGCTGTATTTCTTTTTAATTCCTCCAATGTGCAGTTGTCTGTTACTTTGTGGACCGCGAACTGTAATGGTCCTGACTGACATTACCTGACCGCCATGAAGGGACCGCCACGACGACAGTGTGAATGTAATATGCTCGGTGGTTGACCACAGCGCTGATGGCGTTGGAGGTCAGACCGCCTATATCCAGGCCGCTGCACCACTAGCAGTCAACCTTTTTTGCTTGGCGGTTGGTGGTCCTGGCTGTGTAACTCAGAATAGTCTGGAAGACTGCCGGCATGGCTATCTTTTGAGGACTGCCATCATGGTGGTCTGGCAGTCCGACCGTCAAACTCGTAAAGAACCTCTTAGTTATGGATCATCACCAAATGCTTTCCTAAGCTGAGTTTTTTTCCCAGCTACATCAGCCTTTTCATTGAAAAGCCATTTTTTTATGTTTTCAAAATAATGTTGGTCCTGTTTGAGAAATCTGCAGGAAGCTTTACAAAAAGGTAATCTATTTGACTTCAGCTTGTCAAGTTTGTGCAGATTTGTGCGGTGGGAGGTGGTAATAAAGAGTCAGTACAAAATGTAACATATTCCATTATAAACTCTTTTAATATTCTTTTGTCTATGCTACAGAAAAACGGCTGAACAGAATTACAACTCACTAGGCATGAAACGAAAACTTTACTCAAGGAAGCTCTTTTTATTTGTTTTACATCTGTTCAATAGTCCTGGAGACATTTGTGTTATAAAATGTGTTGTGTGAGCTTGAAAGGGTAAAAAATTCTGGCTAATTAGGTTGTGCATGGTTCACCAACCAAGGTTCCTGACTATCCATACACCAACATTTTAAACAATTGTCTTCTGATTAGATGAGGGAGTTTTTCTACTGCCATCTACTCAGGTGTGCTACCAAAGCCCCAGATTTGCTGACTGCAAGTCAGAAAAATATGGTATGGCAATTAAAGGGCGCTCAGTACCCACATGCTGAAAAAAATCTGGAGACATAAGGGTGCATGGGGAACTATCCATTAACCTGATGGCTCAGTTAGGGTGGGGGAGAGTGTGTGGCAGAGGGTCCTTCTTCCTCCTTTGGGTCAAAGGATTATCAAATAACATTTTTTTGGGGGGGTTGTGAACCCTGAAATAGGATTAAAGACACTCAGCAAAGCTCCAAGGTTCCAAACCCTTCTTCAGTGTAGCAAACTGGACTGTTGAAACATTGTTAATCCACCTGGCAAATTTGTTGACCTGGGACTGGGTTCACAAACACTCTGTGAGGTCAAACTTGGACCTACAAATCTCTGAGAATTCACTGATCCACATTACGCTAAAAATAAACTAATGATAACAACAATAATAATAATAATATTAATAATAAACAATTTAAAATAAAATAGAAGAGCTGCTTTGCCAGCAGAATGATGTGCACAGTGGGGGTCGCCATGGAAGTGGTGGTGGGTTTTACCTAAGGCCAGGCCCTAGAGCAAGCCCCAACTGCACACTGCCAAACACCTCGTTTAGTGGGGTTTGGGCTCTAAAGCAGCTTGAAGGTACCCAACCCCTGCAACAAATTGCCTAGAGTTAGTAAAGCTACAGTCAGGATTGGCTATACCACCTGAAGCTACATATGAAAATAAATCTGAAATGTATGTTAAAAATAAAAAGTTCAAATACAGGTATAGATACAAATTAAAACCAAAAAACAAAGATATTTGAAACTTATTGTTAGCTCTGCAATCCATAACTTGAACATTAGCCATGCAAATCATAACTTGCACACCAAATGCCATATTTATGACCTCAAAATATTTACATCAGTACGTAACAACACCTAAATGGGCAACATCATTAAATGAAGATATACTCAAACTAATAAATAAAACAAAATTCAAAGTTGCCTTATTGATGGTTTTAATAGTATTGTGAAATGTAACCTCACTAGAAAGATCATTCATGACATTTGATATTGCATCTGTTACCTCAACTGTGTTGTCCTGAGCAATGGATTTCATGTGTGACCTACTGGTTCCGTTAGCTGTTCTTCATTTTTGGATTAAGGCATTATATATGGCTTGAAAAGTTCAATTTTTTTCTGTTTTAATGTGAAACCCTAACAGCATGAACTGTGAACTGCATGATATATATATATATAATTTGTTTTCACTTAAAAAAACTAAAGGTTACGTGTACGTTATAGTTAGGCTCACATTTTAATCGAACCAAACCATAGAAGTTCACCAGTTATTTTCATAGTTATTTCAAGTAACTATAACTCATTCCCTAAGGTAACTATAACTCACGTCCCTGCCATGCACAGGTTTTTAATGAATAATTTCACAAATATTATAGTGATATTATCAATGATGTTATCAATGATGTCAAGAGCGCCATAATTTGTGGGGTAATTAGCAGCACATGGTGAGGGTGAAAGTTATAGTTACCTTAGGGCACAAGTTATAGTTACTTGAGATAACTTTAACTATAACAGATTAATTTCTACGGTTTGGTTTGTTTAAAATGTGAGCCTAACTATAACATCCCTGTAACTTTTGGTTGTTTAACTGAAATTCCATGTTTTTTAAAGTAAAGTAATTTTCATTACTATACGTTATTCCAACCACCGCAGTACATGCCGTTTGGCTGTGCACAGCGGCATTGGCCGCAGAGCCTGGCCTGCAGCCAGGACCTGTGGCCAACCCCCTATAACCACCCAACTTTGCACCACACATGGCCTTCAGCCGTGCGCAGTGGGGTTTGCCACAGAGCCTGACCTGTGGCCAATCTCTGTGGCCAACCCCCTTAACCACCCAACCCGTAGAGAGAGAGAAAGTGAGAGACTGAGAGAGAAAGAGCAATTTAGGTGTTGATTAATGATATACTTAGAATGAGATATTTCCAGACAAATTGAAAATAAAAATGTTTTTGTCAATTAAAAAGAGTGAGATCACTTTTCGGTATGTAACTTCAATATTTATAGTTGAAAAGAAACAAAAGCAGGAAATGACCACAGCCTCACCTAGACTAGAACCCTTAACTTTTAGTGTGCATGTCTGACCCTTACCATAGGCTAGAGGTGACTCCTTACTGTGCAGTGTTCAGACATAGCTACGACATTCAATCCACAGATTTTGTGGGTAAAAAGACTTCAATGTTCCATCACTAGCAATATTTAACAGTGAAAACACTAGAAAATAAACAGGCACATTACAAATGATACTAGGGTCTGAACCTTCAGCATACTGAGTGACAGCACAAGACCTTGACCATTAGGCCAGAAATGACTCTGTTCTGCTATGCATCCAAACGTAACTATAACATTCATACCAAACATTTTGCTAGTCTGACTTTTTGAAGTCATTGTATGGAGAAAACATTATAATGGCAATCTCTCTCTCTCTCTCTTCTATCCCTTTATGGGAAGGAAGAGAGCGAGAGAGTGGCAGGACCGCAGGGGAAGCCTCAAGACCTCGGTAGTCCTTTCCAGCTCCCCACATCCTGCGGGAGCTAGCACTGCTCCCACAAGCACAGAGATACTTTAAATAGCAGCTCCATGCTTGTGGGAGCAATGTTTCCATCTGCCTCTCTGTACACATAGTTGTGTGCAGGGAAACAGATGAAAACCTTACTTTCTGCAAATGCCCCCCCTGCATTTCATTCGACAATCTGCCCCAGGGAAGTGGTGGTCACTGGAGCTTTAGGGGGTCTGGGCGACTCCACGCTTTTCTTCAAACATATTCCGCCCTGGGGAGGTGGCAGTTGCTGGGGCCGGGAGGGGGAGGGCTATGGGGTTGCATTTCATTCAACAGTCTGCTCTGGGAAGGTAGTGGTCACTGGGGTTGCGAGGGTCCAGGTCCCCCCACATTCAAAATGTCAATGCCCTTTGGACATGGCCTACCCAGGGGCTGCATTTAAACAAGCTCCCACACTTTTTCTTTTTTTTAATTTTCAGTGGATCAGGCGTATCTTCTGGTAAAAAAAAAATTTGTAATGCATTTTTGCTCTGGAGGGTGCCCTCTGGGTCCCCAGCCTGGCCCTTTTCTTATTTTTTACATTTTTTCTGGGACTTGACTGAAGTCAGGTCCCCAGATGACTGCCAACACTTCCTTTCTGAAGTGTTGTCAGCAAATCAGATTTCTGCACAAGATCTGTAGGGTTTGCAGAGCCTTCGCATCCCTATATATACAAATTGGGATTATCTTTAATATTTCAAAAGGCACTGAATGGATTTACAACAAATAACAAAAGGGCGCTTTCTGGACCAAGAGCTACCTTTCTGTCAAATTTGGAGTAATTACGTCCAGCGGTTTGAGTGGTATTCCTGTTCAAAATCCTTATAAGAATTAACATGGGAAATACAACTTTGTTGATACAGTCTTTTTCTTGGCCCCCGCTTGATGGATCACCCCAAGACTTCCCAGACAGCAGCTGACGTGTGAATTTTTGGGGAACATTTCTTTAAGCTTTGTCATAGTGGAAAAGATGTAGGCAAGTAAAAACATATTTTTTCTATAAAAGAACTAGGTCCTAACTATAACTACCTAGTGGCGATCACCTGTAGGTTATATATAAACATATATATAGGTGCTCTTTGACGAATGTCCACCGCCCTTTCAAAAAAGTGCTACATTTTGAATGGTTTGTGCACAGAAAGCTTTGGGTATTCAGTCTAGCGGGGCCAGGAAAGTGGAGGAGTCTCAACCACATTTTCCCTATTCATTTTTCCATAGGAACTTTAGACCCCATCCCTCTGACCCGTCTTTTACATAAAAGGAACAGGGCACCACATCATTGTAAAATGCGCGCACCATGGTGTAGGGTAGGGAGCAATAGCATAATTTTTCATGACGCTATTGATGTGCTCCGCAGGAGTAGTGCCAAAATTCAAATGGATGGAAGACCCCTTTTAACGCCTGCTCTTGAGCAGGCGTTAAAAGTGAAGTACAAAATGGCGCAAGGAAATCTCATGGATTTCCTTGCACCTTTTTTCCCACTCCCCTAACGGGGGAGCGTGCCCTTTGCATACCTTATGCCCGGCGCAGGCATAATGTTGCACAAAGGGTTACAGAGTGGCGCAATGCATGCATTGCGCCACTCTGTAAATACGGTGTAGGGATTTCGGCCTCGTTGCGCCTCATTGAAATAAAAAATATTTACGTTAATGTTGTGCAAGATGGCGCTAGGGCATTATAAATATGCCCCTTAATTTGGTAAAAAATATTTGCCCGGGTGCACGTCAGGAACCCACTGCAGCTTACACCACCCATTGCCCCTGCCAGCACTGGCAGTGACTGTACCAACACAGCTACAACCTATCACACTGCTACAAGTGAGCCAGTGCAGACCATTTCAGGCCCCAAAAGCTAGAATTGCTTCAGCGTCAAGTATTAGTCATTTTGACTGTATATGGTATTAATAAACAACTGTTATTGTGATCATCTCTAAGTTAGACAAACACCTGTCATAAGTGGTGGTGTTGCCAATTAAGTGCTGGTACCAAGCATCAAAAACCACTTGCTCAAAAAAGCACTGGATGTCCCTAAACCTCAATAATGCTGCCACCCAGACATACAAAGCTTAGGAGAGAGTCAGGGTCCTGAGGTACATTTATGCACTGTTTTGCTATATGTAGTAGACAGTGACAGGACAAAAAGAAGTGAACTGCAAGTGTGTGGTGAAAACATATGTGCATGAGATATGGTAGAACATCTTTCCCTCCTAACTATGCTGAAGCCGGAATAGCACCCACACACTAATGCAGTGGCACTGGGAGCAGCCATCTTCTCCATTAGAGAAACCTCAAGTGGATAACCAGCACAGGGTGCTCTGCTTCCCACTAGTGGCCACATGAGTAACTGCAGCCATGATTAGATGGAACATGGTCCTTGCTTGTTGATCTTCATAAATACACCATTATGTTGATGAACTGTTGTAAGATACCTATGAAAATTCTCCATGGAACAGAAGATTTGTTTGTCTGACCTTCATTTAACTACTTTTACCCTGAACATACCCCAGTGGGTGAATACATTCAATTTATCTCCACCACTGCCAACTTACCCTATCGGTGTAACAGTTCCACTTATTCAAGCGTCAACGGTAGTCCTTTCATTTGCATCTCTAAAAATGGCAAGATTATGATCCAATCGAAGAACAAGAATCTTGTTTTGTTTGATTGCTTCTATTAATCTCTTCACCCCCAAGTCCAGTGCTTAAGCCTCCCACTCAAGAACATATCCTCTTCTGTGTCTTCCTCCCAATCTAACATCTTCCCAACACATAGTCCCACTAAACCTCATAGTTCTGTGGGTCCTCATTCCTCATGAGTATCACTCTATCACCCTTTCCCATCTCCTCCTCCACAGTATGTCTTGTGGTTACCTTTTTGCTTGCATCTTCTAGCCTCTCACTTCCAATCACAATGTTGATATTTTATTCTCAAACGCTGTTACTCACCGCCGTATTCTTCAGTCTCAGATAAAAACTACCCCTTGGGCTCCCCACCTGAACCTACAGGCTGCTCATTTCCCTCAAATAGTGTCCTACCAAACCTCAACACACATGGCTGAATCTAAACCCATCTCCTTGTTGCTGTCTCCTCTCCTCCCAAACACCATCCCTCCCCAACTCTTTCATTGCCACCTCAATTCCACAACCCTCATTCAAATTTTAGAGAGACTCCTCATAAGTCTATTTTGCCTCCAAACACATCTACCCTGACACACCTACCCTGAACTCTACTGCCTGCCTACTTTGTTACGCTCTGATTGGTCACCCTTCTCCTCTCTCCAAAGATGATATCCCATACGTAGACTCACCACTTGATCGCCTGTCTTGATTAATGAAGACCTGACCACTCAGCCTCTCTTTGAATCCATCCCCATTAATATCTCTGAGCACAAGATCACCTTGGCTCAATCACGGGAGAAAACTGACTTCCATACACCAGCTGTCAAACAAATTTCATATTCCATGGACATTTTATTTTACATAGATATCTCACACCAATGTCTCAACATAATGGACAATTTATGAATACCAACAAGTAAAGTACATGGCTACCTTGGTATAACCATGACCCCTTTCCTCTAAGAAGATTTATAATGAAGCTGAACCTTTTGACCTCTTCAAAAGCTATTAAAGCAGAGCCTTTCACACTTTCACCTGTCTGTCCTCAAACTGACTTCTTTGTTTCCACCACCATTAACCACAAACCTCTCTCAGGTTCATGTACCATCCAAAAATATAATTCCAACTTTATTTATGTGCCTATTGAACTGCTAGGTACTATAGGCATGGGCAGAATTTTAATTTAGTCAGAGTAATTTTGGTAATCTGTGTTACTCTTTGATATGGAATTGCAGATAATAACAAATTTATGTCAGCCAGTGCTTAATTTGTGCTTGTTGTTTCCGGTGCTGAGCACCGGCACATATTTTTGAGGGCCGGCGCTATGGGGGTCATTCTGACCCCCGCGGGCGGCGGAAGCCGCCCGCCTGGCGGGAACTGCCAGAAGACCGTACCGCGGTCAAAAGACCGCGGCGGTCATTCTGACTTCCCCGCTGGGCTGGCGGGCGACCGCCAAAAGGCCGCCCGCCCGCCCAGCGGGAAAGCCCCAGCAACCAGGAAGCCGGCTCCAAATGGAGCCGGCGGAGTTGCTGGTGTGCGACGGGTGCAGTTGCACCCGTCGCAATTTTCAGTGTCTTCCAAGCAGACACTGAAAATCTTAATGGGGCCCTGTTAGGGCCCATGCCAGTGCCCCAGGGGCCCCACGACACCCGTTCCCGCCATCCTGTTTCTGGCGGCGAAAACCACCAGAAACAGGATGGCGGGTAGGGGGTCGGAATCTCCATGGCGGCGCAGCTTGCAGCGCCGCCGTGGAGGATTCCCTGGGGCCGTGGGAAACCGGTGGGAAACCGCCGGTTTCCCATTTCTGACCGCGGCTGTACCGCCGCGGTCAGAATGGCCCCAGAAGCACCGCCAGCCTGTTGGCGGTGCTTCCGCGGTCGTTGGCTCTGGCGGTCCATGACCGCCAGGGTCAGAATGACCCCCTTAGTCATCTGCCTCAAGCATTTATTGCGAGCACAAGACACATATGGGAAAGACGGAGGAAGAGAAAAACGAAAATGCGTCACAAAGGTAGAAAGCAGAGAGCTGCAAGAGTGAGATGAAGGGGCATGGAGTGGCTTTAAATGGATTGAAGAGGCCCGAGATGGCATCAGGATTACGCTGCTTCAGTATTCAGTGCTTACACATTTAAATGCAGCACCCGCGTGTTTAAGAGGAGGGCTTTAAGCACCGGCACGTTTTATTTACAAATTAAGCACTGACGTCAGCCCATGTAATTAAGAGTTTTTTGCCGTTAAAAATCCTACATTGAGAGCACATCCAGCAAGTGCGAGCAACTGCCCTCACTTGTTTTTCATGTTCTGTTACATTTAGCACTGTTTCATGGTGAAAAAATACATCCTCCCATCCGTTTTGATTAGGAAAATAGCGCTAAATGTCGAGAGTAAATTAACACTCGCTAGTCATATTCTCTTGCATTTAACTCTATAAAATAGTGTTAAAATGCCGAATTACTTGTTTTGCATAATTTCACTGAATTCTTGTGTAATTCTGCTGATTATGCTACCCAGAATTACAAAAATTACACCCATCCCTACTAGTTACTCCTATAACCACTTATTCATCCCTTCCGTGTCTGCTGCATAACTGCCGTTCTGCATTTAAATACTGTGGAGATCCTCTACACTGTTGTCAACTATGGCATCTCTTATTCACTGAAACCTGGTTTAAAGACCCTTCACTTAAAGTTCTGGCTTTATCTTCTCTCCATGCTATTCTACCTTTCGATGAGATTGTGAAGATAAACAAGGTGTCAGAATTGCAATTACCCACAAATGTTTAATTTGGTGCGGTAAACTTTCCAGTGATCAATGTAATTCCTTCGAATGGTTATTTCTAGAAGTCTCTGCTCACTCCTTAGCAGTTAGCGATTTATGTCATTGACCATCTTTTTACGAGATTAACGCATTGCTGAGGAATACATGGATTTCCTATCAACTCAATAGCTAATCTCCGAGACGGGCACCTTTCTCAGTGACTTCAATCTGAAGTGAGGCAATACAGATGACAAAGCTCTCGAACTGCTGCCACGTGTCTTCAGGGTAATGCTCTGCGCCGAACCTACCCTCTCCAAAGGCTCTACACTGAAGCTGAACATTGTCAACAAAATGTTTCTATCGAAGGATGACACATAATGGTGAGCTGGTCGGAAAACCTTCAGATCCCTTTTGCCCTAGCCTTTACCCACTGTAAAACACTTGATAAACAAAAGAGAAACCTTTTGGTTTTGGGACACCAAAACGTTAGACATTAGCACACCCTCAGGCAGGACTATGATGATCTTCCAGCCCCTTGGCCACCAACAAAACAATGTTGCAGCTAACAATGACGGTATGGAACCCCTGATGAAGGACGAGGCACTTTTTGAAAAGTAGGATGAAAAGACTAAAACCTAGTGCATTTTGCAAAAAGGATATATGTGGAAATATCCTTTGGAACAGTACAGAACACTTAAGGGTTATCAGCCTCTAGTGTGTCTCTTACTCAGTTCAGAGGTCCCTAACATGACCACAAAAAAACTATTTGAGGCCCAAATCATCACATATCAAACATCACCTAGACACTTCTAAAAATTGCCGAGGCTTCTATTTGACATAATTAAAAAGATCATCAGCTTTACCATGATCGACCCACATATAATTCCTGACCTGAATGTGAGGAATTTGCAGCATTCCTTACTGAAAAGGTCAAATCCATCAACCTCTCTATCTCACCAATCACTAAAAACCTAGCTGAGGAGAATCTAAGCAGAAAGCTCAGACATTCTGGTCTCCTTTTACTGTTTCTTTGGAGCCCAAGCGTCTCAAAATCATTACCACTGTTAAACCCTTAAACCAATTTCTGGATTCAGTGTCAAGTAACATTAGCAAAGACCCTGCCAAATTCTTGTTACCCTATTGGGTCAACATAGTAAACGTATTGCTTAGACAAGTTGTATTACCAGGCAGTCTGAAAACTTGTCAAGCCTAAATCCTCTACAGAAATCTTCAGGAGACAACAATTTAGGAAATGCATCGGGCTTCCCTTCTTGGGGAGAGTGATTGAAAGCTGTGTTGCTATCTAACTCTCTAATAATATCCATACAAACAATCGCTTAAACAATTTTCACTCTGGTTTCAGACAGGGTTTAGCACTGAGCGTGCTCTTTTACAAGTCGGTGATTGTTCCCTCCACTCTTAGTCTTGGGTTACTCCTTTTTACTATGCTCCTTAAACTTACAGCTGCCTTTGGTACAGTCAAACAAATATTCCCGGCCAACATCTTTAAGAATCAAATGTGCAATGCCTGATGGTATTAAATGGGGTCTCGTCATGCCTATCAAACCAAAGCCAAGTGGGGAAAATCAGCACAGCTATTTCCAGCATGGCCAGCCTGCAATAAGGAATCTTACAGGTTGCCTCATTTTACCTACTCTCTTGAATTCCTATCTTCAGTATCTTGGGCCATCCTTAGAAATTCTATGACATGGTACCATCACTTTTCTGACAATAACCATATCTATACGAAAACCACATCACCTACCATCATTTTGATGCTCCCCAAAGCTCTAAAAAATGTCCAAATATGATAATCAAGATATTTTCAAAAACTCAAGCTTTAAAACCTGAGCTTCTCTTAATCTCACCCAATAAACCCAATCAGTTACCCTTATCTTGGATTGAGCCCTGCACTCTTTTCGACTGTAAACCAACCACTGTCATCAGTGCTAAATCCCTAGGTATCTTTAAGGACAATAAACTTAACCCAAAAACAAAATTTAATATTGACAAAAGCACACGTTATCAATTCAAACTATTCTGGGGCACCTGACAATTCAATCCGGACCAGGATCTAAAGTCAGTCCATCGGGCACTGGTACTTTCTAGATTGGACCAGGTGGATTATCTCCTCACTAGTCTTCCCACTGTCCACCTAGCCCCTCTTAGAGTGGTGCTAAATACTGCTGCTCATTTAGTTTCAGGCTGCAAGAAATTTACGGACATTACCTTGGTCCTAACATCACTTCATTAGCTCCACTTTGAAGCTCAAGCATAATATAATATTGCCTGCACTGCTCACCCAGTACTACACAAGTCTACTCTCTCTTACCTACCGGAGAAACGGAAAATCTCTAGTGGCCAGTAAGGATCAAGAAACACTCATTGTCTTCTTCTTGAGCCTACTACATTTAAAAATGAAATTATGTGAAAGTCATTCTCAGGCAGCGCCACAAGAATTTGGATTTCATTCTTTTCATATCTCTGCACCACCTCATATCTTTCAACCTACAAAACTGAGCTCAAAATCCTCTTGTTCCACAGACGTTTCAATTGTATCTGAGAGGCTATCAGGTATTTGGGTTAATGCTATGTTTATTCTGTTCTAACCCTGAATTCTACCTGTATGTGTACTTATAATTTGTATCATTTATTCACTGTTATGTTTGTGAGGCAGGGCTCTTCCTTACAGCCCTCTTGTTACATCAACATTTCGTCTCTACCTGAGAGGCGGCATGGGAATTGGTTTGAGCCTCTAAGTATTCAGGACTAACCCAAGAACTTACATGTATTTTGACTTATAATTGTGTCTTTATTCCCTGTTTCCACTCTTATTTTGGTGGTATTATGCTTTTTAGTACCGAACTCCAAAGCCCTAGTGCCGAGATTCAGTCAGGAAAACAGCATAAATAAATTAACTATTTTACTTCACTCACCTTCACAGTAGGTTCAGGACAGACTTAAGTGGCAACACAGGTTAATTCTCTACTGCCGAGCACAGTAAAGAATGCTAACCAGCAGGCGATCATGATACAGAGACTACAACCGCTACTGGAAGACAGCCCATCAACAGAAAGAGCACAACAATTAAAAATCTTGATCTTGCACCACAGTTCTTTGTTGTGGAAGTTGCATAAAATATTAGGTACTCTACCTCTTAAGGTCTGGTTCACATTGGTTTCTCTTGATGCACTGCAACTCCTCAGCACTTCGGGTGCTTCTGTGATTCCATCCTTACAACCAAGGTATAACAGATCAGCGGGCAGCAGTTGTGCAAGCCTCCCACGCAATTACAGTACAGCAGCATAGCTGTGCTCCTTCCTCACACAATGTAGGTGCAGCATGGCAGTAGTTCTTAAAGTCTCAGCAGCATGGACAGTAAAATTCTGAGTAAAACTGATTGTGCATGTGACTGTGTCTCAGAGCACACAAGAGTGAAAAGATGTTCAGGTGCAAACGTTTGGCTATATACTTTAATGATCCTCGAGGATTGTTGGGGTCTTTTGATTTTGGCAGGTCATGCTCTTTTGAAGGCTCGAAAGAAACATTTATTATGTCAGTTAACATCAGACCTAAGATGTCCCTACCTCCTTTCCCAGAACTTACCATGCTGGGCAGTCCCATAGAGCGTGCACGTCATCCTAAAATCTTCTTATCTTGCCCATGTTGTGTTAGCAGTGTAAGCGGTATCAGACAGCAGAGCTATGAGCCTTCCCTTGCTCTTCTCTTTCTGTCGTTGACCAACTCCTTAGGTCACTTTCCTTTTGCTCACCAATCTATGCTGATATTGCTTAAATTGGTGAGCCTTTCATAAAGGAATTGAGTAAGTTTGTGGCCATGTTCACGTCGCTCAACATGGCACAGACTTCTATTAAGAAGATCTTCCACCCTAGGGTTTTCATCGGGCCGGTTGTGGTAGGGGGTGCTCGACCGGCCGCTTCTATGTCCAAGCCCCCTTGAAGGGTTGCAAGAACCCACAAGAGAAGGCCAGACAGGGGAAGTTCTTCGCCTCACATAGAGGCTTCCGCGGACAGTACCCCTGAGGTTCTTCCAGAGGACACTTCCAGGCCCAACAGGTAAGAGTTTCCCCTTCTTCCCTACTAAAGGTGGGACGCAGGCTAGGCCAGTTTGCTCAGGCGTGGGCACCCCTCACGTCCGATGCGTTGGTCTTAGAGATGGTCAGTGGGGTTCGCATAGAGTTCTTAGGAACTCCACACAATACTGCTCGCCCAAGGATTCTGACCTGTACAAACCAACAGTCATTACTGATAGATAAGGAAGTCGAAGACCTCCTCCAAAAGGAGACAAATACACCAACACAACTCCACCCAAATGGTTTTCTGAGCAACATCTTTCTCGTGGACAAATGGGATGGTAGACAGAGACCGGTCATCAATCTCAGAGAATTCAATGGGTGACTCATATACCGTCACTTTAAAATGGAGGGGATACACCTCTTAAGGGACTAGTACGTCCCAAGGACTGGACGGTCGATTTGGACCATCAGGACACATATTTGGCAATTTTAAAATGTCCCCCACACGTAGGTTCCTCCAGTTCCAATGGAGAGACCAGGTGTTCGAGTTCACCTCTCTACCATTCGGGCTGTTGTCCACTCCTCGGTGCTTCACCAAGGTCCTCAAACGAGTGGTGGAGCACCTTCGGGCTCAAGGCCTCCAACTCATAATCTACTTGGATGATATCCTACTGATGGATCCATGCCTGATCCGTTTGTTGGATCAGCTTCAAACGACAATTTGTTTGCTGGAACAATTGGGTTTCATTGTCAACAAATGGAAGTCCCTTTTGACTCCTTTCAGGCAGACAACCTTTTTGGGGTCTGTGGTAGATTCGGTTCAGAATCTTAGATAGATGGCCTGAGTAGTGGGCCTCCTTTCCTCATCTGTGTAAGGGATCTTTCTGGGCCCTCTCCACTACAGGGCCCTCCCATGCCTCAAGGCCTCCCATTTACACATTTACGCAAGGGCCTCCAATATTCAGAGCAGATCCCTCTCTCAGACGAGGTCCGAGATAAGATGCATTGGTGGCTGGCACACATGGAAGCCTGGAACGGGCGAGCCATATTTGGTTTGGATCTGGACATCGTGATAGAGTCTGATGCCAATAAATCCGGTTGGGGCGCCCCTTGTGGGGACTCGTCTACAGATGGAAAATGATCCGCAGAGTAACGACAACTCCATATCAACTGTCTGGAGTTGATGGCAGGATCCTTCACAATAAAATGTTGGACAAGGGACTTAGTGCAGTCGGATAACATATCAGCCATCCAGTATATTAACCACCTGAAAGGGCACCAGATCCAAGGCCCTGGAAAATCTAGCCAACGATCTAAAGCAGTATTGTCTCACCAACAGCATATTGCTCACAGTGGAGTATCTTCTGGGATCATCCAACGTGGTAGAGGATCGATACTCCAAAGAGTGGTCAGATTCCAGCCTATGGCAGTTGAAACCACCGTGTTCAGGGTTCTGGAAGCCCGGTGGGGGTCCGTTCTCCATAGACCTCTTTGCTTCAAGGCTGGATCCCCAGGTTACCAGGTTCTTCAGTTAGAAACCGGATCTGTTAGCAGCGCCAATGGACGCTTTCCTGCAAGACTGGGTGAAGGAGCAGGGGTATGCTTTCCCTCCATTCTCAATGTAAATGAGGTTATCAGCTGCAGGTGAGGAGCCAGGGCACGAGACTAGTCCTGATCCCTCCCTGCTGGAGGTCGCAATTCTAGTTTCCATTTCTTCTGGAACTTTCGTGGGATTCTCCAATCCCTCCACCCCATACTCTAGATCTCCTCAAGGATCCCCTGTGCAACCTCTACCCCCTGATACTTCGGGGTTGGATGCCCCTCATGGCCTGGCAGACATCAGGCATCGCTGGATAGTCTCAGGCCTTGCTCTCGGCAGCTTAGGTTGACAGTACCAATAGATGGTACAAGTCCCATGGTCACGATGGGTGCATTGGTGTATTCAAAACCACCTGGATACCTTGGGGTGCGACGTGGTCCCCATTGTGAATTTTCTGGCATCTCTGGTGGCGCAAGGACTAGCCTACAGGACTGTGAACTTGTACTGATTGACTATTTCTGCAGGCCATGTCCCGATTTAGGGCTCTCAAATAGGAGAGCATCCTCTAATGTGCAGAGTGATACTGGGGATTAACCCGGCACTTCCCCCTGGCCCGCGGCACTGTGGGATGTTAATCCAGTGTTCCATCTTTTCCAGTCCTGGCAACGGACAAATTCTTGGCCTGCAAGCAACTATCAGCAAAACTGGCTATGCTGCTTTGTTTCGTCTCATGCCGCAGGGTCTCAGACGCCCAGGCACTGGATATCATGGGATGCTCCTTTACTCTGGAGAGAGCTACTTTTCACATTTTGAGATGCACTAAATCGAATTTGAGAGTGGTGTCTTACCCAGCCTTCGACAAGTGCCCAAAACTGTGCGCCGTGCGTTGCTTGAAAGCATATGATTTCATGACGGAGGAGTTCCACCTTACAGGGTAAAGTCAGCTTTTTATCTTTCTCTGGAAACCTTTCAAAGCAGTGTCTCCACCCACCATTGCCAGATGGATTCGATGGGTCATGCAGGAGGCAGGCATTGACATATCACAGTTTGGTGCCCATTTAGTGAAAGGTGCAATGTCCTCTTAGGTTTTCTCCCTGTGGGCTGGGTTAGAAGACATCATTAACGCAGTGGACTGGTCCTCAGACTCAATGTTCAAAATAATTTATTTGAAGCCAGTCCTAGGCATGGTCTCCTTGGTGGTGGATACGCTTTGAACGAGCATAGTATTTACTATGCATTCATGGATTGTTCTTTGTTTTTCTCTTTCTTCCTTAGGATTTGTTAAGGAAGTTAGGGTCGGTTTATCTCATGTATCTCATTTAGATTCTTACAGGGTTAGATGGTACCAAATGAGAATAACGCAAAGGAAGGGCATGAACTTAGGCCGCACTCAAGAAAGAGGAAGATGTTTGAAGAATGCGCTGTTATCTAAAGGAACAATAGGCTCCTATGTGCTGCCTTATTAGTGTCCTTTCCCATGGGTTGATGGGAAAGGTAGTTTTTGTTGATGTTGAATCTGCGGCAAACTAAAATAAAGAAGGAAGATACCATAATCCTTGCCTCCATATCCTTAATAGTATTGAAACGTTCCTTCATGGATACTAGGAACTTTTTCGTTCTACTCAAAAAGGCTGGTCAGGCGAAAATAACAGTTGCATTACCTCTCCTAGGTTCAGCATTCAATTCAGTTTTGTCAGCAAAGCGTGTAGATCATCAGCAAAGTGAGATAGAAGCACCGTTAGGAGGGAAAGTGCAGAACAAGGGCTGCACATTGAAATCATGAAAAGTCCAAAGGGACAAATTAACAGAACACGATTCAAGAGGGAACTGCCAGTGAAATTTACAAGCCCAATCCTGATTAGAAATACTCATAAAAGTTTGATTGGTCAGTTTGATGAGGCCACATTAAGCAAAAGGGGCAATATCCAATCCGTCCCTCGGGAAAAATCAAATTAGCAACATTAGAACATTCTCCCAGGTTTGGTGTGAAGTCATCTCTCCTCTCCGTTGGACTCCAATACTTTAACAATTTGTACATCACTTGTTGTAATTCACTTTCCTTCCCATGGCACAAGATGATTTTCTCCTTTTTTGTGGGAACTGGCAGTTAAACAAATTGTACTGCTTTATTTTTCAGTCCCCAAGTTCTAATTTAACAATATCAAGGACACTGTGAAACTTACACATAATACAATCAGACTCTTTACTAATCGTGTGAAACAACCTAATGTTAGAATTCATGTTAAAGAAAAAGAAATGACTTGACATGTTATGCTGCTGCAAACATAAAACCTTTAGGCCTAGTTCTGCAAACACAAAAATACATTGCATGCATATATTTATTAATAAAACACACATTACATGCAAACTTCTGAATTCAAAGTTAATAATATCTCATTAGAATATATAAAAGCAGTTCATAAATAATTGTAAATGTTGTTAAAACATCACATTAAATATGACAGAAAAGTGCATTTATTTTTCTGCCCACATGTGACTTTAAACTAATTAATAATAAATCATTATAAATCATATTTATTTCTACTAATAATAATAATTAATTCTACTGATTAAACTATATTTCAACATTCTGAAATCATGTTAGCACTTTGTCAGTTCTAGTAGGCACAATGTCTGCCATGGTAGGCACAAAATATAAACATATACACGTTTAAAATATGTGTCAGTGCAGCTTAGCCCCATTAGGCTTTTAAGCGTGAATATAAACAATAACAAGTGCTGACTTCTGGTGCACAAAAAGCATTTCTACAATTTAAGCTCCAACACCCTTAAGCAACCCCCAACATGAAGCAACCCTGACAAACCACCCAAACATTTCTCACCATCCCCTCTCATTTCATTCACCATGCACTCACAACTGCCCCAACCATCTCTCCCCTGTGCTCCCTCTGCCAAGGTCTCTCCTGCAATGCCCCAACTCTTCTGGCCTATTCTGTGATACTTTTGCTTCCCTGCCCTAAGGGACAAATCAGGATCAGCAACCCATCAGAAGCATCCCAATAGAGCAAGCCCTCAAATATGTATCATGTTGAGTCACGTTGAAAAAATGGTTCCGCTTTATAAAAAACAGTAGCCTCTTTCTAGCATGGTTACCCCCTTTTTTGGCCTGTTTATGAGTGTTTGTCAGTGAGTTTTGCCTCTCTCACTGGGATCCTGCTGGCCAGGACCCCAGTGTTCATAGTTTGTGGCCTATGTGTTGCCAGTATGCTTCACTTTGTCACTTAGGTTCTGCTAACCAGAACTCCAGTGCCTTTGCTCTCTCTACTTACCAAATGTGTCACTACAGTTTAGTGACTCCATATTCCAATTCTGATTGGCACACTGGACCCCCCTAATAAGTGCCTAGTATATAGTACCTAGGTTCCCAGGGCATTGGGGTTCCAGGAGATACTTATGGGCTAGAAGAAAAAATATAACAGAGCATGCAAATTGTAATTGATATGCAAATATTGAAGGCCAATTGTGGCTTGAGGAAGATGATATGGGTTCATGATTATTCTTAAAGTGATATTTTTACATTCACAGTAATGGTGTAGGTTCTCTTAATATAATATACGTACCAATTCCTTTATACATACAAAATGTTTATTAGAGACAACATGTATCATAAAAGACAAATCATAACACAAAAGCTAAGACAATGAAGATGCACTGAATTTCATATATCACAGGGAACGTTATATATTCTTATTGAGATGATCAGATTCTGAAGTATGTGGGCCCAGAGGTTGTGTGTTGAGCCAACATGTAGCATCAGCCGACACGTGTTTTGTCCAAAACTGGACTTCTTCAAGGCTGATAATTTATAATACAAAACATTATATTACTGATTAAAATTACTTAATATAAAAAGACAATGGTAACTGCACAATATAGATGGATATAAAGACACATCAAGTCTTCAAAGGTGTGTAGTAATAATAAAGAATTGTGAAAGGAGAACCAACACCAGATATTGAGTATAATACTTGTTATAAAATAATTAGTGGCTATTTATTAACCATAAAGTATGGCCAGGTGTTCAAGTGATAAAAGTATAAGTATCCTTTAAGTAAAACAACCATGCAAGAACTGTGGATTCAAAAGAGTCCTATTAATTCCTAAAAAATAGAGTGAGCCCTATCTGTCAGGTCATCACCTAGGTGATCATACTCACTAATCCTAAAGGTTAGTACCTTAGTCACCCATATGTTCATAAGTCCCTAAATGATGTCTAAAACTATAAAAAGACAAAAGGGGCTGAGTTATAAATTTAAATTCAAAACTATATGGATGTATTAATCCTGAAAATGTATAAGTCCCATACTAACCTTAATAAAAAAGACATATATCCCAATTTATCATAGTGGGTCCAAGAACAGGCTTCTTGATTGAAAATTGTACTTTCACTCTCAGGTCTCGAATAGGAGGAGATAGTGTTCACATATACCTCATATATAGAGGAGAAAGTCACAAAAGAATGTTCTTCTACCTACAAGCATGAAATTATAATGGCTTAATAATGGAAAAAACTGTTTTCCAGTTATGAAGACTTTGTAGTAGAACTTGTTATAATTGTAGCGCTAGATTATCTATAGATCAGCAGCAAGTAAGTTACATGTTCATTTAGACAGAGTCTAAAGAACGCCTATTTGTAAGGAAACCACACACAATATAATCGTGTGTCAATTAGAAGTTGAAATGTATTATTTTACAAGTGTTTACTAAAACACAGTCTACAAAGCCAGTGGCTTGATGAAACATGTACGTTTATAGTGCAACTAGCATAGTTTATGTGCAGTTCTTGTATGCCAAACATAGGTTTGGAAGAAGAACGGTTTGAAAGATCATCAAGATAAATATAGCACTGGCAAAAATGGGCGAAAAGAAAACAGTAAACAAATCAGTGTCTGGAGGTACCTATATATTAGCACATCAAGTGTCGCGAATCCGCGCCTCACTGTGACTCCGTAAGAAAAACGTCTAAACCAACAAGTAGAATAGCTGCCTAATATAATCATTGGCAACATCGGCATGCGTCCAATACCGACGTAGAATGTTAAAACGTCCGAGAAGGGACGGAATCAAACTACTGTGGAAAGCGAAGGAGACCTAAAGGAGCAGCCACAGACATGGCAGCCATCTTGGAATGTAGTCTGTGTGGCTCATAAATGTGACATTGAATTGTATATGTTACCAAAAACCGCTATCATAGGCTTTCAAAATGTGAATAACATATGAATATATATCGAGATCTTAAGTCCAAGATCCCATCTAAGTTCAATACATTCCCTTGTTTTAAAGAGTATATCCTAACTTACATAACTAGTAGATCAATTGAATGAATGAGTACAATAACATGCCCAGCGTCCCATACAGGCACAAAAGTGGTCTGTTTCTAATGTACTGGTGCCAGTGTGGTAATAGGCCGTCCATAAGTAAATCTTAATGGGTACAATAAAAACCGACTAACCTCTACAAACTCCCAAAGATACCTATATATGGAGAATACGTCTGAAGTGAGTAAAGGAGCAGAGCCAAAGAGTGTTCAAGGTATCCTGAAGAGACAGTCCCCACGATAAAAAGATATACCTCCATGTGAACATTGAGTAACAACATGATTATGCATGAATCAAAAAATTACATACAAATTGCTGTTCTGGCCATAAACAAATAGAATTCATAACATTAATAGATGACCTTCCCTTAAATGCACATATATTCATACACAGTTATAGGAAGTGATATAATTTGTCATCCAAATTCATCCCCAATTCTATAGTTCTTAGCTTGATAATCCATTTTGCTTCATTCCTCCTTAAATCCAAAGTCCTATTTCCACCCCTTGGATTCACTGGAGTGTGGCTAATACCCATATACTTTATTGCTGGGACTTCTGTACCTGGATGTTTTTTGTTCATATGTTGTACCACTGGTGACGTTGTGTCATTATTTCTAAGTGCACAAATGTGCTCCTGAATACATTCCTTTAAGGGCCTGATTATATATTTGGCCACATTCACACTCCAAAATGTATACAATAAATTTGGTATTACAATTAATGAAAGTTGTAATTCTATATGTGTCGCTACCATTAAAACCAAATTCTAAAGTCCTGTGCAGCGCCAAATTGCACACACTGCAGTGACCACACCTATAATAGCAACTTATTTTCTCGGGGAGCCATGTAGGTTTGCTTTCCTTTAGAGGAGGCAAAAAACTTTTACATACATCATTTTTTATGGTTTTTCCCCTTTTGTGAATCATTTTCGGCTTTTTGGGTAGTATCTCTGCGAGCGTACAATCAGTCTGTAGTATATTCCAGTGTTTACATAAAATGCGATATATGTTTTGACTATTTTGGATGCACTGATTCACGATTTGAGTTGTTTCTTCAATAAGGCGGTTCTACATGTTCGATTGATCTTGTTTCTTGCTGCCCCTCGATGTGTTATGAGTACCCGCTTTGCAGGAATCTTTTTTCCAAAATGTCTAGTTCAATATTGCATGTGTTTGGTTCACTGCAATTCCTTTTGAGTCTAGTCATTTCCCCAAAGGGAATAACTGAAATCTGATTCTTAGGATGGGCACTTTCTGCGTGCAATATTGCATTGCATGCTGTCTGTTTGCGATAGATTTTAGTATGGACCATATTACCTTTAATGAATATATTTAAATCAAGAAAGCAAATTTTGTTTTTACTATATTCATAGGTCATTTGTATGTTATACGTGTTTATATTGATGTAGTCATAGAAGGCCACCAACTGTTGTTCAGATCCTGTCCAAATCATAATCACATCATCAATATATCTCCCCCAAAAAAATACGTTTTCAGTCAAATGGGGGGGGACCTTCTTTCCAAATATGCATCGCCTCAAATAAGTTCGCATAAGATGGTGAGAATCGTGAGCCCATGGCTACTCCCTGCGCTTGTTTGAACCACTGGCCCTCATGTATGAAAACATTGTTCTCTAATGTAAATTCTATCATATGTAGTAGCATCTCAGTGTGTTAATAATGTGATGCTGATCTACCAGATAGAAAATGCTGCAATGCTTGTAAACCTTTATCTTTAGGTATACAGGTGTATAATGAGGACACATCCAACGTAACCCAGATAATTTCTGGTGTCCATGTTATGTCCTCTAATTTTAAAAGGACATCCTTTGTATCTTGTAAATATGAAGGTATGTTCTTAACGACAGGTTGTAGATAGCTGTTGATAAAGTCAGAAAGTCTTTCAGTCGGTGCTCCTATACCTGATATAATAGGTCTACCAGGTGGTGATGTCTTACTCTTGTGCAATTTAGGCAAGATATATATACAGGGTGATGTGGGATACGGGTTGAATATATATATTTGAATTCTAAGTCAGAAATCAACCCCTTGTCCCGCCACAGTAGTAACCGTTTTTCCAGGTTATTAACAATTTTTTCCATAGGATTGGTTTGTAACGTTATATTTGCAACATTGTCCATCAGTTGTCTGTCAATTTCACTAACATAATCCATTCTGTTCAGGATGACAATGTTGCCTCCCTTGTCAGCCTCTTTGATAACTATATTTTGATTGTTACCAAGTTCTTTCAAGGCTAATTTCTGTTTGGAAGTTATGTTATATGACTTATGGAAGTGACCCCTCCTGATTTGATTCGCCAATTTATTAAGGTCTTCCTTAACTATTCTACCAAAAGTGTCTATAGCATTGTTACTCGGTAAATTAGGAATAAAGAGGGACCTGGGTTTGAGGCCACTATCTAACGTTGAATCCTGGACAATTTTAAATCATTTAACAATTTCTGTCTGTCAAAATTATTTAGATCCATATCATCTAAAGTTAATAAGAGTTCAATATCCATAATGTCTCTTATTGCATAAGCACTTAATGCAGTATCGGATGTAACTGTAGTTTGTATGTCAGTTCTCTCTGCAAAGTACTTTTTAAGTTTGAGTTGTAAAAATTTGAACAAATCTATGTGTACTTGTGTCATATTACAAAGACTAGACACACAAAATCCTGGTCCTTTGCTGAACACATTTATTTGTTCATCAGTAGGTGTACAGTCAGACACGTTAACAATGGAGATGTTATTATTACATTCTGAATTTTTAGTTGCACTTCCATTCTGCAGACTTATAAACATTAATTGTTCTTGGTTCTGTTCCTGGCTGCTCTGGTTTGTACTCCTGTGGCTGTCTGTCCCTTGGAATCTTCTTCTCCTTTTGCCTCTACGTGTCCTTTTCTTTGGTTTGGGAGTGGCTGCTTGTAAAAATGTATCTTGTTGCCTAATGTGTGTCTTTTTGCCTCCCGTAAAAAACTAGTAGAGGCCATCTGAACTTCACTGGAGACTATGCTTATGTTGTCACTTGATGCACTTGTTGCATCAAATTCTTCTGATGTGATAGAAAAGCCTGAACCATTGGTTGCTGTTTCTACAGTCCCCTGCACATTGGAAGTATGGGTTTTATTAGTAAGACCATCAAATCTTTTCGCGAATGTGCATTAGTGTATGAGCACCTTGAATTATCATCACTTATAGAGAACTATGGGAATGTGTATAGATTGTCCTTCTAGTGTTGCCCAAAATCTTTGTTTCACGATACTTATGGGCTGCAGCATTTCTTTTGCCACCCATAAGGAGCTCATACAAACCTTTCTTCAGGACTGACACTGCAGCCTGAGTGAAATAGTGCACACACTATTTCACAGCCATTTTCCATTGCACTAAGTAACTTATAAGTCACCTAAATGTCTAACCTTCATTTACTGAAGGCTAGGTGCAAAGTTACTGTGTGTGAGGGCACCCTTGCACTAGCAAAGGTGCACCCACATTGTCCAGGGCCAATTCCCGGGACTTCGTGAGTGCAGGGACACCATTATAAGCGTGCACTTTATATATGTCAATACATATATGTAGCTTCACAATGGTAACTCAGAATATGGCCATGTGAGGTGTCTAAGATCATGGAATTGACCCCCCAATCCAAATCTGGTATTGGGGGCCAATCCCATGCACCCTGAGGGCTCCACCATGGACCCCCAAACCAGCTCTCAGAGGTTTCCACTGCAGCCCCAGCTGCTGCCACCTCACAGACAGGTTTCTGCCCTCCTGGGGCCAAGAAGGCAGAACAATGCATTTCCTTTAGAGAAGGGGTGTTACACCATCTCTCATTGGAAAAAGTTGTTACAGGTATGGGAGGGGTATCCTCCCAGAGCCTCTGGAAATGCTTTTAAGGGCACAAATGGTGCCCTCCATGCATAATCCAGTCTACACCGGTTCAGGGACCCCCAGTCCCTGCTCTGGTGCCAAACTGGACAAAGGAAAGGGGAGTGACCACTCCCCTGTCCATCACCACCCCAGGGGTGGTGCCCAGAGCTCCTCCAGAGTGTCCCTGGTGTTAGCCATCTTGGATTCCAAGGTGTGGGGACCCTCTGGAGACCTCTGAGTGGCCAGGGCCAGTGGGCAACTTCAGAGACCCCTTCTGATAGGGGCATACCTGGGTAGGTAGCCAATCCCCCTCTCATGGCTATTTAGGATTTCTCCTTTGGGTGTTTCCTCAGATTCAGTTTCAATATTCCTACAGGACTCCTCTGCATCCTCTGCTTCAGCTTCTGGCCGTCGGATCAACCGCAGACTGCTCCAGGAACCGCTGTAGCTGCAACAAAGTATCCAGGACGACTCCTGTGACCTGCAACTTCAGCTCCAGCCAGCATTTGCAACAGTTTCCAAGGTGTGCATGCTCTGAGGACTGCCTGTCTTCACCCTGTACCAGAAGAACTGAAGGAATCGCCTGTGGAGTGACAGAGTCACTTCCCTGCTTCAGCACGCACCCTTCTGCGATGACAACTGGTACTCTGGGACTCCTCTCCTGGCAACAAGCGTGCTCCCTGGAGCACAGGTGGTGGACCGAAGTGACCAAGACTGTCCAAAGGTCCAGCTGTTCAGATTTGGTGGAGGTAAGAGCTTGCCTCCCCATGCTGTGACAGTACCCCTGTGAACCACGTGTTCTGCAGCTCCTTGGGCTTCTGTGCACTTCTTCCAAACGTTCTTCATGCACAGCATAGCCCTGGTCCCCAGCACTCCATCCTGTGATGCACAGCTCTCTAAGTTGTTCTCTGGCGGAGTTGGACCCTCCACTGAAGTGCTGTGATGACCGCACTTTGCCTCTTCTTTGTCCCCATGTTCTGGGGCTCCCCTCGTTCATGCCTGGTCTTCTGAGGGCTCTCTGAAGTGCTGGGAGCCCCCTCTGTCTCCTCAGTCCAAGTTGAAACCCCCAGGTCCCTCCTGGGTCCAGGCAGCTCCTCTTTGACGCAAATCGCGTACTTGCTTGAACCAAGGCTTGTTGGTGGAATCCAGCGATACAAGCAGCCTGCATCCAACAACTCGATGTGGGACATCTCTTGCACCAAGCAGGAACCCGCAGCTATCTTCTTTGGTGCATTTCTGTACTTTTCTTCTAACCGGAGAATCCATTTTTGCACCTTCTTCCAGGTTGGCAGGGGCTCCTGTTCTTCCTGGACTCTTCTCCGGCTTCTGGACTTGGTCTCCTCTCTCCACAGGTCTTCGGGTCGAGGAATCCATTGTTTGTTGCTTGCAGTCTTGCTTGGTTCTTGCAAAATTCTTTATCACGACTTGTAGTGTGCCCTGAGGAAACTTGCTGTATTTTACTCCTGCTTTCCCAGACTCTGGGGTAGGGTACTTTACTTACCTTTAGTGTTTTCCTACACTCCCAGAGCCTCTCTACACACTACACTTGCCTAGGGGGGAATTTAACATTTGCATTCCACTATTTTACTACATGGCCTGTGTTGCCCCCTAGGCCTATTGCAATCTATTGTATTTTCTACCGTTTGCACTATTCTATGACCGTTTACTTACCTGATTTTGGTTACTAGTGTACATATTGTGTATAATACTTACCTCCAGAAGGAGTATTGCCTCTAAGATATTTGTGGCCTTGTGTCACTACAATAAAGTACCTTTATTTTTGGTAACACTGAATATTGTCTTTTATTGTGTATAAGTACTGTGTAACTATATTGGTATTGCATGAGCTTTCCATGACTCCTAGTTCAGCCTTGGCTGCTCTGCTACAGCTACCCCTAGACAGCCTCAGCTGCTAGAACACTGCCTACATTTCACTAATAAGGGATATCCGGACCTGGTATAAGGTGTAAGTACCTTAGGTACCCACTACAAACCAGGCCAGCCTCCTACAGTTCATGACTTTTCTTTAGCTGCAGTTTTACTACGTCAGGTTCACAGCATGAGGTATTATAATCTAACTGCCACCTCATGTGAGCAACCATCTAATTAGTGCCTCCCTTTGATTTTAAATGACCAATTTAGGACCCCTTAGGGTCTGGACTGCACCACTTGCCTGAAGAACCCAGGGGGTAAAAGTCTATGTGAGCATCATCCCTTGGGGCCCACGTCGAGTAGAGAAGACTCATAAAGACCATCAGTCTCATGGTACAATGGCTGCTTTCTTAGGAAAGGTGAGCATTCGAAACTTAAAAACATTCCACATATGTAAACACTCCCACCCTCACTAATACAAAGTTAAACTATCACTCCCCACCCTTAAGCACCCTCCAACATGAAGCAACCTGAAAAAACATCCAAATGTTTCTCACCATCCCCTCTCCTTTCATTCACCGGACATTCACACCTGCCCCAGCCATATCTCCCCTGTGCTCTCTCTGCCAACATCTTCCCTGCCAGGCCCCTACTCTTCTGACCCATTCCATAATCCTCCTTCTTCCTTGCCACCCAGGAGAAAAACCTGAGCTGGGTTTTTTTCCTGTCCCCCTGGTGCTCACCAGATACTCATAAATATATGTATATATTTTCATTTTGTATTAAAAACTTGTTAGCAACTGTCACCTTAACAGCCTTAACCCCAACTCAGCAACAGCGCGCTGTCACCCTAAACAGACTAAAATCTAAATATTCAGCACTAACAGGAGACCAACAATTTAGTGGCTGAACCTTCTCTCTTAGTTAAAAAATACAACTTATTTCTCATGAAAGACAAATATACCAGTCTTGTCTGTAAAACCTCAAATTCTCACTCTTAATATCCCCATGCCCTACCACTCTGATGGCTCTATTCTTGCAAAAATGTCTCATCTCCTGATTGACCATTCTTCTTGCTCTCTCAACTGTAGTGTATTTTTCAGCTCTCCTCCAAACCCTCCTGGCTACCAAAGTCATCCAAAATATCTACGTGCCTGACCAAATTATTTCGAATCATCTCCAAATCTGTCTTTGTATCTTAGCCCCAAACCTGATACCTGCACCAAATCAATTTTCCCAAGGTGAACTAACAGAACATAAGGGCATGGCCTTCCTCCCACTAATGATGATAACCAAGGCACTAAGGGCCATATTTATATTCTTTTTACGCAAATCCGGCGCAAACTTAACTCCATATTTATATTTTTACGCTAGACATGTCTAGCGTCACAATACTGGAGTTAAAGTAATTTTTTGCCTGCGGAAAACTACCTTGCCTCAATGAGATGCAAAGTAGGCGTTCCCGGGCAAAAAATGAGCCTATGAGTTCTCAATCAAATTGAACATTTTCAATCACACAAGTCCCATATATCTGTTCGTGCCTCTGTCTTCTTTGAGTCTGCTCCGTGTGCCAAACCACAGAATTTATGCCACTGCAAACTAGGTAATTCATCCGCTATTGAATTATTTGTCCCTGGTCCCTGTTTAGCCCTAAATACAACATTAAATATTATGGGGCATATTTATACTCCGTTTGCGCCAAATTTGCGTCGTTTTTTTCGACGCAAATTTGGCGCAAAACTAACGCCATATTTATACTTTGGCGTTAGACGCGTTTAGCGCCAAAGTATGAGGAAAGAGCGTCATTTTTTTGCGTGAACGCCTTCCTTGCGTTAATGAGATGCAAGGTAGGCGTTCCCGTCTAAAAAAATGACTGTGACGCAAATGCGTCGTATTTATACTCCCGGGCAAAAATCACGCCCGGGAGTGGGCGGGGCAAAAAACCCCGCATTTGCGCCTCTTTTTAACTCCTGGGTCAGGGCAGGCGTTAAGGGACCTGTGGGCTCAAAATGAGCCCACAGCTGCCCTCCCATGCCCCCAGGGACCCCCCCTGCTACCCTTGCCCACCCCAGGAGGACACCCAAGGATGGAGGGACCCACCCCAGGGACATTCAGGTAAGTTCAGGTAAGTATAAAAAAAAAAATATTTTATATTTTTTTTTGGCATAGGGGGGCCTGATTTGTGCCCCCCTACATGCCACAATGCCCAATGACCATTCCCAGGGGACAGAAGTCCCCTGGGCATGGCCATTGGGCAAGGGGGCATGACTCCTGTCTTTACTAAGACAGGAGTCATGTAAATGGCGTCTGGGCGTCGTTAAAAATGGCGCAAATCGGGTGGAGGCGATTTTTTTGCGTCAACCTGACTTGCACCATTTTTAAGACGCCCTAACGCCATTTTTCCCTACGCCGGCGCTGCCTGGTGTACGTGGTTTTTTTCCACGCACACCAGGCAGCGCCGATCTGCTAGCGCCGGCTAACGCCATTCAATAAATACGGCGCCCGCATGGCGCTTCAGAATGGCGTTAGCCGGCGCAAAACTTTTTGACGCTAAACTGCGTTAGCGCAGTTTAGCGTCGAAAAGTATAAATACCTTATATATATAAAGCATCCTAGCAAGAAATGATGCAACAGTTTTAACAGCCCTTTATCTTTTGCCTTCTGCCCATTTATCAGTGATACCACTGTGGTAGTATCTACTTGATAAGTCACTGTTTTATGAGCTAGGTCCACACCCCACAAAGCTAAGGCCACCAGAAGAGGAAGAAAATCTAAAAATGCAGTACTTCTGCCCTCCTTGGTCCAGCGTGAAGACTATCTCTCTAAACACCATCAACCTTCCCCAAAAAAGCCAAAACCATCCACATTTCCTGCACCACAAAGTATTTCAATTTGCCAGAGAAAATCTTCTTTTGCTGACTAAAGGTGATTCCATTGAAACCCTTCAAAAACATTCTCCATACCTCCAGATCTTCCCGAACTGAAGCTGATATTCTGATTCTATGATGAGGTCATTTGGTTCCAGACATAGCAAAACCAAATCTCCTACAAAAAGATCTACGAGCTCCGACCACCTTGTAAACGAAGCTAAGATAGCCTAATTACTTCTGCATTTGCCTTAACTCGAATTTTGGTGCTGCTATAGCTTCACCCAAGAGCAGTAACAAGTCTTCAATCTTGCTTTTAGGTAGCATAGCCTTCATGTTAACTGTGTCAAGGTCAATACCCAAAAACATCAATATTTTGTTTGGACCTTCTGTCTTTTTGGTGATATTGGGATCCCGAGTTCTTTTGCTATGACATGAAATTGTTGCAGAGCCTAGCTGCACTGGCCTAACTTACCAGCACCCACAAATGAGAAGTCATCTAAGTAATTGTGTGACATGCACAAATTTAGTTTGTGTCCTAAAGCACCATTGTAGGAAGGTACTAAAACATTCAAACAATCTACATGAAACTCCACAACCCATAATACCCTATCAACAATTATTTATCGATCAAACTATAGTCCTAAAACAGAAAAATCAAATTGGGTGCCAGAAGTAGCCTGAAAGCAGGTTGTATTCTACACTTAGCCAATTCAGCACCAACTCCACACTGCCCGATCAAATCCATTGCTATCTCAACAGATGCAAACTGTACTAACACATCCTCTCTTGCGATAAAGTCATTTACAGAACAACCTTCCGGCCATGATAATTGATGTATAATTCTGTACTCCCTTGTTGTCTTTTTGGGTACAATCCCCAGTGGGCAAATCATTAAATCTTGTAATAGTCAAAGGGCCTGTTGGACCTGGCCCTTTTTGCAGGGTTATCGACAAACTGTTTGCCTTCTTCCTCCTACTTTTTTCTGGCCTGTGGTCATTGGCTTTAGGACTCTGGGCACTTTACTACTGCTAATCAGTGCTAAAGTGCACATGCTCTCTGTGTAAAATGTATTGGCCATTGTTTTATCCATGATTGGCATATTTGATTTACTAGTAAGTCGCTATTAAAGTGCGCTATGTATGCCCAGGGCCTATAACTCAAATGCTACTAGTGGTCCTGCAGCACTGATTGTGCTGGCCGCATGAGTAGCCCTGTAAACATGTCTCAGACCTGCCACTGCAGTGTCTGTGTGGGGAGTTTTAAACTGCTATTTTGATATGGCAAGTGCACCCACATGCCAGGCCCAAACCTATCTTTTAACTAAATGTATGACACCCCTAAAGTAGGCCCAAGCAGTCCCATAGGCAGGGTGCAGTGTATTTGAAAGGTATGACATGCACTGGTGTGTTTTACATGGCCTGATAGTGAAATAGTGCTAAATTTGTTTTTCACTATTGCAAGGTCTATCTCTTACATAGGGTGACGGGGAGATTGCCTTGAAATATCTTAATGTAGTTTAAGTGCAATTTCTCATTGGGAGCAGATAAAGATAGGTAGTTTGGGGTCTCTAACCTCACAATTTAAAAATACAACTTTTGGTGAGATTGATTTTTGAATTCTAAATTTGAAAATGCCAGTTTTAGAAAGTGGGCATTTTCTTGCTTAACCAGTTAGTGCCTCTGTCTGTCTGTGGAATACAAGTCGGGGTCAGGATGATAGTTGGGCTGTTTGTGAATTGACTCTAGACAGTCGCACAAAGGGAGCTGAGCTATGGCCTACATTTCCTAATTGGTCTTCCTGAGCTAGAGTGGTGGAAGGAGCTGACACTTTTACCTGAGTAGGGTGCTGCCTGTCCTCACACAAAGCAGTCTCTAACCCCCTGGAGTGTGTCTGGGGCCAGGGCAGGGAAGGGTAGGGTCTTGTGCACTACAAAGGTTTATCTTTGAAGTTTTCCTACTTCAAAGACAGAAATGGGTATAAGTACTGGACCTCTGACCTAACATAGAACACTTCTGGACTGTGGACATTCTGCCAGGAAGACGATCTCGATTCTGTAGGAGGGACTGCCACTCTGCCTGTTGCTTTGCTGTGTTGGCCTGCTGCTTGCTGCGTCTGTCCTGGGAGTGAAAGGACTGGACTTTGCTTTCTACATCCTGCTTTCCAAGGTTTTCCAAGGGCTTGAACTGAGCTTGCCTTCTGTTAAGAAGTCTCAGGGCCATTAAAAACTTTCACCTACCAGCACCTGGGCTCTCTTGCTGAGAGTCTTGGCTTGCCAAGTGGTGCAAAATCCAGTTCTTGGGCCCTTGTAAGTGAGCTGTGGTGCAACCAGGAAGAAACTAAGCACATTAACTCCAGAGCAACTTCGGAACCAGCTCCTCCCTCCGACTCCGTGCCACTGCCTGCACCAGAGCCATGGTCCCTGCTGAGTCACCTGCAACACAGGCCCGATGCTGCTGCAGTGCCTCCAAAGTCTGCCACAGTGTGAGTCCTGAGTGCTATGTCACTGACATCTGTGTCACCCGACTCTGACTCTGCCACAGCACCTGTGGCCCCCTAGTGTGAACATGACACGCAAAGTCAACGGTTTGCATCTTGACCTGCTAGATTTATCGAAACCCACCTCAGCGTAAGGAACCAACGTGTTGCACCTGATGCTGCATCACCTCCCCTGCAATGGTAAGGAATCAACGCCTCACCTGCCCCGCCTAGCAGCAAGGCACTGATGTCTCAACTCCCCTGTAGCAGTAAGGAACCAACTCTGCACAGCTCCAGCATTTCCCCACTTCCATGAACCGTCCAACATCTTTGTTTCCCCATCGTTTTCCAATGTACTGTACTTGGGCAACTCCATGTCCGGCCCTCAGTCCCTCACAAGTGGCGCTGGACTTTTGGGAGTGACTTGGTCAAGACGTCGATATATCCCCAGTTGGAGCTACTGTGTTTCTAAGTGCTATACTAAGATTTAATCTTTGAAAATTTGTATATTTACTTGTGTAGTTTCGATTTTTGTCATTTTGGTCTTGTTTTACTCAGATCAATATTGGATACTTTTCTAAACTGGTATGGGGTACTTTTGTGGTGTTTTCACTCTGTTACTGAGTGTGTGTATGTGTGTGTGTGTGTGCGTGCGTGTGTGTGTGTGTGTACAAATACTTTACACATTACCTCTGAGATAAACCTGACTGCTCATGCCAAGCTACTAAGGGGATGAGCAGGGGTTATCTTAGCTGTGTGGCTCCCTTATTCTGACTAAGCATCCCTACTTGGACAGGGTGCAAACTACTGCCAATTAGAGACCCATTTCTAACATGTGCCCACTTTCCTTCCCCCCAACATCTCTTTCCTCAATTTTTCCCTTACCACGTGCAGCAAGTCTTTGCCATATTTACATAAATCTCTGTTGTCATGGTCCTTGATAACCAAGCCTGAAACCTTCACTGAAACCCCATACTAAAAGCAGTGCATCCTGTCTTTGCAGATAAAAGGCCAGTCATGAAAGTAGTGCATCTATTTTAATTGGCGTAAAAGCCCTTTTGTCCAGACTGTTTGTGATTCCCTTTGCCTCTGACGTTTCCTGCTAAGCCAGCATTTGCCTGCTCCCCAAAGCATTGTATGACTGCATGCCTGCCACCACATTTAGCACATTCGTGATTATACTTGTATGGATTCCTGGGGCAGTAACCCCTGTTAAACCTCCAACAGGCTGCTGAAATGGTTGTGGTCTTTCTGTTCCATGAACCCCACCCCACCCCACCAGAGTGGGTCTACTTAGAAAGGGTGATATTGAACTGCTAAACCACTCACGGTGTGTAGAGTTAGAGGCAGACATGCCGGATACATCCATTAAACCCACAGATCATTATGTACCTCGCCCCAAGGTTTATCTGTCCTCAAACTTAACCTTGCCCTCAACTACTCATCATAATGCAACCAAGCCTTGCCTCCAAAATCCATGTTCACTTTCTGTACAATGTCCATGTATTTAAATATGGATACTGGTCCATCTGGATACTTTTCACAATAAACACGTGCATATATTACAAATGCTGAATAATATTGTATTATTATTGGTGGGCCCTCTTGCCGTTTAGCTTGATCCCATGACTTTTAGCCTGTAACTCTCTATGTAAAGTTTATAGTCATCTATAAAATCACTTTTCCGTTTTTTAGGGTCAAACATTCAATAGCATGCACTGGCACATGCGTATCGATTGAGGTACTCCGTTCTCCCCATCCCAATCCCAATGCCTGCTTCTCCCTCTTTCGTATTTTGTTAAGTGCTTGTTATTCATCATAAGTGTGCAGTACACACTTTTGTGTATGTGTTGTGGGTGCCATACATGTGTGTGTTGTGCATGCGTGCATGTGTTTCTGTGCGGTTGGACATGCACTCATTTGGCTCATATATATATATATATATATATATATATATATATATATATATATATATATATATGTGCATTCTTTTCTTTGCCCTCCTGTCCCTTTGTTTACCTCTCGCACTGTGTTTGCATGTCCATGCTTCAGGCTCCCTTTCTTTCTGGTAACATTATGAAAGGAGGTGCTTGGTTGACAGAATTATTTTCTGTCTCTGTCATAAAGGGCCTGAGGTTTTAGACAGGCCCTCATTTGGTCCACTGTGTTATGGAAGTATCAACACTACACTTGATAAATTAAAAACAAAAACATTTGAGCTATTATCTTTCTGAAAATATTTACAATTCTGTAAAATCTATTAAGTGCAATGACTCATATGCCTGGGCACTAGCACTCATCCTGCTTCTTGAAATTTGTAGAATTATTTGCAAAGCTGTCCCTCAAGATACAAACTGTTTGACATACATTAAAAACATGCTGTCGTTTTTTATGCTGGTCTTGTTCACTGCACATTAAAGAATCCTAGCACACTTGTTACCAGAGTTTTAACATTTCATGCATCATTTTTTTAGCTTCCGAGTTGGTTGTATAACTACGGCTTGATTTCATATCCATTAATTATGGCCTGTGATTTACATGTTAAACGGATCTCTGACAATTATAGTTTAGAAAATGCTGCAGTAAGTATAGACATGCAGCTGCAAACGTTATCACTTGGAAAGAGATAAAACCTCAAAAAGTGATGAATTAAAAAAAATGTCAAGCAGTGGTTAAATTAATCTCAGCATTGCACGTGTTATAATTTGTGATGTACTGAAATGTGTGCAATATGATTATTGAGGATGAGCTAAGGTGTTTGTTGTATCGATATTTGAAAAAAAAATCTTGCACTCCGTAAATTGAGGGCCGGAGGTCCTTGCCACACATAGATAGAAAGAGGCTTAGGACACATCCCATATGCGATGTGTTGTTATGTGTTGTTACGTGAGACGCTGTGGACCGAGAAACACAGGTGAGGGTGAGAGGTCCTTGCCAAAATGAAATTAGCCGTCTAAGGGATATACACACATAGAATGAGAAATACATGTTTAATAACTACTTGCCTTCCTTGCCTTCCTTGTCTCTCCTCTTCCACTGTACCTCTTCACTCTCTCCATTCTTCCTCATTCTTCCTGTATCCCTCCATCCTTTCTTTTGTCCCTTCTCTTCCCTTCCTCTGTACTTCGCTACTTCCACCTTCTTTCATTGCCCCTTTTTACCACATTTATCTATCGGCTACTCCTTCCCTCTCTCCTTTCTACACTGAGGTTTCTATTCTGCAATGGAACTAGCCCTCACATTCTCTCTTTTATGTCCTCCTCCTCTGTAGCTTCTTTTGCCCCTTTCTTCAAGCTTTCCTTCTTTGAGACATCCAACCCTGTATTTATGCATCCTCTAACTACTTCCAATGCACCTACTTTCCAACTTTCACTATTCCATGAATTTGAACCTTTGTGTTTCCCTCTTATCAGTTTCTGGGCACCTCTACATCCTTGCTTGTACATTTCTCATCCTTCCTACTTTGCAACTTCGCCCACCTCTCTACTCTATTCTGTATTTTTGTTTTTTCCCTCTTACAGTCTCTTCTCTCGCTTTCTATTGCCCCTCTTGACTTGCTACTCTCCATTTTCTCCTTTATTTCTTCTATAGACCCCTACTTTCTATCCCCTCTGTCGCTTCACTAAATCTTTCCAGTCTTCTTTGTATGTTTCTATCCTCCTCTTTTCCCCAGACCCTCTGTCTTCCAGCCATTTCCCCCTTTAGTTCTCCATTCTTCCGTGCATCTCTTTATGATCTCTGCTATCTCAGTTTCCATTGTTCTCACATGTATTCCGTTTATTTCTCCACCACCTTTAATTCGCACACTCATCCCTCCCTTACATTACTTATCTCCTCTCTATACGGCGTCTAACATATGCTACCTAACTGTACCACTTCGCACTGTGCACTGGTCCACTTCTCCTATCTCCCATCTCGCGCATCGCGATGCTCATTCCCATTTTGCTTGGTTTCCGACTCGCAAAATGGGAATGCGACTTGCAAATAGGAAGGGGTTTTTCCCTTCTTATTTGCGATTCGCATCGCGATGCAGAATTGCTTTGTGACCGTGAACGCGGTCGCAAAGCAATTCGCAGTTAGTACCCATGTGAAGTGGGTGCTAACCCATTCGCAAAAGGGAAGGGGTCCCTAGGGGACCCCTTCCCTTTTGTGAATGGCTCTGAAAAAATGAAACAAAAAAGTTTCATTTTCTCGAGTGTATTGCAACTCGTTTTCCTTTAAGGAAAACGGGCTGCAATACAAAAAACAAACTGCTTTATTAAAAAGCAGTCACAGACATGGTGGTCTGCTGTCTCCAGCAGGCCACCATCCCTGTGAGTGCAGCGAATCGAAAGGGGGTCACAAATTGCGACCCACCTCATATATATTAATGAGGTGGGTCTTTGCGACACTCTTGCGATTCGCAGATGGTGTCAGGGAAACCATCCTGCATATGGGTTTGCGACTCGCAAATTGCGAGTCGCAAACCCATTTCTTCCTACATCTAGCCCATAATTCCACTACACTCCACAAACATCAACTACACTACAAAACAAAACACATAGGTAAAAAACATTATCATTTACAATGCCAATAGCTGTAACTCTCACAAATGTGAGACCCATTGCATTGCAAATGCTTGTTCTCTTTTGTCGCTGATGAAAGATGTGCACCTAAAGGCATAGCCAAACCAATGTATGGCAGGCGTTTACAATTTCTGATCTTGACGTCCCCTCCACTTCTGCTGTTTGTACTTCCACATCCTTAACATTTGTACCTATTGTTTTAGTGCTTGTGTTTTTATATTTAGAAACTTCACTCTTGTTTTTGTCTGAAGCTGAATCCCCCAAACTATCATCAGTGCCCACGCTCTTATCCTCTACCCCTGTACCCACACTCCTCTCCACCATCTTTGTTACTTTGCTCTTATCTCATACATCCCAACAATTCCACCATCCTCGCTCCCTTGTTTGTGAACAATGTTTTGTTCCAGATTTTTTCTGAGCACCTGCACCCATTTACACTCCGCCTCACCCGTTAGCTGGCCCTGAAGATGGCATCCGTCATAATGTATTGTGTTTCCGAAAAACAGAAGGCTGTGCAGACAAGTTATTGGGCCCCTTCCCTTTCTTCTCCTGTTCTCCGGTGCTCAGCATCCATTTGATGAAGAATTTTACCCCCTTCCAGTTCTTGTTCATCCCCTTTGTAATCTAATTTAATCTCATCACCTCAGTATTTCTCCACATTCTTACTACCACTCGGACACTCTCCATCTCCTACTCCAACACCAGATTCATTCTAACCAACCTTATCATAGTGAACTCGTACATTAGCCTGTGCGTTCTCCCTCGTTGTCAGAATGGGTGCTCCAGACACTTCCCTTGCTTTGGACTGGTGTCCAAGGAACACTTTCTGACTTGACTGGTACCTTGATTGTTCGCTTGGACTGGTCATCCAGTATCTTCCCTTCTGAACCCTTTCGGTCACTCCAACCTGAAGGAACTCCCGCCCCTTGTTCTGCACCTATTTTAGCTGCTTCAGCATTTTTTGACACAAAAGCGGTGCAAACTTACAAAATACAGGCCCATATTTATACTTTTTTGTGCCGCATTTGCGTCACTTTTTGGCACAAAAGTGCCGCAAACTTACAAAATATGATTGTATAAGTATAAATATGGCCCACAATTGTATTTTGTAAGTTTGTGCCAATTTTGCGTCAAACAATGAAGCAAATGAGTATAAATCAGGCCCAAAGTCTTCCCTCCGGCTTGTAACAGTGTTTTTAACACTTCACGTACAGCCTATCCCTCGCCTGACATATTTCTCCACTTGGCCTAACAAAGTTTGTTTTATAATAAGGCCTTTCGCAATGTTCCTACGCTGCACTCTCCCTACCTGTTCAGGCCACCGGTATGTTCTAACTGCCACCTCATGCGAGCAACTGTCAAATTAGCCCCTCCCCTCCATTCTAAATGACCAATCTTGCACCACTTGCCTGAAGAACCCAGCGGGGGAAGGTCCATGTGAATGTCTCCCTCTGGGGGCCACATATGCCTGAGCCATGAGTGCACAAGCAGAAACATGCAAAGGGCAGTATTTAAAGTTCATCTGGGAAGATTTACTTTAATGTTATAGGAAAAAGTCACTCACAATACATGTGTAAAATCCCACCGTTCTACCCTCCACTTATATTGGTGTAAGAATTGTCACGTAGAAGTTGTGGATAGCAAAATGTCTACCTTTTTGCGAAAATCCCCCAAAAGTTGGAATTTGAGTGCATAGTCTGAAATTTTGCACAACAAACATTATTTCTAGTTTATTGGAGGTCACTGTAGTGTAGTGAGTTCAATAAAATTACACCCATGTGGGTGTGTACTAGAGTAATTGTCACAGACCATCAGAAATTTCACCATAAAGGCAATTGTCCATTATAAAAGGTTTAACGGACGGCAATTGTCTGTAGTTTTAGCCTTTCAGCTAAATGACAAAATACATGAGAATCCCCAGCTGTAGTTGAAGGGAGGGAGTCTCCTTATGTTGAGGGAGGTGCAGACACATAAACAGCTTTCTTTGCAGGGTGCCTTCTTCCAAGAAAGAAATGCTAATGTATGCATTTGGTTAAATCTGTAAAAGCTGCTCTGGAGCCAGGATAGGCCTTAACTGATGGAATCACTTGAAGCTTCCTGTGATAAAGATATTTTCTTTTTTTAGAGGTGCTGTAAGGGTGCTCCAAAGTGAGCTGTGGAATGCATACTTTTAATGGATAGTTATAAAAAAATGTTTGCACTAGGTATAATCTGTATATTACTGAAATATACACTTTAGAAGCACTTCTCGTCTTAACCAAACTATATATGCACATTTTGTGGCAACCTATATTATACAGTGTGCAAAGCACATTTAAAATGATGACTTACACATTCAGAGACCTTGTAGCTCTAAAAATACACCTCGCTTTTCGCTGCTGCACCAAACGGGATTCAATTCCATGGGCCTCTAGTTGCACACATAGGCATCTGTAGTGATTGTATTAATCAATAGAGGTATCATAACATAAAATAGTGCATTTCCCCCTAAATAGTTTAACTTTCATTAATTTTTCGTTTAAGGTGTGTTATTTCATATGTAGGTACTTGATAAAAAGCTACAAAATACTTACAGAACATTGTTTTCATTTTAACAATGTTTTCGATTTCGCCTCCACGTTTATTGACCCCATCCCCGTTTCATTATTCATACCTTTTTAACGCAATTCAACTGCTGCTGTGAATAGTTATTTAGGCCCAGATGTAACATTTTTTTTCATGCAACACAGCAAAACAATTTGTTGCGGTGTGTGAAAGGGAGAGGGCAGGAAAATGCCATAACAAACTATGGCACATTGCTGTCCTCTGCCTGCTCTAGTGCACAATCTGCAGCCTAGCGCCAATGCATGTACCCTTGCGCCATGGTGTAAGGGTGCCTGTGTTACAGCCTTGTTTTTTTGTCGGCCGGGACATCTTCCTGCATGAAAACAATTCTTACAGCCATGTTTGTCTTTATGACTGTGCAGCAGGATGCAGCACACTCAGAAAGAGGAAATACCAAGGCAAAATAAAGATATTTCTCCTTGTTACGCCTCCCCTAGGAAGGCGTACAATTCTAACGCATTCCCAGGCCTACCAGTGTTGGTAAATCTTCCAATCCTTAGAATACATGGATGGATGCATGGAAAACACCCAAGCTCCACCAATGTAATGCCTTCCCGGCATAGTGTAATGCAGGGGAATGACCTGCAGTGCCTTACATTATAACAGATTTATCAAGCCAAGCAGGGTGCCTCTGCGTGGCGTGGTAAATCTCATTCTAGATTTTGTGGCTTCCTGCGTGGCACAAGGGATGCACAAAACCTTGATACATCTGCCTTCTAGTGTCTAAAAAAGCTAGTGATATTGGGATATGATATCCTGCCTTCCCTTACCTTCATTATGTAACTTTTCCCTCTCAAGTTATGGTGTCAGATTATCCTTTGATCTGTATTTATTTAACACAGTGTACTATTCATTTTATAGAACTGTACAAAAACACTGTCTTCTACTTTTAGAGGGGTTGAGAAAAGAAATGTATCCAGTCAGTGGCTTAAATGCATTATGTGTGACTGGGAAGTCTGGGATTCAATCCCGGATTCCCGGCAAAGCTAAATTGTGTGATCTAAGTCAAGTCAATTAACTTTATGTGTCTAATTTACTTGATAGAGATATTTGAGAGCACTTTCAAGTAACTTGATTTAAGGTGGACTGTGTACAAAAACTCACTTGTATGTTTTATTAGCCTTTAATGTTCCATCATCCATAACAATAATTGCCCATGATGTAAGGGACACCATATAATTGGTTCACTTTGTTCACTACTGGTGTTGTCAAGAGGGAGAGTTATAGAAAAAATGCCCTAAAAGCACATTAGACATAAGATCTTCAGTATAAAAAGCAATTTAAAAAAAACGTAAAATTCTCAAAGATAGCTAAAAGGAGCTCGTCCAATGTCATATAATAAAAGATTACACAAAATCTAAAATGTGAAGAAGAGATGCAGTATACACGCAACATGATGAATCAATATAAAAACATAGTAACAATGCAGTTCTTCATAGAGAGAACGGCATGGGCCTTATCATCCACGCTATATCTCATATTTCCAAAGTCAATATGTACAAAGCGTTGTGTTCATTTCACATGAGAAAAAGTTCCCAACCTATCGTCTCATTTCAAATCACAAGGCATTTTGCCCTAATGTTTAAAATCTAGTAGCTATATTCTCCCATTTAATAAACATGTATCTGTGCATAAATAAAAGACTGTAGATCAGGACACAATTATAAGCTGTTTATGAAATGTATACATTAGTGGTCAGAGATTTTACTCTAATGTGCCAGATTGCCTCTAAGAACATTGTCAGCGCACATGCCACAATACCGCGCGGACTCGTTCTGCAAATCCCAAGGGCCGAGTGCCGATCCCTACTACACAGGAATTTGCAGAGTGGTCTAATCCAACAAGCCCTCTGCTTTGTACACAACGGACAGTGGAATAGAACGTGGTCAAGGTTTTCTTTGGTCTTGCATCCCATCGGGCAAAGATCTGTTTGGCTTTTGGTTAGCTTCCATCTAGAAGTAAGGGCCCATAAAGGTAGGGATCAAATTCTAAATCTGATATAAAGTGCACGAGCTAGGGGTGCTGTAATCATATCTAAATAATGCTCAAATTTATAATGACACTTTCCATCTAGACCAGGCGTCTTTCCCAATTTTTGTACTTTGATAGGTATCTAATTTTCCCTTAAGGTAAACGGTGTAAGCGCACCTGGGCTGGCAATTACTTTTGCACTCTCTGTATGGATGGAAGGTGCAGTCTCCTGTCTGCAGAGTTTAGTTAAATAATGCGTCCAATTATGAGCAGAGATATGGCAATCAGGTCTGGGATTTTAGTTTTGCCCTTTTTGGGCGATCAAGGACCAGAACCGTTTGGAGTTACTTTCTTTGGCTGCTAGTAACAATTCCTGCAAGGTTGCCTGCTCTCATTTAATCTTACTATACTTTATTGCAAGGGCGTACTCACGCCTTGCCAAAGTTATATTTTCTCTATCTTTTATTCTTATTGCTTCCAAGAATCTGCCCTTGGCCTTTCTACATACTTTATTGAACCATCTGCAATTGCCCCCTCTCGTCTGTTTGTTTCCCTTGCTAACTCTCGAAAATAGATCTTTCAAAGAAGAGACAAGTTCTGCATGAGTGGCCATAATCTGGTTAGATGTGCGTGTACAGAGTGTGGTGGCTGGTTGGTAGGTGGAAACTGGGTCGTGCATTTTAGCCACTAGCTCATTGGAATTTATGAAAGTCTCCCATTTTATGGCACGTTTTTTGTTTGTCACTGTTATGGGAAGCATACCCTCATAGTCCTGCTGGGTATTATCTTTAATGGAGAACCATCTATCACACTCTACCAGAATAGGGGAGTGATCACTATTGGATTGCTCTCCTACCCTAAGATCTTTGAATTCGTGCCAGATCCTTATATCAATAAGCAGAAAATTGATCGAACTGCTGTAGGACCCTCTAAAAACATTGGATTGGCTGGGGTATCTGAAGAGAAGCGCCCGTTTCCTGGCCAAAGACCGTGCATTGTCATAAAATCAATGACCTGCAGGGACCTGATGCTAGATTTAGGCTGTTTTCTTTGCGTCAAAAAAGCTAGAATTCCCCGTATAGAATCCTGTACCTCAATTAGATCGGAGACAAGGGAATTAGGCTCTAGGGACACATTAAAATCTCCTGCTACGATAACAAAATGTGAGGAAAGAAATTCCGAGACCAGGACACTCAGCACACTGATGGTGTTAGTAGTTTGACTTGGGGAGCATGGTCTATTATACTGTATATGTTGACACACAGGAGCATAGGTCTTTGGTTTAACATAATTGAAACTGTCAATATGTTGAGTGAATCGACATATATTTCTTTCGTTTTGCCCACCTGGGAGCTTTCTATCCATGTGATAAGACCCCCACCTGCTCGCCAGATGCAGATGGGCTGGCCTTCTTACAGAACAAAATAAACCCATGCATATAGGCATTTGAAGTAGCCCAAGTTTCCTAAAATAAACAGAGGTTGAAGCTGTCAATGAACTGCCCCCACTCTGCATCAACGATCTTATTGCGTATGCCAGCTACATTCCATGAAATTAATGTGGGTTTAGTAGACCCAAACGCCACATGCTCTCTTCTTGGTAACTCATGAGTAGGGATTGTATTTGATCACTTATTAGTGTCTGTCATATTTAGATTTTCTGCCTTGACAAATCTCCTAGGTGTAATCAATTCCAGGTGGGCAAACATCAAGAGATAGATTGTTATTCAGAAGGGCAGATGGTGAGCACAGTAAGTCAATATCAGAAAGATCATCAGATTGCAATGTTCTCGGTGAGCTCTGTTTCCCGAACAGGTTTGCACATTCAGTTCCAGGGGTCATGCAATCCACCTTCACAGACGGATTTGGGGTCATAGGTCCCATATTATCTGGTCCATTACTCGAGGTGATGAGTGCCTCCTTGTCCATGTGCCTCGCAATTTTCTCTGTGAACTCTGTTTCCCTGACAGGTTACTCACTCACATCCAACGGTCATAGAATGCACCTTCACAGATAGAGTTTGGATCATGGGACCGATATTATCTGGCCCATTAGTAATGATAGCAGGTACCTCCTGGCCCATGTGCCTCGCTATGGCCAAGAGCTTTAAAACATTTTTTTGAACCATTTCTAAGTGGGTTACGAATCTCCAAAGAGATCAGCCCTTTTACCAACATAGGGCAGGCAAGCATTAGCTCAATGGTATCCCAGCACCCTGGCTTCTCTGTTTAGCGCTTGACAGAAATTATATCTGAGTATACAATAGATCCACAACATGCCTTATCCAATGGATGACTTTATTCTTTAGCGATGAACTGTGTTCTCCTATGGTAGAGGGTACTGGGGGTACTTTGCACATATAGATTGGGTAGCTACTGTTATGATTTTTGGCAAAAGGCAGAGCAGTAGACGGGTCTCGTGTCATACTCACACGGGGGCTCTTATGTCCATTAGCCCCAGGGTTATTAAAGCTAACCTTGGGAACTCTCGTCCTAGCAACTAACCTAGAAGAGCCTTCGGTCATCATGTTCCTCTGCTTTATACTAGTGGGCAGCGTGGGATTCGAACCTTCTCTTTGGATACCTTTGTTATCCCTCTTCCTTTCAGTATGTCGAAGGAGGTTAAGTACCTCCATCATCATTTGTTTTAGCTCCTTTTCCTCTTCTTTTAAACCGGTAATGGCATTGACCACTTCCTCCTGGGAGAGCGCTCCAACGGGCTCGTGGCTGAGTATTTCCAAGTTTGAATCAAGTTTACTAATGATTGGTCAAGAGCTTCCAACCAAATAAGCAATTTGGGCAAGGGAGTTCAAGGGCAATTGCGCTATATGACGGGGTGCCCTCAGCATTTTTGTGTGGGTAGTTAATTTTTGTAATCTCTGTATAAGGGTCGTCAAGTTCTCCTGATGTTGGTAAGACTATCAGAACATCTGGCTTGCAAGCAGAGTCTCCCTTATTAGACAATCTAGGTTTAAAAAAGGGAGAGTGAGCCACTTTTCAGCTCTTTGGAGGTTCGCTTGTCTTTCCCCTTCAACACGGACTCTACTTCTTCAATCAGTGAATCAATTTAATTAGTAACACAGTTAGAAAGATTGCAGGAAGTTTTATGAATTTTAGGAATTTAAGATGAAGCTGCACCCACTACGGCACTCCCCTTTGCCTTGCGCTACCCCATCCTCGGACTTATATTAAGGATAAGAGTGATTTACCAATAGAGTGACAATCAGAAACGATCCAGGGTCCAATCCCTACCTTCGAGCCAAGAGGGCTGGCCCAGCCCGGCTTCTTTTGGACTCTGATGGGCACAGAAGGGTCCACCCTTGACCCGTGTGCGTCCCACACTGCGGGGAAGCTGCTGCACTTTTAAGCGCTGTTGGTGTGGTGGTGCAGGTTCCTGGCACCGCCCCCCTGGATTGAGGACTTCTGGGACAGTGAGTCCCTTCCAAACACATCCCTCGCTGTAGGGACGCTGCTGCACTTTTAAGCGCTGTTGGTGTGGTGGTGCAGGTTCCTGGCGCCGCCCCCCCAGACTGAGGGCTCCTGCGACAGTGAGTCCCTTCCAAACACGTCCCCAGTACTCAATGTTGTGATCTAATATAATCAATTAAAACACTATCAAAATGTGTTTTTTTATTTTTATGTATTGTTGTTTGCCAGAAAGAGGTTACATCGCATAATGGCAGCCATGTATGTAGCAAACACTACATCATACATTTACAGAAGACCAGTGCTAGGCCATATACATTTAAGAAGAGTTAGCAAACAATGTAAAAAAAAATCTGTGTAACAAACTGACCCATATTAAATTCTTCATCCCCATCCTCCTGCCCAGTCATGCTGCCTTAACTCTCAGTGCATGGAAGCAGAACACATTAACCCTGTGGTGCTTAACTAAGGAAATCCAACAGTGTGTCAGGGATAGGAGGCCTTAGACCACTGGAATGTGTAGTTGACTAAATTTGGCAAGAACAACTAGTACATAGAAACCAAGGGGCATATTTCTACTCTGCGCTGAATTAGCGTCATTTTGTTTGACACTAATTCAACGCAAACTTAGCTCCATATTTATATTTTGACACTAGACCTGTCTAGCGTCAAACTATGAGTTAACATCATTTTTTGGATGCGTGAAACCACCTTGTGTCAATGAAATGCAAGGTAGGCGTTCCCGTCCAAAAAATGACTCTAAGCCCCATGTGCCATATTTATCCACCCGTGCAACAATGAATCACAGTGGGAGCCAGACTCCAAAAAATGACGTTAAAATGAGGCCAACACACCACTACTTAAGGAGAACATACAGAAGCAACATTGAAAACCCACAGGACAAGATGGAAGTGTTACTGCTCCAGCTTGGGACACGGCGCAGAGGACAACAACCACAACAGCAACTGCCAGCACTACTGCAGCAACCACAACTACCACTACAGCACCCACAAAGGTAATGCAGAAGGCAGGAGAGGATATTCTGGAACAGGACAGCCCTCCTTGGCCTCAGGGAACAAGACCTCATTAGGAATTACCATCTCAAACAGCAAGCCATGCTACGCCTGCTGCACCACATTGAGCCACAGATCACAGTCAGGCTAAAGACACCACATAACATACCACCTGTCACAAAGCTGCTAGCTGTGTTGCATATGCTGGCAAGTGGCTCATTCCAGACAACGGGTGCTTTGGTTACTGGTGTGTCACAGCCGTCTTTCTCAGTCTTCCTGCCGAAGGTATTAGATGCAATCATCTCCCTAACCCCCCACCACATCTGCTTCCCCAGCAAATGTAGCAGGAGATAAAACAAGGCTTTTACCAACCTGCTTGCTTTCCGTATGTGCTGGGTGCCATGGACTGCACCCATGTCGGATTTGTCCCACCTGCAGCAACAGAACATTTATACAGGAACTGGAAACATATGCAAATGTGCAGGCATAGTGGACCACTGTGGACTATTTACAAACATTTTAACCACGTATACTGATAGTGTCCATGATGCCTACATATTCAGGCACAGCAAGATCAACAAACACTTCCAGGATGGCCAATATGGCAATGGCCTACTTCTGGGTAAGTCAACAAACCTAGCAATATACACACAACACACCAACCCTATAGGACACACAAGACATACACCATTCCAAAAACACATGGCCAGGGTAACACAGATGTGCAGGTAATAATACATATGCACCATGCTGTAGTACAGCACAATCAGTGCACAGCACAAACACATACACCAGCATGTACGTAACCCACCCACAACTTGACAGGCACACCAAGTTAAGGAAAGGTGGACCTATGTACCCTTTGCCAGCAGAAGATGTCCACAAACCATTACAAGTGCCCACAGGTTGGCTACTAAATACACTTCACACACATTACACCAAACAAAGAATAGCATAACAATGTCAATGGCATACACCATGGTCATGTAAAGAAAGTCACACATAGGCACAGCCCTTTTAAATTATGCTGTGCAAGTCTCTGCCAGAACATATATCAAATGCCAGACAACTGGTGCCAATACAAACTACATCTCATCAACACATACCTGACTTACCTGTAGTGTGCATTTACATCTGCCTGATGCATTGGGTCACACACAAATAGTAATACCAAATTAACTGCCATAACATACCATGTGCCAGATGCGAGAAGTGGCACCACACCTGCTGTAGTGCCACCTCACATGCGCCACTTACTGATCCACAACATCATCATGTCTGTACAATAAACAATAAATTGCCTACCATGGGGCAGAGTCACTGTTAGACAGTGCAGATCAAGGATGCTATAGTGGGACCCTGTATGAATATTTAGGTCATCACTGACCTTACAAGCACTATGCTAAGGGACACATTTGTAAAGTACTTGTGCCCCATCCCATAGCCTGCACTGTGCATGTGTTGACAGTATAAATGCGGATTCATGTTTTGGATGATAGTAGAAACACTGGTAGTAATGCTGATCATCCTGAAACAATGGGATACACACCCTTGTACACCTGATGGCTGGCATAAACATCAGCTGCTACTCAAGATCACTAAGGGACATATGTAAGAGCCCCTAGTGCCTTCGTCATGCCCTGCACTCTGTGTGCAAGTTGGCGGATGACCACTCTTTTGTGACTTGATGCCACATTGTAAATAGGGCACCCTCCCTTTTGTGACTTGATGCCACATTGTAAATAGGGCACCCTCCCACGCAGCACTTTGCGTGGAAGGCACGTGCAGTGTGTGTTGCCATAGGTGTGTCACTGCAAGACACATAGCATTATGACGCTGACTCAGATGTAGGTGTCACCTAAAACTTGAGGCAGTGCCAGCATCAAACACCACCCCAGGGGTGGCGTATGCAGGTTGCAATAAAGAAATAGACTGTGGTTTGACCTCATATGAATGTGCCACCTATGCGTGCTGCATACTGCTGCACACACAGAAAGAGCAAATTGCCAGTGAAAATAGTATATGTGTAGGAAGGTGTCCCTTCCTGCACAGATGTATCCACCTCCACAGGGCAGCTATCCAAGCACCCTGGTGTAAGGTTGGCAGTTTTAATGCACGGCTGCATATTTGCCGCAGGGGACAATAAAGGGTTGCCTTGTAACATATTACACATGGTGCATTCCTGCATAGTGAAAATGATGCAGCACTGCGCTGCCAATTTTGGAGCTGTGTTGTGCACTGTCATTTACTCTTTAAATTGGCACTTCATCTGTACTGCCACATGTCATAATGGCTGGGATGTCGAGGCTTTGTAGGGCTACCATGTTGTCACTACATCGGACCCCATTGTGTTGCAAGGATGTGTCATGTCCCCTCTAGTATTAGCACACTTCTACAAAGATGCACTACACAACACATGATACATGCATACTGACCATCAGTTAGGAATCCACATTACAAACTAATGGGGTGAGAAGGTAGGGTTATGCAGGCGCTCAGGATCATAAATGGCAAAAATAATTCAAATATCAAAAGAGAAATACAATAAGAAAAAAGAAAAGGGTGCCCGCACAAGGGAGCACACCCATCCCTTACAGGTTTAAACAAAACCAAACATACATGAATACAATGCTTACGAGACTATTTCAATGAATAATCTAGATGACTTAAAAAGATGGTTAATCCTACTAGTCGGGAGGTATGACTTAGGATCTTCATAAGCATGTTGGTTGTCACATGGGTTCACTACTGCATGGATTAAAGGATTCTTTTCGGTCAATACATATTATCAGTAGTTTGTCCTTCCAACTTGAAGATGGGTTTTCTGTTTGATTTAATGGATTGCTTTGGTGTTGGTGGGTTACATTAGTTAAATAACTACACACATTTTTTCTCTACTCTATTCCACAATTTGGGTGACTCTGGTATTTTGAGGGATAGTGTTGGTCATGTGCTTGAGTTAGTTGCACTTTAGAGATGTAGGTCTTTGGTTCTTTACATAATTTTCAATTGCACCAAAAAAACTTTAACGGCCTAGTTTAAGTATTTTGGTCTCTAACTCAATGATTATATGTATAATTTTATAGCCCTGAAGAAGTCGTTCGGGATTTGAACAAGAATTTCCCATGACGAAACACGTGTTGGCTTGTGTTATACTTTCTTGAAGATGTTTTGGAATATTTGAAGAAAAAATTCTTCGATCTGTGAATTGAACTGGATGTTTCAACACACGTAATAAAAAATAATGGACATTTTGATTTTCTCTAGACTACTCATGTAGTTCTTTGATACAATCAATGTTATTGTTAGGTGTGCCGCACATTGTATTCAGGAATCCACATTATGATCGTCATTATGACCTTGGCGGTCAGGTGACTGCCACACTGGCGATGGCGGTAGTACCATCGCCAGGCCGACAGTAATGACCGCCAAATAATGGCCATGGCAGTGATCCCTCCCATAGACAGACAATGTACCACACCAACCACCAGCGTGGTATGACAACTGAACACGGCGGTAGCCACCTACAGGCATGCGGAAGACAAGGATCCTCCCACCATATTATGACATAGCAGACTGCCAGTATTTCCGGGGCGGTAGCAATGCCAACAACAGCCTGGCAGAAACACATCATATAAAAGGAGACACTCACCTCCAGGGACAAAGAGGAGTCAACTGCAGCCATGGAACCTGAACTGTAAGTCTTCCCGATGCTGTACCACGCCATGCCCATCCTGGAGCATCAACGCTGACGAAGCAGCCTAGCACACAAGGGAGGGAGGCAGGGAGGGGAGAGTGACATACACACGCACAACACACACCATACACATACATCACACACCCAGAACCAGCTGCAGAGTAAATCGACGGTAGCAGTACCCAGGAGCAAAGAAAGCCAGGACACATACCTCTGTTCCAACCACTGTAATTATGTTGGATAAAAATCCCAAATCCCAAAACATACACAATTGCATATTTACATGCAGGCCCAAAGGCCAGTTCAAAGTCTCTAATGCCCACAGGGCAAAGTCCAAGCCCCAACTTGACTCCTGACAACATTGGGTCTCCACTGTTCAGGGGCATCATGTTGGAAATGAGCAGACATCTCAGGGGGTGGGGTGTGGGGTGTTTGGGGAGATTCTTATAGGGAGGAGGCTCCTTGCCCACTGGTTCTGGAGGGGGCCCCTTGCACACTGGTTCTGGAGGGAGACCATTGCCCTCTGGTTCTGGAGGGTGCTCCTTGGTCTCTGGTTCAGAATGGGGCTCCTTGGCCTTAGTTTTGTGAGGGGCCTCCTTGGCCTTAGTTTTGGGAGGGGTCTCCTTGGCCCTTGTCTTGGGAGGGATCTCCTTAGCCTTTGTTTTGGGAGGGGTCCCCTTGGGCCTAGGTTTTGGAGGTGGCTCCATAGTCTTGTTTGTCTGTTTGGGTGGGGGCGGAACATTAGCTCTCCATTTTGGGGGCAGAGGAATGCCCATGGTGCGGGGAGCTGGCATCACACTCTTGTGCCCCTTAGTGGCAGCTGGAAACTTTGGGACAGGAACAGTGTCAGACTGTTTGCTTGAGGTACTGGGCTCGGGCAGTGGGATCTTCTTCTTATGGGCAGGATGTGGGGGGGGAGGGAAGAGGTCAAGGCGGGCAAGGAAAAGCTTCTTAGGGCAAATGGGGTGGGATGTGGGAGGAGGGATGGGAGTGGAGGTGGAGGGAGTGGTTGTAGGAGGAGGAGGTATGCTGGACGTGGGTGCAGATGAATGGACAGTGTACGCTTGTGAGGTGGATGGCTGTTGGGGGTCTGAGTGGGAGCGTTTGTGTGTCTTTGGAGGGGGCAGACATGGTGGAGGAGGTCAAGCAGGACGTGTGGATGGATGTTGTGGTGGTGTCTGCAAGTGAGGTGGGTGCGCTGCATGAGGTGGTGATGGTGGTGGTGGTAACTGTGTGTGTGGTGTGTGGGGTGCATGTCTGCAGTTACTGGTTACTGTGGGGAAGGCTGTGCAGGTGGCAGGTTCAGGGACGGTTGTTGCAGTGCATGCAGGTGTGAGTGCAGATGTGACTGTGAGTGAGGAAGAGGAGGGGCAGTCAATGGAGGCAGTGGATGATGTTTTGTGTGCCTGTGTTTGTCTGTGCGAGTCTTGTGTGATGTTTTGTGTGCATGCTTGTCTGAATGTGTGCATGGGACGGGTGGGGGTGAGGAGCCTGGGACTGGGAGGTAGAAGTTGGTGGGGGGACAGAAGAAACACGGACATTGGCTGCTGTCAGTGAAGAGGCCAGAGCCTGAAACGATATCTGTAGGGCTTCCAAGCCATCATGAATGCCCTCCAGGAAAGCATTGCATTTCTGCATCTGGGATGCCTGCCCCTGGATGGCAATTCACTATGGTTGACGGCCCTAAGGAGATGGATCCCTCACTGAGGGCAGCAGGGCTGACTGGGGCAGGGCCTGAGGTGCCTGGGGAGAAAGAGATGCCCACCCTCTTGGATGAGCGGGCACGGGCAACTGGGTGGGGGGCTAATGGGAGGGTGGTGCTGGTACGGGAGTTGCGGTAAAACCTGTAGCTGGGGTGGTCCCAGAGGGGTCCGCCACCACCAGCGAGCTCCCATCGGAGGAGGAATCAGAATCAGTGGTATCAGCTCATGTCCCCGCCGTGGTGCTGCCCTCGCCCTCCGTCCCACTGGTCCCCTCGGCATTGGTGGACTTTGCCTCCTGGGTCCCGTGGGCTGCAGCTCCCTCACTCGCCGGTGCCCCTGCTCCTTTGCCAAATTATGCTAATGCACACATGAACAGGATGACAAAAGGAAAGGGGGAGAAAGCAGGGGAGCCCAGGGTCAATCACAGCAACAACAGCACAGATGGCATACTCAACACTGTCACACACTGAGGCTGCGAATGGACAGTATGGACCACACTAGCATACCATTGGCTAAGTACCACAGCCAGTAGGTGCCTAACACTGCCATCTACACACCAACTGGGACCAACTAAGCCCTGCCTGCCATGAAAAGAGAGCTACCTAGCTATCAAAAACATGTGCCTCACCCTATTAACCTAAGCTGGACCACGCAGCAATGTCTAAACTGGCATATTGGGGCATCCACTGACCTGTACCCTGCACTCAAATCCCATGCCAGGCAAAAGAGATGGTTTTCAAACACACTGTACTCATCCCCTTGTGGCTGTTGTGATGCCATCAAGCGCCCATCCAGCTCTGGATAGGCCACCGCCAGTATGCGAGCCATCAGGGTGGGTCAGGTTCTGATGGGCACCCCTCCCTCATTGGCAGGCTATCCCCAGCTGGGCCTCCGCAGTCCTCCGGGCCCAGCGCCTTAGGTCCTCGCACCGTTTCCTGCAGTGGGTGCTCCACCTTCTATAGACCTCCAGGGTCTGCACGTCCTTGGCGATGGCACTCCACAACCCCTTCTTCTGATGGGTGCACCTACAGAGGAAAGACAAACAGTGGGACAAAATTAACCAGACAATCCAGCCTGTCACACATATGGCCTACAAACTGCATTTGCCCCTCATTAGGCACACACATGACCCGTACCCCTGCATTAACTCTGCCACCATCAATAACCCCCCAACTGACACTCTGCCAGCACACACACACATCTTCATGCGAACGCCGGTGGAGTGAGGTCACTTCCGCCTGTCCCTGCATACAGGACAGGCGGTTGCCATTTTCTAATGCTAGTATACATGTACAGATTAATAAGTGCGTCATTGTAGTCGAATGTACATACCTAGACAATTCCAGTGTCCAAATACAAGCATGCTCTGTGTACACTGCTGTAGTGTATTCATGGTTCCTATTGTCACTCCTTCTTACCTTTGGTTTTCTTAGGTATCAACCACTGTGGAGGAATAGGAGGAGGAGGCAAGAACCCTTGTACAGACCCCTTATGGACTTGGCTACACTGGAGGACAGGCACATCATACTCCCCTATCGTCTGGACAGGGCCACCATCACAGAGCTGTGTGCACAATTGGAGCCTGATCTGCTATCCGTTGCACCACAGTAATACCCCCTCTTGTGCAGGTACTCTCAGTGCTCCATTTCCTGACAACTGGCTCTTTCCAGATGACAGTGGGCTTGGCTGCAGGAATGTCACAGCCAATGTTCTCTCTTGTGTTTGCAAGGGTTTTGGCAGCCTTGCTCAAACACAGGTGCAGCTATATCGCATTCCCCCAGGTAGATGATTTACCCACTGTGAAGGCTGGATTCTATGCAATGGAACATATACCACATTTTATTGGGGCCATTGACGGGACCCATATTGTCTTGGTCCCCCCAGGGCCAATGAACAAGTTTACAGGAATGGGAAGAGTTTCAACTCATTCAATGTCCAAATGGTGTGCCTTGCTGACCAGTACATCTCCCACGTCACTGCCAAGTATTCTGGGTCGGTGCATGATGCTTTTGTCCTGAGAAACAGCAGTGTCCCACAGCTGAGGCACAACTACAGGGGCACAGAGTGTGGCTTATAGGTGAGCCTGAGTCCACACCCAATGTATGTCAGTGTATGCCTTCAGGAGTCATACACCATGCCATTGTGCAGGGTTAATGTGTGTCCCTCACTTCTTGCAGGTGATTCCAGCTACCCAAACCTATCCTGGCTCCTGACCCCTGTTAGGAATCCGAGAACAGGGGCTGAGAATAGGTACAATGATGCTCATGGGCGTACCCGGGGGATTGTTGAAAGGGCATTCGGGCTCTTGAAGGCTGGGTTCAGGTGCCTCCATCTGACAAGTGGATCCCTCTGCTACTACCCTGAGAAGGTCTGCAGGATTGTTGTTGTGTGCTGCATGTTGCATAATTTGGCACTCAGGTGGCATGTGCCCCATCTGCAGAAAGAGGGGGGTGACAATGCAGCTGTGGCAGCAGTGGACACTGAGGACAGTGAGGGGGAGGAAGAGGTGGAGGATGTGGACAACAGGACACATATGATCCAGCGGTACTTCCAATGACACTCAGGTAAGACTGTTGAACTAAACATTTCTCCATTTCAGTGTTGTGCTGTGTGGCTGTAGCATAATGCCAGTCATTATATTTGCATCCCACCTGACTGTCACCTATGCCTTTCCTTATTGCAGATGTTGCTGTGGTTACAACAGTGTAATGCTTTGATGTGTACAGACTACTGAGACACATTTGTAGGATAGATCAACATATTCCTGGACATTTACACAGGATCAAGCAGTTCAATACAGTTTAATACATTGTACATTACCTTCAGATAAAGCACTGTTACTCAAGTTGTGTCCAAGGGTGTTTATTAAAATATTTGATACAGTGCAAAGTGCAATGGAGTGGGGTGATGGTTGGGAAAAGTCCAGTATAGTGGGCCAGTCTGTTTGTAGTGCAGGTCCGGTGTCCAAGGGGCCATAGGAAGGGGAGCATGGCAGTTCACAGTGGACAATGTGACACAGTGGAACACAAGGGGGATATTCAGTAGGGGCTCATTTCCTGGCAGTGGTATTGGTCTTGGGAACTGTCTCTGGTCTCTGCCTGGGTCGCAGGGACCATTTGCGGGGTGGTTCACCCTATGCAGGGGGAGGGGTGCTGGTGGCCTGTGGCTCCTATGGCAGGGACTCCTGTCCACTAGCTGCAGCAGATGTGGAGGGCTTGTCAATACACTAGCTAGTGGAAGGGGCCCCCTGGTGTGCTGTGTAGTCCCTAATGATGTTGGCCATATCACCCAGCACCCCTGCAATGGAGACCATGGTGGTGTTCAGGGCCTGCAATTCTTGCTTGACCTCCTGGTGGTGTTCCCCCTGCAACCACTGGTTCTCCTGCATGATGTTTATCACGTGACCCATCTTGTTCTGGGATTGTTGGTAAGCCCCCAATACATTAGTGAGTGCCTCCTGGGCAGTCAGTTCCCTGGGCCTGTCCTCCCCCGGCACACATCTGACCTCTGACCGTCCCTGCCCCCCTGTGCCTGTGTCCCCTGAATGGTGTGCCCACTCAAACTGATCCCAGGACCCTCATTGTCTTGCCTCTGAGGTGTGGATGGGGGTCCCTGTGCAGGTGGGCACACTACTGATTGACGTGTTCTGGGGACAGAGATCTGGGGTCGTTGGGTGGCTGCTGTGGTGTAGGATTCTGAGGGGGGAGGCTCTCTAGTAGACTGGGTCTGGGCTGGTGTAGCCAACTGACCAGTGGTCCCTGATGGGCCATGAAGTTCATCCAGATCCAGAGCTCCAGAATTGCTGTCATCATTGGGGGCATCTTCTTATGGGGGACTGGTTAGGTGTGGTACCTTCTCGCTGCTGAGATTGGCTGGGACACCTGTGGGGATGTAAGTGGTGTATTATGCTACATGTCTGTGATATATTCTGCATCACTAGCTTCCCCTGTATTATTGCTGTTGCCCTGCCACCTTGGTTTGTGTATGGTGAAAGATTGTGGGATTGTTAGTTCTCCGTGCTGTGCATGCGTTGGCGGTGGGTGTACATGCAGGGCTGGAAGAGATGTGCATGCAGTGGGTATGATATGCAGGGCTTGGCATTTAGGTCTGTTAATTGAGGTGGTGCACTGTGTGGGATGGAGTGGGGTGAAACCTTCAAATGGATTCCCATAGAGACCAGAAAGAGCATCACCCATGCACTCATCAGCAGCAGGCTGGACTACGGAAACGCCCTCTACGCCGGCAACACACTCAAACTCAAACGCAAACTCCAGAGAATCCAGAACACAGCTGCCCGCCTCATCCTGGACCTCCCTTGTCATGAACACATCTCGCCTCACCTCAAATCCCTTCACTGGCTCCCCATCGACAAGAGGATCACCTTCAAAATCTTCATCCACACACACAAAGCCCTCCACAACACAGGCCCAACCTACCTCAACAAAAGAGTGAACTTCCATACTCCCACTCGCCACCTCCGCTCCGCCGACCTCGCACTCGACACAGTCCCCTGCATCCAACGCGCCACCACAGGAGGCAGATCCTTCTCCTACCTCACCCCAAGGCCTGGAACTCCCTCCCCACCAACCTCCGCAAGACCTAGGACCTCCTGCTCTTCAGAAAAAACCTCAAGACGTCGCTGTTCGAACAGTAACCCTCCTCCCCCCTCCGGCACGTTGAGACCCTCACGGGCGAGTAGCGCACTCTATAAAAATTTTTTTTTGATTGATGGGAGTCAGGGTGAGGGGTCGAGATGGCATGCAGGCATGGGGGGATGACATGTAGTAAATGTTGACTAACCAGTGTCCAGTCCTCCGGCTACTCCAGTGAGTCCCTCAGGATGCAGGATTGCCAAGACTTACTCCTCCCATGCTGTCAGGTGTAGGAGAAGAGGTGGGAGTCCACCACCAGTCCTCTGGAAGGCGAGCTGGTGCCCTGCTGCAATGGAACATACCTTCCCCCGTAGGTCATTCCACTGCTTCCTTATGTCGTCCCTTGTGAGTGGATGTAGTCCCATGGCATTCAAGCTGTCCACAATCCTCCGCCATAGCTCCATCTTCCTGGCAATGGATATCTGCTGGACCTGTGCTCCAAACAGCTGTGGCTCTACCCTGATTTTTTCCTCAACCATGACCCACAACTCCTCATCAGTGAAACGTGGGTGACTTTGTGGGGACATGGGTGTTGTGTGGTGTGTGTAGGTTGTGCAGAGGGTGATTTGTGATGTGGTGGGGTGTGTGGTGTGTGGAGCGTGTCGGATGAATTGGTAGTTATGATATGTGTGTGCAGTTCTCTTTTGGTTAGTGTCGCAAAGTGTAGCCGTCTTGTCGTGTAAGCAAAGGATTGTGGGTGGGTGTTTTATAGTGCTGTTGGTGGGTGTGTGGGGTGTGTGTATTTGTGTCAGGTGTGGGTTTTTTGTTCTGGCCAATATTGTCTTGTTTTGTATTTTGGTGGCCATACCCTCCTTGGCGGTGTTCACCACCAATGGTTTACCGGCATTAAATGTCCGCTGTGGTGATTCGTAGGTCATTATTTGGAGGGTGTAGTATTGGTGGCGTAACTGTATGGGTGGTAGTACCGATAGTTTATCACGTACAGTGAGTCTGGCAGATTTGTGGTTGTGCTGTTTTCTGTTGGTTTTGTGTGTATGTGTCATAATCTGGCGGATGAAAGTTCACCTCCGCTGCGGTATGTTGGCAGCAGTCACCACGGTGGTGTTTGGAATTTACCGCCAATGTCATAATGAGGGCCTATATGTCCCAGGTCCTTGAGCCAATACCTAAGATTGTCATGTCCAACAACACAGTGCTAGTAAAATTTAGCACTAGGCCAGAAACTCACACCATACCACAACCACGTCTGAGTCACAACCAACTCCAACTAACAACTGCCATGCTACATACTAAACCTGTTGCAAGCTTTAACAACAACTTCCATCTTTTATCTTTGGAGAGGAACAGGGTTGCGGCATAGAGACGTGGGTGATGACCCCATTTGCAAACCCTAACACAGCCTACAATGAGGGACACCGTCAGACGCGCAATGTGGTGGAAAGAACATTTGGCATTCTCAAATCCAGATTCAGGTGCCTGGACCTGACAGGAGGAAGGCTCCTTTATGCTCTTTCCATCGTGTGTAAAAATAATCCTCACATGTGCCATCCTGCATAACATATGTGTGCAAATTAACGTGCCATTGTATGACCAGGTTGCTGACCTGCCTAAAGTGGAGGAGGAGGAGGATGGTGCTGACGATATGGAGGAGGAACAGCACAACACAGCTGCTGGGGTAGGCCAGAGACACCATATTGTTGACAACTTTTAGACTTAAGAACCACAGAAATCACCATGTAAAATGTGTAAATAAACAGTTCACAGTTTTCCACCAATCCTGCTCTGGTCTATTTAATTTCTACCACAGACACCATAGGAATGTGACTCGAACCTCGGGGAGAATATAACAAACACTAAACTGACAAGTATTGTAGCAACATCATATGTGATGTTTTAGATCATACTGCCACCATCCCACACATCACTTACAGCCTTATCACTGGTTTGTGACAACCGAAGTACACAATCCATGGACCACTACATATTTTGTACTTTAACATTGCCAACTTGCTAATCAATAGCCCACCACACCCAACTACATCATGTCCTAATAGGATGTATGCAAGGGGTCCACACATGAGGTAGGGGATGTCAAAAAATTAAACTTAAGTAATATTGAAACTGAACACTGTCACAACTCTGTGCGGTAGTTGCAATGGCTGCATGGAACATGTGTTGCACCTCGCCTCCAAAACGTGGAACACTCTTCCCACCCACCTGCGCCAGACCAAAGACCTCCTTACCTTCAGGAAACTTCTCAAGACCTGGCTGTTCGAGCAGTAGCAGCGCCTCCCCCCCCTTTTCCCCCCTCCCCTCCTCAGCACCTTGAGACCCTCACGGGTGAGTAGTATGCTTTACAAGTTCCTGATTGATTGATTGATTGTGTGATGAGGGGGGATTTCATCAGTATCTATGGTTATCATGATTTGCCCAGGGATAGTAACCAAAGGAAGAAGCCGAGCCTGAGTAGTCTATCCATGGTAAACTGTCCTACCACTGTCATGGAGCACAACCTTGACACAGGGTAAACACGACCTCACTCATTGCACAGACACGTCTATGGAATGCACATTGGTATGGATGAGAATTATGCAGCTAGGGCTGCATGTCCACAGTACAAAAACAACAACTATTGGTAAATGCAATGAGTTAAATCAAAAATGTATGATCAAAGCATATTCTGGCTGGAATGTAGGCAGAATGTGTCAGACACACTATGCACCAAAGATGTGCACGTCAACCAAATATGCAGTCTTCATATATGTCTCCAGAAAATCTAAATCTAAATATGGAGACAGATGTGTGGTTGTATTTCCTAGGTAGAAATATCATCAACAGTGCCTGACCTGTGTATGCAGCTTTTAACAGTATGCTCTATATGACAACATCACACATCACATACCAAAACACAATACACAATCACAATACAGAACAATTGCATTGTATTGAATGTTAAAATGTGTCCTATACATGTTATGGACTCTAAAAGCACAATCTGGAGTGGGTGCGCTACTATGTGTTGCAATGTCCAATACCATCAGATATCCAACATCACATTGAGTACACCTAGCGATGTAGGTAGGTTGTTCCAAGAGATGAATACAGACCTGAGATGATTTCTAACCATTACATCATCCATCATGGTTAGAGTTATCTAGGTTGTGGGATGCTGGAAGAATTGCATGACCATGTTCCATGGAGGGTGTGGATGGACAGCTCAGAAATACCCACTGATAGTTCTAAAATAGTACACGCCATGTCACCTGGAGACTACACAAGTGGTGTGCCATAAGTCATAATATGGGTGCGTGGCACTCATTACATCTCACAAATACCACCAATGGTACGGGAACTAATAAGTTGCCAGTAGGAGGAGGAGGAAGCAAGATCCCAACATCACCCACATCATATAGTTGTAGAAGATGAGTACAAAGCAGTAGCTGCCAAATATCTGTGATTGATGGAGGAAATAATAGATACCTTCACAGTAATGCCAGAAAATAATAGGGAAATGAACAAAGATACTCCAAAACAGACAGTGCAACACATCAATGATTGTAGGTCTATCCTTAACATATGTAAATTGAGGCTGGCCAGGTATGTACATGACCCAGACATCTTTGGAACTACCATAACATGACAATTGGCGTACACCTGGCACCATGACATGAGCATCTTACGTACAACACCATCTATACCATGCCATTAGTTGATTGTTGAGACAACTACACTCATACAACCCCTACACATGCTGCAAATGGAAACAGATGATGAGTCCTATGAATGTGTGATGTGAGATGTCCTACTTGTGCAAGCATCTGAGCACTCTACCTGAGAAGGGAAAGCTTGACATCAAGTGCCTCATAGCAAAGCAGCACATCCTGGTCTGAATGAACACATTTGTGCATGTGTAGAACCACTGAGGAGTCAGCATAGACTGTTGAGTTCCATTCATAAATGGACGAGATCCTGGCGTTGTTAATCCACAGACCACTGTCCTGACTACATAAACATATGACATAGTCAGGTGCCTGTTGTAGCTGCCGAGGGGCAAGGACAAAGTGAAGCACCAGGGACTTGCAACCTCCCAAACAAACGTGTTTCTGTTGCCATTCATACCCACACAGTGATGATGGAGAGCAGCCCTGCAAACTATGCCACACTGCAACAGGGGTACCCGGTGGTACAGCAGAGTATGTGACAGTAATGACAAACATGAACAAGACAAAATCTGATAGTCCATTGGAGGCTAGCACACATATACAACATATCACAGCACACTTTCATCCATAATGGCCCTGGCATTGTAACGTGTCAGGATTCAGAACAGTAAACAACCTAGCAGTACTATGATGGCATAGGTAGCAAAACACATGTGGCATCCAAATATGATCTCCACATGTGTACCCACATACATTTTGAATAGGTGCCAGTGATATAACTCAATATGCAATATCAATTTTCAATATCTGCCCAAGCTGTAAGATTATAATGTGACCTTGAACATTCCTTTCAGACACCAACTCATTATGAGTCACCAAAATGCACTCACACTTGTTTCTACACACACAGGGCATATTACGTATATCACAAACACTGGTGTACATGACATCACCAGCAACTGAGATGCATGGGTAACCACATGACACACCTGTACCAAAGCAACAAGACGGAACATACAACTACAAACCACAGAGTCAACACACAATACCTTGCAACTCATCAGGGGAAATGTGGTGTTAAAGCAGGTCAAGTACACTGCATACTCTGAGTCCAAATTGTAATTGCTGACACATGACAGAGCATGTGTTGGAGTCAGGCCATCTCATATCATCAGTCATGGGCATGTCTAAACACTATTGTCACAGATTTTACTATGTGGTACACCCACACTTTCAGATACCAACACATATCTACACATAAGGCACACATGTGTTGCACATATGTAGACACACTGTTGGTACACATGCATATATATCCGTGACGTGCAAATGATTGCATGCTGTTGACTCCGTAACACACTTATTGGTGGAACCGACCAATCACAACCTCACCACATTGCTGCATGGACTTCCACATGTGGCCATACCCCATATGCCACATTGCAGCACAGCCCATGTCATACGTAGGGTGAATCAGGGTGCACTCAAGGACAATGCAAAAAAACATCCAAACAAGAAATGAGGCAAAAAATATGACACAAATGCATCAAAAACATCCGCAAAGAAAATGACACATGGGCCCTTAGCGTGAATTCTACGTTCACACTCCTCTTAATGCAGCTTCCTGTGAAATCGACGCATAACCGTCATGCATCAATGTAAACGACGAACGTGCATTATGAAGCTAAAAAAACTGTGCATATTCCTAATGTGTCAAATAAAAACACGCATAACTGAAAAACGTGACGCACACGCACAGGAAGTGATGTAATAGGAAATCCTGTCTACGAGCATGGTACAGTGGTTGTAGTTTCACTTTCGCTTTACAGTCTGTGGCTTTGTGACTGTGTGTGGTTGTGAATTGGAGCTGGTGGTAGATTGTTTAGTGTGATTGGAGGTTTGTTGTGTCCCTTGTGCTGTGTCCTGTGTGATTTTGTGTGCATTTTGTCCTAGAAGTTGTAGTTTTGTGTAGTTTTTTTCCAGTTTTGTAATTGTACTGTGGGGTGTCAGTCCGGGGTTATTAATTAGTTGGGATAGTTGGATTAAGTTAGTGTTAAGCTTCCTTTTATTTTGCATCATAATTTATTGGGGTGAACTCATTTCATCTGTTGACATGTCTGGCAAGGGGAGCATGAGCAGAATGTCTGCGGATGAGCTTGGAGGATTCATTTGGCTAGTTGCACACTACCTGCCAATGATGCTACAAATGGGTGGCCAGGTGATCCTCGGCTACCGGACAGAGGCCAGGCTTCTGCGGTGGGGCACGATTCTCACCACCTGAGGCGTGTCTACCAAACAGCCGGAATGACCACCAGCTGAAGCATCGCTTGGCAGATCCGGTGGCCAGGTAGCAGGATCAGCTAGATCACCTGGGGATCGAGATCGGCGGAACTGTTGGTAAGTCTCCCATTGGCATACTATTGGCTGTTTACTGCTTTTGAATGACAGTAGCAGATAAGTTGGAGTGCTGCATGTAATGCTTGTGAACATGTTGTATGTAACCGGTAAGGAGAGTATCTGCGCCAGTTCAGGCCTGGAGTTCACATGTACAACAATGATACCAATGCAGGTCAGATGTCTGATGAATCATGCACAACCATCACAAAGGCATAAATTCCAAAGCCCTTAGCGTCACCTGTGCACCGGCATTGTGTCATATATGAAATGCTAAGGCATCGCCACCCTACCATTTTTCCCAGGATTGTATCAACAAAGTAGCGCAATACATGCACAGCACAACTTTGTCAACATTTCACGTACATGACCCTTGCCCCAGCCATTGTGTTTGCAAACGGGGTTTTACCTGCCTTAAAGGGGCAATGAATATGGCGCATTTGATTCCATTAGGCAACTTTGCCACATCAGTCAGGAAATAATCAATGCATGATCATTGCAGACATTCAAAAGAGCCGCAGTTCGATTACAAAGCTCCTCTTGGTGCCTTGCAGGACTAGCTTAAGTACTTGAGTTTTAAGTCTTGCAAAGTGGCAGTGTAGTGTCATGTATTTACTACACAACTCCTCCTTACACCATGTTGTACTGTTTTGTATGGACGGCCCACACATAGGCCCTCATTCTAACCCTGGCGGTGTAACACCGTCAGGGCAGAGGGCAGAGGAAGCACCGCCAACAGGCTGGCGGTGCTTCCTGGGCCATTCTGACTGCGGCGGTAACGCCACTGTCAGAAAAGGGGAACCGGCGGTTTCCCGCCGGTTGTCCCCTGGCCCAGGGAATCCTCCATGGCAGCGCCGCCATGGGGATTCCGACCCCCTTACCGCCAGTCTGTTTCTGGCGGTTTTCACCGCCAGGAATAGGCTGGCGGTAACGGGTGTCGTGGGGCCCCTGGGGGCCCCTGCACTGCCCATGCCACAGGCATGGGCAGTGCAGGGGCCCCCTAACAGGGCCCAACCATGATTTAGGCCTATAGTGTTGTCAGGGATGTGCTAAGGGGTACACCTCCTGTGGGGGCAGCACTATGGGCCGGATTTATGAGAGGTTGGCACTGCCCTTGCATCATTCTGTGACGCATTAGCAGCACAAAATTAACATCAAACACATGATTTGTAATTTAGCCTTGCTTTTGAGTTTGAAAATGGTGCAAAGGCAGCGCTCACTTTTCATTACTCAAGTCACAGGTGCTGGACCACTGTTGTCCTATTGGCCCCTGTGTGTCATTAGGCAAGGCCATGTAAGGGAGATTGAACATGAATTGGGAAGAGAATACTGTCAGTTCCATGTTCCAGTTCATGTTCTGTCACAGACAACCTCTACCGCCCCCATACCACACACATGTGCAGAGTCTGTTCCACTGGCCTACAACTCCTCACTGACAGTATGAGGCTGCACTGCAACAGCTCCATCTCTGCCACATCACTCACTAACCTGTAACACCAGATGCATACTCTGACCACAGAGCAAGTGTGTCTGTGTTGAGCGCTATTTCTATGCCGATGTACTTCTCCCTCACTGGATTGACAATATTGTACAATGGCATCAATGGCAGGCCACCCACTATTTGCAATATATACATGTCACAATGCAGTCAATGTGCAGGTAGGTAAACCAACTGCACATGAGTCCACAGCCATAGCAATTCCTTAAGTGTGTCTGCCTTGTGATGGCACACACATTTAACTTTGTTCATTGCCGGGTGTGTAATGCAAATCCCCGACACCCTGCAATACCCACACAATCCCAGGTTAGTAGCGTGTCTGTGAGCTATGATGATGACATAGTTGTTTCCTACATCTGATGCAGGCAGAAATGCAATGGGTGTGACAATGGTCCTGCCACTGTTACAACCATAGCATGGCCCTCAGATGGAAAATACATGATCAAATGGTCCCATTTGGCAATGGAGGTGTTGTGCCCACAGACAGCTGCATGACAATGCCACATATAAATGTTGCAGGGTGTAGCACCACAGGAGTCTCTGGCCCAGTGCTATTGCTAAGATGTGTGTCTCTACCTCACCTGAGTGTATGTGTCATTGTGTGATCGTAGTGGTGTGTCTGTTGCACTGATTTCCACTAGGATGACTAGCTCAGACCTCTTAACTAGTTCACACTGAAATTTGTTGTCTGCTCGCAATGACTATGATTTGACACTAAGCATGGTTTATCATTCATGTCTTATAAGTGGACCAGCCCCCTACACAATTGGTGAAGTGGCACGGTTTGGAGACCCTGATGCATCCAGTAAAGTGTGAGAATGTGTGTCCTGGGAAGTAATCCAGGGTTTGGTGTGAGTGAGTCATGTGTGTTGAATACAATGCCAAATGTGCTAAACTGTCCAATGCTCAGATATCATAGTAGGCTGGATGGTGATATTATGGCCCATTTTAAAGAGCCCCAAGCACCACCAGAGGGTCACGTCTTGTGAGGCTCGTGGTGCGCAATGGCCAGCATTGTGTATACAAGGTGGTGACAAGCCACATGTAGGGCCATGTGTAACTAAGAATGACAGAGTGCAACGCTGTGAGAAAATTGGCAGTGGCGCACTCCATCATTTTCACAACACAGGGATGCACCGTATTTAATCGTATACAGTGCACCACTGTGTTGTCCCCTGTGTTGTTGCTAAATTTGCAGCCAAGCCCCAACGCAGCCACCCTTTTGCCATGGTGCACGGATGGCTGCGTTGAGAGGGGGATTAGTTTTGTGCAGGAGAGACACCGTCTTGCACAAAATGGTATCTCCAAATGTGTTTTGCTCTTGCTTTGCGTGTTGCAGAGCACAGCACGCACAGAAAGAGCAACAAACAAGGGGATATGCCAACTTTTCCCCTCATTGCACCCTGCTAATGCCACCACTGGTGTGGGGTTAGACAAATTTGCTCTGACTGAGGTGTAAGTAGACCTCAATATCTGGGGCAGCATGATAATATGTGTGTATGTCTATATATATGTGTGTGTATATGTGTGAATAAATAAAAATAAATAAAATAAAATCTATGAATAAAACGCAAACTATAAATAAGTAAATTAAAGTTAAAAAAATAATGAATAAATACATTCAAGAAAAATAAAATAATGATTAAAAGTGTGTATATATATATATATATATATATATATATATATATATATATATATATATCCCAAACCCATTCTACTACTTTAATCGTCAAAATAACCCTGCCTAAGCTCTTCCCTCCTCTTCCACATCTATCTCACCCAAACCCCACTTTACTACCATGATCTTCCAAACAACCCTAATAAATTCTCTCTCATTTATCTCACCTTGACTCATCCAAACCCCCTCATATGCTACTATGATCTCCTTAACCTTTCCACAGACTCTTCCCTCCTCCATCTCTCTTTTACTCATCCAAAGCCTCATCCTATAACTATAAGCTTCCAATTAACACTTCTGGATTCTTCCCTCCTCTTTCCCTCCATTACTCCAGTCAATCAAACTAATAAACTCACATATCCCCTGCTCAAATTAACTTCATAAAAATACTAAAACTGATCTCATATTTCCCTGTACTAATCCAACACTAATTCCTCTTGGGTTCCGAAGTAGCATGCTACTCGCCGAAAAGTGCTTCAACGCCTCGCCTGGTTTAGTAAGCGCTATATAAATACTATTACAATCACAATACAATACAATAAGCTGCAATGCATTTAGACGCAGTTCCAGATTAACAGATCTGCTCACACCAGAGTCAGTGCCAAATTCAGCACACACCCCAAAGGGGGGGTTAGCAATGCACAATAAGGATGAATACTCTTATGTTTCCTCTGGTTGGGATCTTTCAATGGCTGATGCATTAGGCAGAACACATCTATTGTATATCCTATTTCTCGGTTACTGTATTGTGTTGGAAGGTGTCCCTTCCGGCACATAATCAAACTCCTCCTCAACGCAGCCAACTATGCACCATGGAGCAAGGGTACTTGGATTGACGTGTGTAAGCAATATGTGCCCAGGCAAAGGTGACAACACAGGGGTGCACCATATTGATTCTAAATTGGTGCATCCCTATATTGTCATGAAGGTGGAGGACTGGGATGGCAATTGTCCCAAAGTGTGGCACTCTGGCCCTCATTCTGACCTTGGCGGTCTTTTCGCAAGACCGCCGAGTTACCGCCGCGGTGAAGACCGCCGACCGCGGCGGTATGCCGCTGTGCGCATTCCGACCGCTGGGAGCGTTCCGCCGGAAAACCGCCAGCAGCCACACTGGCGGTCGGCGGGAAAGTGGAGACTGGTCAACCTCCACCGCCACGCCAGCAGAACACCGCCCACAGAATTACGACCCACATTTCTGTGTGGCAGTCTTCTGTTGGCGGTCTTCTGTTGGCGGTCACCTCCCCATGGCTCCTGCCGCCTCCCGGAGGACCAACGCACAAGGTAAGGGGGTGTGTATATGTGCATGTTGGGGGTGTGTGCATGTCGGGGTGCGTGTATGTGCATGTCGGGGTGGGGAGGGGGTCCGTACCACCTCTGGGGGTTGGCAGGGAGGTGGAGGGTGTGGGGGGAGGACTCGGGGGGGCAGTGGGGGGTGGGGGAGACCCCTATCAGTGCCAGGGAAGGAATTCCCTGGCCCCGATAGTGCCTACCGCCATGGTTCGCATGGCGGTTCCCGACCGCCAGAAACCGCGGCGGTAAGCAGGGTCATGATACCGTTGGCGGTCTTGGGTCGACCGCCGGGCCGGAGTGTGCAGACTCCAGCCCGTCGGTCATGACCGCCGTGGCGGTCGGAGTGGGGAAGTGGCGGTCGATCGCGGCGGTGACCGCCGCGGTCAGAATGCCATTTTTTTTTACCGCCGGTCTGTTCGCGGTCCGACCGCCGCCTCTCCGCCGACCGCCAAGGTCAGAATGAGGGCCTCTGTCTTTTGCACTCCATGTATGTTTCACTTTTGTGGAATGTCATTGGCTTGCATGCAGGTCAGGAACCAACGTGTGCCAGAATGGAACTGTGTGTGAAAGGAATAGTTATGGCAGATCCATATTGATGGATGTCTACACCTGGACACATGACTGTAGATGTGATTGACCTATAGATACCAGCTTCCTAGTTGGCAGCCCTCCTAACATATGGTCCACTCCTTGACTGCATGTATGAGTGGCCAGGCCTTGTTGGATGACCAGGACTGTTGAGATGATGGATAGCATGATCATCCCCCCTGAGGATCAGGGGGAGAGGAATACCAAATTTGTAGGTAGATGTGATGTTCACAGTGTAGGTGACAGTTATGTTGAGGAGGAAATTCAGGTCTGATTAATGAAAAGTTAGTGCGCCTTTGCATTATCTTTTGACACAAGACCGGCGTAAACATACTAAATATAGGTTTATTTTGTAAGTTTGTGTCGCTTTAGCATCACAAATATAATGCAAAGGCGGTGCTGACGTAACATTTATCAGGGCCTTTGACTTTTCTGGAATGTGAGTTGGAGTGCATGTGTAATTAGATGTAGCAGTGTAAGCTAGTAATCTGTACAGACCCCACCCAATGCTGACACTGATGGTTGCTTGTCTTCATATTACAGCTGCCAACATGACAAATGAGGAGAGGCATGAGTTCCAGAAGAGGGCAGTATGGTACCTCCACATCCTGGCAGTGGTGTCTGGGTATAGACGTATGGGTCGCCGCTTCCGGGCAGCGAAGGCTAAAGGGGAATGGCGGGCATTCCCACAAGGGGCTACCACACTGTCTAAAAAGGCTCTGCAAGCTTCAGGCTCCTCAGCAGTGCAGGGGGCACTGCTAGCACCACCCCAACGACATCGGCTGCAGCAGTCACCACACCAGCGTAACGGCCCACACCACCTGCTGCCATTGCAACACAGTTGCTGCAAGATCTGCAGAGGGACATGTCCCTCGTTCTTATATGTTTGGACAGATTGGAGGAAGAAGTTGCAGGCAACAAGAAGTTATTAAAAAACATCAAAAAGAAGCCCAAAAGGCCAAACTGTGACTGCTATGTGAATTGCCACCTCCCAGTCCAGTCTCCTCCCTTATGATGTTATAAGATATTTTATTGTGGGTTTTAGAGGGTTGGTGTTAGGTTAGTGTAGGTTTATAGATTAGTTAGGATACTTGTAATTGGGGTTGGATTTTTTCCTTCTTGTGTGCTATTTGTGGGTGGTTGGGTAGGGGGTCATGTTGAGGTGTCTGTGTTTTATTAAAGAAATATTTACAAAAAAAATATTTTTTTTCAAAAACATATACATTTGTTTAGGATTAGTTAGTATATGTGTAGTATTAGTATTTGTTATCCTGCATGTGTCTTGTAACTTAAGGGGTGTAGGGGGCAATGTTTAGAGTGTGGTGTTCAATGTGTTAAGTTAAGTTTAGCATAGGGTAGATAGCTTTAGTTGTTGAATAAGTATTGTTAGTATAGGTTAGTTTAGGATAGGGTAGGTTTTATTTTTTTTAGGCTACTGGAATTTATAATAAACATTTTTGCATTCTCTCTCACAATTTGTGCAATATGCTTGAGCCTCAGGGTCCTCCCATGAGTGCACAGGGCAAATTGGGGGGTTGGGGGCAAATTGGGGGTTGTCCTAGGGATTCCGTCCTCCCTTCAAATATCTCTCTTTATATGCGCGTCACCTATTGACAACTGAGCTGTCACATTGGCAGCAACATCACATCTACTAGTCCATTGCATCTGCCATCCAGTGTACCCACCACTCACGATGACTATGTTTACTTTGTATTGGACAGGTAGATATGGTACTTTAGTTGTCAATGCTGGAGTCCTGTGTAGGAATGTTGGGAACTGTGGCACATCTGACAACAGCCTAAATAGGAACTTTATCCTGCAAAACTGACTGGTGGACATCACAGAGGTAATAGCCACCTCTGTATCACACCAATGAGTTCTTCTGGTACTCGCAGCTTACAATATTGCCCTAGACTTGCTTGACAGTCATACCTGTCATATAAAGTGAGGGAAGCACACATGTGTTCTTCATTTGTAACATACACAGTGAATTGCTTGTAGGAGACCAGCATACACATTTGTCATATTAGGGTAGCTTTGTGTCCCCACAGTCCTGCACTCTTGTACTGATATTCTGTGGCCAATGACATGGATTCACACATCACAATCATTTAGCTAAGTCAATGGATCACAATACACGTAGGCACGCTGATTGTGTTCAAGGTGTTTCTTTACAAGTGGAAGTGTTGTAGTGATATATTTACAATGTCCAGGTCAGTGACCCCATTTGTGAAATCCATACATTTGTGACACAACACACGTCCAGGGTTGAGGGACATGTCATGGGACATGCTTCGGAGTAGTGTTGATAAGTGCGGAGGAACAATAATTGCCAATTGGTAAATGAGTGACAATGACAGTCCATGGCAGACAGGTCAGCAGTATGTGGGTGAGGAGTGCACATACCCAACTGTGCTAACACTGGCATGATATTAAGCACAGAACAAAGGAGAACACTGCCCATGTGGCATAGGCTGGTGCTACCGGGAACTCTTCCAAACAAAGGTGATCTGTTCCACATCTTCATCCTCTGATGTGTGTGGTGTCTCCTGTGCCATTGGTGGTGGTGGTGGGGAGGTTGGGGGCCACCCACACTTCAGTGGTTGAAGATGTGGAATCCCAATTCCCAGCAGCTGCCATTTGTGGAACAACATATGGCATCACTGCAGCAAGGAGGAGCTGCTGATTTTTCAGGATAGCAGCAACATCCCAGTGGTAGGCAGCCATGTCTGCCCAGAGGGAGGCCACTTCACGCTGCATGGAGTCCAGCTTGTTCTCAATCACACTGCTGCCAGTTTGGGAGGGCAGTTGACCTCTCCCTCATTTTAGCAGCTATGTCCTTCAGACACTGCTGGACTCCATGCAGTGGGGAGTGTGTGCCTCGTTTGGCAGCTGTATGTTCATTTTCCGTCACAAGGCACATGCACATTCCCGCTAGGCTGGCAGCCACGGTCTCCATCTCCACCTGCACCTGGTTTGCCAGCTCCCACTGGACTACTACCACTGTCCTCTGGAAGCTTGTCCCTGGGTCCTCTGAGACCTCAGCTGTGTCGGTGCTGGCAGGTAGTACTATTTTGGTGTTGGGTGGGCCATCTAGGATGGCTGCTACATTGGTTATTCTCCTTGTAACTGGAGGTGGTGTCTGGGGGCATACCAGGATATCCTGGAGGGTGTTGTGGCTGATGGTTGTCATCTGGTCATCCAGGTCATCAGGGAACTCCAGGATAGGCAGAGCAGCAGGAGAGCCATCATCCTCTGCAATGAGATGGTGTAATATCAATCTTTCTATGTTGTGGCAGTTGACATGTCATGTCACTGACTTGCTATTGGAGGGTGAGTGACAACTTACAGCCCAAACATTGTTCCTGTACATCATGGGTGCAATTTCTCAGCCCTTTGCCCCACCTGAGTGTCACATAGAAGGAAGCTCAGGTGGTGCAATAGGCTGCGTCATATTTACTAGGTGTGATGAATTTCCTTTTGGTGGCTTGACATAGGCGGTCATTTTGAACTTGGCGGTTCGGCCCGCCATGCCTGCAGTGGCGGCTAAGGCCGCCTGCCGTCATGGCTGGCCGAACCCCATAGAAAGAACAGGGTGACGGCCGCCAGTGGCAGCCATCACCCACCGCCATGCTCCCGCCGCCAGGCAGCCTGGGGGCAGAATGAAACACCATCTGCCAGGGTAGCTGCGCTACCCTGTGGATAATGTTTAAAATGCTGCCAGCCTTTTCCTGGCGGGATATCCCCACTTTGCATGGGCAGTGCAGGGGCACCCGTGCAGCACCCATTGCGCATGTCACTGCCCGATTTACGGGCAGTGACATGCGCGTCGGGTGCTGCTGCACCCGCCGCACAACAACATTGTCGGCGGCTCCTCATGGAGCCTCCCTCAATGTTGCAGCCGTGTTCCCCGCCAGGCCAGCGGGCGGAGACGCTGTCTCCGCCCGCCGGCCTGGCGGGGAGATCATTATATGGCCGGCGGGTTTTCCAGGAGGCTGGCGTTCGATGGAAAGACCGCCAGCCCGAATACGGCGGAAATTCCCGCTGTGTTCGTAATGAGGGCCATAATCTTGTTATTGTGGACCCTTCCTATGCATCCATTGGCATGGTAGGGCCTTGCAATGGGTTTTGCAGTGGTCAAGCCACAGCAAAACACATTGCAATATGCCTCTGTCCCAGTTCTACACGTTTAACATACAGCAGGGTGGCACCGAAACCTTCCACCACCCAGGGATGGCATTACCAAGGTCCTATATTGTTGTTTCCTTTCATTGCTCCTCATGTTGATATATGTGTATGTGTGCTACATTACACAGCACACATGGACCTAGTAGATTGCCTTTTCAGTTTCTGGTTGTGCTGGAAGGTGCTCCTTCTTACACAACTATGATCTCCCCCTCAATGCAGCCATCCTTGCACTATGGTGCAAATGATGCAGCATGCATTGTGGCAATGCAGCTAATTTAACACAGGCACAGGTGTGGAACCAGGGATGACCAGCATGGGTATCATTTGTTGATGTGTATATCATTTTCTACATGACAGTGCCTGGTGCCACAAAATAATGGACATAGCCAGTTGATTCACGTTGAACTAAAATCAGGGCCTCTTGCTAGTTTGATGGAAATTTTGCAGGTAGTTGTATTGATGCATTCATTGACCCACATTACAAGTCTGGCAGTCCTGTTGAAGTAAGCCTCAGCAAGGCCTACTAGTGCAAGGGGTTCACCTTTCTCAGCACAAAGTCCTCAGACCATGTAGGAAGAAGTTGGCACAGAAACTGGAATAAAAGACAAAAGTTTATTAACCTCATGAGGTGGTACTACAGTTCAAACAGCACCCTAGGGTAATGTCTGAAGTAGCACACTAAACTGAGAGAGCATGGTCCTTTTATACCCACACATGGGCTAAAAGGAGATGGTACAATTATGGAAACAAGACTTGTATACATGTAAGGTCATGTGGAAAATGCACAGTCGACAGGTAGGAGGAGCTAACAGTTTCCAAGGACTAACAGCTGCAGACCTTACTGAGCATGTGCGAAAGTAAGAGATGCTAAATATAACTTGTCACTAGGCAGATTTCAAGAGCAATTAACAGAAAGGTAGGACAGAGCACATGGTGAGCACATGGCAGCATGTAGCAGAGAAAATGGCTGCCATGAATACAAAATGGATTCCGCAAAATGTTCACAATAGTTACTAAATACAAGATGTCTTCTGCTAATGCTTAATCTAATCACTGCTAAATTACAACAGACGACCCTTTCAGCATTAGCTGAAGACATTCGTCTTTCTGGGATAATCTAAATATTCATCTTGTATATTTATGCTCATCATTTCAGCTATTTCCTTATCTAACATATGTTGTGCCTTCATTTCTGTAATATTTCTTTTGGTAGGCATACAAGCAGTAATACACATGGAGCATAACATTGGACCACACTGAATACAGATACAGCATGTAAAAAATATTGCAATTATTACACACAGGATAGTCAGTAGTTTCCAGCCCCAGGCGGAAACAAGAGCCAAAAACCATCCAGAAAAAGTCCAAGTACCAGTCTCTGTATGGATTTCTGCAGCAATTTTATGCAATTTAGATATTGCATCATATACTGAAGGTGAGTGATCTGGGATAAAAACACAACAATTACTACCGATGATTCACCATGCACCACCTCGATCAGCTAATATCACATCTAGTACCATACGATTTTGGAGCGCTACAATCCTCGCAACTTGGAGCTCCTCAGTAATATTCCCAAGTGCCAGAGCTGCCTGATTGGTAACAGCTTCCACAACCCTAGTCAATTGTCTCACTTTCCTACTGTTTAACGCAACACCTACAAAGGGGAACAGTCCTAAATTAAAATCAACATATTGTTGCAGGCTAGTATCCGTTTGGTCTACCTCATTTGTACTTATTTCCCTTTTATATCTATTGTTAATGATGTCATTGAACAGTTTTAAATCTCGGTGATATGATGCAGGAGCCAAAAACACAGGGGGTAATAGAAAAGATACATAACACACACCTGACCACCCAACAGGTAGTTGGTAATATCCATAGTTACCACAAACAAAATATGTATTATGTGAAGCTGTAAAACTACTATTATTTACACTCTCAATAGTTAAAATCAAGGTACAATCGCTTATCCCTACTGGAATTCGTCCAATGCTTCGTATACATAAATCTGCTTCAGTTTTTGTAACAGAAATCACAAATTGTTCTTTCTTGTCAGAGTCTTGTATATTTGTGAAGACATATGGTATTGAAACATTGTCCGGTTGATACTCTTCCGATTCCCATTTAGTTCCTTTAGCTTGGGGATACCCATCTTTGTCTTGGTAGCACACTTTATTAAGGCGAAAAAGAAGTCCGCCCTCCTTACGTTTTCCAAATGCAAACAAAAGTATGTACCAAGCTTGACAAGAACCATTGTGTGAAAAAGGAAGAGGAATGAAAGGTGTTCCTCCTTTCTTTTGATGCGCAGGTATCATTCCACATACCCAACAGTTAGTAGTATTTGTAGCATTATGAGTATGATGCAACATCTGAATAAAAGTATTATTGAAGTACGATTGACCGTGCTTCTGCTCCTGATAGGGAAGCGTAAAGTAATAGTGATCCTCTGGTACTGGAGTAGTGGCAACAAAAAACTCACGAGCAGGAGACTTCTTTTCAATAAACCAGGTGATTGTTGCTGTAACCACCAAAACAACAACAAACCCCATAATACTAATGATCAATTTGTTATTCATTTTAGCAACAGTGATAATCGACCCTTTCAGAAATGAATTAAAAACAATCGTTGGAGCTCTTATCCCTGGGCAGCCGCTGATTTCTTCACCACGGGCCAAGACGGGTGTCACTACTCTAATGCACGGCTGATCCACCCCCCTTGCCACATTGGCTCTCCGTTTCACTAACCCAGGGCGGTAGCTCAACCAGTCTTTTCAAAACAAATTTCAGATTCTTTCTTTGGTCTCAAATTATATCGCGACACTCCAGAAGTCGTATGGTCCGGGAAGACCTCTGCAGATTCGTCAGGTGATATAGCACGGCCTTTCTCCGTAGTCAAAATCTCTCGATGATCGGTCAGCACAGCAGGTTCCACCAAGGTAGGTAGCACTCTCTTGCAGTGAGTACTATGGACCCAATTCTTTCGGTTTGTCACTCGAACTGCTGTCCTTGTCGCAAGGAGCACCTGTTCTGGGCCTCGCCACCTTGGTTCCAAGCTGCTTGATCTTTCAAAAGACTTAATCATCACCTGGTCACCAGGTCGGAGTTCATGGCCTTCACCTGTAGATCTGTCAGGAAGTGCTTCTCGAACCTGTTGATGAATAGAAACCAAATTGTCGGTTAACTGTGCCAAATAATCATTCATCATGACACAAGGTACATCATATACAGATTTTGGTTTAGGAACTCCCCAAATATTCATTGGTCTCCCAAATACTACTTCATAGGGGCTAAGGCTAAGTCGGGAGTGTGGCACTGACCTAATAGACAATTATGCCAATGGTAATGCATCCGGCCAAGTTAAGGATGTGGAAGCCTGTATCTTTGCTAATTTCAGCTTCAATGTAGCATTATACCTTTCCACCAACCCTGCTGATTGTGGGTGGAAAACCGCATGGAATTTCTGTTTGATCCCTAATCCTTTCAGGACACACTTAATAACTTCCCCAACAAAATGAGGTCCGTTATCACTCCATAAAAGTCTGCAAACACCAAATCTAGGGAAAAATTCTTTCAAAAGCACCTTTGCTGTGGTAATGGCAGTATTATCCTTTGTGGGGTACGCCTCTATCCATTTACTGAAGGCACAAACCACCACCAAGACATACTTTAAATTGTTGCAGCGTTCAAGCTCAATATAATCCATTTGTAGAACTTCAAAAGGTGCCGTTGGTGTAGCAAACCCTCCTGCAGGAGTACGTGTCCCTTTTCCAGGATTGTATTGTAAGCAGATCAAACAAGACTGTACTACTCTCTTAGCTGTACTGGAAATTTCTGGATGCTCCCAAACTTGCGTAAGCAACTTCGTTACTGTTGAAGCTCCAACATGTGCCAGCCCATGTGCCATCTGAACCATAGGTTGTACAAAAGCTATAGGCAATTTCCATTTATCCATCTGCTTATTCCGCCAACAGCCCTCATCATCCAATTCTCCATCTTTAGATCATTGCTCACATTCTTTCACAGAAGCAGATTTCTGTATATCTAATACGTCTTGTCTAGCATTATGTCAACGTTCAGCTTGTGACTTCACTACATACATAGAAGTAGTACTTCGCTGCATCGCAGTCTCACGTGCTACATGGTCTGCAAGAGCATTACCTTGCCCTATCTTATCGGTCACTTTCTTATGTGCACTACATTTCACAATAGCTAGTTTATTTGGATATGTCAATGCAGTCAAGAGGTTATGCACAAATTCTCCGTGCATTATCTGCATCCCGTGGGATGTGAGAAAACCTCTCTCCTTCCAAAGCAAACCAAAATCATGAGCCACTCCAAAAGCATAGCGGATGTCTGTGTAAATGTTCACACTTAAATCAGTACTAAGCTCACATGCTCGTGTCAAAGCTATTAGTTCAGCTGCTTGAGCTGACTTCTGTGGTATACGAGCTGTCTCCACTACCGTGTGTATTGTGGTGATTGCATATGCAGCTGAGGTCGTACCATCTGGCAACTTCAAACAAGACCCATCAACCCACAGTTCCCCGTCTACATCTAAAAGGGGCGTATCTTGTAAATCAACACGACCCTTTGTCTGTTCTTCGGTAAGGAATATACAATCATGTGTTTCTTGTGACTGAGGCTGAGTCACCGGATATGGCAACAAAGTAGCTGGATTTAGTGTCGCACATCTCTTCAGTGTAATGTGAGGAGCCAACAATGTCAACTCATAACCTGTCATACGGGCGCTAGTTAAATGTTGTGTCTTTGTTTGATTTAAAAGAGCATCAACCGCATGGGGTACTAGCACCAATAGCTTATGTGACAAAACTATCCCTTCACTCTGACGTATTGAGACAGCTGTTGCTGCAACTGAACGAAAACACCAGAGCAACGCTCGAGCGACAGGATCAAGTACTGCTGAAAAATATGCACAGGGACGCTGCTTATCGCCATGTGTCTGTACTAAAACTGACAATGGACATCCATCTTTCTCGTGTACGTAAAGTGCAAAAGGCTTCATGTAATCTGGAGTACCTAACACTGGTGCAGAACAAAGGGCTTGTCGCAGCTGCCGGAAAGCAGTTTCATATTCATCTGTCCATGGGAGGGGCATTAGAGTATCTTTAGTCAAAAGTGCTAGCAAAGGTTTGGCAATGTGTGAAAACCCTAATATCCATTGCTTACAAAAAGAAGTAAGACCAAGGAATGCACGAACATCTTTCTGAGTAGAGGGTACTGGTGTGTCTAAAATTGCTTGAATATGATCTGATGTAAGTGCACGGCCCTCCTTAGACAAAAGGTGACCTAAATAGGTTACCTTTGGTCTACAATATTGCAATTTCTTTCGTGACACTTTATGATGGTGTGAAGCAAGAAAAGAAAGTAAGGACAAAGTGCACTTTTCACATTGCTCCGGGGTATCAGCTGCCAACAAAATATCATCAACATATTGTATGAGAGCCACACCTTCAGGCAAAACAAAAGAATCAAGTTGTCGTTTTAACGCCTGACTATAAATACTTGGACTCTCCGTATAGCCTTGAGGAACTCTGCAAAATCTATATGATCGTTTATTCAAAGTAAAACCAAACAAATATCGGCTGTCAGGATGAATAGGGATTGAAAAAAAAGCATTCTTCAAGTCTATCACAGAGAACGTAGTTGCTGTCGGGGGAACCAAAGTAAGGAGTGTCGTGATGTCAGATACCACAGGATATTGTGGTATCACAATCTTATTGACTTCTCGTAAATCAATAATGAATCGGTAAATCCTAGTATCAGTATCCTTTTTCAGAATAGGAAGAATCGGACTGTTACAAACATTATACAGAACTTCCTCGACAACTCCAACTGCAATAAGATCATGCACAATTCGTGTGAGTGCTTCTTCGCCCTCCTGTGAAATTTTGTATTGAGGCAAACGTGGCAATACAACTCCCTCCTTGACACTAATATGTACCGGTGGAATAATCCTTTGTCCCACATCAGTATCTGAAGTCGCCCACAAAGTACTAGGGAGTGAAGCTAATGCAACATCCTCTTTAACAAGACAAACTCTTTCCATCACAGGATGATTATCATTTAAAATAACACGCACCCCTTCAGGAGAGCATCGTATTGTAGCCCTGAAATACTTGAGCATATCAAGACCCACAATATTGTCTGGTGTATTTGGAGAAAGCAAAAATGGACATGGAGCAGTAAATTTATCAACATGGAATGCAAGTGGTTGTGACAATGGGCTAGGGGAAGGTGTTCCATCAAAACCTATTGATGTAATGGTTAAGCCAGATAGGGGAGCCCTTGGAATCAATTGTTTAGACAAGGCGCTACGAGTAGCTCCTGTATCAACCAGAAACTGATCAGTAAGACCCAAAACATGTACTGTAACATAGGGACCCCTCTGATCTACTGGAACTTCAACTGATTCCTTACCCCATCCTAGGCAATCCTATGCATAAGCAGAATCTTGGAAATCAGGCTGCACATGATCAGACATCTGGTATTGGTTCCGTCTATCAAAAGTGTTAAACCCATCCTGCCCTTGTGTATTAGCATCAACCCTAGCATGATCATTTGTGCTTCTTCTAGGTCCTGAATATCCTGAGCGATTTTTCATTTGTCCCCGACCACGTGAACACTGCTGAACACGTAGTGCTGGACAATCGGCAGCCCAGTGCCCAAATTTCTTACAATACGCACACTGATCATCAGACAAATTCGAACAAGTGTAAGAAGAACCATAAGATCCACGTCCCCCTCTATCACTACCTCTAAAAGGCTTGAGCCAACATAACCTTCGTCTTTAATTCTTTAATCTTTTTCTCCTCGCTACCTTTTGCTTCTAATTCCTGTCGTTCATAATACTGAGCCATAGTCAAAAGAGAAACCGGAGTAGAGGTAGTCCATGAACTTTCACTAGCTTTTAGACGACTAGCTATTCCTGGTAACAGATTTGCAACATATTTATCGACGAACAAATGTCTGCCCGTATCATCTGACAATGACTGACCGCTAAAATCATGAAATGCTTCTTCAAAGCGTGTAAAGAAATCAGAGACCGATTCATCTGCCTTTTGTTTACAAGACGCTAAAACAGTCCAATCTATCTTTTTAGGGGGAATAATCATTTTCAACTTAACTAATATGGCTGCAGGAAGATCTAGAATCAACTGATATGGCTTTTTCGCAGGTTCCCTATCCCCGTCCATCTGTTCTATTTCTTTCCATGATGCCCCAAAAACTGTACGATCATCAATTTTACGAACAGTTCTCCACATATCTGGCGGTAATATCAATCCGAAAAATAAATCAATGTCAGCTAAAGTCATAGTACAAGAACTAATTGCTCCCTCAACTTCCTCATAAAAGGCGGCTGGATTTTTCCGCGAGTCAGGTAATGCTGTTTTAAGTGCCATTACATCTGCCCTATTCCAAGGAGTATACACCCAATTATAAATAAAATAACCCTTAGCATCAACAGAAGTTTTATCATCATTTGTACCCAATCCTTTAGGAGGAACATACAAAGGCTCGGCCTCCCGCATTGGTTTCGCGTGAACTATTATAGTCTTATCTGTTTCAAAGATGGAAGCTTGCGCCCCTTCGGTCTGAGATGCTCGTGCAACTGCGTCCGCAGCCCTTTTCTCTTCTTGCAAACGGACTGCCATAATACGTAATTTCATTAAACGCCTGATTGCATCAGCCACCTGGGAGAAAACAAAAAGACCATCACGCATTTGCTTATGATCAGCTGCTACATCATCGGGCTCTAACTCATCAGAATATTTCCGATATAGTTCAATAACTTCTGAGCCAAATGCCTCAGTAAAATATAGCTGCTCCTTTTCCGTCCACCCTTTCATGTTGTCTAAAAGTTCAGAAGCAGAAACAACGCTACGAATTGTTTTACGAGCAATAGATCTAAGCTCAGACGCACAGTCAGCAGGCAGCATAGAGCGACTGTCGAGCATCTTCTGTTGCTCCGAACTGGAGACTTTAGGTAACTCATGAGGGGCAGAAGGGACGACATACGGAGGTGGAGGGCGATCTAGTAACAATAAATCATCATGTGGTTTATTAAGGATAGGATAGAGAGGTTGCCTAACAGTGTATTGGCCAGTTACCTGTAGCTTACGTTCTTTCTCTTCTAGCTCCTTTAAGTCATTTCTTTCTTTCTTTCTTTCTCATTTCCAATGCTTTTACATATATATTCTTCCGCTGCTCTTTCTCCAGCAAGGCTTGCTCACGCTTCACTCGTCCACACGCTTCTTTCTCCCACATTCGTACACAGTCAAACATATCTTGCCTAGACTTTTGCTTACACATACATTGTTCCACATACTCAATCTTTCGCAAATCAAATGACCCATGCATAGGCCAACGTAACTCAGGATCCACGCGGGTGTATTTATTCCATAATTTGCTGTACATTATAGAAGAAAGACCATGTTTAACATACATATCTCTATTTGGCGTCCCCTCTGGGGGTGCCGGTTGCGATTCTTCCAGTCTCAAATTGGTACCATTACAAAAGCAACACATCCTACGAAGTGCGCTAAAAACAGGCATGCCAAAAATAGTGCAGAATATGCAATATTATAATCAAAGTAGCACTTACGGTGCCATTCAAATCAAAATTAAATTGGAGAAAATTCTCCTCATTACCTTCCTATATAAATTGCAATTTATATATCAAATCCAAAGAATACAAATTGACTAGTCACCCAAATCACGAGAGCCACAGTAAGTAGTGCTAAACTACATTACCAAACACAGGCATCAAAACCCACAGCAAGTGCCGTAAAACGGCTCTTACCAATCACAGGGTGTCCAGGTTCCAACTGCCAAGTTCTAAAATCAACCAAATGGTCACTGCATGACGAATGAACAAAAAGGATCTCAGTCGAGGACCGGCGCCACCTGGATGGTCAAATCAGAAAGAAGGGAAAAACGCCGTGGTTGCCAAGACTCGGGTCTCCTCAGGCATTGATCGTCCGCAGCGAGATTCCAATCCTTCGTCGCGACCAATCCATTGGGCATCCGAGTCGCCGATGAGTCCCTGTTCGGGCGCCAATTTGTTGAAGTAAGCCTCAGCAAGGCCTACTAGTGCAAGGGGTTCACCTTTCTCTGCACAAAGTCCTCAGACCATGTAGGAAGAAGTTGGCACAGAAACTGGAATAAAAGACAAAAGTTTATTAACCTCATGAGGTGGTACTACAGTTCAAACAGCACCCTAGGGTAATGTCTGAAGTAGCACACTGAACTGAGAGAGCATGGTCCTTTTATACCCACACAGGGGCTAAAAGGAGATGGTACAATTATGGAAACAAGACTTGTATACATGTAAGGTCATGTGGAAAATGCACAGTCGACAGGTAGGAGGAGCTAACAATTTCCAAGGACTAACAGCTGCAGACCTTACTGAGCATGTGCGAAAGTAAGAGATGCTAAATATAACTTGTCACTAGGCAGATTTCAAGAGCAATTAACAGAAAGGTAGGACAGAGCACATGGTGAGCACATGGCAGTATGTAGCAGAGAAAATGGCTGCCATGAATACAAAATGGATTCCGCAAAATGTTCACAATAGTTACTAAATACAAGATGTCTTCTGCTAATGCTTAATCTAATCACTGCTAAATTACAACAGTCCTATGAGCATCAGACTGCCATTGCCAATATGACCACCGCCAACAGCGCAGGTGGAAGTGGCACATGTTGTCCATGGGGAATGCCCCATGGGCCAATGGCCTGGCACTGGCAGGTTGCCAGCAGCTTAAAGACTGGCAATGCCACCTGTTTGTGACACCAGACCAGTATTACGAACAGCGCTACCCTCCAGGTATGTTCCCGCTTTCCTGCCAGCCTTTTCTTGGTAATGAAACCCCCATGCAAATGTTGGTGGGAATGTGGTGTGGTGTGCCCCTGGGTGCCCCTGCACTCCTGGCATGGCAGTGCAGGGGGCTCCATGCCCAGGCCCTTTGTGCTTTCCACTGCCTGATTTGCAGTGCTAGGAGCAGCGTGTGCTGTCATAGCCAATGCACCCCAAAATTGGCGCTGACTCTATTTGATCCATCATCACAGGGCTGACATGAGGAGACAGATTTCTACCCGCCATCCCAGCGTGTAACTCATACTGCCACCCACAAAGAGTACACTGCACTATCAGTCTTACCAACCCCAGACTTGCCCATGCACCATCCCCCGCCCGTCAATGTGAAATTGTGCACCATGATGTTCACAGACATACACCATATATTGTGTTTGTGTGGTTATTTCCCCATTCCTATGTGGCTCACATGGTTGTGTCAGAGTAGTTATGGGCTCAGCCTGTATGTGTTGTGACCTACAGATTGTGATCTGTAGTGTATATTTTCCCTAGTGGCACAGTTCTGATCAGCGTCAATATGTGTGGCTCCACACTACCCCAGTTTAGTTACACTGAGTAGTGCCATGAATCCTGTGATACAGGATCACCCTGCCATTCCCCATGCGGCTGCCCAGATGACTTTTCCCTGCATCCAGAGACGCATCCTTACTGCATGATGGAAAAGTGGCTGCCTTATGAGGATATGTTGTTTATGTGCGGGATTGTGGTGCTTCCCGCACCTGTCTGAGTAATGTTGGCTAAGGTTGCATTTTAATGTATGCTGTAAGATGAAGCACCTGTGTTTTGACAATGGGACAAGGCAATTGCGAGGTGTTTCTGCAAGGGAGTCCACCATGACGTAACCCCAGGAATGGTATTGACTGACTTCCTAATCTCTGATGTCTTGGTTGTGTTGGTAGGGTTTGTTTGACTATATGCAAGGGATGTTGTGACGATACAACCACAGGCACAGTAATTAGACATGCCTTCCAACCTATGTGCTGCTTTTGTACATGTTGGTATGTAGCCCTGGTGATTGACACATGTACAGGTTGTGTATGTGTTGTGGTGCATGGCACTACCAAGGCGTGTGTACATGTGTTGCTTACGTTTGAATGGTGCAACTTGATTTGTGTGCACTTCTGCGCTCCTTTCACAAGCATTGAGTGTGTCCTATGTGCCTCCCCCTTCTTGCATTTGACAATTTTGCATTAATTTCCCCCCATGCAACTTACCCTGCATTTGTGGTGGTTCCTGGTAGTCTGAGCTTTCCCGTCCTCCGATTCCAGTGACCAGTTCCTCCGGGATGACCACTGCAACCATCTCGTCCATCTCGTCCAGGTCCTCTTGTGGTGCTGGACTTTCACTGCCAGTTTGGAGTTCTGCCTTCCTGTTCGTTGACATTTTCTCCTTTGTTCTTCGCTTACAATCATGCCAGTGTTTCTTGCACTCGGTTACGGTTCGTCAATCTTGTCAACTATCTGCTGCCATATTGCCTCTCTCCTGACAACTGGCAACGTGGAGGTGATGAAGAGTCGATATTGGGGCTCCGTCATCTCTCTCACAAGGATTTCTTGCTCCTCCTCACTAAAACAACATTTGCGCTTTTTCTTCTTCCCCCCTGGGACTTGTGTGTGTCCTCCTGGCTGGTTCCTGGTTGTGTGGCGTCACCCTGGGGTCTCTCCTGGCCTGCAGGTTCCATTGCCTCTACTTTGCAATGTTTTCTGCATTAGCGTCTAAAGTTGAAGCTAATGCAGGCTTAAAATGGTGCATATCCGTTTGCAACATATTTACATGCCATAAGACAGGTTAGAGTCAGTTTTGCAGTTAAAGTCAGTTTGCCTTACGACAGGGCGCAAGGGTTAAGGTCATTTTTTTTACTCTAACCAGTTTTTAGCACCATTGTTAAACTTTTTGACGCAAAACTGCGTTTGCACAGTTTTGCATGGAAAAAGTATAAGCATGGGCCCAAGAGTGTATGTGTCAAGGGTGGATTAAAAGCAAGTGCATCATCCTTGCTGCAGTCTTCAAAGCCCTCTACCAAAATATCCCACTTCTGTGCAATAAAATATTTTCTCAGATCACTCGTTCCTCCCTGTGTAACAGGGTGCTCTCTGATAGAAACCAAGAAAGCAAGACCTTGGTCCAAATTACAATAGTCGCCGGAAGTCATTCCTTCCAGTGCAGTGCAGTGGTGGCTAGTGACATCTGAAAGTAGCGAGGCGAATCACCAATAGCAGGTCTCAGGGCTCACGGCTAATGCATACATGCCAGCAATACTGTGTTAACAACAAAAGTACTTACCGACATCGGTTTCTGGAACCACCATCCAGTTGGTGTCTTCAGAGAAGGCACTATGGACCTCTGCTCCTGTGTATTGCACATTAACTTCTGCAAAGACTGAAGTGGCCACTGCCTCCTCCTCGCCTCTGACTTCATCTAATCTGCAGTGACAGCAGCACAGGCTTGCTGACTTATCCAGCTCCCATTGCGTCTCAGGGGTTGGTGGAGGAGAGAAAACATAACTCTGCCTGCAGAGACAGCACAAGCCACTGCATTAGATACCCCAGCATGTTCATTCCTGCACTGAAGCAGTAGCCAAGATCAGACCTTCAGGTCTTGTCTATTCACTTGCTTCAAAATGTCAACGTGCTCCACCAAAAGTGTCCGAGTTCTGGATGGCTGAGCAAGAGATGTAGATACTTGCACACACTGGAGAAACCGTCCCAGGAGCCAGCGACGGTGGACCGGGGGACCCCGGCACAGCGAAGCGGCACCCTCCCTGGAGAAGGCACGGAGGGAGAGACTACGTGCTACTGCAGCTGTGGCGTCGTTCAGTGGAGGGAAGTCCAGCTCCCGGTTGGAGGCGACAGGAAGAGAAGTGTGGCAGTCAGACTCGGAAGAGGAATCTGAAGGCTCAACAGCACCGAGTATAGAACTACAGGTGGTGACCGCAGGGACCTCTGAAGACATAATATGACACCTCTGCAAGGGACTGGGACACACATTGAGAAGCCCTTCACAGGGAGCCTACGAAACAATGGACTACGCAACTCCGGGTTCAGAAGAGTCTGGACGGGGCGTGACCTAGAGCCGAGGGCCCTGTGCCACACACACCTCACAGGAAGCGTTAACTTGATCACAACTAGTTTGAATGGGGGGTTGTTTTTTCACCTGTCCTGGGTTAGGGGAGTTGGCCGCTACACCTCCCGACGAGTAGCCCTGAAGAAAAATACTGTATCCACATGACCCAGCTATGGCAAGAGGACACAAAATAACAGTCATATAATAATGAAACCTAATGGGGGACTCACAACACTATAAGGTGGTATCCTGGAATATCAGAGGTATGTACAATATGACTAAACAATACAAGGTATTCTCCTATCTGCAAGGAATGGAGACCCATATAGCGATGATGCAGGAAACGCAGCTGACAGCTACTGAGGGGGTGGCGCTGCAGAGAAGATGGAGGAGTCAGGTGTATTATACAACCTACTGGGAGTAAGCGCGAGGAACTCTAATATGGATCAGGGAATGAGTTCCTTTTCAGAAAACAGGAACACTCATCGACAAATATGGGTGCTACGTAGTGGTCACTGGCCGGCTTGGGGGGGGGGCAGGGTATCGCACTCATTAGTATGTATGCACCAAAGCCACATTGGCCCCTCACCTAATACACGCAGTATTGATCGGGGGACTTTAACTGTGTGGCCAACACTGAGTTAGACAGATCACACCCCGCTAAGGGAATCACCAGTGAGTACAATAGGTGAAAAATTCAAAGAGTGGCAAGCTGAATGGTGGCTGATAGATTCCAGGAAACTCCTCTACCCAAGTGCCAGAGATTATTCCTTCTTTTCCACTATGCATGATTTACACATACACTTAGATACCTTTCTCTGCTCACCAGAGGTACATAATCAGATCCGGGAAGTGGAATATTTGGGGAGGAAAATTTCTGACCACAATCCTGTTTTTCTCCAATTGGCCTGGGAAGGGACCAAGCTGCGCATATAAACCTGGCGCCACAAACCAGAATCCTTAGAGGACCCAGCCTTCCAAGAGTAGGTGGGGGAGGCACATCAGAAGCTATTTTGAGGAAAATGCGGCTTCTGTCCAATGTCCCCAGATAATGTGGGATGCATTTAAAGTAGTAATCAGAGGGAGATGTATAGCCGTATCGATGGGAATTTGGAAGTCACTACTAAGGGAGATCAGGACAGCAGAAGCTGAGTTACGCACGATAGAAAAACAAAGACCAGATCAACCTGAGCTGCAAAGGGAGGTGGGCGAGGCCAGAGAGAAGTAGCGGAGTACACTGAAAGACTCCTCTGATTTGACTATAAAAATTACATGGTAAGAACCCATGCTGAGAGGGACAAAACAGGCACAGTGTTAGCGTGGCTGGCCAACCCTTCAAAGAGAGGGACTACAATCATAGAGATCATCACCCCCACGAGGCACAGATTATACCATCAGGGAGAGATCAACCATCATTTCCTAGAGTACTACAAAACTCTTTACACAAGCGTCACAGAGGGGAAAGGAGAAGACATACAAGCATTCCTGGAACCTCTCCCATGCCAACACCTCACTGATGAAGAGAAAGAAGCTATAGGAGTCAACATAGAGGAGACAGAAATCAGAGAAGCCATTAAGGGCCTAGCATGAGGGAAAACCCCAGGCACAGATGCATGCCCCATAGAATTTTAAGCCACATACATTAATGAACTGGCCCGAAACTAGTGCAGTTATATAGTGAGGAAGAGAACAGAACTGCCTTCAACTAGAGAGGCACTGATAATCCCATTGCTGAAACCCGGTAAACCGGCAGACGACAGCAGAGCCTACAGGCCCCTATCCATACTTAACTCAGACTACAAGATTCTTAGTCGCATACTAGCAACAAGGTTACTGCCATTTATGACTCGCTTGGGCAACACAGACCAGGCCGGGTTCATCCCGACCCGGAACACAGATCAGAATATTCGCCGGGTTATCCACATATTAGATGCTGACATACCAAACAAAAGAACTACGACGATACTTGCAGTGGACATAGAGAAGGCATTCGATAGCCTGGAATGGAAGTACTTGTATGCAGTCCTAGAGCACATGGGGCTGGGCGAGGGATTCATTAGATGGACGCAGTTGCAATACACAGATCATAAAGCCCGAATAAGAACCGGGACTACCATATCCGAGCTATACTGGGTAGAGGGGCACAAGGCAGGGGTGCCCCCTCTCGCCCATGCTATTTGCATTGGCAGTGGAGCCTTTGGCTGTCCAAGTACAGATTGCTACTTGGTACTAGGGGCTACGGTATAAGGACTATCATCACAGAATAGCGCTTTATGCAGATGATCTACTTATGTTCTTAGGGGACTTGGGTCTGGATCTAGAGGGAGTCCAGGCACTCTTAGCACAATTCAGCAGACTAACAGGGCTAGGGGTAAACTGGCAGAAATCCCATCTCTACCCACTTTCTAAGGGCAGTGACCCACTTGAGGAGCTGGGACATGTCTCTTGGGAACCTCTGTGCATGGCCTACCTGGGAGTCAAGGCTTATCACGCCAAGGCTGATATTCTAGAGGGCAACTTATGTAGTGCCAACAAGGCACTGAAAACAAATATGGGATTTGGAAGACACTTCCATTGTCAGTAGCCGGGAGGAAAGCACTTATTAAAATCGCGACGCTGCTAAGACTCATACTATTTTGCGGTCGCTCTGGATTCCTGCTGCGCTTTTCAGGGAGCTGGACTCCTTGATAACTGCATTCATATGGGGGCCAGGAGATGGCGGGTGGCTCTCACCACACTGAAAAGACCGTGAGAGGAGGGGCCTTGGCAGTCCCTGCCCACAAACCATACTATCTGGTGGCCCAATTGTAATGGCTGACCCAGTGGACAGCAGCATGTCAACTCCGAATGGATGGGGAGGCCTCAGTAATTCCTCCCCTCCCCAGGTTAGCAGGCCTGCTCTGTTGGTTCAACGGGGCCAATCCGTCGGCTACCCCGGAGGTCTGTGTCCTTCATAATTGTTGAAAGAGATGTCTCCAAAAGACTGACACAAGCACACCTTACATACCTGATATCCCAATGACATGGCTAAGATGGATGTCCCATAGAGGCAGTTGGGGAGGATTGGCAACTTGGGAAGGGAGCTGGGCCACACGGATTGGAGATTTATTCAGGGATGGGAGCCTGATGCCCTTTGAGGACTTCAGACAGGAATATGATCTTTCACAAGGACAGTTTCTGCTACACAGAGCGGTCACCCACCCCATCCACACACATTGGCACCTGGGAGGCAAAGAACCCAGGCCTCATGAGGTCAGCAGCTATATAGTGACCTCAGAAGGTGCATACAAGGCCATTATCAGCTTATATGGGGAAATTCATAGGGGAGCAATGCACCCCCTTGAGGGCCTGCAAGGGAAGTGGGAGGCGGGCCTGGGGATCCCGGTACCAGAGAAATCCTGGGAGCAGATACTAGAGAGGGCACTAAAGGTGTTTCGAAATGCTAGGTTTCAACTCATACACTTTTATATTATACACAGAGCATATCTTACTCTGAGACGGCTTTGCAATCACTTCCGAGTGGCAGACGCACAGTGTCAACACTGCAGGGAAGCAGCAGTAGACTTCATAGACATGATGTGGGCTTGTGCAAACTTAACAGAGCACTGGAGAGAAGTAAAAACATATGTAGCGGAGATTACAGACCGTGAAGTATCTTGCACATCGGGCCACTGTCTCCTCCATTGGTGCTCACATACCCCCAAGAACAAAGGGCCAGATGTAGCATTGTTCCAAATTGCGACTTGCAATTTGCGAGTCCCAGCTACTCGCAAATTGCAACTCGCAATTTGGAATGCAGAAAAGTGTCTCAGACACCTTCTGCGAGTCGCTATGGGGTCGCAAAGACCCACCTCATTAATATTAATGAGGTGGGTCGCAATTTGCGACCCCATAGCGATTCAGGGCACTCACGGGGATGGTGGCCTGCTGGGAACAGCAGACCACTATGTCCGTGACTGCTTTTAAATAAAGCAGTTTTTTTTTTCAAAGTGCAACCCATTTTCCTTAAAGGAAAACGAGCTGCACTTTGAAAAAAAAAACGAAACCTTTAGTTTTGGTATTTTTCAGGGCAGGCAGTGGTCCATGGGACCACTGCCTGCTCTGAAAAATTATTTTTAATGCCAGACACAAAGGGGAAGGGGTCCCATGGGGACCCCTTCCCGTTTGCGACTGGGTTACCATCCACTTCAAGTGGATGGTAACTGCGAGTCCATTTGCGACCGCAAATTACATCGCATTGCGAGTCGCAAATAGGAAGGAATGCACAGGGTGAGAATCAGCCCATAGGGAAAGTCACCCACAAGCTTATTGCTACTGGAATCCCAGCCAGCACAGTGGAACAATGCATGAGCTTGCACGCATAGCCCATTACAGGCTATAGGTTAGGGCGGGGAGCAGCATGGGAGTGGGGGCATCAGGACATTGATACTTTACACAATATGGATACTAAATAAGATGCCGAAGTTATAACCTAGTTTTAGCAATATATGAGCAAACATTGGACTTAAGGCCACACTAAGGGAAGGGGAATTGAAACAATACCCAACAGAAATATCACCAAAACTAGCCAGTCATACATGAATGGGCAGATGGAATACATCTAATTACTTTAAGACAGTGTCTGTAATCAGTAAAGTCACCACATTTCATAATGGTAGATTGAAATTAATGACTACTGTGGAGATAAATGTATAAGGGCTGAGAAATGGTACAGTTCTGAAGAGGAATGTATTTGTACTAAAATTTCAATAAAATCTGTTTAAAAAAAAAGTCTTAAAAAATCGAAAACATGGTTATAAACAACAATAAATGAAACACTTTGCCCCAGATTTGAAAGGGCCTAGCGCCTCCCGACGCCTCATTAGTGTCATTTTTTTTACGCTAATGTGTCCCAACGAGGCCAAAATTACTGTGCCATATTTACAAAGTGGTGTAATGTATGCATTGTGCCACTTTGTAACCCCTTGCTTCACATTATGCATGCGCCAGGCATAATGTGAAGCAAGGGGGGTGTTCTTCCATTGGGGGGACCGCAAAAAATCACACATTGGAATCTAAGAGATTCCACTGCTTCATTTTTTGCAGCTACGTTTAACACTTGCACGGATCAGGCTTTAAAAGGGGGCACACCATTGCTTTTAATAGGCCCCTATGTAATGTGCAGGATTAGCACCAAAATGTTGGCGCTAATCATACACAGTACATCAATAGCATCAAAAATGTTGATGCTATTGTCCCTACCCTGCACCATGGTGCACCGTGTATTAAATACGGCGCACACATGGTGGCAGTAGGGGGACGTTAAGGGGTGCAGGAAAAGTGGCGCCACTTTTCTTAAATTAGGCTCTTTATTTATTCAATGTCCTGCAAGAAGCAACTCTGTGCTAAAACACTCTTCGCGTGACCGTTCTCAGAATACACCACAGAGGGAGGTGACATCAGTGAAGTGAGGAAGAGCCTTAGAGCCAACAAATCCAACCACTCCTGAAGCTGCGGATTTCAGTATGATAGTAGCACTATGATTGGTCAGAGCAGACGAATGTAACGCTCCTTTTCAGACAAGAAGCCTATGTATGCATTCTGCCCGGCTGCTGCACAACTCACAGATTGCTGTGTGTGAAGCGTGCATGTCGGGCTGGCCGTCCTAAGACAGACGGCCAATACAACATGCACACTTTGGCCCTGATTTATACTTTTTAGTGCAAAACTGCACTAACGCAGTTTTGCACCAAAACGTTTAGCACTGGCTTGCACTATTTCTGAGCACCAGCCAGGCACCATATTTATGGAATGGTGCAAGCCGGTGCAAAGGGTAGGTTAGCATTAAAAACAATTACGTTAGCCACATGGGGCTGGTAGTATGGGAGAAGAGGGTTTTGCACCAAAAAATGACGTTAGGCAGGTTAGAGTAAAAAAAAAAATGACTCTAACCAGCCTAGCATCATTGTCTGATGTAAAACCATCCATACCACATGACTCCTATCTTCGAAAAGACAGAGGTCATGCCCACCACCCCAATTGCCAGCACAGGGGACAAGGGTCCCCTGGGCATGGTCATTGCACCCAGTGCCATGTAGAGGGACCCATTTCAGGGCCCCCAATGGCACTTTAAAAATTAAAAATAAAATACCTACCTGTACTTACTTATACTTACCTGGGATGGGGTCCCCCATCCTCCGCTGTCCCTCTGGTGTGGGTAGGGGTGTCCTTTTTTTGTATCTGGTTTTATATCTTTAATATGCTGTAAATGAACTGAATAAAAATATATATTGTTGATAGAGCTTCTATCCTGTTAGCCTACTCTGTTTGTAGCCCAAACCGTACATCTAAAAATTGTTGTAGTATATGACATACAAAATGATGGATATTGATATTTTTAGAGATACGGCTTTTGAGGAATATCATTCCCATGATCAATGTTTGTGGTTCATAATTTAGTTTTACTCTTCAGGGGTGTCCTTGGGTCCTGGGGAGGGCACCTTTGGGCTTATTCCATGGTGTTCGACCATGGAAATAGGCTCACAGGTCCCCTAACGCCTGCCCTGATCCAGGTGTTAAATAATGGTGCAAATCAAGCATTTCACCATTATTTGACCTCCTCCTCCCCCCGTGCGTGATTTTAGTACGGAGGATAAAAATGGCGTTAAGGTCATAGAGTCATTTCTTGCACTGGAACACCTACCTTGCATCTCATTAAGGCAAGGTAGGTTTCCACTTCCCAAAAATTTCTTTAACTCCATATATTTGGAGTTAGACTGGTCTAGTCCCAAAGTATAAATATGAAGTTAGTTTTGCACTGAATTAGAGTAAAAAACAATTGCGCTAATTTGGTGCAAACAGAGTATAAATATGCCCCTAGGTTTCCACGTCCAATAAAATGACTTTAACTCCATAAATTTGGCACTAGACGAGTCTAGCGCCAAAGTATAAATATGGAGTTAGTTTTGCACCGAATATGCGTAAGAAAAATGACACAAATTTGGCGCAAAACAAGTATAAATATGCTCCTTTATGATTTAGGCAACTGTGTGAAAGTCTGAAGGGCCCGCCATCGCAGTCATACTTGAAGTGCATGGTGCACTCAAATGGTAATGACCATTACCATCTGTTTGCTGCTGTGCTCGCAGCAGGTGGGGCGACACTTTCCCGCTCTAAATGAGAATGGGGTCGCTATGGGGTCGCAAAGACCCACCTCATTAATATTAATGAGGTGGGTCGCAATTTGCGACCCCATAGCGATTCAGGGCACTCAAGGGGATGGTGGCCTGCTGGGAACAGCAGACCACCATGTCCGTGACTGCTTTTAAATAAAGCAGTTTTTTTTTTCAAAGTGCAACCCGTTTTCCTTAAAGGAAAACGAGCTGCACTTTGAAAAAAAAAATGAAACCTTTAGTTTTGGTATTTTTCAGGGCAGGTAGTGGTCCATGGGACCACTGCCTGCTCTGAAAAAATATTTTTAATGGCAGACACAAAGGGGAAGGGGTCCCATGGGGACCCCTTCCCGTTTGCAACTGGGTTACCATCCACTTCAAGTGGATGGTAACTGCGAGTCCATTTGCGACCGCGAATTACATTGCATTGCGAGTCGCAAATAGGAAGGGAACACCCCTTCCTATTTGCGAGTCGGAAATGCATTTTGCGAGTCGGTTCTGACTCGCAAAATGCATTTCTCCATTGCAAAGTGGCTTTAGCGACTCGCAAACGGCGATTTTCGCCGTTTGTGAGTCGCTAAACCTTTGCTACGTCTGGCCCAAAGCCACTGGTAAGGTGCAAAACCTTGCATATACCTTGCCAAAAGTGAGATAACAAAGAACTGAAAAAGACCTCTAGCCCCCAACCTCCATTGCTGGAAGAGGGAATTAGAACGCTGGGCAGAATACGAAAGCTTAGTACTGCAACAAGAACTCAGGCAGGGCAGGGGCTCCCTAGAGCTAACGCGTGCTTGGGAACAGCTGGATGCACTGAAAGATGAGACTAGGATATCCCTTACTGATTCTAGAGAACCTGCACCATCAACCACCAACTAAGAATGCACAGCTCCTAGAACAGGGTGAGAATTAGCCCATAGGGAAAATCACCCACAAGCTTATTGCCACTGGAATCCCAGCCAGCACAGTGGAACAATGCATGAGCTTGCACGCATAGCCCATAACAGGCTATAGGTTAGGGCGGGGAGCGGCATGGGAGTGGGGGCATCAGGACATTGATACTTTACAGAATATGGATACTAAATAAGATGCCGAAGTTATAACCTAGTTTTAGCAATATATGAGCAAACATTGGACTTAAGGCCACACTAAGGGAAGGGGAATTGAAACAATACCCAACAGAAATATCACCAAAACTAGCCAGTCATACATGAATGGGCAGATGGAATACATCTAATTACTTTGAGACAGTGTCTGTAATCAGTAAAGTCACCACATTTCATAATGGTAGATTGAAATTAATGACTACTGTGGAGATAAATATATAAGGGCTGAGAAATGGTACAGTTCTGAAGAGGAATGTATTTGTACTAAAATTTCAATAAAATCTGTTTAAAAAGAAAGTCTTAAAAAATCGAAAACATGGTATAAACAACAATAAATGAAACACTTTGCCCCAGATTTGAGAGGGCCTAGCGCCTCCCGACGCCTCATTAGTGTCATTTTTTTTACGCTAATGTGTCCCAACGAGGCCAAAATTACTATGCCATATTTACAAAGTGGTGTAATGTATGCATTGTGCCACTTTGTAACCCCTTGCTTCACATTATGCATGCGCCAGGCATAATGTGAAGCAAGGGGGGTGTTCTTCCATTGGGGGGACTGCAAAAAATCACACATTGGAATCTAAGAGATTCCACTGCGTCATTTTTTGCAGCTACGTTTAACACTTGCACGGATCAGGCTTTAAAAGGGGACACACCATTGCTTTTAATGGGCCCCTATGTACTGTGCAGGATTAGCACCAAAATGTTGGCGCTAATCATACACAGTACATCAATAGCATCAAAAATGTTGATGCTATTGTCCCTACCCTGCACCATGGTGCACTGTGTATTAAATACGGCGCACACATGGTGGCAGTAGGGAGACGTTAAGGGGTGCAGGAAAAGTGGCGCCACTTTTCTTAAATTAGGCTCTTTATTTTTTCAATGTCCTGCAAGAAGCAACTCTGTGCTAAAACACTCTTCGCATGACCGTTCTCAGAATACACCACAGAGGGAGGTGACATCAGTGAAGTGAGGAAGAGCCTTAGAGCCAACAAATCCAACCAATCCTGAAGCTGCGGATTTCAGCATGATAGTAGCACTATGATTGGTCAGAGCAGACGAATGTAACGCTCCTTTTCAGACTAGAAGCCTATGTATGCATTCTGCCCGGCTGCTGCACAACTCACAGATTGCTGTGTGTGAAGCGTGCATGTCGGGCTGGCCATCCCAAGACAGACGGCCAATACAACATGCACACTTTGGCCCTGCGGCCAATACAACATGCACACTTTGGCCCTGATTTATACTTTTTAGTGCAAAACTGCACTAACGCAGTTTTGCACCAAAACGTTTAGCACTGGCTTGCACTATTTCTGAGCACCAGCCAGGCACCATATTTATGGAATGGTGCAAGCCGGTGCAAAGGGTAGGTTAGTGTTAACAAAAATTACGTTAGCCACATGGGGCTGGTAGTATGGGAGAAGAGGGTTTTGCACCAAAAAATGATGTTAGGCAGGTTAGAGTAAAAAAAAAAATGACTTTAACCAGCCTAGCATCATTGTCTGATGTAAAACCATCCATACCACATGACTCCTATCTTCGAAAAGGCAGAAGTCATGCCCACCACCCCAATTGCCAGCACAGGGGACAAGGGTCCCCTGGGCATGGTCATTGCACCCAGTGCCATGTAGGGGGACCCATTTCAGGGCCCCCAATGGCACTTTAAAAATTAAAAATAAAATACCTACCTGTACTTACTTATACTTACCTGGGATGGTGTCCCCCATCCTCCGCTGTCCCTCTGGTGTGGGTAGGGGTGTCCTTTTTTTGTATCTGGTTTTATATCTTTAATATGCTGTAAATGAACTGAATAAAAATATATATTGTTGATAGAGCTTCTATCCTGTTAGCCTACTCTGTTTGTAGCCCAAACCGTACATCTAAAAATTGTTGTAGTATATGACATACAAAATTATGGATATTGATATTTTTAGCGATACGGCTTTTGAGAAATATCATTCCCATGATCAATGTTTGTGGTTCATAATTTAGTTTTACTCTTCAGGGGTGTCCTTGGGGCCTGGGGTGGGCACCTTTGGGCTTATTCCATGGTGTTCGACCATGGAAATAGGCTCACAGGTCCCCTAACGCCTGCCCTGATCCAGGTGTTAAATAATGGTGCAAATCAAGCATTTCACCATTATTTGCCCTCCTCCTCCTCCCGTGCGTGATTTTAGCACGGAGGATAAAAATGGCGTTAAGGCCATAGAGTCATTTTTTGCACTGGAACACCTACCTTGCATCTCATTAAGGCAAGGTAGGTTTCCACTTCCAAAAAATGTCTTTAACTCCATATATTTGGAGTTAGACTGGTCTAGTCCCAAAGTATAAATATGAAGTTAGTTTTGCACTGAATTAGAGTAAGAAAAAATTGCACTAATTTGGTGCAAACAGAGTATAAATATGCCCCTAGGTTTCCACGTCCAATAAAATGACTTTAACTCCATAAATTTGGCACTAGACGAGTCTAGCGCCAAAGTATAAATATGGAGTTAGTTTTGCACCGAATATGCGTAAGAAAAATGACACAAATTTGGCGCAAAACAAGTATAAATATGCTCCTTTATGCTTTAGGCAACTGTGTGAAAGTCTGAAGGGCCCGCCATCGCAGTCATACTTGACGTGCATGGTGCACTCAAATGGTAATGACCATTACCATCTGTTTGCTGCTGTGCTCGCAGCAGGTGGGGCGACACTTTCCCGCTCTAAATGAGAAACCATCAATGGTGCAGTGTAATATTGAGTTCTGCTAGAAGAAGAGCCAGGTTAAGGAATTTGGTGGAAGGTTTCTGGAACTTAGGGAAGGAAATACGCGTAATAGGACCAATTCTGGGGAATGTGTTAGTACACAGCCCATCATGGCTGGCAGTACCTCGAGAACTCTCTGCCAATATAAAAGGAGTGTGGGACAAGACCAAAGCATATGAAGCAAACTGACATCTGCTTGCATGGAGAAAGGGCAGAGGCAGCTACGGCTTTCTGGTATATTTTGGTAATTCAGGCAGTTGTAATGTAGGCTCAGTTAAGAATATTAAATTGAATATACTTAAGAAAGGAGCCGCAGGACACTTTAGGGGAATAGTGCAATATTTTAGCCTAGCTCGCTTGTGCTAGAGATTTGACCAGGTCAATTTGCCAGTTAGTAATGTTTTCCAAACTGTACGTCAAAGATTTAAAAAAAATTAGAAACATAATCAAATGTTGCTGTTGCTTTCTCCCCAACAAACATTGGGTAAATTTGGATAGAAAGCATGCCCTTGACACTGCTCAAGTTCATTCATTTACTATTGAACAAGGACATATTGTGCCACTTGAACATAGCCACATAAAGCCCATAGTGAATAAATAGTGCTGTGTACAAAATATTAAAATCTTGCACTGATAAAGTAGCCTCTTGTGGCATCTCCTTGGATGTGTCCATACACTGACTTTCTCTCCTGAATTTTGACCCTTTGTCCAGAATTTTTTCAGTCCTGTCCAGAATATGCCTCCATACCAGGTCAGGTGGTCACTCTAGTGCGTACCACGTAGGGAGGTGAGTTCATTGTCGGTGTTTCACTTGGTTTGTTGCGCATACTCTGCGGGCATTTAGGCGGTCATTACAACATTGGGGGTAAAAGCCGCTTACCGCCGTGCACAAGACCGCCAACACACCGCCGCGGCCCTGCAAAACCGCCACAGCTATTAGGACCCACAGCACGGAATCTGCCAAAATTCAGACACCCACACAAGTCCGCCACAGCAAAGGTCAGTGATAAACTAGCAAAAACAAAACCTCCAACGTCACGCCAACAGAAATACGCCCACACTATCACGACACACGAATCCACGGGGCGGTCTTTCAACCGCGGTATTCCATTGGCGGTACACATCGCCGCGCTCAAAATACACACACACATACAAAACTCAGCCACATTGGACAATTCGAAATACACACACCTGATACACATACACACACCACTCCCACACATCCAATACAATATAAAACACACACCCACATCACCCACAAACCCCTACAACCAAAGTTCACGAACGAAGGCCAGAGAGAGACACCACCATCAACAATACTAGCATCCACAGGCACACAACACCATCACCCACAGAACTTCCACGCACCTCACACTACACACCACTACACATCAGCACACTTATCACCCCACACACCACCCCACACATCACCTACACCACCCCATGGTACGGCAAAGACACCCCAGGTTCTCGGAGGAGGAGCTCAGGGTCATGGTGGAGGAAATCGTCCAGGTAGAACCACAGCTATTCGGATCACAGGTGCAGCACACCTCAATTGCAAGGAAGATGGAGCTATGGTGAAGAATAGTGGACGGGTGAACGGCGTGGGACAGCACCCAAGAAATCGGGAGGACAGCAGGAAGAGGTGGAATGACCTACGGGGGAAGGTGCGTTCCGTGGTCTCAAGACATCACCTTGCGGTTCAGCGGTCTGGCGGCAGACCCCCACCTCCTCCCCCACAACTAACAACATGGGAGGACCAGGTCTTGGCGATTCTGCATCCTGAGGGCTTCACAGGTGTAGGTGGAGGAATGGACTCTGGTAAGTCAAATCTTAACTATTACATCCCCCACCCTACCTGCATGCCAGCACATACCCCCACCCTCACCCTCACCCCATCACTCTAACTCCTCACAAATGTCCCAATATCACAACCCACCCATCTCAACACCAAGCCCTGCATGCATCAAAACGCATGGACACACATCACTAAAGCATGGCCACTGCACATACCCATACACCCCCCTAAACCATCATCACACAAGGTCCCACACAGGAATGCAAGCACTTGGGTACACGGTCACCCACCCATTGCACACCATGGCACACACAGATGTAATAAACATCGTTTTAAACCCCTGCAGGACCCCTACCCAATGTCACCGGACAGGAGGGTCCACACATGTCCACACCACCAACAGAAGAGGCCCACAGTGATGACAGCAGCTCTGTCCAACTGGATCTAGATGACCAGCCCGGCCCATCTGGGACCTCGGGACAGTCGGTTCCCCACACCCAGTCACAGGCCACCACAGAGCAACCCCCCTCTGGAAACACCAGCACAGCACCCACCCAGCGGGCCCATACCTCCGTCCCCAGGACACGCCAATCAGCAGTGTGTCCACCACTACAGGGAACCCAGGCTAACCCACCACCCCAACAACAACAGGGACCTGGGGCAGTGGTAGTGGGCACACGGTCCAGGGGACGGAGGCCCAGGAACACAGGGGAACTGGGAGGGCTGCTGTGCGTCAGGGGGCGGACAGGCCCAGGGAACCCACTCTCCACGAGGCCCTCCCCTCCATCATGGGAGCCTACCACCACTCCCAGGAGACGATGGCAACGGTACTGGCCAAGTTTCAGGAGACCCAGCGCCTGCAGGAGGAACAGTATTTGGGCTTCAGGGAGGAACTCAGAACCATCAATTCCACCCTGGGCACCATCGTAGGGGTGCTGAAGGAAGTACTCAACACCAGGAGGGACACTGTGGCACAACAAGGGGCCCCTGACACTAGCATGGACGATGAATTGCCCACCACCTCCCGCCGGCGCTAGTGGACAGGAGGCACCGCCACAGGACCACCACACCAGCACCCTACCCCCTGCAGAGGGAGAACCACCTCGCAAACGGTCCCTGAGATCCTGGAACAAGGCAGAGAACAATGCCTAGACCCCGCCAACAAATGAGACCACCCTGATTGTCATCCTACTGTCCCACTTTGTCACCCTGTCCATACTTAAACGTCCACAGCTCCACTTCCTATGCCCATTTGGGCAATGCACCTGTGAGACAAATAGACTGGACTCTGCCATGGACATTCCTCCACCATCACCCCTCACCATTTTGCAATCCCCTCCAATATTGAGCACTTAAATAAACACCCTTAAAGCACAAAACAATCTGGAGTCAGTCTGTGATGTCGGAATACTGTATTAGCAATAACTGTTGCAAAAAGCTCTTTCATTTGTAATGTCAACATACCTATGTCACACAGCTCTAGTCCATGAGGAATCAAAGCAGATGACACACTGTGGGATCCAGATCTGTGAAATCGTAAGGGAAAGTGACAACTCAGCTACCATACACTGGGTGAAAACGACAGACAGTAGAGAGGCAGTAGTGTTTAAGTACATGTAGTAGGCAGCTCTGTATTCTTACCTGTGTTTCATTGGAAATATTGCTGGATCACTGAATCCCTGTTGTCCATGTCTTCTTCCTCTGCTTCCTCGTCTTCACTGTCCACAGGCTCCACAGCTGCAACAACACCGCCATCTGGACCATCGTCCTGCAGAAAAGGCACCTGTTGTCTCAAAGCCAAGTTGTGAAGCATACAGCAGGCCACGATGATTTGGCACACCTTCTTTGGTGAGTAGAATAGGGATCCACCTGTCATATGGAGGCACCTGAACCTGGCCTTCAGGAGGCCGAAGGTCCGCTCGATCACCCTCCTAGTTCGCCCATGGGCCTCATTGTAGCGTTCCTCTGCCCTTGTCCTGGGATTCCTCACGGGGGTCAGTAGCCATGACAGGTTGGGGTAACCAGAGTCACCTGCAAATGGCGAGGGACAACTGTTAGACACACACTAACCTGTAGGGATATCCCCAGACCCAGACAACCATTCCCACTGTCTTGCTTCCAGGTGCTCACCTGATAGCCACACACGGTGCCTCTGGAGTTGACCCATCACATAAGGGATGCTGCTATTCCGCAGGATGTAGGCGTCATGCACAGAGCCAGGGAACATGATATTCACATGGGAGATGTACTGGTCTGCCAAACATACCATCTGTACATTCATCGAATGATAACTCTTCCGGTTTCTGTACACCTGTTCACTCCTTTGGGGGCGTACCAAAGCCACATGTGTCCCATCAATGGCACCTATGATGTTGGGGATATGTCCCAGGGCATAGAAGTCACCCTTCACTGTAGGCAAATCCTCCACCTGAGGGAAAACGATGTAGCTCTGCATGTGTTTCAGCAGGGCAGACAACACTCTGGACAACACGTTGGAAAACATAGACTGGGACATCCCTGATGCTATGGCCACTGTTGTTTGAAATGACCCACTTGCAAGGAAATGGAGCACTGACAGCACCTGCACTTGAGGGGGGATTCCTGTGGGATGGCGGATAGCTGACATCAGGTCTGGCTCCAACTGGGTACACAGTTCCTGGATTGTGGCATGGTCAAGCCTGTATGTGATTATCACATGTCTTTCCTCCATTGTCGACAGGTCCACCAACGGTCGGTACACCGGAGGATGCCGCCATCTCCTCACATGTCCCAGCGGACGGTGCCTATGAAGGACAACAGCGAGCACAGAGTCAAACAACTCAGAGGTACGTACCCACAGCGTACACAGAACACCATTCATAATCTAAAAAGTGGCCTGTATGTGTGCTGAGTCTAGGCTTATGTATGTGTGACGCAGTTGAAAATGTAGCCATGTGGGCCCCTGAAATGGCGGCTGCCTGACCTGTAAAGTGGGACACTGGGATGTGAGGTAACTGCGCTGGCGTTGTACACCGTCACAGTAGGCGGTCGAAGACTGCGGCGCAATGCTACATTGGTTAACATTGGACCCTATGGGTCCCAGGAGCCAATGATGATGTACACCGGCGGTGACGGGACGCACCGCCGCGGACGTGACCGCCATTTTCTATCTGTTCAATCACTCGATACCTGATCTTGGACAGGAGAGGACCTGCACTGCAAGTGCTGCTGTGACCTCAGTCTGGAAGAGACAATGGCTTGTGCGTCTGGGGAAAGGGCCCCTGCCTTCACATCGGAGGAATTGGAGAAACTCGTGGATGGGGTCCTCCCCCAGTACACGCTACTCTACCGTCCTCCAGACAAACAGGTAAGTACACTGGGAGCATGCTGTATGGGCTATGCCTGTGTGGAGAGGGGTGGATGTAAGAAGGAAGGGGGGAGAGTGCGGCGTGCATGAAACGACAGTGAGTGCATGTGCCACATGGCAAGGGTAGGGATAGGGGCCAATCACTTTGACGGTGCAGTTGGTAATAACTTTCTCTTCCCCCTGTACAAATCATATAGGTCAGCGCCCACCAGAAAATATATATTTGGCGTGCCATCGCCAAGGACGTCCGAACCCTGGGGGTCTACCACAGACGGAGCACCCACTGCCGGAAAAGATGGGAGGACATTCGCCGCTGGAGCAAGAAGACGGCGGAGGCTCAGCTGGGGATGGCCTCCCAACGTGGGAGGGGTGCCCGTCGCACCATGACCCCTCTGATGTTCAGGATCCTGGCGGTGGCCTACCCAGAGTTGGATGGGCACTTGAGGGCATCACAGCAGCCACAAGGGGTTGAGTACACTCACATTCTGCTGATTTTGCGCGCAGTGGAGGTGTCTGGGTGGGGGAGGTGGGCTCTGGGTTTCCCTAGGCCAGGGCGAATTCCGTAGGCAAGGTCCCTCCGTAAGGCAGGCCATGTGGCACCCCACCGCACCTCTGTAGAGTGCCAAGTACACCTAGTCATGCCCCTGTGTCATCCATGTGTGCAGATGTTGTCCATAGCCTGGTAGGCCATTTCCCAGGAATTGAACAGTGGAGCCCAAGAGCGCGGCGTAGTGCAGGGGGCTTCTGTGTCTGTCGTGTCCGCCAACGGTAGTGGTAATGCATGCACTCAACATGTCTTTCTTCTGTCGTCCCCCCCCTTTTTGTGGTCTCCCTGTTCTTGTGTGCATTAGCATCATCAGGCGGAGGAGCAGTGGCACGAGGGGGCTGCATCCCACATGGCCATGGAGGGCCACACTACGGAATCGGACTTCACCAGTGGGACGGAGGGCGAGGGGAGCTCCACGCGGGGACAGGAGCTGAGACCAGTGACACGGACGCGTCCTCTGATGAGAGCTCCCTTGTGGTGGTGGCAACATCTGTGTCCCCCATCTACAGGTACAGCCGCCTACCCCCCTTCCAGCACCGCCCTCCAAGCAGCCCCTCAGTCTTCGCCCGTGTCCGCTCACTAGGGAGGGTGGGCATCACCTTCGCCCCAGGCACCTCAGGCCCTGCCCCAGTCACCCCTGCTGCCCTCAGTGAGGAGGCCACTGACCTCCTCAGGTCCCTCACTGTTGGGCAGTCTACCATTTTGAATGCCATCCAGGGTGTAGAAAGGCAGTTGCAACAAACAAATGCATTCCTGGAGGGCATTAATTCTGGTCAGGCGGCCCTTCAGCGAGCTTTTCAGACTCTGGCCTCAGCACTGATGGCAGCCATTGTCCCTGTGTCTAGCCTCCCCCCTCCGACTTCCTCCACCCAGACCCAATCCCCTGTACCCCAGCCTATCCCAAGCACACCTACAGACCAGCATGCACACACGTCAACACACAAGTGAAGCTCAGGCAAACATAAGCACCACACATCCAACAGGCACTCACGCAAGCATCACACACATGCAGACACACCAACATCCACTGCCTCCACTGTGTCCCCCTCCACCTCGTCTCCCTCCTCCCTCCCAGTCTGGTCTACACTCACACCTGCATGCACTACCTCTACAGCCACTACTACCATCACCAGCACACCCACCACCACACCCCGCTCACGTGCACTCACCACCCCCACTACTATTCACACGTCCCCTTTGTCCTCTCTCAGTGTGTCTGTGACGCCCCCTCCCAAGATACACAAACGCAGGCACACACCCACCCAACAGCCATCCACCTCAAAACAGCCTCCAGCGCATGCATCTTCACCCAAAGTCAGCAAACGGACATCTCCTACAACCACAACCTCTTCCTCCACTCCCAAACCCCCTCCAGCTACCTGTCCCAGTGTCTCCAAAAAACGTTTCCTGTCCAACCTTGACCCCTTTCCCACACCTCCTCCACCCCGTCCGTCTCCTAGCGCCCGAACTAGCACCTCAGCCACAATATCTCCGGGACCAGTGGTGCCTGTAGTCACCGGAATCTGGAGTGCACCGGCCACCAGGGCAGCCAGTGTGGCACAGATCCACAGCACAGACAGTCCCCCACCTGTGAAGCATCAGAAGTTGGCCAGTGCCCGGCGGGAGAGGGGGAAGACTCCAGCCACCAAAACCGCTCCCAGGGGTACAGGTGGGAGTGTGGAGTCAGCTGTGACACCTTCCCAGGTGGGGAAGGGGCACAAGAAAGTCAGCAAGTCTAGGAAGAGCAGCACGACGGAGAAGACCGCCATCATCCCCGCTGCCCAGGAGGCCACCGCCATCATCCCCGCTGCCCAGGAGGCCACTGCCAGCACCAGCCCAGCTGCCCAGGAGGCCACCGCCAGCACCATCCCAGCTGCCCAGGAGGCCACCGCCAGCACCAGCCCAGCTGCCCAGAAGGCCACCGCCAGCACCAGCCCAGCTGCCCAGGAGGCCACCACCAGCACCATCCCAGCTGGGACAGAGCGGACCGCCAGCACAAGCCCCGCTGGGACAGAGAGGACCGCCAGCACAAGCCCCGCTGGGCCATGAAGGACTGCCAGCAAAAGCCCCGCTGGGCTATGAAGGACCGCCAGCAAAAGCCCCGCTGGGACAGAGAGGACCGCCAGCACAAGCCCCGCTGGGCCATGAAGGACCGTCAGCAAAAGCCCCGCTGGGACATGAAGGACCGCCAGCACAAGCCCCGCTGGGCCATGAAGGACCTCCAGCACAAGCCCCGCTGGGCCATGAAGGACCGCCAGCAGCTGAGTCACTGCAAAGGAGACTGCCGCTCCAAGCACCGCTGAGCAGGGCCCCGCCGTCTCAAGCACTGCTGAACAGGGCACTGCCGCCTCAAGCACCGCTGAACAGGGCACCAAGCACCGCTGAACAGGGCACTGCCGTCTCAAGCACCGCTGAACAGGGCACCGCCACCTCAAGCACCGCTGAACAGGGCACCATCGCTTCAAGCACCGCTGAACAGGGCACCGCCGTCTCAAGCACCGCTGAACAGGGCACCGCCGCCTCAAGCACCGCTGAACAGGGCACCACTGTCTCAAGCACCGCTGATCAGGGCACCGCCGCCTCAAGCACCGCTGAACAGGGCACTGCAGTCTCAAGTACCGCTGAACAGGGCACCGCCGTCTCAAGCACCGCTGGCCCATGAGTGCCAAGGGCACTGACGCTACTGAGTCCGTCACGGGCAGAATGAAGCACTCTGGGCACCATGCCCCCTCCAGAACCAGTGGAGAGATCCATCCACTATCTCTGTCCTTAGCAGGATGAAGCACTCTGGGCACCATGCCCCCTCCAGAACCAGTGGAGAGATCCATCCACTACCTCTGTCCTTAGCAGGATGAAGCACTCTGGGCACCATGCCCCCTCCAGAACCAGTGGAGAGATCCATCCACTACCTCTGTCCTTAGCAGGATGACGCACTCTGGGCACCATGCCCCCTCCAGGACCAGTGGAGAAAGGCATCCACTACCTCTGTCCTTGGCAGGATGAAGCACTCTGGGCACAAAGCCCCCTCCAGAACCAGTGGAGACTGTTATCCACTTGAGAGACTGTGGCTTTGCACTCCGCAGGATTGCACAGTGGGCAAACCACCCATTGTATAGACTTGAGAGACTGTGGCTTTGCACTCCCCAGGATTGAACAGTGGCCAAACCACCCACTGTAGAGACTTGCGAGACTGTGGCTTTGCACTCCCCAGGATTGAACAGTGGGCAAACCACCCACTGTAGAGACTTCAGTGATTGTGGCTTTGCACTCCCCAGGATGGAACAGTGGGCAAACCACCCACTGTATAGACTTGAGAGACTGTGGCTTTGCACTCGCCAGCATTGCACAGTGGGCAAACCACCCACTGTAGAGACTTGAGAGACTGTGGCTTTGCACTCCCCAGGATTGCACAGTGGGCAAACCACCCACTGTAGAGACTTGAGAGACTGTGGCTTTACACTCCCCAGGATTGAACAGTGGGCAAACCACCCACTGTAGAGACTTGAGAGCCTGTGGCTTTGCACTCCCCAGGATGGAACAGTGGGCAAACCACCCACTGTATAGACTTGAGAGCCTGTTGCTTTGCACTCCCCAGGATGGAACAGTGGGCAAACCACCCACTGTAGAGACTTGAGAGACTGTGGCTTTGCACTCCCCAGGATTGAACGGTGGGCATGTGGCCTTCTCGTGGATTTGGCGTTGTGCACTCAACCGGCTGAGGTGCCCCACTTTCCCTCCCCCTGAGGTGCCTGTTTTGTTGCTCTCTGATGCCCCTGCAGTATTCTCTCCGTCATGGTCAGGGATCTTGTGTGGGCCTCGCCCATACCGCATGGGCCCAGTGTTCCACGGACTTAATTGGAGCACTACCTGGACTACTATGCTTGGTATATATTTTGTACATGGTGTATATATATATTTTTGCCTACTTGATTATAATATATTACAATGGTTACACTCATTTTCTATTGTCTTTGCATTCTTCCGGGGTGGTTGGAGGGTGTAACTGTGATATATCATGCTGTAGTAGTGTGTGTGTTGTAGTGGGTGTGGGTGGGGGTGGGAGTGTTGCGTGTGTGTGTCCCTGTTTTTTCCCTCCCCCCTCCCCTGTGTCGTAGGTGCAGTACTCACCATGGTCTTCGCCGCCAGCGTTCGTGCTCCTGGTAGAGGAGCAGGAAGACAATAGCAGGGAGAATTTGGAGTTCCGGGTCCATAGTGTCCTCGTTCCTCGTGGGGTGTGTAGAGGTGAGCGTTTTCCCTTCGAAATCCTGTTTCCGCCGTGTTTTTATCCGCGGTGAATCCGCCCCGGAAAAGGTGGCGGATTGGTAGGTTGTGATACTGTGGGCGTTACTTTGTCCTCCGCCTGTCTGTTGGCGGTGACCGCCATGCTGTTTGTTTGTACCGCCTTGACGGTCGGAGTGTTAAAGTGGCTGCCTTTGTTGGCGGTTTCAGCCACGGTCGTAATTGCAAAATCTTTTCCGCTGGCCTGTTGGCGGTCTTACCGCCGCTTTAACACCGACCGCCAGGGTTGTAATGACTACCTTAGACTGTGCTTTGGTCTGGCGTCCTTAACTGCAGGGCCCGATAAAGAGGTTGGCAGCGCATAAGGCATGGTCAGTAATTGTTACCCCACCCTTGGTGTCTGTTCATTTTATCAATAACCACTGTAGGTTCCGTCGCTGTGCGGACCACCACCACGACAATCTCTCTTCTCAAAGGAGCACAGACGATTTCTTCCACTGGACCGACATATTGGCAACTGAAACAGATGCTTCGTATCACTCAATGGGAATTGCAGCTTTTTCGTCGTATTGCAGCTCACGTGTCACTCATATGCTAATGTAATTATTTTGTATCAGTCAGAATCCAAACTAGGGCCTTTTACACCCAGACTACGAAGGTGAAATGTTTCTATCAAAAATTGAGTCACGATTGTCACATCCTCCAGCATGAATTCAGAAGGGACTATTTAGAAGTTAATATTTTTCATTTAAAAAAGCATAACTTTGTCATGAGTTTGCTTTTAAAACATTTATGTAACATTAAACAGGGTATCAAACCAGGACAGAAGAGAGCAAAGGCAGTTTTATGCATTTGACAAACACACAGTTTTGAGCAAAAGAAGGTGCTACCCTGCCCCCTTGCAGTGATTACCTATAAAAAAAAGGTTTGAAATGTTCCACATGATACATAACCACAAAACACAACCACCCAAGGGCCATGTCAAGATATTACACCTCAGAATAAAGATGCCAAGAAGCATCAATGTTTCAAAGCAAACAAGCAGAGTGACCTTGTTAACCAAATACAAACATCTATAAAATAAAAAGGGGCATATTTATACTTGCTTTGTGCCCTTTTAGCGTAATTTATTTTGACACTAAAATGGTGCAAAGTTAACTCCATATATATATTTTGACGCTAGACCAGTCAGCATCAAAATATTGGAGTATGCACCATTTGTTGGATGCGTGAACTCACCTTGCGTCAATGAGATGCAAGGTAGGCGTTCTCATCCAAAAAATGACGCTAAGCCCTCAGCGCCATTCTTATCCCCTCGTGCAAAAATGGGGCACAGGTGGGAGGCGGACCTAAATAATGATGCTCAGCTTGCTTAACATCATTATTTAACTCCTGGGTCTGACCAGGCGTTAAGGTACCTGTGAACCCATTTCCATGTCCAAACCCCATGAAATGGGCCCACAGATGCCCACCCCAAACCCCAGCAACACCCCCACCCACACCAGAGGATGGGGGACCCCACACTAGGTGAGTAAAGTAAGTATTTTTATATATTTATTTTAAGCGCCATTGGGGGCTCTTACATGGGGCCCCCTGGCTGGCACTGGGTGTAATGTCCATGCCCAGGGGATACTTGTCCCCTGTGCTGACCATTGGGGTGGTGGGCATGACTCCAGTCTTCACTAAGACAGGAGTCATTTTTGGGTGGGTGTGCATCAGGAAAGTACGCTAGGCTGGTTACCGGTATGGTTTTTGCCGCTAACTAGCCTACTGTCATTTTCTGTCTCACAACCTCCTTTTCCGTCTGTTTTTGTGAAGCTAGCTCAAGCTTAGAGCAGCTTGCGACATTCCTTAAATATGGCACCCAGCTGGTGCTGTAGAATGGCACAAGCCGGCACTATACCTTTTCATGCAAAACTGCGTTAGCGCAGTTTTGAGTCAAAAAGTATAAATCTCGGTCAAAGTTTGATATGTTAGAACCTGAAATATACACCTTTTATTGACTTTTTTGGGGTTCTTTAGTGTTACAGACGCGGAATTCTTAAGCCTGAGGGAAATAAGAGACATCTCGGGCCAGATTTATGCTGGCTTTGCTCTGTTCCAACACTACATTAGTGTCATATATTTGTTAATCTAATGTGGCGTTGGAAGGGGAAAGCGCTGCGCCATATTTACAATTTGCTTGCATTGCACCACTTTGTATCCCCTTGCGCCACATTATGCCTGTACCAAGCATAATGTATGCAAGGGGGTATTCCCGTGCTAGGGGGCCGTAAATATATTGCAAAGGAATCTATAAGATTCCCTTGCGCCATTTTTATCGGCATTTTTTAATGTCTGCTAAGTGCAGGCATTAAGCAGAGTCTCCCATTGATTGCAATCTGGGTGATCTGCAGGATTAGCAGTCATAATTTTTTATGCTAATCCTGCAAAGCGCTGGACTAGCGTCAAAATTATGATGCTAGTCACCCTAATTACCCCATGGCACGCCGCATTTTAATTACAGCGCTACCATTGTGGCGTTAGGGGGCGCTAAGGGCGCAAGAAAAGTGGCGCTGCACTACGTGCAGCGCCACTTTTCATAAATCTGCCTCCTGGTCTTTTGATCTTTGATGATCTGAAGGTAATATCTTTACAGTGGTGGCTTAGAGTGAGACTTGACTGGCTTACATGTCCGGTAACTGATTTTGTGCCAAAACTGGTGTCTGGGTCAGCACTAGTGATTCACCCCGACTGTGGCTAAGTTTAGGGCAATGCTCTTCTAAGGTTTTATGGTCGCACCCACCCCCACCCCCATGTAAATTAGTTTCATTAGGGCAGGGCGGGGTGTAAGGGCCAGAGCTGCTGATTTAGGAGCTGGGGAACTAAATTTCAGTCACGATGTCAACTCAACATCCTGTGGTTCTGCGCATATTGCCCCCATGCTTAAAAAGACAAGCATTGGCATAGCAAAAATGTCTTGCCTGTGCGAGAACAGTCGGTTTAGTCATGAGTTTTTACCACATTGTACAGCTTTATTCAGATGGCCATCCCGCCCATAAATGCCCCCTCTTCCCTCCTCATCTTTCAAGGTCCCTAATGGACAGTAGCGCAGGCATCTCTGGAGCCAACCTCAAAGATGCATCTGCCTTGTAGTCATCCAGGGCTAAATTTAGACTAAAAGTAAGTGCCAAGGATCACATGTTGCTGCTGTCCACCAGAAGGTTCCCAGATTCAATTACAAAGCACCTCACGTACGGTAAGAGACCACTTTTGCAACATTTTGTCACCATACTGTATATAGCCAAGAAGAGCTGTATACTAGCACAGTTTTCCTCATGCCACTAACAAAAATATAAAAACAAAAACCACAGCCATTCCAGCGGTTTTCATCTGGCACTTGAAATGGCGAAACAACATTGAGGCTCTCTTTCTGATGGACAAAAGATCCACGCCTCTGAAATATTATTCACATACTCCTTAACAAGAGGACCATAAAAATCTAATGTATGCGTTTTTAAGCAGTTTAAATAATGCTGAATTCTAAATAAAGGGTGCACACCGAGAGCGTGCGGGTGTGTGAATTTCAATCTCTTGTCTGATGGATCTTTTTAAGCTGATTGAAGTGGGGAGTGAGTTAACAATAATAAAACAGTTAAATTTTCATGAAGCCTATTTGGCCACATAATTAGGACCAGGAGTCAATGATTGAAGTTAAGTAATCTTACTGCAAATCAATAATCAGTCCAATATATATGCTTGTCATGAGAATATTAAAAAGATACAAGAATACAGCTGGCAAGCTGTAATATCGAAATTGGTTCAGACTCAAAAACACAAAAACAGCTACTGCAATACAACAATTGAGAATTAGGAAATTGGGCTCATATTTATAAGCCCCTAGTGTCACATTGTACCACATTAGCGTCACTTTTTTATGCTAATGTGGCCCAACAAGGCCAAAATCCTCTGCCACATTTACAAAGTGGCGCAAAGCATGCATCCGTCTAGCATCAAAATATAGGAGTTAGCGTCATGTTGTGGAAGAGGCAAACTACCTTGCACTAATTAGATGCAAGGTAGGGGTTCCCGTCCACAATATAACGCTAACCCCCTACCACCATATTTATACTGTGGTGCAGAAACGACGGCACGGAGTAGGCATTCCCAAATAATGGCACTAAGCCTGCTTAGCACAATTATTTAACGCCTGGGTCAGACCAGGCGTTAGGGTAAATGTGGACCCATTTCATGGCCAAACACGATGGAATGGACCCATTGATGCCCACTCCAAGCCCCAGGAACACCCACACCAGAGGGACACCACAGGAGGGGGGACCCCATCCTGGGTAAGTATAGATAAGTATTTTATTTTTGGGTGCTAGTGCGTCAGAAAATGACGCTAGGCTGGTTAGCAGCATATTTATTACCGCTAAGCAGCCTAGCATCACTTCTGACCCACTAGCACCTTTTACCCTACTGCCACCCCCCGGCTAGCGTCTTTGTTTTAGACGCTAGCCTATCCTTAGTGCCGGCATGTGCCAATCCACAGATATGGTGCACGGCTGCCTCCATGGAATGGCGCTAGCTGGTGCTAAGGATTTTGCCGCAAAACTGTGTTAGTGCCCTTTTGCGGCAAAAACCATAAATATGTCCCTAGCTTCTTACACTTCTTGCCAAGATTTTGCTTCTCAGGGCTTGCTATCAATAAACTAATATATACAACAATTCTCCTCTTTTAGCTTATGCAGCCTTGAGAACACCTGCAAAAGAAAGAACACACAACCAAGCAAAATACATTTCAAATTAAGATTAAGAGCTAACATTAACTAAACATTCAATGTTTATTTTGAATATATGATTATACATGCACACATATAACATTCAACATAAAGGCAAAATGTGAATAAGAAAATGCATGTTTACTTATGAAGTGAAAATGTAAAACAGGGGGGCGAGGCCTGACCTGCAGAGATGGCAGACGCGTGAGCGCTCCGCTCTTTCTGGGCCCAACGAAAATCCTCAACACATCGCCCCGGCGGGGGTCTGAGACGGTCGTCGGATGCATGGAGAAACAGAGGCATAATAGAGGAGCCTCTGACTTCAGTCATCTCCGATGTAGAGTCAGTGGTGGAGATGCCGGGAGACTGAAGCGCTCAGCAACAGCTGTATAGCCATTACAGGTGGCCACAGGCACACGAGGGGGAGCTGCCAGGCCGCCGTGGATCGCTGAGGCCTGGAGAGCTCGAGGACACTGCCTCTTATACAGTAGGGCACCGGGCAGCAGAGCACCTCCATGAACGTTGGGGCACTGGGGAGCAGCACTGAGGGGGTGTGGCAGCCCTACCACGAGGCACACAAAGTGACGTCAGAGGGCATAGGGGAGCAAACACACACCAGAGGAGGAGGTGGGCTGCCATGCCCGACACACATGCAGCATGGCGAGAAGGAGGGAGTGCCTATCCCGGGGCACTGACCAGCTGAGTTCAGGGCCGTAGAGCAGACTGGCAGGGCCAGAGACGCAGTGTGAGCCACGTGGGTTTCACAAGAGAATCCTCCCACACCGTGACCCTACCGGAGGCCGTATGGGCCAGGCCTCTGAGGACCACGCACTGCCGTTGTGTGTCAGTGCAGGGGCAATAATCAGTCCTAAAGACATTGCTGGCCTTGGATTGCCTTTACGCACCCACAGCCTCGGTGACTGCATTAGAGGGAGGTGAACAGTGACCAGTGGTGGTCCGCCACAGGAGGCGGCCTGCCCCCCTGACATTGGGCCCCTTGCTGATCGGCCTCACTCCAGGGAGCGTACGAGTGCCCTTCAGGGCGGATACTAGAACCACAGCCAACCTGCTGTTTAAACCACCATTGATCGGGCAGCATGACTACTAAAGGCTGGAACAGGGTGAAGTCACAAGGTAGGGGATGCGAAAGTGACATGGGCCAAATTGACATGGCAAGCCCTGTGCCGCACTCATTGCAGGACACGCTGGACAAGATCCTGGGAGCCATAGAGGAATCAAAAACTACACTCCAGCGGGATATTGGCCAGGTGTCTGTAGAACTGGGTCTGTTGAGACCAGACCACCAGAAGCTGGCGGATATGGTCCAAGGCATGGAGACTCACGGAACTGGCACCCGCCCAACAGCAGATTAAAGCCACCATTGTACAGTTGACTGAGCGTGTCCAACGACTGGAACGATGGGCCGAAGATGCCAAAGGCCGAAACCGGAGGAACAACATGCAAAATATCGGACTCCCAGAAGGGGTCGAGGGTAATGGCATGGTGACCTACCTGAAAAAATGGATCAGGTTGGAGGTCGCCCTGGAACAACTCACCCCCTTCTTTGCTCTAGAGAGAGCTCACTGGGTACCATCAAGACCACTTGCCCCGGGACAGCACCCATGAGCGGTGGTGGCTAAACTACTGCACTACAGAGATAGGGACATCCTGCTGCAGCAAGCCAGGGAGGCTGGGCCCTTCAGTGTGGAAAATGGGACAGTGACCCTCTTCCTGGACTTTAGAGCAGAGGTGAAGTCCAGACGGGCCTCCTACGCAGCAGTGAAGAGGGCAATGCGAGATGTAGGCATACAGTACTCACTTCTATTCCCGGCCAGGCTGAGGGTGATCATGGAAGGCCACACTACTTTCTTTCAAACTCCCGAGGAGGTGTGGGAGTGGCTGGAGGTGCATAGGACAGGAGGGAACCCCCGCACCACAAAGGGATTGCAGTCACAGTGAGATCCCAGGAGAGCGAGGAGACAATGGGACAGATACCGCCTGGGCACTGGTCGACACCAGTGCAAAACGCGCTGGGCAGGCAAGCTGCCCTGGAGGCAATCGCTTCGCTGAGGCAGGTGGAATCAACTGGCGAAGTCAGCGGAGGTAACTCTGATCATCAGACCCACTCCACAGACTCGGAATCTTGTCACTCCAATGAGGCTCCAAGAGTGATACCCCAAACTGCGGACGATCTGGGATGATCCTCATCTGGCGACACTGACCTAATGTCCGGGGCTCTAGTCTGAAACTGGGGCCGCAACGGCCAAGGACCCCATCCAGATTCTCCACTGCCTTTAACTGAACGGTGAGAACACTATAGGACTTATCGTTAATATTCTCTTTGTTTTGCACATGCTGGACAACCGGTTGTTGCAGTGCTGCCCTGGGGAATGGGAGTTGGGGACTAAAGTTATTTGTTTTTAGTGTGCGTAGGTGGTTAGACACTCAGGAATTAACACTAACCGTGGTTTCGTGGGGCCAAGAGATGGCAATGAAGCACAGATGTTACCGAGGGGGGTGGGCATTCCTCCTTGACCCAGACCCCATCTAATGGCGGATTACAAACTGATAACCTGGAATATCCGGGGGAGGGGGTCGCCCATCAAACACCACAAGATCCTGGCATACCTAAAGAGAAGGAGGGTACATATAGCATTACTGCAAGAAACACACATAACCTACGGGGAAGTAGGCAAGGTACGACGTAGATGGAGAGGGCAGATATTTGCCACCACGTACTCAGCATTTGCACTGGACGCCATGATATGGGTAAGGGCAGGAGTTCCACTTGAGCCTATATCCATAGACACGGACCAGGATGGCAGATATGTATTAGTAGAAGGCAGGCTGCACAGCAGACAAGTAGTCTTGAGCTGTGTGTATGCCCCTAACTAGGAACAGATCCCCTTCTGGCAGGCCATAACTGGGCGTATGGCCAGGTCCTCAGGTGGGCGACTACTGATTGGGGGGGACTTCAATTGTGTGCTAGATACTGTACTAGACCGCTCCCTCCCTCCCTTACCTGGGCCAACAGCACACAAGATGTGGAAAGACCTGAACAAATGGATTACACACCAGGGTTGGAGGACGTCTGGCAGGTCCAGTGCCCCCAAGATAGGGACTACTCATATTACTCAGGCCTCCACCAGCTCCACACCAGAATTGATTGGTAGATAGCATACTCTGAATACCTGGGCTGAACCCTTTCAGACCACAGCCCGTTACTTATCACCTGGCGAGACGTGGGAGTGAGGGCCACCACCCTGTTATGGAAGCTTCAACCAACAACCCCGGAGGATCCAGTATACAGAGAGGGACTTAGGTCTCACCTCCTGGAGCACATTAGCATTAATAAGGGAACCACCAAATCTCGCCATATAGAATGGGAGACTCCAAAAGTGGTAACGCGAGGCCACTGTCTGGAACAATCAGTGGGGATCAGACGCACCCTTGAGCTTAAACTAAACCAATTGAAAAAATATATACATGATAGGGATAACGAGCAGGGAGTGGACCCGACGGCGCGGCAGGGACCCCTTAAAGCAAGGGAGCAATTTAACCAAATACTCAAAAGGCTACGCTGTCACGACTACCAGAGGCACCTAACGTCCTTACATGCAGAGGAGGGCAAGTCCGGTAGACTGCTGGCATGATTGGTGCGGCCCAAAGGTGAGGGTGCCCCGGTCATGAGTGTGCGGGGTAGATGGGAGACATGTGCATGCCCCACCTGAAATAAATGAAGCTTTTAAATCATACTACACGTCCCTCTATAGACAACCCGAGGAAGACCTTCCACATTCGCTGGGACATCACTTACAGTCCCTTCCACTCAGAACTCTAAAATATGAAGAATGGGACCCCCTGGGTGCACTAATCACCCTAGAAGAGGTAAATACTGCTATTGCACAAGTAGCAGCAGGCAGGACGCCAGGCTCGGATGGACTCCCTATGGAGTTTTACAAGACATACAGATATTCTAGCACCCACACTGGTTGACCTTTACACTGAGGCATTTGACAGAGGCATACTCCCTGCGACACTACGGGAGGCATTAGTGGTCCCCCTGCCCAAGACCAAAACATGCAAGGCTTCAGTGACTGACTTCAGACCTCTATCCATGTTAAACTGTGATTTGAAGATTCTTAGTAAAGCCCAAGCTAATAGGTTGTTACAACACGTATCCCACCGCATACACGAAGACCAGAATGGTTTTATACCTGAGCGTAACACCTCCCTGAACCTGAGACAGCTATTCACACTTCTACATATAACACGTGAGGAGCGACACCCTGGGGCTGTCATTCTCACGGTCGAAAGCATTCGACTCATTAAGGTGGGATTATTTGCGGTCAGTGATGACACGAATGGGCTTCGGGGAGAAATAAATACGATGGGTCGAACTGCTAGACAGTTAACCAGTGGCGAGGGTGCGGGCAGGCGGGGTGGCGTCGGCCACTTATCCCATATTCTGAGGCACCAGGCAGGAATTCCCCCTTTCACCTCTGCTGTTTGCTCTTGCCATTGAGCCTCTCGCAGCATAGTTTCAAATGGAGGGGCGTGGTAGAGGGGTGCAGTGAGGCCAGGTGGAACATGTCATATCACTCTATGCTGATGACCTACTAATTTATCTACGGGACGGCACATCGGGAATCCCCTGGGCGCTCACTCTGCTGGAGGAGTTTGGTGGTCTGTCCGGCCTCCGAGTAAACAGGAAAAAGACATACGTCTTTCCACTGACTGTGGGCGTGGAGCGCCCCTCCTCCTGTCCTCTTGATATCCCATGGTCCCCCCGCACTTTCAGATTTCTGGGCATACAGGTATTTCACGATCTACGAGATCTTTGCAATGATAATCTAGGTGCAGCACTCCCGTCCTTAAGGTCATGTGTGGCGTTCTGGCGCTCTCTTAGACTCTCCATGAGGGCCCGAGTTTTGTTATCCAAAATGATTATGGTACCCCACCTATTGTACTACTTTACTAACCTCCTGGTGACTATACCGATGAGCTGGTTTAGGGAACTGAATGCGCTCTTTAGAGAGCTCCTCTGGGACGGAGGCCGACAGCAGACGTCTCTGTCCACCCTCCTCCACAGTACTGAAGGAGGCAGACTGGCAGTTCCAGACTTTGAATTATATTACTTATCATTCCGACTCCAGTGGGTCGCTAAGTGGTTGGTGGGTGCAAACCGTCTAGATCTCGCCACATCCAGAGGCAACATAAGTACTGACCTTTTACTGGCTGGCATGCTTGGTGCCAGGATCACCCCGCAAAAGCAGAAAGTCATGCTGACAGTAGCCCTGGCTTGCTGGAGATGGTGTCTGAGACCTACGGAGTGACAGTGGCTTACTCCCCTGACTGGGATACCTCTGGGGACACCGAACAGCACCTTGCTATGAAACCAAATGGGGGCTTGGACTCAGGCGGGGGGTGACAACTCTAGGGGACATCTTCGAGAGGGGGTTCTGCGCCCATTCACGGAGTTAATGGCGGAGGACAGGGTCCCGAGGGAACAATTCCTGCTGTATCAGACATTGATACATGCTGTGAGGGAATTGTGGCCCACGATAAACACAGAGCCAGAGACACATACAATACTACATCTTTTATTGACTATAGGGGAAGACACTCCCTTGATCGCTCGGCTCTACAGAGCCCATAACAAAGCTACCCTGGAGCCTTTACAGATCCTACGGACGAAATGGGAAGGGACATTAATCAAGGAGCTGATGGACGCAGAGTGGCAGAAAGTGCTGGCATACCCCCGTAGAGTGTCCCAAAATACACACTTCTGATATATCCAATATAATTACGAACACAGAACGTACATCACCCCTCACAGACTAAGAGTAATATCTGGTGGTGAACCCAGGAAATGTCCCAGATGTAACACTGTAGACCCAGACTTTGACCACATGGTCTGGGACTGCCCCGACATACAGAGGTGTTGGAGGGGAGCTCTGGAGGATCTGGGGGGAAGCCTTGGTACCCAGCTAGAACTGGACCCCTCAATGTGTCTGCTGGGCCTACATACGAGGCCAGCCTCTGGAGAGTTGGCAGCCGGTTCTTAGACCTCGCACTAGTCCTACTCAGGTGTCGGATTGCCATGGCATGGAAATCCACCAGAGACCCAGCCCTGGTGGACTGGAGATGAGATGTGTCAACTTGGGCCCAGGCTGAATTACAGGTATTGCGTAGGGAGGAAGCGCAGGGGGACGGGCGCGTCACATGGCCCCATTGTGGACAGAGATATAGGAGGCCTGGGAGGCTCAGAGACGGGAAGTGGGGGGCATGGGAGCTTGGAAAGGACGAAACTCTGCCAGTGGTGGACAATGGCACCGCTTAAGGGGGAGAAGGGATGTGGAGGAATAAGAATAACAGCTCCAACAAGGCACAGTGAGGTCTGGAGGATCTGATGTACGGGAAGGGATGTCGGGACCCACTGCACCTACGCCAAAATATAAGCCAAGCCTAGGTGACCCTGCAAGAGATGAAAATGGCACTCAGCTGGAGCGGAACCCACTACTACACTGGAATGAGGGGCGGACTGAGGCTGAAGTTATCATACAGACCTCCTAAATGAGTAAGCTCAAATGCATGTGCACGCCCCACTCACACCACAGCAGATAACCGTCCCTACAGCGCACTGTTTCCATGTTCACATTAGTTAAGTTAACAGTTTAAAAGGTAACACATAGGATGATAGTAAATACTGTAAGTCTAAAGTGGAACGATGGCTGTACGACCAGACGAACATAACATGCTGTACTGTATATATTCGTTATCTGTAATATGCTCGGCAGAGCCATGCCATAATTATGTTACGGTATGTACACCAATTGTAATGCATTCGTTAGAATTGGAGCGCTGAAATGAAGGGCACAACACTAAGATGATTTTAATTCCTTAAAGAAAAATACCAATAAACAAAGATGTAAAACATAAATAATGAATAATTTTCAAAATGAACATTAGTACACATTTGTAGAAGTCTTTAGTCTATGCATTTATGCGTTTAAATATTCAGACACATCACTATTATTAAGGCACACAATAAATATAATGTGAAAATAAATGCTTAATTGTGCAATGATGAGGTGGAAGGATTGAGTCTAAATTATGCTGCCCCAACACCTTGTACAAGACCCATTCTAAACCACTGACTACATATATCCACAGACCGGATCAGACATGGTTCTGTTTTGAAAACTCACTGCAATGCTGTACTAAAATCAGACTGTGTGCTACACACACACCACTTTGTTACGTTTTGCATAGTTTGGGGCATATGAGCCGCTTAAAGGACTTTTTTCTTATCAAGGAGTTTGTTCTTCAAAAATATATGCACATTATTTGGTACACACCTGCAACTGCAATTGCACTTTACAAAGGAAATAAATGGTAGATGGTTTTACTTAAAAGTGCACCCCAGACCTGATCTGAAAAGAGACACTGCCTACGTGTGGACACCTTCAATTTCATTTGGGGGAAGGTAAAGGTTAAAATATAGGGGCATAGTTATAAAGCCCTAGCGCCACTTGCGCCACATTAAAGTCACTATTTTCTTACGTTAATGTAGCCCAACGAGGTCGACATCCCTGCGCCGCACTTACAGAGTGGCGCAATGCATGTATTGCGCCATTCTGTAACCTTTTGCACCACATCGTGCCTATGCCAGGTATAATGTATGCAAAAGGAGCGTTTCCCCATTAGGGGGGCCGGAAAAATGATGGTAGGAAATCTATGAGATTTCCTTGTGCCATTTTTTATGGCACTTTTAATGCCTGCTTAGAGCAGGCATTACAAAGGGGCTTCCATTCTTTTGGATAGGCCCCTATGTGCTCTGCAGGAGTAGTGGCAACAGTTTGGCGTGCCTCCTGCAGACTACATCAATAGCCTCAAAAATAATGATGCTATTGCCCCCTACCCTGCACCATGGTGCGTTGTATTTTAAATACGACGCACACATGGTGGCGGTAGGAGGGCGCTAAGGGTCTCAGGGAAAGTGACGCTGCACTTGGTGCAGCGCCACTTTCCATAAATGTGCCCCATAATTCTTTGCTTGTAGGTGATTTCTGAATTGAAACATGTTTGAACTGCTATTAAGGCAATCTCACAAGTCAGGAGAAAACTCCTTTCAGGCACATGCGACAACCCAGAGTGATAGAAATACCTGCACTGACTAAAGATGCATAAGATCAGCATATTCATTTAACAAAATAAATTATTTGTGAAGTTCACTTGATTTCACCATTGTTGAGTTAAATCAGAACCACTAGACACTAACTAATGTGAATATGATCCTTAAGATGTGCCTATAATTATAACTTGGGTTAGAACATGGCATGAAAACGTGAAATATAGGCTATAACTTTTATGCCTTGAAAAACTAGGGTGTTCTGGACTGATATGCTACTATGAAAACTGAAACGAACCGTTTCCCCGCAGATATTAACAGATGGGGCCATGCTGCTTTTGAATAGTACTTTTGGATTATTCCAACCATCTTTGCAAAATGGTATGCAGGGGACCCTATCAAATAAAAAAGAAAACAGATACAAATCCATCTGTACTCGTTAGCCCTCATTGTTTGCCCATAAATATAGGTCAGGTGCAAAACTACCCCGATGCAAATGTTATTTACTCCCAGGATTGCCACCTCTCTCCATGTCATAATGACAGCGTGTGTCCAGTTCTGGAATTCTGAGTGGCATTCCAATGGATTGGCCGCTTGGCCAAAGGGCCGGGGGCCGAGACTTCATATCCTTGCTCTCCCTGTGGCAGGAAGCCGCTGCTGTCATTTCCACTGTTCCTGGAGGTGCTTAATACTAGACTCTTTCTCGAGCTGCCCGGGGCGCTTGGTCAAAGGACCGGGGGTGGCGAGACTTCATATCCCTGCTCTCCCTGCAGCAGGAAGCCGCTCCTGTCATTTCCACCGCGCCCAGAGGCGCTTAATACTAGACTTTTTCTCCCGCTGTGCAGGACGCTTGGCCAAAGGATCCGGGGGCCAAGACTTCATATCCCTGCTCTCCCTGCGGCAGGAAGCTGCTCCTGCTATTTCCACCGTACCAGGGCAAAGCCTGGGCCAAGGGCAGGCCCGTCCCTGGCTCCTCAGTGGCCGGAAGAAGCCAGGCTGGGTCACCCCCCTTGATTTTCCCAATTTTCATGGCTTTCTGTCGTGCTTCTTTCTTTCTTTTTCTTTAAATCTAGCAACACTATTTAATAGCGCACAAGAATGGGCAAGAGGAAAGCTTCTGATAAAAATTCGGGATGGGGGGGCAAGGAAAAAGCTTCCTAGGCATTCGGCTGAGAATTGTACCCTGACTGAAATTGCTAACTTAATTGAAGAAGTAGAAAGTCTCCTTGCTCCGAAATGCAAAGTTATTGATGGGGGGGGGGGGCAAAGGCTGCTGATAAAGGTATTAAAACCTCATTTAAAAAAGTTGCTCAACACGCTCAGGCCCCTAAAATTAGGAGGGAAAATCATTCTAGAAGTCAAATGGAGGAGGGACTTGTTGCAACCTCTTTGATGAATCATTCTCACCCTTTGCAGGACAGCATTCCCATAGTGGAGTTATCTGTTGAATGTTCTAATCGTTATGCACCCCTTAAAGATCTTAATTGTACTTCTGTTGATAGGGTTAATCCCAATAGGGCTGATAATGATGATGGTAGCAAGGAAGAAGTCCCTCCAGGGGTGTATCTAGCACAATTGAGAGGTGAAATTGAGAACTTGAAAGCCTATATAAGCTCACTAAGTAAAAGGCTGGAAGAAAAATTGGATAGTCTGACGACCATGGTCGAAAAGCTCAAACTTCCTCCCCCATTGGCAGACCTTGCCCAGAAACCTACACCTCCCATTTCTTTCATTAGTAAGTATGACAACACAGAATGTGGAAAGACGCAAATTAATGTACCTAAACCTAAGCCCCCGAGGGAAATGCCCCATATGGGACTTCGAGCACCACCCACTTCACATAGTAGTAGCCCTAATCTAGTAAGAGGGAAAGAAGGGGCACCAGGAAGGTATATGGCTTGTGCAAAGCAAGGATTTTTTTAAAGATCTCCCTGGAATAATAAACTAGGAATGCCCTATGATCTGTAGCTGGTGAATGTCCCTCAACTGTCTATAGGCAAAAGAAAAACCCAAGATTCATTTAAAAACAAAGTAATCCATTGAATTAGGCAAACAAGGTGCTGCAGATCAGTAATAAGAGAGGATATAAGATATGGTATGAGAATCAACAGCGTAGACTCGGGTCAGGATTTCATTGGGCTGAAACTAGCCAATCAAGAGCTTGTGGATGGCCTTTCATCACTCGAGCAAAGATTTAGACCACACATGATGTCTCAAATAAGGATTACATCACTAGTCCCCCAGGCCCCTACAAATTGTAGAAATGCATTATATATTGGAGGCCCCCCCTCCCATCTCTCAACACGTGTAAGCTCAGAATGTAATGAGCATGCATTAGATGTTGATTGACAGGAGGTGTCACAACCAACTATGGGGGGACCATCTGTTGTAAGTAGTGAAGAGCTGATAAATAGTAAATCGGTTCAGCCGCTATTTAATAGAGAGGTAGGGTGTGAATCCAATTATGGAGGTCTTACTGAGGGACCTAGAGATGCAGAGGAGAAATTAGATGGAACCAGACTAGGCGGAAAAGGGGGACTTGGAATGTGTGATGCTGAACCAGTCGTGGAATGTGGGGGTCTGAAAATGAAGCTAAGCGACCCGGAGGGTGTATTTTATAGATCAACACCATAATAATATGATGCAGGAGACCTGAGTGCCAGAAACACTATATAGAGTGGAATACTTAACTTTTCAAAAACAGGCGGTTCCTTCACCCTAAGGACGTGCTGCAGGAGGCCTTGTAGTTTGGCTCAAACAGCAGTTACTTTTAAGAGCAAAAGTAATACCCTGCAACAGTATGGACATATTAATAGTAGAGCTCAAGATTGCAACCCAACTGGGAATGAAATGTATAGCCGTTATTAATGTCTACATTAGACCTGCCGCCCCAAGCAACCAAATTGCGACAGTGAATCAACTTGCTGATACATTAGCCAAATTCCCCGGGAACGTGCAGCTTAAAGTTGCTGGGGACTATAACGCTAAGTTGAGAATTAATGAAGACAATTTGTGAACCATTTATCAGTGTGATAGACCTTTGGGTAGATCAAACACAGTTCAGGAAGAGACACCTAGTGCTACGGAGGTAGCAGTCCACCTTGAGAACTTGATCATTAGCATGAGGCTAAAACAGGTTAATGGAAACACAAGATCAGATACACCGGCCATGCCCACATTCAGGAGGGGAGCCTACACGAGCCACCTTGATTATATTTTCTTGGATCAAAGTCTTTGGCCATCCTTGGTGGACATGGTAGTGACCCCCAGAGCTGATAGTGACCATCTGGCTATCTGTGTGACCTTCTCAGTTTCTCATTTTAAAGATTGTGGCCTTTCCTCATGGGTAGAGGGTAACAACATTAGAGTAGTAAATAACAAGAGGAATCTAAGGTGGGAGAAGGTGGCAAATGATGCTAAGGTTCAGTCCACCATCTATACTGGGGTCATAGAGAGTTTTGTCTACTTTGGTGCCTGAATATCCAACAGCATTTAACTTTGTCCAATTGCATTGTGACCTGATGGACAAGCTGAGACCCTTGTTCACAGTGCATAGACGTAGAGGGGTGGCTACTGCAAACAAGCCTATGTGGTTTTCCAAGTCCTGCAGATTGGCGAAATTGCAGCTCCTGAATGTATTGGATTAAGGGAACAAAGAAGAGATACAGGGTGCTACGTGCTATTATAAAAGAACTTTGAGAGATGCCAAATTGAGGTGGGAAGGCAAGCAATGGGATAGACTAATTGACGCCCTCCGTGATGGGGATACTAAGTTATTTTGGAGGCTAGTAACAGGTAGGAAAGATCCCCTTGCTTTTGAGTGCGAAACAACAATCCAGCCAGAGTGATGGCTGGCTCATTTTAAAGGACTATGTGGGTCAAGAACTAACAGGAAGAAACCAGAAATGGCCACTAGGGCCATTGCTGGGTATATAACGTATCGTAAATATGACCCCTTTAGTTATAACTTAGCAGAATTTACTTTGGAAGAAACCCTTATGGCCTTGTGGACCCTAAATAAGGGGAAAGCGCTGGGAAATGACGGCATCCCGGGGGATTTGTATCTATCACAACCTGAGATTTGGACACCTTATATAAACACCCTAAGTAATGCCAACTTGAAGGGAGAAGGCATCCCCTCCACATGGAGGGGAGCAACAATTGTGCCAATTTACAAAAAGGGTGATCGTGATCTTCTGGGGAACTACAGACCAATAAGTTTAATCGGTCAGTCAAAAGATTTTTTGCAAACAGGTACTGGCAAGGCTGCTCTTATGAGTTGATGAGCATCATATTCTTGCTGATTGGCAGGCTGGGTTCCAAAAATGGGTTAGCACCGTTGACCAAGTCCTCAGGTTTAAATTTCTTTGCTGGAAATATTTGACTCTTGTGAGAAAACAGGGCTAATTGCAGAGGCCCCCTAACTTTTTGCCCAGATTTTCCACTTTTTGCTGGTGTTTCCTGACTCTGATGGTACCCTGGGTACTTCTAACCAGTCCCAGGGCCTGTGCTCTGTGTAAAATCAATATGCAAATTAGGCTAATTATAATTGGCTAAGTTAACCTACCTATAAGTCCCTAGTATATGGTAGGGCATGTAGGTTTAGGGACCACAGCATAGGTAGTGCACCCATAGGTGCACTGCTGAGGTGCCCAGTGTCATTTTAAAGGCAGGCCTGCCTTGCTGGCTGCTTTTAAATTAAAGTTATATGCAAATTCGACTTTGGAATTAAAAGTAGTTCCAAAGTCTTAAACTACCTTATTTTTACATATAAGTCACCCCTAAGGTGTGCCCTATGTGCCCCTCGGGCTGGGTGCCATGTAACTATAAGCAGGGACTTTATAAAAATAGTTTTATAAGCCCTGGTGAGGTAAAAACAGCCAAATTCGTTTTTCCCTCATAGTAGTAAATGGCCTTCATAGCCTAGAATGGGGAGACTTTGTTTTAAATTTTAAAGTCTCCTTAAAAGATGCATACCAAGAATTTGGTATCAAATTAATTGTTGTAATAAATCCCACAACTTCCAGTTGTGGGATTTAATATAACTTGTTCAGGTAAAGAGTTTTCAGACTTTACCTAAAAAGTTGCCAATTTCAGCCCTGCATTGTTTTTGCTGCTGTGCTCTGATTGGCCAGCCTGTAGCAGCTTAGCCAAGCTGCCTTGATGAGGTGTGAAGTGGCCTGGCTTCACACAAAGGAATGTGCCTGTGGGAGAGAATCTCCCCTCAGCAGATGGTGAGGCAGGAAGGGGGAGGGCTGCCAAACTGGTCTTCAAAGGCAGAGAAGGACATTTGGAGCAACCAGCAACACCCCCACATCCTGCAACCCCAGACAACTAGGTGCCCCCTTGATTAGATTAGGAGAGGGCAGGAGAGGGGTGTGTTTATGATTTTTAGCCACACCAGTGGGTGGGCTCAGCCAGATGTAACCTCCAAAAATCAGATTCAGCCATGTTGGATTTTTAGAGAATGTTGCCCTCTGGGATGGATTTTTGCCACACTTCCCAGGAAGTGGTCATCGCAGGGGGAAGGACCCTGCCCCTGATTGGAGAACCAGGACCCCCCTACTTTTCACCCAGGAGCAAGGATAAAACTGGCAGACATGCACCCACAGATCAGATCCCCACCAGATTTCAACAAGAAAAGAACTAAAGGAGAAGAAGGACTGCCCTGCTGGACCCCTGGCCTGCACCTGGAACCTGCACTCAGAAGGACTGCACCAGCTGCACACTTGGGCTTCACCACAAGAAGGACTTTGCCTGGCTTCAACTGGTTCAAGGAGGGACTCCCTGTTTGCTACAGGTGAAAAATTGCTAACCAGAGTCCCCTGCACCAACACCTGAAGAAAGCGACCAGCTGACCACTGCCCAGTGGCCAAAAAGGAGTTTGCGCCAGGTGCATTCTGGGAGTTGTAGTCCGCACCCCCCAAGGACCATCTCAGAACTTCTGGACCCTTGGGGTGAGCTGTGGACCCCAAAAGAACCTTAAAAGGACATCTGGGTGAAGCCCCAGAAGTTTGGAGAAGATTTGAGCATTTTTGTAAAAAAGCTGCATAGAGGGACCGACCCGCTGCGGAAATTCTAGCCGGCTTGCCTCAACCGTGACCCGGCCTGATTTAGTGGTTCGTCCCGGTAAAGAAAAATCTCCGAAAAAGAGACTAAGTCCGAAGGTAAAAAGTTGACCGGGACCTCCCAGCCATCGTATCCGAGAAGGGCTCCATGGACGTCGGATCAAGATCCAGGTTTACCCCGGTCAAAGGATTTTCACCTCGAAAAAACGACTAAGTCCGAAGGTAAAAATCTCCACCGAGGAATCCAGCATCGCGTATCTGGAGAAGGGCTCCAGGAGGTCGGATAGGACTGGCATGTTCGTCCCGCTGAAGAAAATCTTCAAAATAAAGCCTAAGTCAGAAGGTAACTTTTTAACCGAGGCCTCCCGCGACCTGTAGCCGAGCAGGGCTCCATCGCGGTCGGCCTGAAAGTTTGACTTTGCCCCGGTCGAGTTGCAACCAGATGACCCGATTGGCGCTTTTTGTTTCTAAGCGCTAGAAAAATAATAATTCTTTAAAAATTCATATCTCCGGTTCCCTTTATCCGATTTTATTCGTTTTTGTGTCATTTTAAAGATAAAAATATAAACTATTTTTATAAATTGGTTTTGGATTTTTAAACTGTTTCCTGTGTTTTATTTAATTACTGTTTTGTGATATTTGAATGCTTTACACACTGTCTCCTAAGTTAAGCCTTGACGCTCGTTGCCAAGCTACCAAGGGTTGAGCTGGGGTTAATTTACTGAGACCTAACTGGACCTATGTGGAGGTTAGTGGCTTGTTGCTAGGTGTAGGTACCTACCTGCCCTTACCAATAACCCATTTTCCAACATTTTTGGTGGCAGCGGTGGGATCCTGTACTTGTGTTCAGTATCACGTTACAGTTTTAAGTAAAACAAATTAAAAATCCTTTAAATTGTCTTAGTGCAAAAATTGTTTAAAAAAAAAAAAAAATGTACATTTTTTATTTGGATTAATTATTGTTTCCAATTTTTGCAAAAAGTTTTTGTTGACACAAAACTAGGGAACCATGGAGCTTGATCTGGCTAGCCTACCCACACTGACAGTAGTCCAGCTTAGGGGGTTGTGTACTGAAAGAGGGTTGCCTGCAACCACTGACCTCAGGAAGCAAGTCCTGATCAAATCCCTGACAGCATGGGCTGAGGCCCAAGAGGTAGACCTAGGGGAAGCTCCAGAGGAGGAAGAAACAGGGGAGGGTGCTAGCTCTAACCACTCAGGGGAGGGAGGGCATCTGAGCCTAAGTGAAGATGAGGAAGAACGGTCCTCAGTACATACAGTCACTAGGGGCAGACCCAAAGCTAGTGGTGGGAAGGGGGTCACTTCAGGAGGAGAGAACCCATCCATCAGAGAAAGAGAGCTGGAGGCCCAGCTAGCATACATAGCTTTGGAAGCAGACAAGCTGGCCCTAGAAAAGAAAAAGTGGGCAAACAAGGAGAAAAGAGATGGTGGCAGCGATAAAGAAGTAGAGGTGTCCATGGGTGGGGGAGTTTGCCCCAGATTACCCAAGGGGGTGGTTCCTGCTTATGTAGAGGGGGATGATATAGACAAATGGTTGGAGGCCTTTGAGAGGGCACTCCAAATGAGAAGGGTTAGGCCTCAATACTGGGGTTCCCTTTTGTGGGAGTTGGTCCCCAACTCAGGGAGGGATAGGCTTCTGACCTTAAGGGGGGAGGAGGCAGATTCGTACCCTAGTATGAAGAGGTGCTTAACTAAGAAGTTTGGTCTGACCCCAGAGCAGTATAGAATGAAGTTCAGGGACACCCAGAAGGTCAGTACCCAGTCTTGGGTTGACTTTGTAGACACCTCACTAAAGGCACTAGAGGGCTGGATTATTGGTAACAAAGTAAATACTTATGAGGGGTTATACAATCTGATCATGAGAGAGCACATCTTGTCCAATTGTACCCAAGAAAGGTTACGCCAGCATCTAGTGGACTCTAAGCAGACCAACCCTAGAGAGCTAGGGGAGGCAGCTGATGACATGTTGAGAACCAGGGTGGTTGTCAAGTCCCAGGGGGGAGACTCCAAGAAGGGGGGTCAGGTCCCCAAAAACCTAAGGAGGGAGGTGGTAAGCCCACCACAGAGACTCCCTCTGTACCCCAGAACCCTAAGAAGGAGGAGAGTAAATCCCACTCCCACTCTGACAAGCAGAGACAGGGAGACCCAGGGTTAAAAAAGCTCTTGGACAGTAGGGCTTGCTTTGACTGTCAGCAGACAGGTCACTTCAGAGGAGATGCAGCCTGTCCAAAGAAGGTGGTTAGCACTGGGCTGTCCAGTGTAGCCATGGAGGAGGACTCCTCAGATGATGAAGTCCTCCTAGCATTGAGCTGGGAGACAGGACCAGAGGGTAAGCTGGTGATCCCTGAGGGTGGAAGTAGGCACTTCCACCCCATTCAGGTGAATGGGATCCCTATCACTGGCCTGAGAGACACCTGTGCCAGTCAAACTATAGTGAGTGACCGGTTAGTGACCCCAGACATGTATGTCCCAGGAGAGACAAGGAAAGTCAGGATAGCCACAGGGGAGGTTACCACCAAACCTGTAGCCATAGTGCCCCTAGAGAGGGAGGGTATCCTTGACTGGTTTAGGGTGGTAGTCAGTGCTGACCTCCCCCTAGATTGTATCCTGGGCAATGACCTCCCAGAGGTGGGTCTGGTCCCAGATGGGGCGGTCGCCCAGGGCGCCCCCCAACTCAAAGTCTTGGGGAGTCAGTCCCTACAGTTAGGAGACAGGGGTCCCCAAGAAAAGGAAAGAAGAAAAGGAAGGGTAGGCCACTCTTAAAGAGAGTTCCAGGGAGCCAAAAGCCTTCTGCCCCAGTAGGGGGGGAGCCCAGAGTTGGCACTGGTGAGGCCTCCCCTGACCCCAAGGAAGTCCTGAGTAGTCAGGCAGCTGTCCAGATGCAGGGTGTTGCCCCTGCACTGACAGAAGGGAGAGTGGAAGGAGGGTATCTGCCACAGGAGGTGGTAGCCCCCCACTCTAGACAGCAAGAGGGGTGCCAGGACCCCAAAGTTGCCCCTAAAGCAGCTCAGCCACCTGTCAGTGGAGAGCTTAGGGTGTGGTTCTGGGTACTGACAGCTGTCAGTAGCCTCTGCTGGGTGCTAGCCTTCCTGGCAGCACTGTACTTGGCCTGGGAGGCAGACCCCAGGGCCAATAGCAAGGTAGGCCCCCTGACCCTGTTGGTCATGGTGGGGTTGCTCAAGTGTTGGGTGACCTCTTTGGGTAAGCTAGGTGTTGCCCTTGCAAAGTTAGGAGTAGGGGAGGTGGGCACCTCACTACCCAAGTTGGCAGAGAGAGAGGAGGGAGACCCCTTTAGAGGGAAGTTTCAGTTTGAGATAGGTCCTTTCACTGTTGGGGTGGGTTCACTACCCAGAGGGAGTGACCATGACAGGAGGATGTAAGGCAGAGCAGGCCCTGCAAAGGGACAGCCAGTTTTCTTCACTGTCTTCCTCGCCTAACAAGCCAGGAAGACTCTCACAGGGTTGGGCTGAGTCTCCTGGGCGTGTGGGCTGGGGGGGGCTTGTGTGAGAAAACAGGGCTAATTGCAGAGGCCCCCTAACTTTTTGCCCAGATTTTCCACTTTTTGCTGGTGTTTTCCTGACTCTGATGGTGCCCTGGGTACTGCTAACCAGTCCCAGGGCCTGTGCTCTGTGTAAAATCAATATGCAAATTAGGCTAATTATAATTGGCTAAGTTAACCTACCTATAAGTCCCTAGTATATGGTAGGGCATGTAGGTTTAGGGACCACAGCATAGGTAGTGCACCCATAGGTGCACTGCTGAGGTGCCCAGTGTCATTTTAAAGGCAGGCCTGCCTTGCTGGCTGCTTTTAAATTAAAGTTATATGCAAATTCGATTTTGGAATTAAAAGTAGTTCCAAAGTCTTAAACTACCTTATTTTTACATATAAGTCACCCCTAAGGTGTGCCCTATGTGCCCCTAGGGCTGGGTGCCATGTAACTATAAGCAGGGACTTTATAAAAATAGTTTTAAATGCCCTGGTGAGGTAAAAACAGCCAAATTCGTTTTTCCCTCATTGTAGTAAATGGCCTTCATAGGCTAGAATGGGGAGACTTTGTTTTAAATTTTAAAGTCTCCTTAAAAGATGCATACCAAGAATTTGGTATCAAATTAATTGTTGTAATAAATCCCACAACTTCCAGTTGTTGGATTTAATATAACTTGTTCAGGTAAAGAGTTTTAGACTTTACCTAAAAAGTTGCCAATTTCAGCCCTGCATTGTTTTTGCTGCTGTGCTCTGATTGGCCAGCCTGTAGCAGCTTAGCCAAGCTGCCTTGATGAGGTGTGAAGTGGCCTGGCTTCACACAAAGGAATGTGCCTGTGGGAGAGAATCTCCCCTCAGCAGATGGTGAGGCAGGAAGGGGGAGGGCTGCCAAACTGGTCTTCAAAGGCAGAGAAGGACATTTGGAGCAACCAGCAACACCCCCACATCCTGCAACCCCAGACAACTAGGTGCCCCCTTGATTAGATTAGGAGAGGGCAGGAGAGGGGTGTGTTTATGATTTTTAGCCACACCAGTGGGTGGGCTCAGCCAGATGTAACCTCCAAAAATCAGATTCAGCCATGTTGGATTTTTAGAGAATGTTGCCCTCTGGGATGGATTTTTGCCACACTTCCCAGGAAGTGGTCATCGCAGGGGGAAGGACCCTGCCCCTGATTGGAGAACCAGGACCCCCCTGCTTTTCACCCAGGAGCAAGGATAAAACTGGCAGACCTGCACCCACAGATCAGATCCCCACCAGATTTCAACAAGAAAAGAACTAAAGGAGAAGAAGGACTGCCCTGCTGGACCCCTGGCCTGCATCTGGAACCTGCACTCAGAAGGACTGCACCAGCTGCACACTTGGGCTTCACCACAAGAAGGACTTTGCCTGGCTTCAGCTGGTTCAAGGAGGGACTCCCTGTTTGCTACAGGTAAAAAATTGCTAACCAGAGTCCCCTGCACCAACTCCTGAAGAAAGCGACCAGCTGACCACTGCCCAGTGGCCAAAAAAGAGTTTGCGTCAGGTGCATTCTGGGAGTTGTAGTCCGCACCCCCCAAGGACCATCTCAGAACTTCTGGACCCTTGGGGTGAGCTGTGGACCCCAAAAGAACCTTAAAAGGACATCTGGGTGAAGCCCCAGAAGTTTGGAGAAGATTTGAGAATTTTTGTAAAAAAGCTCCATAGAGGGACCGACCCGCCGCGGAAATTCTAGCCGGCTTGCCTCAACCGCGACCCGGCCTGATTTGGTGGTTCGTCCCGGTAAAGAAAAATCTCCGAAAAAGAGACTAAGTCCGAAGGTAAAAAGTTGACCGGGACCTCCCAGCCATCGTATCCGAGAAGGGCTCCATGAACGTCGGATCAAGATCCAGGTTTACCCCGGTCGAAGGATTTTCACCTCGAAAAAACAACTAAGTCTGAAGGTAAAAATCTCCACCGAGGAATCCAGCATCGCGTATCCGGAGAAGGGCTCCAGGAGGTCAGATAGGACTGGCAGGTTCGTCCCGCTGAAGAAAATCTTAAAAATAAAGACTAAGTCAGAAGGTAACTTTTTAACCGAGGCCTCCCGCGACCTGTAGCCGAACAGGGCTCCATCGCGGTCGGCCTGAAAGTTTGACTTTGCCCCGGTCGAGGTGCATCCAGATGACCCGATTGGCGCATTTTGTTTCTAAGCGCTAGAAAAATAATAATTCTTTAAAAATTCATATCTCCGGTTTCCTTTATCCGATTTTATTCGTTTTTATGTCATTTTAAAGATAAAAATATAAACTATTTTTATAAATTGGTTTTGGATTTTTAAACTGTTTCCTGTGTTTTATTTAATTACTGTTTTGTGATATTTGAATGCTTTACCAGTGTCTCCTAAGTTAAGCCTTGACGCTCGTTGCCAAGCTACCAAGGGTTGAGCTGGGGTTAATTTACTGAGACCTAACTGGACCTAAGTGGAGGTTAGTGGCTTGTTGCTAGGTGTAGGTACCTACCTGCCCTTACCAATAACCCATTTTCCAACAACTCTAAAACATGATCATTTGTATGTTGCCTTCATTGATTTGAGGGCGGCTTTTGATTTGGTCCCATGTGAATCCCTTTGAAGAGTCTTAAATGCTTATGGAATGGAAAGGGACCTCCTGAGGCTAATACGGTATTTGCATGAGGGCACTTATGCTGGGGTGAAGTGGACGGCGGGAGGCGATCTCATTAATCCAATCCCAACTGTAAATGGGGTGAGACAGGGATGCGTACTGGCCCCTACTTTGTTTAGTCTTTATATTAATGGGGCAGTGGACCAGTTGATTAGGTGCAATCATGATGCCCCCAAAATAGAGAGAATGTCTGTACCCATCCTTATGTTCACTGACGACACACTGCTTATATCAAGAACCCCGATGGGGTTGCAAAATGAACTGGATTTTTTTTGCAGCATTCTTTGAAGAGAGGGGGCAAGAAATTAACTCAGAGAAGTCAAAATTTATGGCCCTAAACCTGCACAAATCCCTTAGGGGGAAAATGATTATAGGGGGTACCCCGATTGAGCAGGTCAGGCAATTTGGCTACTTGGGTATAAGAATGGCAGACAATCTCACATGGACCCCACAAATAGAGAAAAGTTCTGTGCTTCTACACCAGCGGGCAATGGTCATCAGTAGGAGGGTAACAAACTCAGCTGGAGGACCTCTTTCCCCAGCACTTGCGGTATATAAGGCTGCAGCAGTGACAGCTGCAGCTTATGGTGCAGAACTTTGGGGGCATTGCGACCTGCATAAAACTGATTCTGATTGAAAATACATTTTTGCGCTCTATGTTATGTCTACCATCTCGTACCCCACTTACCCCCATTAGATTTGATTTAGGATTAAGTCCAATACATTGTGTAATTGGTTTGAAACCTCTTTTATATTGGGTACCCCTGTGGTCTTCTGTCCATCTGGGGCCATATAGGACGGTAATGATGGAACTATTATCTTTTGATAGAGTGGCTTTAATACTGTGGCTCAGCTATATAAAGGACTTGTGCCACCAGATTAAAATGGAGGAGCTATGGAGATGCCATCCGAACATAAAGAAAGACGTGGCATTCCATGTTAAAAAGCTATATTGGGAAGCAGTACTAATTCGCACTTGGCAAGCACACCTAACGGGCAGCAATTTTCTCAACCATGAATGCCTGCCTAAGTTTGAACATTACATGGATAATATAAATCCGGCACAGGCAAAGAACTTATTCATAAAATTTAGATTGGGAAATTTGCCTCTAGACTCCTTCACCTCTAGATGGGAAAAAAAGGAAAAGTAGTGGTGGGACCAGCTCCTGCCCCTTTTGCCCAGCGGAAATTGAATCTTTAGCCCATTTCTTAGTTTTTTGCCCGAGGTATTTAAAGTTGAGGATGGAATGGATTGCTCCATTGTGCCGAAACATTGGAATTAAATACTACAGGGAGTCATTAGTGTTGCTAAGTGACACAAGCGGAAAGGTAGTGTTTTCAGTCACCAATTTTCAGCGTAATGCCTGGATCGTGAGATCTAAGGAGGCTACTGGTTAATATGTAGTAACAACAGTGAATAAGCTTGATCCTTTGCCTGATGTGGAAGTTTTCTCCATGTAGGAAAGTATTATTGCAAAAGAAGATTTCTTAGGATTTTTATTTGGGGTAGTTATAAATCAAGTGAGAATTATGGTGATATGTCTATTTAAATGTGTACTTATTTGACAGTTTTTAAGAATTTAACTTGGTAATGATTTTAACTATTGTAAAGTATTAGTAACAGATTATGTATTTTAGCTATTTATAGGATGTTTCTTTTATGGCTTACGGCCGAAATAAAGTTAATAATCCAATGCATTCTGGGTGCTGTAGTCTTGATTTGCTTCCATTGCTCTGATTAGACACCAGCATACCGAATAGCAATGTTTTGTAAGTGTTAAAAGCCAGGACAGTAAGGACAGAATGAGATGACCACCCTACTTGCATAAAGTTGCTTTTCAACCCGTTAATTTAGTTGCAACCAACGTAGGTCCAGAAAGGACGGATCCATACAAGATTTTCAGGATATCCACTACCTACATTATTGTATTCAATGCACAATTATTTTATGTGCAGTAATTTCACATGACTTTTCTGGAAGTCACAATACTTCATAAGTGTAAAAGCTGAGTTTGGCTTCTACAATGAATAAAAATGGTGCACACCTTTTATTACTCAAAAAATAAAAAGTTGGATGTGAAAAATAAGCTATAAATAGAAAGGGGTAAGGCCCAATGAGATTGAAATTGGCCTAGAAGAGAACACAGAAGTCCGTCAGTACAAGGTGTAAGTAGTTCCAGAGAGTCTTGCTGCTTTAGGGGGTTTTATTGGTTCAGAACTGGCCCATGCTTGTCTTGTGTGCGCTGTTGGTCCTGCAGCTTCTCCCGTGAGGCACAGAGTCTTCAGAGAGAACACATTGTAAATACAGATAGTATATCCATTGACGGGGAAAACAGAACAAGATGTGACCAGCTAGGACAGCAGCGTTTATGCACATTCTGCCTAGCTGGGATGGCAGACTGTTCCAGGCGTGGAAAGGGGTAGTTTGAATGTAGGTTTCCAATCCTGAATACATTAGTACCACAACAGAGGCACAAATTGGTGCAGTGGCTGAATCTGGGCATTCTACGCTACAGATATTCAGCCAAACTGCACAGTTTCACTCGAGAAGATTTCAACAACATTCCTTCAAGGATAAAGACTAAGTAAGGGTGGGAAGGAGCAGACGGGCAGAAGCTAGATATCTCTGTCAAGCTAACTGAGTTAGCAACACCTTGGAGTCAACAGCATAAGGTGCACTACACTGCACTACCACTGGCAGTTTCGTCAAGCTAACTGAGTTAGCAACACCTTGGAGCAACTATCATCCTTCAGCTCTTAAAAAGCAAAACACATTATAGATCAAAGAGAAGTATTAAAATACTATTACAAACAAAGCCCTCATAACACAAACTCCTCTCAGCTACAAAAAAACAAAAGTTTGGGCTAGAAGAGAATTTAAACATGCATTGAATGGTGGAAGAGGTTATGATTTTTTGGCCCCTTCTCACCTAGTGTGACCCATAGAATGACCTGAATAGAAAGAAAACATTGTTCTGAATGTTGTGGTCGTGGTCCCATTGCCCTAGGACCATCACATGCTGAGTTATTTCCAAAAATGTGTGTAAAAGGAATGCCTGTAAAGCACAGTGGGTTGAGTTCTGTGCATACATTAAACCTTTATCAAACATAAACTGTGTTTGTGCATTAGCAAAAGGTGCAATACCACTGGTGGTGGCTAGATGTCCCTGTCAAGCCAACTGAGTTAGTAGTGCCTTGGAGCAAATATCATTCTTCAGCCCTTAGAGAGCATAGCACATTACAAATTTGCAAACAAAGCAAGGGTGTCAGAACACTATTACAAACAAGGCCCTTATTACAGAAAGAACATATCATTCTGAATGTTTTGGTGGTGATCTAATTACCCTAGGACCACCACAGGCTGAGTTATGGGCAAAAATGTTTTGTAAAAGGAATGCCTGCAAAGCATTATGGAGTGAGTTTACCGGAGTTCAATGAATATTGTAGTATCGGCTCTCCCACTGTGCCGGGAGAGCCGCTGTTGAGGATTCATTCCTAGGTCGATTTCATTCTATATAAAACAACAAAAAATGTACAAAACACACGCATGACACAACTACTTGTAATTACTGATTATGTACAGTAAGGGCCATGTGATGGGCAAACATGGAAATGAACGACGTGCGTGAACACTAGTGCTTACTGACAAACATAAGAGGCAGGAAACAAAGAAAAATAGTCCGTCCAAACAACAGAAAAAAATTCCACGCAACTAAACTGTACTTGACCGGTGCTCCTCAGCCAAGTACAGGAGGTGACGTACCAGCTGCCAAACCAGTTAGGAGGCAGCATAACACAAGTGACACTGCCTTTAACCTATTGTAAGTGGAAGGCAGGCAGGAGCAAATGCCTATACTCCATCCAAAAGGCCTTTCAGACAGCGCATGCACGCTGTCTAGGCTCAACCTAAAAAACTAACTCCTAAAAGCTTGAGCAGTGGAATGACACAAGTACTTGGACCATGCTCCAAGGAAGTGCCAGACACAAGTGGAGGAAATGGCGATCTCAGGCCCGACCAGCGGGATACAAGCAATTGAGAGTTACAATGATGCCAACTAATGGTAAGTAATGGCGGCCTCCAAGCCCACTGAGAGAATGCCCTGTCTTTTGCAAGAAAAATTGAATGTGACTGTGTAGTGTAGCTGGTGCTCATGTAAAGCCCTTCATTACCTTTGGGCCAAGTTCTTGCTATTTGAAGCTGCCAAAAATAAAAAAGACAAACAAAGTCTCATAATTATTCTGTAAAATATCGGGCTTTAGCGCTAACTTGTTTGACCTCGATTGCACAAAAGCACATAAGAGATTAAAAAAGGCCCTAAGTGCCCCAATAAGATGTATAACTGAGATACGAGTACAGAGGCAGGAAAATTCTTGGGAATCCTTACACAAAGCTAGCTTTTTTGGGAAAATAATAAATACTCCTACACCAGGGGCTAGACATGATCCTAGAATGGAAGTTGCAACAACAGAAGAGGATTGGATTGGTAACTTCTCCAAGATATATAGCCCGGCTTCTGACACAGCGTTACTTGATCCTCCAATGAGTTATGCCACCCAAAAGAATTCACGTATGATTATAACACCTCTGTTCAGTCTGGAGGAAGTAGTAGAAGCTATAAACTCGAGTAAAGCAGGAAAAGCACCTGGTCCAGATGGTGTACCGGTAGATTTATATAAGGCAAACATACAAGTATGGGGCCCCTTATTGACGCAGGTATTGAGGGCTTGAAGTAGGCAAGTACCTCTGCCATCTTGGCTAGATTCCATTATTGTCCCCAAATACAAAAAAGGTGACTGCCTTAACCCAGCCTGTTATAGACCCATCTCACTACTTGACACATTATCTAAAATAGCTGGGAGAGTTATTCTGAATAGATTACAGGGCTGGGCTGAGGAAAACAATATCTTATCTGAACTACAGTACGGTTTCCGCACAGGAATAGGCACAGTGGAACAAGGACTGAATTTAAGTATCATAATTGGGAAATACAAAAAGATTAGAGAGGGTAACTTGTATCTGGCCTTCATAGATTTATCTTCAGCATTTGATTGTGTAGTTCCTGAGAAACTATGGGAAATCCTAAGTAGCATAGGGGTAGAAGTGACAATAATCCAGTTCATACGGGAACTGTATCTAGGGAGTAGAGCAAGGGTGAGATATGGGACAAGAGGGGAATGCACTAGACCTTTTGGTATACACAGGGGAGTATGTAAAGGCTGTGTGTTAGCCCCATTCTTGTTCTCAATACATATAAACAAGTTGGAACTAGAATTAACAAGCAAATGTAAAGATCTCCCTCAAATAGGCCATCACCCGATTCTGGCCCTACTCTATGCAGATGACGCTGTACTTATGGCCCGGACTCCTCTAGCCCTCCAAAGACTTTTAACAACTTGTATCACATACATGACAGACTTTGGCCTTACCGTCAACCGTTCAAAAACGTTTTTAATGAATTGTGGCAAGAAATCAATTAAGACTCATGATATCATCACACAAGACAGAAAGATTGATACAACTTCAACATTTTCTTATCTGGGCATAATGTTCGATAAGCAAGGTTCTTGGGCACAGTGTGTAAAAAAAAAAAGAAGCTACAGATCATGAAGGCGACAGCCCTGAAGATTTTTTCAAAGAGGCTTGGGGTGATTACTCCGCAGAACATGCTAAAGGTCTATAGAGCTAAATGCATTCCGTCTGCCACGTACGGAGCGGGGGTGTGGGGGTATACCATTTGTAACACAATCCAAATGGTGGAAAATGATTTTTTGAGACATTTGTTAATGGTACCAAAATGTACTTCATCATATATTAGCCATGCAGAACTAGGGGCCCCATTTTTAGTTGATTTAATAAAGATACAGCCAATATTGCTAAGGCAGAAAATTTGGACCTCAGCACACACTGGCCTAAATAGGGCAGTGTTACGGGATTGCATGGCATCAGTTTTTTCTCTAAGAGTCCCTTGGTTGAGGTATATTATAACCTTCTTTGAAAATATGGGCCATAAAGAATACTATACAAACCCAGAATTACTGAAGAGATTAACCAGGAAAGATCTGAGGTCCCTGTCCCTTAAGTACTTAGAAGACCAGAGGTGGATAGGAGAGGCAAAAAAACATACTGTTATGTCTAATCAACTGATGCTGTCCACAGAGGGTATACAGCCTTACTTGATAAATGTAGTAAAATCTCGACATCGTTTCGTTCTCACTAGGCTAAGGCTAGACACGTTCCACCGTCTGGTAACTTTTCCGACCATGAACGATTGGAGTACAACACTAGGGGTCTGTCCTTGTGATACAAAGTCACCCCAAAGTACAATACATGTGGTTCTCTTCTGTAAATTTTATGGAAAACAGAGAACGCGTTTTTTAATGCCTTTTTTAAGATCCACCCACAAGCGATAATGTCACCCTGCGTATCTTTATTTACAGATGTTACCTTCTATTGAAATATGTGGCATTTTAGCACACTTTTTAAGTTCTATAATTATTGTAAGAAAGTCCTTGGGTGCACTGGTAACGTGATAATTCGGCCACCAAAATATTCACAATGCACTGACTAATATGTTATTGTATTTTAACTTTTTGTATTTATTGCCACGTTTTTTAATTATGTGATTTTTAACATATTTGTTATGGGTATTTTACATTTTAAGATTTGTTTTATGTGCTGCTTTTCTGACTTGTCGAAAGTCGAAATAAAGCTTGTATTGAAAAAAAAAAGAAATAGACAAAGCTTACTTGTAGTAGTGGTTTTTAACTACAGAGAGGATTTGAACAAAACAGGCTAAATATTTTAGGTGAGAATTTCCCATGTGCTATAGTCTGTTTTACATCTTTCTTAGAATAAATCCTATGTGTGAAATTGAAAAAATATTAGGAGTCAGAAAATATGAAAGATACTTAAGATGGCACCAAAGAAATTTTGAAAAGTTATTTTTACCTTATATTCTGTAAAATTATTATACATACCGACTGTCCACCTCATGTGTGACATAACCAGCAATACATGTTTAGTGTAAAGAATTTTGCAACCTGTTTTTTTTATCCCTCCTTAAAATGCTAAATAGTGAAAAGTCCCAAAATGCTATGCGCCTTAAACTAAAATAGGGAGACTTACCAAAGATGTTGCCTGGCTGTAGATGTTTTGCTAGAATTGGGGCTAGAAGGCAACACTAACACATATTTAACAGTTCAGACATTGTCTGTATGTTCAGTTATGCCTTCAGAAAATGTCAACAAAACGTGATTGCCAACATTTGTTGTTGCCACATTATAAGTCTCAAAAGTGGGATTCTTTCTCAGAAATGAGGTGGTGGGGTTATTTGGAGGGCACCTTTTGCACCTGCCCCCAGCCTTGATATGGGTGACAAAAGGTATCATTACAGAGCACTTCACTCCACTCTCTTCTTTCACTAAAATCCATGTGTTGTCCTCTGCATATTTGTGCTTCTCAGCTGCATATTGACAGTTTTCGTTCGCCAGAGCCTAGTGCCACCCTACACAAATTCTGCCCCCCCAAGAGGGAGGCATCACCTAGTTTGAAGGCAATTGGATTAGGGAGTTTGAGACCAGTGCCCACACAATCCAATGTGTGAGGTATGCACAGGAGCAGATTTCAAAGGTGGTGGGAGGGTGAATTTAGAGGCTCTTTTCCTCACTAGTGTTCTACATCAAAGGGGTATAATGTCACTTCAGAAACATTTTCACAGCAGATGGTTGATATGATTGACAACCAGTAAATTGTAGGTCTAGACCCAAGCAACCAGCATCTCATTTTGTTAATTTTACCCCAAGCGATCCCCAGTGGTTAGACAAATTGTACGCATTTCTCCCATCACCCTTTGTGTGTCTGATAAAATTATATTACTCTAGAAGCTTCTCTACACTCTCCAAAACTTTCTACAAAATATTCCAAAGTTCTGATTCGACATCCTCAATGCTGCTTTTTTGTGTGGGGAGGAATAGACAACTGAGGATACACATGGCCAAATGCAGACAGCTCACATGCAATGGCAGATTGGGCATGTATGATATATGCGGCTCTACTATTGAGCTTCTCACATGGCAGGCATTAATGACTGAATAGCTGGAGATAGAGATGATCCAACATATAGATCAGAACTAAGCATTTTCCATAACAAAAGCCTGCTACACTTTCCCACAGTAACAACTACGACACTAATCGTTTGGAATACTGTCTGGAGAAAACTCATATGGTACCGTAGATTTACACAAGAAACCCCCTCTGTGGCTCGGAGACTATCTTACTAGTAGCGGTAGAGCACTAAAGGAAGTGGGCAAGTATTGGTGTAGGAGGCTGGACTGGCTTGTAGTGAGTACCAAGGGGTACTTGCACCTTGCACCAGGCCCAGTTATCCCTTATTAGTGTATAGGGTGTCTAGCAGCTTAGGCTGATAGATAATGGTAGCTTAGCAGAGCAGCTTAGGCTGAACTAGGAGACGTGTGAAGCTACTACAGTACCACTTAGTGTCATATGCACAATATCATAAGAAAACACAATACACAGTTATACCAAAAATAAAGGTACTTTATTTTTATGACAATATGCCAAAGTATCTTAGAGTGTACCCTCAGTGAGAGGATAGGAAATATACACAAGATATATATACACAATAGCAAAAATATGCAGTATAGTCTTAGAAAACAGTGCAAACAATGTATAGTTACAATAGGATGCAATGGGGAAACATAGGGATAGGGGCAACACAAACCATATACTCCAAAAGTGGAATGCGGACCACGAATGGACCCCAAACCTATGTGACCTTGTAGAGGGTCGCTGGGACTATTAGAAAATAGTGAGAGTTAGAAAAATAACCCTCCCCAAGACCCTGAAAAGTGGGTGCAAAGTGCACCAAAGTTCCCCTAAGGACAAAATAGTCGTGTTAGAGGGAAAATGCAAGGAAAACACAAATCAGCAATGCAACAACGATGGATTCCTGACTGAGGGTACCTGTGGAACAAGGGGACCAAGTCCAAAAGTCACAAGCAACTCGGAGATGGGCAGATGCCCAAGAAATGCCAGCGGTTGGTGCAAAGAAGCTCTTACTAGGCTGAAGAACTGTGAATACTGCAGGAACGACAAGGGCTAGAGACTTCCCCTTTGGAGGATGGATCCCCCACGCCTTGGAGAGTCGTGCAGAAGTGTTTTCCCGCCGGATGGATGCCAACAAGCCTTGCTACACGCAAATCGTGCGTTTGGCGTTTTTGGACGCTGCTGGGGCCCAGGAGGGACCAGGAGGTCGCAAATTGGACCTGCAGAGAGAGGGGACGTCGAGCAAGACGAAGAGCCCTCACTGAAGCAGGTAGCACCCGGAGAAGTGCCAGAAACAGGCACTACGAGGATGCGTGAAACGGTGCTCGCCAAAGTTGCACAAAGGAGTCCCACGTCGCCGGAGACCAACTTAGAAAGTCGTGCAATGCAGGTTAGAGTGCCGTGGACCCAGGCTTGGCTGTGCACGAAGGATTTCCGCCGGAAGTGCACAGGGGCCGGAGTAGCTTGCAAAGTCGCGGTTCCCAGCAATGCAGCCCAGCGAGGTGAGGCAAGGACTTACCTCCACCAAACTTGGGCTGAAGAGTCACTGGACTGTGGGGGTCACTTGGACGGTGTCGCTGGATTCGAGGGACCTTGCTCGTCGTGCTGAGAGGAGACCCAAGGGACCGGTAATGCAGCTTTTTGGTGCCTGCGGTTGCAGGGGGAAGATTCCGTCGACCCACGGGAGATTTCTTCGGAGCTTCTGGTGCAGAGAGGAGGCAGACTACCCCCACAGCATGCACAAGCAGGAAAACAGTCGAGAAGGCGGCAGGATCAGCGTTACAGAGTTGCAGTAGTCGTCTTTGCTACTATGTTGCAGGTTTGCAGGCTTCCAGCGCGGTCAGCGGTCGATTCCTTATCAGAAGGTGAAGAGGGAGATGCAGAGGAACTCGGCTGAGCTCATGCATTCGTTATCTAAAGTTTCCCCAGAGACAGAGACCCTAAATAGCCAGAAAAGAGGGTTTGGCTACCTAGGAGAGAGGAAAGGCTACTAACACCTGAAGGAGCCTATCAGCAGGAGTCTCTGACGTCACCTGGTGGCACTGGCCACTCAGAGCAGTCCAGTGTGCCAGCAGCACCTCTGTTTCCAAGATGGCAGAGGTCTGGAGCACACTGGAGGAGCTCTGGACACCTCCCAGGGGAGGTGCAGGTCAGGGGAGTGGTCACTCCCCTTTCCTTTGTCCAGTTTCGCGCCAGAGCAGGGGCTAAGGGGTCCCTGAACCGGTGTAGACTGGCTTATGCAGAATTGGGCACATCTGTGCCCAACAAAGCATTTCCAGAGGCTGGGGGAGGCTACTCCTCCCCTGCCTTCACACCATTTTCCAAAGGGAGAGGGTGTCACACCCTCTCTCAGAGGAAGTTCTTTGTCCTGCCATCCTGGGCCAGGCCTGGCTGGACCCCAGGAGGGCAGCTGCCTGTCTGAGGGGTTGGCAGCAGCAGCAGCTGCAGTGAAACCCCAGGAAGGGCAGTTTGGCAGTACCAGGGTCTGTGCTACAGACCACTGGGATCATGGGATTGTGCCAACTATGCCAGGATGGTATAGAGGGGGCAATTCCATGATCATAGACATGTTACATGGCCATATTCGGAGTTACCATGGTGAAGCTACATATAGGTAGTGACCTATATGTAGTGCACGCGTGTAATGGTGTCCCCGCACTCACAAAGTTCAGGGAATTGGCTCTGAACAATGTGGGGGCACCTTGGCTAGTGCCAGGGTGCCCTCACACTAAGTAACTTTGCACCTAACCTTTACCAGGTAAAGGTTAGACATATAGGTGACTTATAAGTTACTTAAGTGCAGTGTAAAAATGGCTGTGAAATAACGTGGACGTTATTTCACTCAGGCTGCAGTGGCAGGCCTGTGTAAGATTTGTCAGAGCTCCCTATGGGTGGCAAAAGAAATGCTGCAGCCCATAGGGATCTCCTGGAACCCCAATACCCTGGGTACCTCAGTACCATATACTAGGGAATTATAAGGGTGTTCCAGTAAGCCAATGTAAATTGGTAAAATTGGTCACTAGCCTGTTAGTGACAATTTGAAAGTAATGAGAGAGCATAACCACTGAGGTTCTGGTTAGCAGAGCCTCAGTGAGACAGTTAGGCACCACACAGGGAACATACACATGCACACCTATGAGCACTGGGGCCCTGTGTGACAGGGTCCCAGTGACACATACATATAGGCCACAAACCTATGAGCACTGGGGTCCTGACCAGCAGGATCCCAGTGACACATAACAACCATACTGAAAACATGGTGTTTTCACTATGAGCACTGAGGCCTGGCCATCAGGATCCCAGTGAGACAGTGAAAACAGTGACAAACACCCTGACATACACTCACAAACAGGCCAAAAGTGGGGGTAACAAGGCTAGAAAGAGGCTACCTTCTCACAATTGGTATCTTCAAATTCAGAGTAATCTGAAGGGGGGACTTTTGAGGTCCTTGGAGGAATTACAAAAGGACTTTAAATGTACACATCTAAACTTTTTTGGTAACTCCAAATGACATACGTACTAAACCCAGCATTGATTAATACAGTCCACTTGAAGCGAGACCAACATTGGAACCCCAGGAGAAGAAAAATATTCCACAAATTTACCACACGTTATTAGCACACACTCCTGACCACTGCTACTCTTGCAGCAGGCATGGAATGCTGACTTAGGGCCTCTAGTTAATGATGACTGGCAAGAAGCCAAAATGGCACCACACACACTTGCGATATCAGCTGGGCTCAGGCTGGTCCAATTGTACTACCTCCATAGAACATACTACACCCTAAAATGCTTAAGTAAAATTGAACCATCCCTCTCCCCCCTGCTCTAGTTGCCAGTGAATAGGGTGAAACGCAGGCCAAACACACTTTCTTTGGCCTAGGCTATTTAGTGGCCAAATGTGACAAAGGAAAACGATGGAGGACGCCACAACCCTCAATCTGAGGGAATGGCACACTGGCATGGATTGTTGTGGTACTCTTAAAATAATGCTACACAAAGCAAGAGGATGCCCCACTAAACATGACAATAGTGTGGGGACAATGGTTGGACTCTATGTTGTGTTTGCAGCTGCCCACTACTGATATGATGTATATTTTTGTATGCCCCAGCTGTTAAGGCTTTTCCCCTCTTGTTGACCACATACTCGTATTAATACTTACCATACTGCAAACCCATGTATCTTTTGTGACAGCGACAAATACCATATTACCTCCAGTATTTACTTTCAGTATACAATGGTTGTACTGTTATTTGTGCAGATAAGTTATAAGAGTCATGAAACATTAACCCTCAGTAAAACATCTCTAATTAAATCAGTAATTCATTCATTGTGATGTGATGTGAAGAGAATGCCAGATCTCTATCCATTTGGAATATTTGTCTACTAATATAATTACACAATTACTCCTGAACTTTGGTTCCTGAATGGGGCGAATAATATCCGTAATCAACTTTATCCATGGTTTCTCTGGTACTTCTATTGGTGACAATGGTGTGTTTCTGATACTTTTGGACTTGTCATTCCTATCTTTCTATTACATCATGTTATCCATACGGGACCACCAAAATTGTAATCAAATTTTGTTTTTGGACAAACTCCTGCCCTGATGGCCCTTGTGAGCTAGGTCAACTACCTTAACACACAGAGATCTGGAGGGGACAATTTTTGTTTCCACTCATTACCTTCTTGCCCACTAGAAATAGCTCATTCTTGACTTCACAAAACATGGTCAGGCACATATTTGTTATTTTCAGATTATCCTTGTTTGATGAATTACTACAAAATCTTGCAAGAACTCTTCAACCAGTCTCTTTCATTAGTACCTTCCATGGTTAATGCAAGAATATCCAAATGCTCCTCAGTTCTATCCTTGCTTTCTATGGGCAGTCAGAACAGACAGTCTACTACCTTATTTCATGAGCTTGAAATGTACTCCATTTAAAAAATGGTATACTTCTAACTCTAAAAGCTATTGAGAAATACTTGGAGTTGAACATGCTACACCCTTGAAAGAGAAGGGAAAAATCAAAGATTTGTGATCCATTCTTACAATGAAAGGAATTCACAACACAAAAACTTGAAATGTTTGATTGCCCAAAAGCAGACCAAAGCTTCTTTTTCCACAGAAGGGTAATTTCTCTCAGAACCTTTCAGGATGTGGGAGGCAAATTCCATGTTTTTTTCCTTCTCCTTAGTCATACTATGCCAATATAGGACCTAATCCCTTGGTGCTGGCCTCTGTTAGGACAGAACAAATATAAAACTTAGTTAAAGACAGGATCTCTGTGGTGGCTTTTTTATGGTCAAGAATCCTTGATTGCATTTGGATGTCTATATAAGGATCTTCCTTTCCTAAGTAAAGTTCTATTCGGCTCAACCTTGTTAGCAAAACCATTCACAAATTTGGAGTAGGATTCAGCATGGCCTAGAAAACACCTTGCTTCAGTTTTATTGTGTACTCTGGGGGCCTTTATCACCTCTTTTGCCAAATCTAGCTTGGATCTGATACCATCCTTTGACAATATGTGACCTGAGCATGAAACTGAAAGTACACCAATTTAACACTTCTCTTTTTTATGGTGAGAACCTACCTTCTTGAGTCATTCCAGTACTTGCCACAAGGTGCTATCATGACTTGATTCATCCTCACCACTGATAAATATATATCTTCTTGGAAGTACAAGATATCTGGAATATCCTCCAGCACCATTTGCATTATGTGGGAAGGCTGTGGCAGACAAGGCCAGCACAAATGTCAATCAAAAATACTGGAAAGCCACAAAACATGAAATGAAAGATGCGAGTGATCATGAATCTGGGTGCAGTTCACCTTGATGGCATGCTGCTGAGAAGTCCACAACCATGAAGCAACTAGCCTCACCTATTACACTCAACATTTCATTAATGCGAATTAAGGGATGATAAGACATCTAAATGTTGGCATTTTAGACTCATAAATCCAGGCATAAGAGAATGTCTGTCCTATCAGTTTTAGCAGTAGGAGGCAACCAGAGGAAATGCTCAAAGGTTTCAATAACCTTCAGTTTTAGGCGCCTATCAAGTTTGTCCCTTGAAGGCTTCTTCGTCATGTGTGGGACGGAACAAACTTTGGGTACTATGGTCTGGCAGAGGACTTAAGTTTAATTTTGTGTCATAAATTACAAAAAGTCAACATTTATCAGTGAATACTTCAGGTAATTCCTTGCAAATCCGTTCACCTGTGAAACAATGATCTACCATAAATACAGTTTCACTACATTAGGAGATTTGATATCTTTTTTTATAAATGTATACTTTTCCTCTAGTTGTCTGCTATTGAATGCAATCTCCACAGGGACCATTCCATCTAAATGAATGGGATCCTTATTGTATCCATCTGCATTGATATAAGCCCTTTCAGTAGCATAATCATGTTTGGCAAACTTGTAATAAAACACCTCTTTATCAATAAAAATGAAGAGGTAGCAATAATCTGCAAAGACTTGTACTGCCTTCCCATCTAAAACATATCATAAGAAGGTGACTGTATGATGGTTTCTGTAGTTGTGTAGTTTTCATTTCAAACACAATGCTTTTGTCATCTTCTTCAATTCTTACTGCTACTGTAAGACTGTCTTTTTCTCCCACATTCCCTGCATAGAGCACCCTTTGCAGGGCATGAAGGTTATTTGTCTAAGCAACCCATGTTTCCACAATTATTTCATTTGATAGAAGTGTTTTCTCTGGACACCCTGAATCAAGGGCTTTCTATTTTAGTATTGCAATTTTCTCTGTTTTCCTATTTTTTCACTGGGCATGTTTGTTCATTAGAATATTTCATACATTCATACATTCATCAGCATGTTCTAGACTTTTTGCTTGATCTAGTGCCTCATTTAAATCTGGATTAGAAGCCAAAAGCTTTTCCTAGAATTCAATTGTTACTGCACCATACTAATTCATCTCGTATAAAACAGTCACACAGGATTTCAAAGTCACACGTGTTGGATAATCCAGGTAGTGCTACTATATAGCTTGCAAACTTCTTTTTTTATATTTGTACTCTGCCAGAAACTATATTTGCTTTATCATCAAAATGAATCTCTAATTTATTTAGTGTGAATTGAAAGAGATCCAATTGGAATTCTCCTCTCCTGATTCATCGTCTGGGTCCGGTAATGGCCCATACATTTTCTTGTCTTTAATTCCCAGATTGCAAAGAAGAATATGTTGCTTTCTGGGGCTACTGAACTTTTCTCTACCTATCACAGTAAGATGGAACTCCTATAATTTGAACCATTCCATCCAAGTAAGTACAGGTTCACCATCTTCATTGAGAAATTGCGGTGGTTGTGTCAAGTTGGCTACTGCCATAACTGCAACTGTTTGAAAATAGTCACGTGGTTTCTGAGATAAAAATCACAAATGCAAGATTGAGTTATTGGCGAGCGAGAACTATGTATGACCATAGTGAGAAATTGTGGAGGTTAAACAGTCATTTACAACAGTACTGAAAGTGGCCACTAGATAACTTTCTTGCATTCTTACATACAAATAACCCACTGCCAACACTGATTCAAAGGTGAGAACTACCTGACGACTTTTGAGGAAAAGCTTGTGAACAAATATGAATATCATTCCTAACAGGTAAAAATGGCAATTTGTCACATCAAGCCTCCAACTAATCCTTGACCAGTTTAATCAAATTCTGGAGATATACTGACAGCCGGGTCTGAAAGTTATGTTTGGTAATAATAGCTGATCTGTACAGGGGCATCATACCCATTAAACCACCATTCTCTGACTGTCATCCAGGGTCAGACCCAGCACATGGAAATGAACTCAACACTCAAGCTCCAGGAGAACTGCTGACAACATTGCCACAAAGTAACAGTGTTCCTAAATAAAGCCTAGAACATTTTCTGCGATGCCCCACTTAAGCATTTAGGTGGGAGTCGCAATCATGGTCAGAGTGCAGGTAGGATTTGAAAGTGTGCAGCACACAAGCTCCAGACAGGGAAGGCTTAAACAGCACTTTGTTGGAAGATGTAACACAGCAGATTGTATATTTTAATAAAGGTTCTACTCAGAAACACCAGCCTCAGAATCTCAATAGCACATCCAAACTGTCAGAGTACCTCATATTGTGTTGAGAGAATAACTGCTCTTCTTGCAGACATAGGTGAGAGAGCTGAGACCAGCCAAGTTGAGTCAGGTAGAATCAGGGGTGTTGTGGTCGCTGCCCCTGCACGGTAAGAAATTCTGATCCTTATCACCACTAACAGTGTGTTGTACACACACTACAGGAGATATGTAGAGAAGAGTCTTTATTAATCCACATCAGAACTCAACTGCAAACATCTCATCAGCTCCAACAGTTCTGTTTCAAGACCAGATTAGAATCATAGATCATCAACATTCTCAAGGACAGTTCTAAGTAAAGACAGGGAATAAGGGTGGAAAAGACCAATATACAAGGAAAAGGTAAAGATTAGAATACCCATGTAAGATCTCACTAAAGGATGTTTGGGAACTTGTGACAAATGGTGCATTTTGGAGCACATTGAAGGAGTTATTCGGACCAGAGTTCGACAACTTTCAAAGATCACTGTTGAGGGACCTCAGGACAACTTTCATAGATTGCTGGATAGGGGACTTCGGGGAATCCTCTCAATACATTTTTTGTGTAATCTTGTGGTAGAAGGAGCATTTTAAAATACCATGGGCAATTAATATCAGCCTCAATTGGCCCTGCAGTATTTTTCAATACAGAATTTGGGAAAATGCCTGGTAAATTGTGCATTTAGGGTGCAAGAGCACACAACACAAAGCACATGGATTGGCTTTTTATCTTCATCATCTTTGTTATTTCAATGGTCTGGACCACATGAATACTGCAAAAAACAAATCTTCACTTGGTTAATGTTGCGTGGAAACTTGTGCACAACAGACTGTCTTGAGGTTTTTGCCCCTCTCCCAGCCCTAACCTACTGCTCCACCCAGCATTAAAACACAGACGTAGTCAATATGTGAGACTGCTTACTGAATCAACATAGCTCTCAACTGGACTCTTGTCATGATAGTGATTTTTAACCAGCATTATTTTTTCGGTGAACAGCACTAATCCAGCTAGACCGTAGGCCTGTTCTCATGATGTAAAAGTAAAAATGCTAAATCCAGCATGCTTGGTGCTGGTAGATGAAAATGTATGACAGGTTGACAGGTAAATCATCACGTCAGTTGACAGTTAAGAATTTAGACCATAAGTTTATGTGGCAGGTAACTCCCAAAAATGTGCTGCATGGCTTTTATTCATCAGGGAGTTTGTTGTACATGTACAGATTTATCTTGGGAATGTCATATGCCTGCGACGAACCAAAACGTTCAACTCATTTGTAGTGTTGGACACTTGACTTCCTTTAACACGTTTTCATCCTTCACAGGAATCAAAAGCTTCACTGAGGTCGACAGACCTTTTGACCCAGAAAAAGTGTGGTGAACCATACGCAAATATACATTAACACCACCCCAACAATTTAAACACAGTGACCAATGTGGCCACGGAAGAAGGCTCCAATCAATGAAAAGTTTTATTTTGTAACCACCAAGCTAATGTCAGGAAGACTGTGCCGAAAATAAAATTGTAAAGATAAATCAACACTATTGGCTGCCCAAAGCGGCAAAACATATCTAATCTAGTTAGCATCAACACAATTGAGCATCAAAACAATACATATCATTAAGGAAATAATTTTTATAACAGAAACATAACTCAAATTAGGCTGTATCAACATCAAGTTCAATTAAACAGAATATTCAAATTTGGACTGCGCATAGGTTGTCCCTACAGTATTCAAATTAAGACATATACGTGTCGGGACAGGCTAACCCATGTGGGCAAAATTCAAAAGCAGACAAAAATAATTTGGAAAATTATATCTAGAGCTATAGATTACTAACTAATAAAATAAAGAGTGAGTGTCAGCATATTAGCTTCTATTATATAAAAAAGAAAACAAGTCAAGGGTAATGACAATCAGCAGAGAGATACACCTCTCTTAGGGTCAGCGTTAAAGAACTCTTCATCAGCAAAGCATGTAAATCATCAGCAAAGTCCGTTAGAAGCAACATCAGGGAAGTACAGAACATGGGCTGCACAAGGAACAGCATGGTCAAGAGCAAAGAAAAGAATTGACAGAGTGAGCGCAAAGAAAAGGACAATTCTCTCTGAAACCTACAAGGTTCAATCCCTAAATCAAAGACAACAATAGTTTCTGATTCGCAAGTTCTGTGGTCCCACATCAAGTAAAAAAGGCATCACCCTTCAAAGATCAATAAAATATTCAGGTTGCAACAATCTAGTATTTTCTCAGGTTTGGTCTCGACTTGTCTCCTCTTTCCGTGTGAATCTAAACAGTTTGGTAACAATTTATTTTTTCTTGAAACAATAGAATGAACTTGGGAATCTGTGCTAGTTGAAATAATGTATTTAATGTTATGTCCACAGGACTAAATGTTCCAGAATAAAGGTCAATCAACTACAAGTCTCTGTATAATTGAACAAAAGAGCCTCTTACTACTTGCAAAGCATTTCATGAGAACAGAACATAAAGGCAAATGTCATGTTATAGAGAGCAATAATTCATCACTTTTGCATGTCTGCAAGTACGAGCTCAGCAGGCCTAGTTATACTAACACAAGAAAAATTATTCATTGACATATTTGTTCATAAAAGATACATAATTAGCAAATGCGTAAATTCAGCATTAATAATTGTTGGACTTTTTTCCTTACTCAGGGTCATCCCCAATCTTTTTGCCTCCTGCCTCCTATTTTTCCTGACCTGTTTTTCTTGGCTTTTGAACTCTGAGCACTTTACCACTGCTAACCAGTGTTAAAGTGCATATGTTCTCTGTGTAAATTGTATTGTTGATTGGATTTCCATGATTGGCATGTTTGATTACTGGTAAGTCCCTAGTACAGTGCACTAGAGGTGCCCAGGGCCTGTAGATCAATTGCTACTGGTGGGCCTGCAGCACTGGTTGTGCCACCCACATTAGTAGCCCTGTGGTCATGTCTCAGACCTGCCACTGCAGTGTCTGTGTGCAGTTTTAAACTGCCAATTAAACGTAAACCTTCCCTTTTCTTGCATGTAAGACACCCCTAAGGTAGGCCCTCTGTAGCCCCATGGGCAGGGTGCAGTGTACATTTAAGGTAGGACATTTACTAATATGTTTTATATGTCCTAACAGTGAAATACAGCCAAATTCGTTTTTCACTGTTGCAAGCCCTATCTCTCTGATAGGTTAACACAGGGGCTGCCTTAAAATATGATTAAAGCATAGATTCCCTTTGGCAGGGGATAGACATGTGGAGTTTGGGGTCTCTGAACTCACAATTTAAAAATACTTATTTTTAGTAAAGTTGGTTTTAAGATTGTGTGTTTGAAAATGACACTTTTAGGAAAGAGGGCATTTTCTTGCTTAAACCATTCTGTGACTGCCTATTTGTGGATTCCCTCTCTGGGTCAGTTTGACAGTTGATCTGTTTGCACCTCTCTCTAGACAGTGACACAAAGGAAGCTATAGTGTAGCTTGCATTACCTGATGAGCCATCTGTGCTAGGAGGGAGGGGAGGAGTGGTCACTTACACCTGAATGGCTGTGCCTGCCCTCAAACAATGCAGTTTCCAACCCCCTGGTGCGTGTCTGGGACCTGGCCTGGGCAAGGCAGGATTTCACAAACAAGAGAGACTTTCCTTTGAAGTAGCCTACTTCAAAGGTCAAAATGGGTATAAGAAGGGCACTTTTGAAGTCCTCACAGTTTGGCTAACCTAGACCCCTTCTGTCACTGTATCTGGCCCTAGAGGAACAGGCACTGTATCTTCCAGAAGGCCCTGAACTTTGCATGCGTGGCTCGCCTGAACCCACTTCTTTAGACCAGCACACTTCACAGCAGTTACCAAGACAACCTGGAAAGGCCCTTCTCAGTGCATCTCAAAGCATGACTTTCTGACATGCTTCTTCACCAGAACCCAGTTCCAAGACTCAGGTCAAGGTGCAGTTCTTGTGGTGTTTGGGCACTTGCTTCTTCAACCTAGCAAGACAAAGACCAAACCACCTCAGCTAGTCCTTTGCAATAACCCAGCACCAATTCATCTGTAATGTTCACAAGTACATTTGCAGACACAGCAGGCAATCTCATACCACGCCTCATAATGATTTTGTGAGGGGACAGTCATGTCTTTCTGTTGGGTGGGCTGCGCATGCTCATCAGGATAAGAGGCAATGCATCCAGCCATTTCAACATTTTAAATACACATACTTTTGGCAGTTGTGACTTCAGCTTTCCATTCATTTGCTCGACTGATCCTGAGCCTTCTGCTCTGTAACTGTAATGCAATATTTGCTAAATTTGTAAAGCTGCAAACAACAATTTTATGTTCCCATTATTGAATTGAGATCCTTGCTATGATTCCAGAGAAGCCAGAAAGCCGAATAAAGGAATCAATTCCTTCAAAAGCAGCTTTGCAGCTGTAAGGCTATCATTCCTGTGAGTTGGGTAAGCCTCGACCCAATGTAAAAAAACACAGACCACCACCAAAACATATCTCAACCCATTACACTCAAGCATTTCATTCAAATCAAGTTGCACTCTGTTGAAAGGACTTCCTGATCTACCTATGTGGCTCAGATAAACCACAGTGAGTTTCCCTACATTCATTTGTTGACAAGTTTCACATCTGTGAAACACTGCTTCTGCAACCAATCTGAATTTGGGGTTGTACCATGTTTGTCTGAAAGTTCTGATCTTTGCATCTCTGCCAATATGAGCCTGTCCATGGTAATACCTTGCCATCGGGTACAACAAACTATTGAGCAAAACTGCTTTTCCCTCACTGGAAACCCAACATCATCCTCATCTCTTTGAACACAAGCTACTCTACTCCAGCCCCATTGTTCTTCTTCTGGTACTTCTTCCTGCAATCTTTTGACTTCCTCCCAAGTATCAATTGCTGTCATAAAGGATTTGTCTTATTAAAGGATGTGCCATGGAGAGCTCAATAGTGTGCCACTGAGTCGACATACGCAATGCCTAATGAGATATAATCAATTGACTTTTGAATTGCTGCACATTTAACAACTGCAATGTTCACAGGTAACTGTAATGCTTTCAACAATTGGTAAACTCTGTAATCATTTTGGATAGGTAATCCAGAAGAGGTTATAAATCCTCTCTGGGACCATAATTGTCTGAAGATATGAACAACAACAAACCCATACTGGCTATAAGTGAAAATGGTCACTTTAAGCTGTTCAGAACCACAGCATGCTTTGGTAAGGTAACCAATTTGGCTACTTGGGCGTAAAAAACTCTTTGAAGCTATGAAGCTTCTATCACTCCTGAGACTGTGCAAACTGCATAACCAGATCTCAAAGTTCCATCATTGTCTCTTAGCAGGAGCCATCAATAAACATGACATAGTCATTTTCATCTAATGGGGTATCTTGAATATCATGTCTTGGTTTGGTGCACATCGGGATAATCATGCTCCACCTCATCTTGTGATCCTTTACATTTTCAACAGTAATTGGTAAAAGTGGTGCAGGATTTAAAGAGGTACACCTTTTAATATTAACATTTGGAGATCCCAAAATAACTTTTTCACAACAGGTCAAATGAGCATTCGTGAACAACTGTCTTCTTTGGGTAAAAAACTTCAACGGAATGAGGCACAAAAACATTCAGGGGTTGACCCACAGCAATGCTTTCACACTGACTAATAGCATCACTCATGGCTGACACAGCTTTTAAACAGCCTGGCAATGCAGCAGCTACAGGATCAAGTGTGGATGAAAAATATGCCACAGGCCTGTTGGTACCTCCATGTAGCTGCATCAAAACAGAAAGTGCACAACCATTTCTTTCACAACAAAACAAAGAAAAACATTTGTTATAGTCAGGTATTCCCGGACCTAGGGTCAGCACAGGCTTCTTCTCAGCTCGGAGAAGGCTTTCAAGCAGGCCTCATCAAATGCTACCGGGTCAGACACCTCCTTGTGTGTCAACTTCAGTAAAGGCTTGGAAAAAAGGGAAAAATGTATAATCCACTGGCAGCAGTAGCCGAAAATTCCCAAAAACATTCTGACATCTCTCTGTGTCACTGGTAGGTTCATCTGCATGACCACTGAAATTATCTCTTGGGACACCTTCCTTTTTGACAATAATGCAGCTTTGCTAGGGAAACTTTATGACCGTTTTCTGCTAAATGGTTTAAAAGGGCAACTGTATCTCTCCTATATACTTCATATGCGTTGGGTGCAACTATCAGATCATCAATGTACTGTGCCAAAACTGAATGAAAATGCATTTTAAGGGACTATAAGTGTTTTTCTAAATCTGATTAAAAATAGAAGGTGACTCTGAATACCTTTGAGGTGTACGACACCGTGAAAAAAACACAGCTTCTGAATTTAAAAGGGAAAAAAAAGGTCTATCTTTATGGAGTGGAATGGAGAAAAATGCTTGGCACAAATCAATGACGGATAACCATTGCGCCTCACAAGGATTCTGTAAAAAAATCACTGCTGGATTCAGTACCACAGGACAACATGGAATGACAATCTCGTTCACTTGTCTCAAATCCTGAACTATGCGGTATTTTCTCTTGGGCTTCCACAATCTTAAAACAGGGAGATTACATGGGCTTCCAAGGATCTGTTTCAGAACATCTAGTTCAAATAAAGTCACAGCTATTAGGCAATATCTTTGGATACACTGCATTTGGCTGAATTGTGATTTTAAATGGCTCAACTCCTCTTATGAGACCTATCTCCTTTCCTGAAAAATCTAAAACCTTTGCCCCAACTGTCCCTTGCAACTCCTCGGGTAAATCATTTAATGTCATTATTGGGAACAATGATATGAGAGGGTAAATGTTTTCAATTTTGCAGGACATTTCATCATCACTATTTGTCTGAATGGCTATCCCATTGTATGTGCAGCTTATAGAACAGTTATCTCATACAAAAGATCATGACTTAACAAGCTCACAGGACTTGAATCGCAAACCACAAATTGGTGCCGGTCCTCAAATTACGATATTTTGACCTGGATATGTTCCGTAATTGGGTTAGTTAACTGCTGATTTGCTACTTCTACCACCTGAATTATTTTCCTGACAAGGGCACATTTTCCACTTATGTGGTTCTGGCAGTAGAACGTGTAGTCAACCAGGAACGAAACACTGTGTCCCATAATGCTGGCGTTTAAATAGGGACCGCATTGGCCTACCTCTAAGGATGCTGCTAACATGCAATCCTCCTCATCAGAACTGTAACTGTTAAATGTTTCTGAAACTCCTCATCACTCAAATCAATTAAGGAAAATTGTGTTTCCAACTGATTTTCATTTGTATTTGCTCTCTGATTCATGTTTTACTGAGGAACCATCACTTACTGCTGTGTCATTGAGGCTTGTGGATCTGCATTTGTTGCGGAACTTGAATCTGTTGTGGAATCTGTTTCTGCTGCAGGACCTGCTTTTGCTGTAATCTTGCAGGAACTGCTACATTTTTGACTTGGGGATCTTTGCATTCTCTGAATTTGAACTTTATCACTGCCAACAGTCTGAGCAACACCACTGTTCTGCACCAAATTATTCACATTATAAGGACACTTTCATCTACAGTGTCCAAAGTTGCTGCATGCATGACATGCCTGCATTTTCTTAATTGACTGCACATCAATCTGATCTATCAGAACACCGCGTCCTCTACCTTTACACTGAGTCATGTTTTTAACCTGCCTTTGCACGCCTTACATTCCATTAGCATTCATCATCATCTGCGGGATCTGATTTCCTGTCTGAGCACATTTTATTTTCATCACCATTAATTACTCCTTCATTTTTTTCTGTTTCAATTCAGTTTTGTCAATAGAGTACCTTGCGTACTGTAGTACTTCATCAATGGGCTTGCTCTGCCACCAAATCAAATGCTGCTCAATCATGGTACTCTCCTTGGGTTTCAATCTTTGCACAAATCTAAAAACAAAATACCTCGTGTCTTTCAGCTCAATGGTTTCAGAACCACTATGCTGTTTGAAGGCTTGCAACAATCTCTCATAATTGGCCTGAATTTGACTCTTTTGTTTCCTTTGCTACCATGGCAATATTTTGCCAATCAACATCTTTTGGGGAAACTTTGTTCTTCATAAATTCAATTACTTTATAATACCCTTTCTGGATCTGGACTACTCCGGAGCTTATTACTTATAGGGACTCACTTCTTGATCTTTTTGATAGACCAAATGCAGCCTCTATTCCATGGTTTAGGCATGTGTCTAATTGGTTTCGTACTTTGGGTCTCTGGAGATATTTGGAGAATTCACAGGTTCTAGGGAATGCCCAGAAGCAATCTTTGAAGTTAGTCTATTGGTCCCATTTCAGGAATAACTATCTCTTTGGTACATCTCATGGGTGGTTGACCAATCAATTTCTTGATTTCAAATGGTGCCCCCAGTTTGAACCCTTTTTGGATTTCATCCGACTCCTTAGGAAAGAGCCGGTATGTCAGTTTTCGGTATGGGTGTTTGCTGCTAATGACGTTTACCAGTAGCTGGAAAGCGCTGCCAGTAACTAACCGATGTCCAGGCTGTAATGGTGCCCCCGAATCAGTTGAACATTTTTAGTTTTTTTGCACAGCTTACGCTTTTGCACGACGTAAGTGAATTCGCCCAATTTGTCAGAACATGGGCATCAGACAACATGTTACAGCCCTTAGGATTTTAATGAGTGACACCTCTATTGTTTTGGTTCATGCAGTTAGCAAGTTCCTTGTGGCTGCATGGCACACAGGTACTCGTCTTTTAAAAAATCTGTAATTGATATATTCTCTTCCTTTTTATAAATATAAATCTGATTGATTATTGGTGCTAATTATCTATGTGTAGGGCAAGGACTTGGAGAAGCAATTAATTTTTACTGATAGTACTGTATTATGTCCTTTTTTTAAATTGTTTTTAGCTTATTTAATTGTGTAATCATCTGGAGTATTATGGTTGTATGCTTTGATGGTTTTTATGACCGAATAAAGCTTGTGCAATACCTTTTCATTACCTCTTCAGACAGCGCACTTGTTACCGGATCTCTCAGCCGTTCACAAATTGGACAATCAACACCCCACTTGCACTCAACCCACAAATCAACTGGAACCACAATGCCAAACAATGTGTTCAAGTCCTCCCACATTCATTTTGAAAGTTTCACAAACTCTCTGTCTGCTTGTACCACTCTACTAGCTTCTCTTTTAATCTCCGGTAGTCATTTGTGAATGACAATATGTCAATTCTGCTCCACAGACAGGTACATAACCTCCACCTGGAATTTCACTCAATGGTAATATTCTTATATTACCATCTGCTTGATTTGCTCCAGTTGAAGGCAAATTCTGCTTTGCTTTCTTTTGATCTATTTTCTTTGCCCATCTGTGGTATGTATGTGTATGCTGTATATGTGATGATAAAATAACACATCCAACAGTCTACCAGAAACTATAAGTACAGTGTGAGGGTCCAGGGATCTGTTCTGTGCATAAAACTTGAGGAGCAATGTAATCTATTCAGGAATTTAAGATGCAATTGTTTCTGTCTCTAATTTATGCCTGCAGACTGAGTTTGAGCACAGCAAGACTTCCTCTCATCTAGGGTCCCAATCCAGTCTCATTTTTGCAAAGCTTTATTATTGGGGGCCCTTGAACAATCTTTTTATTTCAACCAATTTTTATTGACATTTGAATAAAACAGAGAAATCACAATGCAATTCCTATAAGGTTAACAATAAAATCACAGAATGAAAGGAGCCATGACAAACATAAAACATAATAGTCATATGTAAATTCAATAAACTGTAATCATAATGAGTGAATACAATCATATGAGGAATAGTAGTAACAATCGTCAAAAGGGCACTGATTAGAAGCTCCTGAAAGGTAGACAAACTAATCTTAGTAGTAAGTACACTGTGTAACAATTAAAAAGAAAGAAAAAACTAAAGGAAAAGAAAAGAAAAGAAAAGGAAAGAAAAAGACGCATAGTGCAAAATCACAAGAACAAAAAGGGATAGAGGGAGGAGGGAGGAGGAAAAGGAGGGGTTCATTAGTCCGGTGTGGCTGGCAGGGCAGTTACAATGACAAATGCATAATAAAAACCATAGAATTTACCAAGTAATCAGACTGTACGTAGGGGGCTGTATGGAAGGACCATTAGGATGGTTTAGATTTCTGCAGAGAGACATCAAAAGAATCTCATAAGCATCAAGCACTAGTTGTGTTATGTAATTGTTTATGCATCGTGTTATCAGCACTCCTGGTAACACATAACACATTCCACTATTTATTAAATGTGATTTCTGAAGTGACTTCCACTCAGATAAAACAGTTTGTGCCCCAAGAAGAACATCATCACGGCCATCAAAGAGTAATGCAGTCCTACAAGCAAGAAGGCAAATATTCCATTTGCGGTTTGAGAGCAATAAAGGAAACATACGAACAAAAACTAACATACAAGGGCCCTGGTATATGGAGCTCCGCCCCCACCCCCATCCACCAAGAGTATCATACAACACTTAATAACTATTTCAGGCCTGTAAGCAAGAAAGCATATAGAACATGACATGCCTACAAACAAGAAGGCAATAGGGAGAATATTACATTTCAGGCAAATAGACAACCAAAAGATCAAAAGGGAATTTTACACCAATGCAGGCATTTGACATGTTATGAATCAGAACAGTAATCAATAATTATTTCATTTCAGGTCCATACGTGACAAGGAAAATAACACATTTCAGGCCTGTAAGCATTAAGGGAAATATTAACACGAGTACAACAGTATATGTTTGTGGGCACCTGACATACATTCTGAGAGGTACATCATAGCAGTAAACAAGGAGTAAGCAATAGGCCAAAAATTACATGGCAGTCCTATAAGCAGTAAAGCAGATTTAGAGTAAAGACAAAGCTATATTACATTATACAGCTGTGGCATAAGTAATGCCTCCCAGTTACTGCATCGAAACAGGGAGCAATAATCATTTCAGTCTATAAGTAAATACAAACATCTAGAACAAAAATAGAGAACAGCACATTCCTTTTAATAGCACCTCAACTTAACATATCTGTCTGATTGCACTGTCAAGGAAGTTTTGAAGCGCCACAGGGGTGGTAAAAGGCATGAATTTTCCCTTGAATACGATTCAGAATCTGGCAGGACCCATAAAGGAGAAAGGGTTAGAATGCTCATGTAGAGATTGTCAGAGGGCCAGAAAACCTTTCCTCATAGTCACTGCATTATTAGAATAGTCTTGAGCTATGGTTATCCTGTCCCCATTTCATTGAACTTGTTGTACTCTCCTAATGTGAGCAAGGATCCGTTTTGTATGGTGATAGCGTAATGGCCAATGTATCACACTTCTTGGATGAACGTTTGAGGTGGGTGAAGTGGTAGGGGGGTTGCCAGCAGAGATTTAATGAGCACGTTCATTGTCAAGCTCTTTGTTGATGAAAGACCCAGCATATCTGAGATTCACAACTCCAAGAATTCAGCACAGGAGTTGGCATCAACTTCAGCATTTCCTGGAGGCCAAAAATGCGTAGGTTCCCTCTGAGATTGCAGTCCTCAAGACCTGCAAGTTCCCTTGCCATGACATGTAGTTTTTGCGACAATGACTCCAGACCTTTGATGTAGAGGACTCTAATAGAGGACAAAATCTGGACTCCGCTTCTGTGAGCCTGATTGCAAGCCCCTTGCAATCAGCACACAGTCTTTTAAGTCCTGGTCCATAGCATCTGTGTTCACCTTGGTGTCTTGGGCAAGGCCATGCAAAGCACCCAGGCATTGAAGAATAGTATCAATGTTTGAAGTCATGTCCAATTTGGACTTAATGGGTGAATCCAGAGAAGGTGGCTCAGCCTTGGGATGTTTCAGAGTGGATTTCAATTCCTTACTCTCCTATTATCTTTTGATTCTCTACCCCTATGTTCCGACATGGTGGAGTAGTTAAGAGGCAAGGTCCAGGTAAGTTAGTACTGTATTGAGGAAGCTGTGTAGGATTAGAAGAGCTGCAATAGCATTGAAAATCACTGTATGAGGAAGTTGGTAGGCATCCATTGAACACTTTGGTGACTATTGCTGCTATGTTTGCTACCAAGTGAACAGTGACATGGGGAAGAGTGTGGGGGAGCCTACACCGCCAGAGGATACTCCGGCTTATGCCGTAATGGAGGAAAAGGGAGTCGCGCCATGTCTTTGGCTAAAGCAATGGTGCAAATTAACAGAGAAAGATGGGTGTTTTGCATTCCCAGAGAATGGGTTGTTCAACATAGGGATCCTAGAAAATTTGCGGAAGGCATTAAATGAGCAAAAACCGCCTCCTAGGCCAGCCCAGTTTGAGGCGCTAGCGATTTTGGAATTAATGGCCATACGACAGAGGCAACAGAAGTTCGAAAGGGGAATGAGGAAAGCAGAAAAGACACTAGCGGAGGCTAGATAGGATAGTGAGCGCAGGATGTGGAGAAGGGAAATAATAGACGGAGTTAGGATGTTTCCGGCAATAACTCAAGAAGCCAACACGCAAGAAAGAAAGGCCACTTGTAAAACGGACAAGGGCTCTAGAAAGCTAAAGGAGACTAAGAAGCCTTGAGTAGATGCAGATGATTCAGACGATGATGAGCTCCTCAGTCAGTTGTTGCATGATCGACCACCACCATATGCCATAGATGACAATAGACTAGTGCAGGTCCTGTAAATTCGACACAAAACCAGGGAACGACAAACCAGGCGCAGGTAAATAATGTTATAACACCAGCTCCGGTACAGAATAGTGTCAGAGTATCCACTGCTCGAGATGCAGACACAGTTGCAGCCACCACCAGTTCAGAGGCTCACCCCTGATGTCCCAGTATTAGAGACAACTACGAATTTGATGGTACCGCCTGATCAAGCATATACTAGATCAAAGTTAGTGCAGATTGAGCCAACTCCACTTCTGCTGCCCCAGCCACAGCAACAGATGGTTCCAAATTACACTTCGGTCACAGGACCACAGTTAGTCACAGCACCTGTAATGAATCAGACTATGGGAGTTAATGCTCTGTAGGGTTTGGGAAACAGACAGGCACCAGCCGCTATATCCTTGCCAATTACAGTTGGTCCACCAGTGCCACTGTATGCACAGGCCAAGCCTAGTGTGTGTGATCAAGGGGTAATGACTCAAGAGGTGATAAGAGGAGGGTTTGCAGGAAGCTCTCAAGGTATGACACCGGGTGAACAGACAGTAGAGAGATCTAGGTCCTTGTTAGACTTCAGTCCGATTGGGGTTCCTCTAGAGACAATGAGACAAGCAGGTTTGGGGCTGTTGACTCCGCAGGTTTCAAGTGCGCAGGTGCCGCAAGCACCGATGATGCAGACTGGAAATATCTTGTTGCAAGGTTTAACTGCGCAACAGTTGAATGAATGGTTAGGCATGCTTAATTCACCACAGACTACTCCTGCGACAGCAGAGCGGTCAGAGAGAGAGGAATACTTGAATTTTGTGAGGTTGGGCATGGAAGCAGCTGAGTTAGTCGAAGGGAGCATGGGAGTGAACAGGCTAGAGTCATACACTGAAGCAGAATTGAGGTATTTGTGCCCCAAGATAACTAAAGAAGTGAGTGAAGTGCACCAAAGGTTAGCTAATTTGGCAGATAAATATGGCATAGATTTAGACAATACTAAGCATCTGAAGAGGAGTTACAGGTTAGACTTCGAACCTAAAGATTTTGATCACATGAGGACTACTGGGATGAAGGCACACCTTAAAGAGATACTACAGAGTGCTCAATTTTGGGGGGCATTAGAAAAGTGGAAAGGCAGATGGGCAAAGAAGAGAGATAAAAGGAAAAGTGATTGCTCGGAACAGCAGAAGGTGAAAGCCGTGCCAGACACGGGTACAATAAAGATGTTACCAATGAGAGAAACAGCTGGAGGGGTTTTAGTCCATGTACCGTGGTCTAGAGGTGACATTTTGTCATTCACAAATGACTTTCTCAGACTGAGGGAGAAGCCGATAGAATGGTATCAGCAGACAGACAGATTTGTGAAGCTTGCGAAGTGTCTTTGGGAAGACTTGAATACACTGTTTGAGATCATTGTCCCAGCTGATTTTTGGCTTGAATGCAAGAGAAGTGTGGATTGGCCGACAGAAGAACCGGCGAGGGACAGAGTCACAGGAGCACTGTCTCCTGAGGTGATGAGGTACTATTTTAAAGTGATTGAGTTTTTGAAGCAGAAGGTGTCGCCGCAGAATATTGACTGGCAAAAGATTGATCGAACGGCGCAAGAAGCCAAAGAGTCGATACATGCATACTATGAGAGGTTGTTGAAAGCGTTTAAGCACTACAGTGGTACAGAGGTCATAAAGCCGAAAGACATGAATCATCTTGTGTTCAGGTGTGTTGAAGGGCTGAGACCTGAGATTAGCCAGATGATTAAGAATCATCTGATCTGTTGGCAAGCAAAGCCGATTGATGAGGTGTTGCAGTATACAAAATACTGTAGTGACGAGATTGAGTTTAAGCAGAGAAAGTTGAAGGAGAAGGTGATGGTGATTCAACTTAAGGCAGCACAAGCAGGGATGCAGGGAAATGGAGTACAGCAGATGGTGTCACAGCTGCAAGGAAATGGAATGTTTCAGACGCAAATGAGAGCAAAGCAAAACACAAACGCTGTGGGATAGCGTAACTGGATGGACGGAATGCGGAACCAATCAAACATTCACCCCCAGTCACAGATCTGGGTTTATTCCATCCATTATTTTGCTCACCATGCCACCCCAGTTTGAACCCAGCCATAGGCAAATCAGTCTTGACACTGTTCCTCAAGGGAACAGTCCAGCCCGAACTGCCAGGCCAGGTTCTCCCTGGACCGGAAAAAAGCATCCTGGGACCGGTTTCAGGGTTTCACCCCTCATCAGCCAGGCTAGCTTGAATCCAGTGGCACAGTGAGCCCGGGACCCATGTCTGGGCATACCCGGCGCACTTAGGGCGGCAAAAGCAAAGCAAAACACAAACGCTGTGGGATAGCGTAACTGGACAGGGTCAAGACTGATTTGCATATAGCTGGGTCCAAACTGGAATGGCATGGGCAGCAAAAAAACGATGGATTTAGGCCCAGATCACTGTACTGGGGGTGAATGTTTGACAATGTTCAGCATTCCGTCCATCACTTGTTGTTTTTGCTTTGTCGCCCTAAGTGGGAAGGGTATGCCCAGACGTGGGTCCCGTGCTTCCCATGCCACTGGATTCAAGCTAGCCTGGCTGATAAGGGGTGAAACCCCGAAACCGGTCCCAGGATGCTTGTTTCCAGTCCAGGGAAGACGTGGCCTAGCAGTCCGGGCTGGACTGTTCCCATGAGGAACAAGGTCAAGACTGATTTGCATATGGCTGGGTCCAAACTGGAATGGCATGGGCAGCAAAAAAACGATGGATTTAGGCCCAGATCACTGTACTGGGGGTGAATGTTTGACAATGTTCAGCATTCCGTCCATCACTTGTTGTTTTTGCTTTGTTGCCATAAGTGGGAAGGGTGTGCCCAGACGTTGGTCCCGTGCTTCCCATGTCACTGGATTTAAGCTAGCCTGGCTGATGAGGGGTGAAATCCCGAAACCGGTCCCAGGATGCTTGTTTCCAGTCCAGGGAAGACCTGGCCTAGCAGTTCGGGCTGGACTGTTCCCATGAGGAACAGGGTCAAGACTGATTTGCATATGGCTGGGTCCAAACTGGAATGGCATGGGCAGCAAAAAAACGATGGATTTAGGCCCAGATCACTGTACTGGGGTGAATGTTTGACAATGTTCAGCATTCCGTCCATCACTTGTTGTTTTTGCTTTCTCGCCCTAAGTGGGAAGGGTATGCCCAGACGTGGGTCCTGTGCTTCCCATGCCACTGGATTCAAGCTAGCCTGGCTGATGAGGGATGAAACCCTGAAACCGGTCCCAGGATGCTTGTTTCCAGTCCAGGGAAGACCTGGCCTAGCAGTTCGGGCTGGACTGTTCCCATGAGGAACAGGGTCAAGACTGATTTGCATATGGCTGGGTCCAAACTGGAATGGCATGGGCAGCAAAAAAACGATGGATTTAGGCCCAGATCACTGTACTGGGGGTGAATGTTTGACAATGTTCAGTATTCCATCCATCACTTGTTGTTTTTGCTCAGATGCAAATGAGAGGCAGAGGTCGAGGAGGTTTTGTGAAAAGTGGTCCAGATTTGAATACTGTAGTAGTTCAAAATGACGTGCAAGGGATGAAGAAGGTGTTACCATGCCATGCGTGCCGGGGCGTTGGACACTGGAAGTGGGAATGTCCGATAATGATGCAGGAGGGTGTTGTTCAACAAAGCAAGGATGTCAGTGCATTTCAAAATTTTAAGGGTCCGAGAATGAGGGGTCCTAATCTGAACATTCAAAATAACATGGTTCAGATGCAGGGTCTTCAACCCATGCAGCAAGTGCAGATGCCACGTGTAGAACCACTGCAGGTGCAGCAGGTGCAACAGCAGATTCCTGTGGTACCTAGACAGCAAATGCAGTTGCCGCTAGCTCCAATGGGACAGCAACGGGTGATGCTTCCTCAACAGGTCACATGACAAACAATGAGTGAAAATACTGCAGTACAACAGTTCCCATTGTGATGTGAGAATGGAATAAACGATGAATGGTCGGATGATTGTTCAGACAGTGAGGAGTGCAGGCTTGCAGCGCCTCTAGAAGTAGATCAGTGGGGACCCTATGTGCAAGGGAAAGTGATTGGTCATAAAGTTTCATTCTTGGATGACACAGGAGCTACACGCTCTACAGGCAGAAGTGCAGAGGTTCCGAAGCTGCCTCTTTCAGGGCGTACAATATAGGTAGTAGGAGTAGCAAATCAGCTCCTGACTAACCCAATTACAGATCCGGTTCAGGTTGAGATTGGTACCTTTCAGGGATTGCACAGGTTTGTAGTCTGCGATTCAAGTCCCATGTCCCTATTGGGAAGAGACTTGCTGTGTAAGACGAGGTGTTAGATCACCTGTTCCAATGAAGGAATTGAGGTGCAGACAAACAGTGATGATGAAGGGGATGATGGTCAGATCTCAGAGACGGAGACCACTGATGAGGAGTACCCTTTGATAAGCTTCTTCCCGATGTTCACAGTGACCGATTTGCCAGCAGAATTGCAGGGAAGAGTCACAGAAAAGGTGTGGAATTTGACAGGAAAGGAAGTAGGACTGATAAAAGGAGTAGAACCAGTCAAAGTAGAGGTGAAGCCAAATGCGTGTTTCCCCAGGTACCGCAGTACCACATGGCACAGGATGTCCTGATACAGGTGACGCAGATAATTGCAGACTTTGTAAAGCAAGGGGTCCTGAAAGAAGTGATGAGCAGTCCATGTAATTTACCAATAATGGGACTGAGAAAGCCTTGTGGGAAAGTTCGAATTGTCCAAGATCTGAGGAAAATAAATGACATAGTGGTAAAATGATGCCCAATAGTGCCAAATCCAGCTGTGATTATGTTCCAGGTTCCATGTGATGTAGAGTGGTTCACAGTTGTGGACTTGTCCCAAGCGTTCTTTTCCGTGCCTCTTCATGAGGATAGCCAATTTCTCTTCAGTTTCAAATTCCTGGGCAAGGTTTACAGTTGGTGTCGAATTCCTCAAGGGTTTTCGGAATCGCCTTCCATCTTCAATCAGATATTGAAGAAGGATTTGGAATCATTGGATTTGCCTTTCAATTCGACTCTAGTGCAGTACATCGATGATTTGTTGATTGCGTCCAAAACGAAAGATGACTGCAGGTTTATACTATTGCCTTACTGAACCACTTGGGAAAGAATGGGCATAAAGTGTCCCCAAAGAAGCTGCAGTACTGTCAGGAGGAGGTGAAATACTTAGGTCACTTGATTGAGAAGGGGTCGAGGAAAATATCTTAAGAAAGAGTGACAGCCATATTGCAGATGAATCCCCCGACATCCAAGAGAGACGTTAGGATGTTTCTGGGAATGGTGGGCAACTGTTGCCAGTGGATCCCGAACTTCTCAGTTATCTCTAAGCCATTGGTGAGATTAACCGTTAAGGAGGTTAAGGATGGCCCGATACCCTAACTATGTCTGAGAAAGAGATGACGGCGTTCATTGAGCTGAGAGAGTGTATGTGCAGGGCTCCAGCTTTAGGTATGCCTGATTACACGAAGTCTTTTGTCCTGTTTTGTCATGAACGTGATGCTTGTTCTTTGTCTGTCCTGACACAGGTCCATGGAGGTGCGAATCGTCCAATAGCATATTTTTCAGCTACTTTGGACTTTGTCGCAGCAGCCTTACCGGGTTGTCTGTGTGCAGTCGCAGCAGTTGGTCAAAGCCTTACTCAGTGTGAAGGCATAGTGATGGGACACCCTCTAACAGTAATGGTCCCACACTCAGTCGAAATTCTATTGACTCGAACCAAAACGCAGCACATGACAAATGCCCGACTGACAAAATATGAAACGAATATATTGGGATAACCCAATGTATAACTGAAACGTTGTACTGTGTTAAACCCGGCAACTTTGCTTCCCAATGAGAATACAGATGTTGATGATGCTGAGGAGGTAGAACATGATTATCTTGAGGTAACAGAACTGTGCACCAAACCGAGACCTGACATTAAAGACACCCAATTGGAAGAAAATGACTACATTATCTTTATTGATGGCTCATGCCTGAGAGACTCAGTAGGAGTACTGAGAGCCGGATACACTGTGTGTACAATCACTGGTATCCTAGAAGCATCTTGGCTCAAAAGAGTATACGCTGCCCAAGTGGCTGAATTGGTTGCTCTTACTAGGGTGTGCCATGCCGCTGACAAACTGAAAGTCACTATCTGTACTGACAGCAGGTACGGATTTGGAATTGTCCATGATTTTGGCCAGCTATGGTCCTAGAGGGGTTTCATGACCTCTTCTGGATCCCCAGTGAAGAATGGTGAAAGAATTAGGGAGTTGTTGCACGTGATTCAGTTACCTCTTGAAATTGCGGTGGTAAAATGCAGCGCTCATGTGAAATCACAAGACTTTGGGGGTCATTACGACCTCGGCGGTCTTGCAAAAAGACCGCCGAGGCCGCGGGAGCCAGAATACCGCCATTGCCGGCGGTATTCCTGGCTCCCTATTATGACATTTCCACTGGGCCAGCGGACGGTAACAGCGTTACCGTCCGCTGGCCCAGTGGAAATGTCACATCAACATTGCTGCCGGCTCGTAATGGAGCTGGCGGAAATGCTGATGTGCAGCGGGTGCAGTAGCACCCGTGGCGCCTTTCACTGCCCGAAATTCGGGCAGTGAAATGCGCGACGGGGCTATGCCTGGGGGCCCCTGCACTGCCCATGCCAAGTGCATGGGCAGTGCAGGGGCCACCAGGGGCACCCCAAGTCCCCTTTCCACCAGCCTTTCAATGGCAGTGTTTACCGCCACAGACAGGCTGGCGGTCAGGGACTCATAATCCCCAGGGCAGCGGTGCTTGCACCGCTGCCCTGGGGATTATGACCGCCAGGCAGAATCCTGGCGGGATATTGGAGGGGCCGGCGGTATGGCCGTGGCAATTCCGCCATGGTCATAATTGCTGGCGGAACACCGCCAGCCTGTTGGCGGTGTTACTGCCAATTTACCGCCGGCCGCCAGGGTAATAATGACCCCCTTTGTGTCAATGGGAAATGGATATGCGGAACAAGTCGCAAGGTTTTGTGCATTGAACTGTATATTGTTCAAGGATCAATGGGGATTGTTACTTGAAACAGAAAATGAGACATACACAGGTTACGCATTGAGGGTGGTTGACACGATGCGATGGAAGAATTTAAATTGTTGCAGGGACGTGCCAGCAGAGAAGAGAAGCGCTCTTGGCTTAAAATGCAATGTGTGCAAACACCAGATTATTTGTGGGTTTCAGATGAGGGGAAAACGGTTTTGCCAAATAGTCTTTTGTCACAGTTTGCGAGGTTTTTCCATGGTCAAGCACATATTGGGAGAGATGCCATGATCAGATTGTTCAAAATTGATTGGCTTAAACCGAAATTCAGACAAGCTGCTGAAGTGATTTGTCACAGGTGAATCATCTGTCAGCAGATGAATGCGGGGAAAGGGACAGTGGTGAATTTGAGCCACATTGGGAGAGCTGGAGGTCCATTTAGCAGAATGCAATTGGATTTTATTGAGATGCCTGTGTGTGGAGGTCTGCGATATGTGTTGGTGATTGTGTGTATCTTTAGTCACTGGATTGAAGCTTACCCCACACGTAGGAATGACAGACTCACAGTAGCGAAGTTGCTGCTTAGGGAACTGATACCACGTTTCGGTTTCCGATCTCTTTAGAATCAGATAGAGGAAGTCACTTTAACAATGAGGTGGTTAAGCTCTTGTGTGAAGCATTGAACACTGAGCAGAAGTTGCATTGTAGCTACCGTCCTGAAGCATCAGGATTAGTGGAACAGATGAATGGTACCCTGAAGTCGAGAATGGCAAAAATGTGGGCAGCTACAAATTTGAAATGGCCTGATGCATTGCCCTTAGTGCTAATGTCAATGAGAAATACACCCAACAAGAAAACAGGACTGTCTCCTCATGAAATTCTCATGGGCCGAGCTATGAGATTGCCCGCAGTGCCTGCAAATGCTCTTGTGAATATAATGGATGATATGGTGTTGGACTACTGCAAGGGTCTGCCTGACGTGGTCCACTCTTTCTCTCACCAGGTGGAAGCAATCACACTGCCACCGATAAATGATCCAGGTCACAACCTGAAAGCTGGTGACTGGGTTGTTGTCAAGAAACAGGTGAGGAAGTCGTGTTTGGAGCCACGTTGGAAGGGGCCGTATCAAGTGATACTGAAAACTACCACTGCAGTGAAGTGCGCGGGAATTGCAAACTGGATCCATGCCAGTCACACAAAGAAGGTGACGTGTCCAACTGATGAGGAAATTTAGTTGTCGAAAATAACAACTACAGAAAAGGAAGTCTAAGGGCCGGAGAGTAATCAAAGGAGAACTGAGACTGGAGGAGAGCCCGTTGAGGACGGCTTGGTCACTCAAACAGTAAACAAGATCCAGAGGGGTGACAGTGAGAATATCTCAACTGGGGCGCCAGGAGGACCGACCCAAAGAGAGGTTCTCCCAGAAGCAGATGGATACGGGTTTGAAGTTGAACCCCTGACAGACCCAGAGGGCGAAGGAATTGAGGCAGAAGGAAGTCAGAGTGTCCAGACTCCTCCTGAGCCACTTGCAGGTTCGGCAAGAGAAAACACCATACTACAAGAGGAGGGCATTGAACAGCAATCAGGAAAGTTAAAAAACAAAGGGACACTGAAAGGAGATAAGTGGCCAGAATCACAAATGACAAAAGGAAAGGTGGTTGTTGACGAAACAATAAAGGAAAAGGTTGATACCACAAGGAAGGAGGATCTAACCGAAGGAGAATTGCAAGGAGACCGCAAGTTGAAAAGAAAGAGAATAGCAAACAGAAGATACGCGGGTCCTGAATGGGCATATGCAACGTCAGCTGAGTGGCAACAAGAGTTCTTGGCGTTCTGGTTTGATCGAGAAGTACCAGGTCAATACTATGGTACTTGAGATTGGCCACGAGGAAAAGAGACGGTGTTAAGCTGAAATTGAATTAAAGAAACTTGAGTAAAGAGACTGATAAAATTGCCGGATGTGACACTGTTAACCTGAATTGACTTTTCAAAAACGATTGTGACAAGCTGCTAACCTGATTTAACAAGGACCCTGGGAGTGAATGAGAAATCTGTAAATACTTGCTGAAGAAAGACTTTGCTTGGCTTTGCTGAAAAAAAAAAGGAGAAGGAAAAAAGAAAAAAGAAAAAAAAAAGGCTTTTAATTATCCTCGATTAATTGTTTACACTTATAGCACTTTACTTTCTGATTCTTTACAGATCATGCCTAGCACGGGAGATGATAGTGAGGGGAATAAGCGTTGTAAATATTTGGGTGTCGCTTTGGGAATTGTATGTGTGATATTCATTGTAGCTTTGTTTGTGGAGATGCGATTGGTGGATGAGAATGACGCTAACAATGCTACAGTTTCTGAGACTGCTACACCAACACCTTGAGAGAGGATTGAGCAAGATATAAGGTATTTGCATGAGGAAACTAACGCGATGGGGGAACTGTCTACTAATGTTTTCTATCGCTTGCTAAGTGAGTATGTTGACACTATGGATGCGAAAGCTTGTTATGTGTGTACTCAAATTCCTGTTTCAGTGCAAGAGGGAGTTACATATCATAATCTGCCACTAACTTATGGGATAAGTTGTAGTCTTCTACTAACACGTTTCTATAACCAAGAAAAAGTGCAATATTTTTACTCTAACTATGATCTTGTGTTTTCTTATGTGCCTATTATAGAAGATTTGAATACTGTAGCTAAATATTATGCCATAAAGCTGATTAAAGGATTCTTTGAACCTAGAGTAACAATTAGCACATCTCATGCACACCGCAATAACTTGACATGCTTGCTTACACCTGTAGAAAAAAGCTTTTTAGATCACACTGAAGATAGAAGAAGAGTTTTAAAGGGGAAATCAGAAAAAGTCTTGCAGCAACGGTCCTTAATTCATAGTGGTAGTTACAATGGGGTTAGGGAACAAGGGAAATTACCTTTAGATGTGCGACATGTAGGTAAGCTTTGCATTACAAGACCTAAGTCACATTACGACAATGTGTTTGTGGGAACGAGTGAATGTAAGCTTGTGTTTTTGTTTCAGAGTAAGTGGACATTCATGTTATATGGAATGGATCAACCAATCCCAGGGATCTATTATATTTGTGGACTTAATGCTTATTACCATCTTCCAAAGGGATGGCATGGGACATGTTATTTGGGAATAGTTTTCCCAAAGATTTATCAGCTAGAGGATCTAAAGAAATTCCCAAAAGTGTCTGAATTACGTTGTACTAGACAAAAGAGAAAAACTGCTGCTGGTGTAGTAGGAGACATATTTGGAGCAATAATTCCTTCAGTGGGAGTTGTTTTAAACTCCATAAAGATTCAAAAGTTGTCTACTATTGTGGATAACATGCTGACAAATTTCACAGGAGCTATACTCCTGATGGATACTGAACTTGCTGCGGGGAGGGCTATCACTCTTCAAAACAGGCTTGCTTTAGAAATTCTTTTAGCGAAAAATGGCGGAGTCTGTAAGATGCTTAATGAGCGTCACTGCTGTGCCTACATACCTCACAATAGTAATGAGATTAGAAGTATGCTTACTAACCTAACAAGAGATAGTGCATATTTGAAGGAACTGAAAGAACCAGGAGTTTGGGAAAAGGTTGAAAGGGACATGCTAAAGTGGGAAGCTGGTTTAGTAATATTTGGCATGGGATATTGGGAAAACTAATACAGGCAATAATGATTGTTTTGGCTTGTTTATTTGGTCTATGGTTATCATGCAAAATTTGTAAAAGAATTAAAGCAAAATTGGCAAAACATAATGCGAAGAGGGAAGAAGAGAAGAGGGAAAAATTGTTCAGAGCAAAATATGAAAAGACAAAATCAGGGGAAGAAATTGTGATGAAAGAATTAAGAAGGGAAATGAAATTGTGAAAGGATTGTGTGATGACAAGAGTCATCAGAGGAGGGATTGTTGGAGTGTAGCTTTTATAATGCAAAATTAACATGAAATGCTTGCAACTTAATGTACCATGATGCAGCATAGAAAATGTACTAATGCTATTAATGTACGCGTTTCAAATGTGCCCACGGGGAGTGGCCACCAATGTATACGATGATTAATGAAATTGATTAATGGTGGATTATTAATGTACTAATGTATGTTTTTGTATTACCATTATGAGTTACATGTTAAGGTTTTGCTAAATTAACCACTAGGCTTAGGTAGCAAGGGTCTGGGCCTAGCTGTCTTTTCTCATATTAAATGTGTTTTTGTAACATGCAATGTGCTGTCTTGCTGAAGGACAAGTTACTGTATTTTTCCAGAAGCTAAAGATGTGTGTATAGCCGTAGTTAAATCTTTCTGATGAGACCCGACTTGCTCAAGGAGACATTTTTGCCGAATGAAACAGTGTAATTTGCAACAGGTGCAAGGTCGCCTGAACTGGTAAAGACAATGGAACTACTGACTAAAACAGAGCGTGTAACTTTTCCTACCTGACATTCTACCTGTTGAAGACGTCAATTACAGGAGCCAATAAAGTACGTGAGAACTGTCTTAAGTGAAAATTCTAGTAAAGTGATTGATGGATCATTGGTCAGAGATAATGATGCACCAAATTTGACCAATTGGAAATTAGAAGCTTGTACCCTGAAGTCAATAATGCCAAAAATGTGCCCAGCTACAAATTTGAAATGGCCTGATGCATTGCCCTTAGTGCTAATGTCAATGAGAAATACACCCAACAAGAAAACAGGACTGTCTCCTCATGAAATTCTCATGGGCCGAGCTATGAGATTTCCCGCAGTGCCTGCAAATGCGCTTGTGAATATCACTGATGATATGGTGTTGGACTACTGCAAGTGTCTGGCTGACGTGGTCCGCTCTTTCTCTCACCAGGTGGAAGCAACCACACTGCCACCGATAAATGATTCAGGTCACAACCTGAAAGCTGGTGACTGGGTTGTTGTCAAGAAACACGTGAGGAAGTCGTGTTTGGAGCCACGTTGGAAGGGGCCGAATCAAGTGATACTGACAACTACCACTGCTGTGAAATGTGCAGGAATTCCAAACTGGATCCATGCCAGTCACACAAAGAAGGTGACGTGTCCAACTGTTGAGGAAATTGAGTTGTCGAAAATAAAAACTACAGAAAAGGAAGTCTCAGGGCCAGAGAGTAATCAAAGGAGACCTGAGACTGGAGGAAAGCCCGTTGAGGATGGCTTGGTCACTCAAACAGTAAACAAGATCCAGAGGGGTGACGGTGAGCCTATCTCAACTGAGGCGCCAGGAGGACCGACCCAAAGAGAGGTTCTCCCAGAAGCAGACAGATACAGGTTTGAAGTTGAACCCCTGACAGACCCAGAGGGCAAAGGAGTTGAGGCAGAAGGAAGTCAGAGTGCCCAGACTCCTCCTGAGCCACTTGCAGGTCCGGCAAGAGAAAACACCATAGTACAAGAGGAGGGCATTGAACAGCAACCAGGAAAGTCAAACAACAAAGGTACACTGAAAGGAGATAAGTGGCCAGAATCACAAGTGACAAAAGGAAAGGTGGTTGTTGACGAAACAATAGAGGAAGAGGTTGATACCACAAGGAAGGAGGACCTAGACGAAGGAGAATTGCAAGGAGACCGCAAGTTGAAAAGAAAGAGAATAGCAAACAGAAGATACGCGGGTCCTGAATGGGCATATGCAACGTCAGCTGAGTGGCAACAAGAGTTCTTGGCATTCTGTTTTGATCGACAAGTACTAGGTCAATACTATGGTACTTGAGATTGGCCACGAGGAAAAGAGACTGTGTTAAGCGGAAATTGAGTTAAAGAAACTTGAGAAAAGAGACTGATAAAATTACCGGATGTGACACTGTTAACCTGAATTGACTTTTGAAAAACGATTGTGACAAGCTGCTAACCTGATTTAACAAGGGCCCTGGGAGTGAATGAGAAAGCTGTAAATACTTGCTGAAGAAAGACTTTGCTTAGCTTTGCTGAAGAAAAAACAAAACAAAAAAAAAGGCTTTTAACTATCCTCGATTAATTGTTTACACTTATAGCACTTTACTTTCTGATTCTTTACAGATTATGCCTAGCACGGGAGATGATAGTGAGGGGAATAAGCGTTGTAAATATTTGGGTGTCGCTTTGGGAATTGTATGTGTGATATTCATTATAGCTTTGTTTGTGGAGATGCGATTGGTGGATGAGAATGACGCTAACAATGCCACAGTTTCTGAGACTGCTACACTAACACCTTGGGAGAGGTTTGAGCAAGATACAAGGTATCTGCATGAGGAAACTAACACGATGGGTGAACTGTTTACTAATGTTTTCTATCCCTTGCTAAGTGTGTATGTTGACACTATGGATGCGAAAGCTTGTTATGTGTGTACTCAAATTCCTGTTTCAGTACATGAGGGAGTTACATATCATAGTCTGCCACTAACTTATGGGATAAGTTGTAGTCTTCTACTAACACGTTTCTATAACCAAGAAGAAGTGCAATATTTTTACTCTAACTATGAACTTGTGTTTTCTTATGTGCCTATTATAGAAGATTTGAATAGTGTAGCTAAATATTAAGCCATAAAGCTGATTAAAGGATTCTTTGAACCTAGAGTAACAATTAGTACATCTCATGCACACCGCGATAACTTGACATGCTTGCTTACACCTCTAGAAAAAAGCTATTTGGATCACACTGAAGATAGAAGAAGAGTTTTAAAGGGGAAATTAGAAAAAGACTTGCAGCAACGGTCCTTTATTAATAGTGGTAGTTACAATGGGGTTAGGGAACAAGGGAAATTAGCTTTAGATGCGCGACATGTAGGTAAGCTTTGTATTACGAGACCTAAGTCATATTACGATAATGTGTTTGAGGGAACGAGTGAATGGAAGCATGTGTTTTTGTTTCAGAGTAAGTGGACATTCATGTTAAATGGAATGGAACAAGCAATCCCAGGGCTCTATTATATTTGTGGACTTAATGCTTATTACCGTCTTCCAAAGGGATGGTATGGGACATGTTATTTGGCAATAGTTTTCCCAAAAGATTCATCAGCTAGAGGATCTAAAGAAATTCCCGAAAGTGTCTGATTTACATCGTACTAGACAAAAGAGAGAAACTGCTGCTGGTGTAGTAGGAAACATATTGGGAGCAATAATTCCTTCAGTGGGAGTTGTCTTAAACTCCATAAAGATTTGACAGTTGTCCACTATTGTAGATAACATGCTGACAAATTTCACAGGAGCTATACTCCTGATGGAAACTGAACTTGCTGCGGAGAGGGCTATCACTCTTCAAAACAGGCTGGCTTTAGACATTCTTTTAGCGAAAAATGGCGGAATCTGTAAGATGCCTAATGAGCGTCACTGCTGTGCGTACGTACCTGACAATAGTAATGAGATTAGAAGTATGCTTACTGATCTAACAAGAGATAGTGCGGATTTGAAGGAACTGAAAGAACCAGGAGTTTGGGAAAAGGTTAGACAGGGACTTGCTAAAGTTGGAAGCTGGTTTAGTAATATTTGGCATGGGATATTGGGAAAACTTATACAGGGAATAGGGATTGTTTTGGCTTGTTTATTTGGTCCATGGTTATCATGCAAAATTAGTAAAAGAATTAAAGCAAAATTGGCAAAACATAAGGCAAAGAGGGAAGAAGCGAAGAGGGAAAAATTGTTCAGAGCAAAATATGAAAAGACAAAATCAGGGGAAGAAATTGAGATGAAAGAATTAAGAAGGGAAAAGAAATTGTGAAAGGATTGTGTGATGACAAGAGTCATCAGAGGAGGGATTGTTGGAGTGTAGCTTTTATAATAAAAAATTAACATGAAACGCTTGCAACTTAATGTACCATGATGCTGCATAGAAAATGTACTAATGCTATTAATGTACGTGTTTGAAATGTGCACACGGGGAGTGGCCACCAATGTATACGATGATTAATTAAATTGATTAATGGTGGATTATTAATGTACTAATGTATGTTTTTGTATTACCATTATGAGTTACATGTTAAGGTTTTGCTAAATTAACCACTAGGCTTAGGTAGCAAGGGTCTGGGCCTAGCTGTCTTTTCTCATATTAAATGTGTTTTTGTAACGTGCAATGTGCTGTCTTGCTGAAGGACAAGTTACTGTATTTTTCCAGAACCTAAAGATGTGTGTATAGCTGTAGTTAATTCTTTCTGATGAGACCCGACTTGCTCAAGGAGACATTTTTGCCGAATGAAACAGTGTAATTTGCAACAGGTGCAAGGTCGCCTGAACTGGTAAAGACAATGGAACTACTGACTAAAACAGAGCGTGTAACTTTTCCTACCTGACATTCTACCCGTTGAAGACGTCAATTACAGGAGACAATAAAGTACGTGAGAACTGTCTTAAGTGAAAATTCTAGTAAAGTGATCGATGGATCATTGGTCAGAGATAATGATGCACCAAATTTGACCAATTGGAAATTAGAAGCTTGTACCCTGAAGTCAATAATGGCAAAAATGTGCCCAGCTACAAATTTGAAATGGCCTGATGCATTGCCCTTAGTGCTAATGTCAATGAGAAATACACCCAACAAGAAAACAGGACTGTCTCCTCATGAAATTCTCATGGGTCGAGCTATGAGATTGCCCGCAGTGCCTGCAAATGTGCTTGTGAATATCACTGATGATATGGTGTTGGACTACTGCAAGGGTCTGGCTGACGTGGTCCGCTCTTTCTCTCACCAGGTGGAAGCAACCACACTGCCACCAATAAATGATCCAGGTCACAACCTGAAAGCTGGTGACTGGGTTGTTGTCAAGAAACACGTGAGGAAGTTGTGTTTGGAGCCACGTTGGAAGGGGCTGTATCAAGTGATACTGACAACTACCACCGCTGTGAAGTGCGCGGGAGTTCCAAACTGGATACATGCCAGTCACACAAAGAAGGTGACGTGTCGAAGTGATGAGGAAATTGAGTTGTCGAAAATAACAACTACAGAAAAGGAAGTCTCAGGGCCAGAGAGTAATCAAAGGAGACCTGAGACTGGAGGAGAGCCCGTTGAGGATGGCTTGGTCACTCAAACAGTAAACAAGATCCAGAGGGGTGACGGTGAGCCTATCTCAACTGAGGCGCCAGGAGGACCGACCCAAAGAGAGGTTCTCCCAGAAGCAGACGGATACAGGTTTGAAGTTGAACCCCTGACAGACCCAGAGGGCAAAGGAGTTGAGGCAGAAGGAAGTCAGAGTGTCCAGACTCCTCCTGAGCCACTTGCAGGTCCGGCAAGAGAAAACACCATAGTACAAGAGGAGGGCATTGAACAGCAACCAGGAAAGTCAAACAACAAAGGTACACTGAAAGGGCATAAGTGGCCAGAATCACATGTGACAAAAGGAAAGGTGGTTGTTGACGAAACAATAAAGGAAGAGGTTGATACCACAAGGAAGGAGGACCTAGGCGAAAGAGAATTGCAAGGAGACCGCAAGTTGAAAAGAAAGAGAATACAAACAGAAGATACGCGGGTCCTGAATGGGCATATGTAACATCAGCTGAGTGGCAACAAGAGTTCTTGGCATTCTGTTTTGATCGAGAAGTACTAGGTCAATACTATGGTACTTGAGATTGGCCACGAGGAAAAGAGACTGTGTTAAGCGGAAATTGAGTTAAAGAAACTTGAGAAAAAAGACTAATAAAATTACCGGATGTGACACTGTTAACCTGAATTGTCTTTTGAAAAACGATTGTGACAAGCTGCTAACCTGATTTAACAAGGACCCTTGGAGTGAATGAGAAAGCTGTAAATACTTGCTGAAGAAAGACTTTGCTTAGCTTTGCTGAAGAAAAAACAAAAAAAATAAAAAGGCGTTTAACTATCCTCGATTAATTGTTTACAATTATAGCACTTTACTTTCTGATTCTTTACAGATCATGCCTAGCACGGGAGATGATAGTGAGGGGAATAAGCGTTGTAAATATTTGGGTGTCGCTTTGGGGATTGTATGTGTGATATTCATTATAGCTTTGTTTGTGGAGATGCAATTGGTGGATGAGAATGACGCTAACAATGCTACAGTTTCTGAGACTGCTACACTAACACCTTGGGAGAGGTTTGAGCAATATACAAGGTATCTGCATGAGGAAACTAACACGATGGGGGAACTGTTTACTAATGTTTTCTATCACTTGCTAAGTGAGTATGTTGACACTATGGATGCGAAAGCTTGTTATGTGTGTACTCAAATTCCTGTTTCAGTGCAAGAGGGAGTTACATATCATAGCCTGCCACTAACTTATGGGATAAGTTGTAGTCTTCTACTAAAACGTTTCTATAACCAAGAAGAAGTGCAATATTTTTACTCTAACTATGATCTTGTGTTTTCTTATGTGCCTATTATAGAAGATTTGAATAATGTGGCTAAATATTATGCCATAAAGCTGATTAAAGGATTCTTTGAACCTAGAGTAACAATTAGTACATCTCATGTACACCGCAATAACTTGACATTCTTGCTTACACCTGTAGAAAAAAGCTATTTATGTCACACTGAAGATAGAAGAAGAGTTTTAAAGGGGAAATTAGAAAAAGGCTTGCAGCAACGGTCCTTTATTAGTAGTGATAGTTACAATGGGGTTAGGGAACAAGGGAAATTAGCTTTAGATGCGCGACATGTAGGTAAGCTTTGTATTACGAGACCTAAGTCATATTACGATAATGTGTTTGTGGAAACGAGTGAATGTCAGCATGTGTTTTTGTTTCAGAGTAAGTGGACATTCATGTTAAATGGAATGGATCAAGCAATCCCAGGGCTCTATTATATTTGTGGACTTAATGCTTATTACCGTCTTCCAAAGGGATGGTATGGGACATGTTACTTGGGAATAGTTTTCCCAAAGATTTATCAGCTAGAGGATCTAAAGAAATTCCCGAAAGTGTCTGAATTACATCGCACTAGACAAAAGAGAGAAACTGCTGCTGGTGTAGTATGAGACATATTTGGAGCAATAATTCCTTCAGTGGGAGTTGTCTTAAACTCCATAAAGATTTGACAGTTGTCTACTATTGTGGATAACATGCTGACAAATTTCACAGGAGCTATACTCCTGATGGAAACTGAACTTGCTGCGGAGAGGGCTATCACTCTTCAAAACAGGCTTGCTTTAGACATTCTTTTAGCGAAAAATGGCGGAGTCTGTAAGATGCCTAATGAGCGTCACTGCTATTCCTACGTACCTGACAATAGTAATGAGATTAGAAGTATGCTTACTAATCTAACAAGAGATAGTGCGGATTTGAAGGAACTGAAAGAACCAGGAGTTTGGGAAAAGGTTAGAAAGGGACTTGCTAAAGTGGGAAGCTGGTTTAGTAATATTTGGCATGGGATATTGGGAAAACTAATACAGGGAATAGTGATTGTTTTGGCTTGTTTATTTGGTCCATGGTTATCATGCAAAATTAGTAAAAGAATTAAAGCAAAATTGGCAAAACATAATGCAAAGAGGGAAGAAGCGAAGAGGGAAAAATTGTTCAGAGCAAAATATGAAAAGACAAAATCAGGGGAAGAAATTGAGATGAAAGAATTAAGAAGGGAAAAGAAATTGTGAAAGGATTGTGTGATGACAAGAGTCATCAGAGGAGGGATTGTTGGAGTGTAGCTTTTATAATAAAAAATTAACATAAAACGCTTGCAACTTAATGTACCATGATGCTGCATAGAAAATGTACTAATGCTATTAATGTACGCGTTTGAAATGTGCACACGGGGAGTGGCCACCAATGTATACGATGGTTAATGAAATTGATTAATGGTGGATTATTAATGTACTATTGTATGTTTTTGTATTACCATTATGAGTTACATGTTAAGGTTTTGCTAAATTAACCACTAGGCCTTAGGTAGCAAGGGTCTGTGCCTAGCTGCTTAGTCTCATATTAAATGTGTTTTTCTAACGTGCAATGTGCTGTCTTGCTGAAGGACATGTTACTGTATTTTTCCAGAAGCTAGAGATGTGTCTGTAGCCGCAGTAAATTCTTTCTCATGAGACCCGACTTGCTCAAGGAGACATTCTTGTTGAATGCAACAGTGAAATTTGCAACAGGTGCAAGGTCGCCTGAACTGGTAAAGACTATGGAACTACTGACTAAAACAGAGCATGTAACTTTTCCTACCTGACATTCTACCCGTTGAAGACTTCAATTACATGAGCCAATAAACTACGTGAGAACTGTCTTAAGTGAAAATTCTAGTAAAGTGATCGATGGATCATTGGTCAGAGATAATGATGCACCAAATTTGCCCAATTGGAAATTAGAAGCTTGTACCCTGAAGTCAAGAATGGCAAAAATGTGCGCAGCTACAAATTTGAAATGGCCTGATGCTTTGCCCTTAGTGCTAATGTCAATGAGAAATACACCCAACAAGAAAACAGGACTGTCTCCTCATGAAATTCTCATGGGCCGAGCTATGAGATTGCCCGCAGTGCCTGCAAATGCGCTTGTGAATATCATGGATGATATGGTGTTGGACTACTGCAAGGGTCTGGCCGACGTGGTCCAATCTTTCTCTCACCAGGTGGAAGCAACCACACTGCCACCCATAAATGATCCAGGTCACAACCTGAAAGCTGGTGACTGGGTTGTTGTCAAGAAACATGGGAGGAATTTGTGTTTGGACCCACGTTGGAAGGGGCCTTATCAAGTGATACTGACAACTACCACCGCTGTGAAGTGTGCGGGAATTCCAAACTGGATCCATGCCAGTCACACAAAGAAGGTGACATGTCCAACTGATGAGGAAATTGAGTTGTCGAAAATAACAACTACAGAAAAGGAAGTCTCAGGGCCGGAGAGTAATCAAAGGTGAACTGAGACTAGAGGAGAGCCGGTTGAGGACGGCTTGGTCACTCAAACAGTAAACAAGATCCAGAGGGGTGACGGTGAGCCTATCTCAACTGAGGCGCCAGGAGGACCGACCCAAAGAGAGGTTCTCCCAGAAGCAGACGGATACAGGTTTGAAGTTGAACCCCTAACAGACCCAGAGGGCAAAGGAGTTGAGGCAGAAGGAAGTCAGAGTGTCCAAATTCCTCCTGAGCCACTTGCAGGTCCGGCAAGAGAAAACACCATAGTACAAGAGGAGGGCATTGAACAGCAACCAGGAAAGTCAAACAACAAAGGGACACTGAAAGGAGATAAGTGGCCAGAATCACAAGTGACAAAAGGAAAGGTGGTTGTTGACGAAACAATAGAGGAAGAGGTTGATACCACAAGGAAGGAGGACCTAAGCGAAGGAGAATTGCAAGGAGACCGCAAGTTGAAAAGAAAGAGAATAGCAAACAGAAGATACGCGAGTCCTGAATGGGCATATGCAACGTCAGCTGAGTGGCAACAAGAGTTCTTGGCGTTCTGTTTTGATCGAGAAGTACCAGGTCAATACTATGGTACTTGAGTTTGGCCACAAGGAAAAGAGACTGTGTTAAGCTGAAATTGAGTTAAAGAAACTTTAGAGAAGAGACTGATAATATTACTGGATGTGACACTGTTAACCTGAATTGACTTTTGAAAACCGATTGTGACAAGCTACTAACCTGATTTAACAAGGACCCTTGGAGTGAATGAGAAAGCTGTAAATACTTTCTGAAGAAAGACTTTGCTTAGCTTTGCTGAAGAAAAAAAAATAAAAGGCTTTTAACTATCCTCGATTAATTGTTTACACTCATAGCACTTTACTTTCTGATTCTTTGCAGATCATGCCTAGCACGAGAGATGATAGTGAGGGGAATAAGCGTTGTAAATATTTGGGTGTCGCTTTGGGGATTGTATGTGTGATATTCATTATAGCTTTGTTTGTGGAGATGCGATTGGTGGATGAGAATGACGCTAACAATGATACAGTTTCTGAGACTGCTACACTAACACCTTGGGAGAGGTTTGAGCAAGATACAAGGTATCTGCATGAGGAAACTAACACGATGGGGGAACTGTCTACCAATGTTTTCTATCGCTTGCTGAGTGAGTATGTTGACACTATTGATGCGAAAGCTTGTTATGTGTGTACTCAAATTCCTGTTTCAGTGCAAGAGGGAGCTACATATCATAGTCTGCCACTAACTTATGGGATAAGTTGTAGTCTTCTACTAACACGTTTCTATAACCAAGAAGAAGTGCAATATTTTTACTCTAACTATGATCTTGTGTTTTCTTATGTGCCTATCATAGAAGATTTGAATAGTGTGGCTAAATATTATGCCATAAAGCTGATTAAAGGATTCTTTGAACCTAGAGTAACAATTAGTACATCTTATGCACACCGCAATAACTTGATATGCTTGCTTACGCCTGTAGAAAAAAGCTTTTTAGATCACACTGAAGATAGAAGAAGAGTTTTAAAGGGGGAATCAGAAAAAGTCTTGCAGCAACGGTCCTTTATTAATAGTGGTAATTACAGTGGGGTTAGGGAACAAGGGAAATTAACTTTAGATGCGCGACATGTAGGTAAGCTTTGTATTACGAGACCTAAGTCATATTACGATAATGTGTTTGTGGGAACGAGTGAATGTAAGCATGTGTTTTTGTTTCAGAGTAAGTGGACATTCATGTTAAATGGACTGGATCAAGCAATCCCAGAGGTCTATTATATTTGTGGACTTAATGCTTATTACCGTCTTCCAAAGGGATGGTATGGGACATGTTATTTGGGAATAATTTTCCCAAAGATTTATCAGCTAGAGGATCTAAAGAAATTCACGAAAGTGTCTGAATTACATCGTACTAGACAAAAGAGAGAAACTGCTGCTGGTGTAGTAGGAGACATATTTGGAGCAATAATTCCTTCTTGGGAGTTGTCTTAAACTTCATAAAGATTCGAAAGTTGTCTACTATTGTGGATAACACGCTGACAAATTTCACAGGAGCTATACTCCTGATGGATACTGAACTTGCTGCGGAGAGGGCTATCACTCTTCAAAACAGGCTTGCTATAGACATTCTTTTAGTGAAAAATGGCGGAGTCTGTAAGATGCTTAATGAGCGTCACTGCTGTGCCTACATACCTGACAATATTAATTAGATTAGAAGTATGCTTACTAACCTAACAAGAGATAGTGCATATTTGAAGGAACTGAAAGAACCAGGAGTTTGGGAAAAGGTTGGAAAGGGACTTGCTAAAGTGGGAAGCTGGTTTAGTAATATTTGGCATGGCATATTGGGAAAACTAATACAGGGAATAGTGATTGTTTTGGCTTGTTTATTTGATCTATGGTTATCATGCAAAATTAGTAAAAGAATTAAAGCAAAATTGGCTAAACATAATGCGAAGAGGGAAGAAGAGAAGAGGGAAAAATTGTTCAGAGCAAAATTTGAAAAGACAAAATCAGGGGAAGAAATTGAGATGAAAGAATTAAGAAGGGAAATGAAATTGTGAAAGGATTGTGTGATGACAAGAGTCATCAGAGGAGGGATTGTTGGAGTGCAGCTTTTATAATAAAAAATTAATATGAAACGCTTACAACTTAATGAACCATGATGCAGCATAGAAAATGTACTAATGCTATTCATGTACGCGTTTGAAATGTGCCCATGGGGAGTGGCCACCAAATATATACGATGATTAATGAAATTCATTAATGGTGGATTATTAATGTGCTAATGTATGTTTTTGTATTACCATTATGAGTTACATGTTAAGGTTTTGCTAAATTAACCACTAGGCCTTAGGTAGCAAGGGTCTGTGCCTAAATGCCTGGTCTTATATTAAATGTGTTTTTCTAACGTGCAATGTGCTGTCTTGCTGAAGGACATGTTCCTGTATTTTTCCAGAAGCTAGAGATGTGTGTGTAACCGTAGTAAATTCTTTCTCATGAGACCCGACTTGCTCAAGGAGACATTCTTGCCGAATGCAACAGTGTAATTCGCAACAGGGGCAAGGTCGCCTGAACTGGTAAAGACAATGGAACTAGTGACTAAAACAGAGCGTGTAACTTTTCCTACCTGACATTCTACCCGTTGAAGACGTCAATTACAGGAGCCAATAAACTACGTGAGAACTGTCTTAAGTGAAAATTCTAGTAAGGTGATCGATGGATCATTGGTCAGAGATAATGATGCACCAAATTTTGCCCAATTGGAAATTAGAAGCTTGTGCGACAAGATTGATATAATGACAGGTCACAAGGAGAAATCAGCCACTTTAGCAATTTTGCCATTCCACGCCATTTTTGCCTTTTGCCACTTTGCCATTACTGAGCCATTCATGCTGTTACTTTGACGTTCTGTCTTAAAGACTTTGCTGTTTGATCCTATAAACGATCCTCACCTTTCTTGCCTTGCCCGATACTTACTTCTTCTCCTAATGATGGAAGTGTTTCTGATTGCTCTGTCTTGCTGAGACTTTGCTGTTTACTCCGGCTGATGGCAAATCAACTGATGTCCTGAGGACGAAGACTAACTCTGTATGCTGACCCATTACGGAGGGTAATTATATGATAATGAAATTGTAATTGTCTGTTTGCCTTTTCTTTCTAGGTACCAACTGTTTTTTTGATAGAGTCCATAGTTAGATGTTTTCTAAATTTGTGTTACTGAAATTGTTTTGCATGAAGCCCAACATGCTGATGCTAATTCGAGGTTAGTTAAGGAGTTCACTAAACAAATGCAAATAGACAAATGACAGAATCTTTGCTTTGTTGAATAAATGCGCTAATGATACCCTGCTAAAGTTAATTCATGTTGATGTCGTGCTTTGTTCTAATGTTCATGATCTTTGCTTTGATAGAGTCTTATTCAAGGTGCCATATTGTGACATTGTTGATGTGTTTTCTGGTATTGAGACTAATAAACTTGCTAGTAGAGTGTAACAAATAGGGAATAAATATCATAATTCTTACTAAATTTGTGTGGTTATTCATGGCTGAAAGGTCATGGTGTGTTTTGATTCTTATTAATGTCATTAACTAATTTGATTGATTTATTATTGTGAATATTGATGAGGTTATTGGTCTATTGATTGAAATGCTGAATAGATACCTCGTCTTAAGGTGTCTCCAATCAGGGTCAAAAGGTTCATTGGCCTGAAACAAGTCCCCGATGAGGTAAAGTAGCTAGGTTGGGATGCGTTATCAGTTCTATATAGTTGATGACATTGAATCGCCATGCGGTAACATGCAAGTTGTTGACAAGTGATTAGGTCTCCAACAGGTAACAGTTAAGATGCCTCAATATTTGCCAAACCAATGGCACCTGCCACACAACACGTCAAGGACCTTGCTTAGATGACAGTGGGACCTAATCCACTGCAGAGCCGCGTGTACCAGTTCCATTGTGAGTTGCATTCATCAATATAAGCGGCCCAATGGTCACCAGCAGATAGTCATTGCCACTCCATAAGACCCACAGACCTGTTGCACACAGTAAAAAGCCGGCACTACATCAGCACAGGCCCACTGTGGCTCAACACGCACCCGTTAACAGTGAGGGGTTGCTGAGAGGCACATGGTGACCATTAATGAGAGTGCCTCGGCTTGGGAGCAGGCACATAAATATTAAGCATCATAAGATGGCCATTCACCCCAGATCCAGAAATGAGGGGTAAAAGTAATAGGCTGAGCATAAGAACCAACCTGTTGTTAGATAAATTCAGCTCTGTTCGCAAGTATGCCACAGCATCTGAGGAGCAGCCGCCATATTGTAAGGACTTGGAAGAGGCAAGAGGCTGACTAAAGCGGCAAACAATGTCTTCCAGCAATTAAACATGCCCCAGTAGTCCGGAAAGAATACAGGAAGTCTTCCAATTTCCAATGAAGTGCTAGACGGGTCTCAAAAGCATATTACCTGGGTGCCGTAGAGTGATAACTGCTGATAGGGTTCGGAGCTCACAGTTCAGGCAGCCACTACCCACGGACACAGGCCACGCCTTTGCACAATCTATGTATATGTACAACCTGCATAGTCAAGAGACCCATCCATCCCTGTGAGTGAGAGAGTACCAATTAAATGTATGAGTGGGCAAAACCCTGCTGGCTCTTCAAGGGACGGCAGACATTTAGCCAACACTACGGGCCTGATTACGACCCTGGCGGTAAAAACCGCCAGGGCCGTGGTCCGCGGGAGCACCGCCAACAGGCTGGCGGTGCTCCTTTGGGCATTCTGACCGCGGCGGTACAGCCGCGGCCAGAAACGGAAAGTCGGCGGTGTACCATCGGCTTTCCGCTGCCCAGGGGAATCCTCCATGGTGCCGCAGCTTGCTGCGCCGCCATGGGGATTCCGACCCCCATCCCGCCATCCTGTTCCTGGCAGTTTCGGCTGCCAGGAACAGGATGGCGGTATGGGGTGTCGTGGGGCCCCTGGGGGCCCCTGCAGTGCCCATGCCAATGGCATGGGCACTGCAGGGGCCCCCATAAGAGGGCCCCACTTAGAATTTCAGTGTCTGCTTAGCAGACACTGAAATTCGCGACGGGTGCTACTGCACCCGTCGCACCCCTTCCACTCCGCCAGCTCCATTCGGAGCCGGCTTCCTCGTGGAAGGGTGTTTCCCGCTGGGCTGGCGGGCGGCCTTTTGGCGGTCGCCCGCCAGCCCAGTGGGAAACCCAGAATGACCGCCGCGGTCTTTTGACCGTGGTACGGTCTTCTGGCCGTTCCCACTTGGCGGGCGGCTCCTGCCGCCCGCCAATCTTGGAATCACCCCCTACGTGTCTAACCCAACAAAATGGCAAATATATCCAAAACGTTGATCACCTTATTCCTCTGGAATTGTTCTGTCTTTGGAAACTTACCACCCACAAACAACCGAACCAATAGCAAGAGGCCTGCTTTCCATGCTATTCGTTATTCCCTTGCCTTATTGGGGGGGGGGGTATTGAGAAGTTTAATAGGCGGGGAGTAGAGCTGTCTAGGCCATGGTCCATATAGACCACTTTGTGCAGCAGACAGTTTGTATAATCTGAATGGGTTTTGGCACTGTATCCGCAATAATGGTATTCAGCTCTCCTGCGCTTAATTGGTCCCTTTCTTTCCGAAAGTTGGGAGCCTGGCACTGTGAGTCAAGCAAGTACACCACATAGTGGGACTGTGCAACGACTAAATATTATTCCAGATCTCAGCTATTATTACATCCGTGGGAGCCCCGATGTCACAATGTATTGAACTAATGTCCAGTTTATTAATGTGCATTTCGGTACATAATTGTGGAGTAACGTCATGAAAGAACACATTTTTGGTCTTACAGTTGTTGAAATGGTTAATGTTATTGTACATCGACATACACAATGTGCATGAAGATTGCTGAAAAGCTTCAGTATGGAGTAATATGAAATGTAACAACACAGTTGTTATATATAGAAGTAATAAAGACATTAAAAAAGGCAACCCCTATCAGACTTGTTTCCGCTCCCTCCTGTTCGTATGTTGAAGGATTATGTTACCTCTAGAAAGCAGAGACAAGCATGTGCCTGCTAGCTAACTGCCTCCATGTAGAGCTGCTCACTTCTTACAGAAGCACAGTATGGACGTCTGACCTTCAGCAAAATGGCAGGGATATAACTAGATATGCAGGTGTGAATGTAACATGTGAATGTAGATGACACCTACAAGCTATGGGTTAGTTAACAGGAATGCCCACTTACAGAATTATGAACGTTGACTGGCAGAGTTGTTTAAGTGCATATTACTTCTCATTGGCATATGTCTACACCGTGACACAATACCCATACACATGTGTGCAGTCTACTATTACACTCTGAAGGAATGCACGAAGCACACATGTCTGAATACAGTGATCATTCTGATTTCACAGCAATTTACATACTCTCTTGGTAGTGTCTCAGAAATGAGTCTGTGCATATGGCCACATATATAATGAACTTCTCAAACATGCTCTCCATTGTACCTTTCAGACCAAATGTACATATATATCTTGGGAGCAGAAAGTCAAATTTCCACACAGAAATCGGCCCTATTATCACAGAAAAGGTAATTTTCGGTCTCCTTTTCTATTTAGACCTATCTGTGGGAATCAAGCCAGAAGATCATCAAACCCTACTCAACACCCTTTCATCAAGATAAGCTCTGTCAGATCATAGCCTCTCCCTGTTCCCTGCAGTGTACCCCAAAGTTGCATCTCAAATAACTTTCAACTCCTACGTGGACTCCTAAGGAGCATCAAGATCCACCATCCACCAATGTGGGGTAAAACAAGTATGTACCTACAGGACACAGCAGGAAATTACATTACTTATTTGAAAGGTTGCCTGACTAATATGAAAGTCTAGATGCCTTAAACCTACGTGAAAGAAACTCAACCACCTGAAAAACAAATTTTTGCATATGTCAGATACTGTTGCGTAATTTAAGGCTTTGGTGTAACTCTACAAGATGTGCTTTCCCACTCACGTCTGACACCAGTGAACTCGATACAATGCAACAGTGATGAATGTGAAAGACAGATTATTGTAGCCCCTCAAATAAGTCAGTGCAACAACAACACATATTCAAAAGGTTTTTCACACTTGCTTGGCTTACTAAGAGATTTGCTCAAAAACATCAGTACAAAGATTGAAGTATTGGACTGCTGTTTGAAGACGAGGGAACATGCTTTCTTTGTTGTCCTATTTTAAAGAAAAATTGGACTGCAACAGAAATGTTCCCAAAACACCTATCACTGGAGCTGTTGTTGCCTTTCAGGTTGTGGAGTAAGCACTTTCCCATATTGTCTGTTACCGGTGCTTCTAAATCTTGGCACTCTCCTAGAGCTCTGAACTATACAATCAAAGGTCTTCTCAACTGTGCCTCTACTCAATCAAGCAACTACTGCCATGACTGGCATGCATGCAGCTGAGCAACTATGACCAGAAAACCTCCCAAATTGACTTTCTGAAATCAGTGGACACTGGCCTTAGACACAATCAAGACATATCTACCATTTAGTGTGTAAATCACATGGAAGCATTGCTTTGGGTTACTAACAATCCCATAAAGGGTTCAGGGGCACTGTGGAAACAGTAACAAATCTTATTTTGTTACCCACCATATAACACATACTATACTAAGTAGAATGAAAACCTTTATGTTACAATTATTTATTAGTATAGGAACAATGTGTTTCCTAGTACATCTAAAATAACTGAATGGAATGTTATAAAAACAGTAAGAAGACACTTATGAATAATGAAAATAGAATTCACATTTCTGGCATTATGAAAGTGCCATTTAAAATGTCATCTAGAGCTTAACACCCTAACGTCTTCTTCTGTGTGCTATAATAAGGGAGCATGGAAGGCAGAGCAACTTGTAGTCTAGAGTGGGGTTCTTAGGCAGAAGAGACACACTGCATACATTGTTGTCAACAAAGCCTGTCTTTATCAGTGGGGGTATAAGACAATATTCCCCGTGAAGGGCAAACACACATGCAGTAGCAGTCAACCAGCTTTCCTCTGGGACTCAGATTTATCAGTGTTGGCTTGTTGTGAAGGGAAGAATTTCTCCCGCTTCAGGTTCAATAACGACAAAAGCGCAGGTGAGACACCATCACTATTCTCAACTATTGAGGTCGACTAGATCTGTTGACTTGGTGAAGAGTGTAGTAGTTAGAATCATTCAATCACAAATCAATGACATAAACCATAAACAATATTAAACACCATAAACAAATTAACACTAAATCAAACTTCAAACTGAATAAAGTTCAAAGCTTTGCTACAATCCAAACATCAATCTCACGTAAATGGTGCGCAAATAAATTATAAACATACATGAAAACCATAGGATGACCAAAACGTCGGAAAAAAATTAGCCTACTAAATATCAATACTGTTAAACACTTCAAAAGAATAACGTAAATTAACAGCAACACAATATGCACATTATTGTTAGAATTCAAAGCAGATAACGGGGACATCAGTAAATCATCAAAATACAGTTTAACATCCACTTTCAGATTTAAGGTTTCAAAGCTGGGCCATTCCGATCACTAACATGAATTTGGACTTGCACGTGTGGAAAAGGACTAACACATGCAGGCAAAAACAAAAATGTAGAGATGTGAAAATAATTTGTAAAACATCCAACTAGGGCAACTCACTATACAAGTACGCTGGTGTAAGTACCTAAATGAAAAGGAAACAAGAAAAACACATTTAGTGATACCTCTCCTCATGGGACAGCAGACAGTAGTGTTTTATCAAGCAAGAGAGGTCACTTCTTCCAGCATCAATTTGAAAGCAACAGCAGGATAGTACAGAACACTAGCAACACACAAGACAGATCAGCAGTTCCGAATTAGTTGGGCTTATTAGTAATGAACCACATATCAAAATAGGGTCGTTAAGACTATGATGAGAAAACTTATCTGGGGACTTAAAGAAAACAGAGGATAACAACAGACTCAAACATGATTCTGGACAGCTTTGAGGGAGAAGTAGAACTCACACAAACTCTTTCACAAAAACTAACTCTCTGTTTTCAAAGTTCCTCACTAATTAGAAATCTGCATGAGCCATTCATTGGTCCTTCAGGAGGTCTCACTTCAGATGTCAAGTTCGATATCCGATGGCTATTGATGGTACCATCAAATTTGCAACCTTTCCAAATCTTCTCAGCCAAAGTGCATTGTCATTTGAAGGATTTCACACAGTTTCGGCAAAACAATACATTCTTTAGTTATTTCTTACTTGAGAGTTTTCTCTCATGAAACTAATCCTGTTTCACATAGGAATCATAAGTTTCCTGTTTTGTTCCACAGCTACAGCAAATAATGCAAGATTGTTAATTCTGAAACATGTTTCTTGCCTTCAATACAATAGGACATTCAACATCACAGTAACAGCTTACAAAAAGAATTCAGGTCAGAGGGAACAGAATAAACAGGTGATTTTCCATTACTGCTGCAAAATGAATCTTTCAGGCCTAGTCAAGCTAAGAAGCCTAAATACATATTAATATACTTAGGCCCATATTTATACTTTTTTAGCGCCGCATTTGCGTCATTTTTTGTGCTAAAAAAGTATAAATATGGGCCTTAATACATTAATAAACCTATCCCTCACATTGCAATAAATTCAAACATGCAATGGAAATTATATAATCGCAAACATCATCTATGACATGTTAAAACTGATTTAAACGTGCATTATTTTTCTGCATGCATGTAACTTTCATTAATAGAATAATGTAATCAATATAAGCATGAGTAATTCATATTCATTTAATACTTTCAATAACACTCTTAGTTCATATCAGTACTTCATTTAATATAAATGAAAAATCATGTTAGAACGTAGTGTTTAATATGTACAGTGCCCACATGGTTCACCATAATTCAAATGTGCATATTTTACAACTGGTGTTATTTTCTCTGTTAGACCTTTAAATATAGGTCAATTTGTCACCATATGCTAGCTTCAATGGCACTAATATATTAATAACATTTGATCTCTCTCATCAGTTTCAGGCGAGATGTAGCATCTGCGAAGTGCCAAGTGTGCTGGTAATAGGTGAGACTGTCTCTGGCAGAATCTTGGGGAATACTCTGGACGAAGGACCTCTGCTGATAAGCTGTCAAGTGATCATCCTTATATGCTAAACCTTACCAGAAATTGGAATTTCTGACATAAGTTTAAGAATGTCTGACATAGATCATGTGCATCAAGGTATGCGTCCTAGACATTTCCTTATGAACATATAAGGTAAAAGGATGCCAATTCAGACCATACTATTTTGATTATATGTCAGTATGTGTTCTTAATCAACTTTGACATGGTGAAAAGTAGACATTTGACTCAGACAAATCTCGCATTGATGGTTGTATTTGTGGCATCAATTGAAGGGCTTGGTGCATTCACAGTTCTTGCAAAGATAAGGTCAGGGGACATTTGCGTCTAAGAGCAGACATGACAATGATTCTGCATAAATCGGGAAAGATCATGGTCATGGTCTCTATTGTTTCAAAGGTGCAGAGTTGTCTCTCATCTATGAAACATATTGGCTTTACCCCCGATCATTGCTGACAGAGCCAAATCCCTACAATTTCACATTGCCACCTTCCTTAGCTCCAGACCTCATACCCTGAGAGATGGCCTGGCATTATCTCAGCAAGCTCAACAAAGTGAAAGCCTATCTCCTTGAAGACTTCAGAAAACCAGGGGCTATCACTTAGCTGAGATAATGTATTTCTCACTGGCATCCCAGACTCTTACCAACCATCCTTCAAGAGTCTGCTTAACTTATTGACTGATCAAGGTGCCAAGAAAGTTTTACAGAACCTCGCCTTCCCCCAGTAAAGTTCATAACTTCTATCTGCCAGCCTGCTTTACCTACAAAGTCTCCAGTATTCACTTCTAACATGTCAAATCAAGCATTTCATTGATTGAGATATAAAAATGTAAGAATGCAATGATAATATGTGCAAGTCCTTCTAACACTATGCTTCTAGGATCCGGAAACAGCCTCCCCTTTTAACTTCATAATCTCCTAATCTTCAGTAAGGAAGGCCAAACCTTTTATGCAACACCTCGTTCATATGTAACTACTTTGTGCTCTGTTCTACTGCAGCACTTTCCATGCTGCTATGACGTTTGATTGTGCACATTGCATTTGCTATACTGCTCCTGCTCACACGTGCAATGAAACAATCACAATGTTGCCGCTGCTGACAGGCAAGCCCTACCTACAGTGTTTGGACAAAACAGTGAGGCCAATACATTGTATGGACAAAATATTGTATCAAGAATATCGATGAGAAGAATATCGTAAAGGAGCATTTCCATGGGTATGTAAAGTTTAACTGTACTTAACTCCACCTATATATGCCTTGATGAGATATTTATCTTCAAGGTACATAGATGTGGAGATAAGAATTGTAGATCTATATTTACCTATTTGAGCATCCCTTCTCAATATTTTGATCCTTTAATTTTTTTCCTTGATATTCTGTCAGAGAGCCTGGTACATGTGCAAAATGGCATTTCCCTCGGTTTTTAGGTCGATCGCAGAAGTGCATTGACCTGTTGTGAGAATTGTGGGATTTTAACCACGCCCACCTCACACCCAGCACTTTCACTCGTTCGTGGGCTTGCCTTTATAAAATCCTTTGTTAATACTGGTCAATGCTTTACGTTTGTCCCTCGTTGGGGCGGTTTTATCACCGCCTTGCAGATGGCCCTTATTACATGGATAATTGCACGAATGCCAATATGTTTGACTGTGAGTGAACTTCTTTTTCTTTTTGTGTCTTTCCTTTGCACTCATGGCACTTTGAATCAGCTTGCTTATGTTAACTATTTTACTTTCCATGTCAAGGAATTTACAACACTAATTGGTCTAACTCATTTTACCAGCAGCCTACAGTATTCTAGTGTATTGCTGAATTCTATAGCGCAGCGCTTTCCTTCCTCTGGTCGAGGCACCAAAGGGTTTTCTAGCAGTTTGCTGACTAATTACTATATATGTAGCTTCTGTATGGACCAAAGGTTGTTGGTGGTAGTCACATCTTTTAGTATTGAGTTTTGTTGCTGGTTGTGAGGTCTTGGGAGTGCGTTTCAGACTAGGTGCAGTAGCATGAACCTGCAGCTTGTGCTTGAAAGCAAAGTGTGATTAAGGGAAGTAGGATGGCACTACCTTTGTCTTTGTGATTGATAGAAATTGGGTCTTTGGTTGGCAGTCAGGATACCCCCTGTCCAAGCAAGGACCCTCACTCTAGTCAGGGTAAGCCACATACAATCCAAATTATCCTTTGCCCACCCTCTAGTAGCTTGGCACTGAGCAGTCAGGCTTAACTTAAAAGGCAATGCGTAAAGTATTTGGGCAATAAATCATACAATAACACAATATAGCACCACAAAAATACTTCACACAGTGTTTAGAAAATGCAGGTCAAAAAGATTAAAGATGAAATAAGCAAATGTAGGGATATCACTGAAAGTGATATAAAGGGCCAGATGTAGGAAGCCGTTTGCATGGTACAAACTGCGAAAATCGCAGTTTGCGCCATGCAAACGGCCTAACGCGATGTACATTCACAAATTGCGAGTCGGTACCGACTCGCAATCTGTGAATGCGACTCACAAATAGGAAGGGGTGTTCCCTTCCTATTTGCGACTCGCATCGCAATTCAGAATTGCTTTGTGACGGCGAATGCGGTCGCAAAGCAACTCGCAGTTACCACCAGTGTCACACTGGTGGTAACTCATTCGCACAAGGGAAGGGGTCGCCATGGGACCCCTTCCCCTTTGTGAATGTTGCCCAGAATGTTTTTTCAGAGCAGGCAGTGGTCCAATAGACCACTGCCTACACTGAAAAAACGAAACCAAATGGTTTCGGTATTTTTTTCATTTTGCAACTCGTTTTCCTTTAAGGAAAACGGGCTGCAAAATGAAAAAAAAAAACTGCTTTATTTAAAAAGCAGTCACAGACCTGGAGGTCTGCTGACTTCAGCAGGCCACCATCCCTGTGAGTGCAGGGACTCGCTATGGGGTAGCAAAATGAAACCCAACTCATTAATATTGATGAGGTGGGTCTTTGCGACCCCATGGCGAGTCGCAGACGGTGTCTGAGACACCGTTCTGCATCCAAGATTGCGACTCGGAAATTGCGAGTCGGACAGACTCGCAATTTCCAAGTCGCAATCTCGGAGTTTGCTACATGTGGCCCTAAGTGTCTTAGAATTGAAATATTACTGTAAAAGCAATAAAAAGTGTCTTACGTTCTCCTAGAAACAACAAGTGTCTCTTGTGGGGCAAAGTACCTGGTTTGCGTTGAAAAATCCTCGCAAGGGACCGCAGAGGAGGAGGTGTGTGGAAAACGGTAGGTGTGCTTTGGTTTTACCCCTTCACACATGGACTTGCGTCGTTATTTTCCACGCGGGGAAGACGTTGCGTTGATTTCCATTGCACGGACTTGGATCCTCTTCGGGTTGCAGGGTTTTCAGACGCCCCGGGGACGATGCGTGGAATCCTGGGCTTGCAGAGCGCAGTTACAGGTGCTGCGTCGATTCTGGTGGGCGATGCATGGAATTTTCTTCTGCACGGCAAGCGCTGCGTTGATTCCTCTCAGGAAGTTAGGCTGCGTCGTTCTGAATTGGCTTGCGTTGATCCAGTAGGGCAGTGCTTCAAAGTTCTGGTCACGTTGCTGGCGCAGCGTCGATCTTCTGTCACGAAGTTGGGCTGCTTCCGGACTTGGCGTGCAGTGAATTTTTCACTGCGAGCAGGCTGTGTGTCGTTCTTGGCAGGCGGTGCATCGAATTTTCACCGCACGGGGATTTCAGCTGCCGGAGAGAAGTCTTTTTGGTCCTGAGACTTCAGGCAACAGGAGGCAAGCTCTATCCAAGCCCTTGGAGAGCACTTCTGCAGCACAGCAAGAGAGCAGCAAGACAGCAGGGCAACAGCAAGGCAGCAGCCCTCTTCAGAAAGCAGTCAGGTGAGTTCTTTGGGCAGCCAGGCAGTTCTTCTTGTCAGGGTGCAGGTTCTGGTTCAGGTTTCTTCGCCAGGAAGTGTCTGAGGTGGTAAGGCAGAGGCCCTGTTTTTATACCCAAATGTGCCTTTGAAGTGGGGGAGACTTCAAAGAGTGGCTTAGAAGTGCACCAGGTCCCCTTTCAGTTCAATCCTGTCTGCCAGGTTCCCAGTAGGGGGCGTGGCAGTCCTTTGTGTGAGAGCAGGCCCTCCACTCTCCCAGCCCAGGAAGACCCATTCAAAATGCAGATGTATGCAAGTGAAGCTGAGTATCCTGTGTTTGGGGTGTGTCTGAGTGAATGCACATGGAGCTGTCAACTAAACCCAGCCAGACGTGGATTGTAAGGCACAGAAAGATTTAAGTGCAGAGAAATGCTCACTTTTTAAAAGTGGCATTTCTAAAATAGTAATACTAAATCCAACTTCACCAGTCAGCAGGATTTTGTATTACCATTCTGGCCATACTAAATATGACCTTCCTACTCCTTTCAGATCAGCAGCTACCACTCAAACAATGTATGAGGGCAGCCCCAATGTTAGCCTATGAAGGAAGCAGGCCTCACAGTAGAGTAAATACGAATTTAGGAGTATTACACTACCAGGGAATGTAAACTACATACGTACATGTCATGCCTTTTATCTACAGAGCACCCTGCCCTAGGGGTTACCTAGGGCACACCTTAGGGGTGCCTTATATGTAGAAAAAGGGGTGTTTTAGGTTTGGCAAGTACTTTTAAATGCCAAGTAGAATTGGCAGTGAAACTGCACACAAAGGCCTTGAAATGGCAGGCCTGAGACAAGGTTAAGGGAATACTGAAGTGGGCGGCGCAATCAGTGCTGCAGGCCCACTACTAGCTTTTAATCTACAGGCCCTGGGCACATATAATGCACTCTACTAGGGACTTATAAGTAAATTAAATAGCCAAGTTGGGTGTGAACCAATGTTACCATGTTTAAAGGGAGAGAGCATATGCACTTTAGCCCTGGTTAGCAGTGGTAAAGTGTACAGAGTCTAAAAACCAGCAAAAACAGTATCTCAAAAGTGGAGGGAGGCAGGCAAAAAGTTAGGGGTGACCACCCTAAGGCTATCAGGTCTAACAGTGATCAATGGTGGTATTGGGCCCTTCTCTCAATAAATCCTTCAGGGAAAGACCTTTGTCTGTGTAATCACCCGTGGCATGGTGCCCTTTGGTCAAGACACCCATCAAAGAGAGATCTTGCACCATAGACGCTTCTCGATATTTGAGTTCTCCCTTAATGGACTAAATAGCGACAGATGTACTATGCAAATCTCAGCTCGTGCCGCTGTAGGAGGAACTCAATATCCTGCCTATTGATTACCTCGAAGGGCATATTGGAAGAAAGACTGTATGTAGCATCAGTCACGATCCAAGCCTGACTCCAAATACAGCCTGTGGCGCGACACCCAAAGCAGGATCCTCTCTCAGCTGCAGGCAGGAGCAGAGCAATCTATAGTCCAACAGGTGCAGTGGCACCAGGGTTTATGTGTGCCAATGGGTCCGCTACAACCTAGTTAGAACTGTTTTCTTCTTTTCTGTGCCTGTATTAGGGGCCCTGGCAACCTTGCTATGCCACTGACTCCAGCAGAACACAGTGATCTAATCCCAGCTACCTCACTTGACAAAACTGTGAGACCCTGGGCACAGTGTTCCCCGTGCCTTGGTTCCCTCTCTCTGGCTACATTGGGGTTCTCAGAGATTTAGAATTAAATCCCTGCGTTAAGCTCTATATAAAGGCACAAGGCATTGCAATACATGAGCGTAGGAAGTGTGGGGGATGCATCCCCTCAGATTTTGGAGTGTGGGAGACAGGTGATGAGGGTGGGGAGGACAAGGGGCAAAATAATTTCCCCTCTCAGTTCTATGATTTGCAGGGCCAAAGCACTACTTAAAATGGCCCTGCACTTGAACTGCTGACCTGCCTGACTGATCTGATGATCACGGAATGAAGGAGACCCAGGATGCCACCTATACCCTCTGCCTTTTTGTTTGTGCTGTTTACAGCTGTCCACATTAAGCACCTGGGAGAACAAAGGGGGAGCGGGGGAGACAACAGTGTTTGCTGATTGCTGCCATCCTCGGCCCCACCTGCTGCCCTAAATACCAGCCCAACAGGACAATGTGGAAAAAGTAAAGAGGGAGCAGAGTCCCACCCTGCCTGAAGCCTGAAGGCTAGAAAGGAGACTCTGTGAAATGCAGTATTTTTATTTGCCGAGGCTCACACCTTTTGGTGAAACAGGGAAAGCGAGACTTAGCCCAGATTTTACCTTTTCACACCACACACTTAACCCATCAGAAGGCTGGGGTCTTTCTAACATTTACGCTTAATGATTTTCATCTGCGGAATGAAGGGATAGATTACAGCGTGGGTAGCAAAGAGAAAGTCACATTTCATTTTGGGCAGTTTTGCCTAGCGTCATTATTTATGTTGTTATTGTTATCATTTTGAAGTATATTGAAGTATATTATCTTCCCTGTTTTTAACATTCTTGTTTGACTTGTACTATAATTTCTTATTACATTTCAAGTTTCATGAGTAAAGACAGAAACAATGGGCAAATAAAGTATAGCAGTTACATTTGGATACATTTGTAATAGGTCCACTGAAATTATGCGGCAGGAGAGAGCCAAATTATGTGGAAGGCTTGACTAAATTATGCAGCAAGCAGAGGCAAATTATGCAGCATGTGATAGTATTTTACTATTTTGACATTTTTGCACTTGTTAATACCATCTGGTCTTAGCTTCCACCTCATTAGTGCCAGTATAGAACCTAAATGTAGCAACAAGCACAAGAAAAGTTACCAGTCAACTTTTTCAAAGGGGCATTCCACTGTGCAGCAACTCGTTCTGCTGCATTTTTAGTAACTTTTGAACCATTTGAATTCAATTTTTCTGTTTAAATCTGCAGATCATTTAGCAGATGATGGATTTTGTGGCAAATGGTGCAAATACATAATTAGATTAAAAACACTACAGAGCACAAACACATAATTCCAGTGGCCCTGTTGGTAGCTGACCAAGGCATCTGCAATACAGTGTTCATATCAGTGCATTAACATAAATCTGCACACATTTCACAATGTTACAGAAAAATACTGTGAATGTAGTCCATGCCCATAAGAGCGTGTGGAAAAGGCCCTAAATAACAAGATACAGTTTGACTGTTGCAGTGGTTATATTGCATATTGCATTTTAGTCTTTCAGATCTCTGAGTAGTGGTAGCATTTATTTCAAAGGCACAGAATCTTTACTTTAATGTGTGGGTTAGGCTAGAGGAGGCCGATGGTTCAACATTGTCGTATTCAGCAGTGTGGAATAAAAAGGTACATAGCAGACCTCAGATATCTTTGGGTCTCAAAGAAGGGAGTGGTAGTTCTGCATACATTTTAATCTAAGGAAGGCAAGTTATCTCAGTCAGTCTTTTGACATGTATCATAAGTGATTCATCATGAATATTCCATTTCACATAGTGCTGTAATAATGTAAGTGATGTAGGGGTGGTGGACTGTCCGGGAGATATGGGTATGGAGGTTCAGTGTGAAGGTTCACCCAGCCTTGCATGAGGGTATAACTTTAAGTACACAATTCTTAATGTACGGGATAAAGTACTCCTGCTGTACATTATAAGGAGTTCCATAACCATATAGAGGAACAAGGCTGAATGCTGAGTTCATTAGGTAGAAGCCTACCAGACTGTGCTGCTATCTGGTTTTGCTAAAGACACTTAGGGTACATTTGGAAAGTGTCCCTGGGAATGCATTCCACCCATTGCTTACAGTTGACTTTGTGGTTTGTAACTCACATTTGCTTTGTTGCTATTTGCTAGCTGTGTTTGTTTTAGGCTGTCGAGTTTCAACTCATCCCTCCCATAGAGCATCCTGTGTTTACTGCATCCTTCTATCAGTGTTCGATTTCTGTGAATGGGCCTTTAAATCGTGCTCTTATCTTTTCACATTTGCTGTGCATTCAAAGACCAAGGTCAAATGACAGGCTCTGTCTTCCCACAGAGCTATGTGTTTATCTCTCGTTCTCTGGCTTCAAAGTGAGAGGATTTAGATGACAATCATGCTGGCTACTGGGGGGGGGTGCTGCAGGGAGGCTGGAGAATGCTATTTTTTTCTACTACACAACCAAATTTAAATGTCTCTAAATGAAATGTGGAGATATTTAAGAAAATGTGTGGTGGAAACAAATATTTTAATATGATCAAAACAAATCAATATACTAGGTAATTACATTTTCATACATTAACATTTGTGCACTATATACTTTTAGCAGTAAAACTGTATGTCAGTGCAAATGTAATGGTCATTTCAATTGAAGATGTGTTGTCTGTAAGAGCAGGGTGTAACCACACCATGCATACTCCATTCTCCCCCACTCCACTCTACACATCTCCATGCCACTGCAGCCTACCCTGTACCACTACACTCTATGCCACTTCACTCTACGCTGAAACAATCTACTCTAGGCCGCTGCACTCTACGTCACACTTCTCCACTCTGCTATTTTACACCACTGCACTGTACGCCAATGCAATCTATGCTGTGCCACTACACTCTGTGCCACTCTATCATTCTGCACTACACCACTGCAATATATGGTATTCTACTCTAACCAATGCACACTACACCACTGCACTCTGTGCAAATGCACTCTTAACCACTTTACTCAAAACCAATGCACTTTACACTACTGCACTGTGTGCCAATCTACTCTGCGCCGCTGCACCGTACACCACTCTACTATATACCACTGCACTCTGTGCCACTCTAATCTGCAAACACTGCACTCTCTGCCCCTGAATGCTATGCCACTCTGCTCTGCACCTCTGCACTCTATGCCACTCTAATCTACTCTATACCACTCCATTCTACCGCACTTCACTCTACTGTGAAACCATCTACTGTATGCCACTGCAATCTACGCAACTCCACTCTATGCTAGGCAACTCCAATCTACCCTGCACCAGTCCAATCTACTGTGTGCTACTCCAGTCCACTCTACACCACTCTACCATGCACTACTATATGCCACTGCACTCCACATCACTATGCTCTACTCTGCAGCACTCTTCTCTATGCCACTGTAATCTATACCACTTTATTCTACTTTGCACCACTGCATTCTATGCCACTGCTCTCTACATCACTCTACAGCACTGCACTTTACGACCCTCTACTCTACAACACTGCATTCTACACCACTGTATTCTGCTCTGCACCACTCTACAAAACTACACTCTACACCAATGCATTCTATGCCACTCTACTCGTCACCACTGCCTTTCATGAAACTCTACTCTGCACCACCCCACTCATTGCCACTGAACTCTACACCACTCTACTCTGCACCACTGCACACTACTCTGCACTGCTCAACTGAATGACACTCTATTGCACTCTTCATCAGTGCACTCTATACTACTACACACCATGCCACTCTACTCTGCATCACGGCACTCTACGCCACTTTGCATCACTTCACTTTATCATGCGCCACATCATTCTATGACACAGCACTCTGTACCACTGCACACTGTGCCACTCCAATCTATTCAGTGCCACTCAACTCTGCACCCCTCTACTCTACACCATTCTACTCTACACTACTGTACTGTACTCTAAACCAGTGCACACTATGCCACCTCACTCTATGCCAACTACTTTGTACCCCAGAACTCTATGCCAGTTTACGCTAGACATTACACTATATGATACTCCACTCCGACACTCTACTCCTTTAAACTCTAATCCACTCTGTGCCATGGTACAACACTTTACTCCACTCTGTGACTCTCTATGCAACTCTCTCTAAGCCACTCCATGCCACTTTAATCCACTCTATTCTATGACACACTACTCCACTCTATGCCACTCCACTCCATGTCACTTCAATCTATGAAAGTCTACTCCACTCTACGCCACTCCAAAACACTTTATTCCACTCCACTATATGTCAATGATCTACACTCAACAGCACTCTATTCAGCTCTATCTATGCCACTTCACGTTACTTCACTGCACTCTACACATTTTTCTTTATGCCTCTCCACTCTGACACTTTTCCACCTCACTCTATGACACTCTACTCCACTCTACAACACTCTACTAACTCTGTGACACTCTACACCACACCAATCGATGAAACTCTACAGCACATCATTCTACTTTATGCCATTATCCTTTACCCATGCTGAACAGTAGCTATGCTAGTGTACATATGGCTAAAACACATTGGAAAAACCAATAGCTCTTGCATAGGCAAGACATATTGCCTTTGCTAATGTCTGTTTATAAGGTATGGAACTCTAAGGTGACTTGCAATATCTTTATCATTTACGCTAGGGGGTACTTTATCTCATATAATACATGGTCACACCATCAACTTTCCCACAAACCACTTAAAACCTTTGTGCTTAGCTTCTGTCATTGTAAGCTACTAAAATAGAGAAGAAAAAAGCAACATTCCATTTTTTGCTTCAAACAGTTGCATTAATTATACTCCAGGATTTAACCTGCCTTTCACCTTGGCTGCTGACTCGGGTAGAAGGCATTGTGACATCAGAACTCAACTTTAACAACATTATAATAGTCAAGTTGTGACGTATTCTCTTTATAATTGGTGACTTGGTGCATCACAAGCAGCCGATTATAAAGAGATTAGTGACTGCCATTCATACAGGGATTACAGAATCCTATGGATTACATTGCTTGTAACACCAAGAGCTTCTTCAGTGTAAATGCTCCCAGTTTTGACTGATGAGAAGCGGAGCTGCCCAAGATCACACAGAAGAGTAGAAGTGTTATTAGAACTACTACTTTGGAGCACAGTTTACAATTGTTGTACATGATCTCTTTTGATACCTCCATTGCAGCTTCAATTTGCATGAGACGAAGGGCATGATAGATTAGGGGCACAAAGGGTTTGTTCTTCCTTTTTTCCCTCCTACCATTATTTGCTTGAAGCATGAATATGCAAGGTCAACCAACATGTTTTTTTCACATCTGGTCTAATTACTTAGTGAACGCAAATAACAATAAAACATATTTTCAAACTGTGACAACATGCTTTCCTGTCTCCCTATTTCATGTCCCAACTATATGATTGTGTAAATTTATAACAGCCTGCAGTTCCACAAACAATGGGTGATTTGTATAAGATAAATTGAAAAGTCCCCAAGGCTGTCCCTGTCCTCCCCTAGAAATTTATTGTCTCCGAAGCCTTTTTTGTAGTGTATTCCAATCAGGTTTTCCATATATGTAATGTGCTCAATATAGTGACGGCACAGGGTCACAATTCCTGCCTAGAAGTTTCCTGACTTCTGAATGAGTCAATCAGAGATGCAGATAGCCTGAGATTCATAGATTCATTTCCACAGCCACATTTAAATCCCTGATTAACTAGGGACAGCTCGGATCACTTTTGGATTTTATAATTTTATCACAATTAACTCACCCTTAGTGGTGTCCTGTTTTTCCAGTGGTTATTTCAGCAGAGCTGGCAGTAGGTATGAAGATAAAAGCCATGAACCTGAATTCAGGTTTCTACCGGCTACCCCTAGGTTGCTACCTGACACCTTCCTTGGTTCCTCAGTCTCAGGGGTCATGCAGGCAGCCAAGGGATGCCAAAATTGAAGGCCTCACAGATCCATGCTTATTTTCTGTAGACACCACACCTTGCCCTTTCCTTAAATCCTTATTGTTAAACTTGGCCTTCTTGGTGTGGTCTCACCTAACTTTTTGCCTCTACTTCCCCGGTTGTTGCTGGGTGCTGGACTCTGTTTTTGATACTCTGGGCACTTTACCACTGCTGACCAGTGCTAAAGTGCAAGTGCTCCCTATGTGAAATTGTATGTGTAATTGGCTTTTCCATAATAGTCATATTTGATTTACTAGTAAGTCCCTAGTAAAGTGCACTAGAGGTGCATAGGGCCTGTAAATCAAATGCTACTAGTGGGCCTGCAGCACTGATTGTGCCACCCACAGGAGTAGCCCTGTAAACATGGCTCAGACCTGCCACTGCAGTGTCTGTAAGAGCAGTTTTAAACTGCCAATTCGACTTGGCAAGTGTACCCACTTGCCAGGCCCAAACCTTCCCTTTTTATACATGTAAGGCAACCTTGAGGTAGGCCCTAGGTAGCCCCATGGGCAGGGTGCAGTGGATGTTAAAGATGGGACATGTACCGATGTGCTTTACATGTCCTATCAGTGAACTACTGCCAAATTCGGTTTTCACAGTTGCAAGGCCTACCTCTCTCATAGGTTAACAAGGGGGCTGCCTTTAAATTTTCTTAAAGTACAGTTTCCCTATGTGAGTAGATTAAGAAATGGAATTTGGGGTCTCTGAAATCACAAATTAAAAATACAACTTTTACTGAAGGTGTTTTTTAGATTTTTAGTTTGAAAAAGCCACTTTTAGAAAGTAGGCATTTTCTTGCTTTAACCATTATGTGACTCTGCCTGTTTGTGGATTCCCTGTCAGGGTCAGACTGACACTTGGGCTGTTTGTGAATCTCCTCTAGACAGTGACACAAAGGGAGTAAGGGGGAATCCTGCATATCCTGATGAGCCATATTGGCTAGAGTGGAGAGAGGAGTGGTCACTTACACCTGAATGGGCTGTGCCTGCCCTCACACAGTGAGGTCTCCAACCCCCTGGTGTGTATCTGGGGCCTGGCCTGGGAAAGACAGGATCCTGTAAACAACAGAGACTTTTCTTTGAAGTTGGGCAGCTTCAAAGGCAGAAAGGGGTATAAGTATTGGACCCAAATCCCCAGACTTTAGATTTCTTCAAGATTTGCTTCTGAAACCAAGAAGAACCTCTGTCAAGGAGAAGAGCTGAAAAGCTGAGGAGAAGTGCTGCCCCTGCCTGTGACTGTGCTTTGTTGGGCTATCCTGCAGTTGCTGCTTCTGCCTGTGAAAGGAGATAAAGACTGGACTGAGCATGCCCTCTGTTCTGAAGTCTCAAGGGCCATCAAAGACTTCCACTGCCAGCACCTGGACTCTCTGCTGAGACTCCTACCCTGCCAAGTGGTGCCTAATCCATTCCCTGGGCCCTTTGAAGGAGAAGCTGGTGGAAAACCAAGAAGATCCAAGGAAACTGACTTTGGATGATTCTGAACTGACGCCATTGCCGAATTCCAAGATGCCTCCTGCAACAGAAGCCGTGGTCCTTGCTGGGGTGCGACGACTCCACAGGCCCAACATGGCTGCAGCCTCGCCAAAGTCTGTGACTCTGTGGAAGTAGCTGCACCACGTCATGACTGACGGATATCGACTCCGCCGGAAGTGCATGGATCCAATGCTTCACCCGATACTGACTCACTTCCACCGCTTCTCAGCAAGGACCTGGCGCCTCTTCGTGACGCCTCCGCTCCGCAGCACTAGAAACCGATGCCGCCTCGGATCCAGCGACGCAGTGATCCCTGACTTCATGCACAGGCTTGTATCCTCATTTTCACAAGGTACTGTACCTGGGGTTCCATGTGACTCCGTGACCGGCGCCATTGGCATCAGATTTTTGGGAATGACTCCGTCACGACGCCGTGATATCACCAATTTGAAGCATTTGTGTTTCTAAGCACTAAATTGAAGTTTCATCTTTAAAAAAATCCTAACTTTGCTTGTGTATGTTGGATTTTGGTTGTTTTGGTCTTGTTTTACTCAGATAAATATTGGCTATTTTTCAACCTGGCATTGAGTCATTTTGTAGTGTGTTCACTGTATTACTTTGTGTGTTGGTACAAATACTTTACACATTGTCTCTGGGTTACGCCTTTCTGCTCATGCCATGCTACCAAGGGGGTGAGCGGGATTTAACCAGGTGTGTTTCTCCTTTGCCCTGACTGGAGTGAGGGTCCTTGCTTGGGGGTAACCTGACTGTCAACCAAAGACCCCATTTCTAACACTCATCATCAAATATGAGAAAGCTAAGGGGCCAAAGGACGAATGGGCTTCATGCTGTGGTGACATCTGGGGTCACGAGGTGTATGATATCACTTCCGCAGCCTCAAGCATTGTGTGGCATTGCATTCCTTGCTGGAGCCTGGGTGTAGCTCTGCTACTCTAAGGCACACCCAACTCTTCTCATGCAGCAAACCCTGATCGGATTTCCTGTAACCCTCTTACAGGTTGGCCAATGCAGCTTACCTTCTCTGGTGATTCTCAGCACACCAGCAACCAGAACACCATCAATCAATCAATCAATCATTTGTTAAGCGCGCTACTCACCCGTTAGGGTGTCAAGGTGCTAGGGGAGAGGGGGGAGTTGCTACTGCTTGAATAGCCAGGTCTTGAGATGTTTCCTGAAGGTCAGGAGGTCCTGGGTCAGACATAGGTTGACAGGTAGGGAGTTCCAGGTTTTGGAGGCGGGTGTGAGAAGGATCTGCCGCCGGTTGTGGTACGGTGGATGCGGGGGACGGTTGTGAGGGCGAGGGTGGGAACATGGAAGCTGAGGCGTTCGTTGAGGTAGGCAGGGTTTGCGTCATGGAGAGCCTTGTGTGCGTGGATCAGGAGTTTGAAGATAATCCTCTTGTTGACGGGGAGTCAGTGAAGGTCTCTGAGGTGGGCTGAGATGTGTTTGTGGCGGGGTAGGATTAGGATGGCATTCTGAATGGGATGAAGTTTTCTCTGGAGCTTGGCCGCTGTTCCCGTGTAGAGTGCTTTGCCGTAGTCCAGTCTGCTGCTGATGAGGGCGTGGGTGAACATTCTTCTGGTTTCGATGGGGATCCATCTGAAGGTCTTACAAAGCATGCAGAGGGTGTTGAAACATGAGGATGAGATTGCGTTGACTTGCTGGGTCATGGTGAGCGCTGAGTCCAGTATGAAGCCGAGGTTGCGTGCGTGGATGGTGAGAGTTGGTGCGGCTCCTAGTGTGGCAGGCCACCAGGAGTCATCCCATGCTGATCCGTTGGAGCCAAGGATGAGGATCTCTGTCTTATATGAGTTAAGTTTGAGGCGGCTTATCTCCATCTAGTTGGTGATGGCATGAAGTCCATTGTGGAGATTGATCTTGGGGGTGGGGGGGTCCTTTGTGAGTGAGAGGATCAGATGGGTGTCGTCCGCGTAGGAGACGATGTTGAGGCCGTGGGATTGGACGATGTTGGCAAGTGGCGCCATGTAGACGTTAAAAAGTGTTGGGCTGAGAGAGGATCCTTGGGGGACTCTGCAGATGGTTTTGGTGGCTTTCGACAGGAACGGTGGGAGGCGGACTCTCTGAGTTCTGCCAGAGAGGAAGGATGTGATCCAGTCCAGGGCTTTGTGGCGGAATCCGGCATCGTGGAGGAGTGTGCAGAGTGTGTGGTGACAGACGGTATCAAAGGCTGCCGAGAGGTCAAGGAGGTTGAAGGCCACGGTTTCACCTTTGTCGAGCATGATCCTGATGTCGTCGGTTAAGGCGATGAGAGCGGTCTCGGTGCTGTGGTTCTTGCGGAAGCCGGATTGGGAGATGTCGAGCAACCTGTTGTCCTCCAGGAATGGGGATAGTTGGCTGTTGACTATCTTCTCGATGATCTTCGCTGGGAAGGGGAGGAGGGAGATGGGCCAGTAATTCTTGAGGTCTTCGGGATCTGCCTTGGGTTTTTTGAGCAGGGCGTTTGAGTGGATGGTGCTCATGGTCTTGGTGGTGTCCTCGTCATTGGTGTGGGTCCAGGGGCTCAGGAGGTTGGCGTGGTTGGGTGTGTTGGGTGTGTTGGGGTTGGTGTTGGCCACGGTGGTCGGGGAGGTGAAGCTGCCGTGCATGTCCGTGATCTTGTGGTAAAAAAAGGTGGCAAGGGAGTTGCAGAGGTCTTGCGCGGGGGGTCGATGGAGCAGGACTTGGGGTTAGCGAGTTCTTTGATGATGCTGAAGAGCTCTTTGCTGTCGTGCGCGTTGTTGTCGATTCGGTCTTTGTAGAATTATCTTATGGTAGTCCAGATGAGCTGGTGATGCTTGCGGACGGCTGTTTCGAGGGCGGCATGGTTGCTCTCTGTTTGTTCGTGGCGGCATATCTTCTTGATTTTATGGCACTTCCGCTTGGAGGCCTGAAGGTCGGCAGTGAACCAGGGTGCTTTCATGCTGGTGCGGGTGGTGGGTGGTTTCCTAAGTGGAGCGAAGGTGTTGGTACAGTCGTCAAGCCATTGTCTGAGGTTGAGGGCTGCAGTGTTGGGGTCGCTGGTGTTGGCTAGTGGGGCATGAGCGAGGGTGGAGTTCAGCTGGCCCTTCGAGATCTTGTTCCAGCCACAGAGAGGGGTCTGCTGCGGGTAGTGGTGAGCGCTGAGTTTCTGGAAGGTGAAGTGGACACAATGGTGGTCGGTCCAGTGGAGTTCGGTGGTATGGGTGAAGGTGATGTGGCTGCTGGCGGAGAAGATGGGGTTGAGTATGTGGCCGGCAGAGTGAGTGGGTGTTGTGACGAGTTGTTTGAGACCGAGGTTGGCCAGGTTGTCGATCAAGACTGAGGAGTTGCTGTTGTTGGTGTTCTGTAGGTGAAAGTTCAGGTCGCCGAGGAGCATGTAATCCGAGGAGGCGAGGGCGTGGGCACTGATTGTGTCGGCGATGGCGTTGCAGAATTGTGGTCAGGGGCCTGGGGGTCTGTAGACAAGGGTACCTCTGAGGGTGGTGTTGGCGTTGACGTGAATCTAGAAGTGCAAGTGTTCATCGGCATCAATGGTGTCATGGGTGTTTGTTGAGATCCTGATGGTGCTCCTGTGGACTATGGCGATTCCTCCTCCCGGTTTGTTGGTGCGGTCTCTGCGGGTGATCTTGTAGCCTTTCGAATGGCAATGGCAATGTCGGGTTCCAAGGAGGGGTTCATCCAGGTTTCGGTGAGGAAGGTGATGTCTGGGGAGGTCGAGGTGAGAAGGTCCCAGAGTTCGACGGCGTTCTTGTGGATGGAGCGGGTGTTGAGGAGGATGCACCTGAGGTGGTTGTGGGTGGAGCTCTTGTGGTGCTTGGTAGCTTGGGTGCAGGTGAAATTGCACATCCAGCAGGAGAAGGGTCCATGGGTGTGCCTCGGGGAGGCCTGGATGCAGGTGGTGGGGCGGCCAGGGTTGAGAGCGTGGAGATCTTTGTTGTTGTATCGGCGTGTGGCAGCGTGGGGAGCACGTGGGCCAGGGGTTCTGGTGCTGGGCGCGGTCCAGGCACAGACGGGCTTGCCTCTGGCGCACCTCAGTGTGCCAGCAGCGCATCCGCCATTAAGAAGGGGAGGCGGGAGGGAGGAGCAGCTGGGAGGCGGGAGCAGTGGGCAAAAGGGGGCGCGAGGCGGGCAGGGCCGCAGGGGATGCAGCGGCGGGAAAGGGGAAGCGCAAAAAACCCGAATACAAGAGAAATAGGCAAAGAAGGCAATACACAGAGAAAAAAGGCACAGAAAGAGGCAGAGGGCAAATAAAGGCACAATAGAGGAAAAACAGCACAAAAAGGACAAAAGACAAAAGATAGGTTACAGGACAGACACACAATACTTACAGCAACCACTTGACACCAGGGATGAGGCGCAGGCGAGTGCCTGCGGGTGGTGGAGGGCTTCGAACTCGCAGCAGCAGCAAGGGAGGGGGCACGGAGGCAGACAGGAGGAGCTGCGCTGCGTGAAGAGTGAAACCCGGCCTAAAATCAGGTAAGGGGTTACTCAGAGTGGAGATAAATAAATGCCAAAAAAGAAAAATCAACAAGGCACTAGGGCTTCTTTGTCTATGTACTATGATCTGGAAAGACAAAGACATATGCATTTGGACAACCCCAAACATGTCCCAAGATAGGGAAGCACCTAATGCACACTCAAAAAACATCACATCATGAGCCAGTAACAGACAGTCTATGTTCTCAGAGTCCAGCAAGCTCTCCAATCCCTTATTAACTAAAGCTGCTCCTTTGACTCTGCACAGCGCTCTGCTGTGGTAAAGAAATACCAAATACTAACAAACAGATCTCTGGTGCACGTGCTCCTGTGTGATCCCCTTGATGCGATGTGAATAGAGAGAGCATAAACAGCCATGTCCAGCTTCAGCAACTAATCTCTTCCCCCCAGGAACAATCCAATAGCATACATGCTGTATATGCCATGCTCAGCTCTGCCTATGCAATCACTATGTATGTGTAGTACAGTGCCCGAAAGGGCCATATTTGTAAAAACGCATTTAATTATTTTTTTAGACATTGAGAAAGCAATTGTTATAAGTTATATAGAACATAATGCAGTCGAAACATTGTCGGGACATTTATACGTTCACAGCCCTATGACAGTGATGTGACAACAGCTTACCTGAGTTGGGTATTTGGGCTTCCTCTGTCCTAGCACCATCTCCTTGAACAGTTTTCCTTCCAACCTTAGCCTCATAACGGAGTACTTTTTCTCTGCAGAACAGCTACAGGCATGTCTGTTTCCAGTTTTTATTAAAGCTAGATTTTATTATCTATCAGTTACAGAGTCTGTGTTGTGATCAGCCCACTCTGCGCCAAGAAACCCTTACGGGTGTTGAAACACTGTGATAGCTGTTCATAAAATAAGATAACAAGTCTATTCCATCCCGCAGAGGAAATTATTGATGATCAACTTACCAGTAATTAATGGCTTTGAGTGTATTCTGTCGGCTTTCTGTTCGGAGCAGCAACCTGCAGGCAGTGAGGGGGCGTTTGTACTTTCACTTCCAGATGGACACAAATGAAAGTCTAATTTAAAGGGTCACCTGCCCATCTTTTGTTCAGGCAACATCCCAGTTGGGAGCCATCTGGATCATTACACCTAGATGTCAATGCAATGGAAAAAAACAAAGGCAGACAGCTTATCAATTCACAAGGACTTAAGAAAAACTTTGACTTGGAGGTAGGTTTTTAACTTTGTTCAACCCCCCTATGTAAGAGACGTTCATGCACTGTAAGAATGCAAGAGTTATCTTCATGTGTGACTAATTACACTAACAATTATTTTAATAGAAGCTACTCATTTATTTTTTATTTAGTTTTTTTATAGCATTATTCATCCCAGCGTAGGGGTTCCAGCATGGTTTATAACAAGCACAGAGACACAATAAATCATACACCTTTGTAAATCGATGTCAGTAAACATTACTTAAGACAATAAGGCTTATAACGTATACAGATCACATATCATCAATTTTTTTAGACATTATGGCTCTCATTACAACCTTGGTGGTAAATGCCGCCTACTGCCGCGCTGATGGCCGCCAACATACCGTGACCGTGGCGGTGTACCGCTACAGGTATTATGACCCACACAGAGAAATCCACCACTATACAGACACCCTCACAAGTCCACCACACCAAAGGTCAGTGATAAACTGGCGATAGAAAAACCCACACCGTTACGCCAACAGGAATACGCCCACAGTATCAGGACCCATGAATCACCGAAGCGGTCTTTCAACCGTGGTAAACCATTGGCAGTACACACCACCACGCTCATAGTACACACACACTTACAAAACTACACCACATTGGACAATTCAAACTACACACACCTGACACACATACATGCACCACACCCACACCACTATAAAACACACACCCACATTACCCACAACCCTTTCAATTAAAAAAAAAGATTGCCAACAGAGAGAGAGAGACACAAGCCAGGAGCACCCACTCAATCTGAGCCACAAAACACCATCACCCATACACCATCACCCATACACCATCCACGCACCTCACACCTCACACCTCACACCCCAACACAGCACCCCACACAGCACCCCTCACATCCTTACAAATATCTCTCACACCACATCCATGGCACCCGAAAGACACCCCAGGTTTTTAGAGGAGGAGCAAAGGGTCATGGTGGAGGAAATCATCCGGGTAAAGCCACAGCTATTCGGATCACAGGTGCAGCAGACGTCCATTGCTAGGAAGATGGAGCTATGGCGGAGAATCGTGGACAGGGTCAACGCCGTGGGACAGCACCCCAGAACAAGGGATGACATAAGGAAGAGGTGGTACGACCTGGGGGGAATGTGCGTTCTGTGGTTGCAAGACACCAGGTAGCCGTACAGAGGACTGGCGGTGGACGTCTCCGGAGAGGAGTTGCCACCAACATCCAGTTGGCCCACAGTGATGACAGCAGCTCTGCATGCCTGGATCACGATGACCAACCTGGCCCATCAGGGACCTCTGGACAGTTGGTTACCCTGCCACAGTCCCATACCACCACAGAGCCTCCCCCCTCAGGAAACACCACCACAGCACCCACCCAGCAGGCCCATGCCACTGTCCCCAGGACACGTCAATCAGCAGTTTGTCCACCACTACAGGGACCCCAAGCAAACCCACAAACACAGGACGATCAGGGTCCTGGGGTCAGTGGCAGTGGTCACATGGTTCACTGGACAGAGGCACAGGACAACCGGGAAGCTTGGAGGACCTCTGTGCGACAGGGGGAGGACAGGCCCAGGGGACCCACTCTCCAAGAAGCACTCACCAACATCCTGGGAGCATTCCCAGGAGACCATGGGCCAGATGCTGGCCAAGTTGCAGGAGACCCAGCGGCTACAGGAGGGACAGTACCTGGGGTTCAGGGAGGACCTCAAACACATCTACACCATCCTGGTCACCATTGCAGGGGTGCTGGCTGACACCATGAGGGAGGCAGTGGCACACCAATACTAGTAAACAGGAGGCCCCGCCACAGGACCAATAGGCCACCAGCACCCCACCCCCTGCAGAAGGAGGACCACCCCGCAAACAGTCCCGGCGATCCAGGCAGGAGCCAGAGAACATTGCCAAGACCCCTGCCAGGAAATAAGACTCTCCTGATAGTCACCCTTCTGTTCCACTCTGTCACCCTGTCCACCTTGAACTGCCATTGCTCCCCTTCCTATGCCCCATTGGACAATGCACCTTTGATACCAAGAGACTGGACTCTAACTGGACATTCCTCCACCATCACCCCAGCCCATTGCACATCCCCCTCTACTTCTTAGCACTTAAATAAACACCCTTGGAACAAATACAAATCTGGAGTCTGTCAAATGACTGAAATATGTATTAGTACAACATTCTGAAAATATTGCAAGTCATATGTACAGTTATATATACATTGGTATGATCTTTAGTGGGCAGCAGTAAACATACCAGGATCCAGAGTGGGCCACAGAGATCTGAAAATAGAGATGCCAAAGGGTACAGTAAGTGGCCATAGGCATAGGGAAATCAGACTGCCTTGTACAATGTCCAACAGAAAACTGAAAAGTAAAGTGAAGTTACAGTGTCTTACCTGTGTGTCACTGGAAGTACTGCAGTATAATATTACTTCTGTTGTCCACATCTTCTTCCTCTGTCTCCTCTTCCTCACTGTCCACAGGCTCCACCGCTGCCACAAGACCATCTCCAGGCACATCCTCCTGCAGAAAAGGCACCTGGTGTCTCAAGGCCAGGTTGTGCAACATGCAACATGCAAAAATTATCTGGAAAACCTTCTTGGGTGAGTAGTACAGGGATCCACCTGTCAGATGGAGGCACTGGAACCTGGCCTTCAGGAGGCCGAAGGTCTGCTCAATTATCCTCCTTGTTCACCCATGTGCCTCATTGTAACCTTCCTCTGCCCTTGTCCTGGCATTCCTAATTGGGATCAGTAGCCATGAGAGGTTGGGGTAACCAGAGTCACCTGAAAACATCGAGGGACAACTGTTAGACACACACTAACCCTTAGGGACAAATCCATACCCAGACAGCAACATAAACTGGGTGGGGACCTTGGGCTCACTTATTAGCCATACCCGGTGCCTCTGGAGTTGAGCCATCACACATGGAATGCTGCTATTCCTCAAGATAAAGGCATCATGCACAGAGCCAGGATACTTGGCATTCACATGGGAGATGTACTGGTCCGCCAAACACACCATCTGCACATTCAGAGAGTGATAGCTTTTCCTATTCCTGAACACTTGTTCATTTCTCCTGGGGGGAACAAATGCTACATGTGTACCATCAATGGCACCAATGATGTTGGGGATATGTCCCAGGGCATAGAAGTCAGCTTCCACTGTGGCCAAATCCTCCACCTGTGGGAATACAATGGAACTGCGCATTGTTTCAGCAGAGCAGACAACACTCTGGTCAACAATTTGGAGAACATTGGCTGAGAAATCCCTGATGCCATGGCCACTGTTGTTTGGAAGGAACCACTTGCCATGAAGTGGAGCACTGACAGGACCTGCACTAGAGGGGGGATACCTGTGGGCAGGCGGATAGCTGAAATCAGGTCTGGCTCCAATTGGACACACAGTTCATGGATTGTGGCCCGATCAAGTCTGTATGTTAGGATAATGTGTCTGTTCTCCATTGTCGCAAGGTCCACCAGGGGTCTGTACACTGGAGGATGTCTCCATCTCATATTCATCCACAGCGGTCGAAGCCTATGGAGGAAAACGGTGAGTAGAGGGTCATAATCACACATCTATTGCAATAATGATGCATTTCCACATTTACAGAACCAGTATGTGAATCCAAGAGTCAGTTGATGTGCCAATGTCTGCTGTGACGCAGTTAGGTGCCATGGCCTGTGCCCCCCTGAAATAGAGGCTGCCTGACCTGTGAGGAGTGACAAGTGGAAATCAGGTAATTGCTCTGGCATTGTGTTCCATTGCGGTAGGCGGTCGATGACCGCCGCACAACTTCGCATCGGTTATCATTGGGCCCTATGGGTTCCAGGAGCCAATGGCGATGTACGCCGGTGGTGACGGTACGCACCGCCACGGACATGACTGCCATTTTCTATCTATTCACTCACTTGCTACCTGACCTTCAACAGGAGAGGACCTACACTGCAAGTGCTGCTGTGACCTGTGTCTGGAAGCGAAAATGGCTCATGTGTCTGGGGAAAAGGCCCCTGCCTTCACTGCGGAGGAGTTGGAGAGACTGGTGGATGGGGTCCTACCCCAATACACTTTACTCTACGGTCCTCCAGAAATAAAGGTGAGTACACTGTGAGCATGATGCGTGGGTCATGAATGGATGGAGTGCTTTGTGTGTAGGCCACATGTGGGGGGGCTGAGGCGTCCTGGCCAGAGCGCTGCATGTATGGTGGTCAATGTATGTGCATCAGGGGATGGGAGGGATATGGTGGGCCATGAGTGTGATGGTGCAGACAGTTCACTAATTCCCTCTTCTGTTGTCTTTTTCCTGCAGGTCAGCACCCACCAGAAAAAGAGTATTTGGCGTGCCATCGCCAAGGAGGTGCGGACCCTGGGGGTCTTTGACAGGTAGAGCACCCACTGCCGCAAATGGTGGGAGGACCTTCACCGCTGGGCAAGGAAGACGGCGGAGGCCCAGCTGGGGCTGGCCTCCCAATGAGGAAGGGGTGCCCTTCGTACCCTGACCCCTTGATGTTCCGCATCCTGTCAGTGGCCTATCTGGAGTTGGATAGGCGCTTGAGGGCATCACAGCTCCCACAAGGGGGTGAGTACAAATTCAGATTCATTACTTTGCGCGCATTAGTGTTACCTGGGTAGGGATGTGGACTGTGGGTGCCCCTAGGCCAGGGTGAACATGGCAGAGTAGGTCCCTTGTTGGGCAGGCTCTGAGGCACTCCAACCCCAGTAGTGTTAGTGGGCATCTACTACTGGGCAGGGGCCTGTTTGTTTCAGGAGTGCAGCTGATGGCGTTAAGCATTGTACCCCATGGGCTGGTGACTAGCATTGTAACTGGTAGTGCATGGCCTAGTGCATAGGGCTGTTCCCTGTGTGCTGTGTACACCAACGGTAGTGGTGTTGCTGGCATTGACCAAGTGTATCCACTGTCTCTCCACCCTTTTGGTTTTGTCACCCTGTCCTTGTGTGCATTAGCATCATCTGGCGGAGGAGCAGAGGCACCGGCGATGGAGGGAGCTGCATCCCACATGGGCCTGGAGGCCGAATCCACTGACGGTGAGGGCACCAGTGGGACGGAGGGTGAGGGGAGCACCACGACAGGGACAGGAGGGTACACCACAGACAGCAACTCCTCCTCCGATGGAAGCTCCCTGGCGGTGGCAGACACCTCTGTGCCCACCTCAACAACAGGTACAGCCGCCACCCCCCCTACCAGCACCGCCCTCCCAGCAGCCCCTCAGCGTGGCCGCTCACCCAGGAGGGTGGGCACCTCCTTCGCCCCAGGCACCTCAGGCCTTGCCCCAGTCAGCCCTGCTGCCCTCAGTGAGGAGGCTATTGATCTCCTGAGATCCCTCACTGTTGGGCTGTCAACCATTCTGAATGCCATCCAGGGTGTTGAGAGGCATTTGCAACAAAACAAATGCATACCTGGAGGGCATTCACTCTGGCGTGGCAGCCCAACAGAGAGCATTTCAGGCCTCCTCACTGATGGCAACCATTGTCCCTGTCACTAGCCTCCCCCCTCCAACTTCCTCTACCCAGTACCAATCACCTCAACGCCAGCCTATCCCAAGCACCACAGTTCATCTCACAGGCACTAACACAAGCACAATTCCCATGCAGACACACCAACATCCACTGCCTCCACTGTGTCCCCCTCCTCCTCCTCGTCCACCTCCCTCCCAGTAGCGTCTCCACTCGACTCACTCGCATGCACTACATCCTCATCCACTACCTCCATACCAACACACCCATGACTACACACCCCTCACTTGCAGTCACCACCCCCACGTCCATGCACACGTCCCTTGTGTCCTCTCCCACTGTGTCTGCGACCCTTCCTCCCAAAGTACACAAACGCAAGCACCCACCCACCCAACAGCCATCCGCCTCACAACAGCATCCAGCCCATGCACCTGCACCCAAACTCAGCAGACAGACACCTCCTACAACCACTCCCTCTTCCTCCACTCCCAAACCTTCTCCCTCTTCCCGCCCAGTGTCCCTAAGAAGATTTTTCTGGCAAACATTTACCTGTTCCCTCCCCCTCCCCCTCCCCCATCCTTCCCCTCGGGCCAGGGCGGCCAAAACCCTGCCCAGCACCTTAGCCACCAAGTCCACGTCCGCTGTGGTTCCAGCAGCTGTCAGAGGTTCAAAGGGGACACCCGTCTGGCCAGCCAGTGTACCAACAACCCCTGCCAAGGCAAAAGTCATTCCGCCACCTGGCAAGGTGAAGAAGGGGACAGCATCCAGCAAGGGGAAGGAGCCACAACCACCCACCAAGCCAACCTCAAAGACTTCTGCTGCCAGACCCAAGGTGACACCACCATCTGCCAAGGTCAGGGAGGGGCACAAAATAACAGGCAAGGCACTTGAGCCGTCCGAGGCTGCAGGAGAAGGGCTGGTGGCTACCAGCACAACCGCCAGCACCGCCACCTGCACCGCGGCCAGCACCGCCACCTGCACCTCCGCAAGTACCACCACTTGCACCGCTGACAGTAGCACCACTGTCAGAAGCATCAGCCTCAGTGGGCAGCTGTCCGAGGCTGCAGGAGAAGGACTGGAGCCTCCCCCCACCATTGGCGGCACCTGCACCACGGCCAGCACCACCACCTGCTCTGCCACAAGCCCCGCCACCTGCACCACTGACAGTACAGTAGCACCACTGCCAGCAGCAGCAGCCCCAGTGGGCATCCGTCTGAGGCTGCAGGAGAAGGGTTGGAGCCTCGCTCCACCACTGGCAGCACCCCCACCAGCACCAGCACTACCACCATTGTGCAGCCATGACTGCCGCTGGATGGACTTTAGCCCTGCCTTCATGTACTATCATGCATCCTGGTCACTGCAAATCTCGTGGCTCAGACACCCAGGTGAGGGACTGTGAACTGCCACCCCCCAAGTGTTGCATTACTGGGAACCAAGTCCCCTCCAGAACCAGTGGAGAAATGCATCCACTCACCCTATCCTTGGCAGGATGAAGCACACTGGGCACCAAGACCCCTCCAGAACCAGTGGAGAAATGAATCCACTCACCCTATCCTTGGCAGGAAGAAGCACACTGGGCACAAAGCCCCCTGCAGTACCACTGGAGAAATGCATCCACTCACCTATCCTTGGCAGGATGAAGCACACTGGGCAGAAAGCCCCCTCCAGAATCAGTGGAGAAATGCATTCACTCACCCTATCCTTGGCAGGATGAAGCACACTGGGCACCAAGCCCCCTCCAGAACCAGTGGAGGAATGCATCCACTCACCCTATCCTTGGCAGGATGAAGCACACTGGGCACAAAGCCCCCTCTGGAACCAGTGGAACATGTCACCCACTTGAGAGACTGTGGCTTTGCACTCCCCAGGACCAAGCAGCGGGCAAACCACCCACTTGAGAGACTGTGGCTTTACACTCCCCAGGACCAAACAGTAGGCATGTAGCCCCCTCCAGGAGCAGTGGCGTAGTACCATCTTCCGGCTGAGGTGCCCCCCCATTCCCCATCCCCCTGAGGTGCCAGTGTGTTTTCGACCTGATGACCCTGCAGTGTTCTCTCCGTATTGAGGCAGGAGTCAAGTGTGGGCTTGTCCTATGAGTTTTGGCCCAGTGGCCCACGGATGTTTTAAGTGGACAATGTACCGCCTTATGTACATATTTTATATGTTGTAAATACTGTTTTTGATTTTGTGACTTATATCTGAATATTTCTAATATGACACTAATTTGACTCAATTCCTTTTGTCCTTGCATTCTTCCAGAGGGTTACTGGGTGTATATGTAATGTTGATGCATGAGTTTGTGTGTATAGTGTTGGGGGTGAGGGTGGGGGTGGGGGTCTTGCTTGTTGTGTATGTGTGTCACTCTCTTTTTCCTCCCCCCCTTGTGTGCTAGGTGCAGTACTCACCGTGGTTGTCGCCGCTGCTGTTTCTACTCCTGGTAGATGAGAAGATACACCAACATTGGTAACACCTGTAGTTCAGGCTTCATGGCATCCTGGTTCTTCGTTGAGTGTCGAGAGGTGAGTGGTTTCCCTTCCAAACACTGTTTCCGCCGTGCTTTTGATGGCATTGGAACCGCCCCGGAAAAGCTGGCAGATGGGCAGGTTGTAATGGGGTGGGCAGTACAGTGTCTTCTGCCTGTCTGTTGGCGGTTACCGCTACGATGTATATTGCTACCGCCGTGGCGGTCAGAGTGTTAAAGTCTATGTTGGCGGTTTCCGCCGTGGTCGTGATTCAATTTTTCTTACCGCCAGCCTGTTGGAGGTATTACCACCGCTTTAACACCGACCGCTAGGGTTGTAATGATGGCCTATATATTGTGAGCGTGAAATACAAATTCAGGCTATAAAATGTAACACAGTGATTTTGGTTGTCTGTTCTAACAAGCCTTTATTATTCGCCAAGGATGTCCCTTTTCTGTAATTTTAGAATAAGAAACAATTGAGAAAAAAACAATAAGCATCAAAGCCATGACATGCAGTTTGCATGCACACAAAGGTCTCTGCACCAGGTGTCTTAACTCTATAAGTTATTTTAAAATGCAGTATCTTGGTGACCAACTAAGTAAGCTAAAACAGATTTGCTGTCACGTTTGTTCTAGTTGCCAATTCCTTTGCAGCAGAATTTTTTAAAATATACGTTGACTGTCAGACTCTGATTTTCAAGCTCTGCCCCTCGTAACTCCACCCCTTCTCCTCTTACTACACCTTAACTTCCCACGTATGGGTTTCTGGAATAAATGTTTTCCAATTCCTGCTTATTGTGCTCAGCAGTGTGTGGGGTTGTCTACCTTTTGTTTTTGAGGTTCTCAAAGGAAGGTGTTTAAGCCAAGTGTTACCCTCTTTTGAGTGTCCTCCAATTAAATTTTTTTCTCACCTTTTCACATGTGTGTCCTCCTTCCTTGTCCCTGTTGCAGCTGTATATACCCCTTGCCCCATCTCTTTGTTGTGTGCAGTCTTATGTGTTCCCCAGCACAATAGTCTTTCTTCACTTTCCTCTCATGTTCCCTCTGATTGGCCTTGTCTATTCCTGTTACTTTGCCAGAATTCTTTCCTTTCCCTTTTTAGGTCAAGCGCAAGCATTTTAACCTGTTATAAGTATTGTGGAATTTAACCACAGCTACCTCATACACATCACTTTCACTCATTCGTAGCCTTGCCTTTCAAAAATCTCTTGATGTCATTGGTAATTGCTTTACGTTTGTTCCGCCTTGAGGCTGTTTTTGTCATGCCTTGCAGACTGCCCCTTTTACATGGATTATTGTACGATTGCTGATATAATATGCTTCAGAGTGGGAGAACTATTTATTTTGTCTCTCCACTTCGTGCTGCATGGCGACCATGGCCCTCACAGCCGATCAGGCACAACAGCGTGAACTCGATTGGTGGTACTGGAGCGCTGGTCATATTGTTCACAGTTACCTAATCAGAGTAATTTCTTGTGGCTCTCCCCTTTAAACACTTGAAATTGGTGAATGCTTTACAAAACAGAAATCCTCAAAGCGAAAACAGCTCTCCCAGCACAACAGAAGAGACAATATTACAATATTCACTGCACTCGGGGAAACTTTGCAAGCATTCTTTTTCAAAACATTTCTGCTCATAACTAAGCCTGTGGTGGTCCTAGGACAATGGGACCACCACCAAAATGTTTACAACAATGTGCTCTTTCTGTCTACATCATCTTTCGGTCCCAACACTAGGTTATTGAGGACCACAAAATAACAACCCCTCCCACCATTTAATGTCTGTTTAATTTTTCTCTTCGCTGGAACTTTTGTTTAAGAATAGGTTCTGTTCTAAGGGTTTTCTTTGTAATGTCTTTGTTATAGGTCTGTTATCTCTGAATATATATAATGTAATATGTTCTCTAAGGACTGAATATATGGTCGCATTGCATTATTTTCTGCCATTTCGTTTGAGTGGTTATCTAGGGGCTAACTATACAGTTACATGACCATGTTTCTTACAAATGCTATTTTCATTGTGGGGTCCTCTAGGGACTGTTCTAAGTATTACAGTCATATCAACATATTAAAATATTTGATGCACTGAAGCTTGTCCCATGATGCTTTGCAGGGCAATACTTTTACAAACAATGTTTGCTCATAACTCAGCCTGTGGTTGTCTTAGGACATGGGTAACACCTTCAAAACTTTAACCACAATGTGCTCTTCCTGTCTACATCATCTCTGGGTCCCCACACTATGTTAGTGGGGACTACAAACTAATAACCCCTACCACCATTCATTAACCTTTTAAGCTTTCTCATGGTTGGGGTGTTTGTTTTTATAGTTTAGTGAACTTATGTTTTATGGGCTTGGTTTGTAAAGTCATTGTAAAAGTCCTGCTACCCTTAAAAATGTGTAATAGATAATGCCCTCTAGGGGTTAAATATATAGTTGCACTGCATTACTTTCTCCCATTCTTTTTAGATTGAGGATTCAAGAACTTTGATCTGTTGAAAGTATTGTGGGCTTTTAACCACGCCCATCACTTTCACTTGTTTGTGGCTTGCCTTTAATAAATCCTTTATCATCATGGGTAAATACTTTACATTTGTCTCTCCTTGGGGCGCTTTTGTTACCGCCTTGCAGTTTGTATATGTTTGACTGTCAGCGAACTTCTTTTTCTTTTTGTGTTTCCCCATCGAGCTCATGCTCATGGCGTCCATTGCTCTTTGAATCGGCTCACTTATGTCAATTGTTTTATTTTTCATTTTCAATTTATGTGGCAAGAAAAGCCCAGTTAGGAATTTACAACACTAATAGCTCTATTTCGAGCAAATGAGAGACCCACTTCATTGCAAATGCTTGTTTAGCCTGTGCCATTGAGCTATGTCTCATCATCCCACTTCGCTGAGTCTGCATCAGCCATACCGTTGAAGAAATTAGTACATGTGAAGAAATTAGTACATGTGCAAACAAATTTGCTACAACTGGAATGCCATTCTGTTTTTTTTTGTTATGAAAAGCAGTTTGACTGTACAGTGTTAAAGGCGACATCCCTGTAATACAGAAATACTTCTGTTATCCAGATCAATGATTGTGATATTACCACAGCGTGAGCAGTAGCTTTTTAGTGGGAGAATGCACTGTGTGGGTGACTAGAAAGCCATTGCAAATGCACTGCAGACATGTCAAAGTAATCAAATCCAAAAGGCTTTGAAATGAACTGCAAGAAACAGTGCTATAATTGGATTGGAAATGAATATGTTTCGCTCTAATTGAAATTGGTTGCATGAAATGAAAAGCTTTTCATTATTTATTGGCCTTTAATCCCCGCAGAATGTGTCTAGTGTGTTAATGATCACTGGAATTGAATTGCTACTTACTTCATTTGACCCCTCTGTCTCCCAGAGACGAAACCTTCTTTTTTTGTTTTAGCAATAGACAGTCTTAGAACATATATTTGCGAAGAAGGTCAAAGCACACAATAATGATGAATTACAAAAATAATTCAAACTACATCTTTGATAATGCTTTTGGAATCACAATGTTCGATTAACATTGCAATTTAACCACAGTGCATTTTCAATTCATTTTGATATATGAAGTAGTGAACTATAAAGTAGTAATGTCTAACCTTTTTTAACATTTGAAAATGCACTGCGCGGGAAAGCTGTGCTTAATTATATTGGAGGTGGTTTCAGATAATTCTTCCGATTTTGGGCACACCTTGATACAAGATGAAAGGTCTTTATGGTTGTACAATTTTTCAATTTAATTGCCACCACAGTTATACTTTTATGAGTTGTTCAGTGAACATTACACATATTTATAAATAGATTCAGTCATATCTTGAAAATGTGTTCATATACAATTTCAAGGAATGACAGAGTATGGCTATTCTTCCTTTATACTGTCTTTGTAGCTGTGTGAAAATAAGATGCGTTTGGGTTTGATCTTGTTGTATACGAAAATCTTTTCAGAAACACTGCTTACAGAAGATTGAGAAAGTACAGTAGCCGCACAGATGACCAACGCACAGACACAGCCAGATTCTGAGTAAGGTGCAAAAGTGTAAGCAGCATCTGCTGATGACCAGCGATCCAACAGGAAAGTTTCGATGTTGCACCCCACCACTCTGTAGACCTCACTTTGAGCCAGGTAATAGCGAGTTGCTGCCACATTGCTAAATACCATCTGTGCTCGCAGCACTCTGGGCAGTACCATTGTCTTATTTACTACTGTTGACAAATAAAGCAAGCAGCAAGAGTTGATGATCCTGCTAATATAACTTGTTAACCAAACACACAGATCGCCAGGGGTTCTTTCTCCCTTTAGTGACTACCGTAGTGGAAAACCACAGAGCGTTCCTGTTAGTAGAGAAGTACTCCATGTGGCTTGGTAAAGATCTGTCACCTGTGCTGTTCATTTTTTCAGACAGTCCTTAACTTATTCCATGAGTGGACATGATAATATAAAAAGGAACATGGAGGGCTTCTCTCCCCACACCGAACTGCTCCAACACTTAACAAGAGACCTGCAACAGGAGATCTGAACTCTACTGGAAGGGGTTATACACAAACGCAGTTTCATCCATCACCTGGGGTCTACTTTCTCCACTTCTAAGGTTAAAAAAATGTCTGCTGGTGGTTGCAGAAGATGGTACATATTCATGGAGGCTGGCCTTTCCTTATGGGGAACATGACCACCTGCTTGCTCCCTTCTTAGAGTCCTATGCCTGCAAGTCAAATTACCTACATGATGGGGAAATCTCCATCCCACACTGTCACATTCAGTTTTCCCTTCAGGGTTAGAAATATTACATTTTTAAGCACATTGTGCTTAAAAACCTGTGCCTATAAACTATAATAAATACTGTCCCTCTACAGTAAGTAACACATATTGCAGCTCAACTGTGTGGAGATACGTTGTGTCAGTTTTGGAAGGGGTTCTTGCCAAACACAAAAACATTGAAAGAGGCTGTCCTCTTTTGGAGCTAAGAAAAGATTTGAGTTTTTGAAAACCCTTGTTGCTGGATGAAGGGGAGCTGCCCTACTTGTAGGTTGCAACCCTCGGCAGCCAGGAAGTCCATGAGTTGTGATGTGCATAGATGCTACAACAGCAGAGGAAGCTGCCTAGAAGCAGCAAAATCCTGACAGACAGTTGACCAGAAATACAAAACCAACTAACCATCATTAGCTGGGATTGTGGTGTTGCGGAGACATTTTCTCTTTTTATCTGTTATGAGTCTGTACCATCTACAACATTCTGCATATCTTTAGGGTGCCTTTATTTGTTGCATTCCAACCCCACGTGGATGTAGAGCTACTCAGCCCTGTGAAAGGTGTTATGTCCTGTTGTAGACAGCTTGTTGTCCTCATTCAGACCACCATTCTGGCCCACAGAGTTCCTAAGGTTTCACAATCTGAAGTTACAGTAATTCCCAGTTTAAACCATTTTAATCACTGTGTCAAGTGCTTATACCCAATTCCATGGAGGCTCCAAATGGATAATTTTGACTGTAATTGACCTTTTGCAGGAAAGGGCCCAAAATCAAGGAATTGCATGCAGTAAACAACCTGAAAATTCCAGTCCCCACGTTATATTCCCAAATTTAAATTTACGATTGCAAATAACAGGGGTGGAGACCCCAGGTGGAATCAGTAAAAGTAAGGCTAGTATTAACACTCTGCACTAATTGCCATGTTCATAATGGGGACCCAAGTTGGAAGAGCAACAACAACTGAACTCTTCCAGTGTGGCTATAGAACTGAGTATTCAGTCCAGCAGACGTAGAAAGATACAGAGGGCCTGATTTAGGAAAAATAGGGCTACACACAGTGGAGCCCCACTTTTCTTGCGCCCCTTAGGCCCCCTAGTGCCACCATGTGTGTGCCATATCTAAGATATGGCGCACCATGGTGGTATTTAGGGGAACTAACATCAATATTTTTGACGCTAGTTCTGAGCTTTGCAGGTTTAGCATCAAAAATATTGTCGCTAACCCTGCAAAGCCCATTGAGGCCAATTAGAAATAATGGTGTGCCTCCTTTTAATGCCTGCCCTGAGCAGTCTTTAAAAGTGACGAAAAAAATGACGGAAAGAAATTGCTTAGATTTCTTTGAGCCATTTTTCCAGCCCTCCCCCAAACGGGGGAATGCCCCCTTTGCTTATATTATGGCTGGTGCAGGCAAAATGTAGTGCGAAGGGTTACAAAGTGACGCGATGCATGCATTGCACCACTTTGTGAATATAGTGCAGCGCCTTTGGCCATTTAACACCACATTAGCGTAAAAGAAATGATGCTAATGTTTTGTCAGGATGACACTAAGGGCTCTTAAATTCACCCCTGACTTCCTTCCAGAGCTTCCCCCCAAACCCTGGTATACTTTCTTCCGAAAATTACTGACTCAAGTATGCAATCAACATGAAGGACTCTTAGATGACATTAGTCCAAACAAGCTTGTTTTGAGTTAAGGAACTTGAGTACACCCATGTTGTGTCGTATCAGCAGAACTATTCTAAACTTAAGGGCTGATTTAGATTTCACAGGATGGGTTACTCACTCACAGTGGTGGTGGATAGCCTGTCTGTCGAAATCTACATTCCATTATATCCAATGGGATTTAGATTTTGGTGTGACGGAGTAACCCGTCCGCCAAAATCTAAATCAGGCCCTTAATGTTAGTATACAATACTAACAAATACAATAGCGAGCACTCGGACAAAATATATATGGAAAATATGTATTTTTCATTAAAAATCCTAAACAGCAATGCATGAGTTACACTTGAGTTTTTGAGAAGAAATAAAAAAACTCAGCAATTCTACTGTACTTTGCGCCAAAGAGTTATGAATGAATGTTCCCTTCTTATCACAAAAAACTGAACAGATATAGAAAAACAGTTTGAAAAATATTTCTAGTTTTTGTGCCTCAACTGTATTTTATTTCTAACTGGTAATGCCGTAAAGTAGGAATTGCACATTGCCAAGAGTGCAAAGAATCATCATTGGGGCAGATAATTTCACGATCAGGTATTCATCACACCTGGTCCCCGGTAAATGTCAAACAATCAAAAGTATCTATTTCTATATGCACTTAAATGTATTTATTAGTAACGGTTAGGGCAGTCAACAAAGTGCTGGAAATTTTACAAATACAACTGTGTGCAAACAGATCACAAGCTCGAATTGCAGTTAAAAAGGAGCAAATTTCTCAGTTGACCCGAACATTCTGTGTGTTATGGTACCTAGCTGGAGAAAATCAAATTAACTATCACGTGAAGAGAGGAGATGTGGGTCACATCATTTGGGAGAACTGCATTGGTATAAGGATCCTGAAGGAAGGATCAGATCACTGTTGAAGACAATCAAAAAATACAAAATTAAAAATTAAAAAAGGACTTACTCGCATGAAACCAAACCGATCGGTTTGAGACACTTTTCTACGTGTGCTTGTTTGTGAAAACAAGGGAAGATCTGCACAACTATGCTAAATGGCAAGATCCCTTATCCAAGAATGATGCTCTAACGCTGTAGTATAGAAATAGCTGAGAGTTATATACAGTCAAGAAACAATGAGCTGAACTAAAAAAAATAGAAACTTCAACAATCCCAAATGCTAAATGTGCTTTAAAACCAACGACTACAAGAACAAAGGACCCCAATAGTTTAATATAAATAAAAAAACAAACAAACTACTTTGAGATATTTGATTGCTCTCCAAGGAGAAAATATATCCTTATCGCTGAGCACACTCTTGAACACAACAGAGTCCTTCAGGAAGAAATTTAGGAAAGCAAAACAAAAGAGTTGCAAAGTTGTGTGAGTCCTCCTCTGATTACAATTCAGACATAAATAGCCACCTAACAAGTGAAACGTATTCCGCTAACTAAAATTGTGATCAGTCCACCCTAATCTTCGATTTTTATACTGGAGGCAGAGAGGCAAGTGATGAGGAGGGTGGGGTTGTTCCTAGAAACAATATACTCCAGTATGGCATCAAACACATGATCAGTTTTATGAATGGTAGCAAACAGTGCAACTAGTGTAGAAACCATCTTAATTTTTAATCCATTGTTTCTTCATTCTGTCATAACTGAGATAATTTCCTTGAGCAGAGGACTGTCCTTCGTTGCTATACATATAGATGCCAGATCAAAACAAACTGTACTGTGGATTTTTAGGCTTATTCACTTAGATTTTTTTCTATTGCAAGGACATTAACTCTATGCCATAGGCTTAGGGACTCCATTGACCAACCACCTTTTCTTCCGCACAAAGGGATATGTAAAACGTGATTACTTTAAAAATATTGCTTTATTAGAAATAAATATGCTGCTAAGTGGAAGATGTTGCAAATGGCCTTCTCTACAGGGTCACCCCAAACGTTTTGCCTTCCTCTTCCTACTTTTTGCTGGATTTCTGCTTGTTTGCCTTAGAACTCTGTGAACTTTACCACTGCTAACCAGTGCTAAAGTGCTTGTGGTCACTCCCTTTAACATGGTTTGGTTGGCATATACGTGATTGGCATGTTTAATTTACATGTAAGTCCCTTGTACAGTGGTATCACATATACCATGGGCCTGTAAATTAGATGTTACTAGTGGGCCTGCAGCCCTTATTGTGCCACCCGCTTAAGTTGCAGCTTAGCGCTTGTCCCAGTCCTGCCATTGCAGCCTCAAGGCAATGGCCCACTGCCATGTCAACCTGGCATTTAAAACCCTGTTTACTAAGTATAAGTCACCCCTAAGGTAGGCCGTAGGTAGCCCATATGGCAGGGTGCTGTGTAATAAAAAGGTAGGACATGTACCCCTTAGTTTTACAAGTCCTAGTAGTGAAAACCTCTAAATTTGTTTTCTCACTACCCCTCCGATGAGGTAACACAGGGGATTCATTATGAAAATTAATATGTTTGTATTTCCTAAACCAGAGGTGGTAGAAAGGTCATGTTTGGTACCTATGAACTTGTAAGCCTGCTTGAAACTTTCAGAGGTCAGCCCTGTTGTAGAGCCCTGCATCATAACCTGCACCCAGGACTTCAGAAGTGACTCCCAGGGTTTATTTAGTGTGTCTCCTCTTCTGAGCCACAGGGATATAACAGGCATCCACCATCTTAAACCTGCACCTGGATCCAGCTTGAGTAAGTCTCGAACCCTCAAGAGGTTTCCAGCCACTCCTAGACCCTTGGATTTTGTGCTAAAGGTGCCCAGGTGGTCATTTTCTAAAACTGAAGCTTGCTAGTTTGAACCGTAAACATTAAAAAATCATAACTGGTTCTACAAACTGGATAATTATTAATTACTTTATCAATATTTTCTCCATTTTTCTAAATTGGTTTTGGATTTTAATTGTGTTGTGTTTTCACTGTGTTGCTGTTTGTGTACTGCAGAAATACTTAACACAGTGCCTCTAAGTTTACCCTGATTGCTTTTGTGCCCAGCTAACCAGAGTTAAGCTCAAGTTAAATTAGTGACTTTTTGTGGTTCGCCCTGCAAGGGACTGTGGCTCTTGCGTGACCAGGGCTCACACCCCAGTCAATCAGCAACCCAATTTCTCACAGAAGAAAATATATTTGTATTTAGCTGTGATGAATACATAGATCTAAAATATATTGAACTTATTTGGGCCTGGCTTATACTTTGGCAGGCAAAGATACATCCACTGTGCTTTACTCCCACTATTCCAAAGGTTCTCTGCCTTCCAAATTTAGAGATGACAAATGGTCCAGTGGACATCTCTAAACATTGGCTGGAACCAAAAACTTTGTTGGATGGCTCCGTCAACATGACAGAACCACCTGTCAATCTTTTAACATCATTTTGAATTACCAAACACAAAATCCCAAAGCAGGATTTTGTTTTCCAAATTGTAAAAGAAAACCGCAAGTAAAAGATTCCCCCCACAATAGGAGTTTCTCCCATAGTGTGGCAGTCATTTTGCAATCTTCACTGCCCCGTAGCATCAGGTTTTATTCTGGCGGTGACGGGCAGTGAAAACTGGCTATTTGACTGCCCGTTCTAAATCAGGCAGGCTGTCAAATGACTGTCAGGCCCTTGGAGAAGTATGTCAGCAACAGAGACGGAGCAGACTTTGTCGCTGATATACTTAATGTCTGCACAATGGTTTTCTTTTCTAGATATAATCACATTTATTTAGTTATTACAGGGTGGTATGATACCCCTCTCTTTTAATAAAAAAGTAGTATTATTCCATTTGCCCATTAAAGGAAATATAAAAACAGAAACAGCTTCATACTGACCAAACCCATTGCTTAACATGGACTATAAAGTCCTTATAAAAACATAAACTAATCGCATCTGTAAAATAATCAACAAAATCATTCATAAAGATCAAAATGGTTTTGTCCTGGGTTGAACTTTGGGTGTCAATACACATTATTCGTTTCCTCTGTTTATTGATTTAGTCACTTCACATAGTATCCTTGCAGCTGTGATTTTATTTAATGCAGAAAAAGCCTTTGACTTCATGAGTTGGAAATTTCTATTCAAAATCTTTAAAAAATCTAAGTTTCCTCTGCAATTTACAAGGACCATAGCCAATCTCTCTAAGGGCACTTCTGTCCATGTCATAGTAAAAAATCAGCACTCAACAAGGTCACCCTTTCCCCCATTCTGTTTCTCTTTTCATTAAACATTTATTGCAATATATTAGCTCTTACAATCTGATTTCTCCACTGCTCCCAAGGGTGGCAAGTTTAAGCTATGAGCAGATGATGTCGCCCTTTTTTTTAAACCTTGAGAGAAGCGACATTGAAGCGGCTCTTCAAGCCATACCAAGGTATACCATGCTAGGGGATTACAGAATCAATGCATCTAAGACCTAATCTCTCTCATTTAATGCTTCTGCAGGCATTTTACCTTTAATTAAGATTCTAAAAAGTATATAGGAGTCTGTTATTCGGCCCAAGCCGTAGACGCTTATTCTCTAAACTACACTGCTCTGATAGATAATATTCATAAGCTAGTCTCCATATGGAAATCTCTTCTCCTTTTAGTCATAGAATCATGCTTATTAAGATGTCTATCCTTCACTAACTGTTCTCTTCACTAGTGTTGACTGCAAGTTAGATTCAATTTGTTTCCACATTGGAAAGCTATATTACATCTTTCATATGGAGCTATAAGAAGCCACAAGTCAAAATAAAGATCTCACAAATGCCAAAATCAGAAGGTGGGCTTGCTAACTTCAGGCTATACTATGTGGCTTTCTATTTGCTTTTGATGTGCCAATTGTTTGAGTCTGTATCTCCATAGGATGATTATTTCATTCTTTTAATGTGAAAAGCTATGGTGTAGACAGTCTATCATGGGCCATAAAAGAACCCACCCCCCCCAAAAAAGTTCAGATGTAAGATTTTGAAGTTCATATGGGCCTGCAGACGACACATTCTCTTACAAAATAGGATTATTCCCGTTTATTCATACAGAAACTTCATTACCCTATTATAAACATCTATCGCCTGCTTTACAAATGGTGTGATTAATAAATGGCAGAGATTAATGATTCGCAAATTAGGCAATTTGTTTTAAGAACTCAAATTAAACAAATCCCCGAAATATGTCCCACTGACTCCCCTAATAGATCCTTGTACAGCTTTTGATTTATGCAGATCATTTCTATTTTTCACAATATATTGCTGAAAAAATTCTGTCAGCTGATTCAGTTTAAAAAAACATGTTCAGAAAACAATATAAATTGTTTCCGTTTTGGTACAAGTATCTAGCCAAGAAGAATCATTTGGGGATAACAATCATTTGCACAAAATGGGAAACTGAGCAGGTATTTAGGAAATGTCAGCATTTAGCACAAATAGTTTGGCGTTCACTTTTAAGAGGGGCTAATCTTCACTAAATGTGTGTTTTTTAAGGGATTCATGATATATTATACTTCAGAGAGACGAGACTGAAGAAGATGTTCCCAACTATCCATAGCCAATGCCCCAGATATGATAAGGAAGTAGATGAGAAAAATATGTTTTAGTTGTGCCAAGTATTTTCCAATTTCAGTAAGGAAATATTCTTTCCAATTAATATTAGAATACAGCATGACAATCCATGACAATTGCCTGCTCTCTAATGACTGAATATTGGAGCCTTCCATAACTGAGTCTACATAGAATGGAGGAATAAGATGAAGAAAAAAAGTAAACATGAATTCTAGTACCATGTTTGAAAAAATAAAATACCAAATTATGGTAAAACGTGTGTCAATTGGGCACACATTGATCGTCTCAGGAATCCTAAAATTCATTGTACCTTCTCAATCAGCCATATGTTTTTACTTATGAATTTTGTAAGATCTGTAATTGTACTATGGATGCGCAGTCAATTTAGTTAACGATTTGGAGGATGAATATGCCTAATTTGTATAGGAGGAGGGATTATAATTAATACTTATATTTCCAAATATTTAAAGTTTACTAGCCACTGAGAACTTTTTTCACAGGACTGGAAATAGGATGGCTGTCCTCGGACGCTCTCTAAAAGATCAAGGTACATACCAAACTTTTTGGAAATATTAATCTAGTGCATAGTTCCCTGAGGAAGCATGTTTTCAGACAGATGAGTGCGTGTAAATCAGAAAGGGTGAAGATTGTCTAAGATAGCTATAGCTTACACGTTAAGATTTCTGTAATTATGTGTAATATCAGATAGGTTTGAAGGGAAACTCTTTTAGTTTATTTTCTTTTCTCTTTCAATATAAGTTAACCGTTGTCACTTTATTTACCTGTGTGTGAAATATGAAATAATGTATTATTTTAAGTAATTTGTAAAAGGATGTATCGTAATCAATCAAAATATTTGTTTAAAAAAGTCAAGGCATATTAAGAAAAAAGTTGTGGTTTTACATTTTGATGCACTTCTTGAAACATATTTGTGATTTATTTTGTTTTGAGGGGACACCAAGGTGAAGAACTAAAGGAGAACCCCGATGAGGACCCAGTAAACAGAATGAAAAATGGATTGAATTAACTAATTTTCAAGAAGACTTGGTACCGGCTGTTTCTCGATTTTGAACCTTATGGTATGTCCCACCTAAGGAAGGAAAAATAAAAGTCAGACATTTTCAATGCGAACGGTATTGTTGTTGTGTTAGGACTCATACATCTCCAATGACTCTGTGCCTGGAATAAGAAGTTAACCTTCACACTGGCATCAAATGGGAAAAGCATTAATTATTTAGGCCAGAGAATTGCAGATAACCATGGAACACAGAGACCATATTTTAGTATTAAATTAGTTGCATAGAAATAGCATGTGGCAACTAATAAATCTGCAGTTTGAAAGCTGAACCGAGAAAAGTAGTGCAGAAACGAAAACGTGCATGTTTGAATTACAGTGAGCCAATTGTGCCTTCCAATCGTATTCTGACACCAAGTTTAACAAGAAAACATTATTTTTTTGTGTGAATTATTAATAAATATTAACATGAAAGTATTATTCTAATTGAAACCAGGAGAAATAAAATGTATTATGAACATTAATTAAACACATTTCTAATAATAAATTGATTTCGTTATGAATTATGTGCTTTGGAAAATAAGAAAACGTTTAAAATGCTTTGACATAACATGAATGGTTTTCAATAAACATAATTTGCTTCCTATATGTGATTTGAATCAAAGGGTGCACAAGAGGTTTATTAATGTATTAATTGTATTATTGTGAATTAGGCTTTATTAACCTGACTAAGTCTTAAGATTCATTTTGCAAGCAGTCATGGAAAATGTTACTTGCCACACTGTCCACTCTGACATTACTTCTTTTCTTTAGGCAAATGTAATGTTGGATGTTCTATTGTATGCTAGGAGAAGAGCATGTTTCAAGTTTAGCTACTGTAGAAATTTTTGTTCTAACTGCTGAGTTGCACACAACGATTCATGAAGCTTATGCGAAAGATTATTGGCTTAGTTTACTGTTTGCCATTGGAAAGAAAGCGCATGTTGCAGATTATTAGAACATTTTATATTTTAGTAGGAACGGTATGCAGTCATAGTAGAAACAATGGACATTTTTCTGTGAACTTTTCTGCATGTATCAGAAATTGGTGGTACCATTTACAATGATTGGATGCTGAAATCAACGCCTAGTGCGTGCCCACCAGATGGACCAATCAAATGGATTTTGGCTATTTTAATTAGTGAAGAACTTTGGAACTGAAGTCAGTCTTGTCCAGTCTTCTCCCCAGCTTGGTACTGTTTTAGAACTCTGATGGAGTTTGTCTGTTTGGCTTAAGTCTGCTCTCTCACATTTCTCCTGATGAGTTTTCTCATCATACACTTAATTGTCCCACTCTCTTATGTGGTTCAGTACTAATAAGGCCAGCTATTTCTGAACTGTTTATTTGTCCTATGTGCAGCTCGTGTTCTGCACTGTCCTGATGCTGCTGTCAAATGATGCTGGAAGAAGTGGGTCATTCCTGTGGAATCATCTTGTATGCTGTCCCATGAGGATAGGTATAACTTAATGTGGTTTCTTGTTTTTCCTTTAGGTTAGTATTTTACAACAGCATATTCTTATCATTAGTTACTGTAGTTAGATATTTTCCAAATTAATTTTCCCTTCTTTTATTTTTGCTTTTGCCTGCATTGGTTAGACCGTTCCAACACATGCAAGTCACAATTCTGGTAGGTGTTAGGAATGCCCCAGCTCTGAAACCTGAAATCTGAATTTGATTGTGAAATCTGTATTTTGAGTACTTTCTAATGTCCCCATCATCTGCTTTGAAGTCTGATATTAATATTCATATTGTGTTGATGCTAATCTATATTATTCTTTTGGAGTGTCTAACAGTATTTATGTTTAGTAGGTTGAATCTTTTCAGATGCTTTGGTCAGCCTATGAACTTCATGTATATTTATAATTTGGTTTTGTGCACCAATTATGTGACATTGATTTTGGGATTGAAATAAAGCTTTGAAACTTCATTTGGTTTGGAGTTTGAGTTAGTGTTGAATTATTCATGGTGTTTGATATTGTTTATTGGGTTTTATGTTATTGATTTGTGGGTTGTTTGATCCTAACTACTGACTTAGTCATCAAGTCCAAAGATTCGGTAGACCTCTGAGGGTGAGAAATTGGGACGGTGTCTCACCTGAGTGCTTGCAGTTTGCAAGGTGGGAAGAAGACCTACGGAGCGCTCCATCAGATTTGGTAGCAGAGGATGGTTTTGTCTTTAGAGGAGTGGAGTTAGGATCTACCAACATTGTGAGAATAGTTTTGTAGCTGAGTTAATGTGTATGTCTTGTGAATGGTATAGTCAGAATTTTCACACATTGTAAGATGTTCTTTCATGTGGTACAAGGGTTGATGAAATCTCAGCGTTGTACGTTAAGTGCACAGTATGAGTTTTGAGTAGGGTTTGCGCTTGCAATGCTTTGTATGAGTGAAGTAGGGAGTTTGCGTGCTCCAAGGTAATTGAGTAGAGAGTTTGCATACTCCAATGTGTGAGAATAGGGGAGTTGACGTACTTCAAGTGAATGTAGCACTTGGTTAATTTATTGTCTGCAGGTGTTGGTCGATTGAGAGCTGTCATAAACTCCAGTAGTATTTTCCTTCAGTGTGTGTTTTTAGTTGATATTATGTGAACCCTGGGTGCACATGGAGGATACCTACTAACCGGAGTGAGGTTTGCGGGTCAAATTGTACTTGCACTTGCGAGAAAGCCACAACCGGAAGAGTAGCTGTTTGTGCAAAAGGCCACAGTCAAAATTTCCTTAATGCTTCTGAAGTGTTTGAGTCCTACACACAGTGAGCAGACAAGTTTTTAGTTTTTGTGCTCGCAATATTTTACATTAGGTTCTGCATGAGAAGTGGGAGAGACAGCTCTGAAGTGAGTTGCATCTGCTGAACGGAGTGAGTGTGACGTCATTTGGTCTGCAATGGGATAGGTCGGTTAGTGAGAAAATCCACGCATGGATTGGTGGACAAGACTGCACTGCATAGGTTGAGAGCAGCTCATGAAAGGGATTGTGGGATTGAAAATGCACTTCCTGGTTTCGCAGATTTTGTGTTTGTGAATTAATTTTGTGTAAAAATGAAGTTTTTAAAAGCTTTAAAGAGTGCGTTGTTAGGAGATGTTTTTTTATCCAGGTTGAGCCTACTTCACCTGAGCATGTAATGGAATAGAGAGGAGTTTCAGCATGTCTTTGGGTAGATCAATGATGCAAATTAACTGGGAAGGAAGTACCTTAACTTCTCCAAGTTAAGGAACATTTAATTTGAGGATTTTAGAGAATCTGAGGAGGATGATGTATCTATCAAAGTCCCTTCCTAGGCCTGCACAGTTAGAACCACTTGTTGTTTGGGAATTATTTGCAAGACAAAAAGAGACTCAGAAATTATAAAGGAGAATGAGGAAAGCAGAAAAGACACTAGCAGAAGCTAGGTGGGATGGAGAGCAATTACATAAGAAGGTGATGAAAGTGTTAAGTCTAAAGCCAAAAAGAAATCTGAGGAAGATACAGAACAGAATTCAGATTAAAATAAAAGGGTGACAGATGTTGAGAGTGATTCAGGTGATGAATTTATAACTCAGTTGTTGAAGAATCGTCCCCCACCATATAATGCAGTTGAATCACTTAGCCAGAATGTACTCTTAAATGTTGCCACAGCCATAGTTGCCCAAAGCCAGACTCAGATGATTCCAAACGTGGCACAGGTACCAGTGATTTATCCAACCGTTTTAAACAGTTCCAAACGTTAATACAGTTCAGAATGCTCCAGTTCAGGTTATGCCACAGCAAATTCATAATTCAGGAATGACTCAGGTTGAGTCCACACCTAATATACAGGCACCTGCACAAATTGTGAACCAGAGACAGACAATGTCAATGTATTCCCCAGTAATGACATTGCAGAATGTTGCCCAGAATCTGTCAAATCAGGCTTTTGGTACAGTATTGACTGGCCAGAATAAAGGATTAATGTGCCCACAAAATCAGTCGAATTTGTCAGGACCAGAAGCATTAACAGTTACCGTAACTATAAGTCCAGTAGTCCCATTATTTGCCCGGGGTAATAATGAGAGTGGTCCCCAGATTTCAAATGCAGTATCAGCAACAAATTCACCTTTCAGACCAACTGCAGAGATGGAAAGACTGAGTACTACAGTGCCGGCCCTAACCCCCATGATTTCTTTTGATTTGAACCAGACACTCAATGGATTTGGTCCACTGATTGATGTGACATGTCCCCCATGCTCAATAGGATCATCTGTGATGGTCAGGAGCCAGTTATGAGAGCCCTATGCAATGTACCACAGTTTGGGCCTGAAACAATGGTAATAACATTAGCTTACAAAGTTTGGCAGCCCAACAATTGAATGAATGGTTAGATAATTTGAGTGGAACTTAAATTTCAGGAAACACATCAGAGGGATAAAGAACAATAAACATGGCTAGAATAAAATTGGAATTAAATGAAATAATTGAGGGAACCCTTGAACTGGATAGATTAGATTCTTACAATAAGAACAAATTGCATGGATGTTACTCTTAGAGCAGGACATGCAATAAGAAATTAGCAAATTTGGCAGAGAAATAGGAAGTCAAAATAGATAAATCCAAATAGTTGAAGAAGAGTTACAGATTAGAATTTGACTCGAGAGACATTGCAAACATGAGATCACCTGGAACAAAAATTCCCACTAAGCAAATAATTCTTAATATTCAAACATGGGGAGCATTTGACAAATGGGAAGGTCGATGGTCAAAGAAAAGAGATCAGAAGAAAAAGCAGACTGCATCTTCGAATGATGCATTGCAGGCTGAGGGAGCTATTAAAATGATGCCCATGAAAGAATTTCCAGGAGGGAGTTTTGTTTATGTTCTCTGGAGTAGAAGTGACACACTGTCATTTACATATGATTATCCATAGTCAGGGAGAAACTAGTGGAGTGGCACCAGCAAACGGAAAGGGTTGTCAAGCTTGAAAATTGTCTGTGGGAACATTTAAATACTTTATTTGAGATTGTGGCTCCAGCAGGCTTGTGGGTTGAACATAAGTGGAGTGATTATTGGCTAACGTGTAAACCGCCAAGAGATCCAGTTACAGGTGTGCCGTCTGAAGAGGTAATGAACTATTTCACGGTGATTGAGTTTTTGAAAACTAGAGTTTCCCCCAAAGAGACTGATTGTCAAAGAATTGACAGGACATCTCAAGAAGCAAATGAATCTTGTTTATGCCTATTATGAGAGGCTGATGAAAGCATTCAGACAAACTAGTGGCACAGAAATCTTTGAGCCCAGAGATATGATTCATTTTGTGTTCAGATTTGTTCAAGGATTAAAGCCTTAAATTAGCAATATGATTAGAAGTCATTTGATTGGCTGATAAGGAAAGCCTATTGAAGAAATACTGCAGTACGCAAAATACTGTAGTGATGAGATTGACATAAACAAGAAAAGGATGAAGGGAAAGGTAATGGTGATGCAGATTAAATCTGCCCAAGGAGCAGGAATGCAGAGATCGCAGGGTATAGTCAATGCAGGAGGAATGCAAGGGATGCGACAACAGGGCAATATGGTACCTCTGTTTAGAGATAGAGGTTGTGGAGTTTGAGTAGATCCGAATGCAAATGTGGCTGATATTCAGAATGCGAAGAAAATGCTACCATGTCTTGCATGCAGTGACGTTGGATATTGGAAGCTGGAGTGTCTCTATAGTAATGTAAATAGTTTGGTGCAAGGTGATGGTTTTGCGCAGATGGTTGACAAAAGTCAATTTCAAAATAAGAAAGTCCAAAGACCCCAAAATCAAAGCATGAATGTCCCTAATGAATAAGTCCAAATACAGGTCCCCCAGCAACAAGTACAACGTCCCCAAAAGCAAATCCATGTCTCCCAGCAAATGCAGATACCTCAAGCTCAGATGGCACAGCAACAGGTGATAGTTCCTCAACAGAACATGAACCAAAAAGTGAATCAAAATGTGATCAAGTTAATAACACAGTACCCATTGATTGGTTTCAGTGATGATGAAGCGAGTGAAGTAAGCATGAGCGACAGTTCGGATGTGAAAGAATGTGTGTTGGCTGCCTCATTGTAGGTTGATCAGTTTGATCCTTACGTGAATGCGAGTGTGATGGGTCATTATGCTTCATTCTTGGTTGACACAGGAGCAGCACGTTCCACTGTCAATTCTATAGAAGTCCCAAATGTGCCCCTTTCAGGAAGGACAGTTCGGGTTGCAGGAGTAGCAAACCAGCACTTAGTGAACCCCTTTATAGAGCCCATTCCAGTTAAAATTGGTACATTTGAAGGTCTACACCTATTTATAGTTTGCAATTCAAGTCATGTGAGTCCGTTAGGCAGACACATACTATGCAAATTAAAATGTTCCATTAATTTTACACAAGAAGGGAAAGAAATTCAGACTAATGGCAATGGTGAGACTTCCAGTGAAATTGATGAGATGTATCTCCTCATTACATTGTTTCCTGCCATGACAGATAAAGATTTGCCTGAATAATTACAAGAGACAGTAACACTCAGAGTTTAGGATCTTTATGGAAAGGATATTGGATTAATTTGAGGTGTGGAACCAGTCAAAGTAACAGTGAAGCCAAACATAGTTTTCTCCAGAACACCACAGCATCACAGGACTTCGTAAGTGATTGAAAATATTAACCCAGCAATTGCAGATTTTGTTGAGCTGGGACTTCTAAAAGAAGTAATGAGCAGCCCATGTAATTCACTAATTATGGGTTTGCAAAAGCCAGCTGGGAAATATTGCATAGTTCTGGATTTGAGAAAGGTGAACAAAATTGTGATATTCTGTTGTCGCATAGTGCCATATCCAGCAGTGATTTTATTTCAGATTGCATGTGAAGCAGAGTGGTTTTCAGTGATTGATCTGTCACAACCATTTTTCTCAGTGCTTCTTCATGAGGATAATCAGTTCCTCTTTTGTTTCCAATTCGGTAACCGTGTGTAATCAGGGTATCATACTCCACAGGGGTTTTCAGAATCACCATCCATTTTTAATCTGATCATGAAGAAGAATTTAGAGTCTTTGAACATGCCATTTCAGCTTTAGTGCGGTACATTGATGACTTGATGGTTGTATCCAATACACAAGAAGCTTGCAGACAAGGTACCATAGCGTTGTTGAATCATTTGGGTGAAACTGAACAAAAGGTTTCCCCAACTAAATTAAAGTACTGTCAGAAGGAAGTGAAGTATTTGGGTCACTAAATTGAGAAAGGTGCAAGGAAAGTGTCCCAAGAGAGAGTTGCAGTGATTACGCAAATGAATCCCCCAGTTACGCAGAGAGATTTCAGAATGTTTTTGGCGATGGTGAGCTATTGTCTCCAATGTTTCCCAATTTTTTCAGTAATTTCCACAGATCCAGTCCCCTTCAATGAGGAATGCATGAAAGCTTTAACTGATTTGAGAGAGCTCTGTGTGCAGAGCTCCAGCTTGGGGAATGCCTGATTACACGAACATTTTTGCATTGTTTTGTCATGAGCGTGATGGTTGTGTTCTTTCTGTTTCGACCAGTCACATGGAGGAGTAAACAGGCCAGTGGTTTATTTTTTCACCACATTGGATCCTGCATCTGCTGCTTTGCCTGGCTGTTTGAAAGCCGCGGCCTCAGCTGGTTTGAGTATTAGCCAATTCAAAGGCACTGTGATGGGACATCCTTTAACTGTATTCGTCTCTCACTCAGTGGAAATTCTCTTGACCTGTTCCAAAACCCAATATATGACCAGTGCCCATCTTACTAGGTATAAGCTAGTGATTCTTGGTTCACCTAACGTGGTGATCAAAAGATGTTTAGGTTTGAATCCACTCACATTAATGCCTGTAAATGTTGATGATATATTTGATGTTAATGGAATGGAACATGACTGCCTTGATCTTACCGAACTGTGCACCAAACCCAGACCTGATATTCAGGATACTTCTTAGAGGAAAATGACTAAGGGGGTCATTATGACCCTGGCGGTCGGCGATAATGTGACTATAAGTACCGCTAAGTGGCTGGCGGTACTTACCTCCACATTATGACATGCCAATGTACCACTCTGACCACCACAGTGGTAACAGCAGCCGGGCTAGAGATATCCATTTCCAGCCCCGCGGCTGCCATTGTTCTGCCTGCAGGATTATGACCCCACCTACCACATTGGTTTTCGTGGCATTCATAACGCCACAAAAACCATGGGGGTAGGCCATATCAGTGACAGATAATTCCTTCCCTGTCACTGATAGGGGTCTCCCCCCCACCTCTCCAGTTACCACTCCACTTCCCACCTCTCCAGTACCCCCCACTCCTACATCCACGCCCCCTACACACACACATCCACACACACACTCAATCACAAACACATCCGCATACACTTCCAAACATACACGCAGACACACATTCACATTTTACAACATACACGCACTCACACGTCTGTACATGCACACACGCATTCAACGCTCAACACACACCCGCATTCACGCACACACATACACTCACACATCCCTACACACACACACAACCCCCCCTCACACCTCCTTTCGGAGACCCGACTTACATGGGTCCAGGGGGGCCTCCAGCAGGCGACGGGATGGGCAGAACACCGCCAGGCCGTATTATTTCTCATAATACGGCTGGCGGCGGTCAACTGGCTGTGGTCCTAAGATGGTGGACGGCTAGTAGCCGCGGCAATGGTCTTTTGGCAGCTGTCGCACTGCGGTGGTAGGCGGTTTTTACCTCCAAAGTTATAATGAGGGCCTAAGTTGCCTTTGTTGATGGCTTCTGTTTAAGAGACAGAGAAGGTACTGTGAGAGCAGCCTATGCAGTTTGCACACTCTCAGGAGTTATCGAAGCTTCATGGCTTCATGAAGTTGTTTCAGCCCAAGTCGCCAAATTGGTTGCTCCAACCAGAGCATGCTGCGTGTCCGAGCAGCTTAAAGTGCCAATATTCACGTAGTCAATATGGATTTGGTGTTGTGCATGACTTCGGGCAGCTATGGCACCAGAAAGGTTTCATGATCTCATCTGGATCACCTATTTGAAATGGAGAAAGAATTCATGATTTGTTAAAAGCGTTACAGTTTCCTGAAAAGATTGTGGTTGTGAAGTGTAACACTCATGTAAAATCGAATGACTATTTTTCATTGGGTAATGCCTATGCTGTCCAAATTGTCAGGTATTGTGTGCTTCATTTTGTCACCTTCTATGACGAGTGAAGCAATGAAAGTGACACCAGTGAGACAAATCAACATTTCTTGTTGTCAGTAGTTGATATCTGGGATGAAAGTAAGAGGTTGCAGGAAGAGGCAGCAGAGGAACAAAGAGGTTGGATAAAAAAGCAGGTTGTACGCAAAGAGAGGGAGATGATGTCTGGATTTCAAATGAAGGGAAAGTTGTGTTGCCAGATTGTTTGCTGAATTCAATGGCAAGATATTATAATGGTCAGGTTAATCTCAGCAGAGATTCAATGATTAGCACTGTCAAACAGACATGGTTTAACCACAAATTTAGAATGGCTGCAGAAGCAGTTTGTCACAGATGTTTTACATGCCAAGAAATGAACGTGGTTAATATGAGCCACATAGGTAGATCGGGAGATCCATTTAACAGAATGCAACTTGATTTCATTGAGATGTCTCCTTGCAACGGATTGAAGTAAGTGCTAGTTATTGTGTGTGTGCTCTCGAAGCGGATCAAAGCTTATCAAACATGTTCGGAATGATAATCTCACTGTGGCTAAGCTACTGCTCAGGGAACTTACTCCACGTTACAGATTCCTGACTTCTTTGGAATCAGATTGAGTAACTCATTTTAATAATAAGATCATAAAGTTGTTGTGTGCAGCATGGAACATTGATCAAAAAATTGCACTGCAGTTACAAACCTGAGGCGTCTGAATTGGTGGAGCAAATGAATGGAACTCTGAAAGCTCGATTGGCAAAGGTTTATGCCCGACAGCACTAAAATGGCCTGATGCATTGCCACTAGTACTGATGAGCATGCATAGCACCCCTGACAGAACGACTGGTCTTTCCCCTCATGACGTTTTAATGTGTTGTTCGATGAGACTGCCAGCAGTGCCTGCAAATGCACTTGTGAACATAACAGATGACTTAGTGCTGGAATATTGCAAAGGTCTGGCTGATGTGGTTCGCTCTTTGTCTCATCAGGTTAAAGCAGCAACAGTTCAACCAGTTCCAGAACAGTACCACAGCCTGATGGCTGCTGGGTGGGTTTTGATTAAGAAGCAAGTGCAAAAAACTTGCCTAGAGCCAAGATGGAAAGTTCCTTTTCAAATCATCTTGGTGACAACAACAGCTGTGAAATGTGCTGGTCTTCCAAACTGGATTCATGAAAGCTGTGAGCACAAAGTTCTGTGTCCTCTTGAAAACACAGAGTCTGATCCAGCAAGAGCAAATGCTGAAGAAAGAGGTGTACGGCTTGACCAAGCTGTGAGGACAGAACCTGCGGCTGAAGCAGAAAATGTGAAAAATGGTGAAGGCACAAGAGGTCTGCGTGCAAAGAAAAGTGCAAATAAAGGTGCAGACAAAGACACAAGTAAAGGCACAGAAAAAGATGGAGACAAAAGTTCAGGAGAACAAAGTCAAAGTCAAAATCAACTGATTCTGCCAGTGCAACAAATGTCGTGAAAGTAGTTACATCCGGAAAAATAACTGTAAAAGTATACAAATGGCCTGCAGCTGCACACAAAGAGGTTGCTGATAGTTTCTCATTAGTAACAGAAGCAGTCAAAGAGTCAAATCAGAGTGAAGTTGAAGATGGTGCTGCAAGGAGAACATTATGAAAACAAGTGCCAAGTCGCAGATACTCACCTGAATGGATCAATCTCGTCAAAAATGAATGGGTGAACAAATTTATGGTCTATTGTTTTGACCATTAGAATTCAGCTGAATATTCTGGAACTTGAAATTGCATTTGAACTGAATTTTGAAATAACTTTGCCAATTAACCAACAGAGACATTACAATCTGGAAATAATAATCAGTGAACAACAGGCTGTGTTCTATTGAAAAAGAAACTTGAACTGATTGTTGACTATTTTTGCTGATTTCGAGAACTTTCTTGAAGATCACGAACTGCTGTAAATAGTCCAAAGAGACTTTGAAAGATTATTTTTTTTACTTTTGCTCACTTTTGCTTTTTATATTTTTCTTTTTTTCCTCCTCTGATTCTGTAGAAGCCATTAATCCTGGTCAGAGCAAACACAGTAGGTGTACATATGTGTGTATTGGTTTGATAGTAGTATGTATGATTGCGTACATTTTGTTGATTGCAGGAATGAGTATTTCAATAAAAGGAGAGGTTGAAACCACAGCAAATCTAGTGCTGAGAATTACAACATTTAAGCAGGATAAGTTTTATAAAGATGAGGGATTGCATCACTTAGATGACACAAATGGAGATTTATTTTCCAATGTGTATTAAAGTTTGCTCTATGAGTACGTGGACACGATGAATGTGTGTGATTGTTATGTGTGTACACAAATTCCATGGTCAGTACAAGAAGGAATCACTTATCATAGTTTACCACTAACTTACAGGATTAGTTGTAGTTTATTATTATAATGTTTAAACAACCAGGAGTACATTCAGTATTTGTATTCTAATTTCAACCTAGTTCTCTCCTGTGTTCCCATTAATCAGCATTTGAGCAGCATAAAAAGGCTAGGAACATAGACATAGTAGGAGGCTTATTTGAGCCTACACTACCTTTGGCACAGCATATGCACACAGGACTAACCTGATATGTATTCCCACACAGGTAGATAAGGGGTTAATTAACCAGGTAGATGACAGAAGAAAAGCAATGAAAGAAAGGGTAGATAAAGGAATAGTTAGCAAGAAGAAATCATTTCACAACACACCTGATACACAAAGACCCATAGCTTTAGAATATCTATATTAAGGAAAGCTTAGTATATATGGGCCACAATCAAAAGCTGACAATAAGTTTTGTAGGAACGAGTGAATGCAGACGTGTTCCTGTTCAAGAGTGTACTGGATTTTATGCTAAATGGGGAAGACCCCGCTGTACCTGTGTTTTTTACATCTATCGTAAGAACGCTTATTATAAAATGCAGAAAGGCTGGTATGGTACATGGTATTTGGCAGTGGTTTTCCTGAAAATTTACCAAGTGGACAACATTGATAATCCAGACACCTAAAATGAGATTTAAGAGCGGAGCAAGATGTTAAGAATTTACAGGAGGTATTTTGGAGCTATTATTCCATCAATGGGAGTGATCCTGAATGACATTAAGATAGGTAAGTTATCAACGATTGTAGATAAGATGTCAACTGATTTTTCAGGTGCATTGCTCCTAATGGACAAAGATTTGGTTGCTGGAAGGTCTATGATTCTTCAGAATCGCCTTGCATTAGACTTTTTTTAGCAAAAGAGGGTGGACTCTGTAAAGTTTTGAAGTCACAGCACTGCTGTACTTATATTCTGAACAACAGTAAGGAGATAAGGAGATACGTATCTAATTTGACAAGTCTGAGAACTGACTTATATGACCTAAAAGAGACAAATGTTTGGGAAACAGTAGGTGAAGGATTTTCTAAGGTAGGATTTTGGTTTGGTAACTTAGGAAATGGATTTGTGAAGATTATCCTGAAATCTTTATTGATTGTGACATTGTGCATAGTTTGTGCACTTGGATTTTACAAAGTGCACAATTTCTGGAGAAAACAGAGAGCAAAGAATAAACAAAGGAGGTAGAAATATAAATGGAGAATACATACTATCAGTCAATGAAGAGATTTAACTTTAACAATTACTGCAAGCCTAGACCAATGTGTTATCAAACTACAAGGTTTTGACTTGTCTCATTGTAAATGAAAAATGTCCCTTTTGACGGCATAGGTTGCCGTCAGAGGAGGGATTGAGAGAGATCATAATAAAGTAATAAATTAGTCACATAGAAGTAACATATGGCAACTAATAAATCTGCAGTTTGAAAGCTTAACCGAGAAAAATAGGTAGAAACTAAAATGTGCAAGTTTGAATCACAGTGAGCCATTTTGTGCCTACTAATCGTATTCTGACACCAAGTTTAACAAGAAAATATTATGCACTTTTTTTTGTGAATTATTAACCCTTTCACTGCCAGGCCTTTTCCCCCTCAGGTGCCAGGCCTTTTTTGGGCTATTTGGGGCAGTTTATAACTTTTTGTCCCCATAAGCTACCCATGCCAAATTTGCGTCCATTTTTCCAACATCCTAGGGATTCTAGAGGTACCCAGAGTTTGTGGGTTCCCCTGGAGAAAACCAAGCAATTAGCCAAAGTACAGCTAAAAAATGTTTTTTTTTAAAATGAGGAAAAAGTGCTGCAGAAGAAAGCATGTGTGTTTTTTCCCCCTGAAAATGGCATCAACAAAGGGTTTGCTGTACACCAATCACCATCTTCCCAGCTTTCAGGAACAGGCATACTTGAATCATAACCCACACTTATCAATGCCATTTTGGCATTTTGCTGGGACATGTCCATTTTTGCTATTTATTGAGCTTTTAGCCTCCTTCCAGTTAGTGACAGAAATGGGTGTGAAACCAATGCTGGATCCCGGGCAGCTAAACATTCCTGACAAAATTCTGAATTCAGCAAGGGGTAATTTCTGTATATCCTACAAGGTTTTTCTACAGAAAATAACAGCTGAAATAAAAAAAAATTGAAATTGAGGTGAAAGGAACAGCCATTTCTCTCCAAGTTTTACTCTGTAAACTGTACTCCACCGGGTGTCTAGTTTAAAAAAATGTCTGGGTTTGGTAATTTTCCCTAGAAAAGCACTTAGGTTATGTTAAAAAGACCCCTCACCTACCAACTTAGTTGGCGGCATGCTTTATTATCGGGGTCCCACTCGAGACACCTAGCATGACACAGGTATGCTTCGACGCCTCATTACAGCACAGCAGTTTTTACATTATTACCACACATACTGGTTGGATTTGGCACGAGGGTGAGTGATGGTTCAGTAGATCAAATTTTATTAACAAGAGATTTCACAAAAACGAAATGCACTGTAAATAATTGAAAGGACAAAAAACTGAACCAATGACTCACAGCTTGTGAACTGTAAAGCAGCGACAAGGCACCAACACCCACATGCCTGACACAGCAATCACACCAGCTGATGAGAGTCTGTGGACTGGCGTTTGGCTAGCAGTGTGTTGTAGTGGCCATCAGGAAGTCACTATTTACACCGCCAGCCAAATGCCACTCCACGCACACTGCCAGCCAAGCGCCGCTCCACGCTCACCGCCAGCCAAGCGCCACTCCACGCACACCAACCGCCAAGCAGCGCTCCATTTACACCCAGCAAAGCGCCACTAACTAATTATAAATAAGTACAAAACTACAAACACAAAAGCTCTCACTAAATACATGACAGTGAAAATATTTTCTTTAGGCAGCAAAAGGTAATGTTGAATGTTCTATTACATTCCATGAGAAGAGCATGTTTCAAGTTTAGCTATTTTTGTTCTAACTGCTGTGTTGCACAGGAAGATTCATGAAGGTTATGTGAAAGAATATTGGCTTAGTTTATTGTGTACCATGGAAAGAAAAGTGCATGTTGCAGATTATTTGGAAAAATTCAATATTTGAGTAGGATCAGTATAAAGTCATAGTAGAAACAATGGACATTTGCTGTGAACTTTTCAGCATAAAAAATTGGTGGTGCCATCTACAATGACTGGATGCTGAAATCAAAGCCCAGTGTGTACCCACCAGATGGACCAATCAAATGGATTTTGGCTATTTTTATTAATGAAGAACTTTGGAACTGAAGTCAGTCTCCTCCAGTTTTCTCTCCTGCTTGGAACTGTTTTAGAATTCTGTTAGAGTCTATTTTGCCTAAGAGTGCCCTCTCTCATTTCACCTCTGAGTTTCCTGATGAGTTTTCCCATCATAGTCTTAACTAACCTAACCTGTTATGTGGTTCAATACTGATGAGGCCAACTGTTTCTAAACTGCGGATCTGTCATATGTGCAGCTTGTGTTCTGCACTATCCTCATGCTGCTGTCAACTGACGCTAGGAGAAGGTGATTGTTCTTGTGGAATCATCCTGTATGCTGTCCCATGAGGAGAGGTATAACTAAATGTGGTTTCTTGTTTTTCTCTTTAAGTTAGTCACTTACACCAGCATATTTTTATCGTTAGTTACTCTAGATAGAGGTTTTCCAAATTATTTTTGCTTTTGCCTGCATGTGGTAGTCCGTTCCCACAGATTTAAGTCACAATTCTGGTTGGTGTAAGGAATGGCCCAGCTCTGAAACCTGAAATCTAAATTTGCATGAGAAATCTGTATTTTTTAAGTATTTTCTGATGTCACCTTCATGTGCTTGAAGTCTGATAATAATGTTTATATTGTGTTGTTGCTAAACTACATAAGTCATTGGGAGTGTCTAACACTATTGATGAACAGTAGGTTAAATCTTTTCAGACACTTTGGTCAGCCTATGATCTTCATGCATGTTTATAATTTAGCTTTGCACGGCATTTATGTGACAATGATTTTGGGATTGAAATAAAGCTTTGAAACTTCATTTGGTTTGGAGTTTGATTTAGTGTTGAATTATTCATGGTGTTTAATATTGTTTATTGAGTTTTGTGTTATTGATTTATGGGTTGTTTGATCTTAACTAGTGATTTCGTCATCAAGTCCAAAGATTCAGTCAACCTCTGAGGGTGTGAAATTGGGATGGTGTCCCATCCAAGTGTTTGCACTTTCTGAACCCAAGGTGGGAAGAAGACCTCCGGAGCACTCCATCACAGCCCAATTTCATAAGCCCTCTGACTGCAACATCTTTATCCAAAACATTAGTCAACACTCCCATGTTTTAAATAACAACTTGCCGTTTGGCTAGCTTTGGCAGATGATGCATATTTGTTCAAACAAAAATTACTGTTTTTGCAAAAGTTGCATTCTATAGTAGAAAACTGGAATGTTGGGAGCTCCATTGAAGCACTGATGACAATGGAGTGCTCCGGGCTTCTAATGGCTAGTAGAAGCCCGGAGCTCCAACATTCCAATGATGTTCACACAGCAACAGCTGTGAACAAAGGCCTGTAGGAAAGTACCATCTTCCTTGGCATATTATCCCCATTTTTCACATGTATGTCGGTAAGTTTTTGCCTGTATCACTGGGGTCCTGATGATCAGGACCCGAGTGCTCATAGTTTGTGGCCTAATGTGTATGTCTGTGTAGTGCCTAACTGTGTCACTGTGGCTCTGCTAACCAGAACCTCAGTGCTTATGCTCTCTCTGCTTTTAAATTTGTCACTGTAGGCCAGTGACTTCATTTACCAATTTCAATTGGCATACTGGACCCCCCTTATAAGTCCCTAGTATATGGCACCTAGGTACCCAGGGCTTTGTTGTTCCAAGAAATCCATGTGGGCTGCAGCATTTCTTTTGCCACCCACAGGGAGCTCAGACAAACCCTTACACAGGACTGCCACTGCAGCCTACGTGAAATAGTGCACACACTATTTCACAGCCATTTTCATTGCACTTAAGAAAATTATAAGTCACCTTTATGTCTAACCTTCACTTGCTGAAGGGTAGGTGCAAAGTTACTAAGTGTGAGGGCACCCTTGCACTAGCAAAAGTGCCCCCACATAGTTCAGGGCCATTTCCCTGGACTTTTTGAGTGCGGGGACGCCATTACACGCGTGCACTATATATAGGTCAATACCTATCTGTAGCTTCACAATGGTAACCCCGAATATGGCCATGTGACATGTCTAAGATCATGGAATTGTCCCCCCATTCCAAATATGGTACTGGGGAGCCAATTCCATGCATCCTGGGGGCTGCACCTTGGACCCCTAGTACTGCCAAACCAGCTCTCTGAGCACTGCAGCTACAGCTGCTGCCACCTCACAGACATGGCTCTGCCATCCTGGGGTCTGGGCAGCCCAGTCCCAGGAAGGCAGAACAAAGCATTTCCTCTGAGAGCAGGGTGTTACACCCTCTCCTTTTGGAAATAGGTGTTACAGGCTGGGGAGGGGTAGCCTCCCCCAGCCTCTGGAAATGTTTTGAAAGGCACAGGTGGTGCCCTCCTTGCATAAACCAGTCTACACCAGTTCAGGGACCCTTTCTCCCCTGTTCTGGTGGGAAACTGGACAAAGGAAATGGGAGTGACCACTCCTCTGTCCATCACCACCCCATGGGTGATGCCCAGAGCTCCTCCAGTGTGTCCCAGATTTCAGCCATCTTGCTTTGCAAGGTGTGGGGACACTCTGGAGGGCTCTGAGTGTCCAGTGCCAGCTGGTGACATCAGAGACACCTCCTGATAGGTCCATACCTGATGAGGTAGCCAATTCCCCTCTCAGGGCTATTTAGGGTCTCTCCTGTGGGTTCTCTTCAGATACTGCTTGCAAGTTTCATTCAGGAATTCTCTGCAACTACTACTTCATCCTCTGACCTCGGATCAACTGCAGCCTGCTCCAAGAAGCACTGTAACTGCAACAAAGTGTCTACAAGGGACACTTTTCTTCAGCAACCTCAGCTCCAAGTCAGCAACTGCAACAGTTTCCATTGTGTGCACGCTCTGGGGACACCCTGTCTTCATCCTGCACCAGAAGAACCAAAGTAATCTCCATTGGAGTGACGGAATCACTCCCCTGTTCCAAGCAAGCACCTTCCATGGCGACGGCCGGTACCCTGGGACTCCTCTCAGGGCAACGAGCGTGCTCCTAAGGACATAAAGGGTGGACATTATCAACATAGACTGTCCTGAGGTCCTGCTGACGCAATTTGGAGGAGGTAAGACCTTGCCTTCCCTGAGAACAATGGTACCCATGTGTTTTGTGTCTTCTTCACCTCCTGAGGCCTCTGTGCACTGTTTGCAAAATTCCTTCATGCACAGCCTGGTCCAGGTCCCCAGCACTCCACCCTGTGATGTTCAACGCGCTGAGTTGTTTTCCGGCGGCGTGGAACCTTCTTTTGTTGTGCTTCATCAACCGTGTTTTACACTGTTGTGCTGCATCAACCGTGTTTTACACCTCCTTTGTAATTCACAGTCCACTTTTTTAGTATATGGTTTGTGTTGCCCCTAGACCCATTTTCCCCTGTTGCATTCTATAGGATTTCCTACTGTTTCCATTGTTCTATGAATATTTACTTGTCTAATTTTGGTGTCTAGTGTATATATTGTGTATAATACTTACCTCCAGAAGGAGTACTGTCTCTAAGATATTTTTGATACTGTGTCACCCAAATAAATACCTTTATTTTTGGTAACACTGAGTATTGTCTTTACTTGTGTATAAGTACTGTGTAACTATAAGTGGAATTGCATGAGCTTTGCATGTCTCCTAGTTCAGCCTAAGCTGCTCTGCTATAGCTACCTCTATCAACCTAAGCTGCTAGAACACTACTACATTCACTAACAAGGGATAACTGGACCTGGTGTAAGGTGTAAGTACCCAAGGTACCCACTACAAACCAGGCCAGCCTCCTACATTGGTGGTGCAGCTGTGGAATAAGTACTTGCAATTGCTTTACCACTTTTTCACATGTGCTTTTCGCAAGAAAAGATTGCTCCAACACTTAGAGCATAAAAAATATATACCTAGAAACAATTTTCTAACTTTCTAAAAAGTTCTTTAAACTTTGAAAACATTTTTACAAAGTCTTGAAAGATTTTCTTTTGTTCTCTAAAAATCTTAGCTCTGTTATTCCACTAACTTTTAACTCACTTTCCCAAAACGTTTTCTTACAATATGCCTTCTGTAGATGCTACCCCTAGTGTTGTGAAAACAACATATGGAATCTTCACTTTAAAGGTTTGAGGGGTCTCTGTATTGAAAGAAGTTTGGGGATTGGGAAGAACCCAAATAAGGAGTTCCTCTTAAATCTTCTCCTCCAACATGACCAGGGACTCAGCACTGGTCCAGATCAGACAGGAGAAGAGGTAGAGGATAACTCCAACCAGGAAGGTTCAGAGGAGCATGATGACAGTCCTGGGGAGGGTCTTCCACAGACCTATCGGTCAGCAAGCCCCCTAGTATAACTGGTAGTGGGAAGGGTTCACACACAAGTAGGGCTCCCTTCACGCCTAGAGGCCAGGTTACTAGAGTAGCCCCTGTTAGAGATAGGTCTGACTCTGCACACTCTCATATTACCTCTGTTTCAGAGGCTTCACATAATTCTAACCCTGAGGACCAGTCCCTAGATAGGGAACTCAGAAAGCTGAGGTTAGAGGAGGCCAGATTGAAGCTAATGCAGCAGCAATTGGCCTTAGACAGGGAATCCCTGGCTGTGGAGAAAGAGAGGCAGGGTTTGGGGTTAGTTCCCCCTGGTGGCAGCAGCAGTTTTAGGAATACAAATGTTAGGGAACCTTCTTTGATTCTAGAAAGCTGCACAAAGTTGTCCCTCCTTACAAGGATGGTGATGACATCAACAAGTGGTTTGCTGTACTTGAGAGGGCCTGTAAAGTTCAGAGGGTCCCTCATGTACAGTGGGCTGCAATCCTTTGGTTATCCTTTTCTGGCAAAGGCAGAGACAGACTTCTTATTGTCAGAGAGGATTATGCAGATAATTAACAGGTTCTTAAAAATGCACTCTTGGATGGTCTAGGCGTAACCACTGAACAGTATAGACTTCAGTTCAGAGAGACCAGAAAGGAGTCATCACAGGACTGGACAGACTTTGTGGACTGTTCTGTGAAGGCCCTAGAAGGTTGGTTACATGGCAGTAAGGTGACTGATTATGAAAGCCTTTATAACCTGATTCTGAGAGAGCATATCTTGAATAATTGTGTATCTGACTTGCTGCATCAATATCTTGTGGACTCAGATCTGACCTCTCCCTAAGAACTGGGAAAGAAGGCAGACAAATGGCGCAGAACAAGGGTGAGCAGAAAAGCTCATACAGGAGGTGACAAGGATGGCAAAAAGAAGGATGGTAAGTCACACGACAAGGGTGGAGACAAAGATAAAAATTCATCAGAGCCTTCATCAGGCCCACAAAAATCCTCTAGGGGTGATGGGTCCAAATCCTCTTCTCACAAAGATAAGAAACCTTGGTGTTATATGTGAAAAGCCAAAGGCCATTGGGCAACCGATCCTCATTGTCTAAAGAAAAACACCAAACTCCCACCACCACAACTGCAACCATTAGTGCCCCTAGTAATAGCAGTGGTGGTAGGAAAAACACTACTAATAGCCAGTCAAAAGGTGTAGCTGGGCTCACCATTTGTGATGTAGTTGGGGTTGGTCTAGTTAGGGAGATCACTGAGGCTGTTTTGATCTCTGATGGTGGCACTGACCTAGCCACTTTAGTTGCTTGTCCCCTCAATATGGATAAGTACAAGCAGCTACCCCTGATTAATGGTGTTCAGGTTGAGGCCTACAGGGACACAGGTGCCACTGTCACAATGGTGATGGACAAACTGGTTGCCCCTGAGCAACACCTACTTGGTCACCAGTACCAAGTAACAGATGCCCATAGCAACACTGTAAGCCACCCCATGGCTGTTGTGAATCTCAACTGGGGGGTTACTGGTCCAAAGAAAGTTGTGGTAGCCACTGATTTACCAGTAGAATGTCTTCTAGCCAAAGGTTTGGAGGCTTCAGCTTGGGCTGAAGTGGAGTTGGAGGCCCATGCAACAATGCTGGGCATTCCAGGGCACATCTTTGCTCTTGCCAGGGCTCAGGCCAAGAAGCAAAGAGGACTGGGAAACTTGGATCCTGGAACAACGGACCAAGTGCTCCCAAAAACTAGAGGTAAGAAGGGCAAACCCTTGTCCACTATCCCTCCCTCCACAGATGATTCCCCTTTTGAGGAAGAAGAATTCTTTCCCTGTGCAGAACCTACACCAGAGGAGCTGGAACCTGATACAGCTGAGCTTTTGGTTGCAGGGGGGCCTGCCAGGGAAGAACTGAGTGTGGCACAGAAGACCTGTCCCACATTGGAGGGCCTCAGACAGCAAGCTGTCAAGCAGCAAAATGGTGATGTCACTGACACACACAGAGTTTACTGGGAGAATAATCTCCTTTATACTGAAGCAAGGGACCCTAAACCTGGTGCGTTCCACCAGGAGACTGGTCATCCCCCTTCAGTACAGGGAATTCCTCCTAACTCTGGCTCATGACATCCCATTAGCTGGGCATTTAGGCCAGAGTAAAACATGGGACAGACTTGTTCCACATTTTTACTGGCCCCATATGTCAGAAGACACAAAGGAGTTTTGTCGCTCCTGTGTCACCTGCCAAGCCAGTGTCAAGACTGGTGGCACCCCAAAGACCCCCTTAATGCCACTACCAGTGGTTGGGGTACCCTTTGAAAGAGTAGGGGTTGATATTGTTGTCCCCCTTGACCCTCCAACAGCTTCAGGCAATAGGTTTATCCTTGTGGTTGTGGACCATGCCACAAGGTACCCAGAAGCTATCACCTTAAGGACCACTACAGCTCCTGCAGTGGCAAAGGCCCTCCTGGGAATCTTTTCCAGAGTGGGCTTCCCTAAGGAAGTGGTGTCAGACAGAGGTAGTAACTTCATGTCTGCATACATAAAAGCAATGTGGAAGGAGTGTGGTATTACATACAAGTTCACCGCCCCTTATCATCCACAAACTAATGGACTGTTTGAGAGGTTTAATAAAACTCTCAAAGGTATGATTATGGGACTCTCTGAAAAACTCAGAAGGAGATGGGATGTCCTATTACCATGCCTCCTTTTCGCCTACATGGAGGTACCCCAAAAAGAAGTGGGCTACAGCCCCTTTGAACTCTTCTTTGGTCACCCTGTGAGGGTCCACGTACTCTTGTTAAGGAGGGTTGGGAACAACCTTTAAAAGCTCCAAAACAGGAAATAGTGGACTATATACTTGGCCTGAGAAGTAGGATGGCTGCGTACATGAAAAAGGCCAGCAAAAGCCTTCAGGCCAGCCAAGAGCTCCAAAAGCAATGGTCTGACCAGAAGGCTGTCCTGACAGAGTACCACCCAGGGCAGAGGGTGTAGGTATTGGAGCCTGTGGCCCCAAGAGCACTCCAGGACAAATGGAGTGGACCCCATCTAATTGTAGAGAAAAGAAGTGAGGTCACCTACTTGGTGGAGCTGGGCACTGCCAGAAGCCCCCTTAGGGTGCTTCATGTCAATCACCTAAAGCCGTACTATGACAGGGCTAACTTAACCCTGCTCATGGCTACAGATGAGGGACAGGAAGAAGAGAGTGACCCTCTCCCTGATCTCTTCTCCACCACTGAAACTGATGGTTTAGTGGAGGAAGTGGTTCTGGCAGACTGCCTTACTGCTGAGCAGAAGGAAGACTGTAAAAATCTCCTAGATCAGTTTTCGGAACTCTTCTCACTCACACCTGGTACAACTACTTGGTGTGAACATACAATTGAAACTGGAGACAGTTTACCTGTCAAAAGTAAAATTTACAGGCAACCTGACCATGTCAGAGATTGCATAAAAGCTGAAGTTCAGAAAATCTTAGACCTTGGAGTTTTTGAGCCTTCTGATAGCCCCTGGGATAGCCCAGTGGTGCTTGTCCCCAAGCCTCATAACAAAGAAGGAAAGAGAGAAATGTGGTTTTGTGTGGACTATAGGGGTCTCAATACAGTAACCAAAACAGATGCTCACCCTATACCCAGGGCAGATGTGCTAATAGATACACTAGCACCTGCCAAGTATCTAAGCACTTTTAACTTGACTGCATGGTATTGGCAGATCAAAATGTCAGAAGATGCTAAAGCAAAACCTGCATTTTCTACCATAGGAGGGCATTATCACCATACAGTGATGCACTTTGGTTTGAAAAATGCACCTGCCACTTTTCAGAGACTGGTGAATACAATCCTCCAAGGTTTGGAAGCTTTTAGTGCAGCATATTTGGACGATATTGCTGCCTTCAGCTCCACCTGGGATAATCACCTGGTCCACCTCTGGAAAGTTTTGGAGGCCCTGCAAAAGGCAGGCCTAACTATCAAGGCTTCAAAGTGCCAGATAGGGCAGGGGAAAGTGGTTTATCTGGGCCACCTGCTAGGTGGGGAACAGATTGCACCACTTCAGGGGAAGTTTCAGACCATTACGGACTGGGCTCCCCCTACAACTCAGACCCAGGTCAGAGCCTTCTTAGGTCTCACTGGGTATTACAGGAGGTTCATTAAGAACTATGGCTCCATTGCAGCACATCTTAATGACCTCACCAGTTAGAAAATGCCTAAAAAGGTATCATGGACAGCAAGCTGTCAAAAAGCTTTTGAGGAGCTGAAGCAGGCAATATGCTCTGCACCTGTGTTGAAGAGCCCAAACTACTCCAAAACAATAATTGTCCAAACAGATGCTTCTGAATTAGGGGTAGGGGCTGTACTATCACAACTTAACTCAGACGGCGAGGATCAACCTGTTGCTTTTATTAGCAGGAGGTTGACTCCAAGAGAAAAGCGTTGGTCTGCCATAGAGAGGGAGGCCTTTGCTGTGGTCTGGGCTCTGAAAAAGCTGAGACCCTACTTGTTTGGGACTCACTTTATTGTTCAGACTGACCACAAACCTGAATTATGGCTTAAACAAATGAAAGGTGAAAACCCTAAATTGTTGAGGTGGTCCATCTCCCTACAGGGAATGGACTATACAGTGGAACATAGACCTGGAGTACCCACTCCAATGCAGATGGACTCTCCAGATATTTCCACTTAGACAATGAAGACTCATCTGGGCAAGGTTAGCCTGATTGTCCCTCGTTTGGGGGGGGGGGGGGTTGTGTAGGAAAGTACCATCTTCCTTGGCATGTTACCCCAATTTTTCACATGTATGTCACTATGTTTGTGCCTGTCTCACTGGGATCCTGCTGGTGGGGACCCCAATGCTCATAGTTTGTGGCCTAATGTGTGTGCCTGTGTAGTGCCTAACTATGTCACTGAGGCTCTGCTAACCAGAACCTTAGTGCTTATGCTCTCTCTGCTTTTAAATTTGTCACTGTAGGCCAGTGACTTCATTTACCAATTTGAATTGGCATACTGGACCCCCCTTATAAGTCCTTAGTATATGCTACCTAGGTACCCAGGGCATTGGTGTTCCAGGAGATCCATATAGGCTGCAGCATTTCTTTTGCAACCCATAGGGAGCTCACACAAACCCTTACACAGTACTGCCACTGCAGCCTGCGTGAAACAGTGCGCACACACTATTTCACAGCCATTTCCCCTGCACTGAAGTAACTTATAAGTCACCTATATGTCTAACCTTCACTTGTTGAACGTTAGGTGCAAAGTTACTAAGTGTGAGGGCACCCTTCCACTAGAAAAGGTGCCCCCACATAGTTCAGGCCCATTTCTCCAGACTTTGTGATTGGGGGACGCCATTACACGCATGCACTACATATAGGTCAATACCTATATGTAGCTTCACAATGATAACGCCGAATATGGCCATGTAACATGTCTAAGATCATGGAATTGTCCCCCGTTCCAAATGTGGTATTGGGGAGCCAATTCCATGCCAAAATCCCCAAAACGAGGTGTAGAAACTTGCAGTACTTTACTCCTACTTTTCTGGGCTCTGGGGTGGGGTAATTTACTTACCTTTACTGTATTCTTACTCTGCCAGTGATTCTGCACACACTACACTTGTCAAAGGGGGAACTTGTGATTCACATTCCACTTTTTTAGTATATGGTTTGTGTTGCCCCTTGACCTATTTTCTCCCATTGCATTCTATAGGATTCCCTACTGTTTGCATTGTTCTATGAATATTTACTCATCTAATTTTGGTGTCTAGTGTATATATTGTGTATAATACTTACCTCCAGAAGGAGTATTGTCTCCAAGATATTTTTGGCACTGTGTCACCCAAATAAATACCTTTATTTTTGGTAACACTGAGTATTGTCTTTACTTCTGTATAAGTACTGTGTAACTATAAGTGGTATTGCATGAGCTTTGCATGTCTCCTAGTTCAGCCTAAGCTGCTCTGCTATAGCTACCTATATCAGCCTAAGCTGCTGGAACACTACTACATTCACTAACAAGGGATAACTGGACCTGATGTAAGGTGTAAGTACCCAAGGTACCCACTACAAACCAGGCCATCCTCCTACAAGGTCTCACGGAGCCTGCGAGGATTTCAGTCCCCTTTGGGTCCGTGAGGCCTTTGTTTTGTTTATTAGAACATTCTGGCCTCTAGTGGTGGAATGTTCTAATAGCCTTATAGCTCTTCGGAGCTGTGTAGCCAGTTATTAAAATTCCGCTCCCTTGTTAAAGGGCCTCACCTTTGGCTCGGGCCTTTCACGCTCGAAAGGACCATTAATGGCCGATATAGGCCACTACCATGGGCTATAAGTCTATACGAAAACAACTGCATGAAAAGTTTTACTGTAGGAGGTTATTCAGCCCCGTACCCACTAAAAATATGTTTTCCTTCATAGGCAATCTTTACTATGCCTTACACAAAAGTGTTCAGCTAAATTGGTGCATATTACCACCTTTGGGTGGGCCAGTAATGCCCTGAACTGGATTTTCCTAAAGAACTGAAACCTACCCATCGTCCTAGGTTTTACCATTGACCAGCCCCTTTTGCATTTAAGAAAGCCTGTGTGTAATGTTTTAACAAACATGCACCTCTAAGCAACTAAGAACCACAGAGCAAGTGGGCCTGTGCAATAGTGGCTACAACTGTGATCACTGTGTTGTGTGCTCAGCCATTACATACTGCTAATCTTTCAAGTATGACACTGGCAAATGGCTTCACACAAGGCATTGCTCCAAAAATGTAACTTACTACACTGGACGTTCCAATTGTAAAATATGAAGAAGAACATTACATCAGTCCTGCATCACGTATACATTGATAAAAACACCATTGGCAGATGTTTAAGTTTTGAAGAAATATAAACAGCAATATAAATGAAATTAACCCCCTTCTTGCTGAGGATGGAACAATTCTGTCCTCAGCCATGGTGCTCCTGTGCTGAGCACAGAACCATTCCGTTCTCAGCACATGAGCAAGAAATTCCTCTGCTGTGGGCACCAGAGGCACTTCCTTTCTGCCAAAACAGCCTCCGGAGGTGAGGAACAACTTCCCCACCTCCGACGCTGTTTTTTGGTTTTCGGGGAAATTACAATCAGTGCATGCGGTGCACTGGTGTCATTTCTCAGAAAACAAAAGTGAAATGAGGCGATTAGCTCATCTTACTTTCTCTGCATCGGTGCTCTTGGGGCTATCTCAGCCCTCCAGCACCACTCCAGATGGAAGAGGTACTGTTGGAAAGGGGAGAATCTCCCCTTTCTAATGACACCCCTCCCCAGTAGATCCCTGGTTGGGGATTGTCACAGGAGGGTGATCCCCAAGCCCCCAAGCAGGGATCCACCAACTAGACACCATGGAGGGGAGAGCAGCTCCTTGGGCAAGAACTTAAGCTTCCCTGTTGCACTTGGGCCAGTTCAATCTTTCTACTCCCTTGGAGGGCAGATGGAAGCAGTAGCCCCCTATCTGCCCCCCCACGGGGACAGAAACCCTTCTAGGCACCAGGGATTTTTTTGTTAATATGTAGGGCTTGGAGCTGCCCAAAATAAATAGAAACAGACTTTCTTCTCCCCAGGGGAAGATGGGGTAATTACCCCTGATATGTCCTCCCCGCTGGTGGGCGGGTAGAAAACCCATTAGACACCAGCGTATTTTTTTAAATAAAAGAGTGGTGGAGACTTCTCACATTGGGTAAGGCCATGTCTCCACTATATATATAAATGGGGACAAAAGTATTTCTGTCCCTCCCCCCCAGGGGGGCAGTAGCCCTGATCTGTCCCTCCTCCAGAGGGCAGAAATCTCACTCAGCACCAGAGATTTTGTTTGAGTACGTATGGGGTAGGGGCTGCCCAAAATAGGTAGGCCAATGCCCCTACCACTCCCAAACACAAATGGGCACAGTCTTTCTGCCGCCCTGGGAGGCAGATGGGGGTGATTACCCCTGATAAGACCCCCTAGGGGGGCAGAAAGCCCACCAGACACTATGGATTATTCCTTGTTAGTATAGGGGTGGGAGCTGCCCAGAATGGGCATGGCAATGCACCCACCCCCCAAACAAAGGCCACAGTCTTTTTATTCACCTGGGGGACAGATGAGGATTATTACCCCTGATCTGCTCCCTTGGTGGGGCAGAGGCAGAAAGCCCTCTAGACACTAGCCATGCCCCCACCCCAAATTAATAGGGATAAAGTATTTCTGCCCCTTTGGAGGGGGACAGTTGTATTAATTTCCCCGATGTGCCCCATGCGGAGCATACAGCTCACTAGATGCCAGGGAATTAAAAAAATGAGGGTGGGTTATGCCCCCCACCCCAACTGTTGGGTGTAACAGTCTTTCTGTTCTGTCCCTGCGGACTAAAGAATCTCCTCCCAATGGCAAGCAAGAGGACATTTGACGCTTTTGGGTTTTGATTTTACATATTGGCCAAGAGAGCTTGACTAACTCAAAAGATCATCTCACGTGCAAAGGTGAACAGCTGCACTTTTTGGACTTGGGTATGCTACCAGACATAGGCCCTCATTACAACCTTGGCAGACGGCAGAGGCTGCCCGCCAAGGTTGGACCGCCGAGCGGCCACCTATGCAGCCGTAATCCCGCCTGCCGTTTTACAACATCCCCGCTCGGCTGGCGGGCGGAAACAGAGTTTCTGCCCGCCGGCACATCAGGGATGTCGGCCGAAACACTGGAACCGGCTCCTAATGGAGCTGGTGGTGTTGCAGCCGTGCAACGGGTTGCGCTTTTTACTGTCTGCTGTGCAGACAGTGAAAAGAGGGTGGGGCTGTGCCAGGGGGCCCCTGCACTGCCCATGCCAAGTGCATGGGCAGTGCAGGTGCCCCCAGGGGCCCCGCGATTCCCCTTTCTGCCATCCTTTCCATGGCGGTCTCTACCGCCATGGACAGGCTGGCGGGAAGGGGAGTCATAACCCCCTGGCAGATTAAAACCGCCGGGACAACCATGGCGGGAAACCGCCGGTCCCGGCGGTGCGAGCAGATTGTACCGCCAGCCTGTTGGCGGTACAATCGCCAAAGCAACCCTGGCGGTCTTTCACCGCCAGGGTTGTAATGAGGCCCATAGACACTTCTGGAAACTAAACATCTGGGGAAGTCCCACCTTGCCAGAGTCCAAAAACGAAGGTGCCCCCATGCAAAAACAAGTAAGTTTGTGAAAGATAATTTTGATGTTTCCACAAATTGTTTTGTGCCCTTGCCTGTTGGAGGCACTTGGCCTACCCTACAAGTGAGGTAGCATTTTTATTGCACGACGTAGGGGAATGCTGGATGGTAGGAAATTTGTGGCTCCCCTCAGATTCCAGAACTTTCCAGCATAAAAATGTGACGAAAATGTGTTTTTAGATGAATTTTGAGGTTTACAAGGGATTCTGGGTAACAGAACCTGGTGAGAGCCACACAAGTCACCCCAACCCGGATTCCCCTGGGTGTCTAATTTTCACAAGTGTACAGGTGCTAGCTGAGCTAGGGCCAAAAATCCATAGCTAGGTACATTGCAAAAAAAGGTCGAAAAATGTGATGGGTCCACATTGCGTTTTGGGACGTTTCCCGCTGTGGGCACCAGGCCTACCCACACAAGTAAGGTACCATTATTATTGGAAGACTTGGGGGAATGCTGGGTGGAAGGAAGTTTGTGGCTCCCCTCAGATTCCAGAACTTCCCCCATCAGAGAAATGAGAGGGAAATGTGTTTTGTTAGGGAAATTGTGAGGTTTGCAAGGGATTCTAGGTAAGCACCTTGTAGGAGCCACACAAGTCACCCCATCCTGGATTACCCTAGGTGTCTAGTTTTAAAAAATGTACAGGTTTGCTAGGTTTCCCATGGTGCTGGTTGAGCTAGAATCCAAAATCCGCAGCTATGCACACTGCAAAAAAGGATCAGTTTTGGGTGGAAAAATGTGCTGTGTCCACATTGCGTTTTGGGCCGCTTCAGTCGCTGGCACTAGGTCTACCCACACAAGTGAGGTATCATTTTTATCAGGAAACTTAGAGCAACACATAGTAGTAGAACAAATATTATTACCTATTGTCTTTCTTTGGATTAGTACCTTCCAAATGTAAAAGTATGTAAGAAAGAAGACATTTTGAGAAATGGCCTCTAATTCACATGATAGTATAGGTACCTCCAGATTCAGAGATGTGCAAATAACCACTGCTTCTAAGTTCCATATCTTGTACCCATTCCAGAAATACATAGATTTCCCTGACACCTGTTTTTTACTCTTTATATTTTACCACATGAATCACAGTATACCCAGTACACAATCAAAAACTATTGCAAGGTGCAGCTCAGTTACTGGATCTGGGTACCGTTAGCAACACAAAAGGATGATGGACACAATGCTGAAACTTTACAGCCACCCACACCTAGTCACAGATTGTTCTTTTATTCACCATGCCACCCCAGTTTGGACCCAGCCATATGCAAATCAGTCCTGACCATGTTCCCCCTGGGAACAGTGCAGCCTAAACTGCCAAGCCAGGTCCTGCCTGGACCAGAAACAAGTATCCTAGAACCAGTTTCACTGAACCACCTTTCATCAGCCAGGCTAGCTTGAATCTAGGGTAACAGTAAGCAAGAGACTCTCATCTGGGCATATCTTTCCCACTTAGGGCAACTTTAGCATAAACAGAGTGTTAAAACTTTTCATCCCCTCGCCCCCAGTCACAGATCTGAGTTTAATCCATTGTTTTTTGCTCACCATGCCACCCCAGTTCGGACCCAGCCATATGCAAATAAGTTGTGACCCTGGTCCACCTGGGAACAGTCCAGCCCGATCTGCAAGCCAGATCCACCCTGGACCAGAAACAAGCTTCCTGGGACCGGTTTCAAGGTACCACCCTTTATCAGCTAGGTTAGCTTGAATCCAATGGCACAGTGAGCAAGGGACCCATGTCTGGGGGTGCCCTTCCACTTAGGGCAACTTTAGCAACACAAATGGATGATGGGCAGAGTGCTGAAACTTTTCAACTACTCACCCTCAGTCACAGATCTGGGTTTAACCCATTGTTCTTTTGCTCACTATGCCACCCCAGTTTGGACCCAGCCATAAGCAAATCAGTCTTGACCCTGTTCCCCATGGAAGCATTCCAGCCCAATCTATCAAGCCAGGTCCTCCCTGGACCAGAAACAAGTATCCTAGAACCAGTTTCACTGAATCACCATTCATCAGCCAGGCTAGCTTGAATCCAGGGTTACAGTAAGCAAGAGACTCTCATCTGGGCATATCTTTCCCACTTAGGGCAACTTTAGCAACACAAAAGGATGATAAACAGAGTGTTAAAGCTTTTCATCCACTCGCCCCCAGTCACAGATCAGGGTTTAATCCATCGTTCTTTGGCTCACCATGCCACTCTAGTTTGGACCCAGCCATAGGCAAATCAGTCTTGAACCTGTTCCCCCGTGAACAGCCCAGCCCAAACTGCCAAGCCAGGTCCTCCCTGTACTGGAAACAAACATCCTGAGACAGGTATCACCCTTCATCAGCCCGGCTAGCTTGAATCCAGTGGCAAAGTGAGCAAGGGGCCCATGTCTGGGTATACCCTTCCTACTTATGGCATCTTTAGCAACACAAAAGGATGATGGACAGAGTGCTGCCAACTGTCCAACTTTGGTGGAGGTAAGATCTTGCCTCCCCACGCACGACAGTACCTCCGTGCACAGCATCTTTTGCAGCTTCCAAGGTTTGTTGTCATCCTTCTTCAGTTGGAAGAGAGGATTGTCGGGACAACTTCAGTCCACCACCCATGATGCAGGATCCACACAGCTCAGCAGGAGAGGGGATCCACACAGCCGGTCGTCGTTACATTTGGTGCCTGCAGAAGCAGGGGATTGGCTCCTTCACCCCCTGGAGATTCCTTGTTCCTCCTGATGCAGGCTGAAGACGGGCTGTCATCACAGGATGCACAACCAGGGAAATGTTGCAATTGCTGTAAGAAGCAGGAGATACAATGTTGCAGGAGGCATCTTGCTTCTTTATTGCAGCTTGTAGGTTCCTGAAGAGTCCAGATGCAGTTTATTTGGTCAGAAATGAAAGTGGAGGATGCAGAGGACTCCTGCTGGAGTCTTGCAATCTGAATCTGAGGAACCACCCAAAGGAGAGACCCTAAATAGCCCTAGCTAGGTAAGCACCTATCAGGGGAGGGCTCTGACATCACCTTTTGGCACTGGCCACTCAAATACTCCCAGAGTTCCCTGCCAACCTTGAATCCAAGATGGCAAACCCCAGGGATCCTCTGGAGGAGCTCTGAGCACCACCACTGGGGTGGTGATGGACAGGGAGTGGTCACTCCCCTTTCCTTTGTCTAGTTTCGCACCAGAGCAGGGACTGAGGGTCCATGAATTGGTGTAGACTGGTTTATGAAAGGAGGGCACGAGGTGTGCCCTTCAAAGCATTTTCAGTGGCTTGGAGAGGCTACCCCTCCCAAGTCTGCAACACCTATTTTCAAAGGGAGAGGGTGTAACACCCGTCACCCAAAGGAAATCCTTTGTTCTGCCTTCCTGGGCTTAAGCCTTACGAGCAACAGGAGGGCAGAAACCTATCTGGGAGGTGGCAGCAGCTAGGGCTGCTTGGAAACCGTCAGAAGGCTGAAATGGCAATACTAGGGGTCCTCTAAGGAGCTCGCAGAGTGCATGGAATCATAAAACCAATGCTTGCAAAAGCCTTGGGGTATAATTCCAACATGCTTGATACCAAACATGCCTATGTTCAGATTTACCATTATGTAGCTGGACATAGGTAGTGACCTATGTCCAGTACACATGTAAAATGGCGTCCCCGCACTCACGAAGTCCGGGAAAATGGGCCAGTAGTTTGTGGGGCACCTCTGCTAGTGCTGGGGTGCCCTCCCCTCACACACAGGTACTATGCACGCTGTCCTCTCGGCTGGAAGGCCTGCCTTAGGGGTGACTTATAAGTGACCTGGTGCATTGAAAACAGCAGTGAAAGGGTGTTTGCACCTTTTCACGCAGCCTGCAATGACAGTCCTGCAGAAGCCTTTGCATGGTCTCCCTATGGGTGGCAAAATATATGCTGCAGCCTATAAGGATCCCCTGGAACTCCAATGCCCTGGGTACCTAGGTACCATATACTAGGGACTTATTAGGGGGCATCAGTATGCCAATTGTGGGTGAAATACAGACTTTTGGGAGAGCCAGCATAATCACTGGGGTCCTGGTTAACACGATCCCAGTGAACACAGTAAAACACACTGACATCAGGACGAAAATGGGGGTAACCATGCCAAGAAAGAAGGGTCTTTCCTACACACACCCCCCCAAACAAGGGACATTAAGGCTAACCTTGCCCAGATGAGTCTTCATTGTCTAAGTGGAAATATCTGGAGAGTCCGTCTACACTGGAGTGGTTACTCCCAGGTCTATGTTCCACTGTAAAGTCCATACCCTGTAGGTAAATGGACCACCTCAACAATTTGGGGTTTTCTCCTTTCATCTGTTTAAGCAATAAGAGAGCTTTGTGGTCTGTCTGAACAATGAAGTGAGCACCATAAAGGTATGATCTTAGCTTCTTCAAGGCCCAGACCACAGAGAAGGCCTCCCTCTCTATGGCTGACTAACACTTTTCTCTGGGGGTCAACCTTCTGCTAATAAAAGCTACTGGTTGATCCTGGCCCTCTGTATTAACTTCTGAGAGAACCAACCCAACCCCCATCACTGAAGCATCAGTCTGACCTATGAACTTCTTGGAGTAGTTTGGGCTCTTTAGAATAGGTGCAGAGCTCATGATCTGTTTAAGTTCCCCAAAAGCCTTTTGACAGCTAGCTGTCCCTAATACCTTCTTAGGCATTCTCTTGGAGGTGAGGTCATTAAGAGGGGCAACAATGGAGCCATAGTTCTTAATGAACATCCTGTAATACCCAGTGAGACCTAAAAAGTAGTGGATGAATCTGTTCCCCACCTATTAGGTGTCTTAGATGAACCACTTTTCCCCTTCCCTATCTGGCACTTGGCAGCCTTGATAGTAAGGCCTGCTTTCCTCAGGGCCTCCAAAACCTTCCATAGGTGAACCAGGTGGTCACCCCAGGTAGAGCTAAAGACAGCTATATCTACTAGATATGCTACAGTGCAGGCTTCCAGACCTTGGAGGACTGTATTTACCATCCTCTGAAAAGTGTTAGGTGCATTTTCAAACCAAAAGGCATTACTGTGAATGGCTAGTGCCCTCCAATAGTTGAACATGCTGTCTTTGGTTTAGCATCTCCTGGCAACTTAATCGGCCAATAGCCTGAAGTAAGGTCAAAAGTGCTGAGATACTTGGCAGATGCTCATCTGCCCTGTGGATTGGATGAGCATCTGTCTTGGTTACTGTATTGAGTTCCGTATAGTCAACACAAAACCTCATCTCTCTTTCCCCATTCTTAGAGTGTGGTTTTGGTACCAGCACCACTGGGCTAGCCCAGGGGCTATCTGAGTACTCAATGACTCACAGGTCAAGCAGCTTTTCACCTCTGCCTTGATGCAATCCCTTACATGATCAGGTTCCTGTAAATTTTACATTTGACAGGCAGACTGTCCCCTATACCAATGGTGTGTTCACACCATGTGGTTTGACCAGGTGTAAGGGAAAACAGTCCTGAGAACTGTCCCAGGAAATGTCTGCAGTCTTCCTTTTGAGACTGAGAAAGGCAATCTGCTAAGACCACCCCCTCAACTGAACCATCTGCTACAGAATTTAAAAAGAAGTCAGGGAGAGAGTCACTCTCATCTTCCTGTCTCTCTTCACTGACAATGAGCAGGTTTAAGTCAGCCCTGTCATAGTAGGGTTTTAAGTGGTTCAAATGAAGTACTCTGAGAGGAATTCTTAGAGTGCCTATGTCTACTAAATAAATGACCTCACCCTTTTTTTCCACTATGATGTTTGGTCCACTCCATTTGTCTTGGAGTGCTCTTGGTGCCACTGGCTCCAGGACCCACACTTTTTGCCCTGGTTGGTACACAGGCAGGACAGCTTTCTGGTCATGCCATTGCTTTTGAAATTTGTGGCTTGTCTGAAGGTTTTTACTGCCATTCTTCATATAGACAGCCATCCTTGATCAGAGGCCATTGCATAGTCCACCATATCTTGTTTAGGGGGCTTCAAGGGTTGCTCCCAACCCTCCTTCAGAAAATGCTAATGGACCCCTAACAGGGTGACCATAGAGGTATTCAAACGGGCTGTAGCCCACTCCTTTTTGGGGTACCTCACTGTAGGCAAAGAGGAGGCATGGTAACAGGATATCCCATCTCCTCCTGGGTTTTTCAGAGAGTCCCATTATCATTCCTTTGAGTGTTTTATCGAAACTCTCAACCAACCCATTTGTTTGGGGATGGTAAGGTTTGTATATGACACCACGCTCTTTCCACATTGCTTTTAAGTATGCAGACATGAAGTTGCTACCCCTTTCTGATTCAACCTCTTTTGGGAAACCCACCCTGGAAAAAATTCCCAGTAGAGCTTTGGCCACTGTATGTGCTGTAGTGGTCCTAAGAGGTATGGCTTCCGGATACCTGGTAGCATGGTCCACCACCACCAGTATGATATGTTTCCAGAAGCTGTGGGAGGGTCAAGGGGCCAATACTGTCAACCCCTACCCTTTCAAAGGGTACCCCAACAACTGGCAGTGGAATTAAAGGGGCATTTGGAGTGCCACCTGTCTAGCCATTGGCTTGACAAGTGACACAGGAGAGACAAAACTCCTTTGTGTCTTCTGACATGTGGGACCAGTGAAAGTGAGGGACCAGTCTGTCCCAAATTTTGCTTTGCCCCAAATGACCAGCAAGGGGAATGTCGTGCCAAAGTCAACAAAATCTCTCTGTATTGCAGAGAGATGACCAATCTTCTGGTGTCACCAGGTTTGTGCTCCCTTGGCTCTGAATACATGAGATTGTTTTACCAGCACAGCCTGTGGGTGCCACTGACACCCCCTGCTTCTTCTTTGACAGCTTGCTGTCTCAAACTCACAAGTGTGAAGCACATATGCTGTGCCACACTTCCCTGGCAGACCCCCCTGTGCCTAAGAATTCAGCTGCGCCGGCTTGAAGTTCTTCAGGTGTAGGTTCTGTCTAAGGAGTTGATTCCTCCTCTTTAAAGGGGGATCATCAGTAGGGACGGATAAGGGATCATTTCTTGCACTTCCTAGCCCTGCTTTTGGAAAGCTCTTGGTCCATATTTTCAGGATCCAAGTTTCCCTGTTCCCTTTGCATTTTGGCCTGAGCTCTTGAAGCAAAGATATGCCCTGGAATGCAAAGCATGGCTGCATGGGTCTCCAACTCTACCTCAGCCCAAGCTGAAGTCTCCAAGTAAGTCGTTCCCTAGTAGACACCCTACATGTAGGTCTGTGGGCACTATAACTTTTTTTAGGACCAGTAACCCCAGTTGAAACCAACACCTGCCATGGGGTGGCTCACAGTATTGTTGTGGGCATCAGTCACTTGTTACACGTGACCAAGTTGCTCAGGGGGCACCAGTTTTTCAGCCACCATGGTGACACTGGCACCTGTGTTCCTGTAGGCCTCAACCTGAACACCATTTATTAGGGGTTGTTGCTTGTACGTATCCCTATTAGGGGGACACTCAACAAGGGTGGCACGGTCAATGCCACCATCAGCGACTAAAACAGCCTCAGTGGATTTCCTAACGAAACCAACCCCCAATACATTTCCCAGAGTGAGCCCTGCTACACCCTTGGACTGAGTATTTGTAGTATTATTTTTCCCTCCACCACTGCTACTGTTAGGGGCACTAGTTGTGGCAGTGGGGATAGTGGTGGTGGGAGGTTTGATGTATTTCTTAGGGCAAGAGCTGTTTCATGCCCTATGGCCTTTGTTTCTACAAATATAGCACAGAGGCTTTTTATTCTGATTATGATGAGAAGAGGATTTAGACCCACCCACAGAAGAGTTTTGTGGGCCCGATGAAGACTCTTTACTTTTATCTTTGTCCCCACCTTTGTTATTAGACTTACCATCCTTCTCCTTGTCTTTGTCCCCCCCTGTATGAGCTTTTCCGCTCTCTCTTATTCTGACCCATTTGTCTGCCTTCTTTCCCAGGTCTTGGGGAGAGGTCAGATCTGAGTCTACCAAGTACTGGTGCAACAAGTCAGACACACAATTATTCAAACTATGCTCTCTCATGAATAGCTTATACAAGCCCTCACAATCAGACACTTGGCTGCCATGTAACCAGCCTTCTAAAGCTTTAACAGAACAGTCCACAAAGTCAACCCAATCCTGTGAGGCCTCTTTTCTGGTCTCCCTAAACTTGATTCTGTATTGTTCAGTGGTGAGACCAAAACCATCTAAGAGTGCTGTTTTTAAAATATTTTAATTGTCTGCATCTTCCTCTCTGACAGTGAGAAGTCTATTCCCCCCCTTGTCAGAGAAGGACAACCAGAGAAGAGCAGCCCACTGCCTTTGAGGGACCCTCTGAACTTTACAGGCCCTCTCAAGTGCAGTAAACCACTCATGGATGTCATCGCCCACCTTGTATGGGGAACAATTTTGTGCACATTTCTGTAATCCAAGGAGTCCTCCTTGACTCTACAATTCCTGAAACTTGAGCTGTTGCTGCTGCTTCAATTGGGTACTAACCCCAGCCCCTGCCTTTCCCTCTCCACTGAAGAGGCCTCCCTATCTAGGGCTAGCTGTTGCTCTTGCAGCCTCAGCCTGGTGTCCTCCAGCCTCAGTTTCCTGAGCTCTCTCTCTATGGAGTCATCCCCTGGTATTGTACAGTGTGACTCCTCAGACACTGAAGTGACATGAGAGTGGGCAGAAGTGGATCTTTCCCTAGTCTTAGTGACCCTAGCTACTTGTCCTCTGGGTGTAAAGAGAGCTGTATCTGTGTGACTTCCCCTCCCACTGCCAGCTACACTAGTTGGTCTGCTAGGAACTGTAAGATCCTTTGAAGAACCCTACCCTGGGCCGAGAAGATTATCCTCTAACTCAATGGGATTAGAGCCTCCTTCTTCCTCCTAATCCTGACTACCAGCATGTTCTTGGTCATCCTGGAGGAGGAGGCTCAAGAGCAGACTCTAGTTAGAGTGTTTCCCCATGTCTAGCTTCCTCTCTGAACACAGCCTCTTAAATTCAGTGAAGGTCAGGCCCTCATAAGGCGAGTCCATTTCCTCGGAGCTAGGTCCAGCTGCAGACATGGTGTTTGCTGGGATGGTGCAGGGTGTACCTAACCTACCCAACCTCTAGTCTCTCAAAAAGAAGTTTAGAGCAAGGGCTATGCCTATACCCTATCTTGCATAAACTTTAGAGACTAGATTCCTGCACTAGGTAATATGTATGTTTCTATGTATGGAGTAGTCTTTCCTGTGGAAAGCACTAGGTGACTAAGTGATAAGGCAATTGCACGTACTTATCCCACCGCTGCACCACCAATGTGGGAGGCTGGCCCGGTGTGTGTGGGCACCTATGGTACTCACACCTTATGCCAGGTCCAGTTATCCCTTATTAGTGTAGTGTAGGCAGTGTCTAGAAGCCAGGCTCTCTAGAGGTAGCTGTGGATGAAAAGCCAAGGCTTATCTAGGAGGCATGCAAAGCTCATGCAATACCACTGTAGTCACACAGTACTCACACACATGAAAGAAAATACTCAGTGTTACAAAAATAAAGGTACTTTATTTTTTTGACACAAATATCAAAAATACCATAGACACTGTACTCCCTTAGGGGGTAAGTAATACACAAATTATATACACTAGTATGCAGAAATAGGCATAAAAAGTTAGAAAACAGTGCAATTAGTGAAAATCGCAATAGTTAGAAATGGGCCTGGGGGAGCACAAATCATATACTAAGAAAGTGGAATGCAAAAGTCAGTTCCCCATCTAGGCAAGTGTAGTGTGTAGAGGGGAGCTGGGAGTACTAGGAAAGACCAAGAGTAAGTACCACAACCTACCCGAGTGACCAGGAAAACAGGAGTAATTCACAGTAAGTTTCCCAGATCACACACAGAAACGAGAAGAATAATTATGCAAAACCCAGAAGAGACTGCAAGACACTTGTTCCTGGACAAGAAGAGCTGTGGAACAAGGGGACCAGGTGCAAGAAGCAGAGAAGAGTCCAGGAAGACCAGGAGCTCTTGCTAACCCGGATGAAGGTGCAAAAGGAGAATCACCAGCGGAGAAGAAAAGGAAGGACTGCACCCAAGGAGACGAAGTCGGGTTCCTGGAGGGTGCAAGTGATGTCCCACGCCAGATGGAGGATTGCAGTCAGGTTTGCGTTGTCAGAGTCCTCCAACAAGCCTTGACACTTGCAAAGATCACAGTTAGCAGAAAATTGTGCTGCTGGGGACCAGGAAGGACCAGGTGGACTATACCCAGGAGGGAGAGTCAGAGGGGGCCCTCAGTGACACAGAGAGCCCACAGAACACCACGCAGCACACACCGGAGTCCCAAAGGACAGGGACAAGAATGTTGCAGAAGAGGCCCACACAGCACCACGACAAAGGTTCCCATGCCGCTGGAGAACCACTCAGGAAGCTGTGCGCGGCAGTGTAGAGTGCTGGGGGCTGGAGCTTCAAGATTCTTGAAGATCTTGGAAAAAGGATGACAACAAGCCTTGGCAGCTGCAAAAGATGCGGTGCATGGAGGTACTTTACCCCAAGGGAGATTCCTTCTTCCTTCTGATGCAGGCTGAAGACGGGCTGTCCTCAGAGGATGCCCAACCAGGGAAATGTTGCAGTTGCTGGAAGGAGCAGGAGATACAATCTTGCAGGTTGGCGTCTTGCCTCTTTGTTGCAGCTTGTAGGTTCCTGAAGAGAGATGCAGTTTCTTTGGTCAGAAGGCAATTGGAGGATGCAGAGGATTCCTGCTGGAGTCTTGCAATCCGAATCTGAGGAACCACCCAAAGAAGAGACTCTAAATAGCCCTGAAAAGGGTATTGGTCACCTATCCAGGTAAGCACCTATCAGGGGAGGGTTCTGATGTCACCTGCTGGCACTGGCCCCTCAAATACTCCCAGAGTTCCCTGCCACCCTTGAATCCAAGATGGCAAACCCCAGAGACCCTATGGAGGAGCTCTGAGCTCCACCCCTAGGGTGGTAATGGACAGGGGAGTAGTCACTCCCCTTCCTTTGTCCAGTTTCACCCCAGAGCAGGGACTGGGAGTCCCTGAACCGTTGTAGACTGGTTTATGCAAGGAGGGCACCAAATGTGCCTTTCAAAGCATTTCCAGAGGTTTGGGGAGGTTACCCCCCCAAGCCTGTAACACCTATTTCAAAAGAGAGACGGTGTAACACCCCTCTCCCAAAGGAAATCCTTTGTTCTGCCTTCCTGAGCTTGAGCTTCACAAGCAACCTGGGAGGTGGCAGCAACTGGGGCTGTCTGGAAACCTTCAAAAGGCTGAAATGGCAATACTGGGGTTCCTCTAAGAAGTGCCCAGATTGCATGGAATCATAAACCAATGCTTTCAAAAACCTTGGGGTATGATTCCAACATGTTTGATACCAAACATGCCTATGCTTAGAGTTACCATTATGTAGCTGGACATAGGTAGTAATCTATGTTCAGTATACTCGTAAAATGGCGTCCCCGCACTCACAAAGTCTGGGAAAATGGGCCTGGAGTTCGTACGGGGAACTCTGGTAGTGCCGGGTGTCCTCCCCTCACACACAGGTACTTTGCACCCTGCCCTCTGTACTGGAAGGCCTGCCATAAGGGTGACTTATAAGTGACCTGGTGCAGTGGGAATGGGAGTGAAAGGGTGCTTGCACCTTTTCATGCAGGCTGCAATGGCAGTCCTGCAGAAGCCTTCGTATGGGCTTGCTATGGGTGACAAAATGTATGCTGCAGCCCATAGGGATCCCCTGGAACCCTAATGCCCTGGGTACCTAGGTACCATATACTAGGGACGTATAAGGGGGCACCTGTATGCTAATTGTGGGTGAAATACAGACTTTTGGGAGAAAGAGCATAATCACTGGGATTCTGGTTAGCAGGAGCCAAATGAACACAGTCAAACACACTGAAATTAGCCAGAAAATGGGGGTAACCATGCCAAGAAAGAGGGGACTTTCCTACAATGCCATTTGCAGGGGGAAAAAAACAGATGCTTGCTTATGCAGCATTTTTCCCATTTTTCCCAAAACCCCAAAATCTAGCTATATTTTGGTTAGTTTCTGGGTCCCCTCCAGGGTAATCCACAAACCCTGGGTGCCTTTAGAACCCCCAGGATGCTGCAAAAGAGGGAAGCAAATTTGGCAGGGATACCTTATGTGGAAAAAAGTATAGCGGAGCGTAAGCACAAACTACCCGGAATAGCTTAAAAAGGGCTCAGCACTGAAGGGGAAAAGGCCTAGCAGCAAAAGGGCTAAATGATACTGCAATTGGTAAATGTTATACTATTCCAAAGGAGAGTCTAACCTTAATATTATGTTGTTCTCCAAGGAGAATAAGTAATTTTAGAAAACTGATTATGTCCCTAAACTACTGAGTAAAACTTGCCATGATGGCAAGGTATGTTTCAGTTCACATCCGATCTGCCATCAACAGCCCACCACTTTGCTCTGTCTAGTCTTTTTGTAGATTGCTTTCACCATCAGGATAGTAGACACATTAAAACAGGTCTGCCTAATCACTTCCAGTAATAATAACCATTGCCAGGTGATATACTGTCACCTAGAAGTGCAAGTATGTATAGTTTTAGGTGACCTCAGGTCACCCAGAATTCAATATGTGCTTGACAAGTTTTTAAACAAGGAACATTATTTGTGCTCCTGGAAAACTAACCAATAAGGTACCTTACAGAGATAGGGGAGAAAACTCATACATACGTTGGTAAGGCGACCTGCACTAAGGTCTTTTACACATCATCCCTTCTCTCCTCCAAAGCCAGGCGCGCTAACTTCAGGTTCCTCTCCTCCCGCCCATCTCTAAGCTCATCAGGCATCAAGGAACGAGAGGTAGCTCTGCTTCTTACATTGGACCCAGCAAGGGACTCCCTATCACTGGGGCCTTCCCTGTCAACTGGCGTCCCCGCCTGTTCATTCTCACCTTCCTGGTCAGTCTCTTCACCACCCTCAAGGGATGAGTCCTGGAAGCCCTCCCATTGGGAATTCTCACTACACTCAGGATCCTCTGAGTACCACCTAAGAACACTCTTCCCTTGGGTATATGTCACAAACCTTTCAAAGAAATTCAGAGATCTCCTGAGGTCCCTGCTCACTGGCAGTCCTCTCTCTCTACAGTACCCCTCTAATTCCTCCTGCGTGTAAAATGGCTGGTCCTCTAGGTTAAGGGTTGGCCCCATTTTAAAAAGGTATAGTAAACACAAGTGTGACAACCCAAATACCCAAGTGTAAGAAATTAAAACAGATAAAATGACTAATGAGAGAAAGTTAAAAGAACCAAAACTTGTGATGGTCTAAATGCAATTTTTGTGGTGCAATAATGAGTCACAATGGTATTGTGCAAGTGCAAGTCCTATCAGCACCGCTGACAACCAATCTAGAAATGGGGTTTCTGGTTGGCTAGGGTATGCACCTAAGCCAGGCAGAACCCACCCACTCTAGTCAGGGCAAGGAAGTTACACATCTAAGATAACCCCTACTCACCCCCTTGGTAGCTTGGCACGAGCAGTCAGGCTTATCCCAAAGGCAACGTGTAAAGCATTTGCACAACACACACAACACACATGACACACTATCCCCACCACAAAGGAAACACAACACCAAGTTAAATAAAAATAAACTGTATTGTACACAACATCATTAGAGGAAACCCAACATGTCAGTAATACCCTGCTACCCAAGCAGTTGTCAGAACATTACACAGTACTGTAATTCTGCAGAAATCAGCAGTAGTCACATATAACACACAGGATACCTATTATTCTGAAACATAAGCAGTAGTCAGGACAATGTTACTGAAGAAATGCACTTGTCATAAAAATATCATAAATACCCATACCATGAACATTAGGAAATACATGGCAAGTCATAAACATGGATTAGCATATATGCCCGTAGCAGGAACATTTGCAAAACATAGCAAATTATGAGGAACTCATCATCAGAAATGCCCATAAAAGGAGCATCAGAGAGCTCTAGGGTATGTCAAGGAAAACAGATGATCATTGCACTGCTACAAAAACAGCCTCATGAATGCACCCCAGACAACAGCAGGTGTGCACATAAAAACATATGGTCCTTGTATTGCTGCAAAGACAACCTTATGAGTGCACCCTACGCCCATATTTGTAAAAGGAGCGGTAATCCCAACCTAAGAGGTAACATACAGGAGCTCTGGTGCTCCGAGCACTGGAGGACACAGACGGGCCCTCAGCAGGACAGGGCCTCTGTTGAGCCCCCGGTGCCCCGCGATCCCTCACATATGCCAGGGAGGAGGGGACAACCAAGAAAGCCTGCACCAATGCAGGAGGTGACCCTACTCCTCACACGGGGACAACCTTCCCAAACAAGAGGCTCCTGTCTTGGGGGGGGCACAATCCTGCGCTCCCGCCCAGCCGTACATCTTCTCACTGCAGTCAGGGGTGGGAGACAGGTGACCTGGGTCACCCTTCCGAGGGACAGAGGGAGGCCTTGTCTCCTCCTGCAACTTGAAAGGAAGGGGTGCACACCAGGGAACCTCCTGGGCCCAGCGCCTCACTTCTCTCCACAGTCTGGCTTGCCAGCACACGATTCTGGTGCGCAAGCTCCTCCGGTCTGTTGTCCTGGGCCGCGGCGGTGATAGCACTGTGGCAGGTGCCTGCTTGTGCCCTGGGGCGCTCTTCGTAGCGTGCTCCATCCCGGGGGTACCATCCAGAGTGTAGGCGCTCTGGATTCTAGGCGCTCTAGATTACACTTCCTCGCGCCCAGGGGCATATTTCCCAGCGCCACTTCGATGCGCTCAATATCTATGAACGCTCGGGTTGCTGCGGTGATCCTCCTCATCCAGAGGAAATAAAGAGAGCGCTCTCACAACGCTTTAGCGATTTAAGTCGAGGTTTAGGCGCTCTCAAGGCGCTCAGCAATCAAGGTAGAGTGCTCACCAGGCACCATGCCCCCCCAGAAAGAGAGCAAGAGCAGCACTACTCATGTGCTGCCAGCAGGCAGTTGCAGGGGTCGGGGTCAGGGACCACAGCACCCGGCCTCCAGGGGCACAAAAGATGGAGCACTGGACAGCAGGGCCCAGCAGCAGGCCAGCACGAATGGGATGCAGACAGTGGCAGTTCCTCAAAGTGACCAAGCAGGTCAGCATAGCAGTAGCAGTCCAAGGCGGATCCTGGTGAGTCCCTCCAGCAGCATTCTGTGTCCAGTTAGCATGTTAAAAGTCCAGAGTGTCTCAAAGTGTTCCCATATTGTGGGGAAAAATCCCTTGTACTTATACTCAGTTTTGCAGTGGGTTAACAAAGAAGGGTAGAGGAGGTTCCAGACAGTTACAGCTGGTTCTGGGAGTGCCCCTCTCTCCTCCAGCACAGGCTCCAAACATCAGTTGGGGTAAACAACCCTTTTGTATGAGGCCAGGGCACAGCCTTTACAGATGCATGTGTGCCCCACCTCTCTCTTTTCTCAGCCCAGGAAGACCATTCAAAATGCAGATGCACCTCTGGGACACCTCCACCCTACCTATGTACAGGCTGTCTGAAAAGTGTGCACAAAACCCAACTGTCACTCTGCCCAGACATGAATTGAAGTCAAGCTGCAAAACACCAGTCATAAGCACATTTCTGTAATATGAATAACAAATCCACTTACACCAGGAGACAGCATGTCTCACTACCATTACAACCATACCAAACATTCCTACGCTACCCCTCATACATGAGACAATACGGCCCTAGACATAAGGCAGGGCATTTCCAATGCAATCCTATGAGAGGGCAGCACTCACAGCAGTGAGAAACCAAATAGGCTGTTTCCTATTACCAGGACAGCCCACTCTACTAGGCAAATGTCCTGCCTTCTACATACACAGCACCCTGCCCATCATAGGGCTAGCTAGGTCCTACCTTAGGGGTGACTTACATGTAGTAAAAGGGGAGTTCTGGCCTGGAAAGTAAATTTAGATGCCAGGTCCCTGTGGCATAAAACTGCACACCAAGGCCCTGCACTAGCAGGCCTATGACAGATTTGAAAGGCCATTTCAGTGGGAGGCGCAAGCAGCACTGCAGGCCCACTAGTAGCATTTAATTTACTGGCCCTGGGTATAGAGATACCACTGTACAAGGGACTTACAGGTAAATTAAATATGCCAGTTAGATATAAGCCAATCATACCAACTTTAGAAGGGAGAGCACCTGCACTTAAAGTGCTCAGAGTCCTACAGCCAACAGAGAGAGAAAAGAATAGGAGGAAGAAGGCAAAAAGTCTGGGGATGAACCTGAAAACAGGGCCAGGTCCAACATGGTTTGATTGGAATATACCTGATTGGCATATTTATTTACAAGTAAGTCCCTTGTAGGTTGGTATAACATATACCCAGGGCCTGTAAATGAAATGCTACCAGTGGGTCTGAAACACTTATTGTGCCACAAACGTATGTAGCACCTTAAAACATGTCCCAGGCCTGCCATTGCAGCCTGAAGGCAATGCCATACTGCAATGACAACTTGGCATTTGAAACCCCTGGCCAAGCCTTAAACTCCCCTGTTATTGTATATAAGCCACCCCTAAGGTAGGCCCTAAGTAGCCCATAGGACAAAGTGTTATGTAATTAAAAGGTAGGACATGTACATGTTAGTTTTTCATGTCCTAGAAGTAAAAAACTACCAAATGTGTTTTCTCCCTACTGAGAGGCCAACCCCTCCCATAAGCTAACATTGGGGATTCCTTAGCAAAATTAATAAGTTGTAATTCCTGAACCAGAGGTGACAGATATATCATGTTTGATACCTATGAACTTGTAGTGATAAACCCTCTTTAATGGTAAAGTTGGATTTATCATCACTAGTTTGAAAATGCCACTTTAAAAAAGGTGACATTTTCTTGCCCTTAGCCCTCTGTGCTCGCAATTTGCAATGCAGAACGGTGTCTCAGACACCGTCTGCGAGTCGGCATGGGGTCGCAAAGACCCACCTCATTAATATTAATGAGGTGGGTCGCAATTTGCGCTCCATAGCGACTATGGGCACTCACTGACATGGAGGCCTGCTGTAGTCAGCAGACCTCCATGTCCATGACTGCTTGCTAATAAAGCAGTTTTTTTTTTTCAAGTGTAGCCCGTTTTCCTTAAAGGAAAACGAGCTGCACTTAAAAAAGAAATCCGAAACCTTTTGTTTCGGTATTTTTTCAGGGCAGGTAGTGGTCCCTTGGACCACTACCTGCCCTGAAAAAATATTTTGGGGTCCATTCACAAAGGGGAAGGGGTCCCATGGGGACCCCTTCCAATTTGCGAGTGGGTTACCATCCACTTCAAGTGGATGGTAACTGCGACTCCATTTGCGACCGCATATGCGGTCGCAAATGGAATTGCATACCACTGCGAGTCGCAAATAGGAAGGGAACACCCCTTCCTATTTGCGAGTCGGAAATGCATTTTGCGAGTCGGTCCCGACATTTCTGCATAGCAAACTGCTTGCTACATCTGGCCCTTTGTGAATTCACCCCAGACAGTTACACAATAGGGGGATTAGCAGAGCAGAGCCTAAATGGGCCATTAACTGACTTGATGAGGGGCCAGAGCTAAGCACAGCCCCACTTGCAATTAAATAGTCTGGGCTTTGCCACCACACAATAATCTTAGCAAACCTGTATTGTCAGTGCAGCCAGCTAGGAGTCAGGGAAGGGAGGGCAGGAAATTCCTGGAAATTCAGAGAACCTTTCTGGAAACTTCACCCAACTTCTAGGAGCAGGGCACCAGGGTATTAAATTAGAGTTCTCAGACCTGTTCCTCAGTTCACTACTGGACCTGCAAAAGGACTCTCAGAGAACTGCCTGCTGCTGTGATCTGCTGTGCACTCTACCAGACTGCTGCTGTACCTGGAAGGACTGCTTTGCTGCCTGGAGCCTGCTTAAATCTTTCTGAGGCAAGCCCTGCAATAAAGTCATGCGTCACCACCTGCACCCAGGACTCCAGAAGTGACATCAAGGACTAGTTTAGCTGGTCTCCTGTTGTAGGCCACAGGGACATTACTGGCTCTCACCACCATAAACCTGCACCAAAACCTGACCTGAGTGAGTCTTGGACCCTCAAGGGGCGCCATACATTCCTTGACCCTTGATTGTGGTGCTAAAGGTGTTCAGGTGGCAATTTTCCAAAACTTAGGACTTGCTATCTTGAACCTTAAACTTTACAAAATCAGAACTCTGGATCTACTAATTGGATTTTCACTTTTTTGTGTCAAAAGCTTTATTAAAATGTTCTCTATTTTTCTACATTGTTTCAGGATTTTTATTGTGTTGTGTTGCTGTTCGTGCACTGCATAAATCCTTAACACATTGCCTCTAAGTTTAGCCTGACTGCTTTTTCTGCCAATCTACCCAGGGTTAAGCACAGGTTAAATCAATGACTTTTTGAGGTTCACACTGCAAGGGATTGTGGCTGTTGCTTGACCAAGGTTCACACCCCAGTCAACCAACAACTCAATTTCTCACAACATCTATTTCAAAGGGACAACCAGCTATCATGTTTTCTTGAAGGGAAACAGAATTGAAGAGGCTGGATACATCATTGAAAGATTTTTGTTTGTTTTGGTCAAATTTTAAATAAATCACCATTGCCACCACCAGCTTAGAAAGCCTCCTGAATCATATTTCCGACTTTCCTTCCCTCAATGCCAAAGCCCTCAATACTTGGGTATGGGTGTGGGAGCTGCTGAATCACCCCCAGATAACCTTGAAGGAGCTCAATTGACAATAAAGTGGCCTTTGCCTATATGCAAGCAACATGTTTTTTTCTTTTAACATAGTGGTTACTTTTCCTCTCTCTGACTCAGAAGTGAAGATATTGTGTAACTTGACCCTCATGACACTCTTGGTGGGATACAGGAGAACTTGAAAGGAAGTATGTCAATTTATTATGCACACATGTTAATACAAACATGTGCTTAGTGTTCACACTAAACTTTTGAAGTATTTAAAAAAGTAACATTGAAACAAGGCACGGCTCAATGAGAGCCCATGGTATTTGAGGTGGTAATACTGTGGAGTAATATTTACTTGTATGGCAATAACACATTTTCCTGTGTTGCGAGCGCAGACTATTTCATCACAATAATTGTCAAGTTGCACCTGACAGAAGAACTGTGAGATTTTTACACAGGTTGAAATCCTAATGCAAACAGAAATTGCAGGACAATAACCTACACCACATTTTAGCCATATATTTGTTAATATTGAATCCCAAAATCCTCTAATGGCGTTAAATAGGAATCCTTCATTAAGTACATCTTCTTCTTAAGTAGCATTGGGATTTTTAACAGTCCTATGGCTTTAGTTAGTTGATGTCATTGACCTGCACCCTCACTCTCAAAAGAGCTGCATCACCCTTGCCTAATTCACAAAATGCTGCATTTATAAGGCCTGTCCTTTACAGGAAGATCGAAATAAATGTTAGCATGATGCAATAGAATATCTATAGGACCATGCAGTGGCCTCATGGACCTTTATGTGTGCCTGCTAATGCAAAAAACACATTCTAAAAGTGGAAGGTGTCCCTTATAGACACCTTTTACTTTGCAAATGTACACTATACCTATGTGAGTGTTGGTATACAATTAATGGCTTGGAACTGCAAAGCAGCAAACTAATGATACAAATCCTTGTGACTCACATGTAGGAGTAAGAGTGGTGCATTGTACATTGTGGCGTGGGCATTATGAGTTACGAATTCAATTGTGGCTTGTTAATGTACCTTTAATACAATGCAAATGTGGGGTTTGTACTTTCAAAGCCTGTAGATTTCCACATGTCAGCCTTGCAATCATTATTTTTTAGTACATTTGGACCTTAGATAGCTTCTTTTTAGGGCACTTAACAGCAGCTACTTCTCGGATGAGTGTGCTGGTACACTTTTCTTGTTAGATATGACTAATCTATCCTGTCGCCAGGCAATGTTTAATTTGCTTTCCTCGGGCTAGGCATCACTACACATTGGCCACTTTTGCTAGTTTAGTGAGAATGAGGCTACTTTTTTAATAGTTCATGTGTATTATCTGATCCAAATTCAATTTTCAACACTCTGCACAGTAGTCACAATGATTACAGCTATAAGAATAGATTTTTTTGATGGTTTGACATTTACCCTGCACTGATGTAAAAAATAATTGATTGTGAAATGATCGTTCCTAATGATGATCCTTTGCACATTTTAGTTTTGGGACCAAAAGTGGGCAACCAAATGTGATTTTGCCATTTCAAGTTACAATTTAATTACACTTTAGTTTTGAAAACAATACTTGCTTTTATTTATTTTTTTGTTTTTCTGAATATTTTATGGAAAAATCCAGTGATCATGTTTGGCCACAAAATGAAATATGGCAATGGAGTTTTTATGGTTACCTCACTCAATACTGGTGTAGCTTAGGTGTTCACATGCAGAATCTCTAGGTCACAAATACAAATTTTTGTATATTTTCTGTTAGAATGTTCCTTGCTTTAATTGATAAAATTATAGAGTAGATTCAAATGTATGGATTAGACCCTACATTACATCCAACGTCCTGGTGTAGAATTGTTTTAAGTTTATATTTTTGTGCACTAATAATAGTAAAGTGTGATATGGAATTTTACTCATGATCTTGCATAAGCAGAGTAGATTAATATAGTTACAATTGAAACACATTTTATGATATATTAATGTTATTAATGTTTTTTAGTTAGAACACATTTATGTATAGATCTCCATTTTGAACAAAATTGATGCCTTCTGTCACTCACTCCTTCTTCCCCCCTGCACTCATCTTCTCTCCACAGATTCTGTAGAGTACAACCAAACGACATGTAGTAGTTTATGATTATGTTGTTTATATTGCATTTTAAGAACTTTTCCCTGTTCCTTATAACTTGTCACTGTGATCACTAGTCTATTCACTGGGAGAAATTCCTATGATCTAAATGTTTCATATTTGGGTGAAAATCTCCAGATGACATTACCAAAGAGGGAATTGAATGAGTTTTGTAGATATGGGATGGTCCCTATCTGTTAAGGTAACGTTGTGTATTATTCTTGCATTCTGATTTGCTAAAGAAAAGATACTTTTGCTCACACCATGATAATTCTGCTGTATTTGTAATCTACTATGCAAGAATTGTGTATAGGAACCCCTGGATTTTGGGGTTAAGCTAGTGATTTTCTTGAGCTTTGCTATGTTGCTGGGGATGCTGCCCAATTTTCTTCTAATTTTGCTGTTCATTGAGACTTAAATTATTTTCAGATTTTAATATATAATATATAACTTGCATCTGAGAATCTTCACGGCATTGATTCTGTCCCCCTTAATTTTTAATTTATGTAATAAAACTTTTTATCTTCTCATTAATCTAGAACTCAATAATTGAGTGACCAAGGTTATTTAATGAACTATTTTTACTCTGCTAATTGATGTTCTGGGAGGTGTTTTAACGTGGGGACACATTGCCTTTTGAAGTTGAGGATTAACATCTTTTTCAATCCAGCAAACTACAGGCAAACTGATTGAGGTAAATTTTAGGAGAGTCAAATTTTGGAGTACAGTTTTGCTTCCACAAATCTTAATAGCAGACAATGGTTGCACATTAAAGAGCACCTCCTTTTTTGCTTAGATTCCATTGTCCCTTTATGCCTGGCCAAAAGAGATAGTGGATTTTCTGGCAAAGTTTCCGGTGCTGAAATGTTGCCAAGAAGTTTGACTTGCAATTTCATTCCTGAATGATTTGAAGTGTAAATATGAAGAAGGTGATATGAATTTGTGAGTGTGAGTCTTGTGTGGGGTTTGCGATGTGCTGCTGAAGTTTGGGATTGTGTGATGAAATACAATGCTGTATTTGAAATGTTTAGTATTGTGACATTAATTTTGGGATCAATTGGAGGTTGGATTGCTGTTGTGATGATGTATTATTCCATTTGTAAATCTTTTATAAAAAATTGTTTTTATTATTGCTTGGTTTGGTTATCAGATTAATTGAAATTCAAAATCTTGAGATATCATGGTTTACTTTTCTGCATAAGGTAGTGTGCAGTGAGAGGAGCAGCAAGCACACAGATAGGGATTTCTCAATTAATAAGTTTTCCTTTTCAGTGCTTGGTGTTTAATCTGGTTGATGTGCTTTACTCTTAGACACACCGGAGTAAATGTACTTGCAAGGGTAGATTTCCTCTGGAAGGGAGTTTATTGAGTGTGAATTGTGGTTTAGAAATGGTACTCTGAATTGTGCTGTTCCTGATGCTTACCTCTACAGACTGTAAAATTTGCCTCAGGTTAACTTGCTGATCTCTGTGCTATTTAGGTTGGACAGACAAGGTTTATTTTGTGTAAAATTAAGTGAGAAAGGTTTTGGCACTGGTGTTCTCATTCACAAGTACCTTGCACAGTGATTGGTCAGTCAGTCGAGGAGATGCACTGGGACTGGTGAAATGTGATTCATTGGTGGTTGCTGAAAGAGCCGTACTGGGATTGTTTTTTGTTTGCTAGTTTGTTTTTTAGATTGGTTTGAGGAAATATAATGGGTGCTGTGCTGAAAAAGCCTAGGATTTCTGCTGTACCTTCTACTGAGAAACATAAATTACCTGTTGAGGGAATACCTGCATAAAAAATGATGCCAGACATTGGGTTTTATACAGGTACCTTAATTTCAGAATGGCATTACCATACCACTTTTGATAAAGACTTACAGTTTCCTTTAGAAGGTACCTTTAACATTTGAAAGCTGGATTCCTTAGACAACCAATGAACAAAAGAAAGCTGTTGCATAGACCTACACAGTTTGAGGCATTACACAAACTGGATAGGATAGCTAAAGAGAAGGAAAGAAAGAAAATGACAAAGCAAGTGAATGTTTTGTTTAGTAGTTTGAATATGTGGGATCAACAAGACAAATGTTAGAGGGAGGATATGATACAGGATGCATGTTTTCTCTGCAATAGTTGAACAAACTGAAGACATAAAGGCAAATAAGCAGGGAAAAAAACAAAAACATTATTCAGATAAAGAGGATATATTTTTTAATGGTCCTTTGGATTCAGACCTTCCTCTGTATACTGATACGGCACAGTGTTCTGTGTGAACGACTCACCTGAATTCCGGGTGTTCCAATGGGGAGCAGACAATTCCCCAATCCTGATGAGGACTGACGTGATCATGAAGAAGAGTACATTGCTCTATCGCAAGTCCTAAAGGGGAAGGAGGTTTTGAGAAGAGAAAAAGAAAAAATACCAGCTTCTGCTTTGTGGACTACAGAATCGGACTGCTTGATCCTGGACTGCGTGTTGTGTTGGGTGTCAGGACTTCTGATTTCTCAAAATACTAAGGCCCATATATATACTTTTTTAGCACCTCATTTGCGTAATTTTTTTACGCAAAAACAGCGCAAACTTACAAAATGCAATTGTATTTTGTGAGTTTGCGCCGATTTTGCGTCAAAAATCGATGCATATGCGGCACTTAAAAAGTATAAATATGGGCCTAAGTTTGTGGTTTTGAGGATTCTGGGCTGCAAAATAATAACTTCATTAATACATTGAACTGACATAAACTATGGTGGAATTAAACATTGCATAATGTCAGTTACTGTTGACACATTGTGCATATGTTTCTATAAGGCTGAAAAAGCCTCTTCCTCTTTTTACAATACTTTCAGTGTCTCTGAAGCAATGTCCAAGCTCAAAAACAATCAACTTGACTAAAGGGCTTCTTTGTGCTCTTGTGTAACCTCTTGCCAATACTAGTTTTGATACACTTCCTCTATTTCAGATCTCCTAATTCTCAGGGAGCGCTTGTTACAGGAAATACGTCTTTCCTTACTGTCTGTTTAGCAGTACTTTGGATTCCCATCCAACCAATAAATCATGCTAGTTCTTATTACCAAAAGTTATTTAATAGACTTATTTTTTCTAGTTTAACAGAAATACTGGATTGTCTGCAGAAGATATAGGAGGAGAGCCACGACTCTGCAGGAGGCCGACCAGAGGGGGAGGATTGTCGGAGCTCAACTGAAGGCTGTCTGGAGGACGAGAAATGCTGGAACTCGACTGGAAGCAGGTCGGAGAACAAGGAACACAGAGACTCGACTGGAGACAGGCTGGAGGACAAGGATCTTAACTTGCACTGGAACTCAACTGGAGGCAGGCTGGAGGACAAGGAACTTGACTTGACTGGAAACAGGTGAGCAGAGCAACAGGTATGAAGCCAAGCAGGGCCTCAGAGTCACAAGCATCCTTAAATAATCAAATGTGCACATGTGCCTTTTGGCAATTGATTGCATCTTAAGGAAATGAGCAATTATTCTCTTGATTGTGGCACTGTAGCCGGGTGGACGGCTCCCCGGCTCCAGTCCGTGCCGATCACGGATCGGAAGAGCACTTGACAGGTCCCAAAACAGAAACGGCTATTGAAAGCGGGAATCCGGTCATCCGGATTCCCATCGACTCACCTGGGGGGACACTTGACTCACGGCACCGGAAGAGAGGAAAGTCGTCGGAGACGGGAACCCGGATATCCGGGTTCCCGAGAGGGTAAAAAGTGAAGAAGGACTATGCGCGCAGTGCATAGAGGAGGAAGACGCCGAAAGGGGAAGCACGGAGAGCGTAAATAGAGAGGACAGCAAAGAAGAGGAGAAGAACAGTAATCCAAACCTTTGGAGCACAGAACCAGGACACCCTTGAGAGACTCCCACAGAGGGACAGGCTAGTCCCGAGAGGCCGGAACTCCGCCACGTTAATGGAGGGACGTGGCTAAAGCAGGTACGGTCCTGCATAAAGACTAAATTACTGCTCATGGTTGGAAGGGAGGAGGGCGGAGGAGAGGGGTAGATGGAGGAGGAGAAAAGAAGAAAAGGGAGTTTAAATAGGGGAAAATCACAATCTAAAGGAAAACAAACCACTGAGCACGGGGATAAAGTGATGCATGGAATTGTAATGAAGATTGTGTTCACAGAGGTGTAGAGACGAGTACCTATCGCCCTCTCAATTAAACCCTGCTTCCTTTTCCTTTGCTTTTCTTCTCTTGGGAGAAGATATTTTTACCACCTACCCACTCTCTCTCTCTCTCTCTCACTCTCTCTCCCTCTCTCTCGCTCTACACACCGCCTCCCTGCATGTTAAAAAAAATACCAGCATCCGTACGGAGACACTACCTGCCTTTCGTTCCTCTTTTTTCGGTCCTCCTGACAATATCACCGCCGGGGAAACCATCTACAACCGCCAGGAAAATCTGAGAGAGAGAAGGAACAGAGGAGAGCAATCACCATAAAACTTGCAGATAGAGACTGTTATACAGATACTATCGGAAATACAATAAAATCACATATAATCACCCTTTATCTGAGTGTCGTTTTACTCCCTATCGCCAACCCCATGGCCACAGGCACATATTCAATACAGATCACATTGTGAAGAGCACATGTTTTGGTGGTTACAGTTGGAGCAGGTGGAAAGGCAGTCGGTTGCTTGTCAAGAAAATGAGCGATTATCCTCCTGAAAGTGGCACCTGTTCAATACAGATCACTTCATGAAGCGCACATGCTTTGGCAGCTACAGTTGGCACAGGTTTAGCAGGCGGCATACAATGTGCATAATCAAAAAGCATTGGTTATAATAAATGAGAAATTTAACAAGCATTGGTTATTGCAAACTTGATATTCAGGGATGTAATGAATATACCCAAATAAGTCTGAATGTTGCAAGCAACAGCACATCACTGTAATCAAGCTCTTGGATGTGCTAGTGTACTCTCAACACACAGGGAACTGGTGGTGGGTGTGCACCAGAAAGGGGTGCAGCAGGGAAAAGTACATTAGTACATATACAGAGCCCACCTACAGCTGTGGTTGTTAGTATAATAGTGAGTGCCCATCTAAAATTGCAGTGCCAGCATTACCAAGCACTAGTAGTAGAGAGGAGAACCTAGTTGTTTCTCAAAATCAATCAACCTATTATGACAGTGGTGGTTTAAGAGACTTCAAATGAAATAATTATTAATGTTGGCCTTCTCAAAATGTAATTTAGAGAAATGTTACAATGTACAATTGATTTAAATAGGTTATTGTCAGTGTCATACATGTGGTTGAAATGAGATATTTGATCAAAGAAGCAGCCAGATGTGCAAAAGAAGCAAATGACAAATTAGAAGAACTAGCTGATGAATGTGAACTTGAAATTAGTAAGGTCAAGAATGAGAAAAAGAATTACAAAATGGATTTGTCTCATAATGAAATAAAGAAATTGGGTTTGATGACATTAGGAGCTCATCTGAAAGACTTAGGGCCTGATTTAGAACTCAGCGGACTTGTTACTCCACCACAACGGTGACGGATAGCCCATTCGCAGAAATCTAAATCCCACAGAGCATAATGGTATTTAGATTAAACAGGATATCCATCACCATTATGATGGAGTAACATGTCCACCGAGTTCTAATTCAGAACCTTAATGAGAAGGAGTGATTTGAAGAAATACAGGGAAAAATGGAAAAGGGAGACAACAAGCACAAAAAAGCTAAGGAATTAGGAACAAGGTGAAGAGATCAGTTAGTGATTGGGAAGTGGGATCAGGAACAGTTTTGGAATGTCCATTTAGAGAAGTACATGGGGTGAAATCTGCCATGAATGAGAGCTGATCCTTTAGCTACACATTTTCCAATACTGTGAGAAGAGCCTAAAAGGTGGTAAAAGGAGGTTTATAAGCTGATACCAATTTCAAATATGCTGTGGACTGGCTTGAATTCACTATTTGAGATTGTCATTCCCAGGGAATTGTGGTCTGAGAATAAGGTTGCAGTTGCTTGCCCAACGTAAGAACCAGTTGTAGTTGTTCCTAACTGACAATGCTCCTTCTGAGGAGATAGCTAATAAACATAGTCTGGTGATCGAACATTTGAAAAAAAAGGTGCCAGAAGAAAATATTAATTGAGCAAACATTTTGGCAACTTTATAGTGCTGAAAGAATCAGTACATTCTTATTATGAGAAGCTCATACAGATCTTCAAGAGGTACAGTGGAGTTGATGATCCTGAAAAAGATGGTGTTAGTGGTTTGGTTTCTATTATGGGTCTGTCCAGAATGAAGTAATCATATATAACAAAGTGAAATGTGTTAGCAGACAGAGAGTATTAATGAGATCTTGAAACTGGTTTGATGCAAAGCAGAAGAGACTCAAATAGAAGCTGTGATTGCCCACACAAAGCAATTTGAGAGTTATGCCCAAAATCAGTTGATTTGTGCAAATATGGGTTATGCTCAATCTGGCAATGCTGGAGTGAATGGGGTGACTCAACTGCATGGTGTTAGAATTGGAAATAGGCCAATGCAAAGTGGTGGAAATGGAATGATGGCAAATAATTTTGGAATGAATACAAATGTTGAAATATGAAGAGCAACATAGCTTGTCACTTATTTGTTAAAACTGGACATTGGAAACAGGAAGACACACAAAAATACACATAGAATCCAGAATGAGGTTGTCCCTCAGATGCAGAAAAATATATCATCCATAGTCCCAAACGAATCAACTTTGGTGCAAAGTACGCATGATCAGAAACAGTTCATATTGCAATGCATTCATCCCCATTAAAGCAGAAAAAGATGAACAATAAAATACTATATAGTCCAGGGTACCAATAGAATCTGCTGATTCTGGGTAATGGTTCCTCTCAGACTTCTGCAGGTAGAAATTAAAAATTGCCTGGGAGTGGGGAAGATTGATTACTTGGAGCAGTCTTCGTGGTAGATCAAAGTGGCCCATGCATTGATGCTGAAGTCAATGGCTGTTTCATTTTTAAATGATGCAGGTGCTACTCGTTCTGCAGTTCATTCTTTTGAAGTTCCAAATCTACCCCTCTCGGGAAGTGAGGGGCAATGTTTATGGAGCGGTATAAACAAACTGTCAATGTGGTTACAGCACATGTCCCAGCTAAAATAGGACAAATGGAGGATAAACATAAGTTTATTTTGTGTGATTTAGGTCCTGTGAACCTGTTGGGCAATGACTTGCTTTACAAGTGTTTTGTGTGATGAGCTACTGCACACTGGATGGTGTAGCAATTGAAACGCAAGATGAGGATTCAGTGTTCAAAATCAAATCACAAGCTTTGAGGGTTCACTTGTTTCCAGATTTAACAAAAGTTAATCTGTCTCCTAATTTCAGGACACAGTGTCAAAGAAGAGCTGTGGGATTTCTCTGCTAAAAAGATAAGATTAATAAAAAGTGCAGATCTAGCAAAAATTAAAATGAAACCTAATGCCAGTTTCCCATGAATTAAGCAATATAAACTTTCAAAAGAAGTGCAGGAAGGAATGAAACCAGTTGTTGAAAAAACTGATTGAACAGGAAATCCTTTGGGAATTCTTGGTAGCCCTTACACTTTTCCTGTAATGGTGATAAAGAAACCCATTGTGCTTTCAAAAAAGTAATAAAATTGTCATCCCATGTTCTTTGGGGGTATTGAATTCAGCAGTGATTTTGTTCCTAATTCCTCCAGTGGCGAAACGGTATACAGTGATTGTCTTATGCCAAGCACTCTTCTCAATTCCTCTTCGTGAGGAGAGTCAGTTCCTCTTTGAATAGCAATTCCACAATAATGTTCCCATATGGTGTAGAATCAAACAAGGATATACTGAAAGTCCTTCAATTTTGAGCTAAAATCTGAAGAAAGATCTTGCAAATTTGAGGTTGCTCTTTAACTCGGTTTCAGTACAGTATATCAATGGTTTATTGGTTGATCAAAGGCAAAAGGGGACTGTAAGCTTGACATAATTGTTTTGCTGAATCACATTGCTGAGAGTATTTATAAAGGGTCCACAATGAAGATGCAGTACTGTAAAAAGGAAGAAATGTATCTGGTCACAGTGTTGAGAAAGGTGTGAAAAAGTCTTAAAATAACATGTTTCTGCAATTCTGAAATGAATCCTTCTATCATCCGGAGGGAGGTAAGAATGTTTCTGGAAATTTTGTGGCTACTGTCGTCATTTGATTAAAACGTTTTCCTTGATTGCAAAACCTTTAATAAAGTTGACTTATAGTGACATAAAAGAAACAATACTATTTAACAAAATTATTCAGAGGCATTTCAAATACTGAGAGAGAGTTTTTGCCATGCACCAGCCCTTGGAATGTCTGACTATAATTTAACCTTCTTATTGTACATTCATGAGATGGGTGGGTGTGCATTATCAATTACTACACAAAGACATGGTGGAGGGCTGAGACCAGTAGCCTATCCTTCAGCCATATTGGATCCAGCAACTATAGGCCTTCCTAGTTGTCTGAAATTGGTTGCAACTGTTTGTGTTACCATTGAACAATGTGAAGGAATATTGATGGGCCACAGTTTAATTGTATGTGGCCCACACTCAGTTGAAATTCTGTTGGCATGTGCAAGGACTTAACACATGACAAATAGTCGACTGATGAAATACAAGCAGATTTTTCTTACTGGACAGAGTATTTCAATTAAAAGATGAAATACCCTAGATCAGGCAACAGTGCTTCCGGTTCCAGAAAAAGGTTGTGAATTTAGGGACAGTGCTGAAAATGAAGATGAGGATAATGAAAGTGAAATTACTGTGTTGCTGTTGCTGAATTACAAACCATATATTAAAGAAGCTCCTTTGGAAATGGCTGATCTGGCTTAATTTGTTGATGGTTCTTGCTTGTGAGACAAATATGGAGCATCAAAGGCTACCGGTGCAGTATGTTCCATTTCTGAAATTCTTGAAGCATCCTATCTACTGAATGTTAAGTGGTAGAACTGGTTGCACTGACAATGCTTGACGCCTGTCAGTAAGCTTAAATGTGACAGTCCATACTGACAGCTAGTATGGTTTTGGTATTGTGTATGATTGTGGTCAACTGTGGTCACAGAAAGGTTTCATGACATTTTCTGGAACTCCGATAAACAGCAATCTTATATACTTGATCTTGTGAAAGCAATACAGCAGCCAAAAAATATTGCTTTAGTCAAGTGTGTTGCCCTTAAGGCAGGAGAAGATTTGGTTATTCTTGGAAATAATTATGCTGAGCATGTTGCCAGCTATTGTGCACCTAAAAATGAAACCGTAGTTCAAGAAACTGAAAATGATAAATCAAGGATAAACATTATAAACAATGCAGAAAATGTGAATTGTTTATTATGAAGTTCGGTTCAGGCTTCTTTGAGTAAGTTGAGAGACTTTCAGGAGGAAGTTACAGAGACTAAGAAAAATAAATGGGAGAAATTAGGTTACAAAAACAATAATCTAGATGTGAATGTTACTCCTGAAAACATATGCATTTTCACTAATGTCATGTTATATCCCATTGTGAGGCATTTCCATAGTCAATCTCACTCAGGATGAAATGCCATGATTCTTACATTTAAAAATTTAGGAAAACATGCATTTTAGAAGTGTTGCTGAGATTTTGTTTTCCAAATGTCTTGTGGGCCACTGAAATAATCAGAGAAAGCAAACATTCACTGCATGCGGAAGGTGTCTTTTTACTACCTCAATGCCCGTGGAGGAAAGACACAGGTAAGCGCTTTAGCACACTACCGTCCATGCAGCTGCCATGTTCTCTGATGTGGGTAGCCCCCCGAGACTTTGGGGATACCACTCAAATGTCCTGATGGGCCTCCTGCAACAACCAGCTGGACGCGGGCTGGTTTGGAGCTTAGACGCTCCCGACGAGCTGCTGCGTGCGTCCCCTTCCGAGGGGAAAGTGGCAGAGTCAGCACAAGCACTGACTGCAGTTTGTCCAGGGAAACTCAGAGATGCCGAGGACAACAGCATAGGAGGAGGAAGCGTGATAGAGCGGAACGTAGTAACAATTTACCTGCGTTCGGACGCTCTTTAGGTCGATGAATCTTTTGACTAAGTGGGAACTCTCTGTACTCTTAATCGATCAATCACCTTATATCGATAATCAATAACGAACATAAGCAACACCTTGAACAACATAACACTTAACAATTAATCCAGAATACATTTCGGCGAACCCTGACCTTTCAGCCAGGAATAACCACACCAGTTTATTGCAAAGTTAGTGAATTTATTTCCCTATATTAACAAAGCTAGCACGATATAGATGTGTCTCAACACCAAATGATAAACATAAATGAACATTAATAGCTGTCCATATCGTCGAAACAAGTGTAATCTATGTAGCATTTGAATCACAAGGCATTCGATAATGGCAATGCAAAGCACTAATACGATAATCTGTAATGGGCTAATTGCATACATTTAGTCAGCATAACAAGATCTCAAATTGCATCGTGCGACATATGGAATCCTCGTCTAACCTCAAATTAGCATCGGCATGTGGGACTTCATGCAAAAGCAATTTAGCAACATTAATTTAGAAAACTCCTAGCTAGGGTCCTTATCAAAATCAGCAGTTGGTTACCTAAAAGAAACACAATGCAATTTTACAATTTCCTTTCATAATTACCAATTCCGATCAGCAATCAATGAATTCTTCGTCTCACAGGTATCGTATCTCAATCAGCATAGGGCCGGGACAAAGGGGCAGGGGTGAACGGGGCAATTGCCTCACGGCGGTAAGATAATATTACTACTTCATGCAAAGGGGCAAATCAAAGTTAAAGTCTCTAGGGCAAGAATCATTAAAGTCTCTTTCTCTCGACTAGAGAAAGCATCAAAGTTTCTCAAAATGGCGTCGCAGCAAAATGGGCCATAGTAGCTACGAAGTCAAAATGGCGGGATGTCCGAAGATATAGAGAGCTTTCCTCTCGTGCACCTGGGTTTTATAGACAACAGTTCAAGTCCAGTAGGGTCTCCATTGGTGGGTTCATAGGTTAGCTTCAAATTGACCAATCAAAAACGACAGTTCTCAAGCTTTTACTTAAGCATACATTATCCTTGGAGATGGGTACGTAATTTGCAACATTGTCTCTCGATTAGCTTACTCTCAGAGCCTCCATTGTCCGCACCTGCAAGTCGACCTTGAATTAAAGAGAAAATATGCCAGGCTGGCACCAACTTTAAGATAAGCACGTGAACAGTTTCTGTGGAAAAATACAGCTTCAAGCAGAAATACACGTTTAACAGCACAATGGAAAAATACGAACATCTAAACCGTGAGACCAGGCAACTAGGCCAAAGCCTCCGCTAAAGTAATGCTAAGCTAAAACATTTCAAACAAGCAAATCGTAGCACATGTTTATGATTATGTCGGATTAGTGCAATTCTAATACACCACGTTATATAAAGCACGCGTATAAATGATGGCAAACTACTCTGAGGGCACATTTTGTCCCCGTACAATCTTTATTAATTCGGTTAATGTCACACATGATTATGTCAGCACTACGTTTATGCGCTAATAAATCAAAACTTTCATTTTCTGCTTCATCAATCCCTCCTCTGATGACTACTTGTCATCACAGAAATTTAGCCCACAAATTTTATCCCATTAAAATTCTGTCAGCTCCCTTTTCCTTTTAGTTCCCCTAGTTTGCGCTTTGTATTCTTCTGCCATTCTTTTCATAATTTTCTCCTCCTTTCTTCTTTTAATTCTTTCCATAATCATTATTATTCCCCTTTTTATTCCCCAAATTCCAAATACACAAATTATCACTATTAATATTCCTTCTATTATTTTCAATAATATTCCATTCCAAATTCCCACAATCCAATGTCCCACTGAAGCAAGTCCCTTTCCAACTTTTTCCCACACTCCTGGTTCTTTCAGTTCTTTCAAATCTGCACTTTCTTTTGTTAGATTAGCAAGCATAGTTTTAATCTTCACACTATTATCAGGTATATAGGTGCAGCAGTGACGTGCACCAATCATTTTGCAAACGCCTCCATCCTTTGCTAAAAGAATGTCTAAAGCAAGCCTATTTTGAAGAGTCATAGCTCTTTCCGCTGCAAGTTCAGCATCCATCAGGATTATAGCACCTGAAAACTTTGTCAACATGTTATCCACTATAGTAGACAACTTTCGTATCTTGATGGAATTCAGCACAACTCCTAATGAAGGAATCATGGCTCCAAATATGTCACCTACCACAGCAGCTGCGGTCTCTCTTTTCTGGATACGATGGGATCCAGGTGTCTTTTCAATCATCGATATGTCATCCAGTTGATAAACCTTTGGAAACACTATACCCAAATAACATCTTCCCCACCATCCCTTTGGAAGACGATAATAGGCATTATGCCCACAAATGTAATACACCCCTGGAATGACAGGGTCAAGTCCGTCCATCATGAATGTCCATTTGGCCTTAAAAATAAACGTATGTTTGCATTCACTCGCTCCTACAAAAATATTATCATAGTAAGATTCACCTCGATATATACAAAATTTCCCTACATGCCACGCATCTAAAGCAATTTTCCCTTGGGTCTTTATAGCAGCAAAATCATAATTATCTACTGAAGTCCTCTTATGTAGCTCTTTTTCTAATTTCGCCTTCATTTGAGCCCTTCTATCATCTGTGCGATCTAAAAAGCTTATTTCTACTGCAGAGACGGAGCAAGTAAGGTTCTCCCTATGAGCATGAGCGGTTTCAAAAGGTTGCATTGGCTCGAAAAAGTCCCTCATAATTTTGTAATCCCAATATTTTGCAGTCTCGCTTAGCTGCGCTATTATAGGAACATAAGCAAATGTAACATCATAATTCGAGTAAAAATACTGTATGTTAGATTGACCATAAAACCTAGACATTACTATACTACATGTAATCCCGTATGTAAGAGGCATGTGGTGATAAGTCACCCCTTCCTTTACTGATGTCGGTATCTGTGTACACACATAACAATCTTTCGCATCCATAGTCTCAACATACTCTGTTAGTAAGCGATAGAAAACGTTATACGAAAGCTCTTTCTTATCATGCAAGAGCCTCTCATCCATTGCTAGTCTTTTCAATGGTGTTAGTTCAGTGACAGTAACAGGAACAATAGTAGAAGCAGCAATAGTCTCATTCTCACCCTTTCCATGCATTCCAAACACAATTGCCATTATTATTAGTACACATGTTACTACCAAGCCTATACAAACGTATTTACAATACTTCTTTCTATTGTTTTGCATAGCGTACCCAGGCATGATCTGTATAGAATCAGAGAGCTAGAAGCACCTATAAATGAAACTACTTAGCAATTCAGTTACAAAGCTTGAACGAGCACAATGTTCACACCGTCTTCTTCAAAAGGCCAGTCACTTATCGGTTAGCAGCATTTGTCTCAATTCGGTTTAGCAATGTCTCAGCTGGTTGTTTGTCTCACGTTAGATTGCAGCAAGCAATACCATTTACTACCCTTTCAATCAACAGAGTCTATGAAACTTTTCTTTTCTATTGGTATCTCTTCTTCTTCTTCGTTCTCGATGCTTAGAGATACAAACTCATCAGTCCAATCATCATTTACCGCATATGCCCATTCAGGACCGGAATACCTCTTGTTTGGTATCCTTTTCCTCTTCAATTTTGCTTCTCTTTTCGATTCTGCTTCGCTGGCACTCTCCTCCTTCGCCAAGTCTTTTTCTTCACTTGACGATTGTTCCACGACGGTCACTTCCTTTCTTTTCTCTTTCACTTTTGGCCTTCCTCCTTCGTTCAAACCTTCTTTACCCTTTTCTTTTATCGGTGAGATACTTAGTCTTCTTTTTGCACCGTGTCCGTTTGATGGACCTGCGATCTTTTCTGTAGAGGTTTGAGCTCTTTCGTTCTGTTCTTCTTTGTCTCCACCTTCAGGGGAATCAGTCACGTTTTCCTTTTCTTTTTCTGTATCGTCTGTTTCTGGGAAAGCCCCCTTCTGCTCAGGCTCTCCTGCCTTCTCACTCTCTTCGAGCCCTTCGTCACCGTTACTTTCTTCAGGCTCAGTATCACTTTCAGCTGCCTCAGGTTCCTTGTCACCTTCAGCTGCTTCAGGCTTTTTGCTACCCTCAGCTGCTTCAGGCTCTTTGTCACCTGTAGCTTCGTCGTCGCTGTCTGAACTTTCTCCTTGGTCTTCTCCAAGTGAGTCGGACTCTTCGTTCTCCAATAATAGTTCTTTTTCTCCTGCTGTTGCTTGTTCGCTTTCAGTTCGCTTTTGTTCTGTCCCAGCACTCGGCACCGTTTTATCAGGCACTGGTAATTTCAGCGCTTCAACTTCCTCATCTGTGGGACACAGCACCTTCTTTGTGTGACTGGCGTGAATCCAGTTGGGAACCCCCGCGCACTTCACAGCGGTAGTTGTCGTCAGGATCACTTGGAAAGGGCCTTTCCAACGGGGTTCCAGACACGACTTCCTCACGTGCTTCTTTATCACGACCCAGTCACCTGCTTTCAGTGCGTGTCCTGGACCTTGGATCGGTGGCAAGGTGGTCGCTTCCACCTGGTGAGAGAAAGAGCGAACCACGTCAGCCAGACCTTTGCAGTAGTCTAACACCATATCATCTGTAATATTCAAAAGCATGTTTGCGGGAACTGCAGGAAGTCTCATAGCCCTGCCCATGAGAATTTCGTGCGGAGACAATCCAGTTTTTCTATCCGGAGTGTTTCTCATTGACATTAGCACTAAGGGCATTGCGTCAGGCCATTTCAAATTTGTCGATGCACATATTTTTGCCATTCTCGATTTCAGCGTACCATTCATCTGCTCCACCAGTCCTGATGCTTCAGGGCGATAGCTACAGTGCAGCTTTTGCTCAATGTTCAGTGCTTCGCAAAGTAACTTCATCACCTCGTTATTGAAGTGACTTCCCCTATCTGATTCTAAAGAGATCGGGAATCCGAAACGTGGTATTAACTCCCTCAGTAATAGCTTGGCAACTGTAAGACTGTCATTTCTACGTGTGGGGTATGCCTCAATCCAATGACTAAAAATACACACAACCACCAAGACATATCTTAAACCTCCATGAACAGGCATCTCAATGAAGTCCATCTGCATACGACTAAATGGACAGCTTGCCCTACCAATGTGGCTCGCGTTCACAACTGTTCCCTTTCCTTGGTTCATCTGTTGGCAAGTGACACATCGATGGCAAACTGCTTCTGCAGCTTGAAGAAATCTGGGGTTAAACCAATCAGTTTTGAACAATCCTATCATGGCATCTCTCCCTAGGTGAGCTTGCCCATGATAGAACCGCGCAAGCTGTGATAAGAGACTATTTGGCAGAACAAATTTTCCCTCATGTGAAACCCATAGCTCGTCTTGTCTCTTTATACATTGTGATTTAATCCAGGAATCTCTTTCATCCTCCCTGACATTACTTTGTAGTGATTTTAGTTCTTCTATTGTATCTACGACCTTCAAGGCAAATGCTTCAGCTGGTTCGAGTTCTGGTTCACTTATTGTATTCCAATCATCCCTTAGCAATATACAGTTCAAAGCGCAAAATCTTGCGACTTGATCTGCATAGGCATTTCCCAGAGACACATAGTCCTGTCCTTTCGTGTGAGCACTGCACTTTACCACTGCAACTTCAGCTGGCACTTGAATGGCATGTAACAACTCCCTTATTCTCTCCCCATTTTTCACTGGGGATCCTGAAGAAGTCAGGAAACCTCTCTGTGACCACAGTTGTCCAAAGTCATGCACAATCCCAAACCCGTATTGGCTATCAGTGTAAATGGTGACTTTCATCAATGCTGACAATTGACATGCTCTAGTAAGGGCTACAAGTTCTGCTACTTGTGCAGAATAGACTCCTTGGAGCCATCCCGCTTCCAAGACCCCTGTCACAGTACATACAGCATATCCTGCTTTCAAAATTCCCACCCCATCTCTTAGACATGAACCATCAACAAAAAGAATTTGGTCATTTTCATCAAGTTTTGTATCCTTGATGTCCGGTCGGGGTTTTGTGCAAAATTCAGTCACTTGAAGGCAGTCATGCTCGACGTCTTCAGCGTTCTCAATTTCAGCATGTTCTCCAGGAAGCAAGGTAGCTGGATTCAACGTAGTGCACCTTTTCAGCTGCACATTCGGTGAGCCCAGAATAGTCGTTTCATACCTTGTGAGTCTTGCTCCAGTCATGTGCTGCGTTCGGGATCGGGTCAAAAGTATCTCAACTGAGTGAGGGACCATGACTGTTACTGGGTGTCCCATCACTATTCCTTCCCTCTGAGTGAGGCTGATACCAACTGCTGCTACGGCGCGCAAACACCCTGGGAGTGCTGCTGCAACCGGATCCAGAGTAGCTGAAAAATACGCTACTGGTCTGTTTACGCCACCATGGGCTTGAGTCAAGACAGACAAAGAGCATGCATCACGTTCATGGCAAAACAATGTGAAAGGCTTCGTGTAATCAGGCATACCTAAAGCTGGAGCCCTACACATGCACTCCTTTAATTCAACAAAAGCATCCATCTCATCCCCTTTCAGTTCGATCTGATCCAAGGCATCCTTCTGGGTCATTTTCAGTAAAGGCTTTGCTAGAGACGAGAAGTTGGGAATCCACTGGCGACAATATCCCACCATTCCCAAAAACTTCCTCACCTCCTTCCTTGTCTTTGGTGGACTCATTTGAAGTACACTGGTAATTCTTTCCTTCATTATTTTCCGTGACCCTTTCTCTATCTGGTGACCCAAGTATTTCACTTTCTTCTGACAGAACTGCAGTTTGGAAGGAGACACCTTGTGTCCATTCCCTCCCAAATGGTTCAACAGAGCAATGGTATCGGCTGTGCAGCCACTTTCTGTCTTTGATGCAACCAGTAAGTCGTCAATGTACTGTACTAAGGTTGACTCGAATGGCAACTCTAACTCTTCCAAGTCTTTCTTTAGAACCTGATTGAATATTGACGGTGACTCAGAAAACCCCTGAGGAATTCGACACCAACTGTACACTCTGTCTAGGAATTTGAAACAAAAGAGGAATTGGCTGTCCTCATGAAGAGGTACAGAAAAGAATGCTTGTGACAAATCGATGACTGAGAACCACTCAGCTTCGCAAGGGATCTGAAACATTATCACAGCTGGGTTCGGCACGACAGGGCAGCACTTTATTATGATGTCATTTATTTTTCTCAAATCCTGTACAAGTCGGACTTTCCCACTTGGTTTTATTAGTCCCATTATCAGTGAATTACATGGGCTGCTTAATACTTCTTTCAGTACGCCCTGCTTCACGAATTCGTCAATAAGTTGGGCAACTTTCATGAGGGTATCTTGTGGCATGTGGTATTGTGGGGTCTGGGGAAAGATCTCATTGGGCTTTACCATCACTTTTACTGGTTCTACTCCTTTCATCAATCCCACCTCTTTCCCTGTCATGTCCCACACTTCCTTTCCGACTGTTTCCCGTAATTCTGCTGGGATATCTTCTTCAGTTATCATTGGTAAAAGACAGATCAGAGGATACTCTTCGTCAACTGTTTCTATCTCATCACCCCCTTCACTGTCTCCTTCTTCCCCATCACTGCTCGTCTGTATTGTTATTCCCTCGTTCGAACACATTATCGAACAACCCAATTTGCACAATAGGTCTCTTCCTAACAGTGCAATCGGGCTTGAGTCACATACCACAAACTGATGTACCCCTTGATAGTTACCAATGTTAACTGGTATCGGATCTGTTATGGGGTTCGTCAGATGCCTGTTTGCTACTCCCACCACTTGAACTGTCCTCCCTGAGAGTGGCAAGTTTGGTACTTCACTGCTCTTAACAGTTGAACGTGTGGCTCCTGTGTCGACCAAGAATGAGACACGATGACCCATTACTCTTCCCTCTACGTACGGACCCCTTTGATCAACTTCTAGAGATGCCGCAAGCACACAATCTCCTTCCTCTTCTGAGCTTTCACTCTCCCATACATTGTTTATTCCACTCTCACTGTGTAATGGGAACTGTTGTACTGTGCCGTTTGTGCTCATTACCTGACCCGTTACCTGTGGAGGAACCATCATTTGCTGCTGACTCATTGGTGCCAAAGGTATTTGCATTTGCTGATTAGGTACCAAAGGTAACTGCTGCTGCATCGGCTGCATTTGCGTCATCTGCACACGGGGCATCTGCATCTGCTGCGGCTGCATAGGTTGTAATCCCTGCAATTGATTTATGGTCTGAAAATTTGGGTTTGGACCTCTCATTTTCGGTCCTCTCATTGTCTGAAATGCATTGACGTCATTGTTTTGCTGACCAACACCTACACCTGCACCTGCACCTTCCTGCACCACCATCGGGCACTCGCGTTTCCAATGACCTACGTTTCCGCACGCATGACACGGCATCACCTTCTTCATTGCCTGCACACCCGTCACAACAGTGTTCAAATCCGGACCATTATTCACAAAACCTCCTCTGCCTCTGGCCTGTGGCTGAAACGCCATGTTTCCTTGCAACTGCGGCTGCTGTTGCTGAAACGCCATGTTTCCCTGCAACTGCGGCTGCGGTTGCGGCATCTGCTGTTGGAACCCTTGCATCCCTGGCAACCCTTGCAGTCCTTGCAGACCTTGCAAACCTGTCTGAGCCGCCTTAAGCTGCATCATCATCACCTTCTCTTTCAGCCTTTTCTGTTTTACCTCAATTTCGTCGCTACAGTATTTCGCATAAGTCAAGACTTCATCAATCGGTTTCGACTGCCAGCAGATCAAATGCGATTTTATCATCTGACTTATCTCTGGTCTCAGCCCTTCCACAAATCTGAACACAAAATGAAGCATATCTTTCGCCGCTATTGCTTCCGTGCCACTGTAATTCTTGAACGCCTTCAACAACCTCTCATAGTAACTATGAATCGATTCTTTAGCCTCTTGGGCAGTTCGATCAATCTTCTGCCAATCCACATTTTTCGCGGCAACCTTCGTCTTCAAATGCTCAATCACCTTATAGTACAGACACATCGCCATAGGTGATGGTGCACCCGTCTCTCTGTCTCTCTCTGGTTCACTTGTCGGCCAACCTACAGCTCTTTTGCAATCCTCCCACAAATCTGCCGGAACCACAATCTCGAATAGAGTGTTCAGGTCTTCCCAGAGACATTTTGCAAGCTTCACAAACCTATCAGTCTGCTGATACCATTCAATCGGCTTCTCCCTCAGTTTGGGAAAATCGTTCGTAAAAGACTGAATATCACTCCTGTGCCATGGTACATGTACTAATTTTCCCCCTGCTGTCTCCCTCATTGGTAACATGGTTACTGTTTCGCTGCTCTGCGGTCTTTTCTCATTATGCTCTGTAACACTGTCCCTCCTCTTATCCTTCCTCTTTACCCATCTGCTTTCCCACTTGTCTAAGCACCTCCACACTTGGGCACTCTGCAACAATTCTCTAAGGTGTGCCTTCATGCCTGCTGATCTCATGTGTTCAAAATCTGTGGTCCCAAAATCCAACCTATAGCTCCTGCTCAAGTGTTTCGTCTTGCCTATGTCAATCCCGTTCCTGTCTGCTACTTCCTGTAAACTTTTATGCACCTTGTTTACTTCTTTCGTGATCTTTGGACATAGATACCTCAACTCCTCTTCCGTGTAGGATTCTAACCTGTTCACACCCATATTCCCTTCCACCAATTCTTGTGCTTCCATGTTCAGCCTCATCCTGCTCAAGTAATCGTCTCCTTTCCCACTGTCTGAACTTTGTGTGGAATTTAAACTGTTGAACCACTGTGACAGCTGTTGCGCATTTACCCCCATCAGTGTAGCATTCACATCGACTGCCATCGATGGTTGCGGCAACTTTTCAGTGTTCGATGTTAATGGTATTATCAGTGGGGGGCTCGACCTCACCAGTGTTGATTGAGCGCATACGGGACTAAACTCCATCAAGGACCCGGACCCAGTTGGCTGAGTCGCTATCGGGGTTATCCCTGGAGTATTTTCTATGCACCTTCTTTCTGTCCCATTCTGCAGCATTTGTCCCTGACTGCTCATACCTAAGTTAGGCTGACTATACAAAGGTACCACTGGACCTACAGTAATGGGCAGTGATATTGCATCTGGATTCTGTCCATTCCCCATATTCTGAGGCATGTTCATCCCCATATTATGGATCATCATTGCCGGCATGCCCATCTGACTCCCGTCATTTGAGCATGAGCGTTTCCTCCCTGCATCTGCTTTTGAGGCATCATAAACTGAGTTGATTCAGCTTGTGCCATTGTTGGGTTGTAACCATTCTGTACGCCCCTTACGGTTGGATCTAGAATCATTCCTCCACTATTATCACTGCTGTAGTACCCTGGCATCTGCGGCTGATAATGTTCTGCTGGTTTCAACACGGGCACATCTGGATACATTCTCCTGACCTGCGGTATCTGTGGGGTGAGCAGTAAGCTCGGATCCTTGGATCCCGATGGTACTCCTGTATTCTGCGTTTCACTGTTCTGTACCGATGCCGGAGGGGCAGAACTGGTACTTGGACCTTGTCCATTTTCTGCATAAGGCGGTGGACGGTCGTTCAGCAATTGCATTATCAACTCCTCGTCCTCTAACTCCTCTTCTCTTCTCAACTTTTCCTCGTCCTCTTTGTCCTTGGAACACTTCCTGTCTGTCTTACAGGTAGCTTTCTTACCTGTCTCTTCTTCATCTTTAGTAATTGCGGGGAACAATTTTATTCCCTGCAATACATCTGACCTCCACACCTTCTGCGCATTATCCCACCTAGCATCCGCTAGTGTCTTTTCTACCTTCCTCATCCTTGTTTCAAACTTGTTCTTCTGTTGCTGTCTAGCCATGAGTTCCCATATTGCTAGAGCCTCAAACTGTGCTGGCCTTGGAGGTACCTTCATGTCATACATCGTGAATCTCAAATTCTCTAGGACCCTTATATTGAATGTCCCATGTATCGGGAATGCTACGCTCCCATGTTTCTCTGTCCACTTGTGCCATTGCTTTAGCCAAAGACACGGAGCTACCCCTTTTTCCTCCATTACAATGTAAGCTGGTGTGCCCTCGGGCGGCGTCTCTTCCCCTACGCTCGCTTTGATGTAAGACTCTCCCTTCATCGCGCTCCTGAATGCTTTAAGGAATTTCATTTTCTCGTCTTTTAATTCACAAAGTTTATAATCAATAGGTCACTGTTATTTCACAAAATTTGTAATCAATAGGTGACTTTAATTCCCGGAATACTCTTCACCTGCCTTTCCCCTTCCAATCGAGTGCCACGGACTGCGTCCAATTCGTGCGCGACCCTTCTCTCCAACCAACCTATCCCAGCACGGCTCTTAGTGACGTCACACTCACACACACTGCGGCTGACAAAGCCTCGCGGCTAGTCCTCCTTCAATCAGTTCCTTCCGTAACAACTTTTTGCATGTATCGCGAGCTACCAAAAAACTAAAACAGATCTGTCGGTTTACTACAGGAAGGGTAACGTAATCGCTTCAGGACCTTAGGGACTTTTCACTAACCTCGGCCACTATTCGATCTCTTTCACCAGCCTTGGCCGCTATTCGGTCTTTCTCAGTCCCCACATTCGCAAGCAAATCTGACCCGCAGACCTACTCTCAACTTGTCAATGATCTGTTCCAGTGCACTTAGAATCTTGTCAAAGCCTGAAGTCGAAGTTTCTTTCACTCCCTAACACACGTACCCACTCGTTGACCACGCCCGATCAACCTACTAAACCGCCCAGACCACAACATGGATCAACATACTCCGGAGTCTCTTGACCTCGCAGGGCCCGTCTCAACAACAACAACCACGTGGACCTTTTTATGCACAAAGCGCCAGACGCACAAGAAGTTCGACGACTTCCCTACTCTCACACTCGGAGCCGCACCTCCGCTATCTCCATGAAGTTCGACGACTTCTCTACTTCTACACTCGGAGTCGCGCCTCCGCTATCCTTAAAGAAAAATCCTCACAACCTTTTCACACACTCTGCGGCAATAAGCTGTGCAAGCGCAAAACCCTAACTTCACTCATACCATCACTAGTACCGCCAGCGCTGATTCCACATCTCCGTTCTCTCCATTCGCAAGCTCCGAGATCCCGGGAAAGTCGCGGTGGACCTAGCCCATCATCATCTTGTCAATCAGTTTTATCCAAAAAATCTAATTCAACTTCTCGAATGAGGCCTCAAAATGCGTAACCGCTAATTCAACACCATGTACTCTAATGGTACAGGGTCCCAAAAGACGAAACCGTCCTCTGCTACCATCTACTGATAGAGCGGAACGTAGTAACAATTTACCTGCGTTCGGACGCTCTTTAGGTCGATGAATCTTTTGACTAAGTGGGAACTCTCTGTACTCTTAATCGATCAATCACCTTATATCGATAATCAATAACGAACATAAGCAACACCTTGAACAACATAACACTTAACAATTAATCCAGAATACATTTCGGCGAACCCTGACCTTTCAGCCAGGAATAACCACACCAGTTTATTGCAAAGTTAGTGAATTTATTTCCCTATATTAACAAAGCTAGCACGATATAGATGTGTCTCAACACCAAATGATAAACATAAATGAACATTAATAGCTGTCCATATCGTCGAAACAAGTGTAATCTATGTAGCATTTGAATCACAAGGCATTCGATAATGGCAATGCAAAGCACTAATACGATAATCTGTAATGGGCTAATTGCATACATTTAGTCAGCATAACAAGATCTCAAATTGCATCGTGCGACATATGGAATCCTCGTCTAACCTCAAATTAGCATCGGCATGTGGGACTTCATGCAAAAGCAATTTAGCAACATTAATTTAGAAAACTCCTAGCTAGGGTCCTTATCAAAATCAGCAGTTGGTTACCTAAAAGAAACACAATGCAATTTTACAATTTCCTTTCATAATTACCAATTCCGATCAGCAATCAATGAATTCTTCGTCTCACAGGTATCGTTTCTCGATCAGCATAGGGCCGGGACAAAGGGGCAGGGGTGAACGGGGCAATTGCCTCACGGCGGTAAGATAATATTACTACTTCATGCAAAGGGGCAAATCAAAGTTAAAGTCTCTAGGGCAAGAATCATTAAAGTCTCTTTCTCTCGACTAGAGAAAGCATCAAAGTTTCTCAAAATGGCGTCGCAGCAAAATGGGCCATAGTAGCTACGAAGTCAAAATGGCGGGATGTCCGAAGATATAGAGAGCTTTCCTCTCGTGCACCTGGGTTTTATAGACAACAGTTCAAGTCCAGTAGGGTCTCCATTGGTGGGTTCATAGGTTAGATTCAAATTGACCAATCAAAAACGACAGTTCTCAAGCTTTTACTTAAGCATACATTATCCTTGGAGATGGGTACGTAATTTGCAACATTGTCTCTCGATTAGCTTACTCTCAGAGCCTCCATTGTCCGCACCTGCAAGTCGACCTTGAATTAAAGAGAAAATATGCCAGGCTGGCACCAACTTTAAGATAAGCACGTGAACAGTTTCTGTGGAAAAATACAGCTTCAAGCAGAAATACACGTTTAACAGCACAATGGAAAAATACGAACATCTAAACCGTGAGACCAGGCAACTAGGCCAAAGCCTCCGCTAAAGTAATGCTAAGCTAAAACATTTCAAACAAGCAAATCGTAGCACATGTTTATGATTATGTCGGATTAGTGCAATTCTAATACACCACGTTATATAAAGCACGCGTATAAATGATGGCAAACTACTCTGAGGGCACATTTTGTCCCCGTACAATCTTTATTAATTCGGTTAATGTCACACATGATTATGTCAGCACTACGTTTATGCGCTAATAAATCAAAACTTTCATTTTCTGCTTCATCAAGCGTGAAGGTATCAAGGGAAGGGGGGCGTGGTTTGGCCCCCCACAGGGAAGGAGTTGATCGACATAAAAAGGTAGGAATTACTTTGGGGTGGAAACAGGAGGAAACTGACTGGAGCAGAGCTAGTTTTAAGAGGTGAAGCATGGAACAAGAGAGGCAAACCTTGCCTAGCACTAAAACTGAAACTGAAAGAAGGAATGAGAAGTACAATTATAAAATCATCAACGTTATTAAAAACATCCTCTCCTGCTGTTAAATTCAGTTAAAAAAATACTTCTTCCTTGAAGTCCTACTTTAAGGTTAGGTCCCCAACAAGGTCCTTCAGTAAACAAGGAGCAGTGGGTTGTAGCCTATTAGGAACATCTAGAATGGAGGGTGTAGGAGACCACCACACAGAGAACCATTTGCAGTCGCAAGGTCAGCCATGACTACTTCCAGCAGCATCCCAGGCAACATTTGGTCTCCCCAAGGGAAGCAGGGAGAACATAGAGAGTTTGGATCTCTTGCAGCCGGGTAATGAGTTGGATTGTCTGGATCCAGAAATTAGATTAGAACAACCAGATATTTCAGATCTCTCAGTACCTGCACTTATGGCTGAGTCAAGCGAGGAACTAGCTATCTCTCACACTCCTACTCCCCTGACTTTGATTACTACCCCACACTCAGCCTCAGCTTTAACTATCCTAGACTCTTCAATTGAGAAGGTGTTCTTGGCCCTGTCAAAGGATAGTTAAGGGGCTTTGCGAGTCTGAAACAAACCAAGTGGAGATAAGAGAGGCCTGTGGAGCCCTGGAAAAAAAATGGATCTCCTGATGTTAAGAACTCAGGTGTTGGAAGAGTCAGTGGGAGTAATGGAGGAAGAAATGAGGGCACACAAGGAGGAAATAAAATAATTGAAGGAAAATGACCAAGACCTACAAAATAAGTTGGAGCAGTTAGAAAACAGTTCCTGGAGGAATAATCTGAGTGTTCTAAATGTTCCGGAAGGAGTGGAAGGAGAAAATCTCAAGATGTATCTTACCTCTCTTTTAAAAGCATCATTCTCACTGGAGGAAAGCTCGGAAAAAAAAAGCGAGTGATATTCAGAGGATTCACAGAGATCCTTTTAAAAGAAACCCTAATAGCAACAAGCCTCAGAAGATTTTGATAAACTTTCAGACATATACGCTGAAGGAAAAGATTTTGACTACGGCACTCAGGCAGAAAACATTAAAAGGAGAAGGCTTTTTGTTTGAGATTCGGTCAGATCAATGAAGGGCAACTATAAACAAACAGTGGGAGCTGGGGAGCCGGATGGATTAATTTAAAAAGTATGGTGCATCAGTGCAGCTTAAATTCCCACCCACCCTTAGAGTTATGTACAATAATAACATGTATAATATTAAGGAGATTAAAACAGCGGATGAGTTACTGGAGGTCTTCAAAAGCGGGGGTATCAAGAGAAGCTAGAAGTTGAGAGTGTTTTGCCTGCAGAGGATGACCCAAAGCACTTTAGAATTGGACCAACATCCATCATGAAGGGGGTGTTCTATAAGGGAAGGGTTGGGGGCAGGGTGGTGCTGGGGGGAAGGTGGATCACTGGGTGGGGAGCAAGTGGGAGAAAATATGAAAAAAGAGCCTCATGCACCTTAGGAATTATTAAACCAATCTCAAGAAATGGATAGTGAGGGGTTGGGCCAGGGGACCAGTGGTAAACAAGACATTCAAATATTGTCATGGAACATGAATGGTTTGAGGATGAGAGGTAGAAGGCATAGGAATTTACACCTAACTAGAGATGAATGTTGGGAGTTATTTAAGGCACAAAAGTGGGTTCATCATTGTTTTTGCACTGAACATGATTTGAACACTAAGAGGGTTGTTATATGGTTCAAGCATCAGGTCAACGCAGCAATACTAAAGGTAAACACAGATATAGCGGGTCGTGGATAATCATGAAAGCACAGATATTTGGAAGAAATATCACGTTGGTAGGTTATTATGGCCCCAATTGCAATGATATAGAACCACTTAGGAAGTTGTTTGCCCATCTTTAGAATTTCCCTGGCCCAGTTCTAATGGCAGGAGACTTCAATGTAGTTTTAGATCGTAAACTAGACAGATCAACAAAGAGTAGATCAGTGGTAAGTCCAAAATCCCAGCAATATTTGATAGAGATCATGAGGGATTGGGACCTGTGTGATCTGTGGAGGCAGAGAGCAGGTGTGAAACAGGTCTTTTTATACAATAATAAAAAATATAGTCACTCTTCATATATTGACTATTTTCTAGTAGATCAGCTGTGGTGAAACTCGGTAGAAGATATAGTATACCTGCCTGCTCATTTATCATGGGGCGGTAGTGTTAAAAATGAAGCTATCAATGGATAGAGAGAACAGGAGGTGTACATCTGATCGTACATTACTGTTGGTTGGGGAAATTACAATTAAGTTGTGTGCAGAGGTAGAGGATTTTTTTAAGGCTAATTTAGGATCAGCCCGCTTAACGTGGTATGGGATACCTTTAATGCAGACACACGTGAGGAAATAATGAGTCTAGCTAGTTATAAGAATAAGCAGTTTAGGGCTGAAATAGGATCCTTGGAAACAGAGATGGGAAAATGCAGGGATCAGCTAACAAATAGTGTTGAGGAGAGCGAGAAGATGAAATTGCAAAAAAAGTTGGGCGCTCTAAAACAGCAAATTGAAGCTCTACTACAATCTAGAGTCATTAATTGATGGGAGGTGAGTAAACTGGCCCACTTTCAATACAGAGAAAGCCGAGGGAAACTATTAGCTTGGAAGGTAAAAAAGGACCAAACGAGGAACTATATCAAGGAAATTGAGTTAGATCAGTTAGAGGAAAGGACTACAGATAGAGAAAGGACATACAGTTGTTTTCTGCAGTTTTTTTCACAGCTGTGTACTGAAGAAGTAAATGTTGGGGAGGAAGAGGTTCGGACTTGTCTATGTACATCGTAATAATTTAACTTGCTTACTATCGCCTGTAGAGAAAAGCTTTTTAGATCACACAGATGATAGACGCAAAGCATTAAAAGAAAGATTAGAAAAAGGATTAGAGAAACGCACATACGCAAATGATTATGCTTACACCGCAATCAAGACACAAGGCAAATTAGCTATAGATGCATTACATGTAGGTAGGCTTTGCATATATAGGCCAAAATCTGAACAAGATAATTTGTTTGTGGGAACGAGTGAATGCAGGCATGTGTTTTTGTTTCAGTGTAAATGGACCTTTATGCTAAATGGACAAGATCCAGCGATCCCTAGGATCTATTACATCTGTGGGCTAAATGCTTATTACCGTCTCCCTAAGGGATATACTCCCTAATTTATCACAAGAAGAGCAGCTTTGGTTCAATAAACCAATCACGTTAGGAGAAATACAGCAGCTTTAAGGGGAAGTAAAGGAGGGAAAGCACCAGGTCCAGATGGTCTCCCGGTGGAACTGTACAAAGTTCTGGGAGATGTATTAGAACCTTTTTTGTTAGAACTATTTACTGGGATATTTGGGAATGGCTCCCCCATTCCATCCTCCTGGAATGAGGTAAGCATTTCATTGATTTTGAAATCAGGCAAAAACACAGTCTGGTGTGAGTTATATAGACCTATATCTTTGTTGAACTGTGACTACAAGCTGTATGCAAAAATATTAGAGGACAGTTTAAAAGTGGTAGTGAAACATTTGATTGGTGTGGATCAGAAAGGCTTTATTAGAGGCAGATATTTACATGAACTTAATTTTAACCTGGTTGGAGCAATAGGCTTGGCAACTACCTATAAGACCCCTCTAGATATTATAACTTTGGAACGGCTTTTGATAGGGTCAATTGGGAATACTTAACTTTGATCTTGAGGTATTTAATTTAGGTGACAAATTCTGCAGGGCCATTAGGCAGATATATCATGCCCCCTCAGTAAGAATTCTGGTCAATGGGAAACCAACAGAGTCCTTTGGGATAGCCAAAGGTACTAGGCAAGGATGCACTTTGTCCCCGCTGTTGTTTGATTTATATATAGAACCCTATGCCAGGAAGAAAAGGTAGGATCATGTAATAGTTCCCTTCAAGTGGAAGCACCAGCAGAGAAAGGAAGCAATGTATGCAGATGACTTAATGGTGTATACTACATATTTTTCAACCGCATTTCCAGCACTGCTGAGACGAGACGAGGATTTTGGTACAGTATCTGATATCATGTGAACCCAGAGAAGAAAGAAATAATGTCCTGGAATCAGGAGGGTGACATATGGCAAGGAAAGGCAGAAATGAGGTATCTAGGCCTAGTGATAACTCAGGACATTGAACAACTTGTAGTGAGAAATCAGAAAAAGCTCCTGGAGGATTGCAGTAAATTAATGAGGGGCTGGGCTCATCTTCCGTTGACGATATTGGGGAGAGTTAATCTGGTTAAGATGACAATTTTGTCCAAAATACATTTTATTCATAACACTATCCCACTCCAAATGAATGGAAGATATTTTGACAAGATCAAACAAGCTATAAATTCATTCATCTGGGCTTCTAAGGGTGCCAGTATTGCATGGAAAAAGTTACGAAGAAGGAGAAAGAAGGGAGGTTTATCATTTCCGGATTTACAACTCTATTCACAGGCATTCCAACTGAGGAACTCGAGGATGTTGTTTGCCTTACCGGATGCCACAGCAATTGGTGTTATGTTTGGGGCCATGACTAAAACCATGCCTGGAGCAGCCAATCATTTCCTGTTCAAATTTGGTGACACAAAGATCTTCAAGAAAGTAAAACTAAAGGTCTTGCGAGATGTGGCGAAAATTTGGTATCAGGGAAAAACAGTAACCAAAATAGCCTACTACAGCTTGAACGCACTAATTTGGGATTCTCAAGGTACACCGGAATGCTTAAAAGCCAAACCAATTAGGGAAGCGGACATTGAGCTCCGGGGCGACCTCCTAAGAGAAGGAGCATTACTCCCCTGGGAGGAGTTAAAGGAAAAGACCGGGGGCACTTTATCTAGATTTAAATACATTCAGCTGAAAGGTTGGACACAGAACATTCAAATGAGTCTGGGGGTAGAATTTGCTCAGCAGCTCCCCTGGCACTAATAAGGTGTCAGTCTGGTATTGGGAAATTTTGGAGTTAATTGATGGCGAATTTAAATTGCCTGAGTATCTTTGGGAAGACACTATGCCTCGGGAACAGATACATACAAAAATCTTGTTTGATGTAGTAAAACCCGCCACAATGAGAAAAAATCCTCTGTACTCAATACATAGAGCCTCTATCTCCCCGGAAAAGCTTACCAAAATAAAAAAAGTGGGAGTGGTGAATTGTGCCAAATGTGGAGCTCCAAACAGAACAGATATCCACATGTTTATGGAGTGTCCGATTAGTGACTTCTTCTGGGTTGAGGTGTTGGGAACACTCTCTGAGATATTGGGGAGGGAGATTTTGGTGAGTATGCCCCTTATCATTTTTCGGAAGCCGCAAGATCTGGAGGGTTGGACTAAAGAAAAGAGGAGCTTGTTGTTCTATTCCATCATTTTGGCAAGAGGGGATATCTGTTTAAAATGGGTCGCAGTGTCCCCTCCTATATATATAGGAAATGGCTTTATGCCCCTTTTTATATGACAAAATGAGATGTAAAGGCGGGTGACCCTGAGCAGAGGCAGAAAAAGGAGAAGATATGGGCTCCCCTATTGGAGTGGGGGGACAATTTAGAACTGCAAGATCTTGGAGGGTTTGGTGAGGATTGGAGTGGGTAAAAGTTTGGAGATTAAGTCCAATGATTAAAATATCTGTCTTTTGACCTGTCAGCCATGCAGGGCGCTCCCAGAAAAGGTTGAGTGGGGAGATTTGATCCTTCTGGATTAGATCCCCTCCATACCTTTTCGGAAAGTGAGAAGGTTGTGGTATGGAGGTACGACTGGAGGTTTGAGGTGCATGAGTACTTAAAAAAAAAAACATTTACTGCGTTGAATTCTATTGGCAAATAAGAAGGACAATCTACAAGACTAGAAACAGTCTTTTTCAAGATGCCAGTTTGTAATGGCTTGAAATATATCTTAGTCATTGTCTGTTTGTTTTCTACCTCGCCTCAGATAGCCTTACAGTTGCTAAAGTTTTGTTGAGGGAATTAATACAAAGGTTTGGGTTGCCAGCTTCTATTGAGACAGATTGTGAATTCCACTTTAAAGATGAGAGTTTGCAAATAATTTGTACTGCATTCCAAATCATCAGAGGTTCACTTGTAGTTATCATCCTCAGTCTTCCGGAGTGAATGAGAGAATGAATTGAACACTTAAGAACAAACTGCCCAAAGTTTGCGCTTCTACTGGTTTGAATTGGCAGGATGCTCTTCCCCTTGCTTCCATGAACATCAGATGTAACTCAAACAAAAGGACTGGTCTCTCACCTCATGAGTTAAACATGGGAAGAGCAATGAGATCGATATATATTCCTTTAAATGCGTTGGGCTCCAAAATTGATTACATTTTTCTAGATTACTGCAATGGTCTAGCTGATATGGTGAAACCTGTCTCTCATCAGGTGAATGTGGAAACAAAAGCAACACTGGAGGTATTGTGCCACAGACAGAACCCTGGAGATTGGATAGTTGTCTGAGATCACTTAAGGAAGAATTGATTAAAAGAGGGCTGGCGCAAATCCTACCAGGTGATCTTAATAACATGCAATGCAGGGAAGTGTGCTGGACTCCTAGAGTGGATCCACACCACACACATTAAAAGAGTGAAAGCGATAGAAGAAGAAGTGGTGAAAACAACCACTAATTCACAGAGTCAAGTTCACAGTGTGGCTTCAGAGGGGGAATGAAACTTTGAGACTGCTGATAACAATGAAGTCATAAACGTCTAGCTCAGTAAAAGTGAAAGTTCTGGTGAAGAACCTGACACCTCTGCCAGTGGTGCTGTTGTCCAGTTTCAAAGCGGGATGGGAGTGAAGAGCTGTTGCAATGTCAAAGTCAAAAGCATGAGTGGCAGCAAGAAGTTGCTTCTGATCCAAACAATGAAATATTGCATTTTAAAATTTGAGCCTCAAGAAACCCCAGAGGAAGAAAGTGGTTAACAGTGAATTGTGCAATCAAGATTGAACAGGGTTCAAATACATCAGTGATTGGAGAAGAAACTGAGAAAGAGAGAACAGAAGAGGCAGAAGGAAATATGTCACTGAAAATAACTTGCAAACGAAAACATTGTCAATCAAAAAAACAAGAAAGAATAAAGACAATCAATGAAAGTTTGGAAGTAAATGAACTGGATTCTGAAAACAGTGAAAGTGAGTCATCTGTTGCTAAAAGACCAACTAGAAATAGAACACCAAATAGAAAGTATGTGACACCTGGATGGGTATATCTAGTCACAGTATCTGAGGTAGAGGAATCAGAGTCAGAATTCCACAGCCCATTAAATCTATAGCTCTAAAAGTGAGTTTGATAGTGAATCAGAACAAGAAGAACCACATTGAAAGGTTTGAAAGTCTGTAAAGATGAATTTTTCCAAGTAAATCAAATGAACAAAAACTTGTTTAGAGCATGTATTGAAATATTTTTTTTTTAAAATATTATTTTGCCATTTTTGTTTTGATTATTGTTTTGAAAGAAATCACAAGCAAAGAAGAAATGTATTATTGTTTTTAAAGAAAGGTTTTGTTAACTTTTGAATTTTGAACACTACTATCAAATGAATGTCTTAGTGGAAGTTGGAATACAGAAAATACTGTAAAATTATTGGTTTTATTGTTTTCTTGAAAATATTAATAGTTTTCATTACCCTGTTGTTATGCTTACTATCTCCAGTGGGAAACATCTCCACAGGAGTTGAATTAACTACAGTAAATAATGAAGAGAAATCTAATACATTAAATCATAGGGAAGGTTTAGTTTGGGGATTTTAAGATAACATTTATATTAAAACAATCTCTGGCCTGAAAGTAAATCATTCAAAATCCCTAGCGTTTTCATTCCATGAGGGGTTGCTCTCCACTGATACAATCCCTTTGGACACACTCAAGATCCCCGTGGCTCAACAGACATTTAGATATCTGGATATGCAAATATATTGCTCCCCTACTGAGAGGGTGATTTGAATACATCGATAACATCTTTACGAGCACAGATCAAAATCTGGACCTCATTTCCACTCTCAGTGGCTGGGTGCTTGCCACTGGCCAAGATGGTGATGCTCCCCAGGTTACTGTACTTCTATATGAACTTCCCCATTTGAATACCACCGTCGACCTTTAGAACATTAAACACGTTATTGACAGAACCAATATGGGACACAGGACGCCGCCGTATTAGTCTTCAAAAACTACAACTGCCCACGGACAAGAGGGGATGGGCACGCCCGATTTCCTAAAATACTGCATAGCAGCGCAGCTGCAATGACTGGCACACTGGCTAATCTGCAGGAAATAAACTAGACACCGGCACAATTGGACAATGGCAATTTACAATCACTGGTCCTGCCCGAAAGCCGTGCTCGTAGACGGCGACTGCCGCTAGTGTTGCACAGTGTACTATGGTACTGGTGCATGCCGCTTAGACTAACCAAGGCTACAGTGCCATATGCGGCCAATATCCCTTTAAGTAGTTTTCCCTCCTCATCTGGAGTTCTTTCCACGGCAAGGCTGAAGCATTAGGAGGAGAACGGTTTTTCCACCCTGGGGGATTTATTTGATGGGGGCTCCCTATTATCCCACAGAGTGTTTATAGCCCAGATTCAACTCCCAGGTACCCATTTTCTAATGCATGCCAATATATTGCATTTTATATGCCAACAAAGGTCTCTCAATGGCGAGGAGACCCAGATACATTATCTAGTACAAGCACTCTATGATGTAGGGGTCGAGGAGGCATCTGGTTAAGTGTCTATATAGAGTGCAGTGCACACATTATTGTTTATCTTTGACACCTCTCTGGACAAATGGGAAACAGACTTGTCATGCCCATTACATGATAAAGAGTGGACATTCATTTTGGAACTCACATCCCATATACCATGCAATGCACAGTCCAAATTTATCCAATTTGCAATATTCCACAGAGCCTACGTGACTCCTCAAAGAGTGCATTTTCTTTTCCCAACCGCTAAATCAACATGTCCCCGTTGCCATGCTGATGAGGCCAACCTCCTCCACATGCTGTGGGCCTGTCCATCACTGAGACAATATTGAACCGAAACCCATAACACACTTCACAAGACCACCGGATCCTCCTATTGGGAATTGGCAGATCACTGCATATCAGACCTTTATCCCAGACACGTGAAAGCTGTGGTAGCTCCTAGATTCATAGACCTAGCACTTATACTAGCCAAGCAACCAATCTGCTGGAAGACCCAGACTCCGCCATCAGATCCAACATGGAAAACGGACTTGCTCCATTGGGGGAGGCAGAAGGTGTGGCCCAACGTAGGGAGAAATATAGTGGACTCCAGAGGTGTTCCATATTGACAGAATGGGGGCATTACTGAAGCACCTTCAACAACTTGGTTCAAATGACACTCATGAAGTTGCAGATGCTACAGCTATCAGTAGGACTAGCTGAACTGTTATCCCCTGGTTTACACAACTCACAAACCGTATCTCAACACATTAGTATGCCTATTCACAGTACTGGGAGCGGAACTAGATTGTTGGGGTCCCCTTCCCACACAGTGCTGCATATACTGAAGCAGACATGTGAGGAGCAGAGAGTAGGTAAGCTAGCTGGGGGTGTGAGGGGAAATGGGTTAACTACTTCATCCTAAATCGGCTGCAGACTCTTTGATAGGCCCTTGTGTCAGGGACTAGAGCGCGCCTAGACAGCAAGGAGATTATAAATGACATACACTCCACTCTACATCATAGAGGGGTTGTTCAATTGTTTGGTGAGTCTAGTCTGTAATAATATTGTGACAACATAGCAGGCCCACTTGCTGGCCGCTAATTGTTTACTATAATACTTGATAACTCTTGTTTTGGCTCATCCCTGGTAAAACATGCAACAAATGTTATGAAAATGGAATTGGGTTAGTTACTGCTGTCTTTATTTACCTTAGGTTCAAAATTATACTTGGCAATCCTACACTTCAACTAGATGGTTATAAGTTGTTTCTGCTAGTTTACCTGGTATAAAGTTTCTAACGCCATTTGAGACATAAAGCTGAGACAAGACTGTGATAACTGTTTTAAAAATGGCAATAAAAAATGTTTTAAAAAAACATTTATACTAAAATGATGTAGGAGTATTCTGACAACATGAAGGTCAGGAATTGCTTTGTTTGGGGTTCCCTTAATTTTCTGCTGGGGATAGTTTTACATATTTGCAGCTTCCAATTTCACATGGTTTGTTGTGTATAGTGTGTTTTTAGAATATTTAATAACAATGAATTTTGTTTCCTCACTTGTCGGATTTCAAAATGTTGTTGGAGAATTTGCCTGTCTTGGAGAATGAAGAATTTAACAATGGTATTACATTTGGTAAACTTCGGCAAACATTTTCACAAATTGAGCATGGCTCTAGAACTATTAAACAGTGGTATGTGTGTGGTTTGAATGAAGAAGAGAAGGAGTTTACATAGGAATATAATGAGAATAGAGAGTAAAAATGGTGAGAGATAAAAAAGCTATAACAGAATAAATTAAAGAAGAAGACCTCAGACTGTTGAATCCAAACCCTCATTTGATAATGGACCAAGAACGAAGAATGTGTGAAATGTGTATGGTACATCGTGGCATGGGTAAATATGTGGGAAAGAGTGAGTATGAAAGGAGTTATGTTTTAAGTAGTGATTATTTGGGTGTTGGAGATCCGCTTCTGAGAGAAATGTATTATGTGTGTAGTAAGACTGATTATTTTAATTTGCTGCATAACTGGATTGAAACTTGTTATCTTCCTTTGATGTTTCCCAGAGCTTATCATATGAATGAAATGGAAGAGGCAGTTGGTTTGAGGAGAGTTGTAGGAGGCTGGCCTGGCTTATAGTGGGTGCCTTGTGGTACTTACACCTTGTGCCAGGTCCAGTTATCCCTTATTAGTAGATTAGTAGTATTCTAGCAGTTTAGGCTGATAGAGGTAGCTAAATCAGAGCAGCTTAGACTGAACTAGGAGACATGCAAAGCTCCTACTAAACCACTTATATCACTTAGCACTATATCATGAGAAACACAATATTCAGAGTTACTAAAAATAAAGGTACTTTATTTCAGTGACAATATGCCAAAAGTATCTCAGAGGATATACTCCCTTAGGAGGTAAGTAATATACACACAAACCAAAATCAGGTAAGTAAACAGTTAGCAAAGTAGTGCAAATGCTGTAGAACACAATAGAATGCAATGGGAGACAATAGGCCAAGGGCCAACACAAACCATATACTCCAAAAGTGGAATGCGAACAACAAATGGACCCCAGGCCTAATGTAGTGTGTAGAGGGTCGCTGGGAGTGTAAGAAAACACTAAGGGTGTCCAAGATATCCCACCCCAAGACCCTGAAAAGTAGGAGTAAAGTTACCCTACGACCCCGGAGAGACAGTAAAGACGAGATAGGGGATTCTGCAAAGACAACAACTGACTGCAAAGCACTGAAGATGAACTCCTGGACCTGAGGACCTGAAAAGGAAGGGGACCAAGTCCAAGAGTCACGCAAGTGTCCGGGGGGGCAGAGGCCCACTAAACCCTGGATGACAATGCAAAAGGGCTGCCTCCGGGTGGAAGAAGCCAAAGATTCTGCAACATCGGAAGGTGCCAAGAACTTCTCCTTTGGTCAGAAGATGTCCCATGGCGTGCTGGAGGATGCAGAGTTATTTCCATGCAGAAAGACCGCAAACAAGCTTTGCTAGCTGCAAGAGTCATGGTTGAAGGTTTTGGGTGCTGCCAGAGCCCAGGAAGGACCAGGAGGTCGCCCCTTGGAGGAGGAGACAGAGGGGGCGTTCAGCAACACAGAGAGCCCATGCAGAAGCAGGCAGCGCCCACAGAAGCACCTCAACAGGCATTCAGAAGATCTGAGCACGGCGCTCATCTCAGCACAACAAAAGGGAGTCCCACAAAGTCGGAGTCCAACTCAGCGAGTTGGGCAATGCAGGACGGAGTGCTGGGGACCTGAGCTAGGCTGCACATGAAGGAAGTCTTGCAAAAGTGCACAGAAGCCCTAGCAGCTGTAGTTCACGCAGTGCACACAATTACTGTCTGGCGTGGGGAGGCAAGGACTTACCTCCACCAAATTTGGACAGAAGGGCCACTGGACTGTCGGGGACACTTGGATTCAGCTCCTGTGTTCCAGGGACCATGCTCGTCAAGATGAGAAGGGACCCAGAGGACCGGTGATGCAGAAGTTTGGTGCCTGCGTTGCAGGGGAAAGATTCAGTCGACCCACAGCAGATTTCTTCTTGGCTTCCAGTGCAGGGTGAAGGCAGACAGCCCTCAGAGCATGCACCACCAGGAAACATTCGAGAAAGCCTGCAGGATGAGGTGCTACAATGTTGCTGGTAGTCATCTTGCTACTGTGCTGCTGTTTTGCAGGTGTCCTGGAGCAGTCAGAGGTCGATCCTTGGCAGAAGTCGAAGAGGGAAGTGCAGAGGAACTTTAATGAGCTCTTGCATTCGTTATCTGATGAGAAACCCACAGAAGAGACCCTAAGTAGCCCTCAGAGGAGGATTGGCTACAGAGAAAGGTAAGCACCTATCAGGAGGGGTCTCTGACGTCACCTGCTGGCACTGGCCACTCAGAGGTGTCCATTGTGCACTCACACCTCTCCATCCAAGATGGCAGAGGTCTGGGACACACTGGAGGAGCTCTGGGCACCTCCCCTTGGGAGGTGTTGGTCAGGGGAATGGTCACTCCCCTTTCCTTTGTCCAGTTTCGTGCCAGAGCAGGGCTGGGGGGATCCCTGAACCGGTGTAGACTGGCTTATGCACGGAGGGCACGATCTGTGCCCTTCAAAGCTTTTCCAGAGGCCAGGAGAGGCAACTCCTCTCAGGCCCTTAAAACCTATTTCCAAAGGGAGAGGGTGTAACGCCCTCTCTCAGAGGAAATCCTTTGTTCTGCCTTCCTGGGACTGGGCTGCCTAGGACCCAGGGGGGCAGAAACCTGTCTGAGGGTTGGCAGTAGCAGTAGCTGCAGAGAAAACCCTGGAGAGTTAGTTTGGCAGTACCTGGGCTCTATGCTGTAGCCCCGGGGATGCATGGAATTGTCCCCCCAATACCAGAATGGTATTGGGGGGACAATTCCATGATCCTAGACATGTTACATGGCCATGTTCCAAATTACCATTGTGACGCTACAAATAAGTATTGACCTATATGTAGTGCAAGCGTATAATGGCGTCCCCACACTCACAAAGTCCAGGGAATTTGCCTTGAACAATGTGGGGGTACCTTGGCTAGTGCCAGGGTGCCCTCACACTAAGTAACTTTGCACCTAACCTTCACTAAGTGAGGGTTAGACATATAGGTGACTTCTAAGTTACTTAATTGCAGTGTAAAATGGCTGTGAAATAACGTGGACGTTATTTCACTCAGGCTGCCGTGGCAGGCCTGTGTAAGAATTGTCTGAGCTCCCTATGGGTGGCAAAAGAAATGCTGCAGCTCATAGAGATCTCCTGGAACCCCAATACCCTGGGTGCCTAGGTACCATATACTAGGGAATTATAAGGGTGTTCCAGTGTGCCAATCAGAATTGGTAAAATTAGTCACTAGCATGCAGTGACAATTTTAAAAGCAGAGAGAGCATAAACACTGAGGTTCTGGTTAGCAGAGCCTCAGTGATACAGTTAGGCACCACACAGGGAACACATCTAGGCCACAAACGTATGAGCACTGCGGTCCTGGCTAGCAGGATCCCGGTGACACATATCAAACATACTGACAATATAGGGTTTTCACTATGAGCACTGGGCCCTGGCTAGCAGGATCCCAGTGAGACAGTAAAAACACCCTGACATATACTCACAAATAGGCCAAAAGTGGGGGTAACAAGGCTAGAAAGAGGCTACCTTCCTACAAGAGTGAAGTGAGCATTTGGAACAGTAGTATTATATATATTAGGTGCTGTTATTCCTCCTAAAGGTGTGGCAATAAATGATGTGAAAACTAGACATTTATATACATTGGTAGACAGACTTACTTCAAGTATAGAAGAAATACGAACTCAAATTAATTCTGAGGTAATTGCCATTAGAGCTATGGTCATGCAGAACCACTTAGCATTAGATATCCTTGTGAAGGAAGGCTGTGATTGCAAAGTGTTAAAAGTTAAAAGGTGATGTACCTTCATCCCAGATAACAGTCCTATTATTAATACAGATATCACAAACTTAACTATCATTTCTCATGAACTTCAGTCTTTGGAAGAGCATGGTTTATCGGAAACTCTATGTTACTAGTTCAGTGAGATTGGGAATGGTTTTAGTAAGGTTGATGAATGGATTGATAATTTGGGTGGAGGGGAGCTTATGCATTATTCTAACTCCCATAATATTTATAATTTTTTGTGAAATTGGTTTGTTAAAAAATTTCTTGGTGTCTGTTTACAAATTGTTGGTACAATAATAAGAAGACTTTTTAAGAGGGAGTGGTCTGAAAATTATGAGATGGAGAAAATCAATGATTGTGTCTATAGCCAATTAAAAATGGTGCAGAAAAGTTCCAAAAAGATGTAGAACATTAGGCGGACAGACTGATATAATCGTTGATTCATAAAATTGTATTAATTGTTTTAGTGATCAGGGGGGAATTATTGTGAGATTGTTTTACATTTATATTTTTGTGCACTGATAACGTGTGATATGCAATTGTACACATAATCCTGTTTAAATAGACTGGATTAATCTAGTTATAATTTAAACTAATTTATGTTATATATGTATATATCTGAAGATATTAATGTGTTTTAGTTAGCCACATGTCTGTATAGATTTCCATTTTGAAGAAGATGGATGCCATCTCTGTCACTCTCCCATGCTTTACCCCCCTGCAAACATTTTCTCCCGACAGGCTCCACAGAGCACAATCAAACTGATGTAGTAGTTTATTTCCACTGTTATGATTATATTGCTTTCAATTAATGTTTCCTTGTTCCTTATGACTTGTAGCGTTTGTCAAAGTCCTTCAGCTGTCTTCCGCTGTGATCACCAGTCTATTTGTTTGAAGAAAGACCTTTTGTCAGGGCCACTGAAATTATGTCTCAGGGGAGAACCAAATTATGTGGCAGGGTTGAGTAAATTATGCAGCAAGAAGAGGCAAATTATATGACATAGTGTGGCACATTTTGTCATAGTACTACTTCGTTATTAGTTTATTAGGGGTGCATTATTTGCACCTCATAAGTACTACTTTAATACCCAAATGTAGAAATAAGCAACAGAAATTTGAATAGCCAACCTTTGCAAAAGGCCTTCCACTGATTGGCAACATGTGTTGTTGTGTTTTAGTAACTTTTGAGCTAGGAACAATTATTTTTTGTTAAAATCTGAAGATTACATAGAAGATGATGGATTATGTGACAAATGTGGCAAATCGATAACAATGTGAAAAAGGCCACAGCCGCTCAATCACATAATTCCTCTGGCCCTGCATATTGTCTAAATGTTTCATGTTTAGTTGAACATCTCCAGAAGACATTAGCACAGAAGGTATTGAATGAATTGTTGAGAAATAGGATGGTGATTATCTGTTAAGATAACGATGTGTGTTGTTCTTAAGTTCTTATTTGCTTAGGAAATTATACTTTTTTTCAGGCCATGATGATCTTGTAGCTTTTCGAATTTACTATGGAACAATAGTGTATAAGAACCTCTGGATTTTGGAGGTGATTCCGAGATTTTCCTGAGCTTTCTTATGCTTCTACGGATGCTACCCAATTTTCTTCTGATTTTACTGCTTATTGAGACCTAGAATAATTTCTGATTTTTACATACGCAGTGTAACTTGCACCTAAGTGCCTTTGTGGCATTAACCCTGTGTCACTTAATTTTGAATTTATGTAATAATGTTCTTTAACTTCTTATTGATCTAGATCTCAACTACTGAGTGGCCCTCATTATTTAATTTAATGAACTGGTTTTACTCTGCTAATTAATGTTTTGTCCAAACAAGTTATCACTGTGCCCGCGTACCTCACTGAGCCACATCACACACCTGGATCCTTAAGAGTGAACTATTCTACAGTACAACACTCAACTGTCAAGCAGAGAGTGTCACACAAGGCATCATAAAAGGACTCAAAAGGCAGTCAGGGATAATGTCAGAGATGTCCCTGAGCTTTTAAATATGTCCACAGGTCTAAAGTCAAGAAAAGTACAGACACAGACTTGAAAAGGCAATCCAACAATGTCTCTTTAAAACTGTTTCTCTAAACAGCCCTCATTATGAGTGGCCTCCTAAATCCCATGGAGCTGCTAACAGCCGTAACTGGCCCCATAGGAATTATGGGAACTTTGGAAACACTTCAAGGGCCGTATCACACATACAGCGTGCTTTTTCTTGTTTCAGTCAGGTGCTTATTTCAAAAGATGCTCCCAGCTCAAACAAGAAAAATGTGCCTTATTAGCATGAATGTGCTGCGCTGCTCTGGGGGAGGTTCATTCATGTGAAAAACAGAGCAGCTGCTTTAAAGCCACTCCATGTTTCACTGTGCAGGTGGCAACCTGCCTGCACTTTTAAGGGGATTAGAGTTCCCTTTGGAGGCCGGTGCAGTGGGTGACTGCACCCATCTGCAAGGGAATGTCTGGGAGGTTCATGAGACCCACATTCCCACCTCCAGAGGGCAGCCATCAGAGAGGTCACTGACAGTGCACCACCTGACAGCTTCTTTGCCTGTGCGCCTGCGTCTATAATACGGTGCAGGAGACGGGGGAAAGGTATTGCCTCACTCGCATGGGGCCACACCCCAATGCCAATGAGGTAACACCTTCTGATGATAGCGCTGGCACTATATGTGCGTCAGCATCATCAGTATTACAGAAAGGGCCACATAAGCGTCTGCAGCCCTTTCTGTAATACCAAAGTATGTCAGAGAGCACAAAGCAGGCACACATGCCTGTTGCGCCCCCTGGGCACTTCTTTAATATGGCCACAGATCTCTTTACTTTCACCCAGAGATTTTGGCTCCTGAAAACAGCTGAGATCTTTGTGTGAGAAAGAACGGAGGAAATGAGAGTTACCAGGAGGTTCTGATGTGGGATGACCTATTCCCCAGTAATTCCCTATTTCTTAGTGGACCACAAGGGTACAACTTGTGATGGGTTGGATTTTCCCCATCCATGGACATACTCATACCCCTGGTATTGGTAACTTCAAGGGTGGGGAAAATCTGTCTTAGTTACCTGAAAACTCCGAATGAGAGTCAAAAGTCTCATTATGAGTTCAGCGGACAGTTTAGACCATCTGCCAAATTTCCGATAGGGAGGTTGTTGCCATAGTACCTACCTCCCCGCCAGGCCCATTAAGATTGTCACCCTCCAGCCAACACAGGCCTGTCTTTAGGTTCAAACCTTTATTTTCCCATTAAAATTGTAGCTAACTCTTCCCAATATTTATATGTACATCAGGTCTCAACCTACATTATAAGATCTTAATTAAGATTAGATACGTAATGTTGGTTGATATTGTGCACAAGCTCATTGAAACTAATCAAACCTGGTTTATCCTGACTTGACTATTAGCGCCCGAAGTTCATGATTTTGCGGAAGGTAGTAGATATAGCTGAGACTTTGAACTGCTTGGTTTTCAGACACAGAAAAGGCATTGGACCTGTTGAACTGAGAGTCAGAGTTATTTTTAGAAAGACATAAGTGGATAACAAATTAATATAAAATGGAACTGGACACCGTTATTAGTTATATATTTGGGACTGCTGTCAAAATGTTTGACAAACTAGATGAAAATAAAGACTACCATAGTTATACTTGTAACAAAAATAAAACTTTACCCTTTCTTTCACCCCAGGAGAAAAATCTAAAAAGGTGTTAATCGTTATCAAGAGGTCTTCTCAAATACTGGACATTGGGAAATGCATTTGAGGATTCAAATCTCCTCCAATGTTAGAAAAAAAGAATAGATTGATCAATAATAGATCATTGATTAAAATATATATATATGAGAGTTGGAAGCAAATACTCTTCTTTAAACAAATCCAATAATTTTGATAAAAAGCATCAAATTTCTGCAGTTATTGTTCTTGTTTAAATCTCTACCATGTTGTTTAGAGTTTATGTTGTTAAAAGATTGAATGAACTGGCCATGATGTTTATTTGAGGTGTGAAATCACAAGAGGTTGCTAGGAAGCAATTTGTGCCATGCTAGAAAACAGGAAATAGTTACTGTCAGGTGTAAGGGATCGCGCGGTCTAGGGCCCACCCCTACCATTGCTTCCACCAGTGCTTCTTAGCGTATCTGCAGTGCTGTTTTGGTGCCTCCCTTAATTGTTCCTTCATGTGCTAAGGTAAGTTCTCAATATCGCCCTTGTGGCAGGGCTCATGTGGCTGCAGGGTCGGGACGATGGTGGTTACGCTGTCATTACCATTGACATACACTCAGTTTTAACGCAGTTTCATGAGCAAACTACAAATTCCAGTGTTTCTTGGGCGGCTGCCATCTTGGGGTGTGGCAGACCTATACATACCAGCCACACCCTGCCAAGCATGCTCACTATTTTGAGGACTTCGACCGAGGAGCAGCTGAAGCGTCTTGAACTCTCCGTGTTCCCTCAGATGTATAGATTAACGAGTAGGTCGTACTTGTAGCTGTAAGGTCAAAACGGGGCATTTCCTTGTGAATTCAGAAACCGGCATTTATACACGGATACAACTGTATCCAAGCTTTGTCTGCTATTGGGAACTTCAACGAAGTAATGGATACAGATGACAGATCTGACATTGTGACATATTTGAAGGTAAAGCCTAATGCTACAAATCATTGAACATTGTAACTGTGATCTTCTCTGTTGCCCTTTTGAAACATTGTTGCGCATAAGTACAAAAGCTCAGCATTACTGTAAAGAGACAGCGCATGTTTAACAATTTCACTTTGGGATCTGTTTAATGATATAAACAAGCGCAATACACATGAGTGAGACATATGTATAGTTTTATGACATCTTGTGTTGGCTCTCTTTGTTTGGGAGTCTCAATAAACGTATTCTTTGGTGATACCAAATGAATCTTTGTTGGTGCATTCCAAGTCTTCAGTCATTTGCCTATTGGGCGGTGTGATATCATGTTTGCTTAAGTTGATCTGCGCCATTGAGACCTTGGATTCTCATCTCTCATGAAAGGTTTAGTCTTTGCAGATACTACGACACTTTGGCCCTCATTACAACCCTGGCGGTCGGTGTTAAAGCCGGCGGGAAAAAAAATGGGATCAGGACCGTAGCGGAAACCGCCAGCCACTTTAACATTCCGACCACCACGGCGGTAGAAACAAACACCGCGGCGGTAACTGCCAACAGACAGGCGGAAGACAATGTACTGCCCACTGTATTACAAGGCACCAATCGCCACCATTTCCGGGGCGGTACCAACGCCATCAAAAGCACAGCGGAAACAGTACACAGAAAAGAAACCACTCACCTCTCGACACCCTACGAGGAACCAGGACGCCATGGAACCCAAGTTACTGGTGCTACCAATGTTGGTTTACCTCCTCTTCTACCAGGAGCAGCAAAGACAGCGGCGACGACCACGGTGAGTACTGCACCTAGCACACAGGGGAGGTGGGGAGGAAAAAGATAGTAACACACACACGCAACACACAACACCCCCACCACCACCCACAACACCATACACACAAATACATGCAACAACATTACATATACACCCTGTAACCCTCTGGAAGAACGCAAGGACAAAAGGAAATGATTGTAACAAGTGTAATCATCGAAAATTCAGATATGGAAACAGGTCTGTAACAGACCATTATATACAAATATGTACAGCAACTACACAAGTCCGGATAGTGTTCCAATCATTGTCCATGGACCAGTGGTCCCAAAATGCATTGTCGAAGCCCGCACATGATACCTGCCTCTGAGGGAGAGAGCACTGCTGGGGCATCAGGTCGAAAATAAACAGGCACCTCAGGGGGAAGGGGGGGGGGGGGGGGCACCTCAGCCGGATTAAGGGACGACGCCACTGCTCCACGAGGGGGCTCCATGCCCACAAAATGGTCCTGGGGAGTGCAAAGCCACAGTCTGTCAAGTCTCCCAAGTGGGTGGTTTGCCCACTGATTGGTCCTGGGGAGTGCAAAGCCACAGTCTCTCAAGTCTCTCAAGTGGGTGGTTTGCTCACTGATTGGTCCTGGGGAGTGCAAAGCCACAGTCTTGCAAGTCTCTCAAGTGGGTGGTTTGCTCACTGATTGGTCCTGGGGAGTGCAAAGCCACAGTCTTGCAAGTCTCTCAAGTGGGTGGTTTGCCCACTGATTGGTCCTGAGAAGTGCAAACCTACAGTCTCTCATGTCTCTCAAGTGGTTGGTTTGCCCACTGATTGGTCCTGGGGAGTGCAAAGCCACAGTCTCTCAAGTCTCTCAAGTGGGTGGGTTGCCCACTGATTGGTACTGGAAAGTACAAAGCCACAGTCTCTCTAGTGGATGCTTTTCTCTACTGGTTCTGGAGGGGGCTTTGTGCCCAGAGTGCTTCATCCTGCCAAGGACTGGGTGAGTAGATACTGTTCTCCACTGGTTCCGGAGGGGGCTTTGTGCCCAGAGTGCTTCATCCTGCCAAGGACTGGGTGAGTGGATGCTGTTCTCCACTGGTTCTGGAGGGGGCTTTGTGCCCTGGTTGAGTGGATGCTGTTCTCCACTGGTTCTGGAAGGGGCTTTGTGCCCAGAGTGCTTCATCCTGCCAAGGACTGGGTGAGTGGATACTGTTCTCCACTGGTTCTGGAGGGGGCATGGTGCTGCACCTGGGGTGTGGTAGTTCCCATTCCCTCACCTGGGTGTGTGTGATTTCCTGGAAACAGGTAGCATGATACTCCATGGAGTCAGAGACATACTCCACCCTGCTGCGACTTTGCCTGCCAACTGCTGGTACTAACAGTGCTGGTTGTGGTGCCTCATGTAGTCTGTGCAGGGTCCAAGACGTCTCCTGCAGCCTCGGACGGCTGCCCACTGGGAATGTTGTCCATGTCGGCTGTGGTGGCACTGTCTGTGCATGTCGCTGGGCAGGTGGCGGTGGTTGCGGCGGTGTCTGTGGCGGAGATGCTGCCGGTGGTGCATGTGTCAGCACCTGTGGGGGGAGACAGCAGGATGTCTCCTGCAGCCTCGGACGGCTTCCCACTGGGGATGATGCTGGGGACTATTGCTGAGGCAGCAGACGTGCAGGTGGGGGTGCAGGTGGCCGTGCTGGTGGCGGTGCAGGTGGCGGTGCAGGTGGCGGTGCAGGTGGCGGTGCAAGTGGCGGTGCAGGTGGCGGTGGTGTCCACCGCCTTACAGATTGCTGTTCTGTTTGGCAGAAGGGGTGACACCAGTCCCTCAGCCGGAGGCTCCGTGCCCTGAGCTGACTTCCCTTTAGCCTTGTGTCCCTTCCCCACCTTGGAATTCGCTGCTGGGACCTTGGCACTGTCCCCTTTTGTCTTGGAGGAGACCTTGCTGGGTGGTTGGTGTGGCTTTTCCCTACGGCATGTGGGCCCCTTCTTCACCTTGGCAGGTGGCGGAATAGGGTGATCCTTGGCCTCACTAGGTGGCACACTGGCAGCCCTTATGGGTGCCACCCACAATGTTACTGGACTTTCAGGGACCACAGTGCTGGAGGATTTGGTGGCTGAGGTGCTGGGCTGGGATCTGGACATTCTGGCCCTAGGGGAAGGACGGGGGGGAGGTGTAGGGAAGAGGTCAATGTTAGCCAGGAAAAGTTTTTTAGACACACTGGGACGGGAAGATGGAGGGGGTTTGGGAGTGGAGGAAGAGGTAGTGGTTGTAGGAGGTGTACGTCTGCTGAGTTTGGGTGAAGGTACATGGGCTGGAGGCTGTTGTGTGGTGGATGGATGTTGAGTGGGTGTGTGCCTGTGTTTGTGTAGTTTGGGAGGAGTGCTCACAGACACACTGGGAGAAGACACAGGGGACGTGTGAATGGTAGTGGGGGTGGTGATTGCACGTGAGCGGTGTGTAGTGATGGGCGTGCTGGTGATGGAGGTAGTGGCTGAGGATGTAGTGCATGCAGGTGTGAGTGGAGAGGAGACTGGGAGGGAGGAGCAGGACGTGGAGGAGGGGGGCACAGTAGAGGCAGTGGATGTTGGCGTGTCTGCATGGGGATGGTGCTTGTGTGAGTGCCTGTGGGATGTCTGGTGCTCATGTTTGCCATGTCCACTCTTGTGTGTTGGTGGGTGTGCATGCTAGTCTGATGGTGTGCTGAGGTACAGGGGATTGGGTCTTGGTGGTGGAAGTTGGAGGGGGAAGGCTGGTCACAGGGACAATGGCTGCCATCAGTGCTGAGGCCAGAGCCTGAAATGCTCTCTGCTGGGCAGCCACGCCAGAATGAATGCTCTCCAGGTATGCATTTGTTTGCTGCAAATGCCTCTCGACACCCTGGATGAGGAAAGGGTGCTGTGATAGTTACTGCCTGTTTTGATCTCAGTGATTTGGCAGCCTTATCTTAGAGCCTTTGTTAGAAATGGGGTCTTTGGTTGGCAGTCAGGTTACCCCCTGTCCAAGCAAGGACCCTCACTCTAGTCAGGGTAAAGGAGAATCACCCTCAAATATCCCCCGCTCGCCCCCTTGGTAGCTTGGCACGAGAGAGGCAGGCTTAACTTCAGAGTCTAGGTGTAAAGTATTTGTACCAACACACACAGTAATCCAGTGAAAACACTACAAAATGACACATCACATGTTTAGAACAATAGGAAATATTAATCTAAACAATGCAAGACCAAAACGCCAAAAATCCAACATACACAAGTCAAGTTATAAATTTGAAAAGAAAAAGAGTCTTAAATCCTTTTGTAAACAGTAAAAACCCTGTTAGAGCTGGAAACTACCTGGGTAGCATAAAAATAACACGCACGGGTGAGTGTGCATCGAAAAAGGTTAGCGATGCGCCAGTTTCTCACCTGCAAGCGAGACCGTGCTTTGTTTCTCCTTCTCCAATCGGATCGGTGTGCATCGTTTTTCCTTTCCACAGGAAAGCGATGCGTCAATCTGGGCAAGCGCTCGGGTCCGGGCAGGCGTTGTGTCGTTTTTCCACACCCAGCAAGGTTTGAGTCGAAAATGCTACCGCACGGTATCAGCAAAACCGTGCTGTGTGGGTTGAGATGTTACCAGCCTTCGTTAGCGGTATTGTGTATCATTTCTCCCGCCTTGTGCGTCAATCTTCAAGCCGTGCTACTGTCGGAGCGTCGATTTCAGCCGCAAAGCCGGCAGCGCGTCGTTTCATCAGTCGCATCTCAGAGGTTGCGTCAGAAATTTCCCCGCACGGTGGACTGTGCGTGGATTTTCAATCTTGGTCTGCCAGCTTCACCTGTCAAGGCCCCAGGAACTGGATGGGGCACCACTTGGCAGGGCAGGAGTCTCAGCAGAGAGTCCATGTGCTCGCAGAGGAAGTCTTTGATGGCCCTGAGACTTCAACAACAGGAGGCAAGCTCAGGACAAGCCCTTGGAGATTTCTTCACAAGCAGGAATGCGTAACAAATTCCAGTCTTTGTCCCCTTTCACCAGGCAGAAGCAGCAACTGCAGGATAGCTCCACAAAGAACAGTCACAGGCAGGGCAGCACATCTCCTCAGCTCTTCAGCTCTTCTCCAGGCTGAGGTTCCTCTTGATGTCCAGAAGTGATCTAAAGTCTGTGGTTTTGGGTGCCCTTCTTACACCCTTTTGGCCTTTGAAGTAGGCTTACTTCAAAGGAAAGTCTCTTGTTTGGGAAATCCTGCCTTGCCCAGGCCAGGTCCCAGACACACACCAGGGGGTAGGAGACTGCATTGTGTGAGGGCAGGCACAGCCCTTTCCAATGTGAGTGACCCCTCCCCCTCCCTCCTAGCACAGATGGCTCATCAGGATATGCGGACTGCACCCCAGCTCCCTTTGTGTCACTGTCTAGAGAGAGGTGCAAACAGCCCAACTGTCAAACTGACCCAGACAGGAAATCCACAAACAGGCAGAGTCACAGAATGCTTTAAGCAAGAAAATTCTCACTTTTTAAAAGTGGCATTTTCAAACACACAGGTGGTCATTACAACCCTGGTGGTCGGTGTTAAAGCGGCGGTAAAACCGCCAACAGGCCGGTGGTAAAAAAAATGGAATTACGACCGTGGCGGAAACCGCCAACAAAGACAGCCACTTTAACACTCCGACCGCCACGGTGGTACATACAAACACTGCGGCGGTAACCGCCAACAGACAGACGGAAGACAATGTACCGCCCACAGAATTACAAGCCACCAATCCGCCACCTTCTCTGGGGCGGATTGACCGCGAACAAAAACACGGTGGAAACAGGACTTCGAAGGGTAAACGCTCACCTCTACACACCCCACGAGGAACCAGGACACCATGGAACTGGAACTTCAGATACTGCCAGCCTTTATCTTCTTGCTCCTCTACCAGGAGCACGAACGCCGGCGGCGAAGACCACGGTGAGTACTGCACCTACGACACAGGGGAGGGGGGAGGGAAAAAACACACACATGCAACACGCAAAACCCCCACCCCCACCCTCACCCACGACAACACACACACCAATACATCATGATACATCACAGTTCCACCCCTCAATCCCACCCTGGAAGAATGCAAGGACAAAAGGAAATGAGTTGAATGATTGTAATATATTAAAATACAGTAATAAAAAATATTTACATGTATACACATTTACACTATGAACAATTATATACACCAAGAACACAAGTCCAAGGGATTCCACCATCATAGTCTGTCGACCACCTGGCCCAGAAGGCATGGGCGAGGCCCACACTCAATACCCGAACAAGACGGAGAGAACACTGCTGGGGCATCAGATAGAAATAAAACAGGCACCTCAGGGGGAAGGGAGGGGGGGCACCTCAGCCGGATGAGTGCACGACGCCAGCTCCACGAGGAGGCTCCATGCCCATTGATGTATCATGGGGAGTGCAAAGCCACAGTCTCACAAGTCTCTCCAGTGGGTGGGTTGCCCACTGCCTTATCCTGGGGAGTGCAAAGCCACAGTCTCTCAAGTCTCTACAGTGGGTGGGTTGCCCACTGTTAAATCCTGGGGAGTGCAAAGCCACAGTCTCTCAAGTCTCTACAGTGTGTGGGTTGCCCACTGTTCAATCCTGGGGAGTACAAAGCCACAGTCTCTCAAGTCTCTACAGTGGGTGGGTTGCCCACTGCTTTATCCTGGGGAGTGCAAAGCCACAGTCTCTCAAGTGGATAACATTCCCCACTTGTTCTGGAGGAGGCTTGGAGCCCAGAGTGCTTCATCCTGCCAAGGACAGAGGTAGTGGATGTAACTCTCCACTGGTTCTGGAGGGAGCTTGGTGCCCAGAGTGCTTCATCCTGCCTAGGACAGAGGTAGTGGATGTAACTCTCCACTGGTTCTGGAGGGGGCTTGGTGCCCAGAGTGCTTCATCCTGCCAAGGGCAGAGGTAGCGGATGTCAATCTCCACTGGTTCTGTAGGGGTCTTGGTGCCCAGAGTGCTTCATCCTGCCCGGGGCGGCCTCAGTAGCGTAGTAATCATTGGCGCTCACTGTCCTGCGGTGGTGCTGGCGGTCTGGTCCTGGGCAGCGGAGCTGCTGGTGGTCTTGTCCTGGGCAGCGGGGCTGCTGCTGGCGGTCCTGTCTTGGGCAGCGGGGCTGCTGCTGGCGGTCCTGTCTTGGGCAGCGGGGCTGCTGGCGGTCTTGTCCTGGGCAGCAGGGCTGCTGCTGGCGGATCTGTCTTGGGCAGCGGGGCTGCTGGAAGTCTTGTCCTGGGCAGCGGGCTGCTGCTGGCGGTCTTGTCCGCTGTGCTGATCTTCCCAGACTTGCCGGTTTTAATGTGCCCCTTCCCCAGCTTGGATGGTGTTGCAGCTGTCTCCACACTCCCTACTGTACCCCTGGGAGCAGCTTTGGTGGCTGATTTCTTTCCCCTCTCCCGCCGGGCACTGGCCAACTTTTTATGCTTGACAGGTGGGGGACTGTCCGTACTCTGGCTCCTTGCCACACTGGCTGCCCTGCTTCCTGGTGCACTCCAGAATCCGGTGACTACTGGCACCATTAGTCCCGCTGATGTTGTGGCTGAGGTGCTAGGTTGGGACCTGGAGAATCGGGCCCTAGGAAACTGAAGGGGTGGGGTAGGTGAGGGAAAGAGGTCAAGGTTGGCTAGGAAAAGTTTCTTCGGAACACTGGGACGGGGAGCTGGAGGGGGTTTGGGAGTGGAGGAAGAGGAAGTGGTTGTAGGAGGTGTACGTTTGCGGACTTTGGGTGAAGGTGCATAGGCTGGAGGCTGTCGTGAGGTGGATGGCTGTTGGGTGGGTGTGTGGCTGCGTTTGTGTACCTTGGGAGGTGGCCTCACAGACACACTGGGAGAGGACACAGGGGATGTGTGAATGGTAGAGGGGGTGGTGACTGCATGTGAGCGGGGTGTGGTGGTGGGTGTGCTGGTGATGGACGTAGTGGCTGAGGATGTAGTGCATGCAGGTGTGAGTGGAGACGAGACTGGGAGGGAGGAGGGAGACGAGTAGGAGGGGGACACAGTGGAGGCAGTGGATGTTGGTGTATCTGCATGTGTGTGATGCTTCCGTGAGTGCCTGTGGGATGTGTGGTACTTGTGTTTGCCTGAGCTTCCCTTGTGTGTTCAGATGTATGCATGCTGGTCTGATGGTGTGCTTGGGATAGGCTGAGGTACAGGGGTGTGGGTCTGGGTGGAGGATGTTGGAGGGGGGAGGATAGACACAGGGACAATGGCTGCCATCAGTGCTGAGGCCAGAGTCTGAAATGCTCGCTGAAGGGCTGCCTGACCAGAGTGAATTCCCTCCAGGTATGCATTGGTTTGTTGCAACTGCCTCTCTACACCCTGGATGGCATTCAAAATGGTAGACTGCCCAAAAGTGAGGGACCTGTGGAGGTCAATGGCCTCCTCACTGAGGGCAGCAGGGGTGACTGGGGTAGGGCCTGAGGTGCCTGGGGCGAAGGTGATGCCCACCCTCCTGGGTGAGCGGGCACGGGGCAAAAGCTGAGGGGCTGCTGGGAGGGTGGTGCTCGTAGGGGGAGTGGCGGCTGTACCTGTAGATGCGGGGGCACAGATGGGCCCGCCACCGCAAGGGAGCTCCCATCAGAGGAGGAGTCCGTATCGCTGGTGTCAGGTGTCAGCTCCTGTCCCCGCCGTGGAGCTCCCCTCGCCCTCCGTCCCACTGGTGAATTCAGACTCTGTAGGGTCGCCCTCCAGGGCCATGTGTGATGCAGCTTCCTCATGCTCTGGTGCCACTGCTCCTCCGCCTGATGATGCTAATGCACACAAGAACAGGGAGACCACAAAAATGGGGGGGGAGACATAAGAAAGACATGTTGAGTGCATGCAATACCGCTACCGTTGGCGGACACAACAGACACAGAAGCCCCCTGCACTACGCCGCACACTTGGAGTCCACTATTCAATCCCAGGGACATGGGATACAAGGCCATGGCTGATTTCTGCACACATGGATGCCACAGGAGCTTGACTAGGTGTAGTTGGCACTGTACACAGGTGGGGTGGGGTCCCACAGGGCCTGCCTGAAGAAGGGACCTTGCCTACTAAACTCGCCCTGGCCTAGGGGAACCCACAGCCCACCTCCCCCACCCAGACACCTACAATGCGCTCTGAATCAGCAGAATGAGAGTGTACTCACCCCCTTGTGCCTGCTGTGATGCCCTCAAGCGCCCATCCAACTCCGGGTACGCCACCGCCAGGATCCTGAACATCAGGGGGGTCATGGTGCGACGGGCACCTCTCCCACGTTGGGAGGCCATCCCCAGCTGGGCCTCTGCCGTCTTCTTGCTCCAGCGGTGAATGTCTTCCCATCTTTCCTGGCAGTGGGTGCTCCGTCTGTGGTAGACCCCCAGGGTCCAGACTTCCTTGGCGATGGCACGCCAAATGTCCTTCTTCTGGTGGGCGCTGACCTACAGGAATAGTAAAGTGGAAAAGGAGAAGATATTACCACCCGCACCGTCACAGTCATTGGCCCGCATCCCTACCCTTGCCATGACGCACATGCACTCACCGTCTTTTCATGCACGCCTCATTCTCACCCCCCTATCTTTCATCCACCCCACTCCACACAGGCATTGCCCATACAGCATGCTCACAGTGTACTTACCTGTTTGTCTGGAGGACCGTAGAGTAGCGTGTACTGGGGGAGGACCCCATCCACCAGTTTCTCCAACTCCTCTGTGCTGAAGGCAGGGCCCCTTTCCCCAGACACACGAGCCATTGTCTCTTCCAGACTGAGGTCACAGCAGCACTTGCAGTGTAGGTCCTCTCCTGTCGATGATCAGGTATCAAGTGATTAAACAGAGAGAAAATGACGGTCACGTCCGTGCCGGTGCGTACCGTCACTGCCGGCGTACATCGTCATTGGCTCCTGGGACCCATAGGGTCCAATGTTAACCAATGCAGGATTGCGCCTCGGTCTTCGACCGCCTACCGCGATGGTGTACAACGCCAGTGCAGTTACCTCATATGCCCTTGTCCCACTTTACAGGTCAGGCAGCTGCCATTTCATGGGCCCACATGGCATTATTTTTGACTGCGTCACACATATGTAGGCCTTACCTAAACACTCATACAGGCTAATTTCGAATTGCTAATATTTTCAGAGTAAGCTGTCTTTACATACCTCAGAGTTGGTTGACTCTCTGCTCGCTGTTCTCCTCCATAGGCCCCGTCCGCTGGGGCATGTGAGGAGATGGCGACATCCTCCGGTGTACAAACCGCTGGTGGACCTGTCAGCAATGGAGGAGCGACATGTGATCATCACCTACAGGCTTGATCGTGCCACAATCCAGGAACTGTGTGCCCAGTTGGAGCTAGACCTGATGTCAGCTATCCGCCATCCCACATGAATCCCCCCTCGAGGGCAGGTGCTGTCGGTACTCCATTTCCTAGCAAGTGGGTCTTTTCAAAGTACAGTGGCCATAGCATCAGGGATGTCCCAGCCTATGTTTTCCAACGTGTTGTCCAGAGTGGTGTCCACCCTGCTGAAACACATGCAGAGCTACATCGTTTTCCCTCAGGTGGAGGATTTGCCTACAGTGAAAGGTGACTTCTATGCCCTGGGACATATCCCCAACATCATAGGTGCCGTTGATGGGACACATGTGGCCTTGGTACCCCCCCGCAGGAGTGAACAGGTGTACAGAAACTAGAAGAGTTACCATTCCATGAATGTGCAGGTGGTATGTTTGGCAGACCATTACATCTCCCATGTTAATGCCAAATTCCCTGGCTCAGTGCATGACGCTTACATCCTGCGGAATAGCAGCATCCCTTATGTGATGGGGCAACTCCAGAGGCACCAGTGTGGCTATTAGGTGAGCACATGGACCCAATACAGTGAGAATAGTTGTCTGGGTCTGTGGATGTCCCTATGAGTTTGTGTGTGTCTAACAGTTGTCCCTCGCCATTTGCAGGTGACTCTGGTTACCCCAACCTGTCATGGCTACTGACCCCAGTGAGGAATCCCAGGACAAGGGCAGAGGAACGCTATAATGAGGCCCATGGGCGGACTCAGAGGATTATAGAGCGGACCTTCGGCCTCCTGAAGGCCAGGCTCCGGTGCCTCCATATGACAGGTGGTTCCCTATTGTACTCACCAAAGAAGGTATGCCAGATCATCGTGGCCTGCTGTATGCTTCACAACTTGGCTTTGCGACGACAGGTGCCTTTTCTGCAGGAGGATGGTCCAGATGGAGGTCTTGTGGCAGCTGTGGACCCTGTGGACAGTGAAGACGAGGAAGCAGAAGAAGAGGACATCGACAACAGGAACACAGTCATCCGGCAATACTTCCAGTGAGACACAGGTAAGAAGACAACACTGCCTGCTACATCTGATTTAAATGTACTACCTCTCTACTGTCTGTCATTTTCACCCAGTGTATGGTCACTGAGTTCCCTTACAATTTCACAGATGTGGGTCCCACTGTGTGACGTCTGCTTTGTTTCCTCATGGACTATAACTGTGTGACATAGGTATGTTGACATTGCATTTGAATGAGCATTTTGCCACTGTAATTGCTAATACACTATTTCGAAATCACAGACAGACCCCTGATTGTTTTGTGCTTTAAGGGTGTTTAAGTGCTCAATATTGGAGGGGGTTGTAAAATGGTGAGGGGTGATGGTGGAGGAATGTCCATGGCAGAGTCCAGTCTATTAGTCTCACAGGTACATTGTCCAAAGGGGCATAGGAAGTGGAGCTGGGGCAGTTTAAGAATGGACAGGGTGACAAGGTGGGACAAAAGGATGACAATCAGGGTGGTCTCATTTCTTGGCAGGGGTCTTGGCATCGTTCTCTGTCTTTGTCCTGGATCTCAGGGACCGTTTGCGGGGTGGTTCTCCCTCTGCAGGGGGTGGGGTGCTGATGTGGTGGTCCTGTGGCGGTGCCTCCTGTCCACTAGCGCCGGCGGAGGTGGTGGGCAGTTTATCGTCCAGGCTAGTGTCAGTGGCCCCTTGTTGTGCCACAGTGTCCCTCCTGGTGTTTACGACTTCCTTCAGCACCCCTACAATGGTGCCCAGGGTGGAATTGATGGATTTGAGTTGCTCCCTGAAGCCCAAATTCTGTTCCTCCTGCAGCCCCTGGGTCTCCTGAAACTTGACCAGTACCGTTGCCATCATCTCCTGGGAATGGTGGTAGGCTCCCATGATGTTGGAGAGGGCCTCGTGGAGAGTGGGTTCCCTGGGCCTGTCCTCCCCCTGTCGCACAGCAGCCCTCCCAGTTCCCCTGTGTTCCTGTGCCTCTGTCCCCTGAACTGTGTGCCCACTGGCACTGCCCCCAGGTCCCTGGTGTTGTTGGGGTGGTGGGTTAGCCTGGGTTCCCTGTAGTGGTGGAAACACTGCTGCTTGAAGTGTCCTGGGGACAGAGGTATGGGCCCGCTGGGTGGGTGCTGTGCTGGTGTTTCCAGAGGGGGGGAAGGTCTGTAGTGGCTTGTGCCAGTGTGAGGGGAACCGACTGTCCCAAGGTCCCAGATGGGCCGGGCTGGTCATCTAGATCCAGTTGGACAGAGCTGCTGTCATCACTGTGGGCCTCTTCTGTGGGTGGAGTGGACATATTTGGACCCTCCTGTCCGGTGACGTTGGGTAGGGGTCCTGCAGGGGTGTAAAAGCATGATTATTGCATCTGTGTGTGCCATGGTGTGCAATGGGTGGATGACCATGTACCCCAGTGCTTGCATTCCTGTGTAGGACCTTGTGTGTTAATGGTTTAGGGGGGTGAATGGGTATGTGCAGTGACTACGCTTTGGTGATGGGTGTCCATGCTTTGGTGTTGCATGCAGGGCTTGCGTTTGGGATGTGTGGTTAGTGATATTGGGACATGTGTGAGGAGTTGGAGTGATGGGGGCGAGGGTGAGGGTGGGGGTATGTGTTGGCATGCAGGTAGGGTGGGGGATGAAGTAGTAAAGATTTGTCTTGCCAGAGTCCATTCCTCCAGCTACTCCTCTCATGTTGTTAGTTGTGGGGGAGGAGGTGGGGGTCCACCGCCAGTCCTCTGTACCGCGATGTGGTGTCTTGAGACCACGGAACGCACCTTCCCATGTAGGTCGTTCCACCTCTTCCTTATGTCATCCCTAGTTCTTGGGTGCTGTCCCACTGCGTTGACCCTGTCCACGATTCTTCGCCATAGCTCCATCTTCCTAGCTATGGAGGTGTGCTGCACCTGTGATCCGAATAGCTGTGGCTCTACCCGGATGATTTCCTCCACCATGACCCTGAGCTCCTCCTCAGAGAACCTGGGTGTCACGACTCACGTGCTGCTTGCGCCTGGAATTTGCAGATCTGGTGGCGTGAATCTTCAATGTTCGGCTTTGGCCCAAAAAGGGGCGACTCTTTCTGGTAGCCACGGTGCTGTAGGCAATGGAGACACCAAGAACAGACCGTGCCCTTCAGAAAGTAGCGCCAGAGGGAAAAACCCCTTCCAAGGGGAAAAACCTCCAAACAGGAAAAGTCCTGGAGAAAAACAAGAACAACAAACAGGAATCCAAAAGGAGCAAAAATCAGAAAATACAGAATGCTGAGTCCAAAACCAAAAGGCAAGGAAATCAGGAGCGAAGACACCAACTGAGCAGAAAGTGTTGCAGCGCAAGGAAAGAGAAAAAACACAGCCCTTATATACCAACAAACAGGAAGTGACCCACAGGAAGTAAAAGGACACCATCTTAGATAGGGAAACAATATATAGAACAGAATAGTAGAGGAACCATAGAGAATAGGGAACAAGGAATGCTGGGAAAGCACAGGAATCTGGGAAGGAGGAAAAGACATAAAGAAAGGCACACAACAGACTGCAAACAGAAGAAAGGACAAAGAAACGAAGAAAAACAGGTAAGAGGGTTCAGAGACCCCTGGGACAGTGAAAGGCAGAAGGAAGAACGAGGCCCCAAGCAAATCTGGGGCCTCGAAACGCGCAGGAGAGGCTGGGGGCGCGCCGCGTCTTAATAACGCGGTGCGCGGCCCGAGCCGAACGCCCGGTCGAAGTCGAGCTCTCGGCTCGCGCCGCACCGCGCGGCGCGACAGTAGGTCCCCCTCCCGAAGGCCCAGGTTTAAGAGGGAATAAACAGTGAAAGCGTTGAGTCAGGAGAGGAGCGTGAACGGAAGAGGCATCTTCCCATGAACATTCACTGAGAGGATAACCCTTCCAATGAATCAGATACTGAAGTCGTTTATGAAAAAGACGAGAGTCACAGATTTCCTGCACTTCATATTCAGGAGCATCATTCACAAGGACAGGAGGTGGACAAGGAAACTGACGTGAGTAAGGATCAGGCACATAAGGTTTAAGCTGAGAAACATGAAAAACCGGATGGATCTTCCATGTATGGGGTAAGTGAAGACGGACAGTGACAGGATTGACCAACTGGAGAATACGGAAAGGCCCATAGTAACGAGGTGTGAACTTGTTTTGAGAGAGACGTGAGGGCAAGAATTTGGAGGAGAGCCAGACTTTATCTTGCAGATGATAATTTGGATTGGTTGTACGTCTCTTGTCTGCAGCCTTCTTCATATACCTCTTGGTATGTAACAAATTAGATCGAATTAGTTTATGGAGTTGGAGAAGGCGTTTGGAGAAATAGTTAATAGCAGGTAGAGGAGAGTTGGATTGTGGAGAAGTAGGGAAAGAGGTAGGATGAAAACCATAGGAACAGAAAAAGGGAGTGACCTTGGAGGCACTATGGACTGAGTTATTGTAGGAAAATTCAGCTAAAGAGAGGTAAGTGCTCCAGTTACTTTGGGTAGAATTGCAAAAGCATCGAAGATATTGCTCTAGTCCTTGGTTCAGACGCTCAGTCTGTCCGTTGGTCTGAGGATGGAACCCTGAAGACAGGGCTCTATTCATATTCAGTGTTTTACAAAAATGCTTCCAAAATCGGGAGATGTACTGAGGTCCTCTATCAGAGATTATGGTATGTGGAAGTCCATGGAGACGGAAGACATGATCTATGAATATTTGACCTAGTTCTTGGGAAGTAGGCAGCTTTTTTAGGCCAGTGAAATGAGCCATCTTTGTGAAAGAATCCACTGTGACCATGATAACCCGGTTTCCTGCTGATGGTGGGAGCGAACACATAAAATCAGTAGAGATAGTATGCCATGGGGCCGATGGAACAGGCAAAGGTTGTAGTAATCCTGCCGGTCTGGTGTGAGGTATTTTGACTTGGGCACATATGGGACAGGCCTGAACGTATCTTTCCACATCCAGTTTCCAGGTAGGCCACCAAAAAAATCGTGAAAGTAATTCTTGTGTGGCTTTGATGCCTCTGTGACCAGCTACAGGGGAATCATGGCACATTTGTAATGCTTTCTTTTGCACCTTGTTTGTAGGGAGGAATATCAGGTTTTGGTAATAAAAATATCCTTGTTTCTTGTACAATAATGGTCTTAGTTCTTCTATGTCATGGTCCGATTGGTTGGCGTATTCTTGTTGTACTTCTTCCAAGAAAGACTGAGCCACTCCAATGATCTTACTGGGTTCTAGAAGATACTGGGATGAGGAAGGAGAACACTCTGGATATCGGCGAGACAGAGCATCAGCCAGAATGTTTTGGGATCCTGGAATATATGTAATATAAAAATCGTACTGACTGAAGAAAAAGGCCCAGCGGGCCTGACGACTATTCTGGCATACAAAATTTCTTAAACATTGTAAATTACGGTGGTCTGTCCTCACCTCAAATGGTTCCTTGGAACCCATCAGAAACTGCCTCCACTCAAGGCAGGCTGTTTTCAGAGCCAATAATTCCCTTTCAAGTACGGAATAATGTTGTTCAGCTGTGGAAAGGATATGAGACAAATAGAAAACAGGATGTTCAAGGCCATCATCCTCTTGTCGTTGGAGTAAGACAGCTCCGATGGCTCTCTCAGAAGCATCAGTTACTACTATAAATTGCTTGGTGGTATCTGGATGTCTTAAGATGGGGGCTTGGGTGAAGGCTCTCTTTAAGCTTTGAAAGGCTGCTTCAGCAGCCTCAGTCCAGACAAATCCCTTCTTTAAATTGTCCTTCTTTAAGGTGTGAGTTATGTGGCTAGTCTGACTGGCAAAGTCTAGAATGAATTGTCGATAGAAGTTTGCTAAACCTAGGAAACATTGTGTTTCTTTTATGGTAGAAGGAGAAGGCCACTCTAGGATAGCTTGTACCTTTTCTTGGTCCATAGCTATGCCGGTGGGACTTAAATGATAGCCCAGATATTTGACTTCCGTTATGTCGAACTCACATTTCTCTGGTTTGCAAAATAGTTGGTGATCACGAAGTCTTTGAAGAACTTGTTTCACATGGGAAGTATGGAGTTCAGGATTTCTAGAATAAATAAGAATGTCATCTAGGTAGATCACGACTGTCTGATTAAGTAGGTCTGAAAACACTGAGTCCATAAATCTCTGGAAGATTGCCGGGGCGTTAGTAAGACCAAACGGCATAACCCTATATTCAAAATGGCCAAATGGGGTCCTGAATGCTGTCTTCCATTCGTCGCCTTCTCTTATGCGTAAAAGGTGGTAGGCTCCTCGTAAATCCAATTTAGTAAAACGTTGGGCCCCTCTGATTGCTTCCAGTATGTCCCTGATGAGAGGCAAAGGATAACGATCTTTAATGGTGATTTTATTCAGACCTCGAAAATCCAGGCACGGACGAAGATCCTTAGTCTTCTTGGGCACAAAAAAGAGAGGGGCCCCAGCCGGAGACGACGATGGAACAATAAGACCACTCTGTATATTTTCGGCCAGATACTCCCTTCGGGTTCCGTGAGGGAGTACATCCTCCCAAAAGGAACAATTGTGCCGGGTTCTAATGGAATTGCACAATCATATTCTCGATGTGGAGGTAGCACAGGTTTTGACGGTTTTTGGAAAATATCCTGAAACTCCAAATAGTGGTCTGGGACCCCTTGGACCGTATTAATGGACCTACCAGTGGCACCTTCAGTAGCTAAGGATCTTTTCGGAGACCAATACTTGTCGGAAGTAAAACAGTTCTCGTGACAAAATTGCGAAGACAAAGAGACTGTCCGGGTAACCCAATTTATATATGGGTTATGTCTAATGAGCCACGGAATTCCAAGAATGATGGTATGGTTAGGGGACGTAATAAGATCGAAGGAGATGTGTTCTTGATGGTTTCCCACCTGTAGACTTAACATCAGGGTAGTGGTGTCTACAGGACCAGAGGATATCAAAGATCCATCCACAGTGTGTACCTGTTCGGGTACTTCTTTTGCTTGAGTAGGAACTAGGTTAGCAGCAGCCCATGTCTTGTCCATGTATATACCACTAGCACCACAGTCTAGTAATGCCATAGTCTTTTCTTGACGACCGTCAGGAAGTTGTAACAGGACAGGAAAGATGAACAAGGCAGTTGTATTGTCATTAAAGGAGCTGATGGAAGGTATAGCTGTAGATCCCGTCCCCTCCCTTCTTACAGGGGACGGGAGGTGGCGTTTCCCGAAGGTCTGGACGGACGTACTGGACAGGTACGGAGTATGTGACCAGCAGAACCACAATACAGGCACAACCCTCTCTTGCGTCTGTCTTCTCGTTCACTAGCAGAGAGCGGACCTCGGGTAGTATCCACCTGCATGGGTTCCCCTTCGATGTCTCTAGCAGGAGTGCGAGGTTCCTCGGAACGCTGTAGGTATGCACGGGAGCTACTTGGTTGGGTAAACCCTCTACTCCTTTTCTTTTCCGATCTCCGTTCCTGAAGACGATATTCGATGGACAGTGCTTGATCCATCAGGCCACGAAGATCTTCCGCTCTGGTAGAATGCACTAGTTCATCCTTTATTTCTTCTTTGAGTCCTCTACGAAATAATGTTACCAGAGTACGTTCCACCCAAGTGGTCTCTGCCGCCAGCTGACGAAAACGGGTTATATATTGCAGGACGTCTTGGGAGCCTTGTTGGATGTCGCACAAGGCTTCTTCAGCGGAGGCTTCCAATCCAGGACGGCCAAACATTTGTTTGAAGCGACTCACAAAGGCGGAATAGTCTGACAATACAGGGTCGTCGGAGGACACCATCGGGGTTGCCCAGGCCAAGGCTGGGCCGGATAAGGCACTGATAAGATAACCCACCTTGGTCCTGTCGTGGGAGAATTGAGTAGGTCGGAAGGCGAAATACACCGTTAAAGCATCCAAGAACTCGCGAAGCTTGGTTGGTTCACCAGAGAAACAAGGGGTAGAAGCGGAGATTGTCGGAACATCACTGGTGCGGAGGGCCAAAGCCTGTCGTAACGCAGCATTTTCATTACGTAGTTGTTGCAACTCCTGGGCTTGTTGCTGAATCGTGGTTAACAGAGATTGCTCCGGATCTGCAGCAGCCGCCACTGTATTATCCATGGTGTTTGAGGACGTCGGAATGGTTAGGCGCTGCAATCTGTCACGACTCACGTGCTGCTTGCGCCTGGAATTTGCAGATCTGGTGGCGTGAATCTTCAATGTTCGGCTTTGGCCCAAAAAGGGGCGACTCTTTCTGGTAGCCACGGTGCTGTAGGCAATGGAGACACCAAGAACAGACCGTGCCCTTCAGAAAGTAGCGCCAGAGGGAAAAACCCCTTCCAAGGGGAAAAACCTCCAAACAGGAAAAGTCCTGAAGAAAAACAAGAACAACAAACAGGAATCCAAAAGGAGCAAAAATCAGAAAATACAGAATGCTGAGTCCAAAACCAAAAGGCAAGGAAATCAGGAGCGAAGACACCAACTGAGCAGAAAGTGTTGCAGCGCAAGGAAAGAGAAAAAACACAGCCCTTATATACCAACAAACAGGAAGTGACCCACAGGAAGTAAAAGGACACCATCTTAGATAGGGAAACAATATATAGAACAGAATAGTAGAGGAACCATAGAGAATAGGGAACAAGGAATGCTGGGAAAGCACAGGAATCTGGGAAGGAGGAAAAGACATAAAGAAAGGCACACAACAGACTGCAAACAGAAGAAAGGACAAAGAAACGAAGAAAAACAGGTAAGAGGGTTCAGAGACCCCTGGGACAGTGAAAGGCAGAAGGAAGAACGAGGCCCCAAGCAAATCTGGGGCCTCGAAACGCGCAGGAGAGGCTGGGGGCGCGCCGCGTCTTAATAACGCGGTGCGCGGCCCGAGCCGAACGCCCGGTCGAAGTCGAGCTCTCGGCTCGCGCCGCACCGCGCGGCGCGACACTGGGGTGTCTTTGCGGTGCCATGGGGTGGTGTGGGTGATGTGTGGGGTGGTGTGTGTTGTGATGTGTGGGGTGATATTTAGAGGTGTGTTGTGTGAGGTGCATAGATGTTATGTGGGTGATGATGTTGAGTGCCTGTGGATGCTAGTTTGTTGATGGTGGTGTCTCTCTCTGGCCTTCTGTCGCAATTGTGGTCGTAGGGGATTGTGGGTGATGTGGGTGGGTGTTTTATATTGGATTGGATGTGTGGGAGTGGTGTGTGTATGTGTATCAGGTGTGTGTATTTCGAATTGTCCAATGTGGTAGTGTTTTGTAAGTGTGTGTGTATTTTGAGCGTGGTGGTGTGTACCGCCAATGTATTACCGCGGTTGAAAGACCGCCGCGTGGATTCGTGGGTTGTGATAGTGTGGGATTATTCCTGTTGGTGTGACGGTGGAGGTTTTGTTATCGCCAGTTTATCACTGACCTTTGGTGTGGGGGACTTGTGTGGGTGTCTAGATTTTGGTGGATTCCAGGCTTTGGGTCATAATGACCGTAGCGGAATTCCGCTGCAGTGTGTTGGCGGTGTTTTGCACGGCGGTAAGCGGCTTTTACCGCCAATGTTGTAATGACCCCCACAATCTTAAAATCAACTTTACTAAAAGATATATTTTTAAATTGTGAGCTCAGAGACCCCAGACTCCACATGTCTATTCACTCCCAAAGGGAATCTATGCTTTAATCATATTTAAAGGCAGCCCCAATGTTAACCTATGAGAGGGATTGGCCTTGTAACAGTGAAACCGAATTTGGCAGCATTTCACTGTTAGGACACATGAAACACATTAGTATATGTCCTACCTTAACTATACACTGCACCCTGCCCATGGGGCTACATAGGGCCCACCATAGGGGTGGCTTACATGTAGGAAAAGGGAAGGTTTAGGCCTGGCAAGTGGGTACATTTTCCAAGTCGAATTGGCAGTTTAGAACTGCACACAAAGACACTGCAATGGTAGGTCTGAGCCATGTTTACAGGACTACTAATGTGGGTGGCACAACCAGTGCTGCAGGCCCACTAATAGCATTTGATTTACAGGCCAATGGCACCTCTAGTGACTTACCAGTAAATCAAATATGCCAATCATGGAAATCTAATTACATACACATTTTATATAGGAGCACATGCACTTTAGCACTGGATAACAGTGGTAAAGTGCCCAGGGTAACAAAAACAGCAAAAACAGAGTCCACCACAATTCAACAACCTGGGAAACAGAGGCAAAAAGTTAGAGGAGACCATGCCAAGGATGAAAAGTCTAACACGTGTCCCCACAGCTGAAATTGGGGAGCAACTAACCAACCTAATTGGAGTCCTCATCACTAAGGTGGAAGAATCTGGACAGACCATCAACATTGGCGTGTTCTGTGCCAGCGTGGGGTTCCACCGTAATATCCATCCCCTGTTGGCAATGGACCACCTCAACAGTTTTGGATTCTCACCCCTCATCTGCATTAACCATCTGAGGGGCCTGTGGTCGGTCTGAACCCGGAAGTGAGTCCCAAACAAGTAGGGTCTTAGCTTCTTTAGTTCCCAGACCTCAGCAAAAGCTTCATGTTCTATGGCACTCCACCTACGTTCCCTGGGAAGTAGCCTCCTGCTAATGAAGGCTACAGGTTGATCTAGGCCGTCTTCATTAAGCTGTGAGAGTACTGCTCCAATACCATGCTCTGAGGCGTCTGTTTGCACAACAAACTCCTTGGAGTAGTCAGGTGCCTTCAGCACGGGTACTGTGCACATGGCCACCTTCAGGACATCAAAAGCAGTCTGGCAAGCCTCTGTCCAGATCACCTTCTTTGGTTGCTTCTTAAAAGCCAACTCAGTCAAGGGGGTAACAATGGTACCATACCCCTTGACAAACCTCCTGTAGTAGCCAGTGAGGCCTAAAAAAAATATCTCACCTCAGTCTGGGTCTTGGGAGGCTCCCAAGCCAGAATGGTGTCAATTTTTGGCTGTACGGGTGCCACCGGGCCGCTTTCCACCTGGTGTCCCAAGTACTCCTCTGGACCCTGCCCTATTTGGCACTTTCTTGCCTTAATAGAGAGGCCAGCCTTTTGCAGGGCCTCCAACACTCTGCAGAGGTGTTGCAGATGTTCCTCCCATGTGGAACTAAAGACAGCAATTTCATCCATGTAGGTGGCACGGAACTCATCTAACCCAGCCAGCACCTGGTTGACAAACCTCTGAAAGGTGGCAGGGGCATTTTTCATCCCAAATGGCATCACTTCAAACTGAGAGTGCACATCTGGGGTAGAAAATGCAGACCTCTCCTTGGCCCCCTCAGTCAAGGCAATCTGCCAATACCCAGATGTTAAATCAAATGTGCTGAGGTAGGCAACAGCTCCCAACCGCTATATGAGCTTATCAGCTTGGAGGGATGGGGTATGTGTCAGTCTTACTGACCGCATTGAGTCCCCGGTAGTCCACACAGAACCAGAGTTCTGGAGTGGCACCATGTGCAGCGGCCTTTGGGACCAATACAACAGGGCTGGCCCAAGTACTGCTGGAATGCTCAACAACCCCTAGGGTTAACATTTTGGATACTTCATCCTTAATGCTAGCCCTGACCCTGTCAGTCACCCTGTAAACTTTCTGTTTAATGGTTGTACTGTGCCCAGTGTCCACATCATGTGTGCAAAAGTGTGTGACCCCTTGGATCAAGGAAAACAGTGAGGCGAACTGTCCCAACACCTGGCGGCAGTCCCTCTGCTGCTCTGCAGTCAGGGAGGGGGAGAAGATCATTCCCTCAAAAGACCCATCTTTCTCTTCTGCAGACAGGAGATCAGGAAGAGGCTCACTCTCCTCCTCCACCCCGTCATCTGTTGCAAGAGCATGGACAGTTCAGTCCGCTCAAAGTGTGGCTTGAGCCGTTTAACATGCAGGACCCTTAAAGGGTTCCGGGGAGTATGCAGGTCCACCAGGTAGATGATTTCACTCTTGTGCTCCACCGCCTCAAATGGCCCAGTCCACTTGTCTTGGACCTCCCTAGGCTCCATTGGTGCCATCCCCCACACTTTTTGACTAGGATGAAAGTGGACCAGAGTGGCATTCTGGTCATACCGGTGTTTCATATACTCCTGGCTTGCTTCTAGGCTCTCCTGTGCGAGACTCCTGAAGTGGACAGTCTGGTTTCTCAGAGCCAGCATGTAACTGAATACATCCTGAGGTGGTTTACTAGGAGCTTTTTCCAAAGCCTCCTTTACCAGACTCAAAAGTCCCCTCACAGGGTGGCCATAGATCAGCTCAAAGGGACTAAACCCAAGTCCCTTTTGAGGCACCTCCCTGTCAGCAAATAGAAGGGATGGCAAGAGGATGTCCCACTTCCACCTTAAGGGCTCTGACAGGCCCATGATCATGCCTTTCAATGTGTAGTTGAATCTCTCAACCAGACCATTGCTTTGGGGTGGTAAGTTGTGGTGAATTTGTAGGTTACCCCACACCTTCCACAGAGACTTCATATATGTAGATATGAAGTTGGTACCCCTATCAGATATCACTTCATTTGGGAACCCCATGTGGGTAAAAACCCCCATCAATGCACGACCCACCACAGGTGAAGTGATTGACCTCAGAAGAATGGCTTCTGGGTACCGAGTGGCATGGTTCACCAAGACCAGGATGAACCTGTTGCCCATTGCTGTCTTGGGATCCAGAGGCCCCACAATGTCAATACCAACCCTCTCAAAGGGGGTAGTAACAACATGAAAAGGTTGGAGGGGAGCCTTACATTTCCCCCCACTATTGCCACTTGCCTGACAAGTTTGGCAAGACCTACAATGAGCATCTGAGTGCCTGCACATTAGAGGCCAGTAGAAGTGGGTGACAAGCCGTTCAAAGGTCCTGTCCTGCCCCAAATATCCTGCTAAAGGCACATTATGAGCCAACCCCAGTAGGAAGGCCCTGAAGCACTGGGGTACCACCAGCACACGGACTGATCCAGGCTCAGGAACCTTAGGCTCACTATACGGGAGGCCATCCTCTCAGTAGATCAGGTGAGATCCTGGCTCCTTGCCAGCCACCTGGTCCACAGCCTGCTGCAGCAAACCCTCGAGAGTATGGGCATGTCTTCTGTGCCTCACAGAACGCCTTCCTGGTAGGCCCCCCTTCCTGCTGCCACTGCAACAGCTCAGGGACCTCCCCCAGTTCAGCCACCTGTTCCCCTCAGGCTCTGCCTCCCCCCGGACCGTGGGAACTTCCGGGGCCAGTTTCCCACACCCCCTGCCCTTCCTCTTTTTGGTGGTCCCCTGGGCCACTGCATCAGGCTCCAGGGGCTCTTGATCACCCTGACGGGCTGCCATTGACCTGGTAGATACGCATACCCACCCAGGCAGACCCAACATCTCCAAGTGTGACCTGTCTTCCACCTCCTCCAAGGGGAATCCTCCAGGTCATTGTCAAGCAAACAATCCAGAGGCATGGTTCGACTCACAGCTACATTCAAGAACCTGAGACCCACCCCCATTCAAAGGGAACCTGCGCCACTCTACAAAGGCGCTCTGAGTTTTCCACTGCAACAACTTGGTGAAGTACATGGGGATCAATCGGCTCTTTAGACACCAGGTGACTCCTCACTGTAGTCACACTGGCTCCTGTGACTCTCAGAGCCTTCACCCTCTGTCCAATGATAGTCACCTACTACCTGTACTTCTTAGTGTTCTCAGGCACTAGGGTTCTCCGGACCCTCTCACTGTCCCCTAGTGAGACAAGGGAAATCTCAGATGGCTCCCACCCACCTGGAACCAACGCCTCCCCAAGCGCTACACTAGCCAAACCCTGGGACTGCGCACCAGTGGGTGCTGGTGTACTCTTGGGGCATTTGGGGTCCCCCTCACATGACCCACTTGGTCACATGCATTACACTTACGAGGGGGACCCCCTGCCACTGGTTTCCCTTTGGAGAACCATGGCTTCTTCTCACTGGGGGGGCTGGGAATCCCTCCTTTGGGAATCAGATTGAGGCCCTTTAGAGAACTCCCCCTGTTTACCTTTACCCCCCTTTATTCTGAGAGGACCCTGCCCACCCTTGGCATGGTCTCCCCATACCTCTTTTGGACCCTGGAGCTCTCCCAGTAGTCCGTTCCTGTGCAAGCTTCCTGGGGTGAGTCAGCTTGCTGTCAATTAGGTGCTGGCGCAGCTCTGGAAAACATAAACTGTACAAGTGCTCCCAAGCAATCAAATTGTAAAGCTCCTCATATGTTATTACCTTACTGCACTTCACCCAACCATCCAGTGACCTGCAAAATGAATCAACACACTCCAACCATGTTTGGGATTCCTTCCTCTAATAGGACCTGAACTTTCACCTTATACTGCTCAGGAGTGAGTTCATATCTTGTGAGCAGGTAGATAGAGTCGGTGAGCCCCTGAGAATCCCCTAAGGATGTCAGAGTATCCCTCCCCTCTACCTTAAAGTGCTTCCAAAGACCCGCCCCACAATGAGCTTCAGGGACCAGATTCATATGGAGAGCAGACTCATACCCCTTGAACCATAAGCATATATCATCCTCCCTCTTGTAATCCTTCACAAGATCTTTAGGAATGTGCACCCTCCTCTCAGGCTACACTGTGAAATTGCTGCCACCATCTCTACTAGACTGGCTCCTCTGACCTAACTCCTTCAAGCTAAGCTCATGAGCCAGCAGTATCTTCTTTTCCTCAATGGCTATCTTTCTGTCCTCCCTCTCCCTCTCCGTCTTGAACTTGAGCTTCTCCAGCTCCAATTGGTATTCTCTCTCTCTGTGTCTGTCCTGTAACTATTCAGGGGTTAGACCCTTGGATGATACACTGCTACCTGCCCTGGAGACTGTCTCCCTGGACATAACAGGCCCACCCAATATACCATTGTGAATGGATTGCACCTCCTCATCCTCCTCCTCCTCTGTGTGCCCCTCGGCTTCTTCGGCTGTCACCAAGGCCCTCAGCGCCTTTTGCATCTCCTCCTTCTTGGTGGAGCCCTTAACAGGACAGCCAAAGTCTTTACAGAACTGCTTCAACTGAGCCACTGTATAGCTCTCTAGTTTCCCTAGGTCAAAAGCAGCTCCAGCTGATGCATCTCCAGAATGGGACATGATGAAAAGTCAACAAAGTGCAAAGTTCCAAAGGCAGAAACAAGTCCCCAATGAAGTTCAAGAAAAGTCAATCAAGGGATCAGCAAAAATATGGAAGTAGAACAAAAAGAGTCCCACAGAGAAAAAGCAATAATCACAAGAGAAGTAATATGTGGTCACGTAGTGGTCTGCACTGAAAGCAGTAGTGTACACTTAATCACTATGGCCCTCATTTCAACCCCGGAGGTCGGTGGTAAAGCGGCGGTAAGATCGCCAACAGGCCGGCGGTAAAAAAAATGAAATCACGACCATAGCGGAAACCGACAACATAGACAGCCACTTTAACACTCCGACCATCATGGCGGTACAAACAAACAGCATGGCGGTCACCGCCAACAGACAGGTGGAAGACAATGTACCGCCCACACCATTATGAGAGGCCAATCCGCCACCTTTTCTGGGGCGGATTAAACGCAAACAAAAACACAGCGGAAACTGGACTTGGAAGGGAAAACTCTCACCTCTACACACCCCACGAGGAACCAGGATGCGATGGAGCCGGAACTCCAAATTCTACCTGCCATTGTCTTCCTGCTCCTCTACCAGGAGCACGACCGATGGTGGCAGCGACCACAGTGAGTACTGCACCTACGACACAGGGGAGGGGGAGGGAAAAGAGAGTGACACACACATGCAACACGCAACATGCAACACCCCCACCCTCACACACAACAACACACACACCAATACATGTTGAAACATTACATTTACACCCCCCAAGCCACCCTGGAAGAACGCCATGACAAAAGGAAATTATTTGAACAATTGTAATCAGGAAAAATCCATTACTCAAAAATATATATACACTATTAACAAATATGTACACCAAGAATTCAAGCCCATGTACTGCACCTACATAGTCCGTGGACCACTGGGCCCAAAATGCATGGGCAAGGCCCACACTCAATAACCGATCCAAACGGAGAGAACACTGCAGGGGCGTAAGATCGAAATAAAACAGGCACCTCAGGGGAAAGGGAAGGGGGGGCACCTCAGCCGGATGAGCGCACGACGCAAGCTCCACGAGTGGGCTCAATGCCCATTGATGTATCCTGGGGAGTGCAAAGCCACAGTCTCTCAAGTCTTTTCAGTGGGTGGTTTGCCCACTGCTTTATCCTGGGGAGTGCAAAGCCACAGTCTCTCAAGTCTTTTCAGTGGATGGGTTGCCCACTGCTTTATCCTGGGGAGTGCAAAGCCACAGTCTCTCAAGTGGATAACAGTCTCCACTGGTTCTGGAGGGGGCTTTGTGTCCAGAGTGCTTCATCCTGCCAAGGACAGAGGTAGTGGATGTGATTCTCCACTGGTTCTGGAGGGGGCTTTGTGCCCAGAGTGCTTCATCCTGCCAAGGACTGAGGTAGTGGATGTGATTCTCCACTGGTTCTGGAGCGGGCTTTGTGCCCAGAGTGCTTCATCCTGCCAAGGACAGAGGTAGTGAATGTGATTCTTCACTGGTTCTGGAGGGGGCTTTGTGCCCAGAGTGCTTCACCCTCCCAAGGACAGAGGTAGTGGATGCCTTTCTCCACTGGTTCTGGAGGGGGCTTTGTGCCCAGAGTGCTTCATCCTGCCAAGGACAGAGGTAGTGGATGTGATTCTCCACTGGTTCTGGAGGGGCTTTGTGCCCAGAGTACTTCATCCTGCCACGGAGAGAGGTAGTGGATGCCTTTCTCCACTGGTTCCGGAGGGGGCTTTGTGCCCAGAGTGCTTCATCCTGCCAAGGACAGAGGTAGTAGATGTGATTCTCCACTGGTTCTGGAGGGGGCTTTGTGCCCAAAGTGCTTCATCCTGCCAAGGACTGAGGTAGTGGATCTGACACTCCACTGACGGCGGGCCAACATGGAAGCTGTCCAGGCCCCTGGAACTGACCACCAGCCTCATACGACTGACCACTGGGGATGGCAGCCATGTCTGGGGTGGTGCCACTGGCACAGGATGTGGCGTGGCCGATGGCGGTGCTGGCGGCGGCCTCAGTAGCGGCGGTGCTTGCGGCGCTCATTGGGCAGCTGTGCTGGTGGGGGGGCTCACTGAGCGTGCTGCTGGGGGCAGTGTCCTGGGCGGCGGTGCTGGTGGGGGGCTCATTGAGCGTGCTGCTGGCGGCGGTGTCCTGAGCGGTGGTGCCCGTGGGGCGGTGCATGTGGCGGTGCCGGTCCTGTCCGCCGTGCAGGTTGACGGCGACTTCCCTTTCTTTCTCTGGCCCTCCCCACCTTGGATGGTGGCGCAGCTGTCTTGCCACTCCCAACTGTTGTCCTGGCAGAGCCCTTGGTGGCAGGTGTTCTGGCCTTCTCCCTCCTGGCTGTGGCCAACTTCTTTTGTTTTTGAGGTGGGGAAATGTCCTTGTCCTGGCTCCTTGGGACACTGGCTGCCCTGCTGCTTGGCGCACTCCAGAAGCCGGTTACTGCTGGCACCACTGTTCCCGGTGATGTGGTGGCTGAGGTGCTGGGTTGGGACCTGGAAAGGTGGGCCCTAGGGGACGGAAGGGGTGGGGGAGGTATAGGGAAGAGGTTAAGGTTTGACAGGAAAAGTTTTCTAGACACACTGGGATGGGTAGGTGAAGGGTGTTTGGGAGAAGAGGAAGAGGTAGTGGTTGTAGGAGGATGTTTGCTGACTTTGGGTGAAGGTGCATAGGCTGTCGTGAGGTGGATGGCTGTTGGGTGGGTGTGTGACTGCGTTTGTGTAGTTTGGGAGGTGGGCTCACAGATACACTGGGAGAGGACACAGGGGATGTGTGAATGGTAGTGGGGGTGGTGAGTGCACATGAGCGGTGTGTGGTGATGGGCTTGCTGGTGATGGACGTAGTTGCTGAAGATGTAGTGCATGCAGGTGTGAGTGGAGACGTGACAGGGAGGGAGGAGGGAGATGTGGAGGAGGGGGACACAGTGGAGGCAGTGGCTGTTGGTATGTCTGCATGGGTATGATGCTTGTGTGAGTGCCTGTGGGATGTGTGGTGCTTATGTTTGCCAGAGCTACACTTGTGTGTTGAGGTGTGTGCATGCTGGTCTGATGGTGTGCTTGGGATAGGCTGAGGTACCGGGGATTGGGTCTGGGTGGAAGAAGTTGGAGGGGGAGGCTGGACACAGGGACAATGGCTGCCATCAGTGCGGAGGCCAGAGTCTGAAAAGCTCGCTGTTGGGCTCCCTGATCAGAATGCCCTCCAGGTATGCATTTGGCTGTTGCAACTGACTCTCTACACCCTGGATGGAATTCAGAATGGTGGACTGCCCAACAGTGAGGGATCTGAGGAGGTCAATGGCCTCCTCACTGAGGGCAGCAGGGCTGACAGGGGCAGGGTCTGAGGTGCCTGGGGCGAAAGAGATGCCCACCCTCCTGGGTGAGCAGCCACGGGGCACACGCTGAGGGGCTGCTGGGAGGGCGGTGCTGGTAGGGGGGGTGGCGGCTGTACCTGTAGATGCGTTGGGCACAGAGGGGCCCGCCACAGCAAGGGAGCTCCCATCAGAGGAGGAGTCGGTGTCGCTGGTCTCAGCTCCTGCCCCCTCCGTGGAGCTCCCTTCGCCCTCGGTTCAAATGGTGAATTCGGAGTCCGTAGTCTTGCCCTCCAGGGCCATGTGGGATGCAGCTCCCTCCTGCTCCGGTAGCACTGCTCCTCCGCATGATGATGCTAATGCACACAAGAACAGGGAGACCACAAAAATGGGGGGAAAAAAAGTAGAAAGACATGTTCAGTGCATGCAATACCGCTACCGTTGGCGGACACTACAGACAGAGCAGCCCTCTGCACTACGCCATGCACTTAGAGTTCGCTAATTAATGACAGGGCCAAGGGGTACAAGGCCTATGCCTGATTGCTGCACACATGGAAGTCACAGAAGCCTGACTAGGGATAGATGGCTCTTAACACTGGTGGGGTGGGGTGCCACATAGCCTGACTCACGAAGGGAACTTGCATACAAAACTCGCCCTGGCCTAGGGGAACCCACTGCACACCTCCCCCACCAAGACACCTCCTATGCACGCTGAATCAGATGATTGTGATTGTACTCACCCCCTTGCTGCTGTGATGCCCTCAAGCGCCCATCCAACTCTGGATACGCCACCGCCACGATCCGGAACATCAGGGGGGTCATGGTGTGACGGGCACCCCTCCAACGTTGGAAGGCCATCCCCAGCTGGGCCTTCGCCGTCTTCTTGCTCCAGTGGCAAATGTCCTCCCATTTTTTCCAGCAATGGGTGCTCTGTTTGTGGTGGACCCCCACGGTCTGACTTCCTTGACGATGGCACGCCAAATATCCTTCTTCTGGTGGGCACTGACCTACAGGAATAGTACAGGGGAAAAGGAAAAACTTTAACCATCCGGACCATCACAGTCATTGGCCCACGTTCCCACCTTTGCCCTAACGTACATCCACTCACTGTTGTTTCATGCACGCCTCATCCCCCCCATCTCCCATCCACACCTCTCCAAACGGGCATTGCCCTTACAGCATGCTCACAGTGTACTCACCTGTTTGTCTGGAGGACCGTAGAGTAGCGTGTACTGGGGGAGGACCCCATCCACTAGTTTGTCCAACTCCTTCGACATGAAAGAATGGGCCCTTTCCCCAGACACTTGAGCCATTGTCGCTTCCAGACTGAGGTCACAGCAGCACTTGCAGTGTAGGTCCTCTCCTGTCGAAGATCAGGTATCAAGTGAGTGAACAGAGTGAAAATGGCAGTCACGTCCGCGGCGGTGCGTACCGTCACCACCAGTGTACATCGTCATTGGCTCCTGGGACCCATAGGGTCCAATGTTAACCAATGGAGGATTGCGCCGCGATCTTCTACCGCCTACCGCAACGGTGTACAACGCCAGCGTAGTTACCTCATATCCCATTGTCCCACATTACAGGTCAGGCAGCCGCCATTTCTGGGGGCCACATGGCATTCATTTTAAATGTGTCACACATATCTAGGCCTTGCATACACACTAAGACAGGCACATAGTGGATTGACAAATGTGTGTAATAAAGTTGTTTATTTCGTACCTCAGTGTTGGCTGACCCTCTGATCGCTGTTCTCATCCATAGAGCACATCTGCTGGAGCAGGTGAGGAGATGGCGGCATCCTCCGGTGTACAGACCGCTGGTGGACCTGTCGACAATGGAAGAGCGACATGTAATAGTCACCTACAGACTTGATCGTGCCACAATCCAGGAACTGTGTGCCCAGTTGGAGCCAGACCTGATGTCAGCTATCCGCCATCCCACAGGTATCCCCCCTCTAGTGCAGGTCCTGTCAGTACTCCATTTCCTGGCAAGTGGATCCTTTCAAACAACAGTGGCCATTGCATCAGGCATGTCCCAGCCAATGTTCTCTAACGTGTTGTCCAGAGTGTTGTCTGCCCTGCTGAAACACATGCGCAGCTACATTGTTTTCCCCCAGGTGGAGGATTTGCCCACAGTGAAAGGTGACTTCTATGCCCTGGGACATATCCCCAACATCATAGGTGCCACTGATGGGACACATGTGGCCTTGGTCCCCCCGCAGGAGTGAACAGGTGTACAGAAACCGGAAGAGTTACCATTCAATGAATGTGCAGATGGTGTGTTTGGCCGACCAGTACATCTCCCATGTGAACGCCAAGTTTCTTGGCTCAGTGCATGACGCTTACATTCTAAGGAATAGCAGCATCCCTTATGTTATGGAGCAACTCCAGAGGCACCGTGTGTGGCTATTAGGTGAGGACATAGACCCTATACAGTGTGAATAGTTGTCTGGGTCTGGGGTTGTCCCTAATGGTTAGTGTGTGTCTAACAGTTGTCCCTCGACATTTGCAGGTGGCTCTGGCTACCCCAACCTATCATGGCTACTGACCCCAGTGAGGAATCCCAGGACAAGGGCAGAGGAACGCTACAATGAGGCACATGGGCGAACTAGGAGGATTATAGAGAGGACCTTCGGCCTCCTGAAGGCCAGGTTCAGGTGCCTCCATATGACAGGTGGTTCTGCATACTACTCACCAAAGAAGGTGTGCCAGATCATCGTGGCCTGCTGTATGCTGCACAACTTGGCTTTGAGACGACAGGTGCCGTTTCTGCAGGAGGATGGTCCAGATGGAGGTCTTGTGGCAGCTGTGGAGCCTGTGGACAGTGAAGAAGAGGAGGCAGAAGAAGCGGACATAGACAACAGAAACATTGTGATCCATCCAGTGAGACACAGGTAAGAAGACCTCACTGCCTCCTACATCTGATAAAATTGTTCGACCTCTCATCTGTCTGTCACTTTCACCCAGTGTATGGACCCTGATTTGTCACTTTCCCTTTCGATTTCACAGATGTGGGTCCCACTGTGTGACCTCTGCTATGTTACCTCATGGACTAGAGCTGTGTGACATAGGTATGTTGACAATACAATGGACATTGGTATTTTTCTTAGTTATAGCTAATACACATTTGTGAAAGCACAGACTGACTCCAGATTGTTTTGTGATTCAAGGGTGTTTATTTAAGTGCAAATTAGTGGAGGGGGTTGTAAAATGGTCAGGGATAATGTTGGAGGAATGTCCATGGCAGAGTCCAGTCCATTTGTCTCACAGGTGCATTGTCCAAAGGGGCATAGGAAGTGGATTTAGGGCAGAAGGATGACAATCAGGGTGGTCTCATTTCTTGGCGGGGGTCTTGGCATTGTTCTCTGTTTTTGTCCTGGATCTCAAGGACCGTTTGCAGGGTGGTTCTCCATCTGCAGGGGGTGGGGTGCTGGTGTCGTGGTCCTGTAGCGGTGCCTCCTGTCCACTAGCGCCGGCAGAGGTGGTGGGAAGTTCATCATCCAGGCTAGTGTCAGGGGCCCCTTGTTGTGCCACAGTGTCCCTCCTGGTGTTCACGAGCTCCTTCAGCACCCCTAAAATGGTGCCCAGGGTGGTATTGATGGACTTGAGTTCCTCCCTGAACCCCAAATACTGTTCCTCCTGCAGCTGCTGGGTCTCCTGAAACTTGGCCAGTACCATTGCCATTGTCTCCTGGGAATGATGGTAGGCTCCCATGATGTTGGAGAGGGCCTCGTGGAGAGTGGGTTCCCTGGGCATGTCTTCCCCCTGTCGCACAGCAGCCCTTCCAGTTCCCCTGTGTTCCTAATCTTCTGTCCCCTGAACCGTGTGCCCACTGGCACTGCCCCCAGGTCCCTGCTGTTGTTCGGGTGGTGGATTAGCCTGGGTTCCCTGTCGTGGTGGACACACTGCTGCTTGACGTGTCCTGGGGACAGAGATATGGGCCCGCTGAGTGGGTGCTGTTGTCAGTCACCAGATCCTCGGGGTCTGTGCACGTTCCCAACACTTCCACCACAAGACAGCTCCAATACTCTGATTAGATTTGTCACAGAGTCTAAGAGAGTCCAAGTGGGGAAAAGGGGATTAGGAAGGGAACAGTTGGGAAGGAGACCTGTAGGAAGCAAAAGGTTAAAACACGCAACATCAAAATTACATCCCATGAAATCAATACTAGGCTATGACTCTAAGCATCGTCATTCTGAAAACATGAACAACCTAAGAATAGACTTAAAATGACTAGGCTTCAAGATGAATAGATACCTGTGATGGAATCAAGAGAAGTTAAATAAAACTTTCAAACTCAAGTACTTTCCTTTGCATGAGAATCAGGAAAACAATCTGGATAAGTTCTGAACCATCATATGAATCCTTTTTGAGAACACATATTAGGAACACACAACATTACATCTAAAGCTCTGGCCTTTTGTTCTCTCTAAATGTTGGAACATGAATTGCGCACATAGCAGATTTTCACATAGATGGATTGTGCACCATGAATAACACAATGTAGATTCAAGAAATAAATCACTGGACTTGTCAACTCGAGTACTACCAAGTAAATGCCTTAGAATGGCAGCACACAATGAATAACATGAATTAAGCACGAGGAGAGAATTGCGCGTCTTGCCGATTCGAATGCCACCATGTAATTGCCAAGGAATGGTAGCGCACAATGAATAACATGAATTAAGCACAAGGAAAGAATCGCGCATCTTGCCGATTCGAATGCCGCCATGTAACTGCCAAGGATTGGTAGCGCACAATGAATAACATGAATTAAGCACGAGGAGAGAATCGTGCGTCTTGCCGATTTGAATGCCACCATGTAACTGCCAAGGAATGGTAGCGCACAATGAATAACATGAATTAAGCATGAAGAAAGAATAGTGCGTCTTGCCGATTCGAATGCCACCATGTAACTGCCAAGGAATGGTAGCGCACAATGAATATCATGAATTAAGCACAAGGAAAGAATCGCGCGTTTTGCTGATTCGAATGCCACCATGTAACTGCCAAGAAATGGTAGCGCACAATGAATAACATGAATTAAGCACAAGGAAAGAATCGCGCGTCTTGACGATTTGAATGCCACCATGTAACTGGCAAGAATTGGTAGCATGCAATGAATACCAAGGGTTAAATCACTAGAAAACTAATCGCGCGTCTTGCCGATTCGAAGGCCACCATGTAACTGCCAAGAAATGGTAGCACACAATGAATATCAAGGGTTAAACACGAGAAAACGAATCGCACGTCTTGCCGATTCGAAGGCCACCATGTAACTGCCAAGAAATGGTAGCGCACAATGAATAACATGAATTAAACACGGAGAAAGAATCGCGCGTCTTGGCGATTCTAGTAGCAGCATGCAAATGCCACAAAAACGCCCAAGCTCACATTCACACGCGCAAGAGTAATTTGTTTATCATGCAAGAATTAGCCCCAAGAATTTGAGCGTCCTCGATAACGGGGTCGGGGCCCAGCCCAACCTCCGTCTTACCGCCCTGATTCAGGATCACCAATGTAGTATGAAGGGCAGAGGCATGGAAGATCAAAGTAGGCCATCGGAACAGTAGCTCAGGAAGTTGCTGCTGCTATGCACCGGGACCTCTGAATAGTGAGCATGTGGAGCTGGGCTGGCTCCCTTTTATAGAGTAGAGTCTTGGCCCAGCCCACTACCACACCCAGGCATGCTGCAGGGAAAGCTTCTAGAAGGCCCTGGAAAGGTACCACACCCTGACACACTCTGAAAGCCTGCAGCAATACATTGCAAATGAACAGTATTTATCAGCACCTTAAAAATAAGTCTTCAGGTTTGAACTCTGCAATGCAAAAGGTAAAACAACAACATATCAGCACAATGCATAAATTACGTTATCTTGAGAGTGCTGGGTTTTTGCATTCTAGTTGCCCATAGAGCGTGCACTGCCCTGGTGTTGACATCTGTGCTGGTGTTTCCGAGGGGGAGGCTCTGTGGTGGCCTGTGACTGTGTGAGGGGAACCGACTGTCCTGAGGTCCCAGATGGGCCGGGCTGGTCATTTAGATCCAGTTGGACAGAGCTGCTGTCATCACTGTGGGCCTCTTCTGTGGGGGGAGTGGACATGTCTGGAACCTCCTGTCCGGTGACGTTGGGTAGGGGTCCTTCAGGGGTGTAAATGCATAGTTTTAGTATCTGTGTGTGCCATGGTGTGCAATGGGTGGGTGACCCTGTACCCAGTGCTTCCATTCCTGTGTAGGACCTTGTGTGATAATTGTTTAGGGGTCTTTGTGGGTATGTGTAGTGGACATGCATTGGTGATGGGTGTTGATGCTTTGTTGTTGCATGCAGGGCTTGGTGTTGGGATGTGTGGTTTGTGATAGTGGGACATATGTGAGGAGTTGGAGTGATGGGGGTGAGGGCGAGGGTGGGGGTATGTGATAGCATGCAGGTAGGGTGGGGAATGAAGTAGTTAAAGATTTAACTTACCAGAGTCCATTCCTCCAGCTACTCCTGCGAGACCCTCAGGGTGCAGTATAGCCAAGACCTGTTCCTCCCATGTTGTTAGTTGTGGGGGAGGAGGTGGGGGTCCGCCGCCAGTCCTCTGAACTGCAATGTGGTGTCTTGAGACCACGGAACATACCTTCCCCAGTAGGTCGTTTCACCTCTTCCTGATGTCATCCCGTGTTCTTGGGTGTTGTCCCACTGTGTTGACCCTGTCTACGATTCTGCACCATGGCTCCATCTTCCTAGCTATGGTGGTGTGCTGCACCTGTGATCCGAATAGCTGTTGCTCTACCCGGATGATTTCCTCCACCATGAGCCTGAGCTCCTCCTCAGAAAACCTGGGGTGTCTTTGCGGTGCCATGGGGTGGTGTGGGTGATGTGTGAGGTGGCGTGTGTTGTGATGTGTGGGGTGATGTTTAGGGGGATGTGGTGTTTTGTGCGTGGATGTGTATATGTGATGGTGTTGTGTGCCTCAGTATGCTGGTGTTGTCTTTGCTTTGCTGTCTCTCTGGCCTTCTTCGGATTTTTGGGTAGTAAGGGTTTGTGGGTAATGTGGGTGTGTGTTTTATATTGTATTGGGTGTGTGGGAGTGGTGTGGGTATGTGTATCAGGTGTGTATTTCGAATTGTCCAATGTGGTTGTGTTTGTAAGAGTGTGTGTGTAATTTGAGCGCGGCGGTGTATACCGCCAATGGTTTACCGTGGTTAAAAGACTGCCGCGTGGATTCGTGCATCATGATAGTGTGGAAGTATTCCTGTTGGCGTGACAGTGGAGGTTTTGTTGTCGCCAGTGTAGTGGACTTGTGTGGGTGTCTAGATTTTGGCAGTTTCTGAGCAGTGGGTCGTAATAGCTGTAGCGGAATTCCGCGGCCGCGGCGGTGTGTTGGCGGTCTTCTGCACGGTGGTAAGCAGCTTTTACCGCCAATGTTTTAATGAGGGCCTATATGTCAATTACAAATCCAAGTCCAATCCCAACCGCTGATCACCAGTGTTAGAAATGGGGTCTTTGGTTAGCAGTAAGGTTACCCCCTGCCTAAACAAGGACCCTCCCTCCAGTCAGGATAACAGAGAATAACGGAGAATCACCCTCAGCTAACCCCCGCTCACCCCCTTGGTAGCTTGCCACAAGCAGGCAGGCTTAACTTCAATGTCTATGTGTAAAGTATTTGTACCAACACACACAGTAACTCAGTGAAAACACTACAAATGACACAACACAGGTTTAGAAAAATAGGAAATATTTATCTAAACAAAACAAGACCAAAATGACAAAAATTCAACATACAAAATTCAAGTTTTTAATTTTAAAAGAAAAAGAGTCTTAAATCCTTTTGTAAACAGTAAAAACACTTTTAGCATTGAAAAGTACCTGGGTAGTGTCAAAATAACACGCATGTGCATCGAAAAAGGTTAGTGATGTGCCGATTTCTCACCCGCAAGCGAGACCGTGCGTCATTTCTCCTTCTCCGGTTGGGTCGGCATGCGTCGTTTTTCCTCTCCGCAGGAGAGCAATGCGTCGATCCAGGCAAGCACTCCAGTCCAGGCAGGCGTTGCATCATTTTTCTGCACTCAGCAAGGTTTGCGTTCAAAATCCTGCTGCAGGGTATCAGCAAAACCGCGCTGTGTGGGATGCGATGTTAGCAGCCTCCGTTAGCGGTGTTGCATGTTGTTTCTCCAGCCGCATGCGTCGACCTTCAAGCTGTGCTGCAGGCGGAGCGTCGATTTCAGCAGCAAAGCCGGCTGCGCGTCATTTCTTCAGTCGCATCTCGGAGGTTGCGTCGGAAATTTCCCCGCACAGAGGTCTGTGCGTGGATTTTCAATCTTGGTCTGCCAGCTTCACCTGTCAAGGCCCCAGGAACTGGATAGGGTACCACTTGGCATGGCAGGAGTCTCAGCAAAGAGTCCAGGTGCTCGCAGAGGAAGTCTTTGATGGCCCTGAGACTTCAAAAACAGGAGGCAAGCTCAGGACAAGCCCTTGGAGATTTCTTCACAAGCAGGAATGCATAACAAAGTCCAGTCTTTGTACCCTTTCACCAGGCAGAAGCAGCAACTGCAGGATAGCTCCACAAAGAACAGTCACAGGCAAGGCAGCACATCTCCTCAGCTCTTCAGCTCTTCTCCAGGCAGAGGTTCCTCTTGATGTCCAGAGGTGATCTAAAGTCTGTGGTTTTGGGTGCCGTTCTTATACCCATTTTGGCCTTTGAAGTAGGCTTACTTCAAAGGAAAGTCTCTCTTGTTTGGGAAATCCTGCCTTGCCCAGGTCAGGCCCCAGACACACACCAAGGGGTTGGAGACTGCATTGTGTGAGGGCAGGCACAGCCCTTTCAGGTGTGAGTGACCACTCCTCCCCTCCCTACTAGCACAGATCGCTCGTCAGGATATGCAGGCTACACCCCAGCACCCTTTGTGTCACTGTCTAGAGAGAGGTGCAAACAGCCCAACTGTCAAACTGACCCAGACGGGGAATCCACAAACAGGCAGAGTCACAGAATGGTTTAAGCAAGAAAATGCTTACTTTCTAAAAGTGGCATTTTCAAACACACAATCTTAAAATCAACTTTACTCAAATATGTATTTTTAAATTGTGAGCTCAGAAACCCCAAACTCCAGATGTTTGAGAAAACAGGGCTGAGTGCAGAGGCCCCCTTTCTTGCCCCCATGTTTCACTTTTTGCAGTGTTTTCCTGACTCTGATGGTGCCCTGGGTACTGCTAACCAGTCCCAGGGCCTGTGCCCTGTGTAAAACCATTATGCAAATTAGGCTAATTATAATTGGCTAAGTAAATCTACCTATAAGTCCTTAGTATATGGTAGGGCATATAGGTTTAGGGACCCCTGCATAGGTAGTGCACCTATAGGTGCACTGCTGAGGTGCCCAGTGTCATTTTAAAGGCAGGCCTGCCTTGCTGGCTGCTTTTAAATTAAAGTTACATGTAAATTCGACTTTGGAATTAAAAGTACTTTCAAAGTCTTAAACTACCTTATTTTGATATATAGGTCACCCCTAAGGTGTGCCCTATGTGCCACTAGGGCTGGGCGCCATGTAACTATAAGCAGGGACCTTATAAAAATAGTTGTATAAGCCCTGGTGAGCTAAAACAGCCAAATTTGTTTTTCCCTCATTGAAGTGAATGGCCTCGATAGGCTAGAATGGGGAGACTTTATTTTAATTTTAAAAGTCCCATTGATTAACAGATAGAATAAGTTTGGTATCAAATTAATTGTTATAATAAATCCCACATCTTCCAGTTGTGGGATTTAATATAACTTGTTCAGGTAAGGAGTTTTAAACTTTACCTGAAAAGTTGCCAACTTCAGCCCTGCAGTATTTTTGCTGCTTTGCTCTGATTGGCCAGCCTCTGGCAGCCTGGTCAGACTGCCTTGATGAGGTGTGAAGTGGCCTGGCTCAACACAAAGAGATGTGCCTGCGGGAGGAGATCTTCCCTCAGCAGATGAGGAAGCAGGAAGGGGGAGGGCTGCCAAACTGGTCTTCAAAGGCAGGGAAGGACATTTGGAGAAACCCAGTAACACCCTCACATCCTGCAAACCCAGACAATTAGGTGCCCCCTTGATTAGATTACGAGAGGGCAGGAGAGGGGTGTGTTTAGGATTTTTAGCCACACCAGTGGGTGGGCACAGCCAGATGTAACCTCCAAAAATCACTTTCAGCCATGATGGATTTTTGAGGAGTGTTGCTCCCTGGGATTGATTTTTGCCTCACTTCCGAGGAAGTGGTCATAACAGGGGGAAGACCCTGCCCCAGATTGGAAAACCAGGGCCCCCCTGTTTTTCACCCAGGAGCAAGGATAAAACTGGCAGACCTGCACCCACACCTCTGTTCCCTACCAGATCCCTATCAGATTCCAACAAGGAAGAACTACAGAAGAAGGACTGCCCTGCTGGACCCCTGGCCTGCACCTAGACACTGCACTGTAGAGGACTGCACCAGCTGCACACTTGGGCCTCCCCACAAGAAGGACTTTGCATGGCTTCAACTGGTTCAAGGAGGGACTCCCTGTCTGCTACAGGTGAAAATGTGCTTACCAGAGTCCCTTGCACCAACTCCTGAAGAAACCAACCAGCTGACCACTGTCCAGTGGCCAAAAAGGAGTTTGCACCAGGTGCATCCTGGGAGTTGCAGTCCGCATCCCCAATGAGCATCTCAGAGCTTCTGGAACCTTGGGGTGAACCGTGGGCCTCAAAAGAACCTTAAAATAACATCTGGGAGAAGATCCAGAAGTTTGGAGAACTTTGGAGAACTTTTGGAAAAAAGCTCCATGGAGGGACCGACCCGCCACGGCAACTCTAGCCGGCTTGCCTCAACCTCGACCCAGACTGACTTGCAGGTTCGTCCCGGTGAAGAAAATCTCCAAAAAAGTGACTACGTCCGAAAATAGGAAGTTGACCGGGACCTCCCAGGCGCTGGTCGAAGGATTTTCACCTTGAAAAAACAACTAAGTCCGAAGGTAAAAATCTCTACCGAGGGCTCCCGCGACGCGTATCCGAGGAAGAGTTCCAGGAGGTCGGATTGGACTGGCAAGTTTGTCCCACTGAAGAAAATCTCCAGAAAAACGACTAAGTCCTAAGGTAAACTTTTGACGAGGCCTCCCGTGGGCTGTAGCCGAGCCGGGCTCCATCGCTGTCGGCCTTAAACTTTGACTTTGCCCCGGTCGAGGTGCGACCAGATGACCAGATTGGCGCTTTTTGTTTCTATGCGCTAGAAAGCATTATTTTTTTAACAATTCATATCTCTAGTTCCCCGTATGCGATTTTATTCATTTTGGTGTCATTTTAAAGCAAAAAATATATCCTATTTTTATAAATTGATTTGGGAATTTTAAACTGTTTCCTGTGTTTTATTTAATTACTGTTTTGTGATATTTGAATGCTTTACGCCTTGTCTCCTAAGTTAAGCCTTGTCGATCGTTGCCAAGTTACCAAGGGTTGAGCTAGGTTTAATTTACTGAGACCTAACTGGACCGAAGTGGAGGTTAGTGGCCTATTGCTAAGTGTAGGTACTTACCTGCCCTTTGCAATAACCCATTTTCCAACAACATGTCTATCTACTCCCAAAGGGAATCTACGCTTTAATCATATTTAAAGGCAGACTCTATGTTAACCTATGAGAGGGATAGGCCTTGCAAGATTGAAAACCGAATTTGGCAGTATTTCACTGTTAGGACATATAAAACACATTAGTATATGTCCGACCTTAACCATACACTGCACGCTGCCCATGGGGCTACCTAGGGCCTACCTGTAGGAGGCTGGCCTGGTTTGTAGTGGGTACCAAGGGGTACTTACACTCTGCACCAGGTCCAGGTATCCCTTATTAGTGTAGAAGAGGTGTCTAGCAGCTTAGGCTGATAGAAAATGTAGCTTAGCAGAGCACCTTAGGCTGAACTAGGAGACATGCAAAGCTCCCACTATACCACTGGTGTCAATGCACAATATCATAAGAAAACACAATACACAGATATACTAAAAGTAAAGGTACTTTATTTTTATGACAATATGCCAAAAGTATCTCAGTGAGTACCCTCAGTATGAGGATAGCAAATATACACAAGATATATGTACACAATACCCAAAATATGCAATAATAGCAACAGAAAGCAATGCAAGCAATGTACAGTCACAATAGATTGCAATGAGAGCACATAGGTATAGGGGCAACACAAACCATATACTCCAAAAGTGGAATGCGAATCACAAATGGACCCCAAACCTATGTGAGCTTGTAGCGGGTCGCTGGGACTGTAAGAAAACAGTGAGGGTTAGAAAAATAGCCCACCCCAAGACCCTGACAAGTAGGTGTAAGGTGCACCTAAGTTCCCCAGAGAGCACAGAAGTTGTGATAGGGGAATTCTGCAAGGAAGACCAACACCAGCAATGCAACAACGATGGATTTCCAGACGAGAGTACCTGTGGAACAAGGGGACCAAGTCCAAGAGTCACACTCAAGTCGTGAGTGGGCGGATGCCCAAGAAATGCCAGCTGAGGGTGCAAAGAAGCTGCCACCGGATGGTAGAAGCTGTGGATTCTGCAAGAACGAAGAAGACTAGGAACTTCCCCTTTGGAGGATGGATGTCCCACGTCGTGAAGAAGCTTGCAGAGGTGTTTCCACGCAGAAAGACCACAAACAAGCCTTGCTAGCTGCCAGAGTCGCGGTTAGGGTTTTTGGATGCTGCTGTGGCCCAGGAGGGACCAGGATGTCGCCAACTGCGTGAGGAGACAGAGGGGGCGCCCAGCAAGACAAGGAGCCCTCACAAAAGCAGGCAGCACCCGCAGAAGTGCCAGAACAGGCACTACAAAGAGGAGTGAACCGGAGCTCACCCGAAGTCACAAAAGAAGGTCCCACGACGCCGGAGGACAACTCAGGAGGTCGTGCACTGCAGGTTAGAGTGTCGGGGACCCAGGCTTGGCTGTGCACAAAGGAAATCCTGGAAGAGTGCACAGGAGCCGGAGCAGCTGCAAATCATGCGGTACCCAGCAATGCAGTCTAGTGTGGGGAGGCAAGGACTTACCTCCACCAAACTTGGACTGAAGAGTCACTGGACTGTGGGAGTCACTTGGACAGAGTTGCTGAGTTCCAGGGACCACGCTTGTTGTGCTGAGAGGGTACCCAGAGGACCGGTGATGCAGTCTTTTGGTGCCTGCGGTTGCAGGGGGGAGATTCGGTCGACCCACAGGAGATTTCTTCTGAGCTTCTAGTGCAGAGAGGAGGCAGACTACCACCACAGCATGCACCACCAGGAAAGCAGACGAGAAGGCGGCTGGATCAGCGATACAAGGTTGCAGTAGTCGTCTTTGCTACTTTGCTGCAGTTTTGCAGGCGTCCAGAGCAGTCAGCGGTCGATTCCTTGGCAGAAGGTGAAGAGAGAGATGCAGAGGAACTCTGATGAGCTCTTGCATTCGTTATCGAAAGAATTCCCCAAAGCAGAGACCCTAAATAGCCAGAAAAGGAGGTTTGGCTACTTAGGAAGGAGGATAGGCTAGCAACACAGGTAAGAGCCTATCAGAAGGAGTCTCTGACGTCACCTGCTGGCACTGGCCACTCAGAGCAGTCCAGTGTGCCAGCAGCACCTCTTTTTCCAAGATGGCAGAGTTCTGGAGCACACTGGAGGAGCTCTGGGCACCTCCCAGGGGAGGTGTAGGTCAGGGGAGTCGTCACTCCCCTTTCCTTTGTCCAGTTTCGCGCCAGAGCAGGGCTGGGGGTCCCTAAACCGGTGTAGACTGGCTTATGCAGAGATGGGCACCATCTGTGCCCATCAAAGCATTTCCAGAGGCTGGGGGAGGCTACTCCTCCCCAGCCCTGACACCTTTTTCCAAAGGGAGAGGGTGTAACACCCTCTCTCTGAGGAAGTCCTTTGTTCTGCCTTCCTGGGCCAAGCCTGGCTGGACACCAGGAGGGCAGAAACCTGTCTGAGGGGTTGTCAGCAGCAGCAGCTGCAGTGAAACCCTGGGAAAAGTAGTTTGGCAGTACCCGGGTCTGTGCTAGAGACTCGGGGATCATAGAATTGTCTCCCCAATGCCAGAATGGCATTGGGGTGACAATTCCATGATCTTAGACATGTTACATGGCCATGTTCAGAGTTACCATTGTGACGCTATACATAGGTAGTGACCTATGTATATTGCACGCGTGTAATGGTGTCCCCGCCCTCACAAAGTCCGGGGAATATGCCCTGAACAATGTGGGGGCACCTTGGCTAGTGCCAGGGTGCCCACACACTAAGTAACTTAGCACCCAACCTTTACCAGGTAAAGGTTAGACATATAGGTGACTTATAAGTTACTTAAGTGCAGTGGTAAATGGCTGTGAAATAACGTGGACGTTATTTCACTCAGGCTGCAGTGGCAGGCCTGTGTAAGAATTGTCAGAGCTCCCTATGGGTGGCAAAAGAAATGCTGCATCCCATAGGGATCTCCTGGAACCCCAATACCCTGGGTACCTTAGTACCATATACGAGGGGATTATAAGGGTGTTCCAGTATGCCAATGTGAATTGGTGAAATTGGTCACTAGCCTGTTAGTGACAATTTGGAAAGTAATGAGAGAGCATAACCACTGAGGTTCTGGTTAGCAGAGCCTCAGTGAGACAGTTAGTCATCACACAGGGAACACATACAGGGCACACTTATGAGCACTGGGGACCTGGCTGGCAGGGTCCCAGTGACACATACAACTAAAACAACATATATACAGTGAAATATGGGGGTAACATGCCAGACAAGATGGTACTTTCCTACACTACCTTAGGGGTGTCTTACATGTAGGAAAAGGGAAGGTTTAGGCCTGGCAAGTGGGTACATTTTCCAAGTCGAATTGCAAGTTTAAAACTGTACACACAGACACTGCAGTGGCACGTCTGAGACATGTTTACAGGACTACTAATGTGGGTGGCACAACCAGTGCTGCAGGCCCACTAGTAGCATTTGATTTACAGGCCCTTGACACCTCTAGTGCACTGTACTAGGGACTTACCAGTAAATCAAATATGCCAATCATGGAAATCCAATTACATACACATTTTATATAGGAGCACTTGCACTTACGGCAGTAGAAAGGTTAGGCATGGGAAGCAGGTCTCCCTTTCATCCTTCTCCTCATCCTTCCTCGCTGAATATATTATTAATACCTTTGATATCAACAATGCCCTTGCAGACTTTCAGAACTCATTTTCTCAAGCCCTAGAGGTAGTTACCCCTGCATCTATGTATGAATGTATTTCTGTATCTATGTGACAAATTAAGCAGTAGAGTTTCGAGATCAGTGGCTATCTTTTTTTAACTTTTGCACATAGTATTGACAGATTTCTTTATGGCACCAAGACATAAAGGTTTCCCGTCCTATGTTTCGCTTAATAAAAGTTTTCATCATTTAATGTAATATTCTTTATACCATACCTGTTGCTGTTAAGTGGCTATATGTCAGACTTGATACTTTTTTCCAGTCCTGTCTTTTTTACTCAACAGCATTTCTAATCAATATTACATATTATGAATAGGAAATGCAAAACTTCAAGTCCCAGAATACAAAGTGTTTTCTTAGCTGAAAATCCATTACAGGCTTAAGGTGTCACGCATGACATGGGGCCTTTTTGCAGCCAGCTAGCTGCCTGGCATGCGGTCGTGCATCGCCGGTATATGTTGTAAACCAGGAGCACTAGGAGTGTTGGGATTTAAAGAGCTATTCTTATAATGGGGAAAATAAAACTGCAGCTCATGTCGTGGTTAGTGCTGCTGGTTGAAATTGCAGGCTTAGATTAAATTAATCCACATGATAGCGTGTGCCTAGTTGACAGCTAAACTACCACATATTCGAAGTACATCTTCTAGGTGGACACGGGCCAGGTGAGCACATACACGGCTGAGTTTGAGCCGCAGACACCTGGAACTGGAGCTAGATGGGGGTGGGTGCTGCTCGGACACTGGAGCCTGGGCTAGATGGAAGCACATGTGGTGAGGACAAGGAGGAGTCGAAGGCTGCTCTTTGCAGTGAATTCTCCACTCACAGAGGAAAAAAATTGGTGGTCCGCCTCTGACCAATCCGATCGAACTGACGAACTGACAGTCGGTCTTCCTGTTTGAGGTTTGCCACAGCTTCAAGTAGAAGCGGCGACATTTCTCCTCCGCCTCTGCCGCTGCAATGACAGTGATGAATTTTAGACGGAGCCACGCTTTCCTCCTCTGCTTAGCTGTCCTGGCCTTGACTAGAGCTGCCAAGGGTAAGGCCCAAGCAGGCAATTTCAATTGTCCTCGAACTCCCTCCTTCGCCATATTGTGCAATATTAATGCATCCTTGCTATAAAATAATGTATGTCCTCGGCTTTAAGTTATTATTACCTTTCACATGCGCTCTTCACATATTTGCCAGAATAAAAAAAAACATTTAAGGTTTCGCTGGCAAAGTGTACCAAATTCGCGTTTTATGAGTTATCGCATGTCTCGAAAATTATGTATTGGCCTGTGTGGCTCCTTGTTTGCACTTAGACGTATATGTTTTTCTTGGCTGGTCCTCGGCAGTTCTGTTACAATTTTACCATGAGATGGGCATGCACACATTGTGAATGCCAACCTGTTGCTAATCACGCTTGGATGTGGGAAAAAACGAATTGACTGATTGTTTGTGCAAAATGTTCCTTACGTGCAAAACGAGGCTGTGAATCATTCCGGCATAATGCACGGTTCTTTCTCACAAGTATATAAGTATTTTTTTATGACGTGCAGAACGTGGCGTGGGGTAGGGGCGGCAAGTGTTGATAAATGTAACCGATTTAGCTTTGCTTTGTAATCTCTCTGTGGTTTTCCTGTGAGGTGGTGGGAGGAACTTGTTGCAAAAGCAGTCAGTGGTCTTTCTCAGAAATGTTTTAACACTTGTGTGTGCTTTCCCCCAATAGGTTTAAGAAAAGCAATCTAAAATGCAGAACTCTGAATCTAAATGTGACCAAAAAGTGTGCTCTGTTGCCAAAGTGATGTTTCTGGCACTTACAACAATGCATTCTGGTAGTTGTGTTACCCTGTTATATTGGCAAGACGCTGTAAAAAGTCATGATAAATCCCACTATAAAAGTGGGAGAGATCTCAAACTATCAGCTTACATTGACAGTAATTATTATTTTTCTATTTCTTTTGATTTGCATTGTCTCTCGACTTTTGCAAGCAGATGTCCAGGACGATTTGTATTTTCAGCCCTGCACTTGCAGATCGCAATATCTTTCTACAAACGCGGGCCTACAAGTACCAGAACGCATAAAAACAAGCATTGGGAAAGCCAATAAGTGTGCTATTACCTGCAAGCCTTTGGGATTTGCCAATGCTTGTTTTGTATTGTCATAATTTTTGGAATAAAATTGTTGGGGAATCTACTGGTCCCCTCTCAATCGTAAAAAAAAATGTTGGCTAAAATCAAATATATTTATTACCATAGTAGTTCTTGGCACTTGAGGGTACTATTGGGATCCTTGTGAAAGCACAGAATGCCGTATCTTAAAGTGAAGTTAAACAACGGCAAAAATGGGCGGACCCACTGCTCCAATTTTTATGCTGTGGTGGGCTGAAGAAGAATGTGAATGATCCCATTTAAAGATCAATAAAGTAAGGGGGTTGGGTGAGAGAACTAAAAAGCGTATTATACATGATTTAAGTGAAATCAAGTGTATTTTACTATTGCTAGACCTAAAATGAAGACTTCAAGAGCTACTCAACAGCTGATATGCGAGGACTGATTTGGTGTTAGGTTGCCATTGCCCAGGGAGTCTACGTTAGTCTAAAACGATGTATGATTTTGAAAACTGTAACTCTGTTTTCACCTGGCCTAGCTCCCGTCAAATCTGCCAACACGTCAAATCTGCCAACACGTCACATGATGGAAAGGAAATCGTGCTCGAGGGTAGGGCTTGGAAACGCCATAGCCCAGTGAATGTCTAAAAATGTCACAGCACTTAAGAAAGAGAAAATACTTCCAGATAGTTAAATAACTTTCCTCATCTTGGCACTGGACTATAAAATGCCCACAGCATTGGCGCTCTATAAAGGGTTAGAAAACAGTGAAAACAAGTTAAGCTCATATTACTTACTCTACTGTGGCCGAATTTAAGTTGCTTTTCTGAATCGTAATTTATTAATCTTATCTTACAGCTAGACTTTTACCCTGTGTGAATACTTGCATCGATTGCAAATCGTGTTGGCCAACCAACCAGTTCATCACGTAATATTTTATTTTTGACTATTGTGGTTTTGGCGGCATTGTTAAGCAAATCCCAATAGTTTTGATATAAAATCTGGCAAACCTGCTCCTTATCTCATTTGTTCAAACTACAGCCAAGGTCTTGTAGAATGTGGTCGCCCCTTTGCAATGCTTTGATGTTTTCAGCTCCATCAGAACACAGTCAGTTCTGCTCTGCACTCGATGACCTTCGGAGCACTGTGGTTTCATGCCCTTGGCCCTTTGGATCTATCAGCTATTTGGTGTCTTTGGCCTTTGATCCTTTTCAGTCAGCTGCAGGGCATAGGGGTAGCAGCGTGATTTCCTTTGTTTCTTTCGCTCAACCCCTTTCCCCCCAGCTCCAGGAGTATCCTTTCCACTTCTTAGGTCATGTCTACAAAGCTTTTCCTGTCTGTGGACCTGTTTACAATACATAACGTATGCTTAGAGCGGGGTTAAGGTCATTCTCCCCACCCTGATCCCCAATTCTTTGCCTCCCTGGTCCCCTTGTTACATTATTCACCCTTACTTATTTTCGAGGATCTGGTAGCTGCAAACGTGCTGTTAGGCCACGTGCTTTCTATTTTGAGTTTTGTGCGCACTAATGTCTTAAATATCTTAAATAGCTATTCTAAAATGACCCTCTGCCATGTCTGAATGGTAAATAAAAAAAAAAGCTGCTATGTGTTTCGATCCAAAAGCCGTCACAAATCATGGAATTCAATAATTTGTTTTCTTGAAGATATATCGCATTTTAAGATTTTCGGCTAATGTATGCATAGTCATCATCAATTAATATTTTTGCATGCCCTAAGCAAAAAGTATTATCAATGACAATAGCCCGGCCTTTTAGCACTGAGATCTACTGGCATTGACAATGCTTTTTTTATTTGGATTTCCCTCCTCTTGACTGCTGGTACCTCAGGGCGCCGGCCTCCTTTCTCTGTCTACCCTGGCCCGTTCTGCATCTACTTAGGCACTCTTGCTAAAATCTTTCACTCTCTGCACTGCTCTACGTGCATGAAGATGAACCCCAGACCCACCATCAAGTTTGGTGACAAACTGAGTATTGTATCGGCTCAGTTACAGATGTTTATGGTTACATCCTGGTGATGGTAAGAGCGACAGTTAACATAAATGGAACATAGAAAAGAAAAGACAAAAGTCATAGTTGTGGGAGCTGAGCCTTGCTTTCCAGCCTTCAAATGTAGGCTCTTGCAAGCTTATCCCCTTCCAGGAATTTGAAAACCTTGGTTCAAGCTCGATTCCACATCAATTCGATTTTTCTCCTACAATGCCCACATAGGGAGTGCATTATGCAACTTTTATCTAAGATTGTTCACTGCATTCTTATTTTTCTGCCACCCAGTGGCAATAATACGTATCTGGCTACTAATGAAGCCAGGTTGCGTTATCGTAATTTTTAATATCTTAGCCTCATAAATTTCACCCTAAACTCCAAATGGTTCAAAATGCACCTGACTGGAGTATGTGCCACATGCTTTTTAAAGCAGGGGCAAAGTGGGTAATTGCCCAAGGCCTCCACGTTCCAAGCCCCCCCAAGTAAAGTGAGTAGGCAGTTGAACTTCTGGACACAAGAACATTACTCATAAAAACAACTTATTTTGCTAACTTGACAGACGAAAATATTTAATAGAAACACAAAGCCACATTTACTAACGTGTTCACTATGACAAAGGTTTTTGCAAAGTGATGCAAAGTTTTGCAAGCTTTTTTACATTCCAGTGCTGGAAGGTGTCCTTCTCCCAGCACACTTAACGCTTTGTGCTACTTTGCACCACTTTGTTTTAAGAGAGCATTACTTGTGGTGTAACAACGCCAGATAAGAGCTAGGACTCCGTTTTTGAAGCAAAGCCCAGACTATTAAAATAGCCAAATAGCCAGAATAGGCTTTGGGTCAAATAATAACATATTGAAGCAAGTGCTAACATGAAGAAATGCTTTCAATTGTACAACACACTGCTTTTGTGATGCTCTGTGCAGTACACATATGAATTGTTGAACGTATAAGATTTTATACTGGAAAGGTATGCTCCCAGCACAAATCCTATGCTAGAATGCACACAACTTTACACAATGGTATAAAGGTTGTACACAAGCACAGGGGCAGTAAACAGCAGGGCATTTTTATGGCTGTGTTATGCTTTCTCCCTCTTGCACACCCCAGAATAGCAACTTTGGTTGCTTGTCTATGTTGTGCTAAAGTATACATCTTTTCCATCGTGTGCATGCCTGGCAAGCCCAACCTCAACATTTGCACTCTCAGGCACTTGGTGCCAATTAAATAAAAAAACAATCTTTGTGTCATTTCTCGCCCTTTACTTCACCTCACCTCTCTTACCATAGCCATCTATCTTAATCACTCTTTGTCACTTTTTCTCCATGTACCTTCATCCTTTCTCTCTTGTTTAGCTCTCTATCTCATATTTGTTTCTTTGCTCTATCTCGCTATCCCTCACTCTACTTGGTCTCTCTTTGCCTATCTCTCTCTCATGACCTTGCCAATATTTCTATCACTCTCTGTGCTAGAATCTATCACTCTCAATCGCCTCTCTGCCTCATCTCTCCATCTCATCCCCTTCTCTGTATCTCACTACATATTTTCCATCCAAGCTCTCTGTATCTCCCTCAGTCTAATTCACTTCTCACACAACCAAATATTTATATTTGCTTTGTCTTTCTAGCTCTCTTTCTGCCTCTACTAATTTACACCCTTTCATCTCGGTAATTACCCCTGTATCACATTTCTCTCTTTGCCTCACATCTCTTTCACGGCCTCACCTCTCTGTTGTTCCACTGCTCTCTGTGACTACCTAACCTCCCAATGTACCACACAATTACTTCACTACCTCACCTCACCACCTCCTTTTTCTCTTGTTCTACCTCTTTTCTATTTCCTTCACCTCTCTATCGTACCGCTTTTTGGCTACCTGCATTTCTTCATCTGTACTTTTTTTCGCTATCATTAATTCCTTTGTCTCTTTCTCACACCCGCACGTCTCTCTCGACCCCCCCCCCTCCATTTCAACTCTTCTTCTCCACCTCAGCTATCTTTCTTTATAGCTCTCTCTCTCTTGACCTCCTTCCTCATTTCAACTCACCTTCTCCACCTCAACTATCTCTTTATAGATCTCTCTAGCTTATCACCAAGTCATCATTTTGTATCTCACAACTCTGTCTGTGTACCAAATTGGGGTATTAGTTGAGAGGGGTGAGTACCTACTTCAAATAATAACTACAGTCTTTGGTAGGGTGAACCCTCAAAGTCACTAAAATAACTTTAGGTCAACTTTCTGGTATCTATGGCACAGAGCGGATTAGCATAACATGGGGGCAAGCTATAAAGTATTAATGCAGTGGTAAAACTATAATAAAGTCTAAACCCAACACAAGAAAAATACCAAACCAGTTTAGAAGAGAAACCAGAGTTCTGAATTATAAAGTTTAAGGTTCAAAATAGCACCAAAGCGTTACGTACCAATGGTCGACATCTGGTTGCACTTAACCGGTACCTAGGTGCAAGTTAAAATGGACTGCAATGGAAAGTGTGTTGGATACAGAAACCAGGTTTGACTCAGTTTAAAGATTTACCTCTGGATTTAGTCTCTGGAAGTGAGAACTGTTTAGCAGGGCAAGGCAGCAAGCTGGGACCAAAGAGGGCTCAATGTCATCGGATAACCCTGGACAAGGTCTCGGTGAAGCAGTTGACTTTTGGGGGGAAAAGTTCAGAGTAGAAGAAATACAAATTTTGCACCAAGGGAAGGTCCCTCGCCAGCTGGATACTTTTGTTATCTTCTCCCGGAAAAGATTTATTTTCTTGTCACTTTTTTGGAGCTCCGGTTCTTCCAGTGGGGCAGGACTGCAGGCTGTAGCCAAAGAGGCTTCCATGAGGTAGGATAACTTCTACACGAGATCCCTCTGATGAGGATTTGCTGCTAAGGTGAAAAACATAGCTGGAGCTACCGTAATCTTGGGCATTAGGTCAATGTACTTCTGTTGGATCAGTTTGGCAAGTTGGTTCCAGTCCCTCACCAGTTGTCAAGGCATAACATTGACAAAACATTTTTAAGTCCAGGGTTTCAAGATTTGTTGGGGGAAAATCACTTGACACCAGCCAAGGGTCCACGACCTAGGGGACCGCATTTGGAGGTCAAGACCTACTCCAGCAGAGGCCTGCACAGAGACCAGTGCAGGTCTAGTTGAAACTGGTCAGCTGGGAATGCAAGAAAATGGGATTCTTGAAGGTTGTTGTGTCCCTGTAGTACAACAGGAGACCAGCATCTTGACGCCTGTTTGCCACTTCTTTGTCTTCAGATTAGGAGGGAGGGCAGTTCCCATCTACAGGGCTCTTGTCAGGTCTGAGACAGCAGGCACAGGTTTGCAGCAGTTCCTGTGTGCCCTACTGCCCTCTCTTCCCAAAACAATTATGGCAGAATCTTCCTTCTCCCATGCAGAGCTTATGTGCCTGTCGTAGAGGTATAGCCAGTCAAATGAGTAACACCTTCTCAGTAGTCACTCAAAACCTGCTCTGGGGGCAGCTCCCCCCTCACTAGGCTTGGTGTCCGACTGGTTGGGTTGATATATTAAAGGTGCAGGCCCAGGTGTTTGCTACATCTGCCTGTGCCTTACTCTTTGAAGTAAATTAAGTTTGCAGGGCATAGCCCCGGAGGTCAGCCTGCCAGAGGAACAGAACACCTCCCCACACCCAAGGCCTTTGTCTAAACTCTGAGAGCAAGTTCACAGCTCATTCAAGTCCCTATTCAGCCCCTGGGTGATAGTTGGAAGCACATGGAAATGGGTTCCTAGAGGCATTTGGAAGGAAGCAGCCAACTTTGTAAAAAAATATCTGTTCTAGAATATTGATTACATATCTGACTTACGAATACATTTGGCTTCTCATAAATATTTTTAAAAGACTGACAAATTTACTTTGTAGGTGGTTCCTAGGCAGAGATAACGATATTACATTTAATAATATATCCCAAATCTTTCTTGTGGGATAGCCACTCCTACTACAGTGAAAATAGCCTTTTGGACTCTCTCACTATAAGGACATGTTCAACACTAAACTTCTACATGTTCTACCTTACAATACTACACCATATCAGCAGTAAGGCCTAACAAGGGAGACTCCTTAATATTTAAAAGGAGCTTTAGGCCTTTCAAAGGGGTTTATTTTGACAGGTCCAATGTGCAGTTAAAACCTGCGCAGTCAGGCCTGCAGGCATGTTTGCATTGCCATTGAAGTAGGTCGCACAATGGGTGCTGCAGCCCTCTGGTGACATTTAACTTACAGGCTCTGAGTACACTTTGTGTACCATATATTAGGGACTTACAGTAAGTTTAAATATGCCAATTAGGGGTATGCCAATTTTGTCATGTTGAAAGGGGAAGTACAGTCACTTTACCCCTCGTTGGCATGAGTAAAGTACACAGAACCCTCAGCCAGCAAATGTGATCAAAGGAACAATATAGGGAAGTGGTTCCCAATCTTTTGACTTCTGTGGACCCCCAGTTTTTTATTACTGGGACCTGGGGACCCCCAGTTAATCATTATTTGAATCTGGGGACCCCCCCCAACTAAGTCATCACTGAAAGCCGGTGACCTAATCTGTTAATATTATTTAAATTTCCAAGCAGTTGCGGACCCCCTGAGGAGGCTTCGCGGTCCACAGGGGTCCCCAGACCACAGGTTGGGAACCACTGATCAAGGGGATAGACTACACAACAGATGGCCATTTCCAACACTCTTTATAAACACCACCTCTCTTTCTATATTTCATGTTTGTCACCTTCCTCTTTTCGCTCTACATCCCATTTTTTCTAGCCTTTAACCCCCTCTATATTTTTCTCTCTTCCCCGCTCCTCTTTACCTGACTGGTTTTTCGGTACCTCTTCTCAAGTTGCTCTCTCTACGGTGCATCTCTTTATTTCTCAAGTCTATATCTTTCTTGTTACCTTCACCCTTTTCTAATTCACCTCTTTTTCTACATTACCTCTCTCTTTACCTCAATCCTTGGGGTACTATACTTCTCTCCTCCCTATCTCTCTCTACCACACTCAAAAGCCTTACCTATTTCTCAGCCTATCTTTCTGTACCCACATATTCCCTTTTTCTATTTCTCATTACCTTTCATTCTTGGTACCTCACAGTTCTTTATTTATCCACTTCTCTCCCAACCTTGCATATCTTTCCATCTATATCTCTATGCCTCCCCCTTCTAACTTTGGGGTCTGTTTCCTCGAGACATAATTGGGGCACCTTGAGGGACAATGCCTGATTGAGCATCACTGGACATAGAACTGTAAGGTGTAAACACATATTTTGAACCATTTAATGGTTTGTAGTTGAATTGAGTGGTGGAAGTTTCTCCTATATTCATATTTTCTTTGCAGGAAAAGTCATCAGTCTCCCCATGCCGGAGGTCAGAGACCACGGCCCCCCATGTGGTAAAGCTTCTCTATTCAACAAGTACTTGTTTAGATTATAAGGGTATGTTTGCTGACAAATCAGTGTGGGAAGGGCACTGGCATTAGTAAGCTGGGTGGAGGGGTATGATTTGGGTTGTTAAATATGTTGTCTACAGTTTGTCATTATATGCTCAGTACATTATTCATATCACATCCTGTATCATATGGTCAAGCAAAGCTGTCCTATGATGACTGGCATCACGCTACTCCAACTCCCTGTCCACTCCATCTGCAGTCAATTATTCTCCAGCTTGACACAACATCCCAGCACACTCTCATATAATGGAATATATACTGTCTGAACATCCCCACAAGAAATGTTGTCTGTCCAGGCGTATCTGGATGGACACGATACATCTATAGCATTGTTTCAGGATATGCACTTATGCAACACAAACCCAACCCAATATTTCAGGAAATAGCATAGTTGCTACTTAGAGAACCATAGCTTATACCCATGCGAGGTTACTATATTAAACAGAAAAGCTGTTGGCTACAAATATATAAATGCATATCATGAATCACAGGGCAAATATATAGTGATACATGCTTCCGTGATGGGCTGCCAGGTTATAATTGTGAATATCTATGGCCCCAAAACCGATCTTACCACAACATTGCAGGAAGTTACAGAAATCTATTGGCAATAATGACTGTATGATTCTCTGGGGCAGTGACTTTAACCTGGTCCTTGATGAATCACTAGACATGAGCTCCATAACGTGCAGAACTTGGTATGCCCTCCATGGGACAGAACAGGCATACTCTTACTGTTCAACAGTTCATGACTAATTTACTTTTGGTGGTGCTCAACTGTTCTATTGAGGTGGATAACCAAATTGAGCTATTTGCCACTTACTCTCACAGACCACTCACTGGTGTGGCTTAGCATGTCCTTTCCAACCTCTGTGTGGTGCCAGTGCCCCCAACATTTCCCTTTTTGAGCATTACTGGGCTTGACCTTTAAGGCCAAGTTGTCCGTGGCCACTCAAGGATATTTGCGCATCAACTCTGGATCAGTGAATTCTCATGCAACTCTGGGGGAGATCCTCAAACCGGTTATCTGAGGGATGCGCTTACTCACCTGGAGGAGAAACTTAAACATCTTGAGACCTCCTGGCTGCAGAACCCAACTGCTGTGGCTGGTCATGAATTACATGAAACCCCAATGGTTTTCAGAGAAACAACTGGGAAAGAAGCCAACATTTTGGCAGGGGGCTCTCAAGCCCAGCAGTATGATGAGAAAGAGTGTCCGGGCATAACTTTAGTCTGGTTGCTCAAAGAATACACAAACGGTAAAATCATTCCGGATGTTATGAAAAAGACTATAAATCTCTACAATATTACGCTACAAATAGCAGAGGTTTTCATTGACCATTATGAGCATATTTACACCTCCATAACCCGAACCAACAAGCCACAAATAGCTTAATACTTTAAGGACATTGCCATGGCCTGGTCCGTTACCAACAAGAAGCTACCATTTGATGAAACTCTCTCACTAAAAGCTTGGCCTCTGGTAAGGCCCCAGGCTGGATGGCCACACTGTTGGGATTTATAAGTAATTTAATAGAGGTCCTCAGCCCACGTCTTATTGTGGTCTACATCAAAGCCCTTGACAAAGGCTGCTGCCTCCAATGCTGTGTGAATCTGTCATCATTACCCTCTTGAAACCCAAAAAAGATCCCCTTGTTGGATCTTGCAGACCACTATTACTCCTGAATGTAGACATAAGATCCTGGCCATGGGCATAGCGAATCTCCTCACATGGGTCATCCCAGCACAAGTTACTGCCCACAACATAGGTTCACTCTTTGCCCTGATGCACTGGATAGATTCTACTTGTTGTGGGCACCATCTTGGACGCCGAACAAGTAATTGACTCATTCGAATGGCTCTTTCTCCATATCTTGCTGTGCAGAATGAGACTGGGCACTTCTTTGCTCCATATGATTTCAATATTAAATTCCTCCCCCACAGTGAGAGTTTTTTTCTTAATGAGACACTATCACACCTGCTCTTGCTCACAAGAGGCACACGTTGGGGCTGTCCCCTGTCCTCCCTTCTCTTTGTTATAGCCATGGAACCTCTGGCTTCAAAGCTTATACACCATGCACATAGAGGTGTCACATTTATAGATCACCATTTAATAACAGAACTATATGGTGATTCCATTACTGTATGTTGTTTAGCAATATTCTTTAGGTGAAACTGACCCAGGTTATTTGTGCTATCCCACAATTTGGCAATGACTTTGGCATTCCCATAAACTAGGGCAAGTCTGAAATTTAGCCACTCATTCCCTCTGCACCAAAAGTTGTCTCTCACTATCACCTTCAATGGAGTGAAGACTCAATTTGGTACTCGGGTATCAAAGGGATAGATAGGCTGTTCTGCTTTCCAGTTATGGCCCAGCGTTATCCTGCCAGCGCGCAAGAGATAGACTGTTGGACTAAACCGCCTTAATCTATGACCTGATGGGTGACCGTTATGAAGATGGAAGATGGTCCTAATGCCCTGGTTCCTCTATCTGTTTCCAAATATACCAGTGCCTCCATCGTGTACATTCTTCAGTACACTCAAATCTGAGCACATTAGACCCATACTGGCAGAGTGGCAACACAGGCTTCATTGGGGTTTCTTAACAGTACCGCTGAAAAATGGCTGACTGGCAGTACCTGATCCTGAACTCCTTTACATGGCTGCCCAGGCGTTTTCATGATATATTGATATTTTGCTTCAACCTCCCATACCCCACATTAAAATGGAATCTGAAAGTGTTACTCTGTGCACTGTACGCACAGCGCTTTTTGAGAAGTCATCCTACTGAGGGTAATGGTAGACACAGTTGTGGTGACAGTAACCACCTGGCACAAATTAATCAGTGTAGCAGGTTGTCCATTGCTGTACACTCCCTGGGCCCTTGCTGGTGATATACCTCTCTAAAATATTGTTGTCCAGAGACTTTTATTTTTGAATTTTGTTTTTGTAACATTAGAGAAGTAATTTAGCTTGGGTAAACTATTGCAAATCCGGGCCCATTTTTTGTTTCTTTTTTTTGGGATGACATTTTTAAACATGGTAGATGTGTTGCAGTGATGATGTAAAATTTCAGGAACCATGAGAACTATATACTTAATTTTGGTGTCAAAACATAGGTTTTGGGGTCAAGTAGTCTTCGAGACAGAAAATAACTTCTCAGAGTAACCCTTCTGCCATTTTCCAAAATGATGTGTTCTAGCCATCATATTGGTAATTTATTTTAACATTGTTTTTGTTTCAGGTTTTCTGTTGATTCAAAATCGTAAACAAGAGCGAAGCAAGTGGTAGCAGAGGATCTTTACTTCCTGACAGAATGTTGCTAGCTGCAAAATCTGAGGACTCCTTCAACAAAGAAAAATGTATTAAACTAATCCAAAAGAAAAGCTAACATCGACTGCAAATGGATAGAAGAGAGTTCAACATTCTGCAGAAATATGGCAAGACGAAGTTCACAAAAGATTGAAACTGCGGGTGAAGAGGATAAAATATTTTATCATTGTAACAACAAGTGCTACAAGTTGTATACAATGGGAAAAAGCCTGGAAAAAAATGTCAAAAATAGCAAAAAACAGTGAATCTCAACAAGAATCCAAGTCTTCTGAGGACGCGATGACAGCCAAACCCAATTCCTATCCACTTAGAAGATCGATGGCTACCCTCATCCACCTCCAACTGAGCAAAGTAAGGTATATGTGAATCTCGAAGAGCAAACATGTTTTTATCTGCAGCTAGATTTTTCCAAGATTAAGTTTTCAGTTGAGTAGCTGATCTAAACAACAAGATGAATGTATTTGTAGTGAGTTTGTATGCCCACCTGAACTGAACTGCATGCATGTGCATGCATGCGTACATGCATATGAAAATATAAATGTACAATAAGCTCCCAGCAGCAACATAACTGTCAGCCTTCCGTTAACTTTGCAATCTTTGAAAAAGCAAATTAAGTTTTAAAGCCACTCTTGAGTTCTGGCTTAGGGTTCACTCTCCGTGAAATTAGAGAAATAATGGTCAACATTAATGAAACTGTGTTGATCTATAATAATGACATCAAGATTTTTCTGGTGAGATGGTACAATGACAGAAGTCGTTTTTGTCAAACAAAAAGTATGAGCCATTTATGGTGTTCTCAGCTGATTTAACTCTTGAAGTTGTTGCTGCCAAAATAAGATCACAGGATGCAGTAAAAGCAGCAGGAACCATTTTAAGAAATGCCCTGAAAGATATAGATTTTGAACGTAATGACAAATTTTGTGATGCCTCAGAACTCTGCAAATCATGGGAATCAACAAGAATGCCTGATGTTGTTTCCAACTTTTTTATTTTTTTACATCATTGTTTAATATCAGCAAAGAAAAACTGTTACAAACTAAAGTTCTTGAATTCGGAACAGAGCCTGACAACATTGATAAAGGCTTTGAAGATATAAGCGAAGAAGTGGAAGGCCATCCATGAACCAACAGGCATATGCTGTGCAAATATGCTGTTTTTTCCAAATCATGTTTTATTAATTACATCATGGCAAAAAGAAAGCTCTGCTACACATGCCTTCCCATGCAATCTATGACAAGTGCAAAAGTAGAGAGCTAATCACTTCAATTAATAGGATGGGTGTATCAATATGCTATAATGACATAGCACAGAGCAGGAAATAGTTAGCAGCTCATGTTGTAAAACCTTGTGAATCCGACAGTACACCACTTCCAAGTCACTTTACCAGGAAATGATTTACTATTGCTATTCTTGATAGTTTTGATTTGGAAGACCGCTCTTCTTTGTCTGGAACATCCAGCGCACAGGATATTGATATTGTGCTTTTTCAAGACTGTTCCAATGAAGTAGCTTCTGGAAAAAAAGCTGTGTCAGCTGTAGTCATAAACAAACAAAGCTGCAAACTTCTAACCCAACTGCCTTGCCAAAGTGTGCACGATCACTACAACCCATCAACATGCCCCAGTCTACCAGATCTACGAAGAAAATTTTAAAAAGACTGAGGACATGGATGATCTTCTACTTGATGCTGCGGTCTCCAAAGCTGATATAACTGAATTTATCATATCACTTATTTGGTGCAGACTGAAGGTTGAAGAAAAACTAGTTCCTCTGTGGGCTGGAAGTCATGATCTGATCTCCCAGAATACTGTCCCACTGAAGAAGGTTTTTTTTTGTTTGATTTTTATTTGTTTTTTACCAGTAATACCCTCTCCAGTCACAAACTTTGCAACAGTATACACAGCTGTAAAAAATATTCCAAAATGTACATGCTCAGCTTCAAGACCAGCCAATCCTGACAACGTTCTGCAATTAAGGTGTTTTCTGTATTGTAGATGACAATATTATGAGCAATCCAGTAGAATTTGATGATCTTTATCCAATGATGGGCATTTTCCACCTGACAAAAGTTGTGTTGCGGTGGGAAGGAAGCTATCTCAGTGGATGTGGCATAGACGATGCACATATTGAGACTGAAATCTTTGAAAGCAAAACTGTCCAGTTAGTTTTGAGCAGAACTCATTATGTTAATTCATTGCAACGTTTGCTCATCATATCTGAGGCTATAGAAACATTGTGTTGGATTGCTTTCTGGAACAAGAATGACAAAATAGGTTCTGCATATCTTCTCAGAAGTGAACATGTCACAGGGTGCACTTCACATAATGCAAAGCCAGGCAATGTTCAATACACTCAGCTCAAAATCAGAAAACCTGAAAACCAGGTTCATAGAGTTAGTCAAAGAATGTGAAGAAAAATCAGAACGTTGTGAGTACTGGGGAAATGTTTTACACATGATAGCTCTAGTGAAAAACTTGGTACATGTAGATCGGGAAGGTGATGCAGAGCTGCCCGTGATGACTGTGGAGGCACTGTTTACTGTGTTTCACGAATTTGATTGCATAAACTACCTGAGATATGGGTCCTGGTATTTAGAAAGAGTGAAGAAGCTAGAGGTGGAAAAACCATACATCTACACCAAATTCATCCAAAGTCTTTGTGGTGAAAATCAAAGAAGGAAGGTTCAATGTTGTGGCTGCATATATGAAACTGGAACAGTGAATATGTTGCTCAATGGCTGCTAGTTTACCATGAAGTCCTTTCTATTTGCAATGTTTTCAGAGAGATGACAAATTCAAAATGAATGACCATCGTAAAACTGTTCCTCACCAGGAACTTGTGGGAAAGAGAGGGGAACATTTTAGTAAACCTATTGACAGCCTCCTTCATTTCATGCAGCAACAAGGAAACCTCTTTGAAATGACCTGAGCCTGTGTGACTACACAACTTTGTGGCCAAACACTATGTGAAGAATGATATTAAGACATATCTACTAGATGCCCTGGAACATGGATCGAAACTATACACAGAACTGAAGCAGGAGAAATGTGTATTGAAAGAGAATAAGCTGTTTAACATATTCACTTAAGCTAAAATTCCATGCTTTAATTGCCATAGTAGGAGTTTCGTTCAAGCAGTCACTACAAAACAGATTACAAAAACAGCTTTCGCAAGCACATAGAGAGATAGATGTAGGAAAAGAAAAGGGTAAATTTATTAAGGACATTCTGTTGCATGATCTTCTTCCAACAAACGCATTTGATGGAGATGATGCAGCCAAACCAGTGAAACACAAACTCATACAGGAGTTCAAAAAAAAGAATAAATCCTTTCACCTGCAGAATTTTAATTCAAAAAGGTGTCCAAATTGAAAACAGTAATTGTTGTGGGCTATGTGCCACAATTGAGAATGGTCAAGATTTCATCCATGCAAAACTTCGTAGAGGTTGTTCAGACTGTTCTACAGATATCAAAGTCAGTGTGCACCTTGCGAGAACTGCATATTATCTTTGACAGTTATCTTGAACTATCTGTCAAACAATGTGAGGGAATCAAACAAATATGTACAAGTGGAACAATTAATCTTGTCTGCATCAAAAATTCAACACCTATACCTGTGCAATTTGTTAATTTCTGGTCAACAACATCGAGCAAGATGAACTTGAGATGTTAACTTGCCAAAACAATGTTGATGCTTCAGTGAACACTGAATTTCCAATTATTGCAAGTGAAATGATTGTCAATGAGGAGTTGGTACCTGCAGAGAGATATTAAAAAGGTACAGGTCATATTGTTCAAGAAATTACCAGCAAATTGGAGGAAGCTGAAATTCGTTGTGCCACATGTTGAGTGGGCTGTTCACAATTGTTCCAATCGAGTCATTGTAGTGTCAAATGACACAGATTTTTATGTTGTACTACTTAGATTTGTTGCAATGTTCATAAGTCAAAGATTGTCAGAGTTATGGATACGTTAAGGAACAGGTGAGAAAAGACGCTTAATCCCGCTTCATATTCTGTACAAGAAACTTGATCCAGAGATGCCCAGTGTTCTTATCAAAGCACATACTCCTACATGTCATGATACTATCAGCAAAATTGGAACAAAGCTTGGAGCTTTAACTGCTGACCCTCTGAATTTTCTTAAAGCATTTGCTGAAACAGAAGAAGAATGTGACTTTTAAGATGTAGAAAAATATCTTGTGCGTGTCTAGAAAACAAGTTCTGCCTGTCACACATTTGATCTTTGGCACAGTGAGTTCAAGAGATCAGTCCCGCAGAAAACTTCCACTGATGTCATATTCTGTGCATGGACACATTAAAAGAGCATTTTACTTGATCAGAAAATGTGTAAGTGTTTTGGATCATGCATATGTAGAGAAAGATCTGTGTGAATTTGGTTGGGAAGATATTGAAGGGGTTCTAAAAGCTACAGAATTTATAAAGCTTCTACCCCCCCAGAATGTACACATGCATGTACTTGCAAAACTGTGCCACAAAAACATATCCCTGTAAATATGCTCTTCTCAAATGTTCAACATTCTACAAATGTACCACGAGCAATTGCCAAAACAAAGTGAATTATGAAAATGTGACTAAAAGAGGCGTGATTAACATGATCTTTTTTCCTATTCAGATCATAAACATTGTTTGGTTTATACATAAAAGGATTAAAAACATTTAGGCCCTCATTCTGACCCTGGCGGTCTTTTCGCAAGACCGCCGAGTTACCGCCGTGGTGAAGACCGCCGACCGCGGCGGTATGCCGCTGTGCGCATTCTGACCGCTGGGAGCGTTCCGCCGGAAAACCGCCAGCAGCCACACTGGCGGTCGGCGGGAAAGTGGAGACTGGTCAACCTCCACCGCCACGCCAGCAGAACACCGCCCACAGAATTACGACCCACATTTCTGTGTGGCGGTCTTCTGTTGGCGGTCTTCTGTTGGCGGTCACCTCCCCATGGCTCCCGTCGCCTCCCGGAGGACCAACGCACAAGGTAAGTTGATCGTCCGTGAGGGGAGGGGGTGGGGGGGTGTTGTGTGATGTGGGCGTGCATGGGGGTGTGCGTGTGAGTGTGTAGAGGGGGTGTGTGAGTGCGTGTATGCGGGCGGGGGGTGCTGCTGTGTCTATGGGTAATGTGTGCTGTTCGGCAGGTGCGCATGTCTGCATGTATGTGTGCGGGTATGTGTCCCCGTTGTGTATGTGTGTGTAGGGGGTGTGTATATGTGCATGTTGGGGGTGTGTGCATGTCGGGGTGCATGTATGTGCATGTCGGGCTGGGGGTGGGGAGGGGGTTCGTACCACCTCTGGGGGGTGGCAGGGGGGTGGAGGGTGTGGGGGGAGGACTCGGGTGGGTAGTGGGGGGTGGGGGAGACCCCTATCAGTGCCAGGGAAGGAATTCCCTGGCCCCGATAGTGCTTACCGCCATGGTTCGCACGGCGGTTCCCGCCCGCAAGAAACCGCGGCGGTAGGCAGGGTCATAATACCCTTGGCGGTCTTGGGATGACCGCCGGGCCGGAGTGCGCAAACTCCAGCCCGGCGGTCATGACCGCCGTGACGGTCGGAGTGGAGAAGTGGCGGTCGGTCGCGGCGGGGACCGCCGCGGTCAGAATGCCATTTTTAATACCGCCGGTCTGTTCGCGGTCCGACCGCCGTCTCTCCGCCGACCGCCAGGGTCAGAATGAGGGCCTTAGTGTTTCCTTTCTGTAAATGTCTCTACTTTCTCTAATATAGTGGCCATTTTGGAAAATGGCGAAAGGGCTGCTCCGAAGAGTTATTTTCTGTCTCTATAAGACTACTTGACCCCTAAAACCTATGTTTTGATACCAAAGTAAAATATATAGGTCTTGTGGATCCTGAAATATTACATCATCACTGCAACACATCTGCCATTTTTAAAAATGCCATCCAGAAAATTTTGGCCCAGATCAGCAATCTCTATTCAAGCTAAATTACTTCTCTAATGATACAGAAACACAAATCAAAACATGAAACTATCTGGATTACAACTTTTTTTTAACAGTGGTATATCAGGAGGCTGGGATTATGTCACTGACAATCCTGCGTTACTTTTAACAACTGAAAGTTTGGTCATGAGATCACTTTACAAACATGATATTGGTGCCATGGGGCACTTAATCCTTAATGAGATCTTCCTAATGGCTGATCAATATTGTTACAAAGCGCCTACTAGCACATTAGACAACTTTATATATCACAGACTTCGTCACACACTCAAGACCTTTCTTCTCACCTCAGCTGAATGAGTTTCCACCCCTCACACACTTGATAGATCTCACACTAACAAGAGGGTGGGTTTCACATATCTACAACCTCACTTTGAACACTTTTCTGTTAAGCCAAGTTCCAGCCATGACCCGATGGGAGGGCACCTTGGGTGACGTGGAATACCCATTAATGGTCACATTGCTGTGCCCTGCTGGAAATGATTTTTATGAACTATAGACATTAATCCTTACATTTCAAGTTCTTGCACAGACTACTACACCCCAGCCAAGCTGCACCAGATAGATATCACTAGACTCAACAAATGTCCTCAATGTCACCAACTACATGCAGTGTTTCTTCACCTGGCATGGGAACGTCATCAGATTGATGCTTATTGGAGGCCGGTGCTGGCTGAAATTTCCCACAAGGTTGGTCATGGAATCCTTGCCACACTGTATGTAGTGGTGATGCAATATATTGCAAAGTTGACAAAACCGACATGAGAATTAGTGGTGTTGATCATATAATTAGCTAAAAGGGAAGTAGCCCTGCATTCGATAAGGGGTTCACTGCTCACCAAGTGGGCGTGGTTTTGCTATCAAGTGGCTTGCAATATTAACTCAGAGCTTTACACCACAATTTTACCTGCTAATTCTAGACCCCGCGACATATGGGCACCATCACGCTCCTACCTCGCTCAAGACAGTGCTGAATTTGATCCGTTGGTTTACGGTGCTCGGCACCAGCACTTAATTGCTAACACCAGCACTTATTACATGGTGGCTCTGTTTGTCTTATTTAGAGACAACAGTTGTATATTAATTCATTGTTCATTAAAATAAATACCTGACACCAAAGCCATTCTATAGCGTAGGGGGCCTGGAATAGTTTGAAATGCCACACTTGTAGGATTGTCATGGTTAGCAGATGTGTTTGTACTGTCTTTGGCAGCATTAGCAGGGGCAATACGTAGTACAATTTGCAGTGCCGTCTTGAAAAAGGCCCTGGCACTTACTTTTTTCTACACTGGCTCAAGAACACCCTGACACCCCAGATCCCTGATTGCCAGATCCCCGACATGACTTCCCTTCATATGCCCCAAGCAGGGGTTGAAGTTTCGTATGATATTCGTATATTTGTTAGTTGATATAGTACATGTTGTGTTCATTCCTCGGGGATTGGCAGTCTGGGTCGTGGAGTGGGATAAGCTCAAATCTGTACTGTTATTTAAATGCTGATACATATTCACTTAAACTTACAATACTGCTTGAGCTACTTTACTGCAGTTTAATACTTTGCTATGTTGGTGCTTACATTTCAGCTTGCAATAAAATAATAACAAACATAAACGTTCAGTCGAAATGCCCTGCCCATATTACTTGCATTCAATGGTAGAGAGTGCATATTTATGGCAGTTTGGCAAAGAAATTGAGATCTTCCACACTGGAGACAAACGCAGTTAAAGTGCCAATTTAATGACTATAAAGCTCCGATAAATGCAATATATGTTGTCTCATGGACTTAAATTGTCTTTTTTCACTATCAAGGATGGATTCGGTACTACACAAATAGTTACACCTGTAGTGTATGTAGAATAAGATGCAGCTAATAATTTCATCCTCCATTGCTTTGCGAGTTTGACTAGTACAGGAGCCCCCTGGTCCATACCCTGTATTATGGTGATAATTCACCTACATGACCTATAGTTTAGGGGCTCTTGCCCTACGACCTCTATCTGTCTCTCACTTCGTGACTAATAAGCTGTGAGTAAACATGACTGTCTTTCATATGTTCTTAACAAAATGTGTAGTTTTTGTTCGGCAATGCTCAGGATTCTACCATATTTTCTCACCACCTGCTAATTTGCAAGTGTAACCAAGCAACTAACTTCCAGCCATGGCAACAAAGTAACAGTGACCACTGACAAAACTAAAGGAACTCCTAACAGGAACATATTTCAGTAAGAAATTCAGTATTTTTTTGAGGATGCAAGTCCCCACCTCTAGTAATAATCCCAATCCTTATCAGGGTAAACCACTAAAGTTACTAAATAAACCTGAGCTCATTCCCTTGGTAGCTGTGAAACAGAACATACAGTGTTAACTTCAGGGCAATATCTAAATAAGGAAGGAGTCCCTGTAGCTTTAACAGGAGCTAGCCTTTTCAATCTTGAAATCCACTTCTTTGTTCTGGGCACAAGAGTGAGAGCACAGGTAGTCTTCTAGGTTCTTCTCAGGTCTCTGACCACACAGCAGGTTCAGTACTATTCTGATATCCCCCAGTTCCAAGAGTGTTTAAGTGGATGCCACATTTATGACTGGCATGACCTAGTGGGTCGGAGTGACCCCTGAGATGCCCTAACCAATGAGGTAAAGGTTCCTAGGGCTAACTATACCCAATTTAGGCATTTTCAGGATGGCAGAAGTCTTTAGCCTCACTAAAACTTCAGTCTGGGATCTGGAGGTGTGTGTGGGAGTTGACTGTGTAAGGCTAGTGTCTTCCCACACCTAAAGCTAAAACCCAGTTTTAACCAGACTCCGTACCCCCCAAAAACTAACTGATGGCAATCTGGTAGGACAAATCTGAGCCTTTATCAAGCAGACAGTGAATACACACATTATTTAGTCATTCATTTTCCCTTCATCGAAGTGTGCCTAAATGCCATAAGAAAATTCCCAGTAGCAGATGTCAAGCACGTCTTGACACTCCAGCAAGATCTGACACTGTGATGTTAAGAGGCCCACTGTGATGGAGGCCGATCTAGTTGGAGGGACAAAAGAAGGGTGCAGGCCTAGGTGTTGGCTACATCTGCTTGTGATAGGTTAGTCACGCCCTTGAGCCCAGCCACAGGCCATTCTGTCAAGGACACACCAATACCTCTCCACACCCAAGGATTTTTGCCCCTGTTCTTGGATCGAATTCACATCACATTCGCCCACTTTGAAATGCTAATTACTGTCTGGCAGAAAAGAGAGCAAAAAGTCCCTGGATTTCTCTTCCAGGGTCTTCAGGCAGTGCAAAAGTTATTGATTTATACCACACATTTTGTGAAATTGTGACTTTGAAATAGACTTCTCCAGTTAATCAAGCTTGTAATACATATTTGAAAAAAAATAAATTGAGTGTATTGCTGTTTCCTAGGTGGGGAATGACATGTATGAAACTTAATATTTTATCCCAGCCAACCCTTCTACATTGAAAATAGTGTTGAGGTGCCTGCCACTGTACAGACATGTTTAACATTAACATTTATATGTCGTACTTTTAAATACTAACAACCCTGTAAGGCTTATCTAGAGGTTACCTATAAATGTTTAAAATTAGGATAATAGGCCTGTCAAAAGTGGTTATTTTGAAAGATGGAATTTGCAGTTTAAACTAGTACAGCCAGGCTGGTGGTGGCAGACCTGCAGTCATGTTTGCACTGCCACTGCAGTGGGTGGCACAATGACTGCTGCAAACCAGTGGTGACATTTCACTTCCTTACTAGGTATCATGTACTAGGAACTCATAGGTAAGTTACAGGCAAAATAATTTGGCATGACCCTAAAGAAAGGGTACAACTCCAGCAATTGCGTTTTGCACACTTCCTATTCAAACTCCCTCACTGAACAGAAATAATTAATTCAGCTAGTAGCCTTTGCCAAATTGAGGAAATAAAGAAGAAGGTACGTTTAATAGCAGTAAACAGAGAAAACCTCCCTCGAAGTCCAAGACCCTTAGGCCAAAGCACAACAGTATGTCGGGGCAATAGTGTCCCAAACAGACTGGGAGTGAGTCAACCCAGGGAACAATTATTATGAAATAACCCCTGTTTGGGAGTTAAGTGTGAAGTTCTCCTTAAAAGCCCTAACTGCTTAAGCGAAATGATGAATCACATTGCTCCATAGTTTATGTAAAGGACAATTTGTTTAAAAAAAAAAAATGTGAACTATCTTCTGCATAGATCTCAGTGTGACACATCCCTTTTTAAAAACGCTTCATTCTTGCACACTACCACCAGTTCTATTCAAAACGTCCTCTCTTGTACTGTACCAATACAGCTTCCTTGTATGGCTCACACACTCAAATAGCACCTTCTTGGTGTTTGCTGGTGGTTAATGACGGCCAAGGCCTTATCTAAAGACAGGAAGCCTGACCAAACACCTTTCTGACTAAACGATACTATCATTAACCTGTACACTGAGTACTGCTAGCAAACTACATTTGTCTAATCAGTTTATCAGTTCCCATGTCATACGAATTTGAAGTTGTACATCCTATACATTTCTCACTGTTTATCCCAAAATAGGAACTGCAGGGTGATTGCGGCTTATATATAATGCGATTTAAAGACGAGTTATTCTCTTGTGCTTCTATTTATATTTGAGGTAAGTTTACTAGACTAAACTTCCCCGGAGTGCCGACATTTTAATTAGAACTGGGATTTCTGTTTTTTCCATGGCAACAATGGATGCTAGTGCAAGTTATAGCAATTCAAATATAATTTCCAGAGGATTTAACATCTTGACAGGGCACCGTCATGATCGTTTACCGATAGACAAGGGTAGCATTTGATAACCTATCATGCCATTTGTACCCAAGCTTGCTCTGCCACTTGCTCAAGAATATTGAAGGCAGGAGCCATTATAGCTAACGCAATAGCATCTGGGGAGCCAATTCCCGAGTCCTGGAAAGCGGCTATTGTTATTCCAATCTTTAAAAAGGGCGACAGATCACTTCCTTGCAACTATAGACCTATTAGCCTAATTGACTGTGTCCAAAAAGTCTTCTGCCACTGCCTCCTAGGAAAGATCGAAGAATGGATGACTGAACGCGATATCCTTAGCCCCCTCCAAGCCGGTTTCCGGAAGAAAATTTCCACCACTGATCAAGCCCTCAGATTCCTATTATTATTTTGGAAAACAGTGTTCATTGGTAAAGGCAGCCTTTACGTAGCTTTTGTAGACCTCAAATCTGCTTTTGACCTAGTACCTCGCAACAAACTATGGGACACTCTCTTTCGGATGGGAATCCCGGAGCACATTCTTGCCATTCTGATTCGACTCCACGAGGACAACTACGCACAAGTCAGGTGGGGCAACAAGGGCCAATTAACTGATAGAATCCACGTTTCCCGGGGTGTGCGGCAAGGGTGCGTACTTGCCCCGACCCTCTTTTCCCTGTTTATCAATGAAATCGTCCTCTCCCTCCTCAGACTGCAGGCTGACGCACCTTCACTTGGCACACAAAAAATCCCAGTCTTACTCTTTGCCGATGACACTCTTCTGATATCCAAGACCCCTAGTGGTCTAAAGAAACTCCTTGCGTGCTTCGAACATTTCTGCTCATCACAGGGACTCGAAATCAACGCCTCGAAAACAAAACTAACGACCCTCAACCCCCACAGATCTTTTAAAGGGAAGTTTACTTTAGAGGGCTCCACACTTGAGAAGGTGGGCATTTTCAGCTACCTGGGCATAACATTCACTGACAACATGTCTTGGAAGCCACACATAGGAAAACAAGCCCTAAAACTAAAACAAACAACAGGGGTACTACTAAATAAAATTCACCTCTCACACACAAAACCAATTCGCCCAGCATTACAGTTATACGAAGCCCAGGCCGTTTCCTCAGCTCTTTACGGAGCTGAACTATGGGGCTATACCAAAAGGCAAGACTTAACCACCGCTGAAAACAACTTCCTAAGAAACCTTGTGTCCCTTCCGCTAAGCACCCCACTGTTCCCCCTTTTCAAGGATCTCGGCTTCAAACGCATTGGACACAAAGCCCGCCTGCGACCTCTGCTGTACTGGCGGCGTCTCTGGACCACTCCGGAGCTCGACACCTTCACTGAAGCTCTACAGGTCATCCTAAAAGCCGACCATCCTCACAGAATCCCCTGGCTACGATGCATCAAGGGCTCACTGTACTCACTTGGGCTCGATGATCTCTGGAACTCACCAACCACGTCAGTATTCCCCTCGAAAAGCGAACTAAAGAAACTATACTGGCAAATGGCAAATTACGAAGACACAAGGGCTGCACTCCACACTACACTATCTTGTGACTTTGCCAACCTAAAAGAGTCCTGCAAGTACGAAGCTTTTTGGGACCTAATCACGGCCCCAAGGGAAAAGAAACTGTACTTCCAGCTCCGCATTGGAACACTCCCATTAAGACTTCTCACCAGTAGCTGGTCACACAATGAATCAACCGTATGCCCAGCTTGCAAAGCCCTTGTCGAGAATCTCCCTCACGTCCTTTTTGCCTGCCCCGCATACACCGCCCTCCGTAGGAAATGGCTGGCCCCGGCATGCAGACTACTGGGAGTCCGCAGCTCTGTGCTAGCCCTCCGAATCCTCAGATCAGACACTAGGCCAACGCTAGTGATCGCCGTCGCAAATTCCTCGGAGCTAGTTGGCTTGTTAGAGGGAAAACCCTTCTGGATAAAGACTCCAACTAAGACTGTCCCATCGTCCTGTGCAGCGCATTTTATTCCATTTATATTCCACTTTTTTCCATTTTTTTTTATCTTTTACTTCCTTTTATCATTATATGTACTTGTAATTATCATTATGTGTATTTATTACTGCTTGCCCTTTTTTGGCTCCTGTAGCCGCAATAAAGCTCCTTTGAATTGAATTGAAGGCATGAGCGAGTTTATAGATGGAACCGGGGTTTGAGTATCCTATATATTATTTACTAGCCTTTACCTGCCCACGCGGCAGCAAGTTAGCTGTCAAAAGTCTGAGGGTGAACCAAGTGGTCAACTTTGTGATCTTTTTCGGCTTCAGAAGGTGCCACATGTCACCTTCAGTAGACCTTGCAGACGTCCCACATTCATGAACAAATTAATTGTCGATATGCGATTGGAAAAGAAAATAGAAAACATATTAATCTGGATTGCTAATGTGTAATAATAATCAAATAGAGGTTTACTGTATTTTTATAGCCATTTATCTTCTTTTAAATATAAAGACTTCCCTCAACGGCACACAAACTAAGGGCATCACTCATACACGCTGATAAACATACTTGGTAATTGTGCACCTACAGATGCTGATAAATCCTGGTGGACTATTTTGCAGGTGTGCACACTCTGAATGTTCCTCTTTGGATGGAGGGAACATGGAAAATCGAAATTTGCACCACGGATTAGTTCATATTTTGCCTCCTTCTTTTTCTTTTAGAAGTTTTTCACTTCCACCACACGCCAGATTTATTTCTAGCATGTGTGAACAAGATAAGAACAACCCTGTATTCCTGTAGGGCTTAGGGTAACCTAGTATACTCAAACAATCGTTCCATGGGACTCATTTAAGAAATTACCTGTTTGTTACTCTTAAGTAATCTAATCGCTCATATGTTCCCTTGGCATGTTAAAATGACCATACAAGACAAGATATCATTCTGAAATGGGATAAATCAAAATTCTCTTCTCTTAATTTCCAATACCAGTAACTGGAAAACGATTTAAGTTCATAAATGCAGTGAATCAATAGTGCACATTATGCAGTGCTAAAGGATGTGATCACATACACACGAGTATGCATAGGCACTGAAATCCAGGGTTTTATAAGTTCACACATAAGGCCATCAAATTGATCGACCTAAGCTTATACCCTGAGACATACGACAACCTAGGGGGAGGGGTGCTGATGTTTCGACGCAATGTTATTTGTCCAGTCTCATCAGGACATACTCATCTGTCTAATACCCCTAAAACATAAGAGACAAGCAAACGCAATCTAATGAACCCCTAGAGCTGGAATGAAACCAGGACATATGGATCCCTTTACTGGTTTGGGATTATATGGGGCCATCACTTTGAGTTGTGTAGATGTGAGCTATCTTTTCCACCACATGCTTTACGGGTATGAGGCTATGCATGAATCTTTTTGGTAGACATATGTTTCAGTAAAGTGATAATGTGTAGGTTGATAACTGATTGTACGTAGGTATCCATCACCAATTGCTGAGGTTGGACTATTGAATATAGGGTAGTTCAACATATTATCAATCTAGCCAGTTCACCCAAACATCCTGATCAGTGATCCTGGGGGCTGGTCATACCTGCCAATTTTCCCAGGTTCATGTGTGATGTGCTGCTCCAGTCCAGGTTTTTCCCTTTGGGTTCTCGGACTTTTAGTCTTCTTTTATATTACAGTAAACAACCACAAGTCCCAGAATTCAAAGAAAAACCCAGGACTGGAGCAGCAAATCATGCATGGACCTGGGAAACTTGGCAGGGCTGGCTGGTATATTCATAGGGTATGTGCATTGGTACTATGTGTCCCAATGTGATCAATTGATTTTAATTGTTTGCCCACACCCCTTCTGTGATGGTTAGCTTGTATTGAATGCTAGTTTGTGTTACCAATGAAACTGCGCTAAGGAGTCAATATAAAGTGACAAAGATAAACAAACTATAGGTGTTCACATTTGGTACTTTCCCTATTCACACTTTCAAAGGAATTGTTTATATAAGTTACAGTCCCAAGCAGGCCTTGTTATCTGTTGTTTGGGAACAGACCTACGTCAGGGGTCCAAGTAGATCTGTATAAATACTCCTCACTCAAACAGATAGTCAGAGGGATTCCGACCAGATGCCATCGCTGCTATCAATGCTGCACTTCGCCTTGATGCTGACCCAGTCTTCATGTCCCTACGGTGTCTGAGCTAGAGATCTCATTCCAAGGTAACAAGGGTTGGGGGGGCTCTTCTCATGGACATGGCATTGGCAGATTAGGTTTAACATATCTAGCTCTCTTTTAGGTTAGAGATTAGGGTATTAGGACATATCCCATACTTTGTCTTTTCATGTTATTGCAAGATGGTGGGGGTCTTTGTATTATTGACTCTTGTCTTTACCATCCGGTTTCTTGCCCTGTTTATTATCCTAATCATTGCAGCCCATGCAACTTATCGCAGATTGCAGTTTTGCTAACTAAAACCTATTGAAACCTTACTGCATCTTTTTCATTGACTGTGTTTGATTGAGACATGGAGTTTTTGTGAGAAAGGGGTAATCTCCGTTTAACCACAACACTCCCTGAGATGTCAGACTCTTGAGTCCATGTGTAAAGGCTGCCGCAAATCACCTTTTACTGTTTGGGTTTTTGGTGAGGTGCTGCTTGTGAGCCAGGAGGGTTGGGACAATAGTTGCGACTTGTTGTAGGTTTGGCATAGTCGCCTACAAACATAAGTACTGTAATCCTTAAACCAGAAGTCTTGCCTAGAGCAAGAGTCCAACTACAACATGGCGCCACCAACAATGGTGTTTAGGCACTAATTTAAGGATACCCTGACTATCACTGTCTCACAGACAACAGGTACCATAAGTACCATTATACAGAGACCTCCATGGTCTTGGGGAAGATCCTCCTCAACTGAACAGGGAACACCTAATTAGGCTGTAGGTTGTTTGAGCTCAAACTTTTAAAAGGACTGTTCTCCCCATTTGGTGTTCCATCTTTTTATCCATTTCACAATATGGCTAACGCCATAGACATTCCTGAGAATGCTAGACAAGCATTAAGACTACACCTAGTAGCGCATGGCTTAACAGATGAGGGCGGGGATGTCACATTCATAGTAGAAGCTAGTGAAGCTTACCAAACAAACATTCTACTCTTGGGTCCCCTTTCCTGAGGAAGACCAAAGATCATTTACATTCCACACATACAAAATTGCGAATGCACCTCAACAGTACCAAGCATACCAGTATCTTGAGATTCCGATTACTTATCAAGAACACCAGAACTGGTTTAATGGCCCCCTACCACATGTAAATCAACCTGTGAGATTAGGTCCCTTAGGTAACGATGGACCAACATTTGCCATTTGTTTGCCACATACACACCTAACCCAGTTATACAAAATATGCAGGCAGTCGACCTGCGAAACCTATATCTTGAATTAGTAACACTTTACAGACAACTTGTTCAGTTTGTAATGTGAACTCTGAACACTACTACAGCACATCCAGCACTGCCAGCACCTGCTGGATATCAATTGGCTACTGGTATTAATCCACACACACTACATACTATCCTGGGTAAGGTACCCACAGAACTAGAGAAAATCCCGTTCTGGCCATCCCAGAAAACAAATCTGCTGGAAGCTGTGCTTCCCCATACGGGAGAAACATAGAATTCTCACAATGTGCTTGCCCTTTAGGATGGTTCCCTCAGTGGATGACTGCGCCACATGGGGTACAGTCTTAGCTGCAATATACACTACCACACATGGTACCCCAACACTTGCCAATTTGCCGGAAGTGTTAAAACAAATACAGAATGAGCGTGGGGCTGCACAAGCCCTAGATTTGGGGATGAAATTAATGCGTAATTTCGACGCGATCTCCTCAATCACACTCCGTAATATCAAAGAGGAAGCGGTAGCACTGGCTATACGCCAGCGTCTCCGAGAGATTCCACATTTGGACCAGGAGAAAGAGCTCCCGAAACGTATTTCCGATAGTTATACCAGTATAAGACGGGATAGTTTGGGAGCCGAAAAAGCTTGAATTACAGAGTACCACCCCTAACGAAGGTACTAAACAAGCACAAGAGGGCTCTAAGAACCGCTGGGATAAACAATTTAAAGATAGACAAAATCAGAGAGCTGATTCTCCACACCCAGAGAACTCCGGCAGGAGATAAACTCTCACAAATAGCGAAAACATAAAAGCTCCTGAAAGATATACTTATTCACATCCCTCTTGTTCCTTTCAGGACCCACCGGATAGACGTAGCGAGAGAGGGGGCCATCCTGATCAATGTTCTGAATACGTGAAACAAAAGAAAGACTCACCACAGTCTTCCGACAAAAAGAACAAAAGTCTCCACAACAAAAGCTACAGTTTAAAAAGAAAAAGGTGGCAGCACTGTCAATTAAAAATGCCAGTAAACTTGAGAACATTGATGCAGAACAAGACATGGGCAGTGACACTGTTAGACAGCACAGCAGAGGTCACGATATGTCGCCAGAGTCTGAAAGATCATTTGGATGCGACCGCAACTAGCGATTTCATTGCAGTTGAGACAGGGTTTATGATTTAAATATCCAAATGGAGGGAGACGTGGAGCGCACTGTTGGTGTGATATTTTTGGGCTGAACTTAGTTGTGATATCCTGCTGGCCGAAAGGGCCTGGCCACATGAGCACGTCTGTAAGCTCCCACATGGGGAAGATTTAATTTTGCCTTCTTTCTCTGATCTAGTTCCGGAGGCGGTGAAACAAGCCTATGCTGTCAATTGGGCTTTGGCACAGGCACCTGCGTTGTACCGCAATCATGTAGGTTGGGACAAGAATTCTCCTTGTCATGTTCTACCTATCAGGTCTACACCCAACCTCAGCTACAATATCCTATTAAACATGAATCCTCCCTCAGCTCAAGTACCAGGGAGCCCCCTTTATTCCCAGTTGTAAAACTTGACTATTCCTATGGAATAGTCTTAGATTACAGACATTTAAACAGTCATACATGTAAATATGCTATACAAAATTCACATAGCACAGCACTAATTAATAGCATAGTGCATAAAAAATACAAAACAACGTTAGATATTTCCAACAGGTTCTTCTGCCAGAACTTAGCACAGGAAAGTCTGGCCCTGGGTGCATTCTCATTTGGCTCACAAAAAAGCTTTTGCCATTGGTTCCAGGGCTCTTCTCAGCCCATGTAACATCAATATTACATGGTATTGATCCGGAGGCGTTGTCCTACATGGATGACATCTAACTCACAGATGACGACCTCTACATTCATATTGCCAAGGTCGATCTGATCGTTTTAGGATTTGCAGCCCTTGGCTACAAATTCAACTTTAGAAAAACTAAAATAGCCTTTCCCAGTGTACTGTTTCTGGGATGCAAGCTATCAAACAAGGGGAAGAGCCTGGCCCCACACTTTCTAGAGAAATGTGCACTTCACCCACCTAACACTCTCAAGAAACTACAGTCTTTACTTAGAACCATATGTACCAAAGCATTTTCCCATTGACACAGAATGTGTAAAACCCTTTGATACATCTGGCCCTTGGTTTCTTTAACTTTGGCAGAACTTGCATTCCTGACTATGCACAACGTATCAAGCCAAACACTTGGCCCTTATTTTTCTAGCAAACACTGGACAGTTGAACACACATGCATCCTTAGGGAATTGCAGCAGGACATGCTAGAACCCAAACACTTGCACACCCATGACCACAAAACAAATTTGGTCATCAGAATAATTGCTGGTGCCATTGGGTTCACTTAGGTCTCCTTTAACGAGGGTGACACAGTGCCCATAGCACATAAATCACATAGATACTCAAATGCAGAACAATGTTTTGCACCCACAGGAAAAATTCTAACTGCAGTTCAGATGGCTGTCATTAAGGAGAGGCCACTTGTCCAAGGGAAACGCATTATTGTCGTTACCCCGGTGCCAGCCTTGGAGGCCGTCACCAAAGCAAGAGTTCCTAATGCTAAAGCATTGCATCCACGCTGGATTCAGTGGGCAACCTCCCTGACTGCCACCGATGTTGACTACATCGTTGATCCAAAACTTCAGACACAAGAATTTCTCCAATACGAACAGGAGTACCCCGCTCCTCTAGATATTTTGCCACTTGACAGATACCATACTGTCATTTACACTGATGGTTCAGCACAACCAGCTGTAGGTACTAAACGTCAATATTCAGCTGCTTGCGCAACCATGAGTGGAGTGTGAAGGATGGAGTTTTCCACCCTCACAATACCTACACGCAGACCCTAGGGGACTGTACAGCTCAGCTGGCTGAATTTAAAGCCCTTCTTCTAGCGCTAAAACATACAGAGCCAGGATTGCTGACTTTAATTGTCTGTGACTCATCCTACTGCGTGCAGTCCTTCAATGTTTACCTCAGTCATTGGAAGCTGAACTGGTTCAGAGACTCCAAAGGGAACACCATAAAACACAAAACATTGTGGGGAAGGGTGGCTGATCTCAAGGATAAGCTACTGTGTGTCCATGTAGTACATACATTGGGCCACCAACATGTAGGAGTACACATTATTGGCAACACTGGCTGATGAAGTAGCCAAATCCGCAGTAGCTTCGGCTTCTGTGGCTGCAGTGACTCATTCTCGGACAAGATTGACTAGTGAGATTCTGCTGTGAAAGCTTCGGCTGAAGGCAAGCCCCTTCCAAAAGCATATCCTACAAAATACTCTTACCACATCAGTGCACAGAATGTTGCCTACGCAACAATTCCTGGGGTTGGAGATCGCGAGATTCCCAACCAAGACCAGAGATTAGATCGAATAAAAGCAGTGCATGAGGATGTCGCTTCTGCACATGCTGGTATTTCAGCCACAGTAACACTCTTACAGAAATGCTTCTGGTGGCCAGGTCTATACAACCAGACAAAATAGTACATCCTCTGTTGTGCCATTTGCCAGCAAATTAAGGGCTCAAACATCAAAAGCCCAGCACAGACATCCCTCTTGGTGTCCAGCAGGCCACTACAATGTGTGTACCTGGACCACTGTGGTCCACTCCAACCTGATGGTGCATACAAATACATATTAGTCGCTGTAGATTCTTGTTCTAGATTCCTGTGGGTATGGCCTCAGCGGTTGGCTCGAACTGTTATAAAACACTTGCTGATCTTTACCTGTACATATGCGGTTGCATCATTCCATTCGTACCAGGGCCCTGCCTTTGCCTCTAAGGCATTCGGGGACACCATGGGGACAATGGGTGTTGAACTCCATTACTCCTCACCATACCATCCCGAGGGAAATTCGGTCGTGAAGAGGCAGATCCGTGATCTAAGTCAGTCCTTAACAGCTAGAGTATTAGGTTCTGGCCGTAGTTGGCTTCATCAACTATGTGGGGTCCAGAGAGCGCTGAATAATCTGCCAAGACGGTCCTTGGGGGGGACGCGCTCTCTATCAGGTTCTCTTTGGGATACCTATGTATGTCCCAGATCTTGTTGGCCCTGGTTTGGTGGCAGCAGACACACCTTTTGACATAAATGAACGTATCACTGTTTTACAGGAGCTTCAGTAATTTTGTGATGCTAAATCATCCGCCAGTGCTGCCACCTTAGGAATATAGAGATTTACCAACAACTTCCACTGGCTGGATTCCTAAAGTCGGGGATCTGGATAGTGAAAAGATGCTGTGAAGAAGGAATTTGGTCCATCCTACAGAGCACCGGTCCCAGTCCTGGGAGTACAAGGTACTAGAACTGTCATTTTACCACCACTGCCTGGTTCCAGAGCAAACAGACTTATTTCCATTGATGACATCAAAGTTCACCAAGTGGCCGATCCTGCACAGTAGATCCAGAGGTCCCTTGGGTAGTTCCCGGTCCCCTCTCACTACCAACAGGATATACCTCTTCAAAGAAGAAATAACAACAATACGTCTGACTACACAAGCGTGACCAATGAGGCTACAAATACCTCCTCGACCCTGGGGAGGGCGGAAAATGAGCTCTTGCTGATTCCAGTTACCACTTCAAGGACAGCACCTGTCCAAGATTTGGCTGTTTTCTACACGAACACTACACAGACTGATGACACCGTCTACTATGAGCCTCCACGCGAAGTGGATCCATCTACCAGTAATGCACTTCCTCCTATGTTTGCAGATACTGCCTCTGGTTATTTCATCATCATACATGACTTTTCTTGAGACTCATCCACTCCAGTGATTGAAGATGTTTCAAAGACACGTAAGCTGTACCAGTGTCTTAAAAATAACTATTTAATCCGCCCATGGAACTCTTTATGGTTCTGCTTGACATTTTTTGCATCGTTTTATAGATTGGTTTTGTGACTGTTTTCTTTTTGCTTATAAATGGTCATTACCTTCCTGAACGTCCTCAATTGAGCTTGTGGATGAAGTCTTAATTCCATATCATTCCTCACATAAGGTCCGAAGAGACTTGTCTCTTGTGAACATTTCAGCTGTACCAGTTCCTGATGGGATTATGTGGGGCAATGTTCCATTTGATATATACGGCATTCAAATTCCATATGTATTCAAAATTTCTATGACTGATGTAATTACACTTGGTGTTGTATCTGATGATTGGGCAGTCCAGACAGTTGATTCTATGTTACCTGAAAAGAAGGTATCTTCAGTATTTGAAAGTGATGATGTATAGAGACATACAATAAATTATGGGGAAATGTTGTGTTACAATAACTGGGGTCATTACTACCAGCACCATGCCACTAGACACAGACCAGCACTTAACTACACACAGTGGGAACACTGTTGAACACCACCAGTGGGGAGCCCAAAAAGCTATTTAGATACATTTACTTATTTTTCTGGGCATGACACAAAATATCCAGAGTCGTAATATTTAAAGTTACTTCCTTCCAAAATTAGGAACATTTTTCTAACTCATACAAAGCTTATTTATTCAGACTCCTTCATTTCCAGTTTTGCAGTTGAAGGTTACGAATACTGGAGGAACACTGTTGATTTAAAGAGTGTATGGGGAACACAAGATTGGCAAATACAGAGTAGGGAAGCTTTATTTAGAGCATGCTTGATTCCTCTGCAAATTATCTTTTTAAATGACACCATACAACAGACATCCTGTCTGGGGTTAGCAAAAATAAACGGAATTAACACGCCCAGTATCCCCACACCGGCGAAGTTTAATGATTGCCAATTCTTCCTGAATGTCACTGAGGAAGGGCTAGATGCAAAGGTTCAGGCTGGTACCTATAACTCTTCACTTTCCAGTCCCGGCGGGTGGTTGATTTGGCCAGTAGAGACCAATGGATGTCAGGCATGTTTTTTTAATTCTTCAGGGGGTTTCAAGACTAGCTGGCCAGACCCTTGCTTCGTTTCTGGTCAACGCACAGGTATAGTTACAACACACAGTGTGGGTAAACTGTGCCAACAACGGGTACAGTCTAACATGTTAGCCACAGTTAAAGAACATCTTAACACACTTTCTGAAAATGTAAACTTGCAGGACTTTTTGTTAGGTCCTAGGAAATTGCGCTCTAAAAGATTCATCCATGCTATGTATAATGAGATCTGAAAGCTTTCTCACATAGAAGCTGCTGCACGTTTAAGACAAATAGATAAGGAAAACTTAGAAAAGGCTTTAGCTGTTGTCGATAAAGGCATGAACACTCTGTCCCACAGGATTTATTCCCTAACAAGCATAGTGTTGTCTGTGATTGATATCATTCAGAAGGATATGTCCCTTTTATATCATGTACAAAGTCAGCTGTGTTCAATCATGCAGTTAGGTTGGACGTAAAAGACTTTGAAAAATGGCCGAATTACACAGAAATACATTAATGGTAGTGAATTGTTAATCGCCTTTAATCCAGGGAACAGCAGACAGTGGTTAAAAGGGAAGCGAGTTTCAACATGCTTCATATAGAGAAGTTAGAAAAGTTTCCTTTTAGAGTTGCAGAGAGTCCTTCAACAGTATGGCTCCTTCATGGCATTATTAATCTGCCCATTTCCACTTTTCATTTTTCGAAATGCCTGAAACAACATGCCATGGGCAGTTACGAGCGACCAGGCAATAGATATATTAAAGAAGAGCAGGAGTTGCCCTTTGCTTATAAATGTCTGAATGGCAAAACAGAGGTCTTTCTTAGCTGAAGCATATGTGAGACTAATGTTAGTCATTCAGTGATCTGCAAGCAGGTGTCCCTTCACGGCCTTTGCAATGTGGGGGTCATGAACTTGGCCTGTTTTCTGAAGGGTACTCCCGTCCCTTTGATTCAACCAGCATTTCGTGTACTTTCAAATGAAAGTTATGTGATGCTGAGCGACCAAAGCTGTTGCGGTATGCGACCAGGAATTGCCAACACAATTTCAGTCTCTAAGGTCGTTACATCTTGTGGACAAGTTTTATTTCCCCCACACGAGAGATAAAAGTATCAGACATGTGGCCTCACATTGATACCACTAATGTAAATTATGACAAGCTGAGCAGACTAAAGGCGCTACTGTTTCAAAAACAAGTTGCGTGACATCAGCTAGAGAGACGTATGCTCTCCAGATTGCGAGATAATCAGCTGTGTTACAATCCCTATTAAATACCAACTTCCCCAAGCACTTTGGAGAGTTGGTATACAGAATTTTCAATACCTCGAGCACTACTGGGATTGTCCATTTCTTTCAGACTGTTGGGTATGGATTTGTGTCAATCTTCCAAACTGTCTTCGGAGTCAGCACATCAGCCATCCATTCACTCTTTTCAAGTGTTTTTGGTGGCTTTCCTATAATTATGGCATTGATTGGCGGAATGCTGCTATTTCTTCAGATTCGCAGTCGCTGTCTTTCTAGCTACGCAAAACAATGGAGCCACTGCCACCAGCTCAACTGTGCAATGAACGCATGGTTCAGGTCTTCGATGCTTTCTTGCTGGAGGAATTGGAGCGTGATTGGTCATTGTCATTCCGACCACTCCTATGGTGCGTGCAACCAGTCTTTCGCTGCGTATTGTTGCTCTTTGAACACTTGCCTACAATGTATCTTGCTGTTACGCCAGTGCCTCCTGTGGACCAAGAACTGCTGATGTCCCCGATGAAGGTCCATTTACGGTCATGCCCCTTGGGACTAAGGCTGATTTGTGAGGCCACTTATGAGCCATCCTTGTTGAACGAATTGGCTCTTTGCACTATGGAGGATGCCATTACTGCAGGTGGACCTGCACAAGAGACTAGTATGCACTACTGCTCCGTGGATCCGTCTGCCCATCCTGTGATCGATCTAACATCTGATGACGTGGCCTCTTTCATGAGGTCCTTTTCATTCGATGGCTTTGAAGATGCTCTTCAAGATCATGACTATTGTTAAACAATTTGATGAATGGCTTATTACACCAAACCCAAAGTATACCTTTATTGCCCTTACTTTGGCCTGCTGTGCTTGTCATGGTCGACAATATGTCTCTCTGTATGCTATTTAGTTATTCATTTTAACACATTTTAAATGCTTTTTTTTTTTTTTAAATGCTTTTAGCTTTTAGTCCAGAGCATTTTTGGATTCATTCACCTTCAGTTGTGTCAAGTTATGGCATCATTCTTGTTACGGCAATGGGGAGGGTGTAGTAAATCCTAGTTTGTTGTAATGGGATAGAGGAGTTTGCTTAGCCTTTGGCTTGCAGACTTGTGCCCCCCCTCACCTAGTGAATTTTACCCTACTTAGCTTGCTCTGTTTTAGTGCATTTATTTAATTAAATCTTTTAAGATGGATGCCTTGTTTTTAGTTAGGACCATGTTTTAGTTTGCGTTATCAGTGCCACCATGCTAAGGCATCAATATCAAGTGACAAAGATAAACAAACTGTTGGTGTTCACATTAAGTACTTTACCTCGTCACGCTTTCGAGGGAATTGTTTATATAAATTACCATCCCAAGCACGCCCTGTTATCTGTTGTTTGGCAACAGACCTGCGTCAGGGGTCCAAGTAGATCTGTATAAATACTCCTCACTCAAAGAGATAGTCAGAGGGATTCCGACCAAATGCCATCGCTGCTATCGATGCTGCACGTCGCCTTGACGCTGACCCTGTCTTCGTGTCCCTACGGAGTCTGAGCTCGAGACCTCATTCCAAGGTAACAAGGGTTAGGGGGCTCTTCTCATGGACAGGTTATGGTTTAGGTACATGACATTAGGGTATTAGAACATATCCCATACTTTGTCTTTTCATATTATTGCAAGATGGTGGGGGTCTTTTTATTAATGACTCTTGTCTTTACCATTCTTTTTCTTGCACTGTTCATTATCCTAATCATTGCAGCCCATGCAACTTATCGCAGATTGCAGTTTTGCTAAATAAAACCTATTGAAACCTTACTGCATCTTCTTCATTGCCTGTGCATATCCTGTGCATTGCCAGAGGTAATCTCTGTTTAACCACAACACTCCCTGAGATGTCAGACTCTTGAGTCCATGTGTAAAGGCTGCCACAAATCACCTTTTACTGTTTGGGTTTTTGGTGAGGTGCTGCTTGTGAGCCGGGAAGATTGGGACGACAGTTGTGACTTGTTGTAGGATTGGCATAGTTGCCTACAAACATAAGTACTGTCATCCTTAAACCAGCAGTCTTGCCTAGAGCAAGAGTCCAACTACGACACCTAGCACTCTAGTCAACAGAGACATGGGCAGGTCTCAGCTGGAGTGTCTTTCTTGTCTCCCCTTTTCATATTTATGCGGTACACAGCAACAGGTGAGCACATGCATATCATGGGTTGGTGAGTACTCATTGCATTGGAATCTCTATACTTTAACACAGTGGTAACAGCAGTTCTAATTTCATAATCATTTTTTTCTAGAAACTAGCAGAAGCATGGGTTCTACTTGTTTTGTTTGGTGTCATTGCTGGAACAGGTCAGTTAGAATTCTTGCAGAACCTTTTTGCACAGATTATTCTTGGAGTTTTTGGACACTAAAACACTATTGTGAAATACGGCTCAGGTTAGTGGCTGGCTGTGAGCAGCCATACGTGTCTTTGTTCTGGCTCTTTATTCTGCAAGTCCAGGCGCTACTGGGGTTTGCCCACTGTGAATGCATATGTCTGTACATATGATTGGTTGGGCAAGTGAGACAGATTCCTCCCATCCTGGTGCATGGATGTCTCTCGCAATAGACCCAATCAGCACAGGACTATAGCAAGCCATTTCTTCAAGCAAACACAAAGCCAGCTGCAGTTTTCATTCTGTTCTCAATTAACTAATCCCATGCCAACACTTGATTTTGCATTTTTATTTAGTAGTCTGTATGGTTCAAAATGGCAATGTCCCACCTGTTAAGGGTGTAAGAAATGTCCATGCCCCTTCATATCTCTCCAAATGTTTTAGTGTTATCAGTGAATACATTTTTCTTTAGAAAAGAGATGACAGAATACTCATTCTTTTATATTAGTATTTTCGAGTAAGTTTCATTCTTAGTGTTCATATTTTATAAGTTTTCCCATCAGTGCTTTGTTTATGATTGTTCTCTTGTGGCTAACTTTGAGTGCCCTTGTGCACTAAAAAATGTGTGAAAGCACAGCAGGAATTAGAATAATTTGAGTTTTCCTGCCGTTCTATAGAGACACTGTAATTAAAGCCCCTCTGATTACCATGCCGTCTGTTGCATAGTGTTAAATTGAGATTTTCCTAGCTGTTGTGTCAGAAAGGCTTGATTTTATTAAGGACATGGTGGCAAGTATTATACTTATCATTTCATGCATTTATTGAACAACAGCCAAGAAATAAAAACTACATTACCCAGAAACCCTGGAAAAAGAACACTACATCATAAAGGGAAAACTATGAGGACATCGAATACCATAATAATTATCTTGACTGAGAGCAACAATTCTTCTTTTCTTGCCAGAGTCCATCAAGATAAGGTCCAGGAATAAAATTAGAATAGAACTCAAAGTTAGAATAACAGTCACCAAATCCTTGACAATATCCATGAAGAACAGAGGCAGCCAATTATGAAATCCCGGAGAGGAGGAATAAAACCACAAGGAGGAATCCAGAAGAGGAGAAGCTCTGGGTGAGCTAAGTTGACGTAGCATTACCCGTTGAAGGCACCGGGAATACAGAAAAATGAAACTAGGGAGGGTAAAAAAAAAAAACAGCATTGGGGTAGTACTCATCTCCATTGCTTTAAAAAAATCTTGCTTTTCTGACACCAAGGCTAGGAAAATCTGAATTTCATTACAAGACCAGAGGCTTATATTATACTTGTTCAAAGCAGTGATTTAACTGATTCAGATGGATGAGCAATTGCCTCACAATAAGAAGCTCTAAATGTGTCAACGTTTAAACAATCTGAAGATCTGAAAATATCATATAACCTCACCCAGAAAGCCCTAGAGGCCGTAGACCCTCTGGCTGAATGGTAGCCATAGGAATCCGTGTTAATGCCAGTCAAGGACATGATCCATCTCACCCAGTAGACTAAAGTGGGAGTGGAAACCTGCTTGTGGGTTTTTTTTAAAGAAAATGAGGAATTGGGACATGGAGGAAGATATGGGATCTGCAATTCAAGAAACATAAGATTTTAAACAGCTGCCAACACACAACTTGGGTTGAGAAGGGAAAAAAGGGTAATGCACTGTCATTAAAGTTGGGCTAGTGCACCTAGTAACCTGAAGATAAACACCTAGATGAGAGAAATGAAAAAAAGATACATCTACTGCTTTAACAACAGAAACAAGTTTGAAATAAACCAAACACAAGAGCATATTTAACTTTGCAGATAAATGCTTGAGAGATATCAGCATTATCTGGCCATGAAATGAATGAACGTAAAACCAAATCAACATCCAACATGATATTATACCTGGGAACAGGAGGTTTAGTAAAACATACTCGCTCTAAAAGGTGGTGAACCAGAGGATGTTGTCCGGTAGGTCTTCCGTCCACTCTGACATATTCTGCAGAGATTGCTGATCTGTAGGTATTAATTGTGCGATAAACTCTCCCTTGTGAAGCCAGAAAAGCTAAAAAAATTTACCACCAAGGTTACATTAGCTGAAAGGGGATTGGAAACCCTGTCCAAACACCAGCTACATTAGACCAACCAGGCAGACTTGTAGATATTTGCTGTGCCAGAGGTCCAGGGTTGTTGAATGAGCTGGATTGCTTCCTCCGAACTTCCCAGGGTTCTCCAGGAAGCCCTGAAATCCTCCATGCGATGAGGGAAAGAGATCCCCCCAAAATGAGATTGTGTTGAAGACCTCGAGGGTGGACAAGCAAATCCAGAAAGGGAGGAATCCAAACTGGGAAATCTGAAGCCAGTTCTAGCAGAGTTGGATACTAAGGTTGAGCCTGTCTAAAGGAGGTGATCAGAATCAGAGATGAGTTGTCTGTAAACCTTTGCGAGAACTCGGGCAATGAAGAGGAAGGTAGGAAAGGCATAGATAAGAAGAGACTGAGACCATGGTTTGAGAAATGCATCTGTAGCAAGAACTAAAGGATCTGGTCTCCAACTGAAGAAGGAATAGAGTTGGGAGTTGATGTGGGAGGCAAAATGGTCTATTGAAATAGTGCAGAAGATTGAAAAAAGATGATTGAACACTGAAGGATGAAGCCTCCAATCGCTTGAGTCATGGCAATGTCTTGAAAAACAGTTGGCCACAACATTCAAATTGCATGGAAGGTATTATGCTCTGACAGAAATGTTTCTTTGGAGACAGAATTTCCAAAGACTCCGGGACGTACTGCCAAAGGTTTGAACCTTGTGCCTCCAAGATGATTTCTGTACCTGACCGCTGAAAGATTGTCCCACCGTAAGAGGATTGTGCATTTTGATCTGTCTTTTACAAAGGTCTGGATGGCAAAAGAACCTGCAAGCATTGCTAAACACTTGATGTGCAAGGGTGACTCCTTAAGAGACCATGTACCTCTAGTCAGGAGTTGACCACATGTTGCGCCCCATCCTGTCCGACTGGCATCTGATTTTAAGACAAGATCTGGGGTGGCAGAGAAAATCGTTCTTCTGTTCCAGACGTCTAAGTCTCTCAGACGCCAGAAGAGTTCTTCTCTGGACTCTGAATCCAGGCTCACTGGGTTCGAGTAAGACAGATCTTTGCGAAGATGACAAATTTTCAATCTCTGTAAGGCCCTATAATGAAAAGGACCAGGAAAAATGGCTGACTAGAGGAAGCCAGCAAAGCTACTACCCAAAGTTGGATAATTGACAGAGAGGTCTCTATTACGAAGCTCAGAAAACTGCAGGCGTTGTGAAGGAATAAGCAAGGACTTTTGAAAACTTGATGAGGAAACTCAGTCTTAACAGACGATCTTGACACAGATGTGAATGAGCAAGAAGACATTTTTTGTCTTGTGCCATGAGAAAATAATTGTTGAGGTAAATTATTAATCTGAATCTCTGAGCCCTGAGGAAGGCTACCAATGCTTTCAGAATCTTGGTAAAACACCAAGGGGCTGAAGAGAGACCGAAAGGGAGTGCTTTGAATCAGAAAAAGGATTGGCTCTCCTGAAACTGGAGATACTTCCTGTAAGATGGTTGAACTGGAATCGTCCAATAAGTGTCCTGGAGATCCAGAATCACCAACCAATCGTCTTGAAGGAGCACATCTCTGAAACGGAGTCTAATCTCCATCTTGAAGTGATGATAAACTACAAAATTGTTGAAAACCTTCAATTTGAGGACAGGGTGAACTTTTTTGTTCCTCTTCAGAACCAAGCAGATGGGTTGAGAAAACCTGAAGGATCGATGGAGGTTTATTCAATTCCTGTTTCAAAAGAAGTGATTGCACCAGTTTAACTGGAATCTGATAGAGATCTATGTGATAACCCTGGATGGTTTGAATTACCCCAGGATCTGCTCTGAAAGACAACTAAGCATTTAGACAATCCGCCTCCTACGAGGTAAGAACCTGAGTTGTGATCTCCTTTTTTTTCAATAACCCCTGCTCCAGAATCCATGGCAACAGTGGGGGTAGAAATTGGGTTTGAACCCTTGATAGTATTCTTGGGAGCCTTGATTGGAGGAGCCTCTGTGGAGGGATTGACCTCCTGAGGGATAACTGCAGACAAAGCGACTCCTTCCTTTGCCGGCCCTTTCAAAAACCGGAGAAGAAAAAAATAAATTCAAATACAATTGGGCCTTGTAAATTGAAGCAAACATGATAACATACATTCCCATTTCCTTGATAAAGGAATCTCCTAAAAGAAGTCCATTAGCCTGTGGACCCTCTTCTTCACTTACCAGACTACTTAGCTTAGGGTCGATTTTTAGAAGAAGGCTTTTCCGTCTCTCTTGTGAGATATATGCATTGGTATTACCCAACATACAAATAGAATGCTGTGCCTAACTCAATAGGGTATCTGGGTCCACCTATTCTCCCTCCATTTTTGCCTGTTTGGCTAAATCCATGATTCTGGTTAAAGGACCAACTAAATCCAGAATTCTGTCTTTGCAGTTTGACAAGGCTCTGTCCACCCCTTTTTTGGGGTCCTTGCCAAACTTTGTGAAAAATAATACCATTTTGGTATCTATGACTGGAGTATCAGCTACTTTATTGAGAAGGGAACAACAAGGGCATTCAGACTTAAGTTTATTTTTGGAAGATTTATCTAGGGCATGATGTAAATAAAGAGATGTAATTAGAATCATGTTCCAAAGGGAACCATTCAGGGGAGTTGGGGTGGTGAATTAAGGTAGGGTCGAATATAGGTTCACCTAAATGATCCCCAGTATCATTAGACAATGGGTGAGAAACACCCCCATGAGAAGGAGAAATGTTAAGCCTTTTCTCCGGAGGCTCATCAGAAAGGTCAGAAATGACATTTAAATTAGACCTATTGTCACTCAAAATGTCATCATTGTCAATGTCTTGCAAGACTAATAATATTAAGGGGGGATGAGGGTAGCCCCCCAAAAAAGCTCTCAGGTGGGAGAACCAGCAAACTGAGAAACATCTTTAAAAGGGACACTAATAAGTGCTGCACGACTCTTTCCTTTTTTTAGAAGGAACGTCAGGGGAACTGTGCAACATTTTTTAAATAGAAGCCTCAAGGGACTTGGAAACATCCAACATAAAAACAGTTTCTGACTGTTGTACAGAATCCTTAATGAAGGTTTTTAAGTTATCTTTCATTGTCTGATATTACTCGTATTTAAACATAATGAACAGATATATGCCCAATACAACAAAGAAAACGGGGTTAAAAAATAAAGCAAGAAAGAAGGGTTACATTTCATTAGAGGGAGAAACTCCTTTGCAGGGTGAAGGTCCTAATAAAGGAAAGGCATGTTTTTAAGGCAAAGCCAAGCCAGTGAGTCTAACCGGCACAAAGAGATAGATGCACATTGAGCAGGGAGCTCAAAACGCAACTACGAAATGGGGAAATATTCTAATATCCTGATGCGATTGCGCATTGAGCATGCCACTTTAAAACATGTGAAAATGCAGGGGAGATCCTGATGGGCAGGAGCAAGTGAGTGGCAAGGCCTGTGGCGCTGAGAGGAAGGCAGCGCATATCAAGGGGAAAAAAGCCATTGAGCTGAATGTTGCACAGAGTGCCATGTGAAAGGAGCGAGCACATGCCACAGAGAAACTGTAAATATACCTAGCAACAAAACTACTATAAATAAAGCAGAATAAGCAACATAAACTGTTAATAACAATGAACAAGTTTTATAAAACAAGCAGAGTTCTTATCTTGCCTGCGAGTAGCAAGAAAAGAGGAATTGTTGCTCTGTCAAGATAATTATCATGGGGTTAGACATCCTATTGGTTATTCCTTGATGATGTAATGTTAATAGTTCTTTTTCCAGTGTTTCTGGGTAATGTAATTTTTTTAACTTTTTTTTTATTTATTGGCTAATGTTCAAGAAATGTAAGAAAAATCTGGCCTTGTAGTAAAATCTTTGTTCCAGTGTTGAGTCTTTGCATTTCAATGTAACCTGTCAGGCCATCACAGGTAGAAACCCCCCGATCCTCCCAAATTTCCAGTTCCTTTGTTCGAGCCCAACGTAGGGATTTCAAATATATGGTATGTTATGCAACATAATTTGAAATTAGTCTCCTTAGCGCTTTGAAGAAGGTTGTCTGTGGTTGTAGGTTTGCCCCTGAGGCAAGAGCTCTGTGAAGATATGTCTTTGCACATGCTTTGGCCAGATCAGTAATTGTGTGGTGGAATAAGTGAATGGAATTTTTTGGTGTAGGGCTGAAACTTGTGACTTACCATCCAAACCATTGTGTAAATTCTGTCTGCTTGAGTTATCTGTGTGATGCATCGCTGTGGGGCTGCAGGACTCAAGACCTTCTGCCCAACCCAAGTCAGCTGTGAAAGTATTGGCCCCCACCTGAAGTCTTATCTGACCCCCATATTCAAGGGGCTAGTTATTGCTTTTCGTATGTGTTAGTGAGTGCTCATGATGGGTGTTTAAGTTGCTGCTATCGTTACTGTAGTTATTCATCAGCTCAGCCTTTAGCTTTTGTATTATTAGAGTGTTTCAACCTTTTTCCTTAGCTACTGAATTATCTGAATTGTTTGCTCAGGGCATTCAACTCCTTCCTTGGGTTCAGAGAAGCATTAGTCCTCTCCTCAGAGTCCTATGTTCCCATGTTTCCTTTTATCTTTGTTTCCTTTGTGGTTTCCAGAAGCCTGGTTTACTTGCTTCCATCAATGCTGAATTGTATTGCAATGATAGGATATTTACGGTTTTGATAAGTTGTATGTCAGTTGTTTTGATAGCGTCATTGCATGACCGCCTGTTACATTCATGCTTATTTTATAGGAGTGATTCAACGGTGTATATTGTTATTATCCTTAAAGAAAACAGGACTGCATTAAAAAATGTTTTTTATTTGTTTGAGAATTTCCAGGGGTCCCATGGACCACTACCTACGTCCCAACAAACCTTTCTTTCTAACATTCACAAACAGGAATGGGTTAACAGTAGATCTTTTAGTTTTAGGTGTAAACATATCGTGATTGATAAAACCCGACTGAAAAGGAAACCCTGCTCATCAGTATAAACATATAAGCACAGAAAAATACCTTCCCAAACACAAACTAAGACGCAATTCAAAGAAAAAGAAGTGAGAGAAAATTTGTCATTTTTGTTCTTCCTGAAGAGCCCAATATAATACAACTTAGTTATTAGGTAGCAGCAACACAAAAACTGGTCTAAGATTAATCCTCTTTTGAATTTGGTTGTTTAGGGATGTCACTAAACTTGTGTTTCTTGCAGAGTTTAAAAGCATGTTTTATGTCTGATCTAATTAATTGATATGCTGTAGAGAATCTGGGACTAATAAAATGTTTGATCTTTGGGCTGTGTTTAATTCTTTCACTGATTGGTGAAATGGTTGACCCATGAGATTCTCTGCCTAAATGTACTATCACATTTACCCACAGACACAGAATGGGTAAAACCCTTTGAAACATCAGACCGCTTTTCTAACATGTCAGTATTGATAGCAGATCAACTGCCAAACTTTAAAAATTCAAAGCAATGTGTAGTGACGGGTACCTGTGAAAAAAGTGCTGTCACCATGCACACGGGTTAGTGGTGAAAACATGACACAAAAATTTCCACACACCAACAAAATTCATAGCTACAAGGTGTCTCGTTATTATGTGTGATACCTTCAGCTAATCCTGCCTTTTTACTCCAATGCACCATACTGCTGGTGGGGTTTGAGTCCAAAGTGGCAATGACAACAGCAAAATGCCAAATCTCGGAATTCAACATGATGTCTATTAAAAGGTCAGGACTGACTTAGAGTTTTGATATGGGGACACTTGGCAGCTATGCATGTGGACAATTTAGCAGCACCACCTTAATGTAGTCAGGGAAAGAGTGCAGATAAGCAGTGGTGAGTATGTTTAAAGCATCAAGTTTCAGATGCCTTAGAATGCAGGGCTACAATTTAGCTTTGTGTAATTCAACGTTTTTAAGGCTTCACATGTACTGTGTTGTTGGCAGAGTTGACCCCCACTACAATGTCGTAATATTCAGTAAGCATTTAGTGAATGCCCCCAACTATGTGCAGATGTATATATCACTCTTTATGTTTTTAAATTAAGTAATAGTCTTGTAAACCCATATTGAGTCCTGACAGAGTGACTGTTAAAGGTAATGAAATGTGAGAGAGGATGATGAGATGTGAGTGAGGCTAAATTACACAGCATTTCTATTCTTAAAACAGTCTAATATAAATCCATAAGACACATTGTCATTAGGAAAACAAAACACCCTGCATTACTTCTCATTTAAATTAATTATGTGCTTTTAAGAATCGCTGAAAAAAACATGTTTTGTAAACGCTGCAAAAAACAGTTTTGTCTGTGTTTAGCTAACACAGATTACAAATGTTTTGCAAAACATTGATAAAATACCACTGAAATCCTCGAAAAGTAAACCATGATAATCGGACAGCTTATTTAACGCCTCCTTTGAAGTGTCTGTAAAATGTAAACCAATTTTGGATGCAAAACATTGCTACATTTCTTAACAAATCACTTTTTGTAAGGGATGCCCTAAACACTCCCTTTCCAAGTAGTAATTGGTTATGGTTTTTAAAACTCATTGTGTCATTCAGTCACGTATTACTGAATCGGCAAATGTGTGTAGTAGATATCAAAAACCATTTTGCGGTCACAGACCCTGTGGTTTTGCAAACTGCAGGTGTTGCTGCTGCACAATGGCTTTGTACATCAAGCTCAAGGTTAGTTTTAGTTTATTTAATTTTTAATTATTTGTAAGGGTAGTTTAACCTTAATTTTCAAGTCTCAAAACAAAGAAGGCCAATGCTCGATGAAGGATGTTGCTTTTTCTTACAATAATGTTTTTTTGTTGAGACTATGATAAAAACAGGAGAAGTACATTGGTCTATAGCAAATTGCAGGATCCATGTATCTAATTTATCCCGGACGCATCCACATTTTAATTAACCTAATGCCAAGCCCATCCTATGTAGTCATTTCCAATGTTTATTGTATCCTTCCACAAGTCAGTCAACATTAAATAACTAGAAAACTGAGACAACTCAATCAGACTTTCTCTATGTATGTTCAGTCAATTTTCCAACCTGGGTTCCACTGCCATCCAAGCCCTACCCTTCCAGCTGCCTCACCAGTGTGTTTGAACTATGCTCAATTCCCTCGACCGTACCTTAGCCCTTCTCCTGATTCCCCTGGATGAAAGATATTGCTTATCAAGTTCAAAGGGTTAATGGAGAGGGACTTGAAATACTGCATTCTAGAGCCACCAATCAAGGTAGAAAAAACACATAACAAAAATAGAAAAAGGGTCAAATTAACCAGGAACAATCAAAAGAGCCCCCACACACTAATCCATCAGTATGAGGAAGGCAATAGAAATGAGTAACAATGTCAACATAAATATGGAATGATAGCCATCCCTCAATACAAGGGCATTCATGAAAGACTAGAAGGTATAATTTGTAGCATGCTTAAATATTTAGGGGAATTAAGCGCTCGAAATGTGGAAGACCGGTATGACAGAAAGGTTGGTCCGTCTGTCTCATAAGCCTGCATCTCCGGACACCTTTAGGGCTGATAGCACCAATCTCTTCAGTCTATGTCTGAACCTTACCCCAAGGTACAATTGTCTGTCTAGGAGCACACAAATGTAGGGATATTTGCTTTAGAAGTATGTCTATATAGGATGCCTAATCGAATGTAAATCAGAAATCTGGTAATAGTGGGGAGAAACATCTCAAAACCTTCATGGTGTCTGTTCAATAGGAGTGTAACTTGGGAAGTGTGATAACAGATATATCAGCTTACCCCTTCCTCGACAACAACCATTCACCCTATGCACATTCACCTTCCTTCACATTTGAGCTTTTGTCCTTAGTGTGTGTTCTCAAAAAGATGTCTTCCCACTTTCCCTGAGTGAATTAGATCCTAAATTGCGCTTCCAACTTATCTGAACTGGTGGTTTCCCTTTCCATAGAATGCTCACAAGCATTGTGTATATATATGTTTCGGAGAAGAGTTTCTTGTCTCCCTCTTTCCTGAGTAAGCACCTCTCAAGACTCTGCACACTTCTAGTCGATTGCAGTATGACCTATTTGGAAAGGTGCCCAGTGCCGCATTTGTCAGCAACTATAGTATTTTGTCCCCGAGAGGCCATAGTTTCTATAGAGTACTTCAGAAAATTTGCTGCCTATCTCATCTATCAGCTCTCCTACTCTGACCAATCCCTGCTCCTACACCCAATAAAACATTCCACATCTAAAGCTAGGGTGAAGTCCGGATTGACTATGACCAATGTCAACAGGATGTGAAACATGGAGAGCAATAACCTGTGATCCGTTTTGCCCCACACTGCTTAGTTAGCCCAATAGATAGGGAAAATGTGTAAATCCTCCTATACTTCGTATCCAGTCATGGCACCTCCAAATGTGGGTCTCCACATTGATTAGCACTGAAATACCACTAATTTTCAGTTTCTAGTCTTTCCTGTTCTACAGGACAGTAATATAATTGGGTTGCTTGGATTTAACTGACTGTTGAGGGTCGCTCCAAACCACTATGGTTTGAAGCCTGAATCAAGAGTTGCTTTGCTTGCTCTGGCCCTTCTAAAGGTGTCAACTTACCTGTGAAATTTTGTGAGTAAAGAATAAGGTATTGGTAACAGTAGCATTATAATTAGGAATAGAATTGTTGCCAAGAGTGTCTTTTTAATTGTAGCCTCTCGTCCTAACCAGAACGACCCCCCCCCCCCCCAACCCAATTCCAAGCCAGCAATTGCTTCTTTTCTCTCTCTTGGGAGTAAATAATAGTTAGTCTGTATGCTCCACACTCCCAAGTAAGCATGTGGGTTTTTTCTGCTCATTAATAGGGAAACTGGGCATGCAGAATTGGCAAATATTTAAAATTTGTGACTTTGTAGGTTGACGTTCAAGCTCAATACACAACCATCCCCACACAGTTCCTAAAGAAGGAAGAGATAGAACATGCGGGACCTGTGCTTTAGATTTGGACATCTTCAGTGTATGATCATCATCTTGAACCTGTCCTTGTCAATGCACACCCCACATATATAATATTTTCTACAAATGTGTTCTTCTAGTTATTTCATAATAAGGGCAAAAATCAGGGGAGAAGGGGTGCCATTTACTAGTACAGAATTGTCTAGCAAAGAAGAGATTAATGTTCATTAATGCTAATGAAGACTGACTGATCTGCACAAGCAGCAAGAACCCAGTCATGAAACCTGGAGCAAAAAACAAATCTCCCTAGAGTTCAACCAAGGAAATGCTAATGTACTCGGTAATTTTTATGACTAAGGGCTTCTTTGCCTGCTGTGTTGCTTCACTCTTCAGAATAACAGAACTATGCACTTCAGGATGGTTTAAGGCACAATGTGAAACAATCACTCTCAAACACCTTAATAAGTAGAATAATCAAGTTTATTTATGGGGCAAGTTCTCATATAGCAAAACTGACCACACTAACATAACATATGAAAAATAACATGAGAATAACTGCAAGAATATAAACACTCTGTGATATCATGAAAAATAACATGAAAATAGCTGCAAAGAAAGTTCATATTACACACACAATATGCTTTAAATGCTTATAAATTGAAAGGGTTCACCGAAAAGAGATTCTGCATCCCTCCGCCGTACACCAAGCCGGGGAACCCAAATTGACTGGCGCAGGGAGTCTTGTTCGGGACAATCATTCCTCCTGGCATTGCGTCCAACCCAGAAGAGAGTTCCTAAACCAGTCCATCAGGGCTCCTGACCTTTATAGTATTTACTAACGGCCAGGAGTCTTTTCTAGAAAAAGACCCCCCTCCTTTACAAATTGTGCAATCGGCAGTACCTTGTTCACCCTTCGAGATGTCTCCTCGGAACGGGCCATGTTCCCAGAAGAGGGCTCCAAGGTGAAGCTTGTATTCCTCCTTGAGTACAGGCGCATCCTCCTGTCCTAACTGATAGCTCGTGGAATGTAAATAGCGCCCTTTGTACCAGGCAGATAAAGCGAAGTTGAGCAGAAAAACACCCTACCCTACAGCTTGCAGACGCTTGTGGAAAAACACAGAACAGTGCTTCACGCACAGAACCAGACTCAGCAAAATGGAGTTGTGAGCCTATGTAAAATGGAAGCAAAGGCCAATGGTCCATTGTATATTTCATTGCCCTTACCCTGCACCACTGTTCACCTTGCACGTAGTGCATGTAGCAATACACCTGCCAAACTCATTGGGTTGGAAGACCGCCACTCCAGTCTTCCTCCTGCTGGCACTATTATGAGTTGCCCGCTGGCCCAGCGTGAAAATACCTACAACCTTGACACCAGTTCATAATCGAGCCGGCGGCAATGTTGCGGTGCGTTGGCTGCGACAGCACTTGTCACGCTTTTCGCTGCCTGCAATTCGGGCAGTAAAAAGTGTGACGGGCGGCCATGGGGGGGCCCCTGCACTGCCCATGCTAAGTGCATGGGGAGTATAGGGGGGGCACATCTCCACAAGCCTTTGCATGACAGGCGGAAAAGTGGCAGTGCTAGCAGTCGGACTGTGGCGCTTTTGCCATGGTCATAATGTGGCTGTCGGAATGCCACCGTAAGTCTGACAGCCACTCCTAATCAGGGCCTAAATCCTGTTAAGTAAATAGATTGTTTTGTGCCGGTGTTTATATGTAAAAATTGAAAATTGGAAGACTTCCTCTTGATGCAACTTTCACGTATGCACAGAAAATGGGTACATCCTACCAGCCGCAATGGGCACTTGACTCAGCCCTCCGCCTAACTTTCAATTTGCAACACTGTGGTATGCATAACAATTCCAACTAACATCTGAACAGGAAATGGGATATGTTTAAATATATTTTTGATACCGGTGAAAGTTGGGATGTCCTGTACTTACTTATCCCATTCATTTTAACAGACATCTCTTGCGGTTTATATATTGTGCAGTTTTGTAGTAATGTAGTCAGTGTAGGACCCACAAAAGTGTGAGGGGCTATAGTTTAATAAGCGCTAAAACTGATGAATTTATGGTTGATTTGATAGTAAGTCTCCTAAAAAGATCCCCAGACAACTTCAACTGCTAGTGAAATAATGTCATATCAAATTGCATTAAAGTGCAAAATAATATTTATGCAATGAAAACATTCATCAAGACAACAAAACAATAATTATTACACATAGTTGAATCATAAAACAAACCACAAATATATGATAACTTTATATTACTACTAATAATACTAAATCAAACATGTCTACTCCTGCATAACCAGGAATTCACAGGGCAGTCAAAATTATAGTTGCATTAGCTTAACCGAGTACCCATCTACTTTTAAAAAACAAGATGGTAAGTTCTATTCATAATAGTGCTTATGCTGTTCAGGCTCCCTTCTTCATTGCCACAAACCACCTTCAGGACAAAAGGAAATGTCAACATCTTTTTATAAACCTAATTGTCCAAATATTTATAGAGTGGGTATACTGAATCATCTGTTAAGGCTAACCTATTTCAATTAATGATTGCATGCAATAATTAGATTCAGTAATTATGGTCCATGGAAGATATAAAAATGCAACGATCTGCTTGTGTATCGCACAGTACTCTAACAGATGTTAGACAGGGTCAAAGTGAAAGTTTTTTAATGTCAATGTTTGATACCATTCCACGTACAATTTTAACATTATACGCTGAGCAACATATTTAGAACACAAAAGAAGACAAAACAACATGCATCTCTACCTGTGACAACTAACACATAAATAAAGACACAAAGCATAAGCACGAGAAACAGATTACACCACATGGCACACCCATGAACAATCAGAAGATGAGTAGCTGTTGTTCATGTGATTTTGTACTATTTTATTATGCACGAAATGCATCCAAAGTGACATTTTGCACATAAAAGAAATTGCACAAATTTCACCCAAGCTTAATTAAATGTCTTCTGATTCGGATATTTTGTATGGTCCTTCTGAAGAAGAGTAAGTCCTGTTATTATCTTGGGTAGGTTGGTAGGGAGGTTCGCAAGCTTGTTGCCATGTTGTTTTGAATGTCTGTGGCTCTAATCGTATGGTGTTATTTGCTTTTGAAGTCTCTGGATCCATCAAAACATGTCAAGAGGTTGGTTAGGTAGCTGGGTCTTTTCTAGTGGATGGCTTTTGCGAGTTAGGGATTCAAATTTGAACCTTACCCTGGCCTCCATCGAGAGGCAATAGAGATCACAGAGAACTGGCAAAGTGTGGTTAATTTTCGTTTTCTCTGTAAAATGGAACACTGCTTTTAATGGGAGCAATATGGTTTGTTGTAATACCTGCTGAGATTGCATGCCTAGTAAGAGTCAGGTATGAAGCAGACTGTCAGGGGTCGGTACAAAGGTAGGTGTAGCAACATCCAATTTCAGTTTCTAGGGTAGCTCTTGGCTACCTTTATTTTTGGATTTAGCTGAGATTAGCATGAATTTTGGTATCTCTGGTTTAACAATAGGAAAGCTTTGTTCATCCAATTTTAGAATGATCAATAAAATACCTTAATGTGTCAAGCAACATACCTCAAGATTAGGAAAGAATTAAAAACTACTCTTTGCAAGAATGCTTTTGGTATACCATTACCAAAATGTGACTATTTTTCCTCCCAAAGCCAGGTAACAGGCCCTCTCATTCAACAAGAACTGCTTCATGAACTACTATCTTTAAAACAAGCTCTTTTTTGATCAATTGGCTGTAGCCACACTCTGTTGGCTTGAACTATTCAAACAATGGTCTGATAATTTACATATTAGAACTCTGAATTGGAAAGGATCACACCTATTAGCATCAAAAGTGGCAGCAAAGTGGCAGCATCCTTGGTGATGCAAAACTCCATAGGTAAAAGTGATATTACAGATTTGAAAGAGAAGGCCGAAATGAGATTTCTGGCCCAGTTCAAGAAGAGACTGGTCTGTCGATTAGTCACCCTGATTCTTCCATCCATTAGTAGTCTGTCAACATGTGTACCAGCGAAGAACTGGTCTTGCTTGCCTGCTTACTGGGACCTGACATTGATTGTTTGCTTACTGGGACCTGTCATTGACTGATTGCTTACTGGGAACTGGCAATGATTGTTTACTTAATGGGAATGGCCACAATTATTTACTTCCTGGAAACTGGCAGTGGTGTCTGCTAACTGAGAATTGGCAAAGACTTGTGGTGACTAGAAGGGTGGAAGATAAGGTAAACAGGGGCAATTAATAGAAAAAGAGGGAATGTAAGGAAGGAGTACATTTTTGCACAGGCTCAGACCTGGAACTTTGCCTGTATATACATACCATACACTCAGGACATCAAAGAAAAACAATAGGAGATTAGATGCTAGTTATGTTCAGGTGCTAGCTCTGTCACACTCCAGTTGGTTCTACTTGAGTGTTCATAGGTTGTAAACATAGGTTTGTATTGTATATGTTCCTACATCCCTACATCACAGGGGTTGGTTGGCACTCCAGCCTAACATATCAAGTTGAGTTCTTTCTGAAATTACTTGTTTGTATTGTGTTTTGTTTAGCACCGAAGGCCAAGGTAAGCCAAGTTAAACATGATATCATCTACTGAGACAGTGGGCAGAAAATATGAAGATTGTAATTATCTGTGTGGTTTCATGGCAAGTAGTAGTGGTAAAGGAGGCGTGTCACCCATCAATTGGTTTCTTAAGGTGTGCCGAAATACTTTTTCTTAATGTTTTCATCTAGGCCAAGGTTTCTTTTTTTTTTTTTTTGTAACCCCTTCACTGCCAGGCCTTTACCCCCCCAGGTGCCAAGCCTTTTTTTGGCTGTTTGGGGCAGTTTGCGCTTAGGGCCTCATAATTTTTGTCCGCATAAGCTAACCACACCAAATTTGCTTCCTTTTTTCACCAACATCCTAGGGATTCTAGAGGTACCCAGACTTTGTGGGTGCCCCTGAAGGAGACCAAGAAATTAGACAAAATACAACAAAAATTTTGTTAAAAAAAAATAAATAGAAAAGAAGGGCTGCAGATGAATGCTTGTAGTTTTTCCCCTGAAAATGGAATCAACAAAGGGTTTGCGGTGCTAAAATTACAATCTTCTCAGCTTTCAGGAACAGGCAGACTTGAATCAGAAAACCCAATTTTCAACACACTTGTGGAATTTTACTGGGACATACCCCATTTTTGCTATTTTTTGTGCTTTTAGCCTCCTTCCAGTTAATGACAGGAATGGGTATGAAACCAATGCTCGATCCCAGAAAGCTAAACATTTCTGAAAAGGAGACAACATTCTGAATTTAGCAAGGGGTAATTTGTGTAGATCCTACAAGGGTTTCCTACAGAAAATAACAGCTGAAATAAAAAAAAATATTGAAATTGAGGTGAAAAAAACAGAAATTTTTCTCCACGTTTTACTCTGTAACTTTTTCCTGCGATTTCAGATTTTTTAAAGCAATATACCATTATGTCTGCTGTACTCTTCTGGTTGCAGGGATATATTGGGCCTGTAGGTTCATCAAGAACCCTAGGTACCCAGAGCCAATAAATGAGTTGTACCTTGCAATGGGTTTTCATTCTATACCGGGTATACAGCAATTCATTTGCTGAAATATAAAGAGTGAAAAATAGGTATCAAGAAAACCTCTGTATTTTCAAAATGGGCACAAAATAAGGTGTTGAGAAGCAGTGGTTATTTGCACATCGCTGAATTCTCAAATAGACATCTTTTTTACACACTGTCTTACATTTGGAAGAAATTAATGTAGAGAAAGACAAGAGGCAATAACACTTGTTTTGCTATTCTGTGTTCCCCCAAGTCTCCCACTAAAAATGGTACCTCACTTACGTGGGTAGGACTAATGCTTGGGACAGGAAACACAACATGGACACATCACATTTTTACATTGAAATCTGACGTGTTTTTTGCAAAGTGCCTAGCTGTAGATTTTGGCCTCTAGTTCAGCCGGCACATAGGGAAACCTACCAAACCTGCGCATTTTTGGAAACTAGACACATAGGGGAATCCAAGATGGGGTGACTTGTGGTGCTCCCACCAGGTTCTGTTACCCAGAATCCTTTGCAAACCTCAAAATTTGGCAACAAAAAAAAACACTTTTTCCTCACATTTTGGTGACAGAAAGTTCTGGAATCTGAGAAGAGCCACAAATTTCCTTCCACCCAGCATTCCCCCAAGTCTCCCAATAAAAATGGTACCTCACTTGTGTGGGTAGGCCTTGTGCCTGCGAAAGGAAAAGCCCCAAAACTCTACAATGCTGGGTGGTAGGAATGTTGTGGATTCCTGCAGATTCCGGAAGGTTCCCTAACAAAAATGTGGGAAAAATGTGTGATTTCCCGCAAAGATGGAGATTTGCACGGCACTGTGGGTAAGAAAATGGTGCAGGGTGCGTGTGAACCACAACACCCTGGAATCAACTATGTTTAGTATTCAGATGTGTCTAGGTCTTGTGGATTTTTCTACATGGCAGCGTCCCAAAGTCCGAAAAGTGCAGCCCTCACCATTCCAAGTGGGATCATTTTAAGAGCTAGCCAAGCTCTCATGGCCCAAATGCAAAACCAAAACCCCAAATAATCAAATGTCCTCTTGCTTGCCATGGGATTAGATGTTTCAGTGTGCAGAGGGAGAGCTGAAAGACTGTTACCCCCTTCAGTTGGGGTGGGGGCATAACCAGGCCCATACTGGTTGGTAGCCACCACCCCACTATTTATTTATTTTAATTTGTAATTCCCTGGCATCTAGTAGACTTTCTGCCCCGGGGTGTGGATCGGGGGTAATTGCCCTATCTGCCCACTAGTGAACAGAACAACTTTGGCCCTATTTATTTGGGGTGGGTGTATGGCCAAACCCCACCCTTTGATGGGCCTTCCAAAAATAGGCCGATCTGCCCCCAAGAGGGGCAGATATGGCCAACTGTAATGTTCCCCCATGGGGAGTGACCCTTGCCAAAGGGGCTGCCCCCCAAACAAAAAACATACATACACACACCAATCCCTGGTGCCTACGTGGTTTCTGCCCCCACAGGGAGCAGAAATGGCCTAAAATAAATTTGCCCCCCGAGGAGCGACCCTTGCCTAGGGGGTCACTCCCCTTGCGTGCAATTGGCGCAAAAAAAAAATCCCCTTTGCCTAGTGGTTTCTGCCCCCCTTGGGGGCAGATTGGCATAACAAAAGTAGACCGATCTGCCCCCAAGGGGGGCAGAAATGGCCTAAATACAAATTGCCCCCAAGGGGAGCGACCCTTGCCTAAGGGGTCAACCCCCATACATAAAAACATAAAGTAAATTAAAAAATATATATATCTCTGGTGTCTAGAGGTTTTCGTCCACCTTGGGGCAGAAAAGGCCTAAAAATATTTTGCCCCCCAGGGAGCGGCCCTTGCCCAAGGGACCGCTCCCCTTATGCGCAAGTTTAAAAAAATCCCTGGTGTCTAGTGGTTTCTGCCCCCAGGGGGCAGATCAGCCTAATTATATTAAGAACAAATAATTTGCTCCCCCGGGTCGCTCCCCACATATAAATAAATAAACAACCAAAAAAATGATCCCTGGTGTCTAGGGGGTTTTATGGCCTAAAAATATTCCCCTCCCACCCCCCGGGAGCAGCCACTCCCTTTATGCGTAAGTTTAATGGAAAAAAAAATTCCCTGGTGTCTAGTGGTTTCTATCCCCCCCCACCCCCCCCCCCCCCCCTGGCAGCAATGGCCTAAAAATAATTTTGCCCCCTGGGGTGCGGCCTTTGCCTAAGGGGAGCCCTCCCTTATGCGTAAGTATGAAGAAAAAAAAAATCCTGGTGTCTAGTGGTTTCTGCCCCCCCGGGGCAGATCAACCTATTTATGTTAGGCCAATCTGTCCCCAGGTGGGACAGAAATGGCCTTAAAATAATTTGGACTCCCGGGGAGTGACCCTTGCCTAACTGGTCGTTCCCCACATATAAAAAAATAAAATAAACAGAAACAAAAATGTATCCCCGGTGTCTAGGGGTTTTAGATCGGCTTAATTATATGAAGCAGGTCTGGCCCTGGGGGGGCAGAAATGGCCTAAAAATAATTTTGCTCTCTGGGGAGCGGCCCTTGCCCAAGGGGCCGCTCCCCTTATTTGTCAGTAATATCCCCAAAAATTCCCTGCTGTCTAGTGGGCATTTCTGCTGCCCGATTGCATCGTGATTGGGCAGCAGAAATGCTTGCAGAGACATGAAAGGAAAGGAATGGCCTTTCCTTCCTTTCATGCCTCTGCCGGTCCCCTCCTCTCGAGCGGAAGTGAAATACTAACCATTTCTTTTCCACCGCGATGGGAGGTGACCCTTGATGAGGTCAGCACGCGTCATCAGGCATCACTGGGGGGGTCGGGTGGAAGGGGAAGCGATTCCCCTTCCAGCCCTGCCCTGGGGGGGGAAGGGGAGCACTTTCCCCAAGAGCCGGTACCTGGACGTAATGGTTACGTCCCTGGAGCCTCAGCACCGCAGCCACGGACGTAATAATTAACTCTATGGCTTGGAAGGGGTTAAACTGCGACTATATGGCAGGAGCCCCAAACCAATATTTTGCTTCTTATGAACCTGGTCACAATTGTTGCCTCCGGTGTAGTGCCTGTAGGTAGCATGAACTCACTGAAAATCCCCAAACGCCTTGTTTCCGCATACATAAGAGACCCAACATGAATCAACCCAAAGACTGATTTTTTTCCTTTATGAAAAAAGCAAAAATAGCTCTTTTGCGCTTCTAATCTTGACATTCGTCTGTTTTTCCAGTAAATAGATTTGTGCGGGCTGCTATTTCTATTAGGAAGATGCTAAGGACTACAGTTTAAAAAGTCTTACATTTATTTTGATTTGAATTCAGTGTTTTACAATGTTGATGACTGTGTGTACAGTTGAAGTTTTTTTTTTTTCCCTGCACTCTTTGTTGTATGTTTGGTTTTTGTATTTCTTTCGAACTTTTGATTTAAAAGGCAAAGGACAGTAATTTCAGGGCAGTAACACATAGGACATATCATGAAAGATGAAACACTGTCAGAGTTACGGATTCACGTTCCAACCAAGCTGTGCAAGATCGCTACAATGCCTTCACCAAAGCCTTGTCATTTTAGTCCTTGCATTCTCTTCAGTACTGTGCCATTATAAATATGCCAGCACTGCTGATAAATACTGGCATGGCGCAAACGCCAGACCTGCGGGCAAGCTTAAGGCTTGTTTACGTGAATTCCTGTCTTAGTTGGGCTTGTGATATAAAAGCAGGGCTTGCAGTCTTTTTTTTCTTATGATAAAAATATAAAATTGACAAAGAACTCTTGTCCTTGAAAAAGATGGTTATCACTTCTTGGTTTTGGTAGGTCATAACATGCAAGCAACGGGGGCCTGTTTTCTTTTTTGAAGAAATAATGGCACTGATGGTTAGTCACAAACTATCATGTCTAATTTGCTAATAGACCATGAATGGGCTGGTGTGAACACGGCAAGCAGGAAGTGACCAGAGTGTTTCATTTAACCTAAACCAAATTCCGCAGACTGTTTTGAGTACTCATGACTATCAAACATTAATGAACTTGTACTTGGCCCTAAGTAAAATACTGATCATCCTGGGCCTAATTCATAAATATACTCCTGTAAATTTTCCTTGCATTTGAATTAAAATTTCCAGCTACTTAGAAATACACAAAGGGGTTGAGAAGTACGACTGGGAAGCTGTGACAGTCGACCATTACAGTGAATCTTTATACTTATGCAAATATTTTTATCTTTTATGTCCATGAAGAAAATATGTTCCCAGTGAAAAAACAACCTACCCCTGCACCTCCAGAGCTGAAGGTCTCCCCAAGTTTCCTAAAGGAGTGACTTCCTGCCTCTTGAGAGAGTGAAAGAGTCTTCCTGGTGAAGCAGGAAGAGAAGCTATCCAGGATAAGAAACCAAGTATGTCCCCGGGGTTGAGGAACATCCAATGAAAATGAACTGCTGAGAGCCAGCTCGCAGTGACCTATGCTGAGAAGGATGCCCCTGCTCTCTCATACCTGGTTCCTGCTGAGAACCGCTCCATGTAACCTCCTTTTCTGCCCGGTCAGTGATGCAACTACCATACAATGCCATCAGCCCCACTAGGGCTGCAACTGACTAATTGACCCTGTTGGCTATGCCACTACCATGTAACGATATTCACCCGACTAGAACTACAACTTCCTGCTTGGTCCAGAGATGACATTGGCAAGCTCTGGGCTGACCCAACACAGAGACAATATTGCCCCACCCAGGAATGTCTTTGCACTGTATGCCTATGCCGCTGCACAGCAAGGACTGGAGAAGGTGGTTGTGCACTCCAAAGCACAGCTGCGTCTGCACCTTTTGCAGCGCCCAAGTTTGCCCTCGTTCACTGTGCCTTGCTTGTGAGAAGGACTCCAAAGCACCACATGTGCTCCAGAGAGCATCACTAACCGCCACATACCTATGATACCATATGTTGTAAAAAGATTTGAATTAAAGTGGACTGAGTACACACATTACTTGTGAGGGTCATTAGGATCACTTGCACCAGTTTCATCCCTTCCTTAAGATACAGTTGTCCTCTGGAAATTGTTTTCAAAGGTAACCGTTGTATATGAATCACTGACAACTTAATTCAAATTGAACTTTCATACGCCACTTAATGAGAAAATAAACATATAGTCATAGTCAACTTTTTTATGCAAATACATAACACAATACATTGATTTGTGAAAATGCAGACAGTGCAGTGTGAGAACAAAAAGGTGCAGAAGTGTCTAATATACAGATAAAACAGCCCCTGTTAACAGTCGCAGGTTTATATAACAAGCTATACAGAAGCCTGTTATTAATACACAGGTGTTCCTTATGTGTAAGGCATTTTGTTGTCTACACCATGGTCACAAATCAATATATTGCGTTATGTACTTGCATACGTTGTATACAAACGAATATACATATCGAAATTTGGTTGAGAGGCCCGAATATATTGATTATGACTGTGTTGATTTTCGCATTTAGTTATTACATTTGAAAGGTCAAATTGAATGAGGCGATTCCTTCATAATGGTTACTGTTAGAAATGGGGTGTCTAGTTGGCAGGAGTTAACTTAAATATACAATTCCTTGAAGTCGATGGCTCCACCTGGTGCTATCACGGTGTTGTGATCAACAAAACCAATAGTTCAGGCTGGCCGGGGCTGCTACGGTGTCGGGAAGACCCGCAAATGGTACCTTTGGAATTGCAGGGCTTTGTGATCCTCGTGATGAGATCGGAGAGCGGTATCTCGGTGTTGGTTCCGGAGGTCAGTGCAGGGGTCATCGGGCCCTTGAAGTCACACGCCTTGCTGATCAAACTACAGGACTAATGAACCCAGGAGCGCTGGCGTGGATGGCGTTGGGGCTGTGGTGCGAAGTGGGATGTTGTGACGTGCGGTGCCCACAGGTCACGATGCAGGCAGCGGCTCAGTGACTGCGTCCAGAGGCGTTGGTGAGACCAGGGCTGCAGTGTGAAGTGGGGCGGTATGACGTGATGTACGGTATCACTATTTCACGGTGCAGACAGCGGCGGCGGCGTTTCTGACCGCTGTTGTCGTTAGGCCCAAGTTGGTGATGCGGCATGGGAAGGGCTCCGTGTGGCGTCCACTGGTTGCGGTGCAGACAGGAACCTCTGTTGACGACACTGGAGCCGATGGTGCTGGCGTCGGTGGACCAGGTGCTGCGGGACAGGATGGTGTCTTGTGTTCCTCATAAGCGGTGTTCACAGGCCATGGTGCAGGCAGCAGCGCCGGTGTCAGCAGGAGCAGCGTCGTCGGGGATGCCCAGGCTGTGGTGTGAGTAAGGCGATGCCCAAGTGCGGGGCCCACAGGTCACGGTACAAGCAGCTGCTCAATGGCGCTGTCGGTGAGACCAGGGTTGCAGGGCAAAAGCGGGGCAGTACGACTCCATGCGGCTTCGGCAGGTCAAGGTGCAGGCTAGCGGCGTCGTTGGCACCGTCACAGTGGTTTTTCTTCTTGAACAGCACAAAACATACAGTTCCCACTGTTGTAGGCAGATGGAACAGAAGTGTTTGATATCCCTGAGACATCCAACAGGAGGAAAACTCTACTCCAAGCCCTTGGAGAACTTTATTAAGCAGGATACACAGCAAAGTTCACCCTTTGCTCTCTTTTAAGGCAGAAACAGTAACTGCAAGCCAATCCAGCAAAGCAACACAGCAAAGGGGCAGTACTCCTCCCCCAGCTCTTCAACTCTTCTCCTCGGTGGAGGTTCCTCTTGATTCCAGAAAGATTCTACAAGTCTGGGGTTTTGGCTCCACTTCTTATACCCCTTTCTGACTTTGAAGTTGGCAAACTTCAAAGGGAAGTCTTTCTTGTTTGCAAGATCCTGTCTTGCCCAGGTCAGGCCCTAGACACACACCAGGGGGATGGAGACCTCATTATATGTGGGCAGGCACGGTCCTTTCAGGTGTAAGTGACCACTCCTCCCTCCACTCTAGCTCAGATGGCTCATCAGGATATGCTGGATACACCCTAGCTCCCTTTGTGTCACTGTCTAGAGGAGAGGTGTAAACGGCCCAACTGTCAAACTGACCCAGACAGGGGATCCACAAACAGGCAGAGTCACAGAATGGTTTAAGCAAGAAAATGCCTACTTTCTAAAAGTGGCATTTTCAAACTAACAATCTAAAAACCAACTTCACTAAAAGATGTTTTTTCAAAGTACAGGGTTCAGAGACTTCAAACTCCATATTTCTATCTGCTCTCAAAGGGGATCTCTACTTCAAAGTTATTTAAAGGCACCCCCCATGTTATCCTATGAGAGAGATAAACCTTGCAACAGTGTAGACTGAATTTAGCAGTATTTCACTGTTAGGACATGTAACACACATCAGTACATGTCGCACCTTTAACATACACTGCACCCTGCCCATGGGGCTACCTAGGGCCTACCTTAGGGGTGTCTCACATGTAGTAAAACCTAAGGCTTGGGCCTGGCAAGTGGGTACAGTTGTCATGTCGAATTTGCAGTTTACAACTTAGCACACAGACACTGCAGTGGCAGGTCTAAGCCATGTTTACAAGGCTACTCATATGGGTGGCACAATCAGTGCTGGAGGTCCACTAGTAGTATTTGATTTACAGGCCCTGGGCACCTCTAGTGCACTTTACTAGGGACTTACCAGTAAATCAAATATGCCAATCCTGGATGAAAGAAATCAACAGTACAATTTATATAGAGAGCACTTGCACTTTAGCACTGATTAGCAGTGGTAAAGTGCACAGAGACAATAAACCAGCAAAAACATGGTGCAGTACACCATAAAAACAGGAGGTCTGAAGGCAAAAAGACAGGGGAGACACTCCAAAAGCTGCCAGGTCTAACAGTTACCTTTGAAAATACAGGACCATTGTTTCTTAAGGAATGCTTACCCAGGTCCTGGTGGGCATATTAGATTGGTCTTTGTACTAAATATATATGATTCATGCCTTTGCTATTAGTGGTGAACAGCAAATAAAGTTGGGGGTGGGGGGAGCTCATCAAGAGTGAGTTTAGTGCAGAAGGAGAAATCAGTGGATGTAGCACCACAAATGGGAAGGCATCACTATGGTCACTGGCTTGAATCTTCAATAGAATTGTACAGTATGTAGCACTACTGTGTGATTGAAAGTACGTTCTTTACCTTAAGTTAAGCACAAGGCTGGATATTGAAGTTATTGTGCCTGTTAGTAGACTGTGGAGCTCTGAGCTTGTGTGCACCCACAATACCTCCTGAGAATTCTGTGACTGCTAAACTTCACTACCCTGAGAGTCAAGTGCTATTTGGCCTACATTTCAGAATTCTAGTAGGATGGACCCCAGGGCCCCAGTGGCAAGCAATCTCAACCAGCTTGGTTGGGGCCCTGTAGCCACGCCCTGCTTTGGGGCCGCTTGACAGGATTGGATAATAACCATATTCATAGAATGAGGAGTTAAATTCATGTGATCGTAGAATCGCTATAACAAAGATTATTGTGTAGGGCTTCAGTTAACTGTTTCAAGAATGGAATATGTGAGACAATAAACATTGTTTTCTAAAAACAGTTACACTGCACTATAGTAAAGGTTTTGACAGTTGCACTTTAGTGATAAATGAGTGAAATTGTGTTTATTAGAGCACTGGTTACAAATAATGGACCTGATTCACAAAAGGATTTCTATGTACAGCAGAAATCTGGACCTTTTAAAGTTATTACTATTACTAACTTTATGGTTGGATTTCTACAATAGATGTGTTGGGGGAGGTTCTGCTCACCACCAGCTGGTCTGAAACCTACAAATAAAAAGGAATAGGGAAACTACATGCATATAATCCAAATCTCTCATATTGATTCACCTTAACCCTCCAATTGCATACATTTATCTCAAGCTTTCTCCCCCTTGGATTGTATCACCAACAGGATGTCCAGGTACATCTTTCTCCCAATTGAAGAAATTGCTTTGACACACTCCTTAATAAGCTTGTAGCCTGGCCAATCCATCATTTATACCCACAGCCAAGGAACCTCAACGTAAGGTCAGGTTAGATCTCAGCATTCCAGCCCTTCACAAATGGACAGATATGGACAGATATCACACTCTTGTCCCTCAACTGTACCATCTGACGTCACTGGTCCAAAATGTAAAATGTTAAAACTGTTCTCACACACTCTATTTCTGTCATACAGTCCCCATACTTAGTACTTTGTTACCAACAGCTGGAGCAGGATACTTCCAACTGTAGCAGGGCGACAAACTGTGACACTCATAGTTTACCTGGTAGATCACAATGGTTTTTCCACTTATTCTCAGAAAGATCAAGTGACCAGGTATTGGAATGCAGCCATTATTTTGACATGTGCAGGTAAGACCTGAAAGTAGACTTTAGGTGAAATGAATTCATAATCACAATTTCCAACCATGTCAATGATCGCTTAAGTTGAGACGTAGCATCTAGCAGTTACTGCTTCTCTGGTATAGGTGTTTCAGTCCCAAAACAGAAAGGGAAGGGATTAGGTGGTAATGCCCTGTGCATTAATTGCCAAATCACCAAACTTCGACAGGGTAGAGATTGGAATCTGTGGAAGAGTAGACAATGAAGAATTCAAAATCTAGACCACTAACCACTCCGGCGTTGGGAGCTTTCAGTCTGCAGTGTATTTTCGGGTCACCAGTGGCATAGTGTTTATGATCTCACTACGCACAGAGCTCTTGCCTGGCAATGACTCATGTTTTTTTTACTCTCTGCTTCATTTAGGTCATTCACCGGTTTCTGCTTACTTCACGTTTGTTATTTTTTTCCATTGACGGTTTCTTCGCATAGACACTGTCTAGATTCCTTTATTTGTGTTATTCCTATTTGTGTATCTAATTGTATTATGGAGGATTGCATTTTTTAGCATGTTCATCAGCTGCTAATCATGTGTCTCCAATGCCTGGTCATCCTGGAGAGGAAGGTCAGTACCTGAATCAACGTCCGCTCCATTGAAAGGATACATTGCATTGCACACCCAAGGTTTGGGTAAGCTTACAGTTATTTTTGATCTTCAAGTTTCATTACATTTACTATATATTTATCCTAACTGGTTGCTGATATCTACCTCTCTCTCATACTCCTTCATCCTTTGCTTCTCATACCTTTTAAGAGTGAGCACCTGGGAAAATCTGCAAGCGGATTATGCTCCACACCAAATTTTGCCCATAGTAATCTGCAACAACTCTTGTGTCTTATCTTCTCCTTCACACTTTCCCCTTCCTTTGTTGAGTGCTGGACCTGGCCCTTTTACAGGGTCATTCCCCAGACTTTTTGCTTTTTGGCTCCTTATTTTTCTGACCTTTGTTGGCTGACGTTTTGACTCTGAGCTCTTTTTCACTGCTAACCAGTGCTAAAGTGCATGTGCTCTCCTTTACAAAAGTGGTACAATTCGATTATACCTGATTGGCATATTTAATTTACCTATGAGTCCCTTATAGAGTCGTATCCCTATTCCCAGGGCCTGTAAATTAAATGCTGCTAGTGGGCCTGCAGCGCTGCTTGCGCCACCCACTGAAGTAGCCTGTCAAACCTATCTAAGGCCTGCTAGCGCAGAGCCTGTGTGCGCAGTTTCCTGCCACAGGGACCTTGCATCTAAATTTACTTGCCAGGCCCAGAACTCCCCCTTTACTACATGTAAGTCACCCCTAAGGTATGCCCTAGCTAGCCCTTTGGGCAGGGTGCCATGTATGTAGAAGGAAGGACATGTGCCATGTTGCGTGGCCTGTCCTGGTAGTGACAAACAGCCTAACTTGGTGTCTCATTGCTGTGAGTGCTGCCTCCTCATAGGATTGCGTTGGAGATGCCCTGCCTTACGTGTGAAGGGTATTGTCTGATTTATGAGGGTAGCGTAGGCATGTTTGATATGGTTGTGACAGTGGTAAGAAATGCTGCTTACTGGTGTAGGTGTATTTTTAATTACTATCACAGAAATGCCACTTCTAGAAAGTGCGCATTTATCTGTGCTTATAACTTGGGTGTTTTGCAGCTGTCTCCAATCAACGTCTGGGCAGACTGACAGTTGGGGCTTTGTGCATACTTCTCAGACAGCCTGAACACAGGGAGGGTGGAGGTGACACAGAGGTGCATCTACATATTGTAAAGCCTTCCTGGGCTGAGATAAAGGAGAGGTGGGGCACACCTGCATTTGTAAAGACTGTGCCCTGGCCTCACACAATAAGGTTGTCAACCCCCCACTGATGTTTGGAGCCTGTGCTGAAAGGAGAGAGGGTTCACTCCCAGAACCAGTTGTAACTGGCTGGAACCTCCTCTCCCTACCATTGTAAAACACTGCAAGAACTGAGTATAAGTACAGGGGAATTTTCCCCACAATTTGAACACTCTTGGAACTGAAACTGGACACAGAATGCTGATGAATGGACTCACCAGGAAACCACCTTGGACTGCTGCTGCTGTGCTGACCTGTGACCTGCCTGGTCACTAGAAGGAACTGCCACCCTCTGCACCTCTTGTGCTGGCCTGTAGCTGGACCCACCAGCCCTGTGCTTTTTCTGGACTGTATTGTTCCCAGGGACAGGGTGCTGTGGCCCCTGACCCCTGCCACGAACTTCACAGTGGGACCTACTGTGGAGAGATCACCGCCGCAGCCCGGGCTTTAGCTTTGCCCTCAATGCTCTGAAAAGCGCTTTACTTTTGCCCAAGGACAGCGCTGCAGCCCGGGTCTCAAAACTTAATTTAGCACTTGGGAAGCGCTTGATTTTCTCCCCCGGATCACCGCCGCAGCCGGGTTCAGTAAATTACTCAGAGTGTGGGTATCGCGCTTCTCTCAGTGCCCCCGGGGCACACAAACAAAGGCAGCGGAGCAAGCGTGCTCCTCTCTGTGCCCCAAAGGCACCTCCAGCTCCTGGGAGTGCCCCCGGGCACCAGCTGCCTCCAGCTTTTCACAGAGCCTCCCAGCTGCAGCTCCTTGTACTTGCGCACCGCATCGGGTGCGGGCGAGTATTTCCTCGGGCCCCCGGAGGGGTCAGAGTGCCTTCCAACCCTGAAGCAGGACTCTGGGAAGGCGCAGGGAGCACCCCCTTCCCCGGTTGCTGCACTAGGAGCAATTTGTTCTCTCTCGAGGCAATCAGGAAGGGAGACCTCGGCGAAGGTCCCTTCCCGCCTTTCTTTTGCCCACTTAATTGTCACTGGGCCACGCCCGGCCCCCACCCTACGGACAGGGTGTGAGGTGGCTGAGGCAGGCCCCCCCACCAGGATCACGGGTCCCCAGAGGGGCCCGTTCTAACCATAAGAAAGCATGGGTACTGAACGCCCCTTCCCCCCCCAAAGAGCACAGCGTGGCCCCAGTTTTTGCGCATAGGAGCGCTGGGGATCACCATGCTCAACTTCTAGGCACTGGGAGTGCCTCTGCTACAGAAACAGGTACTTTTCAGGGAATTTAGGCTCTAGAAGCCTAATAGAGACTTGTGGATGTTTTCTAATTCCTACTTGGTTACTGTTTCTACATATATGTGCTTATGTTCCTTTTATGGGCATGTCTAGCTGATATGTAATTATATGACTTGAGATATATTCTCTAATGATCCTTTTATGGGTATTTAGGAATTGTTCATGACAAGTGCATATATCTTTTACTATAATTCCTGACTACTTCTTATGTTGCAGAATCCTGAGTACTTGCGTGTTCTAATGTGACAACTGCATATTCCTGCAGAGTATTAGTAACTTGTGTAACATTCTGACAACTGCTAAGGTAGCAGGGTATTATTCATGTGTAATGTTGGTCTAATGTTTTGTGCAATACAAATTATTTTTACATAGCTCAGTGTTGTGTTTACTTTGTGGTGTACATTTTGCGTCACGTGTGTTGTGTGTGTGTTGTGCAAACGCTTACACATCGCCTCCAGTTTAAGCCTGACTGCTCGTGCCAAGCTACCAAGGGGGTGAACAGGTGTTATCTTGGACGTGTAACTCCCTAGCCCTGACTAGAGTGGGTAAGTTCTGCCTGGCTGACGTGCATACCCTAGCCAACCAGAATCCCCATTTCTAACATTGCGGTAGTAAATTCTCAGTACCTCAAGAGGGAGTCGGATATAGCCTAGACTTTTAGTAAATTTACACCTCCTGCAGAAACTAGACACCTGTACGTGGCAAAGATATTGATAGTCTTCCCATACATTCCCTTTCTCTGCCCTCAATATGAGGGTTAAGAGAAAAAGATATTTACTGACATAGTGAAACAAATTACCTTTAGTCTGTGTCTTGCTTTCTTATGTGTGGCAGTCTGTAAGTAATCTGTTGCTGATTACTTACAGACTGCCGCACATGTGTGTGGCGGAATCCTGTCTATTCACGTCCCTGCTTCCCCAAGGAATATGTGTTAAATGTTACAAATGATAAAAATATATGTAAATACAATTTTTCCAGACATTTAATAATATGTTCCCATTTGCTTTCCTGTTTTCCGTGGTATTAGGACTATTCTTTTCCTCCATTTGATTTCTATGAGATTGTGTTGCAGTACCAGTGATCAGCAAATTGTAGACTATTTTGTCAGTGGTACACCTGTAGTACATGTAGACATGACATTAATAAATAGCTATTGCCTTACTCTACTGTCAGGTGTGTTTTAATGTTTGAATGTGGCTCCCTAAACCCCTTGGTACATTTCTTTTAAGCCCACCCATTTAGCACTAGATCTTCCAAATTTTCCAATCACCCCCCTCCCCAAATGTCTCTCCCACATTTACAATGAAACTGTGTATCTCCGAATGTGGAGTTCCCTGCATTCACGGTCGCACACTCTGCTAATAAGCAGTAGGACATATGTAGGTGGAGATTTCCAAAGGGACATTTGTGAAACGATTTGTGTGGCCATGGAAGGACGTAGTACTAGTATACTACTTCCCGTACCCCAAAATGCTTTTGTGAATAGACCTAAATATGTTATATTTGTCTGCATTTATTTTCACATGCATAGTATATATGTAGATATGCAGAGTATAATATGTTATTCCTTACCATTGTTGTTTGTGTGGTGGGCCCAAAACTCTCAAGAGGCAAAACCTTGAGTGTGTCATGACTCTCCTCCCTCAACAATAAGAATGACTAGCATATTAGATTCTCTTTATTTGGGCATTTGATTTAAGCCACAACATTGTTTAATATTTTATTATTTTGTAAAAAAGTTATTTAACCACAGCCTGTTATTTGTTCAGTAAGGTAAAATTACAGTGAAGAGTCTTTTTGGACAGTTTATGACATGTAATTTAACATGCAATCTGTGAGCCAGTAAACCATCTTTCTATCATGCCAAGTACACACTGCTGTGTCAATGAACTGGGATATCACCTTTGCACTGTAGTAATAAATGAGTGAATCTTTGCTTATTAGTAAAATTGCTCTAAATAAGGCATTATTAGGCCACATTTATGGTCACTGTCATGGATTAAAAATATTTATGCCATGCCAGAGAAAGTAAATGTGGTCCAATAAATCATCTTACTTTGACCAGGAATGGTAATACATGCAGATTCAGAAATTTAATATTGCAATAAGTTGTTGAATCCTATGTGCTTACAACGGTGCAGATTGTACATTTTTTATACTTCACTGCTTTACAACGTGGTTCGTCCCAAAAACCTGTATACCTGTGATTATAACTAATGCACATGAAGGAACAGTATGGCATGGACCAAATATGTAGATGAGGGAACAGCAGTATGCACTGGTCAGCAGTGGTAAAGTGCGCGGAGTTCTAAAACTCGCAAAAACAGGGTCAGAAAAATAGAGAGAGGCAGGCAGGATGACCACCCAAAAGCTGTCAGGTCTAACAGATACTATGGGCCATATTTATACTTTTTGACGCAAAACTGCGCTAACGCAGTTTTGCGTCAAAAAATTTAGCGCCGGCTAACGCCATTCTGAAGCGCCATGCGGGCGCCGTATTTATTCAATGACGTTAGCCGGCGTTAGCCGCCGGCGCTGCCTGGTGTGCGTGAAAAAAAATGACGTACACCAGGCAGCGCCGGCGTAGGGGGATATGGAGCTTGGGCGCCAAAAAATGGGGCAAGTCAGGCTGAGGCAAATTTTTCACCACAACCCGATTTGCGCAATTTTTTTCGACTCCCAACCCCCATTGAAATGACTCCTGTCTTAGCAAAGACAGGAGTCATGCCCCCTTGCCCAATGGCCATGCCCAGGGGACTTCTGTCCCCTGGGCATGGTCATTGGGCATAGTGGCATGTAGGGGGGCACAAATCAGGCCCCCCTATGCCACAAAAAAAAAAAGAAAAAATACTTACCTGAACTTACCTTAATGTCCCTGGGATGGGTCCCTCCAGCCTTGGGTGTCCTCCTGGGGTGGGCAAGGGTGGCAGGGGGTGTCCCTGGGGGCATGGGAGGGCACCTCTGGGCTCCTTCCGAGCCCACAGGTCCCTTAACGCCTGCCCTGACCAGGCGCTAAAAAACTGCGCAAAAGCGGCTGGACGTCATTTTTTTTGACCCGCCCACTCCCAGGCGTGAATTTTGCCCGGGAGTGTAAATACGGCGCACATGCCTCGGAGTCAATTTTTTAGACGGGAACGCCTACCTTGCATATCATTAATGCAAAGTAGGTGTCCACGCTAAAAAATGACGCAAACTCCATGGACTTTGGCGTTAGACGCGTCTAACGCCAAAGTATAAATATGGAGTTAGTTTTGCGTCAGAATTGCGTCAAAAAAAAGACGCAATTCCGGCGCAAACAGAGTATAAATATGCCCCTATATCTACTAACATCAATATAGTGAATCTGACATATGGTCACCATTATTTTTATCATGGTGGGGTAGGCTAGACACCATGAAGTGATAATGTTGCCACATATTAACTTCTAACTCTCTATGCTCTACTTGAAACTTCCTTGTAATTCTAAAAAACTATGCACAGTGTGTTAATTAGGTTTGTGTGTTACAAAAAAAGAACATGTATATCTACAACCTAAAGTCCTGGGTGAAGTTAATTTTTCAAATAACCATAAAAATGATTAAGCCTTTACCCTTTAACAGCTATGGTCTACCATGTCAGCGGATTGCGCCTTCACACAAACTATATGACAGAGATTAGAGCAATTCATAATAACTCCCTTTTTCATCAGAATTATATCTTCCCTTTCTTCCCTTTCAAGACTCCTCGAGTATTTCTTGTCTCCCACTGTTTCTCATTCAGTTATTTTAGCCAATAAAGGATTACTTATGCCACATCAGTCCTTTAGGTTCTCTCGCATTTGGAATAAGAAACATATTAAATTAAAGAATACGTTTCTGGAAAGAATGGATTCAAAAAGCTATCATCACAGTAGATCAGCGTTTCTTAGATAACAGGTTAATTTCACTATCTGCCCCCAAAATACTTTCAATTTATCCTCAGCTGATAACTTCAAGTATGAGCAACTTCCAGATATCGTAACACTCTAAATGTCTTCAATACAATTTTTTGATCAAACCTGTCATGATACAACATTTACTTCTACTTTTTTTATTTGATTTGGTCCCATTTAACTTAGATTTTTTTCATTATTTTCTTCATTAATAAGATTTGTCCTTTCTTCTTCTTCCCCTCCTTTTCTTCCACCTTCAGTTTTATGTATACAATTATTTGAGTAAAACGTTTCTGAATATGGCTAAAACGAATTATAGTATATTGCTGTACAAAACTTTCAACTTTTATTACTTCCTTCTAAACGTACTCAAATAGAAAGTATTTATTTCAGTATTAAGTTATAATGCATCTCACTATATTTAGTGTTCAATAATGCATTTTTAAACAGAAAAAATACTTTTTAACATGTTAAGGATTAGGTTTAGGGAATAAAACATACAAGATGGTTAAATCTTAAATCAGCAATAATGCAAAAGGGGGTTTAAAAACATATATGTAGATGTGTAAGTGTATATGTGTGTGAGTATATATGGGCGTATATATATCTATATATATTTATGTAGATATATATACACACGTGTGGAAATGTGTATGTATCCATATATACATATATGAATTACAGTTTGACTGAAAAACCATGAATTAAAATTAATAAAATGCACTCTATTTATGTGTGAACAATTACATTCAATTAATTGCTAATTAAAGTAGATTTATAAAATTAAAAACTGAAAAACAATACATGTGTAATTAAAACTAACACAAACATAATTAAAAGAGAATATTTTAAAAGGAGAAGGTAATTTTAGTAACGAGAAATATGAATGAAGTACTGGTAGATGAGTTAATGGTAAATATAGTAAAAAGCTTACCTGGACGATGTAGTTGCAGGTAAGGCAGTGCAGGTGAGGTATGGTAGGGAAACTTATTTGACACCGATATTGATGGGAAGCATACAGCCAAGTTTGAAGTGAGAAATTTAACACAAATATGAAGTAGAACCACAACTGTAGAACATGCCTTTAAACGTGCCTTTATGGTCTTTCTTTCACTAAGCAATTACTGAATTTCTTGCAATAAAGGCATTTTTAGTTTTTTTAGGTTTCACCAAGGATATTTGTGGCATCACCTGTTTAAAAAAAACATTCTGAAAATGACTCCGCTTCAGGTCCTCTTGGATCCTTACCAAAAAATTAGCCAAGCCTTCAGATGGTTTCTGCCGACTTCCCCTTCCTATAAAATGAGAGAGAGAAAGAGATATCTGTTGAGTGGCTCAACTGCACAAAATGAAACTACGAATCCTGGCTTCCTCATTTGACTAAATTGTATATTTCAAGACAGTTAGCTAATTTCACTGTGGATAATCTTCCTTTTTCATCACTTTTGAGAGCACTGTGAAATACAATAGTTCTGGATATGTGCTACACAAAGACGTCTTGCAAATGTTTTACTAGACTTTAATGCAGTTCCATTTATAATAACAACCTACGACAAAAATAGAGTATGCTTGACAATAGACTTGCCACAAGGTTCACCAGTGGTATCATCATTGAGGTGCTGGGGGATGGCCAAGAATGTTCATGTTTATAAACTATCACTGCTAATAAATAGCACTCAATGATACAATTCAATATTTTCTGATTATATGAACTTTGAAGAGTCTTTATCATATTTGTATATGGTGTTTGCTGCTTGATTTACATGCTCAAAATATTACTGGCTCAGCTTGTGGTAGGGTTCGGCTATCTCTATGAATTTGCTTGCCTTCCCACTTCTATGAATTAGAGGTCGTAGTTGTTACTCATGATAGTGTATTTCAAATTTGTGTAAGTACTACAGGATATAAAAATACAATGGTTGTACGAGGTGTGCACTGGCTGTCATTTTTCTGGGGAGTACTTGTGTTTTTTTCCACAATGAAACTGGCTGAGTGCCAGAAACAGAAGGGCTAAAAAGAGAGAAAGCAAGAAGAAGAAAAGATAGGCAAATACAGGTGAAGGGAGAAAACAATCGGCAAGAGCGAAAAACAAGCAAGGGTGTAGTTTGGTCATTTAAAATGAGGGAGTGTGAGCTTCAGATTGTCTGACAATCATACTAGCATATCATGTTGATTATTATATGGAAAGCCGTGTATGGGGGACTTAAGGGCTAGTGGAAAGAGAAAGGAGTGTGGATTGTGAGGGCACTTAGAACACTGTATTTTGTACAATAACCATGTTTTAAGAGAACCATATTTTAAGACCTTTAAAAGAGAGATGAGAGTGTGTGTGTATGTGTTTTTATCTGAGTATTTAAAAATGCCAGGTGAAATCGAACAGACATCTTACCACACCCCAGTGAAAGAACCTGTACCCAAATAATTACTAAATAATACGTGGAGGGGTAACACCTCAAGCATCTCCTCTCACCACCACCACTCCTTGAAGCGACAGCACAGAAAACAAGACAGGAACTGTAGGGTGACAGAAGAAAGAGACATGATGCAGAGTCAAGCCATACCAAAAGTAGTATTCAGTAACCATGTAATTCGGCTGCAGCTCCAAAGAAACACGTTGGGTCTTTGTGGTTAGGTTTTATTAATACAATAACAAAGCTCACTGTTAGATGTTGGAGATTCAACTTTACTAGAAGACAGGCTTAAGACATGCCTCCTATAGGCAGGCTGCTTCAATTTCAATTTAAGGCTACAACACATCTCCATTTCTTAATGACAAGAAACGTTTATATGAAACAGGATTGCAATATGAGTAGTACATTTTACAAATATTGGGCATAAGTGTTTCTTAGGAATTATAATACACATATTTGAATTATGAAAATCTTCAAAACAATATGACCACCACCAAGGTTCACAGTGACTTAGGGGGTCATTCTGACCCTGGCGGGCCGAGACCGCCAGGGCAAAAAAGACCAAAGCACCGCCAACAGGCTGGCGGTGCTTTTTTCTGTATTCTGACCGCGGCGGTATAGCTGCGGTCGTACCACCGGGGCCGGCGGTTTACCGCCGTTTATGCCCCTGCGGTGATAATCCGCCAGGGCAGCGCTGCTGGGGATTATGACCCCCTTACCACCAGCCTGTTTCTGGCGGTTTTCACCACCAGGAAGAGGCTGGCGGTAAGGGGTGTCCAGGGGCCCCCTAACAGGGCCCCGGCCCGCTTTTCACTGTCTGCTTAGCAGACAGTGAAAAGCGCAACGGGTGCAACTGCACCCGTCGCACGGCCGCAACACCGCCGGCTCCATTAGGTGCCGGCTCCTGTGTTGCGGCCTCATTCCCGCCGGCCCAGCGGGAATGTCGGAATGGGGGCCGCGGGAGTGCGGCTGCATTGGCGCCCGCCAAGGTCGAATGACCCCTCAGTATCATCCTCCTGTTTTAACACCCTCCGCATGCTCCGCAGGATCTTCAAGTGGATTCCAACAGGAACCAGAAAGACGGTAACCCAAGCCCTCGTCAGTAGCAGACTCGACTACGGCAACGCACTCTACACAGGCATCCCAACAACAGACATCAAACGACTCCAACGCATCCAAAACGCATCCGCCCGCCTGATCCTCGGCATACCCCGCCGATGTCACATCTCCCCTCACCTGAGGGACCTCCACTGGCTCCCCGTGGACAAGAGGATCACCTTTAAACTCCTCACCCACGCACACAAGGCTCTACACGACACCGGACCCACCTACCTGAACACCAGACTCAACTTCTACGTTCCCTCACGTCAACTACGCTCTGCCAACCTTGCCCTCGCCATCGTCCCCCGAATCCAGCGCAAGACCTCTGGCGGCAGGTCCTTCTCCTACCTCGCCGCCAAGACCTGGAACGCACTCCCTACCTCACTACGCCAGACCCAGGACCTCCTCACCTTCAGGAGACTCCTCAAGACATGGCTCTTTGAACGATAGCAGCAAACCCCCCCCCCCCAGCGCCTCGAAACCCGAACGGGTACATAGCGCGCTTTACAAATTATTGATTGATTGATTGATTGATTAATCTTAGACCAGGGGTCTTCAAACTGGGGGGGGTTGGCCCCCCTAGGGGTGCCTCAAGTGACCCCAGGGGGGTGCCAGGCTCTGGTCAAAAGAAGCATTAAACAGATAAGTGTTTTGTTTTGTTTTTTACTTTTTTTTATAACAGAAACGTATTTTCAGAAAGGTAACAGTACTTAACTGCAATGTTTAAATATGTCTGGACATATTTAAACATTGCCATATTTAAAATATTGGTGAAAAATTGCGAGGGGGCATTGATTTTTATTTTTCACCTGGGGGGGCGCATTATTAAAAAGTTTGGAGACCACTGTCTTAGACATAGAATTAGCAGAGTGGGTGCCGTGGGAACATGCGCAGAGCACGTGCTCAACCTTCTGCTCGCTCGGAGTGCAGCAGTGGCGAGTGATTGCCTTTGTAAATGTTTGACGAGTTTTGGAACACTTAACTGAAGTCTCTTTACAACTCACTGTTTGTTTTAGTGAAGTCGAGTTGCAGCATCGCGATTTTGAAATAGTCACAGACGCACACACAATTGATGGTGATGCCACCAAAGAGGCACTTAGCAGATCTTTTAGATGACGAAGCTTTTGCCTAAGTGGGCAAATTCTGAATAATACCCTCGCTAACTGTTATATTTGTTGAAGGTTGAACTTTATTAGGAGACAGATTTATAAGTGCTTCAGGGGGCCAGCTGGTTTCGGCTGACTTACAGGAACCACAGAGATCAAAATACTCGACGTACTCGAACCTAGCATTTTTAGTTAACTTTAAGCTACAACATTTATCGAAATAAGCACTGAAAAGACATTCCCCGTGTCTAAGTGCTAATGCATTAAAATGGTAATCACTTTTGAAGGGCAACTGCACTGACTTAAGTGTCCATCTTTTTCAATTTATTAATTATTAACTGGGCCTTGGAGGTTACTATTGTGAAAGACTCATTCTTCTAGAGAAATCTCATGCACTTACAGACACTGAAAATTGTGTGAATGGTCCCTGCGGTACAGGAAGTACATTAATGGGTATCATTCAGAAAATAACATTGCTGAGTCATGAAAAGGAAGCCAGACAAACGGACTCTCTGGTCTTTTTTCTGTTACTTTCTATTAAAGAAGAAAGTCACTTCTGACGCCTGCGAGCATTGTTTGAACAACTAATTAAATACAACTTCTGTGGCAACAGTCTCAGGAAAAGCTGCATAGTCTCACAAAGGATTGCCATTTAGAAAAGCAAACACAATCCTACACTATGATGCTTCTTTCAATTAGTATGAGCTACTTTGTCACACCTGTCCTTAAAGACTTGGATATTTTAAAAGTTAATTAAATAGCATTCGCATCCATCGTTTCAACATACTCACTCAACAAGAGATAAAAAACATTAGAAGAAAGCTCTCCTTGAGCATTAGTATAATCATGCAAATATTTCTCATCTAGCTTAAACCTCTCTAAAGCTGTTAGCACAGTAGTTTCAGGAACAGAAGCAATAGTATCCCTTTTTATATCATGAATAGACATTCCCACAATCATTACTATAAACATTATTCCACACATAACTGCCACTCCCACACTCCGATATCTACAGTACCTAATATTTCTAACTTGGTTATTTAGCTCAGCCATGATCTGTAAAGAATCAGAAAGCAGAAGTAACTCTTAGATAAGTGCAATAAAATCAAAAATGAAGAACAAATTCTCTTTTCACAGTTAAGTTTCACATCCAGGAACCCTTTTGCCTTTGTCAAAAGCGATTAGCAGCTTTTCACATCTGGTTTTTCAATTGTCATATCAGGTTATCAATGTCTCTTTCCGTTTTATTTCAACAATTTCTTTCTTAGGTTTCTTAGATCAGTTCAGCAACTCAACTTCCGATCACCTTCAGGTTACAACAAAATACTGACTTGGAACTTCTCTGTCAAAACAAAAAGACATAAACTCTTGTTGCCATTCATTGGTATCTGCATATGCCCACTCAGGACCTGCCTATCTTCGACTTGTTGTTCTATTTCTTTTCACCTTCGTTCACCACCCAATTCTCCTTCACTCAGTTCTTCCTTTCTCGTAGTATCCACTTCTTCCTCTATTGTTTCGTTTATGACCAATTCCTTTTTCTTCTCAATCTGTGATTCAGGCCACTTATCTCCCTTTCTTGTCCCTTCCGTCAATATTCTTCTCAAGATTGGATTTTTCTCCTTTTCTTTCTCTATGGTGTTTTCTCTTGAGGGACCTGCAACAGGCTCAGGAGGAGCCGAATCACCTTGACTTTGATCCATCTCAACTCTTTCCCCCTCTTGGTCTGGCACTTGTTCTGTCTGCTTTTCAGCACCGTCTGCTTCTGGGACAACCTCTGCTGCGCTAGGCTCTGCTGCTGTGTCCGTTAAGATAGGTTCTTGCACACCCTCCTGTAATTCTTCACTTTTGTCTCTTACAGGGGTGATAGATCCATCTTCCACAAGCTCAGGTTCAATTTCAGGTTCAGTTGGCTCCTGTTCTGGTTCAAGTGTGGCAACCTGTTTCGCAGCTGTTGGTGCTCTCAACAACACTTCTTCATGCTCTGGTGGACACACCACTCTCTTTCTATGACTTGCGTGTATCCAGTTCAGGAGTTCTGCACACTTCACAGCTGCCTTAGTCGTTAGCACCACCTGGTAGGGACCCTTCCAACGTGGTTCCAAACAGGTCTTGCCGACGTGCTTTTCGATGACGACCCAGTCTCCGGTTCTCAGATTGTGACCTGGGTCATGGATGGGTGGCAGGGTGGTGGCCTGCACCTGCTGAGAGAAAGAGCGAACCACTTCAGCCAGACCCTTTCAGTAGTCCAACACCATATCATCTATAATATTGACAAGTGCATTGGCTGGAACTGCTGGCAGTCTCATTGCTCTACCCAGGAGGATTTCATGGGGCAACAGCCCTTCCTTTCTATCAGGTGTGTTTCTCATTGACAGCAACACCAAAGGTAATGCGTCCGGCCATTTCAGATTTGTAGTGGCACACATCTTGGCAATTCTTGATTTCAAGGTACCATTCATCTGTTCCACTAGTCCTGATGCTTCAGGGCGATAACTACAATGAAACTTCCGCTCAATGTTTAGTGCTGCACATAAGAGTTTAATCATCTCGTTATTGAAGTAAGTTCCCCCATCTGATTATAAAGAGATCGGGAATCCGAAATGTGAAATTAACTCCCTAAGCAATAGCTTTGCTACTGTGAGACTGTCATTTCTTCTTGTGGGGTATGCTCCAATCCAATGACTAAAGACACACACAATCACCAACACATACTTCAAACCTCCACACGCAGGAATCTCAATGAAATCCACTTGCATTCTGCTGAATGGACCTCCTGCACTTTAATGTGGCTCAAATTCACCACTGTCCCTTGTCCCACGTTCAGCTGACAAACTATACATCGATTACATACTGCTTCTGCTGCCTGCCTGAATTTAGGATTAAACCAATCAATCTTGAATAACCTAACCATGGCGCCCCTTCGCATATGTGCCTGCCCATGGTAGTAACGGGCCATCTGAGACAATAAAGTATTGGGCAAGACCATCTGACCCTCCTTAGACCTTAGAAATCCAAATTTCATCAGGTCTTTGGACACATTTTAGTTTAACCCAAAGTCGTTTTTCTTCCTTGTCTGCACTATCTTGCAATGTTTTCAATTCTTCCAAGGTATCAATCACTTTTAATGCAAAACTTGTGCAAGTACTACCTTCTTCAGGCATCAGTTCCCACTTGTCTTTAAACAATATACAGTTCAATGCGCAAAACCTTGAGACTTGATCCGCATATCCATTTCCCAATGCAATGTAATTCTGTGCCTTTTATTGTGCACTACATTTTACCACGGCAACTTCTTCAGGTAACTGTATTGCATACAACAGCTCTTTTATTTTGCCTCACTGGTGTACCAGTAGAAGTCAGGAAACCTCTTTGCAACCACAATTGACCAAAATCATGAACAATTCCAAATCCATATTGGCTGTCTGTATAGATTGTAACTCTTAGTCTCGCAGACACATGGCATGCCCTAGTAAGAGCTATCAATTCCGCCACTTGTGCAGAATATACCCCTCGAAGCCAGGAAGCTTCAAATGTGCATGTGATTGTGCATACCGCATATCCTGCTCTCAGTGTCCCTGTACCATCTCGGAGACATGAAGCATCAACAAAGACAATTTGGTCATTTTCCTCTGATCGTGTGTCTCTAATATCAGGCCTCGGTTTTGTACACAGTTCAGTTACCTCAAGACAATTATGCTCGATGTGTTCCTCTTTTTCAGTTTCAACAGTATCACTTGGAAGCAATGTTGCTGGATTCAAAACTGTACATCTTTTCATTGTTACTTTTGGAGCACCCAATATGCTCGTCTCATACCTCGTCAGTCCTGCACTAGTAAAATATTGCATTTTCATCCTTGTTAGTAAGATTTCAACAGAGTGAGGTACCATTACCGTCAAAGGGTATCCCATCACTACTCCCTCACATTGAGAAAGACTTTGACCAACTGCAGCTACTGCATGCAGACAACCTGGTAAAGCTGCTGCGACTGGGTCGAAGGTAGCTGAAAAATAGGCTACTGGGCGATATGCACCTCCATGGACCTGTGTCAAAACAGATAAAGAACAAGCATCACGTTCATGACAAAACAATCTGAATGGCTTTGTGTAATCAGGCATTCCCAACGCTGGAGCTCTGCACAAACTCTCAATTCAGTGAACGCTTTCATCTGAGCTTCATCTAGGGTAATGGGGTCTGTAACTTCCTAATGTATCAACTGCTGCAACGGTTTAGCAATCTCAGCAAAAGTTGGTATCCACAATCGACAATACCCTACCATTCCCAGAAACATTCTGACATCTCTTTGTGAAGTCGGAGGACTTCTTTGCAAAATCCTTGTAATCCTCTCTCTGGAGATTCTCCTTGAACCCTTCTCAATCTGGTGTCCCAAATATTTCACTGATTTCTGACAATACTGCAATTTTAAAGGTGACACCTTATGTCCGAATTTTCCCAAATTATATAACAGGGCAATCGAGTCGTACTTACACTTGTCCCTTGTCCTGGATGCAAACAGCATATCATCAATGTACTGCACTAGAGTCGATTTGTACGGTAACTCCAATGACTCCAGATTCTTTTTCAGGACTTGATTAAACAGTGATGGTGACTCTGGATACCCTTGGGGAAGCCTGCACCAGTTGTAGATTCTGTCTAGGAATTTGAAACTAAAAAGAAACTGACTATCCTCATGAAGTGGCACAGAAAAGAAAGCTTGTGACAAGTCAACCACTGTGAACCACTCTGCATCGCAAGGGAACTGAAACAGTATCACTGCTGGATTTGGCACTACTGGACAACACTTGACCACCATGTCGTTCACTTTTCTCAAGTCCTGCACAATGTTCACTTTTCCACACGGCTTCTTCAAGCCCTTTATCAGTGAATTACATGGACTGCTCAACACTTCTTCAAAACTCCTTGTTTCAGAAAATCTCCAATTATCTGCGCCACTTTAATTAGGACATACTGTGCCATATTATACTGTGGAAGTTGCGGGAATACTACGTTTGGCTTCAAAGTGATCTTAATCGGTTCTACTCCTTTAATCAAACCCACTTCTTTTCCTGTCAAGTCCCACACATTTTCCTGCACTGTTCCTTGTAGATCTGCATGCAATTCTTTCACAGTAAACATTGGGAAAAACTCAATCAATGGCTATTCCTCATTGACGTTGTTCTTCTTCATCATCACTATTAGTTTGTACCTCTGTCCCAGTGTTCGAACAACTAAATGAGCATTTTGTCTTAGACAGTAAGTCCCTTCCCAGTAGGGATACTGGACTTGAGTCACAGACTACAAACCTGTGCAGTCCCTGGAAGTTACCAATCTCAACCTGCACTGGATCTGTGATTGGATGTGTCAACTGTCTGTTCTTCACTCCCACAACTTGGACTGTTCTACCTGAAAGAGGTAAATTTGGAACTTCTGCACTTTTCACTGTAGAGCGTGTAGCTCCTTTGTCCACTAAAAATGAGACATGGTGTATCCAATCACCTTCACGTTTTTTCAAAAGGTCATCTCTGATCTACTTCTACGGACGCTGCAAGCATGCATGGTCCTTCATCCGAACTGTCACTCATCCATTCTTCGTTTATTTCATCCTCACTATGAAATGTGAATTGATGTCCTGTCATTACTTCTGTCTTGTCTCTGACCTGTGACCTGCTGAGTAAGCATCATCTGTTGCTGTTCCATCGGGGCTTGAGGTATCTGCATTTGCTGTTTAGGTACCATGGGAACATGCTGCTGTATTGGTGGTAACTGTGTCAGTTGTGCACGCGACACTTGCACCTGCTGCATGGCTTAAAAATTCTGCACTTGGTTCTGAACATTTGGAATAAATCCTCTCATTTTTGGGACTTTCACAGTTTGAAATGCACGGACATCACCACCTTGCTGAATGACACCATCCAGCGCCATCAACGGACACTCCCGCTTCCAGTGTCCCACGTTTCCGCAGAGATGACACAGTAACATCTTTTTCATTCCCTGCATGTCATTCTCGACTACTACGGAACCCAAATCCGGACCACGTGTCATGTTGATTCCACGACCCCTACCTCTCATCTGAGGTTGGAACATGACAGTTCCCTGATGCTGTGGCATCTGTTGCACTAAAGCTCCTTGCACTGCTGTTTGAGCTGCTTTTATTTGCATCACCATTGCTTTCTCCTTGAACTTTTTCTGCTCAATTCAATCTCATCACTGCAGTATTTTGCATACTGCAAAACCTCATCAATCGGCTTCGCTTGCCAACAAATCAAATGACTTTTAATCATCTGTCCTACCTCTGGTCTCAAACCTTCAACAAATCTAAACACAAAATGCAACATGTCTTTCGGCTCAATTGCTTCCTTACCACTGTACTCTTTAAATGCTTTCAGCAATCTCTCATAGTAGGGATGTATTGACTCCTTAGTTTCTTGCACTGTCCTGTCAGTTCTCTGCCAAACAATATTTTTAGGAGAAATTCTCGTTTTCAGGAACTCAATCACTTTATATTAATGTTTCATCACCTCATGTGAGGGTGCACCTGTAACTCTATCCCTTTCCGGTTCACTTGTAGACCAATCCACTGCCCTCTTGCGTTCGACCCACAAATCAGCAGGAACCACTATCTCCAACAATGTATTCAAGCCTTCCCACATACATTTAGAGAGCTTCACTAACCTGTCTGCCTGCTGATACCACTCAACCGGTTTCTCTGTCAGTTTTGGGTAATCATTTGTGATTGACAGTATATCACTCCTGTGCCATCGGACATGGACAAACTGCCCTCCTGGAATTTCTCTCATTGTTAACATTTTTACTGGATCTCTCTTTCTGAACACCTTCAGACCTTTCTTGTGAGTCTCGTTTCCGTTTATCCTTCCTCTTTGCCCATCCACCTTCCCACTTTTCTAGTGCTCCCCAAATCTGAGCACTCTGCAATAATTATTTCAAGTGATCCTTCATTCCTGCTGACCTCATGTGCTCAAAATCTTTTGCCTCGAAATCTAGCCTGTAGCTTTGTTTCAAATGTTTTTTTTTCTCAATCTCGATATCATGTTTTTCTGCCAGCTCTGCCAATTTCTGATGTATCTTACTCACTTCCCTTGTAATCCTTGGACACAAGTACCTTAGCTGTTCTTCTGTGTAGGATTCTAACCTGTTCACTCCCACCGTTCCCTCAACTAGCTCTGTTACTTCTGTAGCTAACCTTACACGATTTATCTGCTCTTCAACTTTGGATGTATTTGGAGGTGTATTTAAACTGTCCAACCATTCACTCAATTGCTGAGTTGTCAATCCCTGTAATGAAATGTAACTTGCATTTGGCACTGGTACCTGTTGCATCGCTGCACCTGGAGCTTGCAGCGTCAAAGGTTTCAAACTTTGACTCGCACTCTGGCCATTTACTGCATCTGGAAGCGCTACAAGTGGACTAAGATCAATTAAAGGTCTAGATCCTTTAAAGGTCTGACCCATAGATGACCCATCTGCACATGATCACTCGCGCCTCTCCTCACGTGGCTCTGTGACATTTCAACCTGATCTCCTATACTCGCTTTCTTTTGTGCGAATAGAGATACCGCTGGACCAACAGTAATCGGTAGCAATATTGCATCTGGAGCTGCCCTGACACTCTCACCTAGTGGAAAAGTTACCCCCATAGCCTGATTCATCACTGGGGTGACATCTGATTGTGTCCCTGTTATTGGTGTAAGCTTCGGCAAACCCTGTGGCTGTGCCGGTGGTAATAACATTGGAGTCGGCTCATTCTGAACTAGCATTGGCCTCGGGAGCACTTGCTCCGATGGCACCACTAAGTTCAATATTGTCTCAAGAACTGGTACATCTGGATAAATTCTCTGTATCGATGGTGGGTGCATCTGGGCTTGGACCATAGAAGTAGTCCCTGCATTAGGAGTACTCTGCACTACCCCTTGTACCTATCCACTGTCTGTCAGTAGCGGTCCCACTGTCCCTCATGCTTGTGCCGAAGCTGTTAGGGCAGAAATAGTACTTGGATCCCCTGCATGCGTCGCATATAGCGAAGGTCGATCCCTCAACAACTGTGTAATAAGATCCTCAACATCTGAATCCTCATCTTCTACATAGGGCTTTTTCTTTGTCCCTGAACTCTAATCACCATATAAGTGTCTTCTTTATCTGACTCACTTTATTCTGTAATTGCAGGAAATAATTTAATACCCTGTAATGTCTCTGTTCTCCACCTTTTCTGTTCCGAATCCCACCTTGCTTCTGCCAAAGATTTTTCCACCTTCTTTATTCTCCTCTGAAGTGCTAACTCTTGTTGCTGTCTGGCTTCCAGCTCCAAAACCACTAAAGCATCAAATTGTGCTGGCCTCGGTAATGGCTTTGTTTCATATAATGTCATTCGCAATTCATCCCAAATTCTCAAATTAAATGTTCCATGCTCTGGAAATGCTAGATCTCCCAATTTCTTTGTCATTTTGCATTTTCCACTACTGTTTCAACCAAAGACATGGTGCGACACCGCGCTCCTCCATTACAATATACGCTGGAGAATTTTCTGGTGGGGTCGGCTCCCCCACTGACGCCTTAATGTAAGAATCACCTTTCATGGCACTTCTTAACACTTTGAAAAAATTAATTTTTCTATTGTTCTATTTTGGTTCAATAATGAAATGACTTTTACTCCCAAAATTCCTTTCAACCGCTAACTCAACCGATTGCCTCTTGTGGCTGCCAATCCGCTTGCAACTCTTCTTACTAACCAACCTATCCCAGCGCGGCACACTCTGAAGTCCCACTCACACACTGTGGCTGACAGTCTTGCGGCTTGTCCTCCTAGGCTTCAACTCACACAAAACTAATGCGAGATATTGCGAGCACTAACCATAAACCAAAAACTGATCAGCTGGTTTACTACAGGAAGGTACACAATCGCTTCAGAGACCCTGCGGATATTCACTAATGGCCCTTTCGCTCATGTAGCTATTCCTTGTTCTCAGTCTCCCACATTCGCAAGCAAAATTCGACCGGCGAACTTCACTCCCAACTGATCAATGGGTCTGTCCTGGTGCACATAGGACTCATCCAAATCTCAGTTGAAAAATTCCTCTTACTCATTTAACTTGCACACTGATTTGTTGACTACGCCCGATCAACCTACTACACCAGGCAGATTACAACATATAACCAAGTGTCTCCTACATTTGTCAATATACTCCGGAGTCTTAGACCATGCAGGGTCCGTACATCACCAACAACCACGTGGACAATTTTTTAGCACAAAGCACCACACACATATGAAGTTCGATGACTTCCCTACTCTCATACTGCGGAGTACGCACACTCCTACTAACCTCAACTGGAGTACGCAAACTCTCTACTTACCTCTCATATATTACAATTCACCTGCGATTTGCTTAAGCCTCTGCAAGCGCAACCTACCACTTTCAAACTATCACAAGAACGCCGAGAACATACCCTATCTTTACTAGCAGGATCCAGGATCTGGGAAAGTCATTTCTTTGCTGCATTTGTCATTTCAGAAAAACAAAATTCAAACCTCATTAAAAAAAATACAAACAACTAACCCTGACTTAAACTACCACCATAACTAGCAATCACCCCATAACTAGTTGTCCAAGGAAACTAACCATCAAGCTGCTACTAAAAACTGCTAGCGTGCCAGGTCCTTAGAAAGTAAACCTGCAAGGGGAAGTGTATAGGTTGATGAACCTATTGGATCGCATTGAATATCGTAATCATGTAGTGACCACTGACATCAATAATCAACATCACCAATCAATAACATTTTAATGAATACAACTAAAACCATCTATTCCTGAATAACCACAACTCAGTAAGTGTTTAACAATTTTTATTTCCCCATTGGTTACAATACTAGGTCATCGAGTTAGATCAAACTTTATTCAATCAGCTCAGTATTAGTTCATTAATAAACATCAATAACATAATCTAATCAGAACTTGAAGAAACATACACTTGAATGCTTCTACATAAGCCAATAAATGGATTCACAGCATCAATAGCAGAGTTCAGCAGATAGTCCATCAGTCATTTGTCACTGTCAGTCACCCCTAGGAAGCCTACCTAATCAAGATTAGCATTAGCATGTGGGGCTTCACGGAAAAAATTTAGGCAAACATGAATTTGGAAAACATCTTTCTAAGTGAAAATCTATAGAATCAGCGCAGTTGGTACCTAGAAGAAAAGGCGCAAGTTAGTCAGTCACATTTTCATAGCTACCTATCCACAGAATGGATCAGCAACAAAGTCAGTCTTCGTCTTCAGGTCATCAATGGATCAGCAATACATCAGGCCCTCAGAGTATGAGCCCAGTGATAGAAACTCGAACAGCATCTCCTGACGTCATCAATGTCTCACTCCTATTCTCCTGCATCTTAAGTCTCAGCCCCCTGTCATGACTTTTTATTAGGGTCTCCCAGTCCATCCCCCTACTTCCTAATTGGTCAGTAAGTCAGCAGATATGACTTTAATCTATTATATTAGTTTACCAAATCTATAAATTGTAATATTAGTCCTTTGACAAGACCCGTATTGGTCCACTACACGATGTTCTCATCATCAGGCTCTTCAGGTATGGAAAATGTTGCATGTTCCTCTTCAGTCAGTGCTCCATTGTTCAAATCCTGGGAAAGTACATTTAGCCTACTCTACACATAATTGTATCAAATTGTCTTCATCATCTCCTGTCCGCTGTACATTGCAGAAAATTCTAGCTAAGCAACTTTAACATCAGGTAGTTCAGGGTCATGTCATGCATTTGCTTCTCTACAGCGCGTTAGTGATTCAGCCCTTCTTTGGAGGCCTGGAAAAAGGATAGGCCTTGGTCACGGCTAAGTTAACTCTACAAATCAATATAAGATATAGGTTATACATTTAAATATAATAATATATTACTACATTATTCTTATATATTTTCATCAATTCACACATCTTTAGTTGCTTTAGCATAACTTTGTGTAAATGGCTGCCACTCCCCATGGTCACAAATTCAAATGTGCACTTTATTTTCTCTACAATTAATTTCTCTATGAGCCTTTCATTAAACAAAACACATAAACATCATTAATAATTTTCTAATTAGCAGATTTGCGTCAGCAAGCTTCTGTAGCACCAGTCTCAGGAAAAGCTTCATAGTCTCAGAAAGGATTGCCATTTAGTAAAGCACACGCAATCCTACATTATGATGCCTTTTGCAATTAGTATGAGCTACTTTGTCATACCTGTGCTTAAAGACCTGGATATTTTAAAAGTAAATTAAATAGCATTAATTTGCGAAATCAATCCTTCTAGTGAAATGATGTTGCATACCCCTTGAACCCCATGCAAAGATACATCAGAAGAACTAAATTCATATAGCCCCTCATCCAGTTACATCAAGTCTGATAGCTGGAATTTTCATACTGAAGACCAAATCACCATGTCATATTACAGAACTGTGAGAAATTGGCTTCTTGGCTGAGTGGGTTGTCATTCCTGCTCAAGCAACAGCCACAATCCCTCTCAGTCTAGACCACCACAGTCACTAAATTAAACTGTGTTTAACCCTCTGGTAGCCTGGCACAAAAACAGTCAGGTTTAACTTAGAAGCAATGTGTAAAGTAGTTATGCAGCGCACAAATGTAATAAAGTGAAAATCCAAAACAAGAAAAATTCCACACCAATTTAGAAAATTAGATTACATCTTAATAACTTATTTAACAACAAAATAACAAAAATCCTAATGAGTAGAACCACAGGTATGAATTTTTAAATTTTAAGGTAAACACAAGTGTCTACAAAATCAAAGCACCATCTACTCCTTGCGACATCAGGTCAAAGTAAAACATTTTCTTTAAAAATGGCCGACCGTAATGGAACGTGGTTTGGCTACAAGAAGTGAATTGGGCCCGGTCAGTGCTTACCTTCAGACTTAAAAGAAATTGAATGGAAAAATGTCTGAGAAGGCGAAGTTTAGCGGTGCAAGGCTGCAGATGGTGTCTGAGGGGACAACAAACTCATAGGGGTGCTGCCGGATGAAGTCGCAGTGAAGATTTCTATGTTCAGACTTAGGGCTTGATTTAGAGCTTGGCGGATTGAATACTTTGTCACAAAAGTGACGAATATCCCGTCCGGCGTATTGAGACCCCCAGGGGATAAAATGGGATTATAATACGATGAACCGGCTATCCATCACAGTATTCTTCTCCGCACAGTTCTAAATCAGACCATTAATCTCCTTTTTTGGAAGTCGAAAATCGCCAGTGGGACGAAACTGCAAGCTGTAGCCGAGGGCTCCATCAGGCCGGATACCCCTTCTGCAAAGGACCTCTGAACAGGATTTGCTGCTTCAGAGAACAACGTAGCGGGAGCTGCTGTGAAGTTAGGCTACCGCCGATGCACCATGAGCAGATGGATTAGCAGATAGATCCTGGTCCCAAGTTTTGGTTTGTGGCTATCTGGGTATCTTTAGCATCACTTCCATGGAACCTGGACTGGAAAGGCACTGCATCAGAAGGGTGGGACTCACTCAGGCTGGGTCTAGGTGCAGGTTCAAGATGTTTGGAGCCTTTTCTGTTCCTGAGCCTATGATCAGGAGGCCAGCCAACTAGCCCTTTGAGTCACTCCAGTAGTCCTGAGTTCAAGTAGTGAAACAGGGCTCAAGCAGCAGGGCTGTCCTCTGAGGCTTCAAGGCAGATTTCAGGCAGCAGAAAGGTCCTTCCAGGAGCAGCACAGGAGTCTTCCTAAATACACAGGAGGCCACTGCAGCCAGCAGTCCACTGAGAGTCCTTCTACAGGTCCAGAAAGTGAACTGAAGAGCAGGTCAGATATTCTCTTTGAAGTGTTTTAAACTTCCTGCCTCCCCTGTCCAGGCGCTAGCCTGCCTACCAGCAAAATGAGGTAGCCTGAAGTCATTTGTTTGAAGGCGGAGCATAGCCTATTGATTTGCAAGTGGGGCTGTGCCCAGCTCCCCACCCCACAGCCCCGCCATCCTGCCATTGATGGCCCATCCAGGTGCACCTAATCCCTTCAGTATTTGGCCGAAAGGGAGGAATATACAAGTATCAGCTGCCAACTACACCCAGTCATGTGAGTTAGGAACAGGCTGCAGGCACCAAATAGTTGGGGAAGAAAAATGCCAACTTTCTAAACGTGGCATTTTCAAAATTGTTACTCAAAATCTGACTTTACCATTAAAGAGGGTATTAAGTTACAATTTCTTAGACACCAAGCATGAATTTTCTACTTGCTCTTATTCAGAAGTTAGCACTTAATAAATGTAATAAGGCAGCCCAATGTTAGTCCATGGAACAGGTAGGACTCACAGTAGTGAAACATTAATTTAGGAATGTTTCACTACCGGGACACACAAAACCTAAAAGTACATGCCGAACCTTTTAACTATAATGAACCCTGACCTATGGGCTACCTAGGACTTACCTTAGGGGTGATTTTATATGTAATAGAAGGATAGTATGAGGTTTGGCAAGGTATTTATTTTGGCAAGTTAAATTAGGAGTTTAAAACAGCATAGAGGCTGCAGTGGCAAACCTGGGACATGTTTTAAAGGGATACTTAAGTGGATGACACAATAAGTACTGCAAGCCTACTAGTAAACCTGCTTATGGGTGCTGGATATATAGATTCACAATTTACTTGGGGCTTGCGAGTAAATTAAATGCCAATCGGTGTAAGCCAATTTTACCATATTTTAGGGAGTAAGCAAAAGCACTGTAGTGCTGGTTAGCAGGGGGACAAGCACAGAGTCCTAAGGCCAACAAAAACTAATTCAGTAGAAATAAGAAGGGTGAAGGCAAAATGGTTGGGGGTGACCCTGTAAAGTGGGCCAAGTCCAACAAGATCCTACTGCAAGTAGTACTTAATTTGCAAAATAATAAGCGCTGGTGCCAAAAGCATGGCACATAATCCCTGCCGGCTTAATTAAATGTCAGCACACTGAATACCAAGGCTGCATAGTCCTGAATCAACCTCTGGCCTCTTTAAAAAAAACTGACAGACACTGCAGACCCCTTTACCTCACTCTTGCAGGTTCCTGCTTCCTCCCTTTGTGATGGTTTTTCAGCCTTTCTCTTCCTCCTTCTTTCTTGTTTGTGTTTTTTCCTTTGTTGCTCTCATAAAATGTCTGTTGAGGGAAAATTAAGTGCAACCCCCAAAAATAAGTGCCGTTGGTCCCCACCAGCTCAAATTAAGCACTGCCTACAACAGACTACAAATATGTAATTCTGCATGTCACTTTAGCAGCTAAGCATTAACTACTCCAAAACAAATCATCATATCAAAATAATGAACATGCCATTGTGCTATAAACTACTAAGTGGGCCTGGGCAAAATTGAAATTGAGATTGCATAATTCACTTAGTTTTAGGCATTTTGCATCATGCTTCTTACACAAAATTCCAGAAATTATGACATTACACCACTTTGCATCATTTGCCAAAAACATTTACAGTAAATATTGACTGCGAACATCAAGGAACAACAGAACGCAATTAGTAGTTGTTCACATACTTTTGTTTAAATGCATCTTCATGGCAAACAAATGTCTCAAATATTTTACACTAGATAAAATGTTCTGCATCAAGTCTCAATATGCACTCATAATCTTAATTTTCTTTGAAATTACTCCCTTCTCAACCCCTTCCTCACCACTGTAACCCCTATTGCCAACTCAGGCCTTACCTAAACCTTCTTGCAGTACCTCCTTCCTACCCCCTCTTTCCTCCAGCCTAATCCCATCAATTTGCTTTCAACCCCACTCATTACCTCCCATGCCTTGCTAACACCATTACTCTTGCGTTATTCAGCCCATCCCCACCTTTCCTCCTTTTTACTTACCCCATGATCAGGTATCTAAACTCTCTTCTTGAATGTCTTTGTTACCAAGCCATCCTATTTATCTGGCCTAAATTATCACTCCCAATTCACGTCTCACATTGCATAACAACTCTCCCACCTGAACACCTCCTAACCTCCATCTGCTATGCCCTACCACACCATACCCACTCCACTCTACTGTGCCTCCATCTATCCTTTAATCTACACCCAACTATCTCCCTTCTTTTGTCACCCACCCATAACCTCCCACACACTCCTAAATCTTCCACACTCGACTTACCCTACACATCCCTTCTCTCTCTAGCCCCTACCTCCCACTTGCAATGCCTTGCTCTTTCTTGTATAAACCCTCTATCAGTCATCCTTCATTTACTTCTACTCTTACTACTCAATCAGCGTCTGAACATTCCTATCTTATTACACGTTTCAAAGTCTTCTACACCCATCACCTCTATAGATTCCTTTCTGGCACTTCCGCACCTACCACCTCCATCCTCCTCTAACACACTCTCCATTACCCCTTACAATCCTAGTCCAACAAAATAATTAAAGTAGCCTCTATTCCCCCACCTTCTCCCCTCACTTTGACTAAGCCCAACTGCCCCATTGTTTATTTATCTATCACTTTCTCACCTCACTCCAGATATCTCACCCTTTCCACACCTTCAAATACCTCTTGCCTAAATTCCATCAATAACGATAATTTTGCCACTTGTTCCCAGACCTTACTAGGACTAACCATGCTGTCAGAGCCCATCTCGGAGAACCACAGGGCAGGAAATGGGTATTGGGCCTCAACATGGTTGGGGCCTGTTAGAAATGGGGTTTTTGATTGGCAGTCAGGTTACCACCTGTCCAAGCAAGGACCTTCACTCTAGTCAGGGCAAAGGAGAAACACACCTGGTTAACCCCCACTCATCCCCTTGGTAGCTTGGCATAGGCAGGCAGGCTTAACCCATAAGAAATGCGTAAATTATATGTACCAACACACACAGTAATATAGTGAAAACTTTACAAAATGGACACCACACCAGTTTAGAAAAATAGGTAATTTTTATCTAAATCGAACAAGACCAAAACGAGAAAAATCCAACATACACAAGTTAAAATATGAATTTTCAAAAGAATAAGTCTTACTCCATAGAAAACAATGGAAGCGCTGACTTTGCACGAAGTACCTGGTTAGCGTCAAAAATAAAGCCGCATGGGTGAGAGTGTGTCAGTAAAGGCAGCGATGCGTCGATTCCTTCCTCACAAGGGAGGGCGTGCGTCGTTTTATTCTCTGGTCATGTCAGCGATGCATCGTTTTTCTCCCTCACAAGAGAGTGAATCATCGATGTCAGAGTGGTTCTGTCGCACGGTGTTAGAAAACCGTGCTGCGTGGGGTTAGCGTCATTATCAGCAGCCACAATGGGGTGATGTGCATCGTTTCTCCAGCCGCGATGCAGGTGGAGTGTAGATTTTAGCCGCGAAGCCGGCATCGTGTTGTTTATCACCCGCTTTGAATATGGTGCGCCAAATTTCCCTGCTCAGCATTCCGTGCATGGAATTTTAACTCTTGTCTGGCAACTTCACATTTCAAGGACCCAGGGACTGTATAGGGCACCACTTGGCATTGCAGGAGTCTCAACAGAGAGTCCAGAGGTTAGCCGAGAAAGTCCTTGATGGCTCTGAAACATCAAAATAAGGAGGCAAGCTCAGTTCAAGCCCTTGGAGATTCTTCACAAGTATGTATATACAACAAAGTCCAGTCTTTGTCACCTTACTCAGGCAAAAGCAGCAACTGCAGGATAGCCCAACAAAGCACAGTCACTGGCAGGGGCAGCACTTCTCTTCAGCTCTTCTCCTTGACAGATGTTCCTTTTGGTTCCAGAAGTGATCTAATTTTCAGGGGTTTGGGTCCACTACTTATACCCCTTTCTGCCTTTGAAGTAGGCATGCTTCAAATGAAAGTCTCTGTTGTTCACAAGATGCTGCCTTGCCCAGGCCAGGTCCCAGACACACACCAGGGAGTTGGAGAGTGCACTGTGAGAGGGCAGGCACATCCCATTCAGGTGTAAATGACCACTCCTCCCTCCACTCTAGCACAGATGACTCATCAGGATATGCAGGCTACACCTTAGCTCCCTTTGCCTCACTGTCTAAAGAGGATTCACAAACAGCTCAACTGTCAAACTGACCCAGACAGGCAATCCACAAACATGCAGAGTCACAGAATAGTTTAAGCAAGAAAAAATGCCAACCTTCTAAAAGTGGCATTTTCAAACTAACAATCTAAAAACCAACTTCACTAAAAGATGTACTTTTAAATTGAGTTCAGAGCCCCTAAACTCCACATTTCTATCTGCTCTCAAAGGGAATCTGCACTTCAATAATACTTAAAGGCAGCCCCCATCTTAACCTATGAGAGAGATAGGTCTTGCAACAGTGCAGATCGAATTTGGCAGTATTTCACTATTAGGACATGTAACACACATCAGTACATGTCCTACCTTTAACATACACTGCACCCTGTCCATGGGGCTACCTAAAGCCAACCTTAGGGTTGCCTTACATGTACAAAAAGGGAAGGTGTAGGCCTGGCAAATGGGTACACTTGCCAATTCGAATTGGCAGTTTAAAACTGCACACACAGACACTGCAGTGGCAGGTCTGAGACATGTTTACAGGGCTACTAATGTGGGTGGCACAACCAGTGCTGCAGGACTATTAGTGGTATTTGATTTACAGACCCTGGGCACCTCTAGTGCCCTTAACTAGGGACTTACTAGTAAACAAAATATGCCAATCATGGATAAGCCAATTACACATACATTTTACATAGGAGCACTTGCAATTTAGTGCTAGTTAGCAGTGTGAAAGTGGCCAGAGTTTCAAAAACAGCAAAAACAGAGTCCAGCACACATCAACAACCTGGGAAGCAGAGGCAAAAGTTAAGGGAGACAATGCCAAATCTAACAGGGCCATTTACTCCTGCTGTCCTGCAGCACAGCCTACTACAAGTTCTGCTCAACTGGTTGAAGGAATATCCAATCAGCACTTGACTCTCAGTGGTAGCTTGGGTCAAGTAGTCCAAGGCTTTCATGGGGGAGGATATGTGAAAGTGTACACATAAACAACACAACATGCCCTCCAGCAACCCCAATAAATCTAGTCCAGTCCAATACTTAGTTTTATGGAAAAATAAGTATTTATTACACAAAACTGTTAAAATCTATCACAGTGAAATAACCAACACAATCCTTTGCTGAGCAACTTCAAGCACTTTGGGCAAACTCACCTGAGTTCTTCACATCTAGGCCAATTCCTCTGTTCGGCAGTGTCTGGGTTGTGTTTGAGATGACTCTCCACTAGGTGCAACTCATCTCCACTCTAGGCTTCTGTTCATAAAGTTTGTAGTGTCTGACATGTGGGGCATCACATGTCAGTCCCACAATCTTAGTGAGCCTGTGAGGTGTCTTTCCCAAACCATAGCAACAATGCAACAGTCCCCTTCTATGCTGGGGTGCGTGTTTCAGTGATTTCAGCACTGAGAAGTAAGTGCACTGGTCTGGCATCAGACTGAGTGACTCAGGAACCTTCTGTCAGTGGTACTCCTTGTGTTGGAGTCTGCAGTCCAGCGGGAAGATGGCCGTCTTCTGCTTCTGCAGAATCCTCCTTGGCAAGACGGTCTGGAAATTGACAGCAGGGAAGCAGCTCCCAGGCTCAATGGACTTCATGATGCACACAAAGGGTCATGGAGGTGGTCCTGAAGTCAAGCAGACCCCCGCTCACCCTGGGAATCGCCATGAGTTTGATTCATTCCTTGGGTGAGGGCCCGAGGAAGCACTTAGGCTGTGATCTGGTTGTCCTGCATGGACAGTCCTAACAAAGTCCCTGGGAAACTTCCTACAATACACAAGGAAACCGCCCTTGGTCCACTGTGGCAGTCTCATAGTAAAAGTTGGACCTAATGAACCTTCAGCCTCTCTGGGATTCATGTCTCCTGTTCTGTTCTAGGTCCCGCTCCCTCCAGGCTCTCCTCCTCCTCCTCCTCCTCCTCATAGGGAACACTGGTCTTGGCAGGGTGGTGCTCTAGGCTCAGGGCAAGTATTCTTGGCTTCCTGGGCAGCATCAATCTGCCCTACTGGGAGCCCAACAGACCTCAATCCATGATCCTGGGTGCAGTAGTTCGGATATTGGTTATCTTGTCACAGCTCTGAACAACAAGTGGATTTTCAGGCTCCATTTTTATACAGTTTTCGAGACACAAATGGGATTTAGTATCCGACCCTTTGAAATTCATATTGTGGGTGGTGTCTCTTTGAAGTACCCACTCCATGTTTCTGCTTAGGCCTGGGTGAAACTTTAAATATGCCAGAGTGATTTGCATAATTTTGGAAATGTCACGTAATACAATTTATGAAAAATTACTGAGATTACATCGTTGTGTCACATGGTGTGTGTTTATTGAGAAATTTTAACAAGAGATGTAGAGGGTCATTCTGACCCTGGCGGCCGGTGGCCGCCAGGGCCACCGACCACGGGAGCACCGCCAACAGGCTGGCGGTGCTCCAATGAGCATTCTGACCGCGGCGGTTCAGCCGCGGTCAGAAGCGGAAAGTCAGCGGTCTCCCGCTGACTTTCCGCTGCTCATTGGAATCCTCCATGGCTGCGGAGCGCGCTCCGCAGCCATGAGGATTCTGACCCCCCCTACCGCCATCCAGTTCATGGCGGGAAAGCCGCCATGAACAGGATGGCGGTAGGGGGGGTCGCGGGGCCCCTGGGGGCCCCTGCCGTGCCCATGCCAATGGCATGGGCACGGCAGGGGCCCCCGTAAGAGGGCCCCGAAAAGTATTTCAGTGTCTGCCTTGCAGACACTGAAATACGCGACGGGTGCCACTGCACCCGTCGCACCTTCCCACTCCGCCGGCTCGATTACGAGCCGGCATCCTCGTGGGAAGGTCGTTTTCCCCTGGGCTGGCGGGCGGTTTTACTGGAACCGCCCGCCAGCCCAGGGGAAAGCTCGTAATACCCGCTGCGGTCTTTTGACCGCGGCGCGGTAATTTGGAGGGCGGGTCATAATGAGGCCCGTAGTGTTGGGGTAATTTTGAACGCCAGTTTAGGTAGGTTTTTTTACCCAAGTGGACCATTCGAGTAATTTTTGCATGCAAACTACAAGTCTGAGCGCAAATAGCAGTGTTTTGAACAACCGCAGCAGTTCCTTTAACATGCCGGTCAACAAACATTTCATGTAGATGTTTTATCTGAGCTTGACTGTTCAGGTATGTGAGTAGCAGTGTTTTGAATGCAAGCAACCAGAAAACAACTAGAAATTGCATTTTCAAGTTAAATTTTTATATACCCAGATTGTCAGATAATGTTTTGAATGCAAATTGCATAATTTTCCCTCCATTCCTGTTTACTCTCAACCTCACTCCATTGCCAAAGGTTATCAGTTCTGTCATGCTACCTGCTACACCTACACAAGAAAATGTGTAGAATGGCCTAGAGTTTAGCTCCTCAAAGGAAAGTGAATCATGAAGTCTTGAAAACTGTTTCTGTACCATTGATGACTGGTTGCTGACCAACTGCTTGAAACCTAGGTGTTCAAAAACAGGGACAAGGATACAGTGGACAACTACCAACCTAAAACTATCTGGAATAAGAAACCCAAGACCGATCTTTAACATCAAACAAAGTAGGAAATCTCTGAGTGATTATTTACTCAGACATTTCTTTGATGCCCACCAGTGAATCACTTTGCTGTCTCCATGCAGCCAAATGTTCTGCTTTCACTGCAATCCACGTTATACGCATGGCCATCTAAGACCGAGCCAGGTGCTCAAATTCAAAGATACTCAATGAACACAGCACTCTGTTCTAGGCTAGTATCTCTGCTGGCCATTGCTGCTGCAATTAGAAGAGTATTAGTGGACTAACACTCGCTGTACCTTCTGTAAAACTATGGATCCCCCCAACACCCAGCAAAAATGAGACACCTACAAGATCAACAAAGCTTTAGGAAGCAAATATAGAACTTGCCTAATTTTTCACTAACAAATGATGTAGAACAACCCATTCAATCCTAACAAAGAGGAATCAAGGTAACACACAAAAGCTACCTAAATAATGCATCTTAGATATATTTAACCAATGGATGCCTGCTTATGGCATTCCTTAATGTAGGGGAAGATTCTAAAGTGCTTGAGCTATGGCAGAATTACTCCTGTGCTTGCCTACCAATAGATCACTTATGATGTTTATCTGCATCCAGTGCATGCTTTTGAACGATCCCCTCTCCCTCCTGGGTGGAGCCTTAATGGTATTTATGATCTGACTTTTAAGGTGATTTGGAATGGCATCCTATACCCAGTGCATGCTGTGGAAAGCTTCTCTGTTACTCCGAGGTTGGCAATGAAGGTCATTGCACTGGTTACAGGGAGCCAGCCTAAATTACGAGTTGCTCCTCTGTTCACTTCTGGATTGACCTTGTTAAGCATTTCCATGACACTTTAGCCCCCATTATGACTTTGGCGGGCAGAGGAGGCCACCTGCCAAAATCATCCCGCCTCAGGCCACACGAGGGGCCTGAATCCCGCTGCCCCAAATTTGAGTTGCCCGCTGTGCCTTAACATTGCAGCCAGCTCCTAATTGGGCTGGTGGCAATGTGTCAGTGAAGGAGCATCCGTCGCGCATTCCACTGCCCGTAATTTGAACCTACACACCCTTCAGAAAACAGACTCCATCTGCAACATATGAGTCCCTGTAGTGCTTTCCTCTCATCTAGTTTCTAAGCACTAACATAACACACCAGAAATGCACTTCTGAGTTCAAAGAAGACTTTTATTGTTGTTAATTCTTCCCCAACCACAATTTTTATGTTGACGAATTAGTAGCTTTCAAGCCCGCGTTAATCAAACAAAATATATCAGTTTGCAATATACACAGCAGGTTATATTTATAAGATATTGAATGCAAAGCAAAACAAATACTTCACTGTGTGGGAAACTATTTACAGCTTCATCTTTCTAAGGTCTGCAAGCTGATGACCCCCTGTCAGCCGCGAGAAAGAGATTCATCTACCCACACGGGATACTGGCAACGGGCGCCTCGTTCCAGCACGAAGTCAGGCAGATCCGAATCTGAATCTCTGCAGCCTGTGACATTCGTTACAAAGGTGTGCCCCCTCCTCTCAGACTCGGGAAAACTATGCAAGTCTTTGGAGACTGGCCAGGTCTCTGAGACTTCTCCTCTTCCCAGGCTCAAGCGGAGAGAAAAACAACCAGTGTACCCTCTCTTATCAGGTCTAGTCTACTGTGAGAAAAACATCTTGGTTCATCTTGTGCAAAAACACAGCTTGGAAAAATACAGCTTGGACTCTCAACTGCAATGTCTAACTCCACGTTAAAGGCAATAGGCAGCTAACCTAAATATCAAATGCAATATCTAGTGTCATGTCAAAGCCAATAGGCAGCTGAGCTGAATACAAAATGCAATGTATAATATCATGTCAAAGCCAATAGGCAGAATATCTAATAGCATGTCAAAGTCAATAGGCAGCTAAACTGAATACATCATGTCAAAGCCAATAGGAATGCAATGTCAAAGCCAATAGGCGGCTAGACTGGATACAGCATGTCAAAGCCAATAGGCAGAATACAGAATGTAATGGCTAATGCAATGTCAAAGCCCATAGGCAGAATACAAAATGTAATGACTAATGCAATGTCAAAGCCAATAGGCGGCGAAACTGGATACAGAAAGTAATGACTAATGCCATGTCAAAGCCAATAGGTGGCTAAACTGAACAAAACATACCATGTGCTACTGGTAAACATTGAGCAACTAATATGCGCAGTGGTGAAACACAAAGTCATTGGTCAAAACAAAATTTATCAAATGGCAGTACATTCTGCACTTTGACCAATGAATTTTTGTTTCACATATCTCTTGTTTCAAACAAAAACAAAAAAAACATCAGCACAGAAAAAAAAACATTATCAGCAAGTCAGATTTGAATGATCAAAACAATCTCTGTAAAGCAATAGAAGTGAATTAACACATTGATCTCATAACCTTTCACATCAGATACATCTACATAGAAAAGACTGAGCAATTTGTACTCTGAATGAGTCTCTAATTCAACAGTGTTAGCAATTTTATGTGGCATGAGTTCCACTCATGTAAAGGTGCACGGTCCACCTGAAAGGTTTTCTGGAAGGTAAGCAAAAGTCAGAGTTCCATACGAGAAGGGGAAAAAAAAAAAAAACACAGCTTAGTTCCAGTGGAAGAATGCAATCAAACAAGTTGAACTTGAACTGAAGGCGCAGTTTGCGCAAAATGGATCCATGGTGCTGGCACTTTACTCAGCCAGGTTCAGGTTGGGGGTTCGGTCCCTTCCCCGACCCCACACGCACACACCGGAAGGGGGACCACACAGCACACTCAGGGACAGTGGCGGAACGTGGTAGGATCTGCAAAAGAAACAAGTATGACTTTTCTTGCAAATAACATTTTTCATTTAAACTGCACCCTTCCTCTTTCTTTCCCTGTTTTATAATCAGCAGGACGTTTTTGGGGCCCTTTGTTATATTCTCTGCAGGTTCTGGAGGGTCACTTGGGTCTTCAACCCACACACCAGCACTGAGGTTTTTATCTGCTGCGCCACAGCTTCCCTTTTCTTGCACTGTCAGAAGGGCTGGGGCAGACTCATTCTTTGCCAAACCTCCATTCACTGCACTTTTGCCAATTTGGGCCATTCTGTCTCCAATTTGTATGAATGAATCAGATTCTTTTCTAGTTATCAGCATAAGTTCGATTTTTCCTTGGTAATTTGCAGCAATCACTCTCCCTAAAACCTGATCAATTTGCCATTTCTGTCCTGGTAACTTTCCTCTCCCCAACTGCTCTGTGACTGCTTGCATGATAGATTGCTTTTGTGCGTGCTGCACAGTTTTTATCAAATCTAGGGGAATGGGCATCTCTCTCATCTCTGCCCACCTGTAAATGGCTTTTTCTCTCAGCTGTTCACATTTCTTGGGCACCCACTTAGCCATCCCCACTAAGGCAGAATTCTGGGTGTACACTTCTCTCTCTGAATTTTTCTCATTAACATCTGCAAGGTAATTGAACCAGTTAGGTGCAAGCCATGTGGAAAAACAAACAGCTAAAACATTAGCAATGAACCAAAAATCAGCGTAAAAATGACACATATCAAGTAGCTCTTGCTTTAAAATCTGACACACATTATACGACGCTGTTCCTTCTACTGTGCCAGAAAACAACATTTCAGTCAATGAATCATTAGTAAAACAAACATGCTTTTTATCTTCAGTGGACACGAATTCAAATGGTGCACTCAATTTCACTAATAACTCTTCTACCTGTGGTACTCTAGCCCTGTCTTGCAAGTACCAGATCCATTGTATGATTCTAGCTAGGGGCACTATTTTCTTCCCTTGTTCATGATTTACATGTACATCAGTGTTTACACTCAATTTCACTGCGCAGAAACCTGAAGTCTGAATTATTTCATTGGCCAAATCACAAGCGCGCAGCTGCATATTATTTTTCACAGTGACCATATACAAAAGTGTTAGGATTTCACTCAAATGAGGGCTATTCTGTTTCCAAAAATCAAACAAGCTAATGAAACTCGGTGTCTCTTGCATCTTTCGTTTTACTTGTGCATTTTGCAACGGTAACTCGTAAATCACATTCTGGTCTCTCTCGTCCGTGTTATCAGTTAAGGAATGCGCTTTCACTGCCAAAAACCCTGGCTCACACGGCTCAAAGCAGCTCGGAGCTGTCTTAACCCCCTCATTACTGGAATGGGAAAAGAAAGATTCTTCAAAAACAGCATTTTTATAACTTTCAGCATTATTTTGAATTATTGTATCCTGGCTAATTTGCTCACGTAAATTCCTATTTTCATGTTCCAATTGCCTACATTTCTCCTGCATTTCTCTATAAGCAGATAAAGGTATCCAGACCTTTCTGTCATCATTACTTCCAAAAGACACATTTTCTACATATGTACAACAGAAATTATTTCTCAAAGCACTATCAGGCAGTTTATCTACACATGCATTTTCAAACATGGTCTGCCGTGCTTCTGTAATTCCCCAAACAGAAAACAATTCACAGTTTTTCATAGCACCATCGGGCAGTTTAACAACACATGCATTCTCAGACATGGTCTGCCGTGCTACTGTGATTCTCCAAACAACAAAACAATGTCTGTAATTCTCCAAACAACAAAAACAATTACACTTTTAAAGTGTGCACATAGAAATCTACCAATTCGTCATACCCCTTAATCAACTCTTAATGATCGACCCCACTCCTGGTACCAATTGTAGTGCTTTCCTCTTATCTAGTTTCTAAGCACTAACATAACACACCAGAAATGCACTTCTGAGTTCAAAGAAGACTTTTATTGTTGTTAATTCTTCCCCAACCACAATTTTTATGTTGACGAATTAGTAGCTTTCAAGCCCGCGTTAATCAAACAAAATATATCAGTTTGCAATATACACAGCAGGTTATATTTATAAGATATTGAATGCAAAGCAAAACAAATACTTCACCATGTGGGAAACTATTTACAGCTTCATCTTTCTAAGGTCTGCAAGCTGATGACCCCCTGTCAGCCGCGAGAAAGAGATTCATCTACCCACAAGGGATACTGGCAACGGGCGCCTCGTTCCAGCACGAAGTCAGGCAGATCCGAATCTGAATCTCTGCAGCCTGTGACATTCGTTACAAAGGTGTGCCCCCTCCTCTCAGACTCGGGAAAACTACGCAAGTCTTTGGAGACTGGCCAGGTCTCCGAGACTTCTCCTCTTCCCAGGCTCAAGCGGAGAGAAAAACAACCAGTGTACCCTCTCTTATCAGGTCTAGTCTACTGTGAGAAAAACATCTTGGTTCATCTTGTGCAAAAACACAGCTTGGATTCTCAACTGCAATGTCTAACTCCACGTTAAAGGCAATAGGCAGCTAACCTAAATATCAAATGCAATATCTAGTGTCATGTCAAAGCCAATAGGCAGCTGAGCTGAATACAAAATGCAATGTATAATATCATGTCAAAGCCAATAGGCAGAATATCTAATAGCATGTCAAAGTCAATAGGCAGCTAAACTGAATACATCATGTCAAAGCCAATAGGAATGCAATGTCAAAGCCAATAGGCGGCTAGACTGGATACAGCATGTCAAAGCCAATAGGCAGAATACAGAATGTAATGGCTAATGCAATGTCAAAGCCCATAGGCAGAATACAAAATGTAATGACTAATGCAATGTCAAAGCCAATAGGCGGCGAAACTGGATACAGAAAGTAATGGCTAATGCCATGTCAAAGCCAATAGGCGGCTAAACTGAACAAAACATACCATGTGCTACTGGTAAACATTGAGCAACTAATATGCGCAGTGGTGAAACACAAAGTCATTGGTCAAAACAAAATTTATCAAATGGCAGTACAGTCCCTGCTCAGCTTCTCTTATTTTCCTGGATATCTGTTTTTATGGCTTTCAACAATGCCAAACCTTTTCCCTCACCAAGCCATTCTCTCCCAGATGTATGGCTAATGTATCAGGGCAGCCCTCATCATACCGCAATCTGTTCAAAGAAGAAAGAAGCTCTTCCCATGTGATTTCCTCTTTCCCATGCCAGTTCACTCACACCATGTACCGCAAGCTCCAGGCCACCACCATATCGTCTGCCACCCGCTTGCTTCTCTGCTCACTTCACAAACGAGTGCCCTAATATCCAAACTATCATCACCCCACTGTCTGCACCTGGCACAAACCCTAGGGAAGAAAAAATCCAGAGTTAGAAAGCCAGCCCTCCTTTTCAAGCCCTCTCCCTGCCTCACATACCTGTTATAGCAATCAGAGGACAACCTCCCCAGCCTCTTAATCAGGCCACTCGCTCAACCTCTTTGGCCTTCCTCCAAAACCACCCCAACCCTGAAGGAGTGTGTCTGATATTCTGCTGTCTGCTGCTGCCAATCTTGGTAATGCCAGACACAGCACCGACAGGAGCAGGAAAGCTGATACTGGAGCCCCATCTCGGTGTTGAAACACCAGTTACCTCCTTCTTTCCTTTTGTGAACATAATTGATGGCCCCAATATATTGGGCAAAAACACCTTTCTAGAAGGGCTCCCAACTGCACCTTTAAACTTGTGCTTTCTGATCCATCAATGACTTTATCACTATTCCCACACATTCCACCTGCATCTCCACCTCTGTCCAATCCAGACCACACACCTCCCCTTTTGCAGCAGCTCTGACACTCTGAAAACTCCAAAGAACATCCAGCTCATCAAACAAAAACACCCTCTCCTTTCCATTGCAACAAACTGCTGCAAGCTCCACTATTACCTTGCACAAAACTGACCACACTAATGGCCTTTGTAAATGCCCCCATTCCCTTTCTCCCTCACCCATCCTTCTAGTACCCATGCCCCTGCTCTCCTCTGCTAGTGACTATCCCCCATACCAACGTACCCACAAATGCAATGCCCACCAACCACCCAGCTAACATCAATTTTGACAGCCCTCTCTCAATCATGCCCGTGATGAACTGAATTACATCATCTTTCCTCAACTAGACCTCCTCCAGACCTGGTCTCTATGCACTCAAGGTCAGGAATTCCCTCCATGCCTTTCCATATGCCCTCCTCATAGAATGGGCCAAGGAACACATTACCAACTGCAAAAGTCGTGTTCACCTATCTTCCAGCATTAGTATTTCAACATTGTCTGCTTCTGAAGCAAGACCACAGAGTCTCTGCCATTGAAAACAAGACAAAGGGCCAGATGTATCAAGTCTTTTTGCATTCGCTAACGGTGCGAACGCACGTTTGCAAATGCAAAAAGGCCTTTCAGAATGTATGAAAGGCATTCTGAACGCAATTTAAAGGAATCGCTAAAATAGCGATTCCTTAAAATTGCGAGCCCGTTTAGAGAATCGCAATTTGCGATTCTCTAAATAAGAAATCGCAAATAAGGAATGCTTATGCGATTTTTTTTAAGCACATGTATCAAGCTTTTCCTTAATGCGAGTTGGGCATTAAGTAATCGTAATTACCACCAAGTGCAACTTGGTGGTAGCCATGTGCAAATGTTAAAAATGCATTTTTAAAATAGAAATGTAACGCACACATGCCCCTTTGGCATGTGTGCGCCTTACATGTCCTTAAATAATTTTTGGGGATGCAGCAGAGGGGGCGTTAGGCCCCCAGCACGCTGGGGTTTTGCATTTCCCAAATTGCGAATTCCAGTTAGGAATTCGCAATTTGGGAAATGCAAAAAAATCGCAAATATGGGCCTACAGGCCCATAGTTGCGAATGGGCTCAGAATCGCTATTTGCAATTCGGTAACAACATTTGCGATTTTTAAGAAAACGCTATTACCGAATCGCAAATATGATACATACCATTTTGCGACTCTGAAATTGCGATTTCTTCAAATTCGCTATTAGAGATCCGCAAAGTGGATTATTGATACATCTGGCTCCAAGTGTCCACAATGACATTCTCAATGCCTGAAACATGTCATGCTCTGAATACTATGTTCCTTTTCTAGCAGGCCAGCACAAAAACTTGCAGTAACTTCAACACCTGTGTGTCCCTTGCAGACTGCCTGTTCAAACTACACACAAGAAACCTACACTATATATTTAAAAAACTTGATAAAAAAAAAAAAAATAACACCCTAATCTGGAGAAGATTATAGAAATATATGTAACTCTGAAAGTAAACAACAGACAGTAAAACAGGTTATTTATTAATAATGTGTTAAAACAAATTGCAACATTTGATCTTGTCCATTAAATCAAAGCATTGAATGATAAATCCACTTTGTGATAAAAACCCCTCCTATTACAGCCCCTACCAAAATCTTCTTCGCACCAAAATGCCCATGCAAATTTTGTAGAAGGCCTCTGACACCCATACGTCAGCTTGATAACGGCGCTGTTTTCAATCCGCTGTTGTGTTTGTGAAGCTTAAAGGCTCAAAGACTTTCTCACTATGGCATTTCAAGCTTGAGAAAAGCACAGCTAAGGCTTGGTTCTGACATACTGTAGCTTTCAGCTTAGATGTTTGAAGTGCTCTGCTCAAACAAAGCCCACAAGGATACCTGGAGATGTCTCTCTCGAAGATGTTCTTGTATGAGACCTGAATACCCTTTTCTCGGTATTATGAAAAGACTACACCTTGTAATATAGATTTTCCAAGTAATTTATGAAGGAAAGTCTTACATTTATTAAAGACATGGAGGCGAGTTTTATGCCTTATTTTCTTGTTTATTTTAAATAGCAGCAGTCAAGACGAAGAACTACTAATCCCAAGAGGCAAACAATAGTAGCCAGTGGGAAAACACGTGTACTTCCAAATAACACCCCAATCACAACCAAGGTGCCCCCATAATACTTATCTTGACTGTGAACAGCCCTCTTTTCTTGTGCAAGGGTTTAGAAAGTAACAAATAATGGAATGATAGAACAACATATGCAGATTGCCAAAAGTACAGATAAAAGTTCTTGTAAGAAGTTCACAACTCCAGAAACGAAACTTGGAAGAACCCAAACATCTGAGTGAACACCGTTGCACTGGATTGATGATGTTGAAGGAGCACCCCTGAGGCATTGCTTAGAGATGAAGTCCTTATGAAGAAGCCTGAGAAATTGTTGACGCTGTCAGGAAGGGAACAAACAACTTGTAAGAAATTGTAGAGGTAGGATAATACTCGCCTCCGTGTCTTTAATAAAATTAAGACTTTCCTTCATAACTTACTAGGAAAATCTGCATTTTATGACAAGACCGGAGGCTCCTATTATGGTTGTTTAAAGCAAATCAATTACATTTAATGAGGCATGATGTACTGGTTTACAATAAAATACTTTAAAAACATTATCATGAGACCAGTCAGCCGATCTGAGAATGTCCTCAAGCTGGGAACTAGCCCAGAAAACTTTATAAGCCTCTAGCTGAATGTGCCCAAAGGAAGAAGTATCAATGCCTGCAAGGGATATGATCCACTTAACCCATCGAGCCAGAGTAGGGGAAGACACAGGTTTGAAAGGTTTCCTGAATGAAATAAGGAGTTGGGATGCTGAGGAATTTCTCAAGTCGACTGTCTGTTGTTCATAAACCTTCACACATTGACCCACACATAACTTAGGGTGGTCAGGAAAATATGGATAAAATACAGATGAAAGATTAGTTTTAGTACGTCTACGGATATGGTGAGCAGTGATATCTAGAGCACTTACATCTGAAAGTCGTTTAAAAGACACAAGGCATAACAACATGGTAAGTTTAGCAGATAACTTTTTCAAAGAAGGCAATGAATTATCTGGCCAAGAAACTAAAAGGTTTAAAACATCATTGACATCCCACAATGAACTGTATATTGGTTGTGGAGGACTGGAAAATTTTACTCCCTTTTAAAAGACGGCAGACCCACTGGTGCTCTCCAACCGGCTTTCCATTAATGTAAGAGTGAGAGGAGGAAATAGCTGACCTGTACAAATTAATAGTACAATAAGTTTTACCTTTACTAACTTCCACTGCAAGGAAATTCACAAAAAAGGTTACATTTGTTGAAAAGGAATAAATATGATTTACCACACACCAGCTATGCCACAGTGACCAAGCTGATCTGTGTGCCTTTTTTGTTCCTGGAGCCCAAGAGAGTTCAATGAGGTTTGAAGCTTCTGTCGAAATAATAGAGACTGACTGGGATTCCCTGATATTTTCTAGGCAGAAAGAGTAAGAAAAGTCTCTAAAATTAAGCTGTGAGAGAGACCAAGGGGATGGGACAGCAGTTCCGGAAAGGAGGTAATAAGAAAGGGAGAGTCTATTGATAGTTCCAGAAGGGTGGGGAACCACACCTGGGATTGCCAAAAGGGGGCTATGAGAACCATGACAGCCCGTTGGCGTCTTACTTGTGCTAGCAATCTGGTGATCATAATGAAAGGAGGAAAAGCATAATTGAGAGAGGTTGACCAATCCTGAGAAAAAGCATCGAAGGCTAATGCTAAGGGATTCGGGCGCCAGCTGAAGAACTGGGGAAGCTCTGCGTTGAGACAAGAAGTGAAGAGATCTATGTGAAAATGACCCCATTTCTGAAGAATAGTCTAGAAAACCTTGGAATGGAGCCTCCAATCGCTTGAGTCCAGAAGATGGCGAAAAATCCAATCTGCTACTGAATTCAGATTGCCTGGTAAGTACTCTGCATGGACTGAAATCCTGTTTCTGAGGCACAATTCCCAAAACCCTTTCGCTATTTCCGCTAAAGGTTTGGATTTTGTGTCCCCCAAATGGTTGATGTAATGGACCGCTGAAATGTTCTCCATCCTGAGAAGAATCGAACAGCACACTCTGGGCCTCATTATGACCCTGGCGGGCGGCGGAGGCCGCCCGCCAGGATCCCGCCCTCCAAATTACCGCGCCGCGGTCAAAAGACCGCGGCGGGTATTACGAGTTTTCCCCTGGGCTGGCGGGCGGTTCCAGTAAAACCGCCCGCCAGCCCAGGGGAAAACGACCTTCCCACGAGGATGCCGGCTCGTAATCGAGCCGGCGGAGTGGGAAGGTGCGACGGGTGCAGTGGCACCCGTCGCGTATTTCAGTGTCTGCAAGGCAGACACAGAAAGACTTTTCGGGGCCCTCTTACGGGGCCCCCTGCCGTGCCCATGCCATTGGCATGGCCATGGCAGGGGCCCCCAGGGGCCCCGCGACCCCCCCCTACCGCCATCCTGTTCATGGCGGCTTTGCCGCCATGAACTGGATGGCGGTAGGGGGGGTCAGAATCCTCATGGCTGCGGAGCGCGCTCCGCAGCCATGGAGGATTCCAAAGAGCAGCGGAAAGTCAGCGGGAGACCGCTGACTTTCCGCTTCTGACCGCGGCTGAACCGCCGCGGTCAGAATGCTCATTGGAGCACCGCCAGCCTGTTGGCGGTGCTCCCGTGGTCGGTGGGTCAGAATGACCCTCTCTGTCTCTTGCCAGGCTTTTGATCGCAAAGGAGCCGGCAAGCATCTCTAAACAATTGATATGCAATGTTGGCTCCTAGAGACCATGTACCTCCAGTTGAGATTAGACCACGCCGGGCCCCTCTGCCCGACAGGCTTGCATCTGATTCTAATACAAGATCTGGATGCAAAGATAGTTTTGCCATTCCAGGCATCTAAATGGTCTACCTACCACTGCAGTTCTACTCGTGAATCTTGATCTAGGGTGAAGGAGACTGAGTAAGTGAGACCTTTTTGAAGATGACATATCTTCAACCTTTGAAGGGCCTGATAATGCAACAGGCCTGGAAAAATGGCTTGAATTGACGAAGACAAAAGGCCTACTATTCTTGCTAGAGATCTGATGTAAATAAGAAAACTGTGTAAAGTTTTTTAGAATTTCTGATTTCATGGACTTTATTACCACTGAACAAAGAAACCTAAAAACTCTATCTGTTGAACAGGAACTAGGAAGGATTTTTCGTTGTTGATAATGAAACCGAGATCTCTCAAAATAGTGCAAGTTAGTTGGACGTGAGCTAGAAGAGACATAAGATTTTGGTTCAAGGGAAGGATATCATCTAAATAAATGATCAGCCTGGCTCCCTGAGCTTTGAGAAAAGCTACTACCAGCTTCATGGGTTTTGTGAAACACCATGAAGGGGAGGAAAGCTGAAAGGAAGGGATGAAAAATGACTGGTTTAGCCATTAGAATTGTAAGTCCTTGAATCCGGATGCATGGGAACGGTGAGATACGCATCCTGAAGATCTAAGCGAACCATTCAGTCACCCTGAAATAAGGAATCCTGAGATGCAATATGGTTTCCATTTTGAAATGTTAATAAATGACAAAGTGGTTGAACAGTTTCAAATTGATAACAGGGCTCATTTTTTTGTCTTTCTTTTGGACCAGAAAGACCGAACTGATGAAGCCAGAAGGATCAAGTGGAGAAGGGACAATTGCTCGCTTTTGAAGAAGAGACTGAATTTCTGAGGAGATTAAGCTTGTCATTTCCATAAAAAACTGGGGAGGATGAGGAAGATTTAACTGAAAAGGCTCTGAGTAAAGCTCGATAATATATCCCTGAACAGTGTTTAAAACCCATGGTTCTGCTGTTAGTGACTGCCTTTTTGGAAAAAATAGTAAAAGCTGATCCCCTACAATAGGAAGATCAAACGATTGACTTACTGGGCTGGTAAGTATATCTGGAACCTCTGCTGCCTTTATTTCAGAAACCACGGTTTCTCTGCGGATAAAACTGTGGTATGTACTCTTGGTAAGAGTTGTTGTAGGCACCACGGGAACCTGCACGGCCTACAAAACGGTTCCTGCCTCTGCCGGCCCTGGCGAAAACCCAACTGGAAAACATCTTCTTAAGCGATTGTTGACCTTTGTCCAACCCTCCCAACCAATAGTTTTTTGTTTAGTAAGGACGCTTTCTGCTATCCCCCGCAGACTGGGACAAAATCGGCTTTGAAACCAACTTGGCAACAGAGCTTTCTAACTTTTTGGACAGTTTTTCTAATGAAGCAGAGACTGCCTGTTCCACTGAAAACTGAATAAAATCATTTAAATTTTCTTTGATAGCCTCCTCCTCCTCTTTCAAGGCATGGGAAATAGGAGAACTGTCCATCTCCATAATAAAATAAAGAGCGAGCTGTAACCCTGAAAATGCTGGTGAGGAAAGGGTTAACAGCCTCACTATTGCCGGAGAAATGGCTAAGCTCCACCTATGGGTGGAGAAAAGGGGGTGGCCGGCCGAGGAGAAATGTTTATCGAAGGAGCAACAAAGTTCAGAAGGACCGCACTGCTAGCGGTCAGAAAATGCCACAAGCAGACGACACTGGATTAGCAAGAATGCTGAGGGCTCATTGGTAAGAATTCGCCTTTTCCCCTCAAGATTCATCTTAAATGGCAACCGCAAACTGAGGGGAAAAAATGAAAATTCTAAACGGCAGGGCTCGCGCAGTGTGAGAACGAAAGAAAATGTATGGCTACAAGCCGCCTTCAGAGAAAAAGCAGCACGATAAGAAGACGCGCATATACTGATATATATATAATGCTATAACTCTATAAATTACATTGAAACATCGTTTTGTAATAACATGCGAATGTATATACTTATCTTGACTGCGAGCAGCAAGAAAAGAGGGCTGTTCACAGTCAAGATCAGTATTATGGGGGCAGCTTGGTCGTGATTGGTGTGTTATTTGGAACTACACATGTTTTCCCATTGGCTACTATCGTTTGCCTCTTGGGATTTGTAGATCTTCGTCTTGACTGCTGCTATTTAAAATAAAGAAGAAAGAAGGCATAATAGGAGCCTCCGGTCTTGTCATAAAATTGAAGATGCAGAATGCAAGAATTATCATACAAATTTTGTTGCATTCAATAAAAGCTGCTAAATAGTTCTAATTGATACATGTACATAGACAATTAGTGTACATCCTATATCAAATAAAATGTATATGAAAAACATGTATAACCATATATTACCATTTCTCTGAGGCATGTGTGTATATATATATATATATATATATATATATATATATATATTTTATTTTTATTTTTTTCTATCGCCTGAATGTAGTCAAAAGGCAGTGAAGCGCTGCATATGGGCAAAGACAAGCATAAAGTTAACGAGTAAGAGGAGGTGGAGCTGGGTTGAGGAGGGTTAATGAGCTGTGATGTAGTGGTCTTTAAAGAGGTGAATCTTTAACTCTTTCCCACATTGGAACAGAGTTGGGTGGTCCTGATGGATACAGGAATTTTGTTCCAGAGCCTCAGTGCATAGGTGGGAAAGATCTGCTGTCTTGTTGTTTTTTTTCTCTTTTACATATTGTAGCATGCAGTCTGATGGTGCCCTAGCTGTGGGTGTGCCAAGTTCCTTCAGAGATGGTGAGCTTGCATCAAGAAAAATGGGACTTCTGGTCCGGATAGCTTTTAATATGATGCACCTGATTTTGAAGATGGTGCAGGCTGGCAAGAAGAGTCAATGTAGTTTCATCAGTATGTGATATTTTTTGTCAGACCCTGAATGAGATGTGCTGAAGCATGTGGGATACATCTAAGGTGTGCCACCTGGGAAGCCATTACCACCATCCTGATGCAACACTATGAGAGCATGAGCAGCAATTCAGAGGTCACTTTCTAGAGAAAGAGTTGGTTGCAGGCTGTTTTGTGGTTTTAGTTTTTTGCAATGTGTTACTTAGGGTGAGGTTGGTGTGCTGGGTGAGTCCAAGTGACTTGGCATTTGGTGAAAGTTTTGGTTCCATGCCTTCAAGGTTCATATCACTGACATGCATTTTTACTGAACTGTTGTTTGGCAAATAACAGCAATTCTGTCTTGGTCCACCTGAGCTTCAGTTAGGCAGCATTTATTAAAGCATGCCTGATCATATTGCAGTATTTAAAATTATTAGAAATAGAGAATTAGTGTAAAACTATTAGGGGCACCATGAAATAAATCTATATTAATGGTTTAGTTTTTTTGTTGTTAATTAGCATTTCCTTTTTGGGTTTATCACGTAGAGTATACATACTGGAATCAACCTTCTCCTTTAGATATACCATTAGCATCATGATGACCTACAATATATATCTAAAGTACAAAGAGGAAGTATAGCTGAATAACTTCAATGTGTGTGATCGGTCATACTGCCTTACCTCTTCATTGGAGAGTCAGACCCGATGATCAGCCTGCATTCAGTCATTCAAAAAAGGAGTTTGGTACGAGAGGGGAAAGAATTAGGGAGCCACTGGAGTAGGTGTTGATAAGACCCTGCAGTAGGAGAACAAGTTTCTCCATACGTCCCCTAACCACCCTGCTCCTTTCCATTGTCCAAGAAGATCCAATGTGGCCCTGGCCTGTTTTAAAAAAATAATAATTTTTTTTAAGGGAGGGACCTCTCAATTACGTGTCTCTGAAGCTGGGCATCTAGAGTACCGGTGTAGCTGGTGTAGCGGGCGAAATGGAGGGGGCCTATAGTCCTACTTATCTAGTCACCCTGTCTGAGCTAGGCGTCGAAGGGCAGAATCAGATTCTAAGTCAGACTGTCATTAATCCGCAAGGAGGGGTGGGTGGGTGGGGTGGGTGGGTGTGTGTGTGTGTGTGTGTGTGTGTGTGTGTGTGTGTGTGTGTGTGTGTGTTTGTTTTTTGGTTGGGGGGGCTGAGGGCAGTCTGCAAGCAGTCCTGACGTGGTTGGTAATCCCAGACATGACAGGAATATAGATTGAATTACTTTTGGGCTTTAACTGGTCAGTGACCAGATCTGAGAGCAAATTAATTCCTTTAGTTTCAAACCCTTTACAGAAGGGTTCCTTGTCCCCAATCATCAGTTAATCATTGTACCAAAAGGGAACCTGTACGTGTAGACTCAGGATTGTCTTTGGCAGTTCGTGTGCTGTACACCAAGCAGAGACCTTCATACTTAGCACTGGGTGTGTTGATATCAGGTTATCAAAGTCTCCAGTGTAAAGCGTTTTGATAGGCGATAAAGGGGTAAGGATGTCTGCTTCTTAATGCACCCATCTTGGAGTGTTCAGTGTGTTGTATAGGATGTATTTGAGCTGCATGATTTGTGATGCCAGCCAGTAGTTTTGGATGTTGGGTAGTCTCATGCCACTTTTTTCTGTTGCTACATGCATCTTCCCAAATTTCAATCTTCGTTTCTGCCCTCCCCACGGGAATATATACAAGGATTTCTTGATGGCCTCCGTCAAGTGACTGGGAAAAGGAAGGGGATCATAATAAACACATAGTTTAGTCTAGGCATCACATTCATTTTGATAAGCTGTGCTTTTCATCAGAGAGAGAGGTTAAGTTGTGACCACTGGTGCAAATCTGCCTTAATTTTGGTGGGCAGTGATTCAAGATTAAGTTCCATCATACGTAAAAGTACCAGGGTGACTTTTATCCTAAGGTATGTCAGGGTTGTGGCTGACCATTTGCTCACAGTCTGGCTATGGGTGCCAGCATTGTGTAGTCAGTAAACATTAGGGCATCACACTTATCCCAGTTCACCTTGTGGCCAGACAGGGAGGAAAAGTGAGAGATCAGATCCACAAGGGCCCTCAAAGAAGAGGTGTAGTCAGTAAACATTAGGGCATCACACTTATCCCAGTTCACCTTGTGGCCAGACAGGGAGGAGAAGTGAGAGATCAGATCCACAAGGGCCTTCAAAGAAGAGGTGGGGTTTGTGAGGGATACTAGAATGTCATCTGAATAGAGCAATATCTTATGTTCCTCTCCCAGTGTCAGTATGCCATGAATGTCTGGGGAGTTTCTAATTGCTGGGATAGTAATGATAAATAATGAGGAAAGGGGCATCCCTGTCTTTGTGCCTCTGTGTATGTCAAAGGGTGCTGAGGTGTAGCCATTAAGTGACCCTAGCCGTTGGGTATGTGTATAGTCTTTGTATTCTATTCAGGAATACTGGTCTCTCCCCTATTTATCTGAGAACATGCAACTCCACTCCACTCCACTCTGTTGAATGCTTTTTCATTGTCCAGGGACACGGCTAGTTTTTTATCTCTATCTTTGCAGACCCTCCAGAGGACGTGCTAAGGCATGGGGATGGGAAACTGAGGTTTTATGTGGGACAATCTCGAGCTGGCCTTTATGTCTAATAGAAGGGAGGGTTTCTTTAGGCCTATTTGCCAAGAGTTTAGGCAAGATCTTTCTGCTGACATTGAATAGTTTATAATTGCCACAGTGCAGAGGATCCCTACCCATTTTACGGATGAGAATAATGTTAGAACTATTGGCCTCAGTAAGTGTAGTAGGCAGGGGCTGCTGTTCTGCATACACTTTACACAACAAGGAGGTAGTAGGTTTTTGTGTATCTAGTGATAACCGCCATACCAGGGGATTTACAGTACAGAAGGCCATCAGTTATGCATTTAAACTCCTGCCGTGTAATTACAGTCTTAAGTGATTATTGGTAGTCAGGGCAGAGTCAGGGGATCGCGTGTCGTGTCAAAAAGGATGTTTTATCCTCTGGGGTGGTTGTGTCTTCGAAAGAGTGGAGATTTTCATAGTAGCCGCTAAAGGCCTCAAGAACGTTAAGTGTACGTGTGAGGGATGTACCATGAGTATGACATATGGCCTGTGTGGTACACAAAGAGTCTTGTTACCGCAACTGGGAGCCAAAAGGCAACGAGCCTTCTCTCCCCATTGACAATGTCTCTACTTAAGACAGAACAGGACTGTTTCCACAATGGCGGTAGTTTGTTATGTTTATGCTTTGCTAGTAACAGGGTGCTTAGTGAATCCGACAAGTATGATGGGGAGTATTGGGTTGTCTCTTCTGGCAGGCTGTATCCCACATTATGACCCTCCCTAACTGTTGCTTTTCCTACCTCCTACAAGGTACCTGGGAGGTCGATCATCCCTTTGTGATTTAGGAAGTCTTGAAGGTGGAAATCCAATCAGTCCTCATCAAAAAGGAATTTATTTTGAGATAGGGTCAGTCTCCAGTGAGTCACTGGCAGCCTCAATGAACCCAATTTGAGCCAGATCTGTATGGCGTCGTAGTCCGAGACCCCCATGGATGTGAGGGGGGGTTAATTAAATTGCCGAGGAAGGGTGCATTGACCCGGAAAAGAAATCAGCATGGGTGTGGGTACGTGCACACATGAGGCCTATGTCTCAATGTCTAAGTCTTGATGTGCGGTATGGGAGCCTTTAGGGGTCAGACAAAGAAAGTCTGTCATCATGCTCTTGAGGATGTCCCAGTTGGAGGCATTCTGTTATAAGGACTGGTAATCTCATTTGTCCATGTAGGGGTCTTGCACCATATTCCAGTCGCCGGAGTAGCATCTGAGTTTTAGGCTGTTGTAGGATTCTAGCTATACCTGCTGTGGTGTCTTGCTTTGAGTGTGTTGGGGTATATATTAAGAACATCTGATCATGTAGGGAGGCCCTAATGAATACATAATACCTGTGACGCTCTTTCCAGAATGTATGGGTTTTCAATTGGAGATGTTTCACATTTAGAATGGCGACCCCACCCTTATGATATAATTTGTTAAAATGGGTTTTGTTTCTCCTGCTGGTAGATTACTGGTATTCTCTGTGTTTCTGGCTTTCTGTGTCCAATGGCTGTGATTCTTGCAGGTCTGCCTCCAATAGCTGTGACCCTTCCAGGTCTGCTGGCAATGACCAGGTGTAATTAAGTATATTTTCCATATGACATCGTCGGTGAGGCCATTGACATTCAGTGAAAATTCTGAGAAGTGCTGGCTCTATGGCATTTGGTTTCATCCTGTGATGTCTAGGGAGAATGGGAGGGGATGTGGGCAGGTGGTAGAGCGTACACTCATTGACCAATGCTCGTATGTACTCCATGCTTGTGTCTCTAACTGTGTTTCTGGTAGTCTGATGTTCAATTGGTGTACAAATGTAGCTCTATGAGTGTGTTTGTTCTTCTTTGATGGAGTCAAGCCTGGTTTGACCACAGGAAGTGAGTGTCTCGGACACTAGTAATGTGCTTTTGGTGTGTGAGCAATGAGAGTTGAGAGGGTGTGTGAGATGCTGTAAGGCCCATGGTCCGGAACTAGGGGTTCCTTCTGTGGCCGGGCGGGTGAGTGCACACTGTGTGGTGGGGCCATGGCCTCCAGGGATATCCATGTGTTGGGAGTGTGTACGTGAATCAGAGCCCTCCTGTGTGACAAAATGAAACTAGGAAAGAGAGGGTGAAGTGGGTATCGCAGCACCTGCATGTGTGGGGATGTATCCTGGAGCGTTCCTACCAGTGTGATGTAGTTTTAATACCCCTGGTTGGGTGGGGCAGGACTGATTGGTGAGGTGGTCTTCAATATGGATTGGGTATTGTCCCTTGCTGGGGGCTCTTTGCAGGTGCATCTGGATTTGGGGCCTCCGGACCATTACTTTGGGTCTTCCTATAGCCAGAGCTCTTCATCGGCGGAGGAGAGTGGTGGGTCGGTTTAGTGGTTTGAGGGTCTTGATCATGGGTGTCAGCCCCAATGTCCATTCCAGTGGCTAAAAGTGTCTTCAAGTACCCTTCCTACTGTCGGGGATCACTAAATTCAGAGGTCTTTATTGTTGTGGTGATTATAATTAGTGCTGGGTCAAAACTAGTTGTTTGAGGGAGGGTTGTACCTGTAAGAATTTCTTCAGAGTGGACAAGGTTTCTATGGAGAACTCCTGCAAGATGTACATCTTGGGGTCTTCATAGAGAAACAGGCTCTACCGTTTTGACTCCAGGTTTACAGCTTGGGCCTGCTGGTGAATGAGAAAGTAGGCAATTACTTCTCTCTGTGGTTGTTGTGCATTCAGGTCTTAGTCTGTGAGCCCCCTGGAACTACAGAGGTGGGGCGAAGGAGCGCTTTGTGATGGTCAGATTGAATTTGGCAAGGAACCCCCTTTATATTATCTCCCTCCAGTTTTTCGAGCACGCCTGAAATCCAGAGGTTGTTGCAGTGCTTCTGGTCCCCAGCTCCATTTTGTTTCTTTTGAGGTACCATTAATTGTGTTCCCAGTCCATAGAGGCTGTAAACCTTTGGTCGATCTGATCAAGGCTGGTCTCTGCACTTGACAGTCTGGGGTTAAAGGAGATGTTTGGATATCTGTAAATGTTTTTAATGTGTTGACCCTGCCCTCCGAGTCGTTCTGAGTGCAGCCAACTCATTCATGACTTCTAGGGGTGTGTCTTGTTGGCTTTTGGCATCTTTACCTTCTTTGTTCTGTTTCTCAATCACTGCCTCTGTGATGAGTTGTCTAGATGATTTTGGTTTTCCTTGAGGTCGTGGGGTGACACCAATTGTGAGCCACAGAATACAGTGCATCAGTGATGCCATGTGTCCCTGTGCTTTGTTCTCCTGGGCCTCTGTGGTTCATTTGTCCAAGTTCCCCTTTGAACAGCTACCCTACCCAGGAATTGTCCTCCGAAACCCTTCAAAGTTCAGCAGGCAGAAGGGAGTGCAGCACCCAACCAGTTCTATTGGGCACCTATGACCGGAGCCAGGTGTTCCAGATCCCTTCTTATCTTTGTGGTGTGTCGCAGGGGAGGAGAGTGGTGTTCGCCAAGGTATGACCAGTCGCCAGATGACTATCTGTTTAGCAGGGAGCTATGCCTATGGATGCCCTCTTGCTTATGGGCGTCTGTCTTGCTGGGCCTTGCTCACAGCTTATTGTCTTTGGGATCCTTCTGCTGGGGATGTGCTCAGGCCACATCACAGTGTGAGCTGTCTGTGTTCTTCTCAGACACAGAAGGCAGGAGCATTGTCATATGTGGCGCAAAACCTGTGATCATCTGAAGCAGGAGCTAACGGCGCCAGGCCCTGGGCTTAGCTCACTGCTCACATAGGAGGCCTCACGTACAATGTGCTTCAGCAAGGCTTAGCTGCACAGCTTCCATTTTGGTGGAATGGGATGTTATTTTGCACAGATGTGTTGTAAGAATGGCATCCCACAGTGGTAAACAGGATCCAGATTACCCTCCTCACTCCTATGCCTTTTGGAACATCAATGGTGGGTAAGGAGAAAGCTCGATAGCACAGCCCTAGTGGCAACTCCACTAGAGAGCTGCCATCTTGCTCAGGTGTCAAGCTTTGCACCAGGTGTCCAGTTCTTAAATAAAGTCACAAAAATAAACATCCTTGCTGTATGCCTATGCACTGGTGCAAATTTACAACTTTCAGGCATGCACTAGAGTTAACAGAAGTATGGGACACCATAAACCTAACAAACAAATGTACACACACTTACCCTACACTCCCTTTTTCGCAACCTCGAAAATGTTGTACTCTTGCTATTGTTAGGAGTATATTTCCAATGTTGTCCCATGTGGGAAGAGATTGGAGGAGTTGGTGAATACCCTTAAACATGTTAGTCTGTGAGTGTGCACAAACTTCCACCCTGGGACTACTGCTTGCCCCTTACTTCCAGCCCCTCTATGTAGATTTGCAGAAAAGTGGAAAAATCAAAACCCTGATTTAAGATGAGCCCTATAAAAATCAAAGCAGCACTACAACCAAGAAAAAGCTGCAATAATGTTTTGCCTAACTGTGTGCCACCCACAACAACAAAAAAGTTGATTCTTTCAGAGAACAGATAGATTTCTGAAGCATCTTGTTCTTTGGACTAGTAGATAATTTATACAATTCCACACCCCTGATATATCCAGTCACAGTCAGAATTCCATCTGAAATAGATCAATGTGGACAAACCTGTTAATCTGTTTACCAACGCGGAGGTAGTTTTGTGAAAATTGCAATAAATACATTTCTCAATGGAATGCATTGTGATGGACAACCACAGTAGCAGTGATGTTAATCAAATTAAAAATATCCTCCTGCAGAGGCGTGTAACACCCTCATTAGTTTAATATGGCACAGAAAATCTACTGGTAATGGAGAAAGTGTCTGCCTGTGATGAAGAACACTTTCACCATTTCTCAGCGTTACTTGGTGCATGGTAGCTTTTTAGGTCTGGCTTGACAGCGTAGCTATTGCCAGGCCATATGTGATCAACAGAAATAGATTATTCAGAAACACTACTGAGAAAGGAATTTGCTTCCACTCACATTTTCATTTCCCCAAATCCAACATTTGATTAGGCAGAAATTGACTGTTTCCAATGAAAAATAGTGATTTTATTTAATTCTTCATCTTGTGGGGAAGCATTTGAAAATTATAGCAGGAATAAGATTGTTATGGTGCCAATTTAATATTCCCAAGATATGGGCCTCTTTATTCTTAAAAGCTGCAAGACAGTCGGCCTGGTGTCATATCATTTGCTAAATCGAATAAGCATTTAAAGGTAAATTGTTACTACAATATGTTCTAGTGAGGTATTTTGTTAACTTGGAGTTTCACAGATTACTAAGGTAGGAGCTGGTGTTATTTCCATTAACAAACCATGGGGTAGAATATTCACACTGTGACAATCCCTGTGAACCCCTCTTAGGAGGTATTATGTTTGGGTTGTTAACTGTAATTTTATATATTTGTAATTTTGTCACTGTATGCCTCAGTGTAGCCCTGAAGGAAAGCCTATGCTTTATATAGCGGTATTAGAAGGCTTCACTGGTTCAATGATAAAAGCTACATTCAGAGCCAACAGTAAGATTTGTTTATTGTGAAATGCTATTACAAAAGCAGTAGGGTTGACATATGTTCTTTTTGTGAAAAACTTATGTTAAAGCACTACAGTTTTAAAGTTGAAATGCTATTACAAACCATTGGGGTAAATGTTTTCAATGTAACAATCTATGTTAAGCTCTTTTGAGAGCAGCTGGGTCGTATTTTGCCAACAGAAACTGTTGTTCACATTTGTAATATTAGGTCTGCATGTTTTATGAATGTCAGTCTATACACCATACATTAGGCCTGAGCAGCTAATGGTGACAAGCCATAGACAAAGGCTTGATTGGTCAATTGAGAAAAGCTATGCAAGATGCCATAGGGCTGACTGGTTTATTATGAAAAGTTATGACAAAAGCAGTAGGCCTAACTTATTTATTGTGAATAAACATTTGTTATTGCCAATAGGCAGTTGAACGTGAATTAGCAATACACTGTATTGAAGAGTGTTGGCAGGTATTACGTTAGACAGAAGCTCACAGATTACCATCCTAGGCAAGGATGCTGGTGTTGGTTGTCCCGTTTGACAAACCCTCAGGGTAGAAGATTTGCACTGTTACAATACATGTTAAGCCCCCAGAAGAAAAGTTGTGTATTTTTTGGCAACTAATTTTGTATGTATTTAACATTTTATGGCTTTGACGGCCTTGTGGAAAAGTTATGCTCAATATAGCAAGCTGGGGAAGATGATGGTAGAAAGCCTATGCCTAGTTGGTTAATTGAGGGAAAGCTATGACAGATGCCATAGGTTGATCTGCTATTAAACTGTATGACAAAGGTAGGAAATCTGACTTATGAGGAGCATATATTAACGCCAATAGGCTTTCACTGTCGATTGTTACTACACCCTGTTAAAGTCTGTACACAGGTGCTTGATTACATTAAATCTCACTAGTTAGCTTAATGGACAAGGGTTTTGGGTTCAATTACTCCCTCTGACAAAACCTGTTGTAGAATATTGGCACTGAGACTATCCTTGTCAGATCCTTTTAGGAAGACCAGAATGGTTTAGTTGCCTATCGCCCTGTCTCTCACAGCTCCTGCCCTCACATGACGGTTACTGCATTTGGACCGCCACCCCCAATGCGCCGAAATGAGCCCGGCCCCAACCTAAACTGGCTGTTGCAGCGGCTGACCCAAAATAAAGGAAAAGCATGCGATTAATTGCCTACCACCTAACCCTAGACATTGTCACCCTCAAGACCGACAGAAATTGGAACCGTGTATGATATTTCCCCTTTGGGTGACAAAAAGCATCCTCCCCTTCTGTCACCCCGTGTGTCCCTTACTGTCCCCCATTCACATACCGGACAGGCTGCTGCAAAGCCCCCTCTGCTCCACCAAGCCCATCTCCCCTAGTCCCAATTTTTTTTTTCATACTGACAAAGCCATATGCCCGCCGACCACCACGCAAACTGACCACCCCCTGCATGCCAACAGACTCTCCTCCATCTGTCATCTCCTAATACCCGGAGAGCCCCAAACATACATTCCATGCAGAACCTGACCGTGCCACTTCATGTGCATCCAACCAGCATACTGGCAATACGTGCAACATCTCCAGCCAGCGCACAAATGCATTAACCCTTTTCGCCGCTGTGCCCTACCCCTGTCCCCCTTTCCCTCAACACCATCAACCTTTCCACAATATCGCTAGTGGGATCGCAATGAAACAAAATGCCCATAGAAAATGCACTTGCCCACCATTGTGGTGGGCGAGAAACCCCTCCAACCCCAAGACAAACCAAATCAACCCTCGGGTCTCCATAGTACAACTAACCAGCAACCAAATTGTCCCGTCACATCCTACAAAAATCTGGAAATCCAACCATGTCAGGTGGGAAACTCCTCTACGTGGGTGCAGCTAACTATCCCTCGGCCAGCCTAATGACCATCACGCCCCCACTCCCAAAAGTCCACCAGGACCACTTTCCTGCGTTCGTCCTCGCTTGAGCCAAGTTGCCACTGCAAACAGTACAGGGCAGCTGCAGCTGAAATGTATACCCTCAATGCATGCTGCCTTAAAATATTTGTACTGAGCTAAGTACCAAAGCATGAAAAATCTGCAGCAGCCACAGTACCCTAAGGTCCCTTGTCCCTCTGTCTGTTCAACAAAACCACTACTGTCAGATTGTCCACATGTAAAAACTTATGGTTCGAGTGGCCAACCTCTCTCCCCCTACTATCCAAGCCACGAGCAGTGGATTATTATTTTTTTAGAACACAGTACTCCTGCTATGTGACAACCATGGCCCCAGCCATATTGCCGTGCTGTACCGTCCATTCCCAAAAAGGCCAAACCCAACAGCCCCTGTCGCATCCAACAATATGAGCACCTTCCATACAGTACCCACTTTCCCAAAAAACCATGAACGTCCTGTTGGTTAAAAACCATGTTAGAAACATGTCCCACACCCAGGTGTCCTCCCTCAGGCCCCCTGTGAAGTGAAAAGTATGCACCCGGCATCGCAACAAATCCCACACAACTGCAACATGTCCTGCCCCCTCGCACCGCCCAGCATGCAAATATATATATATTTTTTTTAAGTAATCCAATAGCTCATATGTCATGAGCAATTCAATTGATCGCAGTAACTTGCTCCACCACTTAATGCAGAAATCTCTCTGCCAATGCCTTGTGGCAGTCTTGCCGTAAAGGTCACTGTGTCCAGCTCGATTCTTAATCGTCAATACATCACTGGTACCCTCTGTCTGTAAAGGAGCCAACGAAAACACCAAACACCTTTGCGAGCTGCTGAAAAAAAAAGAAAAAAAAACACAAATCTCTACCCCACTACCCTGAAACCGTTTTTTCCCTCAAAAAGAAGTCGTCTAGCTAGTGTAGCACCGTTCGATGCCCACTCCCTTCATGAAAGAACCCAATGCAGAAATGTAGCGAAGGCTTCTGACAAAGCACAATGGATCGCACACTCCGTGGGCAGCACTCCTTCCACATATATTGTCTCCCCCGATTGCAATTCTCAGCACTGTCACAGTACCTCCACAGAGATAATCAAATCGACAGCCGCTTCAAATGTCACCTTTGGCCAATTCAGCGCCTCTCCCATACCCCCGAATCAGCCGAATAGCCTCATCCGCCAAGTGTGTATAAAGCTGAAATTCCTCTTTTTCATGATGCAATCTTCACAACGCCACTGCCACACATGACATGTTCCCACCATGTTTGCCCCCTGCCAATTCCTTGTGCACTTAGTCACCTCCACACCTGCCACTTATGGTGCTGACCGTAAATTGTCAGTCCAGCGACACATATGTAGCCCTTGGTGTCCCACATTGAAAGTGATGTTGAAAACCCCCTCCTAAACTTGCGCGCCATGACCGTACCCATGCACAGCCATGCAGCATTTTTTTCTTTTTCTATCGCTCCTCCTTGCCACCTAATTGGAATAGGAGCCCCGTAGCCCAGCCGCTCCCCATCCCTCTCTGTCCTTCCACTGTTCCACAGTGCTGGGGACGGAGAAGCATGGAGCACATCCATCTTTTCCATGACCGGGTGTTTTTTCCCCCCACATTCTGAAAATTCAAGATCAAAAGTGCCCTGATGTATGGGCCAAAACCCTTTGTTAAAGTACCAGCACCTGAGGTTTTTAATGAAACCACCCCCCCCCCCTTTTTGGGCAGGATGTGGCTGAAAAACTTGAGTCCCTGGGAAGCAGCCTGAAAACATTGATGCCCTCCTGCTTCCCCACATCCCCGTCTTAGTTTACTCCGCAACATGAGAAACCAAGAGGCCTTGTCCAACCCATGTAAAGGAGCAGCATCCTGTGTCCCAGTCTCCTTATCCTCACCCTCCATCTCCCCTATCGATATTGTCTCTCATCATCATCATCATCATTAACATTTATAAAGCGCTACTCACCCGTGCGGGTCTCAAGGTGCTAGGGGGAAGGGGTTACTGCTGCTCGAAGAGCCAGGTCTTGAGGAGTCTCCGGAATATGGAGTGGTCCTGGGTGGTCCTGAGGATGGTGGGGAGGGTGTTCCAAGTCTTGGCCGCCAGGTAGGAGAAGGACCTCCCACCCGCTGTGGAGGGGCGGATGCGGGGGACGGTGGCGAGAGCGAGGCTGGTGGAGCGGAGAAGACTGGTGGGGGCGTAGAAGCTGAGGCAGTGGTTGAGGTATTCTGGTCCTTTGTTGTGGAGGGCTTTGTGTGTGTGGGTGAGAAGTCGGAAGGTGATCCTTTTGCTGACGGGAAGCCAGTGCAGGTGTCTCAGGTGGGCGGAGATGTGGCTGTTGCGGGGTATGTCGAGGATGAGGAGGGCGGAGGCGTTTTGAATTCGTTGCAGACGTTTCTGGAGTTTTGCGGTGGTCCCAGCATAAAGGGTGTTGCCGTAGTCCAGGCGGCTAGTGACGAGGGCGTGGGTCACGGTCTTTCTGGTGTCAGCGGGGATCCAGCGGAAGATCTTACGGAGCATGCCGAGGGTGAGGAAGCAGGAGGAGGACACGGCGTTGACTTGTTTGGTCATGGTGAGGAGAGGGTCCAAGATGAAGCCGAGGTTGCGAGCGTGGTCTGAGGGGGTCAGTGCGGTGCCAAGGGCCGTGGGCCACCAGGAGTCGTCCCAGGCGGTCGGGGTGTTGCCGAGGATGAGGACTTCCGTTTTGTCTGAGTTAAGTTTCCTCCCCACCCAAACCTTTGACTCCTTGTCCTCTACCCCCTCCCTGCGCTCCGCCTGTGCTGCACCTGTACCAGGCACTCCGTGTATAGAGTCATCACCTATCTCAAGAATTTGCCATGCAGGGCACCGTGACTACCCAGCAAAATATTACAACAGATCACTATTCACCCATACCTCGCACCACCTGTGCCTGTGCTCCCGCGTCCACCATTGACTTGCGACCGCAATACTCTTTTGCGAAAAACTCCATGTGCCCATCTTGAAATTCTACAAAACATTAACTGAAAAGGGGTCTTGCACCACTCCAGCGCACCTTCCCTTTCCCTCTTCCAAAGTCCCCACCTGCTCATGGATCTCCATTTCCTCCCAATCTCCAAAACCACCTTGTAATGGAGTGCCCCACATCCCCGTCTTTCAGCACACACGTGTCCTCTGCACCTTCAGCAAACATTGCATCATGCAACTCCCCAGCTCCTTACCCCTCATGGCGTGTGCCATGTGTGTGGTAACCACATTCCTGCATTGTAGAGAAGGCTGCCGGAGACCCCTCTAGTGCTCGGGCCAACGTCCAAGGGCTGTGTTGCGCCCCATTGGCTTCACCATCTTTCTGCCAGCCTCCACCGCTGACTTCGACTCTCTGCGCTTCGCATGGCTGTGTGCACCACGTGCTCTCTGCGCGCTTCCTACCCCTTCGGCCGCTCCAGCCTCCAGCCCCTTCCTGTGATACCCTCATGGTGCCCCCACCCACTACTCTGGCTAGTCCCAGGCCATCCTTACCAGGACGACAGCCCTCTTCCCTACTTTGCGTGGCCTATTCCCTTGCCTTCTACCATTCCCCGCGTATCTGAGCCCACCTCCCTTCAGTCTCCGACACCCCCTACTAGCTCCTCGATCATGGCCCTTGTCCATTACAGGTAAAGCCTGACCACCACTAGTTGCTCCTGTCTCCACATGGCACTCTCCCTCCGGCCATTGACTTGCACAACCAGGGGGCACCCTCTGCTGCACCTTTGGGACTCCTGGGTAAACCTGGCCCTGAGCCGCCACCATGCCTCTGCTCCCTACCTGCCAAATGCCATTACAGTCTCCAAACTAATGTGCCCCAGCTCCCCCGTTTCCCCCGGCAAAACTGGGACTGGGCTGGTGGCCCCTCCCTGCTCCCCGCCCCTCCAACCGTCTGGGCCCCTCTCAATAGGGGTGACATGTCCCTGCTCTGTTCACCCTGCCCAGGCCAGCATACCTGGACAAGGAACCAACATGCAGCCTGCTGCCCTCCGCTGGGGCCATAGTTTGAAAAGGAAGGGGGGGGTGGATGTTGCATCCCCTCCCCCCCTCCACAGCTGTCTGTTCACTGCGCATATGCGTGGCCAGCATGTGGCCACAGTCGCCTCCGCACCTTGCACCTCACAATGCCCCTGGCCCGCCCTGCCTGCCCAGGCCCGGTCCCGCACATCGGGCCTGGGCAGATCTGCCCAGCCGGCCTCACTGGCATCACGGAGCACAGCCCCGGCAGCCACTACTTCTTGCAAGTTCCCCGATCCCAGAAACCCACCCCCTACTTTTATTACACGAAAATCCCCCACGGCCAACTTCGCATCAGCGCAGCAGGCTGTCGCGGAAGAGGCTGTTTCCTATCCTACTCCCCCTATATGCCCCCACCCTTAGACCCTCCCCAACCTAGCTCCAGCCAATCTCTGTCCTGCCGTATCATTTCCCCTGTCCGGAATGCTCCTGTGGAGAGACTAGATTGTTTCTGCTCTCCATGGGGCCCTACACTCCGGGTGGGTCCCTGCCTCAACGTAAAGGTGGCAGCTGAGCGCTACCAATGACAGTGTAATTAAATACATGCCTGCCCCCCCTTACCCGCGCAGAAGCCTCACATGTCCCGAGTTGGATCAATCTGTGCCCATCCTCCACACGTTCGCCCACCCCAGCATAGTGAGCAGCACGCCTCTAGTGCATCAGGGACTGACAGGAGAAGCAAGCAGCAGTGTGTCGTGCACTGCAGCTGCCAGCAGCACTCTGCACAAGTCTCAGACTCACTGACAGTAAAGCAAGTTGTTTAAAAAGGATTTTAAAACCTGACAATAACTCAGGTTACAGGTCATAGTATGCCCAATGCAAAATTATATGCACCTGACCTTGCACTGTACGCCAACTGCAGTATTGGTTTTGTTAGGAAGGTTTCCACTGCTGGTTCTGTGTTGTGGGATGGCCAAGGTATAGCTGGTACCAGTTCTACATGTGCTTCGTGCAACAGTGGTTTCCAAAAGTAATGCCATGCTGTTCCTTTTCTGTGTTTGGAAAGCTTGCACTGCTGCTTTCAATGGTGAGTCTTATGTGTGCCTGAGGAAGGGTGTGCAGGTGCTGGCCACTTTTTTTCTGGTTTGTGTCTGGAAGGCTTGTACTACAATCCTATGTGCAGTTCCAGTGGGATGGAAATTTGTTGTACTTTTGCAATTGGTCTAGCATCTAGGCACCTGAAACAACTGCACAAGAGAACACAGGGTCTATTTTCCTGAGACAGTTTCAGATGTGGCCATTCATTATGTCTTCACAGCTCTCCCAGATAAAACGAAGGTGTGACAGGATTGTTGCTTGGCTGAAACAAGTCCATCCACAGCAGCAGATTACACTTTTGCTTTTCTTTCTTCTCTATTTTGATAGTTTACAAAAGCAAACAAATAGAAAGAATATGTTTGCTTTGCCCTCCTAAATAGAGAAAAGCTAGATCTTTCTGCATGTTTCTATGTGTTCTGAGCTACTGCAATTTTATTTTTTAACTGTTTTCATTTGAAGTCTTTCTAATATCTGTCTGCAACAAATATCCAGCAGGTTTTTGATGTTTTATTTTGTACTAGATGTTTTATTTGTATTCTTCATGTTTAAACATGCTCACCCTTTAATATGAAAAAGCTACACTCTAAGGTTTAAGTGGCTTGTGGGAAAAGGTGATGGTGTGACCATGTATTATATGGAATAAAGTACCACCGGCATACATGTTCGACCTCATTCCTATATATGGTTATAGAACTCCTTGGTACTTGAAAAATCCTTACAATGTATAGGAGAGGTACTTTATCCTTTATATAAAGTTAGAGGTACTTAGTGGCAGTGAGTGTATGGAGTGCATCTGCCATATTTTCATTCTCAGTGGGCTATTTCTTTAAAGCTGTGTGCTAAATATTAAACCATAATAAATGTACATTTTCAACTAGTACAGGTCACGTTGATTGATGGTTTAGGTTTTACTTACATCTCAAACTTTGATATTTTTCTTATTAAGCCCATATGAACTAAACGACCTACATTTTTGTTTGCATTTCCCCAGGCAAATTTGGCTTTCTCAGTTTCTGTGCTCTTTTGTGAATGTATTTTATTAGATGCAGTCAGAGTTTTTATATGTCATTAGTCTAATATGGGTTTTCAAGAGAGGATGATTTTTGCCGTGTGACCAATATCTTTTTAACTTTATTTCTGTTTGTCACAGAATGTTGGTAACGGAGAGTACTACAGAAGGATATTTGTCGAGTTCTGATGGTGAAGATAGGTGACCTATGCCACAAAAGAGAAAGAGTAGCCAGGAAGGAAGTGGTCAGGCTATTGAGACAAGGCGTTTGTATGGCGCAGCAAAATACAAAACAAATTAACTAGCTTGGGGTAAAGTGTACCCTGTCTGTGGAGTGAATAATAAGCCGTTTTCGTATGTGTCTTGCTTGCTTAAAAATAATGAAATGTGAACATCAAGGAGTCAGAGAAATACTGATGCACCATAGTTCTATAGTTCGAGGGTCACAGGAAGTGAGTAAATGCAATTAAATCACAGCAAACACTGACATTTGATGTGAGTGCTTCTGCCAATGAACTTGACAAAAAATGTTCTTTGGGATGAAATAAAAGTTTCACAATTTTTGGTGCAGCATAATTTACTACTTTCAACCACAATCCATATTGGCCCTTTGTTCAAATCACTCTTTCCAGATTCAGCAATTGCAAAAAAACTATACCTCAGCAGGGAGAAAAACAACCTGTATTTTGAATGGTGCCCTGGGCCCAGAATGCAAACATTATTTGATAGCTTTGTGTTCTGATAAAGCCTTTATCATCGGGATTGATGGCTCCAATGACACCGGTGTCAAGAAATTGAATGCTGTGGTTTTAAATGTATTTGATGTGGAAGCAGCGCTTATTGTCACAAACCATTTTTATGATATGTGCCCAACATCTGGAGAAGGTGGAACAACTGCTGATTCCATATTTTCTGCCTTGAAAGGCCCATCTCAGCATGATCAGATACCATTCACAGAATGTGTCTCTATGAACATTGATAACACAGCTACTATTTTTGGCTGCAAAAATGCATTGGCTACCAGGCTTGAAAGGAGTCCTGAGTATCTTTGTCTGGATGTCCCTGCCACCTTGCTCATATAACAGCTTCTGACGGCAATGATGGCTATATATCTGTTACTGGTTACAATGTAGAGGATAAATTGATGGACCTTTTATATTGGTTTGAAAAAAGCTCTAAAATAAAAGGTGTATTACTAAACTTTATGGAATTTTGCAATTTGGAGTATGCAAAAGTACTAAAGCATGTAACAACTAGATGGCTGTCACAGGTGTACTGTGTTGAAAAGGCAATAACGAAACATACCGGTTTAAAGTCTTACTTTCGGAGTTATGTTTTCAGCATCTTCAAAAATTGTATGAAGATTTCTTAACAGAGGTCCACCTACTGTTTCTTTCATCAGCACTGTCAATTTTAATATAGTTCAAAACTCTTTTGCAGCGGCAGGAACCATGCATTCATATTTTACATTAAGCCGTGCTGGATCTTGGCAAGAAGCTGGCACAGTGTATCATACTGCCAGAGATACTCAAGGCCACTCTTCTGTGGAACATTGATTTAAATGATGGAAACATCTACAAGTCACCAAAAGTTGTTTTCCTAGAGCTGTCTACATAAACTATCCTGCTTCAACTATTCAATGATGGAGACATCTTGGAAGCAAAGTATAGGCATGCTTTCAAGGCAGCACATTAGTATTTTAGGTCTAGTCTTCATTATATTAATAAGAAATTTCCACTTAATAACCCTTTAATTGTCAATGCAAAATGGGTTGATATTACAAACCCCGTTAATTCTGCTTGGTCAAATGTTGAGTATTTGTAATAATACTTTCCAGTCTTCTCATATTTTCAGAAGAAGAGGTCCTGCAGCTTTTTGGTGAGTTCTCAGAATAACAAAGCATTTCTGATAAGGAAATAGGATAATCTGCATTCACAGAGGCCCTTCATGAATTATGGAGATGGCAGGTGACATAATCGGCTGGGTATTTTATGGTACCACTTGCAGTGTATGATTGTAACTGGCACAAGTAATGAAAAGCGATTAAAACTGCTTTTTAAGGTTGCAAAGTTGGTATTTTAATACTTCGTTCAAATGCAGAACTTTACAGAGTGTTTAGCATTGTTAGAAAAAATAAGTGATTGAAGAGCATCATTAAAACTTTATGGGACACTGTCCAATATTTTATATGATAAATATGCCTACCCAGAAAGTAGTGTTCCATGTTATAGTTGGGAACCATCCAATGAATTGCTTCATAAAGCCAAATCGGTAACTAAGTCATATAATAGGGAATATTGATTTTGTACAAGTAATTGTTGATAATATCTATGTTTTCTATTAGGCTGGTCTCATGCCAAAATGTATTAAAGCCAGACAATGAGTTATTAAAACGTAAGGTTTTGCATTGTTCATTCCCATTATGGAAAAGCAGCAACTCTGATGTGAAAGCCTAAGCTAGGATTGGGCAGAGAACAGAGCTGTCACTTTATTTACCAGGCCAGTATTGGCTGGCAAAGGAAACGCTGCATAGCTGTTAATGTATATACTTCAATGTTATGAATTAATGCACAGTCCATGAACATGCAGCAGTTAATTAACTATCTGGTAATTCTCAGAATAAACATGTCATGATTCATGTTCAACTCCCACAATGCATTCCCGCGCGCGCTACAATGACCACTCCTGTGAATCAGCTGAAGGCTCACACTGTGGAAACTTTTCCAAGGTTGATAGGTCTGGAACAGTCCAACGTGCTGGCAATAGCGTATCAATACATATATTTGTGGGTTGGTACTTAGCCTACCAAATCAACGTGCAGCACATGTCATCTGCCAAATCCCACTATAGTGCCTCAATCACCTAGTGAAATGCACTTTTTCAGTGGTGCTGTTCTTGGTATGTTATAGATGTTTGGCAAGCAACTGACCCGGATGTACTTGGCCACCATAGCAATGCAAATCCAAATCTATTAGTAGTCTCTTTACCTGTAGATTTTCATCAGGTTAGTGGCTGTGTTGTATGTGAGTATCTGCCTGACCGAGGGTAAGGCACCACAGTGTTTGCCAGAACAATCAACACATACATTGCATGTTTAATCCATGTAAAGAGGAGCATTGTTCTTGATTTTGTTGAATTTGTAATGAGAAAACATGTTTTTTTTGTCTGTCTGCAGCACTCTACATGGAGAAGCCAACAATTCAGCCTGGATTTCCCAGAAATGCTAAAACAGATGATCCTGCTGTTTTGAAAGCAGCTCGATTTGCCATTTATGAATACAACAACAGAACAAATGATATCTTCTTATTCAAGGTTTCTGATATAAGAAAAGCCTTGATCCAGGTAACTACTATATGTATTTAAATGTCATAAACTTATGTTCTGTGTTGCAAACTCTCCTTTCTTTTTGTTTCATTAGTGGTACTCTACAATGGGAATTAGATTATGTTTCACAGCTCTGCATAGTCAAATGTAAAACAATTGGGTACAGTGAGGAAATACATAAATAAAATTTTGTAAAGAGGATAATGTGTACAAAAGCTACTAAAAAGAGATTGTAACGATCTGTGATGTCAGGTGGCAATAGTATTATAGACATTGAGAAAAGACTGGGGCTGAATCACCTTTAAGTGCTTAGACTCATGCCCTCATGTTAAGTGACGGATTAATGAATATGCAGTTACAACACCTGCGTACCACGGTGCAGGTGTGTAGCTCCCGTTGATACCTACATGCCATTCTACTGCACCACCTCCCGACCTCAAGGAGTCACAAAGCCACATGTTTGCATAGACTCACAGCCCAGAATTCCCACTACAGAGCTAGTCATCAGACGAGAGACCCTGCCAGCTCAGACCTTGCATCAGAGCTATTCCCAGGTTATCCAGACTTCCAGGTGCTTGATTCCGGCTACTGAGCAATCCCTCCGGTGAAACGGAACATACTGGCTCAGACCTCACTCAGCAGGGTTATCCCAATGCTTATACACACCCAGAGCCTCCAAATTCAGACTACTAAGCCAAACCTCAGGTGAAACAAAATATACATTTTTTACATGTGCTCACAGGCTCTGGATTCTGACTTATGAGGTATCCCTCAGCTGAAACAAAATGTACAGGCTCAAACCTCATATGAGAAAATGCCCCTTTTGTTTTGTCATCATACACCTCACAAAACTCCTAAATCAGCCCCATAGTTGCTGTTTGCACCCTCTCAAGAACGAAGCTGATCATGCCGAGGAGTCCCCATTTCCTCTCATGTAGACGTCCAACGGTAAATAAAATAATCATACCGATCAGTCTAACAAGGGAGGGGGGAGAGGAAAAATAATCATTGGACATTGATCTGCAAGCCCCCAATTTACACCCTTCTTATTCCGTTATAGCCTCGCTTGACCGCTATCCTAGTTAATCCAAGGAGCCCAGATTTCCCCTTTACTCTTACTTAAACCTCCCACCTCCAAATCCATTCTTGCCATATAGGAGAGAGCCTGAAGCCATTCACCATCCATTTTTGACATATTTCCCTCCTAGCCACCAGACTGGAATGGAAAATCAAGTTCTTATGAGCTTTATGACCGTTATGCCTTTTACCATCTTCCCCTTGTACATGCCCGAAAGTAATCAAAGGAACAGTAGCCCGAATTTCTCATCCCAACATACTGGAGAGGAATTTACACAGTTCTTTCCAGAAGAGCGCCACCGCTGGGCACTCATAAAACATATGTATATCGGTAGCATTCTGCAAATCACATTTAGGACAGTTGATTGCCTTGTTGCTCTTTATTTTAGAGAGTCTTCCTGGGGATAAGTAGGCTCTATGTATAGGAAACAGATGGTTCTTCCGCAGAGAAGTTGGCTTTACTATCTCGAACAGAGATTGCATAGATGATTCTCACCACTGCACTACCTTCTCTTGCGGCATATCCTTTTTCCAAAGAAAAGTGGGCAATATAAATTCACCATCCAATACTTCTAATATCTCCCAATACCAACTTGAAACCCGCTTAAGTCTGGGGGACTCTGCTAACACACACTCCTCCAAAAAGCCTGCAGCCCCAAACGTTGCTCGAGACTTCAATAACTAACCTTTTATTTGGGCATATTTCAATCTAGAAAAAGCTCCCTCCAGCTTGACCTCAAGTTCCTCCAGGGAGATGAGAAAATGCCCCTTTTCAGTGGTGTCCCTGATTTCTTTTGCTGAATTGTATTGCTGGTTTTTAATTTCTGTACACTGGCACACTGCTGTCCAGTGCCCAGTGGATGTGCACAGACCCCTAAAACATGTAGAAATTGGCTAGTCTCTGAATCACATATTTACTTTTTATATAAGGTCACTAGGGTCCAGACCGCAAGAGCCCGCAGCGCCTCCTGCTCCCCTAGAGCCTGCCCAACAATCGGAGGCTGTCGAGGTTCGCTACCAGTATTTGGAACACCCTTTTATCTCCCGCCTTCAGGAAGAGCAGGTGCAGCGGCTTAGGCAGCAGCTGGGTCTACTGGTACAGGGTCACGATCTACCACGGCCCATTGTGGAGTTCGAACACTGCGGCCTCCCAGAAGCCCTTTGCGGTAACTTAGCCAGGGCCGGCTATGAAGCACCCACACCTGTGCAGATGCAATTGTTGCCTGCTGCTCTGGCGGGCAGGGTTGTGGTCGCCAGCACTGACACCGGGTCTGGCAAGAGCCTGGCCTTCCTTCTACTGGTAATCACTAGGGCCATGGGGCAGGTAAAGTATGCTAATTTTCATTGCATTGTTAACAGAAAACGCTATAGAAACTGCTGTACCCCGATGGTTTAGCCGCTGAAAACAAGCAAAGCATCTGTCGTGTATTTTAAAGCGCACTATCAGCCGTGAGGGTATCCTGGCGCTTAGTAGGTGTGTATGCCTACCCTTCCTGTGGTAGGTTGGTTAAACTGAAAGGCCAGGTCTTCAGCTTTTTTCACAATTCAAGAAAAAAAATGAGGAAGCTCTGATGTGGACTGGGATAGATAGATCATTTTTTATTGTTTAGTTACAAAAAACCTTAACATTTTTTTAAAAATAGACACAGATGAATAGCTTAATAAACACTTTAGCAAATATTTCCTTATTAAATGCATAGTTCTTAAAGAAAGATACTAAAAGGTAGCACAGTATACTAAGTGAACAAGGTAAGCTTCCACTTAATCCTTTCTGAAACCTACAGAGTCAATGCCTATATTATGTAGATTCTTCTATAAAATGGTTCAAAATACAGAGCTGCATAATAAATCCAGGGCACATAGTACTAGGTAGAAGTAGTACACAAGCACCTTTCTTATATCCATACTTGAGAATAAAAAATATAAAAACTGCATCAAAATATCAAATAACCAAAAACAATCACACTTCCTTCCTTAAAAACATGACTTGCAACATACTAACCAACAATGTCATACCAATTTCCTTATTATGCTATGGCGCCTTAATCCAAGGAACAGTTCCAATATAAGAATATTCAAAATACACCCAAACAGCATTCTTAAAATAAAACATGATAATAATTACCTCTTAACTTATAACTCATAGCATCACACCAACCACCTGTTCAGACCACCATCTGATAACTTTCCGACAGACAACTCCACAAATCAACACACCCCACAACCACTTACATACATACACCTATCGACCATGGAGAAAACTCAATTTGGATCACTTAGAAACACAACTAACAGCAAACACAGATCTAGATACAATCAATTCTGTACCTAAACTTTATGAGTGGCTACAGGAAGCTTTTGATGTCCTAATACCACTCAGAAAAACTAAACATGACAAAAGAAAACCAACACCTTGGAGAAACACAGAACTTAAAAAGATTAAAAAACAAATCAGAAAGTTGCAGCGGACCTGGCTCAAAACAAACAACAGTCAAGACAAACTGCAGCTACACAAACTTAACAGGATATACAAATCATCAATCAAAAAAGCTAAAAAAAGATACTACTCAGACAGAATTCTAAATGCTCAATCTACAACCAAGGAATTTTACAAAATTCTCAATGAATTTCGAAAACCCACATGCATGGAAGGAAGTCATCCCACCACTCAAGATTTCACAAACAAATTGGCAACTCACTACACAACCAAGGCAGACACATTGGACTCCTATTTAAAACAGAAGAAAACCATCAGCACCAACCCCTTTACTAAAATACCCTTTAAGAATAAACCATCCCAACCTCTACAGTCCTTCAAACAAATATCCCAGGATGAATTTATGGATTTGGTCAAAGCAAGCAGACCTTCAGGTTGCCCTTCTGACCCTTTCCCACCACAGATCTTCAAGAGCATCCTGCTATCTACTTCCGCTGCCACACCTGTAAGAAGAATCATCAACAACTCTTTAACTTCAGGAACTTTTCCTACAGACCTGAAAAAGGCATACATACGACCATTATTAAAGAAAACCAATCTAGACCCGCAAGACCCCAACAACTACAGACCTATCACAAATGGACCTTTCCTGGGCAAATTGATAGAAAGAGCAGCATTCGCCCAGATGTCAAAATTCATTGAAGACAATTCTATACTTTCAGACTTCCAAACTGGATTCCGCCCAGGAAGAAGCACTGAATCGGCACTCATGGCAATCTGGGACGATCTTAAAAACACAGTTGACCGAAATGGAGTTGCTGCACTACTTCTCTTGGACCTCTCAGCTGCCTTTGATACGGTTGACCATGACACCCTAACTCAAAGACTCCACGAAGCCGGCATACAAGGGATTGCGCCCGACTGGATTACTTCCTATCTCCAAAAAAGAGCAAATATCATCCACTCACCCCCCTTCTCATCCGAACCCTACCTCACAAAAACAGGGGTCCCCCAAGGGTCAATCATCTCACCTTTGCTTTTTAACATCTACATGATATCTTTACCAGAACTGATCAATGATTTCCATCTCACATGCTACAACTATGCAGATGACACACAAATACTTCAATTAGAAGACCCCAAAAACATTGAAAACTCTCAAATCTTCAGTTGCCTCAGAGCCGTTGATCAGTGGATGACCTGGAGCCATCTCAAACTAAATACCTCCAAAACTGAAATACTCATATGTGGTGACTGGAAACATTATGACCCTCTGTGCGTCTGGCCTGACGATCTCGGTCCACCTCCTCAATTATCCAAGGAAGTGAAAAACCTAGGAATCACCATGGATTCCAAACTAACTATGAATGCCCAAGTAGACAAATTAGCACGCACAAGCTTCATCACCTTAAAGACTTTACGACGCATTTTCCCTCACCTCGGATTTCCACACAAGGTGCAAGCTACTATCTCACTTGTATTATCCAAACTGGATTATGCCAATAGCCTCTACCATGGATCATCTCTATCTGTTATGAAAAAACTACAATGTATACAGAATTCCGCAGCCAGGCTACTACTACATATAAAGCCGCAAGCCCACATCTCCCCTGCCTTGAGAGCACTACACTGGCTACCCGTTGCCAGAAGATGCACTTTCAAGCTGCTTTGTATCACCCACAAAGCTATACATGGAACAGGACCGCTTTTCATCAGAAAGAAAATTACCAAATACATCCAACAAAGAACCCTCCGCTCAAGACTGGCACCCCGCCTTAGGACACCACCATACAAGAAAAAGACTGTAGGTGGTACATCCTTCTCCGTCCAAGCAGCCAAACTATGGAATTCATTACCCCCAACTATAAGAGCCACAGATAACTTTCTTGTTTTCAGGAAACTACTCAAGAGTTGGCTCTTTCCTTCATAACCACCTTCTTCAAACAACTATGAACTGCATATGCCTGTGTGGATAATTATTTTTTTCAGATTATATGTATATTTCTATTTATTTATAGTTTCTTTGGAAACTAAAGCAAGGCTGTGCGCTCAGAGATCCCATAGCAGAAAAGATCTAGAATCCTTCCTGGAGGTGAACTGATGATGTGCTGGAGCGTAATCTGTGTCTGACTGTGACGCGCGGGTTCTATCTTCCTCTCCGGGAGACACAAAGTAGAAGGTTTTCTCCCTTTATAAAGCACCTGTAAGCTCCGCCCGCTGAGCCACGCCCCACCCACCCTCGAAATAGGTAAAGGAATTCCCGCCTCTTACCAGGATGATGGACAGCTTTCCAAAACGACCCCACTGCGTTTACCACCTATTCACGTGGTGCGTTGTTGATGCTCAGAAGCACGAGGGCATCTCCACAAAGACGCACTAGTAACAATAACATTGCCAAAGGCACACAAGGTTGCTGGAGACGTTTACCCCTTGGCCCATCACGTACCCCTAGTGTACAATATAAACGTAGCAGATGCCGCAGTTGAAGCTCAGCTTCTGGAAAGGACAAGCCACCCTAACTCTTGGGCTTGGCAAATATAAAACACGGCTGTGCGCTCAGAGATCCCATAGCAGAAAAGATCTAGAATCCTTCCTGGAGGTGAACTGATGATGTACTGGAGCGTAATCTGTATCTGACTGAGACGCGCGGGTTCTATCTTCCTCTCCTGGAGACACAGAGTAGAAGGTTCTCCCTTCATAAAGCACCTGTAAGCTCCGCCCGCTGAGCCACGCCCCGTCCACCCTCGAAGTAGGTAAAGGAATTCCCGCCTCTTACCAGGATGATGGACAGCTTTCCAAAACGACCCCACTGCATTTACCGCCGATTCCGGTGGTGCGTTGTTGATGCTCAGAAGCACGAGGACATCTCCACAAAGACGCACTAGTAACAATCACATTGCCAAAGGCACACAAGGTTGCTGGAGATGTTTACCCCGTGGCCTATCACGTAACCTTAGTGTACAATATAAACGGGGCGTATAAAACATGCTAGGTAACGCTTACTGACATACTCGTAGAAAATACCCCGGTTGGATAGGCCACGATGCTCATTTTACAGAAACGAAACCTCAAAGGAAGCACTTCCAAATATAAACGTAGCAGGTGCCGCAGTTGAAGCTCAGCTTCTGGAAAGGACAAGCCACCCTAACTCTTGGCAAAGATAAAGCAAGGCTGTGCGCTCAGAGATCCCATAGCAGAAAAAGATCTAGAATCCTTCCTGGAGGTGAACTGATGGTGTACTGGAGCGTAGTCGGGGTCTGACTGTGACGCACGGGTTCTGTCTTCCTCTCCTGGAGACACGGAGTGGAGGTTTCTCCCTTTGTAAAGCACCTGTGGGCTCCACCCGCTGGGCCGCGCCCGTCCGCCCTCGAGGTGGGTAAAGGAGTTCCCGCCTCTTGCCAGGATGATGGACGGCTTTCCGGGGCGACCCCAGTGCATTTGCCGCCGTTTCCGGTGGTGCGTTGTTGATGCTCAGAAGCACAAGGACATCTCCACGGAGACGCACTGGTAGCAATCGCATTGCCAGGGGAAAACAGGGTTTCTGGAGACGTTTTTACCCCGTGGCCCATCACGTGCCCTTGGTGTACAATATAAACGGGGCATATAAAACATGCTAGGTAACGCTTACTGACATACTCGTAGAAAATACTCCAGTTGGGTAGGCCACGATGCTCATTTTACAGAAACTTAACCTCAAAGGAAGCACTTACAATCATGACCGTGGCGGGTGCCGCAGTCGGGGCTCAGCTTCTGGAAAGAACAAGCCACCGTAACTCTTGGGCTTGGCAAAGATAAAGCAAGGCTGTGCGCTCAGAGATCCCATAGCAGAAAAAAGATCTAGAATCCTTCCTGGAGGTGAACTGATGATGTACTGGAGCGTAATCTGTACCTGACTGTGACGCGCGGGTTCTATCTTCCTCTCTGGGAAACACAGAGTAGAAGGTTCTCCCTTCATAAAGCACCTGTAAACTCCGCCCGCTGAGCCACGCCCCGTCCACCCTCGAAGTAGGTAAAGGAATTCCCGCCTCTTTCCAGGATGATGGACAGCTTTCCAAAACGACCCCAATGCGTTTACCGCCGATTCCGCTGGTGCGTTGTTGATGCGCAGAAGCACGAGGACATCACCACAAAGACGCACTAGTAACAATAACATTGCCAAAGGCACACAAGGTTGCTGGAGACGTTTACCCTGTGGTCCATCAGGTACCCTTAGTGTACAATATAAACGGGGCGTATAAAACATGCTAGGTGACGCTTACTGACATACTCGTAGAAAATTCTCCGGTTGGGTAGACCACGATGCTCATTTTGCAGAGACTAAACCTCAAAGGAAGCACTTACAATCATGATCGTGGCGGGTGCCGCAGTCGGGGCTCAGCTTCTGGAAAGGACGGGCCACCCTGGCTCTTGGGCTTGGCAGAGATAAAGCACGGCTGTGCGCTCGGAGATCCCATGGCATAGGGGATCTGGAGTCCTTCCTGGAAGTAAGCTGGTGATGTGCTGGAGCGTGGTCTGTGTCTGACTGTGACGCGCGGTATCGGTCTTCCTCTCCTGGAGACACAGAGTAGAGGGTTCTCCCTTCGTGAAGCACCTGTGGGCTCCGCCCGCTGGACCACGCCCCGTCCACCCTCGAAGTGGGTAGGGGAGTTCCCGCCTCTTGCCAGGATGGTGGACAGCTTTCCGAAACGACCCCACTGCGTTTGCCGCCGATTCCGGTGGTGCGTTGTTGATGCTCGGGGGCGCGGGGACGTCTCCACAGGGACGTACTGGTGACGGTCGCGTTGCCGAAGGCACACAAGGTTGCTGGAGACGTTTACCCCGTGGCCCATCGCGTAGCCCTAGTGTACAATATAAACGGGGCGTATGGAACATGCTGGGTGGCGCTTACTGACATACTCGTGGAGGGTGCCCGGCTGGGTGGGCAACAATGCTCATTTTGCAGAGGCTGAACCTCAGGGGAAGCACTTCCAAATGTGGACGTGGCAGGTGCCGCAGTTGGGGCTTGGCTTCTGGAAAGGACGGGCCACCGTAGCTCTTGGGCTTGGCAAAGATGGGGCAGGACTGTGCGCTCAGAGATCCCATGGCAGAGGGGGATCTGAGATCCTTCCTGGAGGTGAGTTGGTGATGTGCTGGAGCGTGGTTGGGGTCTGACTGTGACGTGCGGGTTCTGTCTTCCTCTCCTGGAGACACAGAGTGGAGGGTTCTCCCTTTGTGAAGCACCTGTGGGCTCCGCCCGCTGGGCCGCGCCCGTCCGCCCTCGGGTGGGTAATGGAGTTCCCGCCTCTTGCCAGGATGATGGACAGCTTTCCAGGGCGGCCCCAATGCGTTTGCCGCCGATTCCGGTGGTGCGTTGTTGATGCTCGGAGGCGCGGGGACATCCCCACGGGGGCGCACTGGTAGCAATCGCATTGCCGGGGGAAAACAGGGTTTCTGGAGACGTTTACCCCGTGGCCCATCACGTACCCTTGGTGTACAATATAAACGGGGCGTGTGGAACATGCTAGGTGGCGCTTGCTGACATACTCGTGGAGGATGCTCCGGTTGGGTGGGCCACGGTGCTCATTTTGCAGAAACTAGACCTCAAAGGAAGCACTTACAATTATAATCGTAGCAGGTGCCGCAGTTGAAGCTCAGCTTCTGGAGGTGAACTGATGATGTACTGGAGCGTAATCTGTATCTGACTGTGACGCGCGGGTTCTATCTTCCTCTCCGGGAGACACAGAGTAGAAGGTTCTCCCTTCATAAAGCACCTGTAAGCTCCGCCCGCTGAGCCACGCCCCGTCCACCCTCGAAGTAGGTAAAGGAATTCCCGCCTCTTACCAGGATGATGGACAGCTTTTCCAAAACGACCCCACTGCGTTTACCGCCGATTCACGTGGTGCGTTGTTGATGCGCAGAAGCACGAGGACATCTCCACAAAGACGCACTAGTAACAATAACATTGCCAAAGGCACACAAGGTTGCTGGAGACGTTTACCCCATGGCCCATCACGTACCCCTAGTGTACAATATAAAAGCAGCAGATGCCGCAGTTGAGGCTCACCTTTCTGGAGGGGGCAGGCCACCCTGACTCTTGGGCTTGGCAAAGATGGGGCGGGGCTGTGCGCTCAGAGATCCCATGGCAGAGGGGATCTGGAATCCTTCCTGGAGGTGGGCTGGTGATGTACTGGAGCGTAGTCTGTGTCTGACTGAGACGCGCGGGTTCTGTCTTCCTCTGCTGGAGACGCAGAGTGGAAGGTTCTCCCTTTATAAAGCACCTGTAAGCTCCGCCCGCTGAGCGACACCCCGTCCACCCTCGAAGTAGGTAAAGGAATTCCCGCCTTTTACCAGGATGATGGATGGATGACTAGGTATTTTTTACCCATGATTCTAATTATGTATTGTATGTGCATATGTGTGTGTATTCATGTGTGTGTGTGTATAAATATATATATATATATGTGTATGTATGTGTATATGTTGTTTCTGTGCCTGGCATGTTTGTGGATCATTGCATGGCTCCTACTCATCACTCTTATGTCGTCACGTCTCTATCAAACTATCCTCCATTCTCACTCGGACTCATCCCAAATCCCCTCGACCACTTTCATCTCCTAAATATCTCTGCCTAAGCTCTTCCCTCCACCTCCACATCTAACTCACCAAACCTCACTCTACCTCTGTGACCTCCCACACAACCCTACTAAATTCTCCTGCATTCATCTCACCCTGTTACTATGCTCTCCCTAACCCTTCCACATCCTCTTTCCCCTCCGCTCCCCTTTTATTCATCTCAAGCCTTTGGATTGAGTAAATGAAGGATAAACTCCCAATTAACACTTCTGGATTTCTTTCCTCCTCCACCCCTCCATTACTCCAGTCAATCTAACTAACAAACTCTCATATCCGCATCTCAAATTAACTCATAATAATACTAAAACTGTACTCCTTATTAAATTATACTAATCCATCACTAATTCTTGTTGGGTACCGGAGTAGCGTGCTACTCATCGAAAAGCGCTTCGACGCCTCGTCAGGGGTAGTAAGCGCTATATAAATACGATTACAATTACAATTACAATGTATGGGGCAGAAATACCCTTGGGGCATGAAAAGTTCAATGTTACCTATGGGCTGCAGCACTTATTGTGCCATTCATGGTTTGACAAAGGAAACCTGGCTTCAGAACTACCATTGTAGCCTGGCTGCTGCAATGTAAAACCTGCAAAGTGACATGTTAAAATAATCCATTTAAGTATTACTAAGTCATTGCTATGTAGGCCTTGTATCCAAAGTAGGGTGCATTTATTTAAAAGTGTGACACATAAAATGATGATACCCTGTTGCTACAGAGAAAGGCCCTAAAGGCTATTTTGCTGTGGCTGGCCTAGCTGTCCTATGTAGAAAACCGAAGAACAGATTAAAATAATAATACTCTATCTCAGAAATGGGACCAGCTCGAAAAATAATTAAGCCACTATTTGTAATGGCTATTAAAAATTCTAATTTAATAGTGAAGTTGGATTTTTTATAAATATTAAGGAAAGATAACTTTAAAAAAAAAAGTTATTCTTTGCCTGACGTTTCTGTGGGCTAATTTGCATTAACTCCCCAGCTTCTCTTAGCCTGTATTCCATATGACTCTCCGACACACAGACCAAAGCCCTCAGAGCCTAAGTTTAATGTGGGCGAAGACTTTCAACATCTTAAAAATGCCTAGGCACATGGCATTTTGGGCCAGTTTAAAGTAAGGCAAAGACAAACTACTGAAAAATTGAGCAGAGTTCCCCCCCCAAGAACCTTAATCCCATTGGTTAGGAAGTGCCCAGGAGTTAGACATTTTCACCCATCATCTGGTGCAGGCATAAATTGGGCACTCCAAGGCATTTCTTTCAGAACACAGCTAGACATGTGAGAGAATACCAGGCACATTGAACCTGCTGCACTTGGCATCTGCGACCTGTGAGAATGACCTGAGGAGGTTTTACCTCCTTCTAGTTGAAATCCAAGCACAGAAAGATCTCTAAGGATCATGATGCTGGTTTGCTGGGTGCTCCAGGAATATAAAGAAACTTAAGAGGATATTCCTGTGAAACGTATCAGCTCACAAGTGGCAACTAGACCTGGATTAGACTTTGCTGTTGCTCTCTACTTCTCATCCTGAGAGTCTTTAATGCTCCTCTTGGAGTCCTGGGGGCATGAAAGTGTATTCCTTTGGTTGTTTGGATAGCAAAAGACATTTGGAGACATTTTTCAAAACTTTTACTCCAGAGCTTCAAGGAGACTGACTTTGAGAAGTATACGACCAGTAATTCCACAGCATTAGACTGAATTTTCGGTTTCCCCCTCACAGAGAAGAGTTTTTGGGACTTAGAAACATATTCAAACGTCCTTCCTTTCAGGGCCTTGCAGGACTTATCTATTCATCCTACCCATGATCTATTCCAGCTGGCCTGAAATCACGCCTGGGTCTGCTCTACCACTACCATGGACCACAATTGGTGCTGTGCACTCCATGGGGCTATTTTCTCTTTTTTTTTTTCTTTAACTAGCCCTTTATTGTTTTTTTTTCTTCAAGTTTACAATGCTTATTACAACCACATCCATGATCAACATCACTACAACCCAAGTCTGTCCCTTTCCCACCTTGACCCCTGCAGATAAACAGTGTGGCTATGGGCCCCGTCTGCTACTCTCGCACTGTTTGAGTTAAACATCAAGACCAAAAAAAACACATTGTGGAATTATCTGCAATGGCATAGAAGCACGTCACTTATTTATGTTATGTATCAGCTGGCTCAGTCAAGTAGTCTAGGTATTACCTAACAAGTTAACATTTCCCCACCGCATCCCACCCAGTGTACTGTATCTATACTTTAACATCAATGGCACTTTCAGGGGGGTCTATGCTAGAGGCATGGTGGGCTTGATGGCGTTAACTGCAACTCTATCCACTTCCACTAATCTCATTCAGGTGTGACTTCACCTTCCGTTGGGAAGCCAGACCCTGTACTTCAAGTGCAGCCCATGATGCTACATGCAAAGTGACCTATCATCAGGTCACACTTCTTATTTAATTAGCAATGCATCCCACGTGTGTCGAGAATGGCAGATTGCTCCGGCCCCCACCCACGTTTTTAGATCTTTTAGCCATTGTGTCATCAACGGAGACTCAGCCGCTTTCCAGGACATTGCAATTTGTCATTTGTGTATAATATTAGGTCCAGGTCGACCATTTTGCACTCTGATTTATTCTGTTTTGAGGTCGGCTTCCACCCCAAACGGCAGATCCCAGGATCAAGGGACAGGTCTTTTCCCACCAGTTCCGACAACTTTAATAGTAGTGCTCACCAGACTTTCACTATCTCCAGACATTCCCATACCTTTTGATAAAAGTGTGCTTCAGCTGCACCATACCTAGGACATTGAGTGTGTGCTTTCAGGAACATGCGGCCCATGCACCTCAGGACAGGAAGTTTTGATGCAAGTAATTTAAACTGCATAAGTTTGAACCTACAGTTGCGAGAGTTCTGCCTGTTGTATGACTTAGTCACAATGCACTGTTTGTCTGAAATCTCGCAATTAAGGCATTGCGATCATTTATCGCTGACATCCTTGTAGGGACATTATAGCTAGGACTATAGGGTGATGTGGAGGCTTGTAATACCTTTACGCCCTCTGTTATGTGTCAGCAGGCACTGCAACATAGAATTTGTAGGAGGTTCTGACTAGCCCTACAAAGAATGCAGCCTATGTGTCTGTGTGCTCTGTGCCATGAACTGGCCCAGTCCTATTCCGAATCACTAGGTCATGTTTGGGAACGCACAAAGCTTGCTCAGATCCCTCATATCTCCCACTAGGGTGATGCCAGCCAGAGTCTGTGATCATCTGTCAAACTTTGTTTTGTTCCCCCCGAAGTTCTGGTAGCACCAACAGGGGTATTTTGCAGTGTACGTATGTCAATCGCCTTTTGGTTGTACAAATTTGGCCCAGCAGGCCTTTGCAAATCTGTGAAGTCAAGACATCCCTGAAGTTTGCTGCCCAGGGGAACACAGCCATTCAAGGATCTGGTTGTGTCGTAATGCAGATGCTAATGCCTTACCTTTCAGTCCACCCCATCCCCCAACCATCTCATGGGGCACTGAAGCTGCATCTCTGCAGTTGGGGGCACCCAACCCAGCCTCACTAAGATGGATCTGCATCCTATAGAGCTCTATTCTTTTCCACATCCTTCCCCGGATTGTCTGAGAGCATGGTGTGTAGTTCTACAAAAAGTGCTGTTTGAGCATCACTTGGATGGCCGAGACAAGCAAAGCAATTATGGGAGGATCAGCCTTTTGGGTAATGCCACCAGCCTGCAGTGGATTGTAGGAGAATACACCAGAATGCTGTTGCCTGTTTAGTCACCACCAGCACCCTTTTTAAGTTTCCTCTTACCAGGCTGTCTTTGTCTTGATACACGTTCACCCTGAGGTATTTAAAAGTGTTGCCCTCCCCAGGTCAGACTGATGTGAGGGAGAGCAGCCCTCTCCAGTGCCTGATGTTTCTTGAGTGGGAATAAACAAGATTTGGCTCAATTAATCTTGAGCCCTGAGAATCCACAGAATCTTTCTAGCCAGCCATTAATGTGGCAAGAGACGGTCCGGGGCTGTGGCGGTACAAATGTCCACATGTAAGGAGATAACTTGCCACTCTTCTCTAGAGGGAGTTCCCCACTCCTAACCTCTCTGGCACAACAGGCACACCAGTGGTTCAATAGCCAAGGAGAATATGATGGGAGAGAGAGAGAGAGGACACCCCTGCTATGTGCTAATGTAAAGCTTGAATCCTTCAGAGAAAGCCTGTCCATTTTGCACTCAGAAGAGCTGAACACATCACAGGAACTCCAGCCCTAACTTCAGTCACTCAAACACTGTCTGAAGGTAAGGCCAGCCCAGTGTGTCAAAGGCCTTTTCAGTATTCCGGTCTCTTCTTCCACTATGCTGTCAATCAGGCCAAGTAGCCTTCTTGCATTCATGAAGGTGTTACAGGTGCGGTTGAATCCATTATGGTCTGTGTGGATCACGGTCAGTAATAGTAGCAGGAGTCTGTCAGCCAAAATGCGATTCAGGATTGTATATCTTGATTCAGGAGGGATAGAGGTCAATAGGAGTGGACATCTGAGGAATCCCTCCTTTTTTTTTTTTTTTTGGTAACACAACGATCAGTGCTTCACTCATAGGTCGCAAGAGTTCCCACCTGTGCAATGATACACTGAAAAGCAGCTTACTGGCCAGGGGCACTCTGTATGTTACATAGAACTCTGTTGGCAGTCATCTTCCATGCCATCTGCGAGATGGCTCTGCGCACCTGTTCGATTTACAACAGTTCTTCCCGTTATTGACATTGTAGGAGACTTATCATAGCGGTGGGAAGGCCACTCATAATCTCGTGCAGATGATCGGATTAAGCGTCCACCCTTGCAAGATATAGGTGGTCATTATGATTTTGGCAGTCTTCCTTGAAGACCGCCAAAGCTGCGGGTGCCAGAAGACTGCCAGTGCTGGTGGTCTTCCACCCACCATATTACAGGTACTGCTGGATTTCTGCTGCACTTTGGGTGGAAATCCAGCAGTAGTTGTGCTGACAGGCAGAGGCATAGGGGTGGTTTCACAATCGTCCTTGCCCCACCAGAAAGACACTGCCCGCCATATTATTAGCAATGGGGTGGGGGGGGGGTGTTGTGTGTGAGTGTGTTTTTCTGCATGTGTGAATGAATGTGTGTATGCGTGGTTGTATGCATGTCTGAATGTAGAAGTGAGTGCGTGTGTATGCATGTGTGTGTGCGAGTAGGAGTGTTGTGGTGAATGGGTGTTTGCGTGTTTGGATGGGTGTGAGTATGCATGTTTGGATGGGTGTGAGTATGCATGGTTGAATGTGTGTATGAGTGCTGACGTGAATGCTAATATGGATGCGTGTGAGTGAATGCGTGTGTGTAAGTGTAGGTGAATGAGTGTATGGGTGGTGCATTTAGGTGTCTGTGTGCATGTATGTGGTGAGGGGGTAGAAGCGGGGGCACTGTGTCTGGAGGGGTGTGGGGGTGCTGTGTCTGGAGGTGAGGAGGGAGGGGGAGTATTGTGCTTGCTGGGTTGGGTGGGGAAGTCAACTACCAATGACAGGGAAGAAATTCCCTGTCACCAGTAGCCTTTCTGCCAGGGTTTTTGTGGCGGTGCTACCACCGCGGAAAACCTGGTGGAAAGGCGGCTCCTAGTACCGCCGACTGTCTTCTGTGGACTGCCGGGTCAGACTCGGAATGTGGCAGTCTTCACCGCCAGCCTGTTGGTGGTGAAACCGCCACCTTTGCCCTGGCAGTCAGGAGACTGCCAGGGTCATAATGACCCCATTAGTGTTTGATAGTAAGCAGCAAAAGTTTCACAGTAACCTCTTGCATATTAAGTATCAAAGAGAAAAGGTCTCTAATGGAGCTAATTGGGGCTTTTGTTGGGGCTACTTTCCCTCAAACCTTTAAAAAAAAAACTATGTTTCTGGTTCACCTTATTGGATTTTTTTCATTTTGTAGTCACTTTGCTTATTAAATGCTGTTCTACATTTATAGAGTGGACTGGAGTTTTTATTCTGCTGTGTTTTTGACTTTTTAACTTTTTGGGCACTTTCTAAGTGTTTTACATATTTTTGTTAAGTTACACCTGCCTGGTGTGTGCCATAGCTAATAGGGGTTAAGTACAGTTAAAATTATTGAAGCCTTTGAATGGGCCTAACAGGATAGTGACTTTATTACTAGTAGTGGGCAAAAATACACTCCAACTAATCAATTACTTTCTCACACTTCACACGCCAGACCTATCAGACAGTTTATAGAGACCCACAGATTCTGGATTCAGACTACAGAGCTATTGCATAGTTGAAACAGAATGTACAGGTTCAGATCTTATAGAGCAGAGCCGCAGCCTTCTTTTTGAGCCATTAGGCTCCACAAGGTATACTCTTTCTATTGTTTAACTATTTGAAAATGCCATTGATCCATGAGTGGCTGGCCATGGATTACTTCAATAACCCCAAATATGACGGTAATACCGTATTTGAAGCCTCTTCCCTTACCCATTCTTCTTTGACAGGGGGTTGTGCAGGGATTTTCACTATTCAAATTTACTTGGGTTATTTTGATGACTGGTGTTAGCTTCCATGGCGAAACAAATATTCCCACATGTTTACCACATTTAGGAGGCAGAACTAGCACCAGCCCTTTGTTGGAGGTAACATACATGGAATAACCTTACGTGGAAGGGGAATAGTTGCTTTTCGTGATACGATAATCATACTTTTGTAAGATCGTATTAAGAACATGGAAATATACTTCACATTTAAGACAATTTTATCAAATAATTGTGATCACAAGATGAGGGACTTAAAGTTCATATACATTGACAATATTTCTGTGCCATTTGTGTGCCACAACCTGCATGCACAGAGCCTTCCAGGGTGCTTTCTATCCTTGACGTAAGGCTTATAGAACTAGTGGGGGCCTCGCTTAAGCTGATTACTGGCCTTTTCTCGTATTATCTACAGAACCAAGATGCCTCCTGCCTCCTTTTGTGTGCATGCTGTACTAAGCATGGATGAAAAAAAAAAAAAATGAATGCAGAAAAGTGTGGTGTACTAATGTAATAAATAACCAAATCCCAAAACAGGATTTTTAAGAAATCTAGTGTATAATTTTAAAAAAGTTTGCCATTTTAAAAAGAGAAATTTTAAGTTGAAAACTTTGTTAGAAAATATGCACTTACCTTTTGAAAATAAATTATTTTTGTGAACATTAAGTGGGAAAATGTTTATTCAATTCAAAGATCGTATTTTCCCCCCTCAAATGTTCTAGGCTATAATACTAGCGGATCTTATTGTTCCTCCCTATGCTTCCCAGTTACCTAAACTCTAATAAAACAAATTTAATATGCAAACTGTTGATTCTTCATTAATAATTCTTCATTAGCATTTAGATTACAATATCTTTAAACAAAATAACTTTAATACATTTCAGTCACTATAACATGGAACAGCATTTCTCTATTTCTGCAGGTTTATTTAAATCTTTAATCATTACAAAGTCAATGTTGTTTCAATGCATACTATTTGTCTGGAGTGTACGTTTCATTATAATGTCAGTTTAAACCTTCAAACATTTAATTTATCCTTGATATCACCAGGGTTTCTAACATCAATCTAAGCAAATTCACACCTAAAATTACTTTGAAATATCAGTATAATCAGTAAGTTAGTTAACACAGTGCACAAACTGCCACATATTGATGACGTCTTTGACATTGAGGGACAATATTTAAGTTTCTGCCACATCAGCCCCCTTTTGATGGAGAATCAAGCCATCAAAAAATACTCCAACTCTCATTTTCCATGTGACAGCTCAAACTTTCAGAGGCGTATTCAGATACAGTCCTCTGAAGTCCTCAAACTGTTTGATGTGACTATAGCATGTGCTTCTCCTAGTCTCCATTTCAATCTCCACCTTTCTGTGTCTATTCTTGGCTCTTCTCTCCTTCAGCTTCCTGAACAATGTATAAAAAACAACTATAACTAGAGCACATAAAACTATAATTAGTAGGGATCTCAAATTGGTTCCCACAATTCCACTTTCCTAGATTTCCAAACCACCTTCCAATGGCTGAAAAAACATTTCCTACTGCTTCCCATGCACCTGTCGCTATTAACTCTTTCAGGTCCTGTTTCAAGTCAGTCATGTTTGCAATGTATTTTCTTAGCTGTTTTCTATTGTCAGGTATGTATGTGCAACATTGTTGAGCATGCAGCATCTTGCAAACTCTGCCTTCCTTTGCGAGAACAATGTCCAACGCATGGTGATTTTGCAAAACCATTGATCTTACAGGAACCATTTCTATGTCTCATTAATAATATGGCACCTGCAGTGTCTGTAGATAATTTATCTACTATTGTTGACAACCTTCTAATCTTTAGATCATTTAAGATAACACCAACTGATGGAATTATGGCACCAAAATATCTCCTACAATCTCTGAAGCACTAGCACCTCTTAACTCTGGTGTGTTATTTCTCACTCCAGACTGGATCATTAAAATGGTCTACATGGTACATCTTTGGAAAAACATCTCCCAGGTAACGTACCAAACCAGCCTTACGGCAACCTGCAATATGCATTTTTCCCACATATGAAGTAAACACCCTGTATGGGAGGTCTTATCCAGCTAATGTAAAAGTACAAACACTTTTAAACAAAAATATATCTGTACATTCATTAGTTCCTACAAAATGTGTGTCAGTCTTTGATCTAGCTCTTTATGTGCATAGCTTCCCTACATGTTGCCAACCTGAAGCCAGGAATCCTTGATTTCCAGCAGCTGTGTATGTTTAATCTTTTTTCCCAATTCTGTAAAACTACTCCTTTTTCTAGTTTAGCTTTCATTACTCTTCTCCTGTGTGCAACTTGCCCAATTAATTCCTTTTCTATTTGGCTAAGAATGCAAGTCAAATTGTTCTTTTGGGTATAAACTGTGCCAAATGTCAACGTAGGCTCAAAGAAACCTCCTACAGTGTCAATGTTTTTCATCTTTGCAATGCTGCTCAACTGTTTCATGATGGGGACAATTGAAAACACTAGGTCATAGCTTGCGTAGAAGCATTGATAATGCTTCTGCTGATACAACAATGTTAATAACAGGCTACAGGATATTCCATAGGTAAGGGGTAAACTATGGTCTGTGATTTCCTCACTTACTGATGAGGGCAGCTGTGTGCAAACATAACAATCTATAACCTCTGTGGTAACTAAGTACTCGTATAATAATTTGAAATAATCATTTGCTGATAAATCACCTCTAGAACCACCAGTGTGAAAATATTTCTCATTAATCTAAAGTAAATTCTGATTAACAATGGAATTTGCTAAATTCAGGATACTTGTAGATATAATCTTCTCTGAATCATTTGCTAGGGGAAACCTCAATCCAATTAGCATTAATATAATCATGATAACTGTCACTACCTTAAAACCTATACATGTGTATTTACACTTACAACCTCTATTTTGATTCAACTCCATGAGTTCTCTAATTTCAGACCAAATTCCGAATTCAAAGTCAAAAGGCGGCTTTAATATATAACTGTCTCTTTTCAGTTCTTTTTATTTTGTAAGCAAAGCAAAAATCAAAAAAGTCTCTTCAGAGTATAAGTTATTCACACAAAGTTCTGTTTTCTCCTAGAAAAGTTAATCAAGAGTTTCTCTACTTGCAAGGGTCAAAAGCTTCTACTAAAAGTTCAAATGTGTCTAATAAAGACACAGCTCATAATCACTTCCAAAACATAATGTCTTAGTTCATTAAGTGGCATTGAGATTTTAAAGTTGAGTTCCACTGTAGTTTCAAACTCTAGGATATTGAACTGGGTTTGAGTTATTAAAGCAAAAGGTTGCAAACTCCTTCCCCCAGTCATCGGCAGCAAAAAGTGTGCATTCAGGTGTGGAGTACTTTCGACTTGGTACTCTTTCTTTTTGACTTTCTGTTTACTCAACTCTCAGCATCACTGTCACTTTGACTTGATTCTTCAGTGATAGTTGGAGTCATTTGTACAGCTGGCTCAATTTGTTCTTTAGGCCAATTGTCTCCTAGTACCGTTCTTTTATCTACAGCAACTGATCCTTCGTCAGCATCCAAGCTTGCACGAGTCAACTGATTCTGTCTTGACCCTTCTGTACCATCCTCTGTTGTTGTCTCATTCAGAAACCTATCAGACCATGCTTGTGCTGTAGGAGCCACGTGTCCAGTCCCTACAGCCTCATTAACCTGATCCCTGTGCTCACTGTAACATACCTTTCTGGAACAAGTGCTGTTTCATCTAGGGGACCTGGAACTTTGCAAGTATGGCTCGCATGTACCCTGATAGGGAGACAAGCAAACTTCACAGCTGTAGTGGTTACTAAAACTACTTGGTGAGGGCCTCTTTAAAACATTTCTAAGCAGGTTTTCCTTACATGCTGCTTGAGCATGACCCAGTCACCCAGATATAGGTCATGACTGAGCTCCTGCTGTGGCTGTGCTATAGCTTCTCCAACCTGATGAAACAAAGAACAAACCACGTCAGCCAGTCCTTTACAATAATCCAGCACCAAGTCATCTGTAATGTTCACAAGCATGTTCGCAGGCACTGCTGGCAACCTCCTGGCTATTCCCATAATTTCATGAGAAACACCCCAGTCTTTTTGGCGGGTGAACTGTGCATACTCATCAAGACAAGACAAGAGTTTCAGTGTGGTGGATGCACATATTTTTGCCAATCTGGACTACAGTGTTCCAGTTATCTGTGCTACAAGTCCAGCAGCATCAGGTCTGTAGCTGCAATGCAATTGTTGCTCATCTTGTAATGCTGCACACAAAAGTTTCAGGACCTCACTGTTGAAATGAGTTCCTCACCCGACTCTCCACTGGGCTTCCGCAGTGCTAGAAAGGGAGAATACCAGTTTAATCCTTCAAACATTTAATTTACACTCAATACCACTGACGTTTCTAACATCAGTCTAAACAAGTGCACAACTAAAATGACTTTGAAGTGCATCTTTCTACAGTCAAACCATTTGTGCTTTGGTTAACATAATTCACAAACTGACACATATTGATGAGTTCTGTGACTTTAACTGTGATGCAACAGAAACCTTACTGCTGCCCTTCAAACAGACCAATGGTCATTTGTTTTTGAGCCAAATTCTATACTTCATCAACTGATGGGAGGCACTGTAGCAACTCTAAGACAGCTAATAGTTACTTACCTTGATGAAATATGTATAAACAATGAAGAATAAAACTCCTCATGCATTATTTTTAATCTCAATGGTAGATTGACAATGTTGATATTTTCCTAGCTTACTGTAAGACAGTCTAATGAAAACGAGCATTGGCCAAACAAATAGACCTGGCATTAAATGCCAACCTTCTGGCAATTCTTGTTATGTTTTGTCATGGCGTTTGCAAAACTTTATAGTTTGCAAAGCTGCTGGGCCATCATCAATCTAAACAAAAACATTGGCTAGAGGCAAAGATGTTCTTTTGGTGTCAAAAATAACACATTGCCAAAGTATTCCCTGGCACTGAATGGAACTACTTTATCTGTTTGTGTGTTCTTTGTGGAAAGACTGCAAGCTGTAACTCATAGCGATGTGAAACAGTCGCTGAAATTGGATGACTTATGCCCCTAAGTGCATGCTGGAGCGGAAGTCTAGCAAAACTCCCCTATAGGTTTGTTATACATATAAATTTAGTAGGGCTAACACAGACTTGAAAAAGCCAATCTGTCTGGCATTAGCTGGCAGTCTCTTGCTTTTGAGAAAAAAAGAAAGAAATAGGAAGGGGAGAAAAAAGATATATAGAGAAAGGCAAGAAAAAAGTAAGAGAGGAAGGCAAGAAGGAAGAAGGAAAGAAAGAAAGAGGTAGTCAAGGAAGAAAGCGGAAGTAAAAGAAAGATGAAGGAAAGAAAAAAAGAGGAAAGCAAGAAAGAAAAAGAGGAACACAAACAAAAGAGGACAGCAAGAAAAGAGAAAGGAAAGAAAGAGAAAAGAAAGAAAGAGGAAGGCAGGCAACAAATAAAAAGGAAGGCAAGAAAGAAAAGGAAGGTAAGAAAGAAAAAGGAAGTTAGGCAAGAAAAAAAGATGGAGGACAGAAAGAGGAAAGAAAGAGGAAGGGAAGAAAGAGAAAGAAGATGGCAGGAAAGAAAGAGGAGGGCAAGGAAAAAAAGAAAGAAAGGCAGGAGAGAAAGAAAAAGGAAGGAAAGGAAGAGGAAGGAAATAATTAAAGGAAGAGTAATTAGAAATAAATAAAAGAAAGAAAGAGGGAGGTAAGAGGAAGAGAAGAATGAAAGAGGATGGCAAGAAAGGAAGAAAGAAGGCAAGTAAGAAATAAAAGGAAGGTAAGAAGGACAGAGTATGGCAAAAAACAAAGCAGGAACGGAAGGCAAGACAAAGGAAGCCAAGAAAGAAAGATGAAAGGGAAAAAAAGGATGGCAAGAAAGAGAGAGGAAGGAAGAGGAAGAAATAAAGGAAGGCAAGAAAGAAAGGAGGGCAAGAAAAAAGTAAGGCAAAAAGAAGGCAAGAAAGAAAGAATGAAAGATGGAACTAAGGAAGGAGAGGAAGATAGAAAGGCAAGAAAGAGGAATTAAAGAAGGCAAGAAGAAGACAAAAAAGGAAGGAAAAAAGAAGGCAAGAAAGGAAGGCAAAAAGAAGCAAGGAAAGAAAGAAGCAAAGAAATGAAAAAAGAGAAAAGAAAGGTAAGGATAGAAAAAAGGACAGAAAGACGGAATGACAGACAAGACTGGGATGCAAAGATAGAGAACACTCATTTTCATATATAACGTGAGCTGCTAGTATTGTGTGAAAAAAGCAGCAGTCTGATAAACAGAGGTAATTTCAAAAGGAACTTACAGTAGCATTGGCAGGAGTCAGGAACTGATAAAGCTGGAATGTGCCCTGATCTCCCATCTTGTAGAAAGAGTCATGCTATCACATCAGGGTCTACAAACAAAGGCAAAACAAAAATACTGGCACTGAAGGGAACTACCTTGTGTGCGTATGTCCTCCCTATAAAAGGGCTACAAGTAGAAAGTGAGTAAGTACATTTTTATTTCATACTTACTTAAAACCATTGCACAACAAAGAAACCATAAAATACAGATTATAAAATGAAATATCAGCAGAAATATTAAAAACAGTTTTCATGAGGAGCCTTAAAGTGCTCAATATATAGAGTTTGCCACCACCCTGGGTTCAAGTTGCCTTCCCAGGCCAGGAGCACCATTGACTGGAAGGGGCAACTCATGGAGCTGCCTTGCTCATGTTACAGGCTAGGGCCTGACCATTGGGACCTTAGGACAGAACAGAAAGCCCAAGGGCTGAAGTGCCAGAGCAGAAATAGAGGACCAAATTAAAAGCTGGGAGCCCAGAAATCAAAGCGCCAATGCAGGAGTGGATGCAAAGCTGCCTTGTGGCACAGATAAGTCCCGGGGCCCATCCTTGGGGCCCAGCTAAACGTGAGAAGGTGAAAAAACCAAGATGCCAGGACAAAAGTGCATAAGGGCAAGGCATGCCTTATACATTTCTCAGTAGCAAGTAACTTCAGCAATCTATTTCTCAGGGTCCTATGTTGCAAATAAACCCAAGGTGCAGCTCTATGCCATGTAAAGCTGTCTTGTGCATGGTTGGAGGCCAAGGCACATTTCTGGTGGCCCGGGAGCTAAGGACGGGGACAAAGGTGCCAGTGCAATGAGTATATGAGGGCAAAAAGTGACTTATGCATTCCTTAGTGGCAGAGGATACTGAGGTTTGATCCAAGGTGATGTGTGTTGGTTTAACAGTAACAGTGAAGAGGTCCATATCAGGGCACCACAGCATCTGCCTTTCAGCACTTGCTTTGAAGTCGGGGCATGGAATTTTACAAATCGGCAAATCAATTGAGGGTCTATAGGTGCAAAGCAGGCCATTACTGTCTGCCTCCAGGAGCTGATTCCCTTTGGTTGAAGGGGATTTTCAGCAAGAGCCTTCTTTCCTCCAACAGCCCCCTACAGCTGCACAATGTGTGGCATATCCTCCCGGTCCCTATAACATAATCTGCAGACCCTTGTTGTGTTAACTCTGCCATTGAGGGAAATGCTGTGAGCAGGGCAGCAAGCCCAGACAATGTTTCAGGAATTTCTGTTTCATATCTCTAGAAAATCTAAGCATGGGTATCTCTGAGGTGCTAATGTGTTGTAAGTGTGCAAGACAATCAAAGCATGAGCTCTGCCAGAGAGTGTTGCTTAGTCTTTCACTAGAGATTAGAGTTTAGCAGACTTCCACACTGATTTTTTCAACATATTGTGACTTCTCAGGATTTCCAGCCATCCCTTTAACCTGGCCTTAAGCAGGGAGTCTTTAAGATAGATTACAGCTGGTGATGTTTCCCTCTGTTGCAACTCCTGCAATAAATAGTGGTTAAATGAACCCAGCAGCACCTTATATTTCCCCAGAAGATAATGAGAGCTCCTTGACTTATCAAAGATTGTTTCAACAAACCAAACTACAGCCTGGTTTCTGCTGGTGAAGTGTACTTTGGCAGGCTGGGGATTATTCTTTATGCTTTTACTAATGTACTATCCAGGATTTTGGCATCCTTGCCCCTTTGGAGTTCGATTGCCTATGTTAATGTCAGTAGGAGTTTGGCTTGTAATACCTGTAGAAGTGGAGACTGCATTATCCCATTCAACTTTTCTTTCAGGGTCTTTAGCGTCACTGTTAGTGACCACACTTTCCATTTTATTGCCTCCCTTTGACATGTAAAATTACCATTCTTGACAACTAATACCCCTAGATATTGGTATTCTGTTGCTGACACGATGGCTGAGTTACCCAAGTGCCAAGTCAGCACCTTTTTTTTTGGGTGTGGTTTAAAGACCAGGTGCATGTTTTGTCGAATTTGACACAAAGGAGCATATTTATACTCTGTTGCGCCGAATTTGCGTCAAAAGTTTTGAGTCAAATTTGGAGCAAACCTAACACCATATTTATACTTTGACGCCCGACCCCACGAATGTCACAGATCGGCAGTGCGCGTGATTTTCTGGATGCGTGAAACCGCCTTGTATTATTGACATGCAAGGTAGGCGTTCCCGTCCAAAAAATGACTTTAAGGCATGTGCGCCTTATTTATACTCCCGCGTCATTTTGACGCACAGGAGGGGGGCAGGTCTTAAAAAATGGCGCACAGCTTGATTTGCACAGTTTTTTAACGCCTGGGTGAGGGCAGGCGTTAAGCGACCTGTGGGCTCATTTCCACGGTCTCTGACCATGGAAACAGTCCACAGATGCCCTTCCCTGCCCCCAGGGACACTCCCTGCCACCTCGCCCACCCCTGGAGGACACCCATGGATGGGGAGACCCATCCCAGGTAAGTAGAGGTAAGTAATTTGTAATTGTTTTTTTAAGTGGCATAGGGGGACCTAATTTGGGCCCCCCTACATGCCACTATGCCCAATGGCCATGCCCAGGGGACAGAGGTCCCCTGGGCATGGCCATTGGGCAGGGGGACATGACTCCTGTCTTTCCTAAGACAGGAGTCATTTCAATGGGGGTTGTGCATCAAAAAATGGCTCAGGTCCGGTTAGAGCCATGATTTTTTACTCTAGCCTGACTTGCACCATTCTTTGACGCACAACCCCCAGGCTTCCCTATGCCTGCACTGGCTGATTAGAGTCATTTTTTTTTTTACTCTAACCAGCCTGCTTCGCCGGCTAATGTCCATCCATAAATAAGGTGCCCGCCTGGCGCGTTGGAATGGTGTTGGAATGGTGTTAGCCGGCGGTAAATTTTTTGACGCAAACCAGCGCCGACGCTGGTTTGCGTCAAAAAGTATAAATATGGGCCTAAGACCTTTTTCATAGTAGTATTTCTGTGCTGTGCACAGGAGATATTGCAGGCCCACTGAGTTATGGCTAACTAAGAGTATATTGTCTTTGTACAGAAGGCTCAACAACAGCAGGTCCCCTAACCTCGGGGCATTGGAGTTGCATTTGTCAAGTGCCAAAGTCAAGTCAGCCAGGAATAAATTAAAAAGTGTGGGTGACTGGACACACCCCTACTTTAGCCTATTCCTTGTTGATATTCACCTTGAGAGGTGCGCCTCTTCCCCCATCTTTATCTGCATCCATGTATCTGTGTGGAGAGCAATTAGCATGTCCAAGAGAGATCGTGGGATCCCCCAACTTGTCAACTTGCTCCATGAAAGGGCTGAATGCAGTCACTCAAAGTGAAGTTAGCCAGTGGTTGAAATACAGGTATTGTGTTACAATGGTTGGTGATAAAAGGGTTGGAGGAGGGACCTTTTGTGCAGAAGGGCATTGGGCCGCACACACAAGGAATTGCTTTTTTTAAATCTTACAATAATGCTATTTTGATCAAAGCAATTTCCCAGTTCAGCCTTGCCTCAGCAGGCCCACCAACCAGATACAAACAGCAGGATTCCACTGCTTTTTTGTCTAAAATATGTTTAGACTTGTAATCACTTAGGCAGAATTAATGTTACACAGACTTGATTGTGTTACTTCGACTCGTTATAAACAACAATTTGGGTTTTATGTGATAATTCAGTGTCATATCACCAAATTCTCTCTTTTCATTTTTTACCATAAGACCTCTTCCACCACCAACTTCGTCTCCTTGAAGTTAGAACAATTTCTTTCTGTGCTCAGGATGTTATGCATTACTGTATTTCTTGCTGCTAAAAAAAAGACTGAGCATATATGCATATTTTGCTATCTTTCAGTACTGTTTTTCAGGATAGGAAGATGGTGACTGTCTGTCTCCAGACAGCTGGGAGCTCTCTTTTTGGTAGAGCCCTGTGAGATACTGCTGGAGGACAAAAACTGTACTTAATACGTGATTTACTATTCTAGGTTGTGAAAGGGATGAAGTTCATGCTCGAGACCAAGATTGGAAGAACAGTCTGCCGCAAAGAAGAGCCCTATAACTTGGACAATTGCGAATTCCAGAAAGATAAAAAACTACAGCAGGTACAGAGGCCCTTTATTTTCTTGGTTATACATTAAAAGCCAAAGTAAACAAGGTTCCTATTTCGATTGAAACGGGCTATACGTTGCTCTGACTTCACGCTGTCATTTTGCTCATCATTGTAGAAGGGTTTTCTAAACCGTGGGTGAAGGCAATGGAGACGATTTCTCCTATAGGAAGCTAGTGAGAGACCTTATGATATTTTAGGCCTAAACTGACAACACTGCTGTATGCAGCACTCATTATTTCCAATATACAGAAAGTGTGTTTTAGGTCACCCCTCTTCAGCCACTGAATTGTGCCAGGCCCTTTCATCCATTGTTTTGGGGTTTTGTCAGTCACATCTTGGACCAGCCTGCAGAAGTATATATATATTCTAATGCTAGTGGCTGCCTGGATTATCATCTCTTAGGAAGTGGTTCCATTACAATGCATGAGGAGCAATTTACATCTGAATGTACTCTCAACCACAGCACATTTTGTAACATAAACCCTGCATCTCACACGTGCATTATTTAATTTAAAGAATCAATACGTTTTTAACTGCAGCAGGCTTTTTTCGATGCTTTTGTCAGGACTCAAGTGCGAGCCGGACTCTAACTTGACCCCTTCATGTGTATTCCTTTTTCCCATAGGATGACCTTCTTTGGGGCAAGCATCCTGACATCAAAGAAAAAACAACCATCTTCAGCCATGGCATTGCTAAACACGTCATCATTGTTGATAATACCTATTGTGCCTCCAATCATACTGTGGTTAAAGGTTTCATCAATGCAGGTAGCACTGAGCATGCTTCCATCAGCCACACAGTAGCTGGCCATCTTAACAATGTTGATACCACCAAGCTCCATTTTGTCTGTGTGCATCTCTGCTTTTTCCTGCACATGTAGACAATGCCTTCTTCAACAAGCACCTTTTAGACTGGAAACAGGGTTTTTTCGAAGTACCATTGGCTGGTAATACTTGTCAATATTAGAGTTCCTCCACCTGTTTTTTTTCATAACCTACATTAGGTGCCCTCGTAAATGTTATAACGACTATTATCATCACCCAGCATTAGCAGCATTATATAGCTCCTAAAAAACGAGCACAGATCACTATACAGGCAAAAATAAATATGCAAATTTAAATATTGAAGACACCCTCTACATGATTTAAGATAATCAAAAAATAGCATTGTCTAATTTTTGCCATTGTGTCAGCCCACTTTCAATAAAAGGAGACATTCAAGGGAATCACCTCCGTACAGAACTCTCTGGCATTCTGGGATCGAGGGCTCAATGACAGATGCCTATGGGTCACTAGTAAAAAGCCCAACATACTACAGACTTGTACATGAAGGACTTGTGTCTGACTAAAGAGGGATATCTAGTAACTGCTTTTGGTAATAGTTTGTGAACAGCTCTGCAAGCACTTGTGCCTGACTTATAAAGGACATCTAGTAACAGATTATATTTAGGAGTGTGTGCATAATTATGCAACTTGGCATCATTTCTGGAATTTTGCGTAATAGGTGTAATGCAAATTTCCTAAAATTATGCCTGCATATTTTAAATTTTAACCAGGCCCTGTTGTACTGATTGGCAAGAATTGGCAAAGCTAATAGGTCGGCTCTAATGTGATTATGCAAATACATGCATATTGTGCTATGCCCGTGCAAACACTGGCATACATAGATGCTTTTTGCATGCATTAGCTTTTTCAGGTCAGGCCTTTTGCTCTAGCCAGTGCTTAAGTGTATGGAGTCCCCTAGAATGAGGATTACTAAATATATATCTAGGTCTGCTTGAGGTTACTCAAATTGAGTCCTCTAGAAGTATGATTACTATATATATCTTTTCTTTTACTGAACAGGTATAGACATCAAATGTTAGAGATGTGAAATGTATATTACTTCAAAGTGCAATTAATTAACAACAGTACATCATCCACCTAATTCCTAATGCACTAGAGTATCCTAACGAAAAGCATACCACCTTCCCTTTGTACTTCATTTTTAAAAGACATAGGAGGAAAGGAATGCAGATAATAATCTATTCGAATCATGTAATCCATTCTCTCCTTCCACCTCCACCTCTGTTCTTTGAAAATTTCAATAAACATGTCTTAAAAGCAGAAAAAAGTGCTAGTGCTTACGTTGACCTTAAGATTAACATTGTAACATCTAACATACATCTAAAAATATTCCCACTACACATTATGCTGAGATTCAAATTCATGGATACAAGAGGAAGAGGATGGAGATGGTAATTTGTCCATAACATGATCCAGCATATCCTCGCTCCCCCAGCTCAGTATACTTGCCAGTTTTTCACAACACCTCCCAGTTTATGGGGTTCCAAAATACTGCTGGATGGCTGTATAATTGCCCACATTCCCCACTCTCTTTGCATGTGCTTCTTCAACATTTTTAGTTAACATTTTAGTTCACCAGTTTGAATCTTTGGGGCTAAGTGTGTCTTCCAAGTTTACAACATTAAGGAACGACCTATCTATCGTACATGAGATTGAGATAAAATACTGTTCATATTAATTGTTGTACCTTTTTAGACGTCCCAATTCACACTACACGTGTCTCGGTTTCAATCTGACTTTAGGCTTCTATTTATACCAGTAAATAGTTTGTCCCAAAATGCAGCCAATTTTGGGCAGCCAAAAAAGTATGAAGCCACTTCCTCCTCCCCTCCTGATTACAATGAAAACATTGTTCTGGTATTGAAGGAAACATTTTGAGTAGGGCCTCGAGAGTGTAGTATGCCATCCATCAGGACAGAAATCATATACTTTTAAAGTTTGCTCCTCTTAAGGATTTATGCCCCATTTCAGCAATTAGCTGCCAATCTTCTTTCAAGAGCTTACATTATGTTTTATCAAAGATTTTTCCCCTGAAACCACTGGCCCTTTCCCGAGCTGAGTGAATGCCAAGCAGCCTAAACCAATTACCAGTACCTATTAGCTTACTCCTTATAAGAGCACAGCAAACGGAATGTTATTGTAAACTTGTTTTTTGTACATTAGTGTTTAGAAAGTGAATAATCTGTCCAAAACTCAAAAAGAGCCAATTACACTATACCTCAAACCATAATAAGATCTCATCCCATGTCATTTAGTTATCTCCGTAATCATATCACTGTCCTAGATAAATTTAATCCAAAAAAGTTACACTCCTGAAATAGAAGAAAACAATAACCTACTGACATCTGACGAGTTCTGAAAAGAAGCTCCATCCTATACCTCAGCTCATGAATTAACTTATACTGAGTTTTTTATTTTTTGGCAAGCTGGTAGATTTCTTGCTGACTTCTGGATCATCTTATTTAACAAAAACGTTTCCAACACTTCTTTGCCATCCACCAGACGTGCTAACATGTCCAACAATGCTGCCTGATGATATAGTTGAAAATTGGGGAGCGCTAAGCCACCCAAGTTTTATTAGGTTGTAAAATTTAATATTTCACCCGAGGGGTTTTATTCCTCCAAATAAAACTTCTCACCAAATAGTCCAGCTCCTGAAAATAAGAGTTTTAACTCTTATTTGTACATTAACAAACAAAAAAAGAAATAGTGGGAATATGGACATCTTGATTAAGGAGTCCCTGCCTATCAGAGTTAATAGAAGAACCAACCACCTTTCCAAAAGTACTTGTGCTTTTAATTTTTTTTTTTTAACATCCTTTCATAATTTAACTGGCAAAGCTGACCATAGTTTTTTGCAACAAATATTCCCAAATATCTAATCGGTCACAGTGATCTGGCTTCCTGCTGTAAACAGGTAGGCAGATTCCCCACTAAAGTATTAAATTAAAGAATCTCTCTTACTCTCATTTATATTGTACCCCACTATGTTGGTGAATGCCTTAATTAAATCAAATGCTCCTTGTATGTTGACTTCATCTGGTTTTAAATATAAAATATAATCTGCACATAGTTTTATTTTAGGCATGTCTGCTCTAGCCGAATGAATTTCCTTTGTGTTTCAAATTTTTTGGGTTAGTGGCTTAACAAAAAGAGTAAATAAAATAGGAGAGAGGGCATCTTTGCAGAGTATATCTCCTAATTGTAATCAAGCCTCTAACTTTTAAATTCATAACAGCTCTGGCCTGTGCTCCTTGATACAAAGCCCTGATCATTATTATGAACTGCAATCAAAATTCCTAATTGGCATAAACTATATACCAAGGCATCCCAATTAACTAAATAAATTTTTTTGCTCAGAGTCAAATATTATCATTGCTGCAGTGGTCTTGTTAAAAAAGAAAAAAATCAACTGCCTAAATTAAAAAGTTAGTATTTGCCTTTATTAATCTATTGGCCACAAATCCACTCTGATCTTTATGTACTAAAAGCTGGGCAGTGGGTGTAATCCTGGCTGATCATACCTTAGTTCATATTTTGTCATCTGAATTTAGAAGACTAATTGGGCGATATGAGTTTACTTTTAATAAACACTCATCCTTTTTTTTTTTTTTTTTAATGAACAATTGTAGATTCTTTAAACGTCGGGGGTATCTCTTCTCCTTCTATTATCATGTTAAATAATTCTACTATAAAAGGCACTGATTCTTCCAAAACAATCTTATAAAGCTCTGAATGGAAACCATCATTCCAACAGCCCTTTGTACTTGCCATTTTATTCAGAGCTTCTGCTACTTCAGAGGCAGTTATCTTAGTGATGACTTCCTCCTGATCGATTCGCGACAACCTAGGTTGGTAAATGGAACTATAACATTTCTCAATCTCAGAAGATATTCCTGAATATTTATTATTCTCAGCTATTCTACTATAGTGATGCATAAATACCTATGCAACAGCCTCTTCCTGAGATACTAGCAAGTTAGTCTCTGGGTCCTCAATTTGCCTGATTACTTGTTTATCCTGTCTTAGTAGAGTGGCCCAGGCAAGATGTTTTCCTATTTGTTGATTTTCCTCATACATTTGTTGTTGATATGCCCTAGAGCTATTTATTTCCTCCAGTATGAAAAAAACTTTAAGATTTTGTTTATCCGATTTTAACTCTCATGTAGCGGGATCAAGGTCACCTACTGTGGCTAGATTTGCCGCCTATGGTAATTCCTTTATTAATGCCTCCCCTTGTTTATTCTGGGCACCCATAAAAGAGATACTATATCCTCCGGCTGTGACTTTAAAAGCATCCCATTCTTCAAGGAGATATGCTGTGTTACAGTTTACCTGAAAAAATTCTCTTATAAATTCCTTCATATTTAGTACCCACTCCTAGTTGGTAAGCGGAGACCTCTCAAGCTGCCACCCAAGCCTCTCCTTAGTACCAGTATCCCGCTCAGTCGTGTAGGAGGCTGGCCTGGTTTGTAGTGGGTACCAATGGTACTTACACCTTATACCAGGTCCAGTTATCCCTTATTAGTGTAGAAGAGGTGTTTCTAGCAGCTTAGGCTGATAGAAGGTAGCTATGGCAAAGCAGCTTAGGCTGAACTAGGAGGCATGCAAAGCTCCTACAATACCACCATATCATATAGGTACTATATCATAAAAAAGACAATACTCAGTTACTGAAAATAAAGGTACTTTATTTTAGTGACAATGTGCCAAAAATATCTCAGTGGATATACTCCCTTAGAAGGTAAGTAACATACACAAAATATACACGAATAACCAAATCAGGTAAGTAAAACAGTCAGAAAATAGTGCAAACACTGTAGAACACAATAGAATGCAATAGGCCTGGGGGCAACACAAACCATATACTAAGTAAGTGGAATGTGAACCACGAATGCACCTCTAGGCAAGTGTAGTGTGTAGGGGGTCCCTGGGAGTGTCAGAAAACACCAAGGGTATAGAGGAGACCCCACCCCAGGTAAGCAGGAGTAAAGTACTACTATTTCCCCCAAAACACACTAAAGGCGTGATAAAGGATTTTGCAAGGACCACACCAGACTGCAAAGCACTGAAGACAGATTCCTGGATCTGAAGGCCTGTAAAGGCGACCATGTTCAAGAGTCACTAAAGTGTCCGGGGGGGCAGGAGCCCACTAAACCCCATATGAAGGTGCAAAATTGCTGCCTCCGGTTGGAAGAAGCTGCTGGTTTTGCACCAACGGAGTGAGGTAGGAGGTTCTGCTTTGTGCAGAAGATGTCCCACGGCGTGCTGGTGGATGCAGGGTGGTTTCCTTGGCAAAATACCACAAACAAGCCTTGCTATATGCAAGAGTCACGGTTGAAGAAAAAGGGTGCTGCCCGGGCCCAGGAAGGACCAGGATGTCGCCACTCAGGAGGGGAGACAGAGGGGGCCCTCAGTAACGTAGAGAGCCCACTGGAAGGAGGGAAGTACCCGCAGGAGTCCTTGAACACGGGTTCAAGAAGACTGAACACGGCGGTTGTCTCAACACTGCAAATAGAGGTCCCACGACACCGGATGTCAACTCAGGGAGCTGAGCATCACAGGACGGAGTGCTGGGGACCTAGGCTCGGCTGTGCATGCAGGATTTCTTGGAAATGTGCACAGAAGCCCTTGTAGCTACAGATCACACAGTGCACAGGAATACTGTCAGGGGAGGGGAGGCAAGGACTTACCTCCTCCAAATTTGGACAGTTGGGGTCACTTGGGTCCACTACCTGTGTTCCAGGGACCACGCTCAGTCAGGATGAGAGGGGACCCAGAGTACCAGTGAGGCTGTAGTTTGGTGCCTGCTGGAGCAGGGGGTAGATTCCGTCAACCCACAGGAGATTTCTTTGTGGCTTCCAGCGCAGGGTGAAGGCAGGCAGCCCCCAGAGCATGCACCACCAGGAAACAGTCGAGAAAGCCGGCAGGATTAGGCACTACAATGTCGCTGGTACTCTTCTGGCTACTTTGTTGAAGTTTTGCAGGAGTCCTGGAGCAGTCAGCGGTCGATCCTTGGCAGAAGTCGGAGAGAGAAGTGCAGAGGAGTCCTTGTGGATTCTTGCAAGTCGAAATCTGAAGAGAAGCCCACAGGAGAGACCCTAAATAGCACTGAAAGGAGGATAGGCTACCTACCCAGGTATGCACCTATCAGGAGGGAATTCTGATGTCACCTTCAGGCACTGGCCACTCAGAGGCCCCCAGAGTGTCCCCACACCTCTGAAAATAAGATGGCAGAGGTCTGAGACACACTGGAGGAGCTCTGGGCACCACCCCTGGGGTGGTGATGGACAGGGGAGTAGTCACTCCCCTTTCCTTTGTCCAGTTTCGCGCCAGAGCAGGGACTGTGGTTCCCTAAACTGGTGTAGACTGGCTTATGCAAGGAGGGCACCATCTTTGCCCTTCAAAGCATTTAAAGAGGCTGGGCGAGGCTACCCCTCCACAGCCTGTAACACCTATTTCCAAAGGGAGAGGGTGTAACACCCTGCTCTCGGAGGAAATGCTTTGTTCTGCCTTCCTGGGACTGGGCTGCCCAAACCCTGTCTGTGAGGTGGCAGCAGCTGTAGCTGCAGTGTAAGCCTCAGAGAGCTGGTTTGGCAGTACTGGGTGTCCATGGTGGAGCCCCCAGGATGCATGGAATTGGCTCCCCAATACCAGATTTGGATTGGGGGGACAATTCCATGATCTTAGACATGTTACATGGCCATATTCAGAGTTACCATTGTGAAGCTACATATAGGTATTGACCTTTATGTAGTGCATGCGTGTAATGGCGTCCCCGTACTCACAAAGTCCGGGGAAATGGCCCTGAACTATGTGTGGGGACCTTTGCTAGTGCAAGGGTGCCCTCACACTTAGTAACTTTGCACCTAACCTTAAGCAAGTGAAGGCTAGAAATATAGGTGACTTATAAGTTACTTAAGTACAGTGAAAATGGCTGTGAAATAGTGTGTGCACTATTTCACCCAGGCTGCAATGGCAGTCCTGTGTAGGGGTTTGTCTGAGCTCCCTATGGGTGGCAAAAGAAATCCTGCAGCCCATATGGATCTCTTGGAACCCCAATGCCCTGGGTACCTAGGTACCATTTACTAGGGACTTATAAGGGGGGTCCAATATGCCAATTGAAATTGGTAAATGTAGTCACTAGCCTATACTGACAAATTTAAAGGCAGAGTGAGCATGAGCACTGAGGTTCTGATCAGCAGAGTCTCAGTGACACAGTTAGGCACTGCACAGGCATACACATTTAGGCCACAAACTATGAGCACTGGGGTCCTGGCTAGCAGGCTCCCAGTGAGACAGGCAAAAACATACTGACATACATGTAAAATTGGGGGTAACATGCCAAGAAGATGGTACTTTCCTACAAGTCGGTACTGAAATTACAGAATGATCTGAAAAGGCGTTTGCCCAGATATCAGAGCCCTGCCTCGTCAATGCACAAGACACCAAAAAAAAATCCAATTGGGATGCAGTTTTGAAGCATTGAGAATAACAACTGTATTGGGGTACTCCGTAGTGGTCCTCCCACCACAGATCTATTAATTAAAAATAGGATTCTATAGTATTAAGGATGTTCTTAGTTTTAGGTTTAAGTTGGTTTTAGTCCAATTTGATGTATCAATAGAGAGATTCTCCATGTAATTAAAGTCTCCTCCTAGAATAAAGGACCCCACTGCACTTATGGCAATATTATGTAGCTGTATTAGTGAATCGATCTCATCACTGATAGGTCCATAATAGTTAACTAATTTACTGGGACTCCTTGGACAAGTGCTTTTATCTAAAGTGACCTACCTTTGGGATCTTTAATCACCTCCTTAATATCCCAGTCCAGAAGATGCAAATAGTGCTAGTGAATACTGCTTTAGAATATAGACTTTGGAGTTACTGCTTTTCAGATTAGTCTGTTGAAGAGAAATCACTTCATGGCTGCATGATATAAGCAATCTTGTCATCCCTCCATATTTCAGACGATATATAATTCCATTAGCATTGCATGATATAACCGTTAACTTTAACATTTCATAACATGAGTTTGTCAACCTTCACCTCTTTCCACTGTACCTGGAAAGGCAAGCTAGCAGCACAGATGGGACTAATGAGAATTACACTAGCAGCACAACTCTTCAGTCTATATCAGTATTTATTTTAATGCTAGTGCACTCCCAAACCCTCCCCCGAAATTCTCTGACACTTCCCCCCTCAAACCAGCCTCCCCTCCACCCTGGCCCAATCTGAGGAAGAGGAAGGCCCAGTTTCATCTTTCCCAGACCACCCTTTACAGTGTGGTGCCCTGACATAGCACCTGGTCACACTCTCCCACCTCCACCCACCCCCACAATTTTGTCCCAAATTGTTGTAGAATATACTTCAATAAAGTGCTTTGTGCAAAGTAATAAGTGCAAGATGTGGCTGACACTTTTCCTTTTTCCTTTTCCTTCTCCTTTCTTCTTTCTCCTTCCCCTAGCTATAAAGAATACTATACCAGTAAGAACTTTGCACTTACCTCCTCCCCAGTATTCTATTATCTCACTACAAGTATTGCAACAAAGGGGGAAAGCATCTGTGCTTAGCAGCCTATACTAGAGAGTAAAGTAAGAAAAAGTGACTGGTTTAAGACATTTTGGAAGCAATACAAAGAATATCGTACAGCAGGTCAGTTCTTATTCTTAAGCCCCTAGTGATTTCCTTCTTTCAACAATTTTTGAGAACTCTGGGCAGAAATGGTATTGGTGGAAAGGTGCATAGAAATCTGAGTTCCACTTATGATAAAGTGTCGTCAAACGAGTGCCACCTTGGAAACTCCAACGTGCAAAATAGCTGACATTGTGCGTTCTCTGCAGATGTGAACAGATCTAACCAAGGCTCGTCACACTGCTGAAAGAGACCATGCACCACATGCGGATAGAGACGCCATTTGTGATCAACCAGGCATGGTCTGTTCTGGTGTTCAGAGAGCCCTCCAGCTGTTGAACCACCAGAGACATTCTCTGATGTTCCAGCGATGTCGTGGGCACAGAGCCTCCTGACAAAAGGTCCACGACCCCACCCCGTCCTGCTTGTTGCAGTACCACATGGCGGTGGTGTTGTCCTTGAACACCTGCACCACTTTCCCTTTGAGAGAGGGAAGGAATGCCTTTAAAGCTAGCCTGATCGCACTGAGTGCCAAAAGATTGATATGGAGCCCGGACTCCGCTGGAGACCAGACGCCTCTGATCTCCGCCACTCCCATATGGCCACACCATTCCAGGAGTGACGCATCTCTCACTACTGTCAGATCTGGTTGGGCAAGGGAGAGGGATCCCCCATCGTGGTTCAAAAGCCACCACTGCAGATCTTGTGCAGTTCCCTCCGAGATCTGGACCATGTTGGAAAGATTCCCCTTATGCTGCGCCACTGGAACTTCAGGTCCCACTGCAGAGTCCACATATGGCATCTGGCATGTGTCAAACGTAGGATGCATGAGGCCCAGCAGCCTCAGAGTCATTCTCTCTGAAATCCAGGATAGAGGTTGAAACATTGGTATCATAGCCTCAATATCCTGGACTCGCCCCTTGGAAGGATAAGCCAGAAACCGCAGTGTGTCCAGAGCAGCTCTGATGAAAGGGATCATCTGAGAAAGAGTCAGGTGTGGCCTTTGAATGTTTATAGTGACCCCCAGTGAATGCAGGAGGTTCACCGTAGTCTGGAGGTGGGAGATGACAACCTGGGTTGAGCCCAGCTTCAACAGCCAGTCGTTGAGGTAGGGGAAAACTGAAAGCCCTAACCTGCGCAGATGAGCTGCGCCCACTGCCATCCCTTTGGTGAGCACAGTAAATTGAAAATGCTTGTGACCTACCATGAACCGCAAATAACATCTGAGGTCCGGCAGGACAGGAATATGGAAATAGGCGTCCTGCAAGTTCAACGCTACCATCCAGTCCACTGGGTCCAGAGCAGATAGGACATGAGCCAGAGTGACCATCTTGAACTTCTCCTTTTTGAGGAAGAGATTGAGGGACCGGACATCTAGGATAGGGCAGAGGCCCTTGTCCTTTTTGGGCACCAGAAAGTAGTGGGAACAACAACCATGACCTACTTCAGGGACAGGGACCCCTCTCCTTGGCTCCCTTGCTCAAAAGAACCGTAACCTCCTTGCGGAGAAGTGCCAAGTGATCCTCTGTCAGCCGATCAAAGGTAGGTGGTATGGATGGAGGAGTAGTCTCAAAGGGGAGGGAATAGTTCCTTTGGACTGTTTGCAAAACCTACCTGTCTGATGTGATGGATTCTCAGCTGGGCAGGTGATGGCGGATCCTGCCTCTAACTGGTCCGAGATGGGAAGCATCAGACTAGGTAGGTTTGGAGGCTGCAGCGGTGGGGGGTGTAGGCCAGGGCTTACTGTACATAAACCCCGGTAGTACTTGCAAAAGGCGAAGTTGATGGCCAGCTGCAAGGTGACTATCGTGCCTATTGGGTCGTGACCCTGATCCTCCTTCACAAGCTTTGGCAATAACTTCCTTGAGTGATCCCCTCAGCATGTAACTGTGCCCTGCGTCACTTGTAATCATGCTTAAACTGAGCAACAGCTAGTTGAAATGTTTGCATACCCCCCAGGACAGTGGCTGTTGTAGTCCTGTCCAGTAGTCCCCAACTCTAAAACAGGAACACAACAGGGAAAAAAAAAAACAGTCAAACAAGTCCTTATGGGAACAATGGTGGGATGTGGTGCAGTGAGAAAGGTTGCGTTCCATCACCTGGGCCCATCACAAAGGCCCGCACCTGATCCACCAGCACCAGAATGAGTCCCTGTGGGACCAGAGAACCAGATTGCACCAACTGAGCATGGGAGCGAGGGGCCCAGTTGTGGATTATAGGTCGCAACAGATCATCAGCTGATCGTGGTGTGATTTTGGGTTTAGGTGTCCTGCAAGCAGTAAAAAACATGGAGGCACAGGTGTCTGAGTCGGGATCCATGTTGGATTTGGAGCGCAGTGCTGTGAAAGAGTTTGTGCTGTGCAGGGACGCTTCCTCCACCGATTGGGCCTGCTCTGCTGCTGCTTGGTCCTGAGTAGGGCAAGCCCGTGCTATCCAGTGCCTCCTGCATCTAGGGCATGGAATCACCCAATCTCCCTTCTCCTGTGCATTCTCAGACTTGCTCACGATGCCGTTCACATGGATTCATGTCCAGACATCCTCAGGTGTGGAGAAGATTTGAGAGGAATCACCATCCACGATTTTGAGTTTTGCAGGAAACATTAGTGCATAACAAAGCTGCAGTTCCCGTAGGCGTCGTTTCACCTTCATGTAGGAGACCCTGAGGTGCTGTACCTTGGTCATGAAGTCAGGATATGGTGCTATTTCTGTGTTCTCCTACCACCAAGGACCCTTTCAGAGGAAATGCTGTAACATAAGATCCCAGTCACAGAACTTAAGGAAGCGAGCAATGAGTGAATGGAACTATGTCCCAGGAGGAGGAGGTGGATAACGTGGGGTGCAGTATGCCTGATCCACCAAAGAGAGCTTGGGGACCTTATTCTCCAGCAGAGTGGCCACCAACCATTGTTCAAGGAAGAGCTCAATGCTGGGGAGTTCAGACCGTTCCGGGAACCCCATGAAATGAATGCTGTTGTGCCACGAGTGCCCTTCGGCATCCTCCACCTGGCGGCATAGAGAGGCCACTTCCTCCTTCGTGGTGTTCAGCTTGACCTATTAATCCCATACTGGATGGTCCAAGGAGGTCAGAGTAGAATCCACGTAATCAACACGTTCCACCAATTTGTGATGATCAGCCCTAAGCAAGTTCAACTCCAAGGATACTCCATCCATTTTAGCCTCCAAAGAGGTTTGTGTGTCGAGAACGGCACAAAGGACCTTTTGGAATTGTGCTGAGTGCTTATTGAGGGTGAGTTTAAGGATTTGGAGGGCTCCCATAGCATACTGCATAGCGGTCGAGGGTAGGCTCCAGGGACCCAGTTTCAGGACGTGGAGTTTGGTGGTTCTAGTTTTGCCCATCATGTTACATAGTGGGTGAGAGGCAATAAGTAGGATCTGCAGGGCAAATGCAGGAGATGATCCCACTGGTGTGCTGGCACCTCACACAGATGGAGTGAGCAAGGAGGAATGGCAACTGTCACGTCCACAAGGGGGGAAGGGGCTCGGGGGGTCAGGCTCCAGCACAAAAGCAGTAGCCCACCCATACAAGTCAACCAAGCAGACCACAAAGAATGGTATCAGGGGCAGTCAAAACAGAGTACCATGGGTAGCAGCAAGCCCATGAGTCACTGCCACAAGCCACCACCCACAGTGAACAGTAAGTGGGCAGTATGCAGGCAGACACCACCTCCAGGATGTGGGCCCCCGACCAGTGATGGCCCAGGGCCCCATGGAAATCCCTTCTTGATAGGCAAGTACCCCACCGGGCACCCGGGGACACAGGTACTCCAGGCCTGCCATTTATAACAGACATGTAGCTAAAATCCTGGTCAAAATCAGTGCGGATTAACACTTGCCCACCTGATTACACCTATGATTAGCAGATAGTTGCAGTGATAGATGTGGAGGAGGCTATTTGTGTTAAAAAAAAATCTTATCTTTTCTTTGCTACAACCTCCTGCTCTAACCACAACCGAGTACTTTCAATCACCATCTCGCCTCATGCTAAACAAACATTTTCCTTTACTATATCATACAGACTGGCCTGTTAAGTTATTTTTTTAGCTGAATTCAGTGAAATGTTAATATCCGTAAGCACTTCTTATGACCAGCCAATTATTTTATGGAATTTTAGCTTACATCTCAACAAGCCAGAGGACAAATATTCTGGTCAAATATTAAATGTTATTCAATCTTGGCCTTTGGAACATCTCATTGGATCAGCTACGTATGTGGATGGTCCGGTTTTATGAGCTGATTATAGGCACTAAAACTGCTCTTAAGTTATCCCCTACTTCCCCTTCGGTTGGTCAGACCACTTTGATATTATGTTTTAAGCTCCCATTAAACACAAGTTTTAAGAGATATTTTATTTGAACGACTTTGAGAGACTGAATAAGGATAACACCATAGTATCCATCTGGTATGCATAGAAAGTATGACCCTTGCTCAAGTTTTCACCAATTATAAATAAGACATGGTGTCACGTGGGGATAAATTAAACACTAAAGGTGTTAATTTTGCCTAAATAAATCGTAATTCCATTTAATGTTGTGAAAATATCACATTTAGCTATTTAAACACATTTATTAGTACTAACCACATCCCTTTCTGTTTATTTACCCATGTGTGTTTTTTAATGTTGTTTCGTTGCAGCTTCAATATATCAATTACATCCTTACGTAAATATAACACAATGATTCTGTAAATGTACAATGCAAGAACAGATCCAAATGCACAGGCGCACTAATATAGAAATCGCTACAGAATTATCCAAAATGACTTTGTCTCTCCAAAATGTGTTCATGTATAGAAGGTGGTTCAAAAACTGAGCCCTTGATCCACCTAGAGGTAGTAATAGGGGGTAGGTAAGACTGAAATGACTGTAGGTCGGCTCAGACCATACTCAAATTAGTTTACACATTAGTCCATCTTACAAAAACTTCTCCATTGTAAGAAGTCAGTCAGCGCATTTCAGCCATTTCAAATTAAGGCCCCTTCAGGCCCAAAGGAAGACGAGAAATCTCAATCTATAAATAAATATATGCACCAAAAACGTTCATACATAAAACGATTCTTTATATATAAAGTCACCCTACAGTTAAAATAAGTGATAATTCAAACAAGAAAAAGTGCCAGGACTACCTGAGTGGAAATTGTATAATGGATTAATTCAATGAACAGCGATGAAACTATAGCAAAAATGCGAACATGGTATGTGATGATAAAGATTTTCTCAGTTCATCAAGATTTATCATGTCACCTGGTCAAAAGACCACATAAAATAAATAACAAAATGGTTTATTACAAGTTAACTCATGTAAAGGTCTTAAAGGGAATACACAGAGAACCCTGCATGATAGTGCTGTGCTTGACCAAAACATGCCTATTTGCAGTCTTCAATCAGTGAGCCACCACTTGCAAAAGTGGGAGGAATATAGTGACCACAACTGTGCCCTTTTATAACAACGAGTGAGATACTAAGGTGGTCGTTACGACTCTGGCGGTCACATTATGACCACGGCAGTCGTGCCCCGGTTGGGCTGCCAGCACCACCAGGGTCGGGGATCGCGGCAGTCCTAATCTGCCAAGGCAGCACTGCAAACAGCGCTGCCCCCTGGATTATGACCTCATTCTTTATCAGCGATTTCATGGTGGTAACCCCGCCATCAAAAGGCTGGCAGGGAACGGGTGCAGGGGGCCCCAGGGGGACCCATGGACTTGGCATGGGCGATGCCAGGGTCGCCCTGGCCCGCAGGCAGTGAATATTAAAAGAGTGATGGTGCACCATGTATCCTACAGCATTGCTGCTGGCTCGATTACTAACAGGCGACAATGCTGTAAGGTGTTTCTCGCTATGCCAGTGGCCGTAAACTCAGGTTTCCACTCGCTGACCTAGCGGGAAACTCTTAAATGAGCCTGGCGGGAGGTAGCTAATATGGTGTAAACCTCCCCATCGGACGTTCGGCAGATGGCTTAAACCGTCCGCCGAACTCGTAATCAGGCCCATAGTATCATAAAGAAGGTTCAACCAAAAATGTCATGCATGCTGAGGCTGTGAAATAATCTAAACAATGGACTGTTCCCACAATAACTGTTTATCATTGAAAGACATGCCTGACCCAAACAACGAAGCAGAATCCATCATGCAAGCAGAGGCTATATCAAAATCCCAGGGGTTGCTCATAGCACCGTCGGTAAAAATCATGCATAACAAAATAACTGCAAGCAGATTGGTCCAGATCAAACCAAAGGTGTCACAGTTTCACAGCTTGTGCCCTCTTACAAGTGGAAGTGCAATACAAGCTGCCAAGAGTTAAGTCATTTTACCGTCTGGACCACCACTTTATCATTACTGGAGCCCAGGGACCCCCAGTGAATCGTTATTGGTATCTGGGGTCCCCCCCACTGAATCATTAATGAAAGGTGGGGAACTAATCTGTTAATATTATTTCATTTTCTAAGCAGTCGCAGACCCCCTGAGGAGGCTTCGTGGACCACCAGGGTCCCCGGACCACAAGTTAGGAACCACTGCTGCAGAGGTGATTTACACTTTACATCTCCTTAATATGCAGCACTCCTCAACACCACCAACACTGTAAACCTGCTCACCTCAATGTCTGCTTATCTAGCAAGAGTTCTAGTAGAGGTTTTAAGCCTAGGATCAGCACACTGGCATCCATGCCAACCGAAAAGTGACAAAGCCTTTGCAATTTATGCAGCGAAGTCTTTACGCATATAGGTTAGCCTAGATTTGTTCATCAAGGTTTGAATGGTACTAGCTAACCCTGTGCTTAAAACGTATATAAAATCATAGGTATACATTTATTAATGTATATCGAATTGTGTTATAATTAAAATTAATGTATATAAATTAAATTATAAAGGCTTAAGAATAATACCTACCTTCCTGGCATTAAAAGGCAGTAGAGAAGTAAGGATGTGCAATGTAAACACACTCCCAATGTAGCGCCATGCAACTTAATGGCTCTTTTGATGTGAAAACCGTGCTGTAATGACCCCAATATAATAGGCTGAGAAGTAACGACTGACAATCAGATTATTCACAGATGGTGTTCTGGCAACCAAAGAATTGATTCCCAGAAAAGGTATTGTGTGGAGTGCCAACAAACCAATGTGTCTATATCTCAATGGGGTATACACTCCTCAAAATGGTATAGTGGTGATTCTGCTGAGGTTACCCTCAGACATAGTATTATGAGGATTGCTTATAAACTCCCGAAGTGGATTACATGCATGGGGTATGTAACCTCCATATCTGCACGAAGGTTGTGTAAATCCCTTCCAAGCATGCGCCCTTTTAGCAGCTAGGCAGTGGTCCAACATTTCCACCTGATTACATCATTTCTTTGATCCTTTTCAAGAGTTCTGCCCTAGGGAAGTCAGTGTAGCGCGGCATTCTGCGTGGCTTCACTGGTGGCGCTCACAGGAATAACAACACGACAGCAGCTTGCTTTACTGTAACTCACAACTGCTGGAGTCAGCAGTGCGTTCTTTATATAAAACATTGGTTGAGGGCCCAGCCCCCCGTGCCCTCACTTCAGCAACATTGTATCGGCGAGCCCGAGTGTTTCTCTACTATCAGTACTCCCTCCCACCTTCGCACGGGGTCGGCCTTGTTGAGAATCTGTACATGCTGCAACACTAGACTTGCAAATGGCATTTCGAACCCAATTTTGTAAGGCCTTCAAAGAACCTTAAGTGCTTGTTTGAGAAGCTGGAAGTTGCTTCACTGTATTTCTTTTCTTGCCGAGTTGTAATTCTAAAACCACATCTTTCTGAATGCATCTAATTAGTAGTTCGTACCTCCGGGTGCTAGCTGCGTGAAGTAATTTATAGCCAATCCCTGCTGCTTTACTATCTATGGCGCACAAGAAAAGCTGCTAAAAATGATAGTTGAGTGAACAAAAGTCATGACCCAAGCAGCTGTCACACATTCTTACCTGTGATTATTATATTCTGCTGAAATAATACATTGAGTGCATTTTTGTTTTTGGTAATATACTTGCGGAACTGGCACGTTTGTTAATAAAAATGTACAATGCATCCTGCTTCTAAAAAATTCTGCCTCCATTAAATATGTATGCAGAAATTGATTTGAGAGAATTAATTATTAATCTTATCTTTGTTTATGCTATTGGTGTTTTAGAGCAGATGGAAGCAGAATTCTCTCGTGTTTGGATGGCTCAACAAAGTTTAAATATTATTCCTCTGTGGAAAAGACTGCTTTAAATTTGGTCAAAGTTTACAGTTTCACTTACAATCCTCACTCAAAATGAACCCATTAAACGTCTGATATATATTTTATTTAATTCCATCTCATGCCACTATGTCAAATGTACCCTCTTGGAGTGCAGGTGGTGGCAGGTCCATCTTCCCATTCATTTGCTTGCTATGTCAGGATGGAAAAGTCCCCTGCATGGTGATGGACATGCAACCCTGCCCTGCGTGCCCTAGCTACACAGATGTCTGGATCCTTGGTAAGGATTTTTGGTCATGGACAAACACAGATCATGTGTGTGAGCCATGGCCTAGGCCATTTCACGGTAATGCAGTATTGTTTGGTCAGGAGGGCCTCACCAAGTGCTACCTTAATAGTGGTTGAGGGCTACTGCCATTGCAAGGAGTTAAGTGTAGGCAGCATACCCATTTTTTGTGTTTCACATGAATGAGACCGGCATTTTTAACCATGTCGCTGGAGTAGTGTCTACCTTCTCACGCCATTAAAGTTCCACTGCTGTGTACTTAACTCACCCTTGGCCTACATGGGGATTGTGTGTAGCGCTGTTGAGCGAGTGATACTTGTGTGTGCTTCTCCATGGTACCTAACATGAAGACTGGTGGGTTCCATTTTGGAAGCCCAGGCCCTCAAAAGGCTAGGGGAGGTGAGGACTGCAACCCCTAGACAGGGGATGTGAATTGCTGACATTCTTCAAAGCTGAAGTGGGAACTCACACTGGAGGCAAGGGAGCAGAGCATTCACTGTGCACATTAAAGGTCTCTGATTCCAGGTAGAGTTACTGGTCAGTGGTGCCTGGGTTCATTGTAAGGCAAGATGGGAGGGTCTGATAAGGGTTAGACCCTGTAGGAACAGGAAATAATAATTATAGAGGTAAAGGCTTAGGCCTTTGAACCTTGGTGAGGCATAGTTCAGTGGAGACAGACAGCCAGATAACATCCCTGGTTACTCCCTAGGCCTGTGTTTGGGGACAATCAAAACTGGGGCCTATGCTGATGTGGCAGATTGGCCCAGGAGAGAGGGTATTTCAAAGAAGTTGACACCCAGAACACTAGAACAAACACTAAATCACATCTTGGTTGGGCGTTTACTATAAAAGTAGGAGCATGTGTCCCGCAAGTTGTTCAACAGTCTGTTTCAAGGGCAGAGAAAATCACGAAAATGTCCATCTGCTGGAACCAGGACTAGGGACCAAGCTCTGTTAGTCTCCCTCCTGGGTAATCACTCAGGAACTCAAGACCATTTGCCCTGAGGCTGGAGTACCAGCTTCTGCTTACCTAGCAAGACCAGTAGACCCTGTGAGGATGAGGAATGCGCTAGGAGTGAGTGAGACCTGGTGGGTTGTGGGGGGCAGGGGAACAGGGGGACAGGGAGAGAATTATTCCTAGTGGATCCCATGAGCCAAGTGTGAGCTTCCCAGTCCGATCAGGATCACTGCAAGAATATGGGCTGGCAGCCTGCCTGTTCTTGTACAAGGAAGATCGACAATTACCTCCTCCCACCCCCCTCCTCATTTGAAAGGAAGGGGCCACTGTGAAGAAAGGGCAATCACCCTGGATTGTTGTATTGAGGGTACTGTGAAGAGCACTTACTTATTGCTGAAGGAGCTGCGAGAGGACATCCAACACTGATTCAGGCCTTCCAAAGACTGAGGAGTTTCGATCCATCATCAGGAAAAATGCAAATGGCAGCAGGCCATCAGCATAGGGAGACCAGAGCCCATTAAGGTATGCGCCATCCTCCTGCACTTGCTGGCTGCTACTGGGTTGATTGTTCTAGGCCATCAGGCCTGTCAGAGACTTACACAAACATAGCATGTAGCTCTGCTAAAGCTCAATCTTAAGTCCAAACATAGACTTTGCTGCATGGGGACTAGTGTGGGCCACATCTAAAATGTGTTTCCATTACCAATTGGGGAATAACTGGCCCTATTAGAAGGGAAAGAGGGACTCGAGGATACTGCCTAGGAAAACGCTAGCGTTCGGACTTAAGACACTGCGGATATTATTTAGTGTGTTGTTTCTATGCTTTGTGGGCTTAATTTAAAATATGTTTTAAAATAAAAGCAAGTATTTCACTGGACAGTCAGCTTATTGTAATTACTATTTGTACTTTGAGTCTTGCGTCTGTTTGCCTCACACCATCCTTTCCCTGCTCGACCCATACTAACGCTGGGAGTGAAGTGCTGAAAGGAGTAGTACTTCGCCCAGTTACTCAGATCTGGTAGTAGGTCGAGCCCAGAGACAGGAAGTGTAAAAGGCCACAATCCCTGCAATTTGGGCCAGAAGCACTTGCTTGCCCTTTGAAAGGGATTCTGACAATTGTGCCTAACCATTAAAGAAGTCCAGGGTGTGAGTACTGCAAAGGGCATTTCTAATTTCCCCCAGTTCAGACCAGGTAGTACCCCAGATTCCAAGAGAGACTGTACACATGTACATGAAGTACAGACTATCTTATAATGGTTTGTGAGCTTTTAGGTCACTTGTAAGGGGCAGTCCTTGAATGAAGTGTCAAAGGTAGCTGCCTTGATGAACTGCTTGACTTTAGAAGGGACATTCTTCATTGGATGGATGACAGTTGCAGGCCAGATGGTCTAGGAGCAGATGCAGGAAGCTCTGATTAAAGGATTTGAGGTAAGGCCTGCTCAGTACCTTTAGAGTGTCAAAGATACAAGAGATGATGGGGTTCCGTTTGAAAGATGGATTCATGGTGTACTGCATGACTGGGACTAGTTGGTGAGAGGGAAGGTGAAGGATTTTAATTCTCTTAACCACCTGATGTAACAGCACAACTCACAGAAGAGTGTTCTTACCTACAAAGGCAATCCCTGTCATATCAGACAGAGAGGGATCTACAGAAACTTAGGGGCATATTTAAGAGCCCCTAGCGCCTCCTTGCATCACACTAGCGTCATTTTATTTACACTAATGGAGCCCAACAAGGCCAAAATCCTGCGCCATATTTACAAAGAGGCACAATGCTTTTGTTGCGCCTCTTTTTAACCCTTTGTGTTACATTATGCCTGCGCCATGCATAATATATGCAAAGAGTGTGTTCTCCCATTAAGGGGGGCGAAAAAAGGGCGCAAGGAAATCTATAAGATTTCCTTGAGTCATTTTTTTGGCATTTTTTTTACCTTTAAAGAGCAGGCGGTAAAAGGGGGCACACCATTGTTTACTCCTGCAGGGTACACAGGGGCCCATTGTAGTGCCAACATTTTGGTGCTGCTCCTGCAGAGTACATCAATAGCATCATAAAAGATTACGCTATTGCCCCCTGCTCTGCGCCATGGTGTGCTGTAATTTAAATACGGCGCACACTTGGTGGCAGTAGGGGAATGGTAAAGGGCACAAGAAAAGTGGTGCTGCACTGTGTGCAGCGCCACTTGTCTTAAATATGCCCCTTAGTGTTAACTGACAAGTGGTTAACTAGCTAGCTTCTTAAGGGACCAGAGCAGCATGCTTCTGAGCCACAAGGGGAGCGGAACTCTCCAAGGACTAGTTTCAAACTAAAGGATAAGGGCCAGGATAATTTCCAGGGTGACCTAAGGAAGGCCCAGTTGAAATAGGAATGGTAATGGTGTGTCCGGTAAGGAGCACTATGAGAAGGGAGGGCAGTAATATGTTTCCAACTTCGAGGTGTTTACTTCTTAAACATGCCACCAGGTGGGACACATTTAAAGAGACTGTCAGGCTACCAGCTGCACCAGTGATAGCTAGCATTGTACACATGGGTGAAGGGACCCTAGAGGACTGTTGCCCTCAACCTTGTGACTATAGACAACTGGGAGAGGGATCCAGGTGCTCTGAAGCACGTTCATCATAACACAATGGGGTTTACGCAGGACTTCAGCATCAATGGGAGGCAGATGCCTGCCCAGAGGGATATTGGGGCTATCAGGTCTATAGCTGAAAAGCAGTATCTCAAGCTCCAGGAGATTCTCCCTGGTACCAAGGATACTGGTTTGGTAGGAAGTGATGAAGACATGGAGTATACACTTGCCCAAGTTGAGGTAGAAATCATTGCCAAGGCTGCCATGGTAGACTTAGGGGTGAGAGAGAAACAAGGTGCTTTCTCAATTCAGGAAGGTCCTCAAGACCTGGCTCTTCGACTGAATCCTGAAGACATACCCCACAGCACCTTGAGAGCCTATGGGTGAGTAGCGGGCTCTAAAAAGATTGATTGATTGTCTCTAGGGCAATGATTTAGCTCCTCCTGACTTAGTGTCAGGACCAGAAGACTTTATGGCTTTGACAGTGTCATCTGTGTTGACCAGAAAATATTCTGCGTGGCAGAGACTGAGACCATATCCGTTTTGCAGGAACCAGAATAAGGTAGTTTGCAGGGACGAGCAGACCATGGGAAGACACAGAATGTGGAGAAGAGAGAGAGAGAGAGAGAGAGAGGAAAAAAAAAAAAAATGCGGTGCCAGAAGTGGACCATGTGCTAAAATCTGAGTCACTTCCAGAGCTGCAGGGTTTGCTAGCTAATAGGTGGCCCAGCTGGAAAGAGTTCTGCAAGGAGCACTATGTGTGCCCTTCTTTTGTGGAACCTTCCAAGAAAGAGGTCAACAAGCAAGTGATAAGGAAACAATATGCTAATGAAGAGGACAGCCTACTTTATAGTGTGCCAGTGAATCCTGAGCCCAGATCTAGTACGAGGCTAGTAGTTCCATTATTGTACTAAATCTTCCTGTTGTAACTGCCAAAGTGCCAGTGGCAGGACACATGGGCATTAGAAAAACACAGGATAGGTTGGACTCTATGTTCTACTGGGCAGGGATGTGCAGAGCGACAGAGGTTATGTCTCACTGGTCCCGTTTTCCAAGTAAGTGGTAAGTCAGGAGAGAGGAGTAAGGCACCATTAGTGCCCTTCTCAATTTTAGATGCTCAATTTGAGTGGGTGGGAATAGACATTGTAGGTACATTCAACACCTTCCCCTCATTGTCAGGTAACAAGTATATCTTGATAGTGGTGGACCATGCCACTAGATAACCCAAAGCTGTACCATTGAGGAGCATGACTGCAAGAGTGGTAGCGAAAGCTCTCCTGGGGATCTTTTCTAGGGTCAGATTTCCAAGAACGGTGATCCCTGACCGGGAACCAACTTTATCTCCTCATACATGAGAGAGATGTAGGAGCAAACTGCCATGTCCTACCACTTCTCCATCCTATACCATCAACAAACTAATGGCTTGGTGGAGCGGTTCAACAAGACACTCAAAAGTATGATGGGAAGTCTTCCAGAAAACTTAAGGAGGAAGTACCATGTTTCTTGTTCACCTACAGAGAAAATCTGCAGAAGGGAGTTGGGGTCAATCCATTTCAACCTATGTGTAGACACTTGGCACAAGGTCTAGTCTCTCTAGTCCGAGAAAGGTGGGAAGGAACTTCAGAGTCTCGATAGAAAGATGTGGTGGACTATACATTTGGCCTCCAGAAGCTGATGGGGCTATACATTAGTCAGGTAAAGGGAACCCTTCTGGCAGGCCAATCGCTTATGAAGGACTACTATGACCAGAAAACTATACTAACTGGGTATCAAGAAACTCAAGAAATATTGGTGTTGAAACTTATATGTCCCAGTACTTTGGAGGACAAATGATGTGCCCATACAAGGTAGCTCAGAAGATTTCAGAGGTTAACTACTTGGTGGGCACGGGTGCCACAAGGCAAACAAGGAAGTTGTTCCATGTGAACTGGCTGAAGCCTTACCTACAGGGGTTACACAGTGAATGTCATGGCAGAGGAGGTAGAGAAAGACAGTGCGCCTCTTCCTGCCCTGTTGCATGGTGACATGAGGGATGACACTGTGGAAGGGGTCAGTTAACACCTGAGCAGCAGTGAGAGTGCAAAACGGTCCTCTTGCTCTCTCTACATTGGACATCCATCTGTGTCCATGACATAGGCTTCAATAACAGTCTCCCAGGGAATGGAAGAATGTCTGATCAGGGATCTATTGGGGCAGATGTTGCCAAAATGTTGGACCTGGGGGTCATTGAGAGACCACGTAGTACTTGGTCTAGTCTGTGGCACTCGTACCAAAACAAGGGTCTTCAGACTTGTGGTTCTGTGTGAACTACATAGCACTCAGTGAGGTAACTAAGCCCGATGCCCATCCAATCCCGAGAGAAACGATCTGGTGGACTGGCTATGTGCAGCAAAGACCTTAAGCATCTTTGAATTGACCAGTGGGTACTGGGAGATCCCCCTAGCATCAAGATTGCAATTTCTATGCCAGAGGGAGCTATATCAGTTGAAGAATGCTCCTGCCACCCTTGAGCTTCTGGTGCATCATGTTCTTGTAGGGCTGGAGGAGCTCTGTGTACCCTACTGGGGTGACAGAGTATTTAGGAAGTTATAGCAGAACCAACTGAGGCAACTAGGACAGATGTTGGCTAGGATATAGGAGGCAAAAATGACCATCAGGGAACCATGTGTCAGGGGTGGAGGGGGCAGTTCTCTATAGACTGCATGGGACATCAGGTGGGTAACAGGTGGATGCACTCATTGGCTACCATCTGTGATGTGTTGGGAGGTGCCCACCACACTGACTGAGGTGAGGGCCTTGATAAGACTCACTGGCTATTGTAGGAACTTTGTGGATAGCTATGAGAGTATAGTTGCTCCATTGACTGCATTGATTGCTTGACATCAAAGAAGCAACCCTGATAAGTGATTTGGACTGAGAAGTGGCAAAGGGCATTTGAGGAGCTGAAGAAGGCACTATGCATTGCACCTATGCTCATAGCACCTTACTATGGGTAGGCTTTTTTTGTAGAGACGGATGCTTTTGACAAGGTTGTTGAAGATGTGTCACCTCAACTGGATGACAATAGCACTAGGTTTGTATTGCAAATGGATCAAAAGATATTGAAGCAGTTGATGGCCACGAAGGGAGAGAAACCCAGGTTGTTGAGTCAGTCTATTTTACTGCAAGGGTTAGATTTTCAAGTGGAGCACAGAGCTGAATTGAGCCACTGGAATACAGATAGTTCAGGGTAGTATCATCTGGGAGGGACACCTGTTGGGACAGAAAAGTCCCCTGCATGTTGAAAGACATGCACGTGTTCCCCGAGTCCCCCAGCTGCATAGATAACTGAATCCCTGTGTTAGACCGGACTGCCTCACGGTGGTCACCCCTAACTTTTTGCCTGCTTCCTTCCACTTTTTGGACACTTTTTTTGCTGGTTTTAGGACTGTGCACTTTACCACTGCTAACCAGTTCTAAAGTGCATATGCTCTCTCCCTTAAAATATGGTGACATTGGTTCATACCCAATTGGCTTATTTAATCTACTTGTAAGTCCCCAGTAAAGTGCACTACATGTGTCCAGGGCCTGTAGATTAAATGCTACTAGTGGGCCTGCAGCACTGATTGTGCCACCCACATAAGTAGCCCCTTAACCATGCCTTAGGCCTGCCATTGCAAGGCCTGTATGTGCATTGCACTTTCACTTCGACTTGGCATTTAAAAGTACTTGCCAAGCCTTAAACTCCCCTTTTTCTACATATAAGTTACCCCTAAGGTAGGCCCTAAGTAACCCATAGGGCAGGGTGCTATGTAAGTAAGAGGCAGGACATTTACCTGTGTAATTTATATGTCCTGGTAGTGTAGAAATCCGAAATTCGTTTTACACTGCTGTGAGGCCTGCTCCTTTCATAGGCTAACATTAGGGCTACCCTCATATACTGTTTGAGTGGTAGATTCTGATCTGAAAGGAGTAACAAGGTCATATTTAGTATGGCAAGAATGGTGATACAATATCCTGCTGACTGGTGAAGTTGGATTTAATATTACTATTTTAGAAAAGCCACTTTTAGAAAGTGAGCATTTATCTACATTTAAATCCTTCTGTGCCTTACAGTCCACGTTTGGCTAGGTTAGTTGACAGCTCCCTTGTGCATTTCACTCAGAGAACCCCAAACACAGGATGCTCAGTCACACCTGCACACGTCTGCATACTGAATGGGTCTTCCTGGGCTGGGAGGGTGGAGGGCCTGACACATTTGAAAGGACAGTGGCCTGCCCTCACACAATGCCAAACCACCTACTGGGACCCTGGCAGACAGGATGTAACTGAAAGGGGACCTGGTGCATTTCTAAACCACTCTTTGAAGTCTCCCAAACTTCAAAGGTATATTTGGGTATTTAAACAGGGCCTCTGACCCTACCAACTCAGACACTTCTGGACAAGATACCACTGGTGAAGAAACTCTGAACCAGACCCTGCAACCTGCTAAGAGATCTGCCTGGCTGCCCAAAGAACTCACCTGACTGCTTTTCTGCAAAGGACTGCTGCCCTGCTATTGCCCTGCTGCCTTGCTGCCCTCTGCTGAGAACTGCTCTCCAAGGACTTGGATAGAGCTTGCCTCCTGTTCCTTGAAGTCCCAGGTCCTGCAAATAACTCATTGCGCGGTGAAAGTTCGACGCACAGCTTGCCAGAAACAACGCACAGCCTGCATCGTGGTGAGAAAATCACCGCTCGCCGAACTGGAATGACGCGGCCTGGCTCCCCGAGAGGAGATCGACGAGGCACCAAAGTTCCGACTGGAACTTCAACGCACAGCCCACTGGATCAACACATAGCCGAGCCGGAACGATGCAGCCTGACTTCATGTGAGAAGAATTGACGCAGCACCTGCCGTGCGACAGAAATTTCCCTGCCATCACCCACCAGATCGATGCAGCTCCTGTGACTTCGTCCTGCACGCCCAGGATTTCTCCGCATTGTCCCCAGATCGCCCGCAACCTGAAGGGGATCCAAGACAGCGCACCGGGAATCGACACAGAGCCTTCCCTGCGTGGAAAATTATGAAAAGCATCGTCTGTGTGCGCCCGGAGAAACCGACGCACACCTCCCTGTTTTCCACGCATCTCCTCCTCTGCGGCCCCTTCCAGACAATTTGAACGCAAGCCAGGTACTATGTGCTTGCAAGAGACATTTGTTGCTTTTTAAATACTAAAGACTCTTCTTATCATTCTCTAAAGTGATATTTTAACTTGTACTTATCAAAACTTGATCATTTTGACTTGCATTATTCAGATAAATATTCTATATTTTTCTAAACACTGTGTGGTGTATTTTTGTGGTGTTATACTGTGTTATTGCATGATTTATTGCACAAATACTTTACAAATTGCCTTCTAAGTTAAGCCTGGCTGCTCAGTGCCAAGCTGCCAGAGGATGGGCACAGGATAGTTTGGATTGTGTGTGACTTACCCTGACTAGAGTGAGGGTCCTTGCTGGGACAGGGGTAACCTTGCTGCCAACCAAAGACCCCATTTCTAACACACTGGCACTGATTTTTGCTTGTGGGTAAATATGGACCATGAGTGTGTGTCAAGACCTAGGCCATTTCATGGTAATGCAGTCTTGTTAGATCAATAGAGGTGTATCAAAAAGCTACCCTCGTAGTGCAAGAGGGTCATTACTCATGCTGGGAGTTGAGCGACACAAGTGCAGTGGCAGCATACCCGTTTAGTTTTATGCAAGACTCAGACGTGTTAACAGGCCTTTTTACCTATGTCACTGGAGTGATTCTACCAGCCCACTCATGTAAAGTTCCACACCTTTGTACGTTGCGCATCTCTCATTTTTCATGTTATTATGTGTAGCGCCAGGCCACACGCAATACTTGTATATGTGCTAATGCAAGGTACATAATTTGGAGGCCTGTGAGTTACATTTTGTTTGGAAGTCCAGGGCCTGGAAAGGCTAGTGGTAGTAAGGACTGCAACCCAAAGACCGGTGATGTGGATTTCTGATGTGGATGGCTTAGGTAGGAACACGCACATTGAAGGAAGGCAAGTAGAGCATCCTCTCCCTGGAATCAAAGAGACTTCTGATGTAGACAGAGTTACTGGTCAGTGGTACCTGGGCTGATTGGAATGCGAGATGGTGGATCTGATAAGGTTGGCTTTGTAGGACCAGGGAATCATGACAGAGGGCTAGGGTTAGGTCTTTAAACCTTTGTGAGGCATATTTCAGCTGGGTAAGATCCCTAATTACTCCCTTGTCTCCTGTTGTGGGTCAACCAAAATGGAGCCGCTTCTTCCGTGTCAGACTGTCAATTTGATGAAGGACAGGAGAAAGGGCACTTCAAAGAATTCAACACCCACACCAGGAATATTAAAGGACCAGAAACAAAATCACATCTGTGTAGGAAAGTACCATCTTACCTGGCATGTTACCCCCATATTTCACTGTATATATGTTGTTTTAGTCTATGTGTGACTGGGACCCTGCCAGACAGGGCCCCAGTGCTCATATGTATGTGCCCTGTATGTGTTCCCTGTGTGATGCCTAACTGTCTCACTGAGGTTCTGCTAACCAGAACCTCAGTGGTTATGCTCTCTCTGCTTTCCAAATTTGTCACTAAAAGGCTACTGACTAAATTTACCAATTCACATTGGCATACTGGTACACCCATATAATTCCCTTGTATATGGTACTGAGCTACCCAGGGTATTAGGGTTCCAGGATATCCCTATGGGCTGCAGCATTTCTTTTGCCACCCATAGGGAACTCTGACAATTCTTACACAGGCCGTCCACGTTATTTCACAGCCATTTACCACTGCACATAAGTACTTATAAGTCACCTATATGTCTAACCTTCACTTAGTGAAGGTTGGGTGCCAAGTTACTTAGTGTGTGGGCACCCTGGCACTAGCCAAGGTGCCCCCACATCATTCAGGGCAAATTCCCTTGACTTTGTGAGTGCTGGGGCACCATTACACGCGTACACTATACATAGGTCACTACCTATGTATAGCGTCACAATGGTAATTCCGAACATGGCCATGTAACATGTCTAAAATCATGGAATTGTCCCCCCAATACCATTCTGGTATTGGGGGGACAATTCCATGATCCACCAGGTCTCTAGCACAGAACCCGGGTACTGCCAAACTGCCTTTCCGGGGTTTCCACTGCAGCTGCTGCTGCTGCCAACCCCTCAGACAGGTTTCTGCCCTTCTGGGGTCCAGGCAGCCCTGTGCACTCTTCTAGGATTTCCTTTGTGCACAGCCAAGCCTGGGTCCCCAGCACTCCGTTCTGCAGTGCACAACCTTCTGAGTTGTCCTCCGATGTAGTGGGACCCCCTTTTGTTACTTCGCGTGGACTCCGGTTCACTCTTCTTCCAAGTGCCTGCTGGGGTACTTCTGCGGGTGCTGCCTGCTTCTGTGAGGGCTCTCTGAGTTGCTGAGCGCCCCCTCTGTCTCCTCCTCCAAAAGGCGACATCCTGGTCCTTCCTGGTCCTCAGCAGCACCCAAAAACCTCTACCACGACCGTTGCAGCTAGCAAGGCTTGTTTGCGGTCTTTCTGCGTGGGAACACCTCTGCAAGCTTCATTGCGACCTGGGACATCAGTCTTCCAAAGGAGAAGTCCCTAGTAATCTTATTTCTTGCAGAACTCCAAGCTTCTTCCAAGCGGTGGCAGCTTCCTTGCATCTTCATCTGGGGTTTCCTGGGCTCCTGCCCCCCCTGGACACTGTCGCGACTATTGGACTTTGTCCCCTTGTCTTACACTTACTCAGGTCCAGAAATCCGTTGTCAGTGCACTGCTGGTGTTTGTTCTTCCTGCAGAATCCCCCATCACAACTTCTGTGCTCTCTGGGGGTAGTAGGTGTACTTTACTCCTACTTTTCAGGGTCTTGGGGTGGGGTGTTTTTCTAACACCTCTTCTACACTAATAAGGGATAACTGGACTTGGCACAAGGTGTAAGCACCTCTGGTACCCACTACAAGGCAGACAAGCCTCCTACAATCTGTGTCTCAGTTTGGACTATAAAGGTGTGAATCTGAGTCCCAAAAGTTGTTCAACAGCCGGTTTTAATGGGATACAAGATCACTAAGACTTCTACCAGCTAGAACTAGGACTAGGGACCAAGGTCTCCTAATATCCCTGCTAGGTGAGAAGCCAATACGCAGGAGGTCAAGACCACTTACACTAAAGCCTGGAGCACCAGTCTTCTACCTGCCTGCCAACACCAGTGGACCCTGTGAGTTGCTGGAGAACACCTGGAGGGAGACGGTTCCAGTGGGGATCCTTCCAAGTAATCCTGTAAAGTGGAGACATCCAGTCCAGTCAGGGCCACTACGAGAAGGTGGGCTCCCCAACTGTTTTTGCAAATTTCGCAACCCAGCAGTTGCTCTTGTAAGAGTTCGTTCAGTGACCCCCAGGTGAAAACTAGGTCGGAGACCCCTTGTGCCAGGTGGAGTAACCACAAACCTAGGGACTTCGCCCTTGAACAAGCGAAGTCGGCAACCCCCGTGTGTCTGGTGTAGGGGCTATATTGAAGGCAGGGTCATCACCTTGGATCGTCATGCCTAAGCTGCTTTGAAGAACACTTTCGATTGCTGAAGGAGCAGCAGATAGGATGACTGACACTGCTGCGGGAGGTCCAAAGACTGAAACATCTAACGCTTTATTGGGAAATGAACGCAAGAGGTTATGGGCCCTCAGCATCGGGAGACCAGACCCAGCAAAGGCACACCCGGTCTTCCTGCAATTGACAGATGCCGTCAAGAGGGACAAGACTGTTCTGGGCCTTCAGAGCTGCCATATACTTGTACGAACTTAGCATGCAGTGCTGATAACAATGATTCTCAAGGCCAAACTTAGACTTTGTTGCATGGAGACTTGCAGGTGGGGGAGAACATCTGAACTTGGCCTTCATTACAAATGAGGCATAATGTGCCCCACTAGAAGGGAAAGAGGGACTCTGGGATACAGCCTAGGACAAAGCATCCATGCCAACCTTAAGAGTCTTTGGATAACATTTAGGGGCATATTTATACTCTGTTTGCGCCGGATTTGCGTAGTTTTTTTTTACGCAAATCCGACACAAAGCTAACTCCATATTTATACTTTGGCGTTAGACCCGTCTAGCGCCGAAGATCTTGAAGTTTGCGTAATTTTTTAGCGTGGACACCTACCTTGTGTTAATGATATGCAAGGTAGGCGTTCTCTTCTAAAAAAATTACTCTAAGGCATGTGCGCCTTATTTAAACTCCCGTGCAAAAATGACGCACAGGAGGGGGCGGGCCTGAAAAAATGACGTCCAGCCGCTTTTGCGTAATTTTTTAACGCCTGGTCAGGGCAGGCGTTAAGGGACCTGTGGGCTCGGAAGGAGCCCAGAGGTGCCCTCCCATGCCCCCAGGGACCCCCCTGCCACCCTTGCCCACCCCAGGAGGACGCTCAAGGATGGAGGGACCCATCCCAGGGAACTTAAGGTAAGTTCAGGTAAGTATTTTTTTTGTTTTTTTTTGTGGCATAGGGGGGCCTGATTTGTGCCCCCCTACATGCCACTATGCCCAATGACCATGCCCAGGGGACATAAGTCCCCTGGGCATGGCCATTGGGCAAGGGGGCATGACTCCTGTCTGTGCTAAGACAGGAGTCATTTTAATGGGGGTTGGGAGTAAAAAAAAAATCGCGCAAATCGGGTTGAGGCCAATATTTTGCCTCAGACCTGACTTGCCCCATTTTTTGACGCCCAAGCTCCATTTTCCCCTACGCCGGCGCTGCCTGGTGTGGGTCATTTTTTTTGACGCACACCAGTCAGCTGCGCCGGCTAACGTCATTCAATAAATAAGGCGCCCGCATGGTGCTTTGGAATGGCGTTAGCCGGCGTTAAAATTTTTGACGCACAACTGCGTTGGCGCAGTTGTGCGTCAAAAAGTATAAATATGGCCCTTAGTGTGTTGCTTTGTGTGCTTATATTGTACAACTTTTTTCATAAAAGCAAGTATTTGACTGGACAATCAGCTTATTGTGATTACTGTTTGTACTTTGAGTCTTGCGTCTGTGTGTGCCTCGTACCTACCACCCCTCAAAGACCTTTGGTCTGCTTGAAGTGTACTACCACTAAGAGTGAAGTGCGAAAGTTGTAGTACTTGGCCCAGTTACTCATAACCCATAGAAGGTCAAGCCCCAAGACAGCAGGATGAAAAGGCCACAACGCCTACGGTTGGGCTCAGTAACCACTGCTTGCCCTCTGGTCCCTGGAAGTCTATCTTAGGATGTCTACTTTCCATCCTCCTTTCTGGTGGTTAGATCCATCAACTGAATGAGTGTCATCTATCTTCGCCGTGCATCCGTTCTCAGCTACTTTGCTCTCTCACAAGGTTAAACGTCTTTATTGAATTATCAATAACCCTTTTACAAAACACAAACGTTAAGCACTCAACACCCAATTCCTAGCCTACAGACAACACTTGCCAGAGGGTCTTTGTTCTACCTCACCTGTTCATTTTACAAGTTTGGCTCTTTTTCATTTGTCTCCGTGTTGATGTAAGTGCATGTGTGAGGGTCATGAGGTCGTTGGAGCGAACAAGTGCTTGGTGAGGCAGGGAGTGCATGAATGTGTTAATGTGAACGCTAGAAGGTCTTAGGCAAGCCTGTGTGAGTGGCTGGTTGGAGAGACTGAGAGAGTGCATGGTATGTGTTGCTGTGAGGGACAGCATAAGTAAGGATCATGCTGCATGTTCTCAGATTCAGTGAATGCAAAATGACATTGGTGTCAGTAACTGCATTATTGAGGGTCAAGGGTAAGTTTGTATTTGGTGAGACAGTGAGGGATCATATGTGTTGGTATCAGTGAGTGCATGTGGCTGTGAGAACAGAACCTGTATATTCACTTTCTTTATACATAACTTAGAAAACATGATTTTTTTGTGTGCTAGTTAATATAATTCCAATAGAAATACAATATTGTTATAGCCTATGCATCTTTGTTAATTTTACAAATTAAGTACCTTTATGTCAAGCATTGGAAAAGCTTATAAGTCTGGCCCATAACTGATAATCCATGCCAGACTTACTACATTTGCTACTACTTAAGTTTTCTATGAAGCTGGCGCTGAATTTACCAAATCAGACGTTGGCATCAAACAACTATTTTGAATTGCATTCTCGCCAAAGGTGTTACTCTGTGGAAGTGATTTTTCAAGAGCAGACATTTAATTTTAGAATGCTTTTTAATCTAAATTTTATTTGCGGGGGTCAGACTACAAGATCCTAAGCAAGGTCGTAGCAGGCAGGCTATACATATTTCGCAACTAGTACACCTGGACCCAAATGGTTTTGCACCTGGGTGATCCATTACCTTAAACATCTGCTGCCTGCATAGAGTGATGGAGTTTTCCACAGTCTGGTGGCCATATGCAGCATGCCTGTTACTAGACTTGAAGAAAGCTTTTGGCATGGTAGACTGCGGGGGGGTATCTGTTTTTGACATTAACAGCCTTCGGCAAACAGGGTTTGCTACAAGGTATAATTGGACTATTCTACACGGAGTCCACGGCACGGGTAAAAATTGTCCAATGTATTTCCCCCTCCTTCGCAGTAAGCAGAGGGATGCGGCAAGGGAGTACATTGTCCCCATTGCATTTCGCCTTGGCATTGGAGCCTCTGGTGCATGGGTTTTGGCGTCAAGAACAACCCTGGGGTATTCCACTTCATAATGAAATGCATATCGTCTCAATGTACGCAGATGACATCCTAATATATATATATATATATATATATATATATATATATATATATATATATATATATATATATATATATTTATATATGTTATGGTTTTATATATTTATGTATAGATAGATAGATAGATAGATATATATGATATTTGGGAGGGTATAACCAGCATCCATGCCACATTGCAGGAGTTCTGTGCTGCTTCTGGGATGGGGTAAACTGGGTGCAGTCTTGTCCATTTCCCTTACATTCAGACTGTCCCGAACAGTATTTTCTAGCGGACTCTCAACCTTTGCGCTGGTAGCCTCACACCTTTCGCTATCTAGGGATAAGCATTATTCACACAACAAAAGACCTCATAGACTCTAATCTTACCCAGACCATAGCATCTTAGTGCCCCTAGAGGGCATTCTGGATCCCCTTACCACTTACAGTGCAGGGCAGAGTTTCTTTATATAAGATGGCAATGCTTCCCCGTCTGATTTACTTTTTTTCATAATCTCTCTGCCCATATTCCTAAATCCATATTGAATACATTACACTCCGCACTTGGGAACTTCACTTGGAATGAGGGGAGGCGGTGTGATGGGCTTCGTAAACTGCAACTACCGGTAGAAGGGGAGGCAAACATTATTATTTGGCAGTGCAGTTGCAGTGGCCTGCACGATGGCTGGTGGGCCGGCTCACTGTAGAACTCTGCATTCCTGAGCCTGGTTGTGCACATAGGCTGATCCAGTAGACCTTCCTACCCCAGGCCAAACTCCCCCTCAACACTAATGGAGTGTTAAGGATAATGTAGAATAGCCTTCATCGTAGTCCGCAATTTATGCCATGGATACCCCATTAATCACCTGAGATTCATCTGAGTTCCATTGCTCCCTTTGGCGATATGCTGGGAGTAGAGATTTGGGAAGTGGCTGTTGTCCACACACTTGGTACATTGTTCCAAGATGCAGAATACATGCCCTATAATGTCTTAAAAGAAAGTTATGGGCTCCTGGTACATCATTTTCTGGCTTATGGCAGTTTCCTGGCTGCATTGGAAAAGTTGTGGGGGTATCATCGACACAGAACCTCAGCACCATCCTTTGATATAAACACTATACATAATGGGCAGGGGTCACAAGCTCATCACCTGGCTTGTTTGCGCCCTAGCACATACCACACATGATCTACTTGCAGCGTCCCGCAGATTCTGGGAGGGGGATGTGGAAAAAGAATGAGAGAGTGCTCCATTATCCCAGGAAAGTATCATGGAACACTAAGTTCCAATATATTCAGCAGAATACTCTCCAGAGGGCTTACCTTACCCCAGCAACACTTTATCGTATGTTTTGATCCCCCTCTGAATGCCCCCAATGTTTACAGTTAGGGGCTGATATGGGGCACATGTTTTGAAGCTGCCCGGCTGATGTGGCACTGTGGGAAGCGGTTTCTGGAGCACTAACTGAAATGACTGGGCCTACTGGTGTGTGTACCTTAGAGTGCTCCGTGCTAGGATTATTCAAACGTCCGACAGCATCTAGGGCTACAAACAGATTAATTGATTTGGCAATATTGATCACATGTAGACTCATAGCCATGTATTGGAAAGCCCCAATATTTACCCAGTCAAGCTCACTGGTGCAGGGTGATGCTGTAAGTAGGGACAAGCGGAGGTAGTGGCTCTCAGATGAGAGGATGCTCGTGGGCTACAGACGACGAAGTTACCTTAGCGAACTTATGAACGTATATCAAGGGTTAGTCAGACTAATGCTACTACTCACCTTAACAATAACTGCATTTCCTTTTAGCATCTGGGATGCCATGGCCCATTTACTCTCCAGCATAATGCAGTTGATGAGCCTTAGCTTGTGTGACACTATTGTCTCTCTATGTTGTAGGTTACCTTGACTGGCTCCTCAATTATGTCTTTTTAACCCAAGTCTAAGTGGTACTGGGAAATAGTCTGATAATATTTGTAAATATTGTGGATACCATGATGAAACACTGACGAAATTGTTGAAGATTTGTACTGGAAAGGACTCTAGCTACTGTTTATATATGTCCTGCACAAAAGTAGTACTGCTGCATGTTCTCACACGTTTGGTTGGTTAAGCAAGTTCACGATAAGAACCAAGACTTTCTCTGACTTTATACTTGTAATTACAACCCTATTTACATGATGCGCATTCTCATACCATCAATGTACTGTCATTGTGTTGCATCGAATGATGTTACTGTGTAAATGCAATATAAATGGTGAAAAAACTAATCTACGTTGTATTTTGTGGATCCAAACTGGGTGAATGTCACGGTCCATTAAACACCAAACTGTAGTGAACTTTTCAGATTGATACAAATTTGCACTGATGGAGAGACCTTATTTCTCCTTTCCCACTTAATTCATTTAGAATGCTTTCAGACTCATTCCTCAAAGCTCTGTACAGAACTAAGGGTAGATCTGTTAACTTTATGATGGGTCACTATGAACCTATAAATAAGGAAACACATGATATTAGTTACAATCAGGAAATGCTTTTTATGAAAAGATAAACAGAGATATGCATACCTCAAAGCATGGACATCAATTCACCAAAATGCCTGGGGTAGTGAAAGTGACGTTTTCTAGGCACTGAGCCCCAGATTTATACCTTTTGCTGCAAAACTACACAAGTGCAGTTTTGAGGCAAAAAGTATAGCACCGGCTTGCGCCATTCCACTGTGCCAGCCGGACCCCATATTGAAGGAATGACACACGCTGGTGCTAAACTTGGGCTAGCGTCTTAAAAAAAAGATGTTAGCTGGGTGGGGGAGGTGGTAGGGAAAGAGGGGGTTGTGCATCAAAAAATGACACTAGCCTGGTTAGAGGCAAAATAATACCTCTAACCAGACTAGCGCAATTTGTGGCGCACAACCAAAAAAAATTTATAATAAATACTTACCTGGACTTACCTGGGATGGAGTCCACCATCCTCTGGTGTCCCTCTGGTGGGGGTTGGGGTGTTCCTGGGGTGTGGGGAGGCCACCTGTGGACCCATTCCATGGTGTTTAACCTTGGAAATGGGTCCACAGGTCCCCAAACGCCTGGTCTGACCCAGGCATTAATTAATGGTGCAAGGCAAGCTTTGCACCATTATTAAGCCCATCCTGCCACCCGTGTGTCATTTTAGCACAGGGGTGGGGTAAATATGTGGCTATGGGAATGGCACAATTTTTTAGATGGGAATGCCTACCTTGCATCTCATGGACGCAAGGTAGGTGCACGCATCCAAAAAATGGTGAAAACTCCTATATTTAGTTAGACGTGTCTAATGACAAAATATAAATATGGAGTTAGGTTTGCTCCAAATTTGCATAAAAAAAGGACGCAAATTCAGCGCAACAGAAGTATAAATATGGACCTGATTTTTCAACCTCTGAGGTGAAGGGTCGCAAAGGCAGCAGCAGGGGGCGTAGCTAAGACCCCTAAATGACCTCCATGCCTCAAAGCATCAGACAGGCAATACATTTCTTCTGGCAATACAATAGGAACCCTTGTATTTCCAGAGTGTTTCTCTATAGGCTATTTATTTCATTCAAAAATGTTTTTTCCTTAGTAAATTGACCATTTTCTCAATCGTTAGCCAAAGATTAATTGGCGAAAAAACCTAAACAATGTTTTATAACTAAATGCATTCATTGCTTTTCACAGGGAAGGATTCTGGTGTTTCAAAGAAATGTATTTGCTGCAAATGTCCAATCTATTCAGCAGACCCTAGGTCCTATTATTACAAGGGCACACTGCTATGGTCTTCGTCGCACCACAGTTTTGACAAGGTGCGCCGGGCCCAGACCTGCTCAGTGCACCGGATTACACTTACTGCACTGCCGCACGGACAGCTTCAAACTCTCGCATGTCCGAAAGACAAACAAACTGTTTGAAACAGCTAGTCCGTCTTTCACAGTTTAGGCAGCAACATGGCCTGCTTTTCAAGAGCGGACTGGAATCCCCCTGCAGGTGGGTGCAATCACAGAGATGTCTGGGGGTCATGGAACACTCCAAGGGGCTGACTGTGCACCACCAATTTGTCGTGCCCAGTCAGCGCGACCTCGGAGAGCTCTTTTAACTCTGCACCTACTTCTGTAATAAATCGCAGGTTCTCAGGCAAAGTGCTTCCTCAGTTGATTGGGGTCACATCCCCAGACAAATAAGGACACACCTCCTTAGGGCTGTGCTTGCGCTATATCACTGGTTCGATCGGAATCAGGAAAGGGTCGGCACAATAGTCTGCAGCCCTTTCTGTAACACGAAAGTGCCCCTGGCTGAAGGAAGCAGGCACACTCCGGTTGCTCCCCCCAGGACACTTTATGTAATAGGGCACCATATGATTACAATACATCTCTTTGAATCCTCTGTCTATTCTATTTCCAGTGTTGATATTATTCTTGTCCATTTGGGTTAACACAACTTTACTAAAAATAATAAAGAACATTTACTAAGCATCTGTAGTTTGAAATCGCCGATTGTTGAAGAGTTAAATAAAAAATAATATTTGCGGTTTCTCATTATTGTTTTTTGATTCTGTTTACTTCAGACATTCAACTGCTACTTTGAAGTCTGGATAGTTCCCTGGCTGAAAATCGTGAAAGTTCCTGTCGTTGTGTGCCACTGATGAACATCACCGCTTGTAAAATCACTGTTATGGTGATCTAACGTGTGCAAAAGTCGCCTAATGCCCTTTTCAAGACGACGCTTTCACCATCTACCCAAACAATGGCAAATAAAATAACTGATGTATATCCGAGTTAGTTATTGCATGAAATTGTTTTTTTTTTTTCCCTCTCTCTCTCTCTCTCTCTCTCTCTCTCTCTCTCTAAAAATGTTGCCATTTTGGTAACAAGCTACACATTAGGTTGCTTTTATGATTACAACAGGTAAGAAGAAACAAGCACAGCCAAAGCATCACTGCTATGCAAGAGCTATTTGCTTTGCCAATGTGTTTTAGCCATGTTGTACACCAGCATGGCTAAAAGTTAGTGGCGTAGAGGAGAGTGTTGTAGAGTGGAGTGGCTGAGGGGACTGGGGTGTCATGGATTAGAGTGGAGGGGGCATAGAGTCGAGAAGTGGAGTTGAGTAGCCTACAGTGAAGTGGCACTGAGTGGATTAAAGAAGAGTGTTAGGGTGGAGAGCTGCAAAGTGGACTGGAAGATCGTAGAACGGTATAGTGTTGTAGAGTGGCCTAGAGTGAACTGGTGTGGAGTGCTGTGTCATAGAGTGGAGTGGCGTACAACATTGTAGAGTAGTGTGGAGAATGCATGGTGCGCAGCGCACTGCCATTATAGACAATACATTTTGAACGGAAATGAACATTACATTTGTACATAGTTTTACTGATAAAACTACACATTGCAAACGATAATGTGTGGAAATGGGATCACGTGGTGTACTGATTTGTTTTAATCGTATTATGTTTTCCACCACACTTCTGAATTACAAAAAAAAGTTCTTCATTTGTGTTTTCTTAATTTTTACATATTCTGAAACATTTGCACAGTTCATTTACAGACATTTAAATTTTGTTGCATGCTAGAAAACAACCTTTTCTTTCACATTAGCTACAAGATTGTCGCATAAATGATCTCACTTAGTAATCTGACGAAGAAAAGTAAACACCAAGCTTCCTCAGAACACAGAGCCGGACATTTGACCTCTGTCCTAAAAACCACAGCAAATGTGGCAAGAACAATATTTAAAGGCTTGTTTACAGAAAGCGTGGACTTGTGGCAGATTACAAGGAGTGATGTGGAACAAGTTTTGTTCTTCCGGAGAGATAAAGACATGCTGGACAGTCTAAAACAACACTACCAAATATAAAACCAGATAATGTGAGTTGCAAACCACAAAGTCAATGGTCTTTGTTTTCTGGTGGGTGTAGTGACGAAAGAGGGAGGGGGCACATTATTTAACAGCCGGTAATGCATGGAAAATAATGTCCCTGTTAGCCCAACACAATCTGAGAAATGTAAATGGTTGATTACCATCAGATAGGTCAGCCAATGCCACTTTCATAATCTATTAAACAACATTTAGACAGAAAGCAATCCATCAACCTGAGCTCTCTTGTATAGTCTGAGGATGAACGGTGTAGTATCTGATCATTCTTGGCACTGCAAAGGATTTGAGCCAGAGCTACTGTACCATTTTGATGCTGGATACCAAGTATGACAACTATAACATCCTATATGTATGGATACTTATAAAGTACAGTTTAACAGTCAAAGGCTTCTTTTTACTCTCTGGTCTGGGAAAGTATTGCCCTAAACCTGATAGGTTATTGCAGGTCTTAATTAACGTTTATTAATTACCTATCCTAAAACCATAGGATGAGTTGCAGGTTAGGGAGCATAATGGTGTTTGGCAGGGAGGTGGACAGGTTAATTAACAAGTAGTTATTTCCATGCAGACAGTGACAATAACACAATCAGGAACTCAAGACGCAAAATATGGAGGTAACAGAGGAGCTGCCTCCCATCTGAAGTATAAGAATAAAGTGTCACTTTTCCACACAACACTCATCCTGCTTTCGCAGAAGCTGCTGTTTCAGAACCAGCCGTACACAGAGGAGTAAACAATAAACATGGACAATATGTATTTCTTTGGTTGATAGAGCGTTTTTCCTTCTTCAGCAAAGCAAGGGGTGGAGCCCAGACAGACATGCCTGAAATAGTTTTTGTGGAAGAGTGCAGTGGGAGGGAAAGATCAATTTTCACTATAATCCGGGTAAAAGGCAGCTTATGCTCCGGCTGCACCTGCCTATTTTTCACAAGCATGTGTCCTTAGGCTGGGGGTGAGTTGCAGGTGGGGCGAGGTTGATGTCCATTGTCACAGTAGAGGGACAGGGAGCTAGCAGCCGGAGAATGAGCTCTGAGCGGGCCTCCATCACAAGTTATATTCCACAAAAGGAACATTCTAATTGCAGTTCATCCCTCAACATTACACCCAGAGTGCTAATGAGCTTTCCAAGCTCTAAGTGCCAGATTTACAAGGCTCTAGCGCCACCAGAGCATCACTTTCAGTTACAAGGAGGCACGTTAGCACCTCCTTGTAAATGTTGCCCTGATGCAGTTTTTTTGCATCAGAGGAGCTATGGTGCAAGGATGCCTGCTTCGGCACGGGCAGCTTAATTCAGCGCTGGTGCTGTGGGAATCACAGGGGTGCGCTGTATTCCTGTAAATATGGCTCATCCCTGCATTTCAAAAGTGGCACAACACTTCTATTTTTGGCGCAACACTGCACTGTGCCACTGTCGTAAATCTGGGCCTAAGTGATTCTTTTCAGGTTGGATTATGACTTGTACCCAACTCAGTCCGTCTGAATGTTGGGACCACAAATCTGGGGTTGCAGAAGACGTACAAGCTTTGTCCACTACTGCATGCATTCCTCATATGAGAAGAAAAGCCCTGTGGGACAGAGGGGGCAACATAGTCTATATACAGCAATGTGCCGCGGTGATCCAGTACAGTAACTTGGGGGTGCGGCTGGGGGAGGGTGACAGGTTCCACATCCTCAAACCTCCTAAAACCACAAGCCGAGCCACACAAGCATTTCCATAATCCTAGAAAGGAGAAATCATAGCCCTAACCTTATTACTTGTGAAGGATAGTAAACAGGCACAAAATAAACATGTGGATCCTGCCCGTTTGAAAACAGCTGTGAAAACAATGATTTGGGAGGCCAGTGTCCAACCCGAGTGAATCAAAGTTGCCAATGCTGAACCACTGAGGCAAGTATAGGATGCACATCAATACTTAGGAGCCACAATTCATTATCTGAAGTCAGGGATTGCAAATCATGGTTGAAAGAAAGATAGTATAGGACAGAGTCCTATGGCACACCACATTTTACTGTACACACCAGGATTAAAACAGGATTGAGTGACTGCTTGACAATCATCAGATCCGAAAGATTCGAACCATTTCAGCACTGAGCTAGAAATTCCGTGCTCTGAGAGATGTTGAAGCTTGTGGGCATAGTTGACATAGTCAAAGGATTAAAACAGTGACCTATGATTATCCATTATCAGCGTGACTGTTTCCTTTTTGCTCACAGTAGGGTAGAAACCTTACTGTGCTTAGATCTTGTTAGCTTTGGAGAAGACCTGTAGTTGGGCCACGAGAGCATTCCTATGATTTAGACCCAAAAGCGTACTGAGAGATAGGTCTAAATGTACCCAAGTCAGATGGATTTGGTAATTGTAGATGTTAAGGATGAAAACACCACTTATTGAGCGTGTGTGGAGTAAATCTATGTTAGAGTGGTGCCCTCAATTCCCATTGGTTCATCAAAATGACGTAGCAGTGTCCTAGGGCTGAACATTGTAGACAGTGTAAAAGGTCTAGGAGGATCAAAGCAAGATACTAGAGTCCCTAATTACTGCCATTCAGGAGCTCTTTCACCCACATCTACAATGTTTTTGTAAGTGATGTGCCTGAAGTAATAGCCTTGCTTCTAACTGTAGGTATATTACTGCAATATGTACAAAAAATAGAGAATGTAATTTCCTAATTGGGATTCTTACCAAATAGCAATTAGAAAATCGCAATTCCTAATGTCCAAAATAAAGATTGAAAAAGTAGCGATTCCCATTGGGTTCATAAATCGGCATACCTCATGAATATTAATGAGGAAGGTTGCAATTTGCAACTCATTAGAAATAATAGCCACCACATGGATGGTGGCCTGCTTGGGGTCAGCAGACCCCCATGTCTGTGATTGTTTTTTAATAAAGAAAAAGACTTTTAAAATGCATCCTTCTTTCCTTAAAGGAAAACAGGATGTGTTGAAAAAGAAAATATACAACTTTGAAGCTTCATATTTTTAAGAGTCAGCAGTGGTTCGTAGAACCACTGCCTGCTGTTTAAAAAAAAAAAAAAAACATGCTTCAAGTGAAAGGGGTCTATTGGGGACCCATTCCCATTATTGAATGGTTACCACTACCTTTAAGTAGTCAGTAAAATATTAATTTTTAACTCCATAACTTGGTCACTAAATTCATACATACCACTGCAATTTGGTATTTGGAATGGATGCCCTGAACACACACACCCCTTCCAAATACCAAAACACTAAATAAAAACTGCGACCAAATCACAATTTTTCATTTGTACATATGTAAAAGCATTTTCTGAGTTTTGAAACTACAGCAAAAATGCTTTCACCTATGGCCCTTGATAGTCTACCTCAACGTTTCACTATTTATGGACCCTACATTTGTGGTATTTTGACTGGGCACTCTGATTCTGCTATTTAGTGATGAGGGTGTGTGCTCTGTTGCTAGAATTGTATTGTCATTTTTGCCTCACCTAATTGATTTATTTTCCTTCGCAGTAAGCAACTGTATGTTGGTGCAGAAAGTTCATCAATGTCATGAAAGTTAACCATTGTGGGGCATATTTATCTTGGTTTTGAGTCGCCCCTGCATGTCGTTGATTGGTTTGATAAATCTGGAGTAACACAAGGTGGCGCAAATTGCTGCTTTGCTTTACTCTGCCCCAGGGAGACATTCCATGAGTGGAGCGTGGGTGTTCCCACGCATCCACCCATATAATTAGGCGCATTCCCAATTTTAACAGCACTGATAAACCTGGGAATGCGTCAACATGCTATGACTTTTCCAGGTGAGGCGCAATGAGGAGAAATCTTTATTTCTCCTTGTAGTTTACTCTTTCTAAATGTGCTGCATTCTGCAATACACTTGGAAAGTGGAAAGTGCTTCTGAGGAGTGTTTTTCTGCAGGAAGGCCATTTGCCAGAAGGCAATGCGCAAGAGACAAATTTACATCCCTTGTGGGCCGTTACTGATTCTCCTGAAGGACGCAGTAAAAGTCGTCAACACAGATAGCAGGTTTCACATTTTTTCCTTTCGAATTGGGGATTCTAAAAGAGGTTCTCATGAACTGAACCAGTTATTCCAGAGTCACCACAGACTTTCTATTTGCTAGAAGGGAAAAAAATGCTTGCAGCAGAGGGAGAAAAACCCATCTCCATAGGGGAAGACCTAGATAGATGACAAATCAAATCTCATTCAGCTTTCAGAAGACTAAGGCCACATTTCATGAAAATTAATTGTGAACTGGAAAAGGTAATACTTCAAAATAAGGGTGGGATTTTAGATGAAAAGTGCCAGAATGGGGATAGAGACATTTCCAGTCATTGATTAATGCACAAGCTAAGACTGACATCTCTGCACCACCTGAAAAGAAGGGACTGGAAATGGTCTTGTAGGTGTAGGGTCAAATGGATGTCCTGCTGTTGCTGCTAACAAGTCACAAAAGGCAGAAGTGCTCCCTGACCTTAATAAGGCCCAGTTGACCACTGGGGATTGAACTCAGTAGAAGCCCTGACTTGAGAGCAATTTCCTGTCTGGAGGCTAGGTCTTAGGAGGGACCAGGAGGAACATTTAATGCAGCCCAATAATTTTGGGACTTGGAAATTTGCTCCACCTCTGGTAGACTAGGAGAGATGAAAAGGCTATGGACACACTCTCTGTGGATAAAGTATTTAGGTTCATCCCATTCTGAAGTATTTTCCTTTTTGACCAAAATTTATGTGAGACCTCCCAATTAAGGTATCTACCCTGCATCTTCCAGCCTTGCTGCACTCTAGGATTTCAAGAACCGAAAAAGTGAAGTCTAAAGGAAAAATCCTTATATTGGGCAAAGAAGCAAATCTACCTCCGTGGCAAAGTGATCACGCCAGCTATGAGATGTTGCTTCATCCTGCTCTGAGCTTTTGCTGCCAAAACTAAAGGATTCACTCGGAATTCAGAGACTATGGGGCTTATTTCGAAGCCCCTGGGTCATCGTAGTTTTTTTTTTTTTGTTGCAGCAGTGACTCAAAGCCGTCCCCTACAGTGCGCCAGTTTGCCAAGCCTTGTGCAAAATTTTGCCTGCACCTGCGTTCTTTCGTTAAAAGCCACACAGAACTGGTGCAGTGAAATTTACAAGATTTCACTGGGTCATTATGCGCCTTCACTGCATCAAAAATGTAATGCCTGCTCAGAGCAGGTGTTAAACTGATGTAGAACATTTGTCTATGGGGGGCCTCCTGGCATTTGAGGAGTAGCGTCATATTTATTTATTTTTACGCTAGGCCAGCAGTGAGCGACTTTAGCTCAACAAATGTGTCTGTGGAAACATGCGCTATGGGGTTCTGTATTGTAAATACAGCGCATCCATGGCGTAGTTGGTGAAGCAAAGGGCAGCGCAAGAAATCTGACGGATTGCAGCCTAAGTTTGAGATTCTTGTAAATGAGTCCCAATGAATCTGACTACTCGGAACCCTTGCTGGCTTCAGCATGATGCCTTGCCTCACTGGAGACACCAAGATCAAAAAGTCTTGTAAGTTTCAAGAAATAAACATGGTCAGGTGTGGTTTTAATGACTACTGCTTCATCACTGTCAAACTGAAATTATGCCTAAGTCAGTCATACACTGTGACAGTAAGTCATCGCTATGAGATAGTGATTATAGATCAGGTGGGTTGGACCATGGTATGTACAACAAAGGGGCACGTGTAGCTAGCTGCGTGTGCAATTGAGTTATGCAGTGAGCAAGGTATTAGCAAAGGAATCACTATCGTACTGGCAGGTGTTGGCAGCATCTCTCAAGTTTAGTAACGCCACTGTGTAAGCCTTGCACTGTAAGGTGAACCTTATTGCCCAAGGTTCTAATAGCTCCCTTAGGCATGGGTGAAGACCACTTACGTCCTTACCTAAGAATTAAGCCTTAGACGTGCACAGGCTTCCTTGTGTTGCTAACTCAACTCGGGAAGGGGTTTCCTCAATTAATTATTAGTTGGTCACTTCACAGAGGGCCACCTGCATCCTCCTCCTATCGTAACGGAATATGTATTTCAATCTTATCTTAGAGGCTTTGATGAATATCCACTGTTGTAATGTTTAGGCAGTAAAATCAAGGTTTCTCTTGCATTTAACCGAAAACATCTGATTTGAAGACACTCTGGCCCATATTTATATTTGCTTTGCTCTGAATTAGCGTCCTTTTTTATAAGCTAATTCAGCTCAAACTTAACTCCATATTTATATTTTGACATTAGACCCGTCTAGAGCCAAAATATTGGAGTTAAAGTAATTTTTTAGATGCATGAAACCACCTTGTTTCAATGAGATTCAAGGGAGGTGTTCTCATCCAAAAAATGACTAAGACCCTAGTGCAGTGGTTCCCAAACTGTGTGCCGCGGCACCCCGGTGCGCTGTTAGAAGTTGCCAGGGGCGCCGCATGCATTTTGGAACCATGCTGCATCAAGGCAGCTTTGATAACAGTGTTTACAGAGTCTTATAAACGAAAGCATTATTCACAATGATCTCGTTCCTATCTGCTCCCTCGCGCACGGCCTTTGCTGCTTCACAAAATCATTCACCTGGGAGCCCACGTCCTTTGTATTTGGAAAGAACCGAGTTAATTTGCTAGAAGTCAGGGTCAAGTTGCGTGCACTCCACGGCCTTGCAGGGGAGATTTATGATGCACCATTGATGTTAAAGAAAATTCTTAATTTTTGTAGCATACCGCTAAATACAATCACATTTACATATTTACATTTTTATTACTGAATGGTTTGCGCCTAAAAAAGAGAGAGTAGTATGAAATTGTATGTAATGGGGCTATTTTGACTGATTTTAAGTATAACTACTGGAGCACATGATCTGTTTCCATGCCTCTGTATTTATTTTGTTGAACTACAAAAAACAGAAATTAGTTATTTCAGTGTTTTGGTGGATCATGACGCCCTTTTCTTATTATAAAGCACACCTTTCCTTTTTTCCCCATTTGTGTTTAAAAAATGCTATTTAAATTGTCCAAAATAAATTATAGGCCCACAGTCCTCCCTCACTTGCATGCCCACATCAGATTACTTACTGAGTCTTACAGTCAAGGAAAGGCAATTTTCATTGGGAGGCCAGAAAAACGGCTACGGGAGGTACAGACTGAGTGGAACTTGGAAAGCACAGTTATCAAAAGCTGAAGGCTTTGAAATAATTTAGAAACTGCAGAGTGGGAGTGTGAACTACAGTGCTTAATTTGAAAATAAAAATGTGCCGGTGCCCAAAGCCCTCCTCTTAAACATGTGGCTGCTGCAATTAAATGTGGGAAAACGGAATACTGAGGCAGTGTAATCCTGAAGCCATCTCAAGCTTCTTCAATCATTTTAAAGCCACTCCCTGCCCCTTCATCTCACTCTTGCAGCTTTCTGTTTTCTCCCATTGTGACACTATTTTGTTTTTTCTCTTCCTCAGTCTTTCCCATATGTGTTTTGTGCTTGCAGTAAATGCTTGAGGCAGAAAAATAAGTGCCGCCCCTCAAAAATAAGTGCTGGTGCTGTGCACCGGAAACAAGCACAAATTAAGCACTGATGAATGAACAAGTACTGTTAAGTAGTGTTAGAGGAGAAAGTGTCCAGATTGAAGGCAGAATGTGTACTCCAATGGTGAAGTGTGAGGTGTGCGTGGTCAAGGCAAAGTAATGACGTTGTAAACAGAGAAGAAAATATGTGCATGGAGGACAGCAAGTGTGACACAGAGGGGAGATGTGGATACATTTTTTGGACGTTCAAAAAAGGTTGCTAATTCATGGAAACATTTTTGGCACTTAATATTGTATTGTTTCGACTTAACTGAATTAAAAAAAATCTTAAAGTAAACAACTTATATTTTTATTTTGTTACCAATATGATAATACCTTCATCGCCTTCATCCTAATTATTTGTAGGGAGAAAAATTGAAGTACTCCTGAGGTTGGCCTTACGTCGCCTACACGAAAAGAAAGTGACATAATGGGGAGCCACGGGCAATGGCCAATATAGGTGAAGGGAGCCGCGGGTCGAAAAAGTTTGGGAACCACTGCCCTAGTGCCTTATTTATCCTCCCATGCAAAAATAGTGCACAGGGGGGAGGCGGGCCTAAATAATGGCACTAACCCTGTTTAGCACCATTATTTAACACATGGGTCAGGGTAGGCGTTAGAGGACCTGTGGGCCAATTTCCATGGTCAAACACCATGGAAAGAGCCCACAGGTGCCCACCCCATGCCCCAGAACACCCCCACCCACACCAGTGGGACACCAGAGGATGGGGGACACCATCCCAGGTAAGTAGGCTAAGTAGAGGTAAGTATTTTAAAAGTTCCATTGGGGGCCCTGAAATGGGCCCTCCTACATGGCACCAGGTGCAATGGCCATGCCCAGGGGACCCTTGTCCTCTGTACTGGCCATTGGGGTAGTGGGCATGACTCCTGTCTTTTATAAGACAGGAGTCATGTGGTATGGATAGTTTTGCATCAAGAAATGACGCTAGGCCGGTTAGAGGTATTTTCTTTTGCCTCTAGCCAGCCTAACGTCATTTTTTGGTGAAAAACCCCCTTCCTCCATACCGCCACCCCTACCCAGATAGCGTTATTTTCCCAGACGTTAGCCCAACCTATGGCCGGCATGAGGCATTCCATAAATTTGGCACCCGGCTGGCACTTTTGAATGACGCAAGCCGGCACTATACTTTTTGACGCAAAACTGCACAAACACAGTTTTGCGTCAAAGAGTATAAATATGGGCCTTTCTACCAAGAATAAACAGAGAAGAGAGGTTCCTTGTGGAGCTTTTGCCACACGCTAGTCTGAACTGAAATATATGTTTCTCCTCATTTTAATGAAAGCCGTTAGAAAAACCTCAATACTAGTATCAATTAATTGGAAGGAGGAGCTCTATGATAACTTATAAAGTAAACAGTTTACAAAAACAACACTAGAACAAAGTTCAATTAACTTTCTAAACCTCCCTAGGACTCACCCAGGGGAGTAATTAAAATTTCAAATACTGTGTCAGAAAGGATTAGTGAGACATTGAGGGGACCAAACAACACATAGTAGTTGTTAAAATGAGAATGAAACAAAAGGCTGGTCCTCACCTAAAAAGACTCCTTTCACCTTGTACAATGATATGCAGTCCAACCGGCCCCCCAAAGGGCAGTGCTTCATGAAGTTTTATCACCAGCCCCCTAATAACAGACTTCATTTAATACTTAAAGGGAGTCCAGTCACCATCACCTCACCTAGGTGTCTGGATTTCTAGCCTCAGGAATGTAAGCAAAACACTACCTTACATGGGGTAGTCCATGCTACAAGTGGGCATGCAAAGGGACCCTGTTTTACTTCTTATAATTAATCATATGAGCAAGACTTGAGCATAAACACCCCAGACGTCCATACCAGCATTTGCAGAATCTCCTTCTCAATGTTAACACTATTCACCCATAAATCTCACATTGCAATGATCATGCAGCAACTGCTTCCTTCAGGCACGGCCTGAAGCTTTTGATACTTCCCAGTGTATGCGTACAATTTAGTACTTTGTTTTCAACCCCTGATAGATCAGCTGGCTATACTGGAGCAGTGGTCCAGTTGTAGCCTAGCAGAGGACAGACTGTCCTGATTCTAGTACCTAATATATCACTATCTTTACATACAAATCATGTTGTTCCTTTCTACAGCAGTTCACCCTCAAAATGCATGCTGCCTCAAAAAGCAATGTCTGTTTCTAAATCTGGCTTTAAAATTGACCTACCTTCTTACTGTCTCCTCTCTTTTTTTCATTCAAATGGCCCTTACCTTACTTTCCATCTTCTGCATGCCTACTCCTTCTGGGCACAATCTGCTCTTAGTCACATGTATGTTTGCCTTAACCTCTAGGATTATATCTTTGAAAACTGCCCACAACTCAAATCAAAGATCAGAACCTCTCCTTATTTCAAATTCATATTCATACCCCTGCAACCTAACAATACCTTAAATCCTCAAGCTCATCTACTAACCCTACTGACCAGCTGCATGAACTCGCATACCGCCAATCCACTAACAATCCCACCTAACACTTGGTAATGCAATCTATCACAAAGGACCTGGAATGGTTTGCTGAGTCGCAAGACTAATCCCAATAACATGAATTAATCACCAACCTCGTGTTCTGGACCAATGCACTGCCCAGCTAAAGCGCTTTAAGGCATTGTCAGGGATAGTAAGCGCTATATAAATGCAATTACATTTAGTAGGCGCTTTTTGATCTAACATTTTAAACATTCACATCTCCATTCCTCTTATCAGATTTTAATCATTTTGGTAAAAAATGTTTTTCAATTTTCTAAATTGATTTTTGAATGGTATTGCGTTGCTGAATTTAATGTTTGACACTGCTTGAATTATCATCTGAAATGCCTGCTTCTAGTGCTATTGCGACCTACAGTTGAGCAGAGATTCTCCTATAACTGTGTTGTACCGTAAACATGTTGCGTTTATTAAGCAGGTAGGGGTACCTGGTCCTAAATTTGTAACACATTAATCACTAAAGGGATCTTTAAGATTCGAGATGGGCGGAGGCTGGCTACAGCTTGATGAATTTGGATGCACAAGAGCTTCAAAATGGGTCTAACGCTTGTCAGAACGTTGTGGTTCATTTCGGACTTTGTGAGGGAAAGTACAATACGTTGAGCTTGCAGGACACGTACCTGTTGCTGAGGCAGGTGATAAGCAGTTATATGGACAAGAATAACTTTAGCCACACTTTAGTTGCAGACAGCGTAGGAGAGTGATTAAGCTGTGAAAAACTTTAGTACACTTTCTTTTTTAATATTTGGGGGAGTTATACTTAATTAAATATACCTTGGGGGAAGTTGAGATTGAGACAATGAGATTAGACAAGTGCAGACAAAAAAAACAAATCTATACGTTTTGCACCTAAGTGAAGCTAATTAAAGTTATATACATTCTATAAGCATGCTGCCCAATAGTAACTTAAGAATTCTAGGTTTTACCAACCTGCTTCATCTATATTTTGATAACACCAATATCACTAATTTGCTAGACTGTTCAAATCACCTACTAAAAGAAGATACAGTTGCCACAATAAAAGTCACTATTTCACTAAGGTAAGTAAATCGAGATGCGCTTTTACACATGATAAATATTGGTTTCTCCCTATATCACTAAGCAATGACAGTTCTATTTTAGCGAAGGTGCGCACTTTGTTGAATCCTTAGGATTAAGCTGAAACCATGGGGTAAATGCCTAGATTTCTATGCAAGCATTGCGCTTCCGAGACTTTGTTTTGTATAACAATAATACGAAGACTTAAAAAAACAAAAGGAAAAAAAAAACTTTAGTACATTTTCCATGATTAATTCAGGGAAACAGAGGAGGGTGGCCTGATCTGAAGAGATGCAGAGAAGATCCCCAAGGTGAAGTACTGTAGAAAAAGCAATATGGGATTTAATTATAGCATTAAATAGCTGCATCAGATTCTCTCATAGTTGTTTTGAGAGACTTAAGATTGTCGTGGGGTAAAGTTAATTTGGTGCAAACGCAAAACATTTTTTATTGCTAAGTTGTTTTGCTGATATGGTTCAGTACATAGTCATTCTTGGTCCTATAGTGTACGGCCTTATATTCTCTTCAGAAGAGAAACTATGATGTGAGATTGCTAGCGGATGTGAACCTTATCTAATTTCTTTTGAGCTTCCTGCCATGACGTTTCATTTATTGAAGGTGATTGTTGGATTCTGTTGTCTGTTTCATTTTGGCCTATGTATATTAATTGGGGCTAAACATTTGTTAATTGACACAATATTCTGGTGACTCCAATATTAGCTTTGGGGCAATGTCGTGTTGTTCGATCTTTCAGAAAACCTGCACAAAAGGATCTTGGTGTGTATGCATGAGATTCTTGATCGAAATTAGGGGAGGCTGAGGTAAATGTGCACATAGGGTATCAGGAACCCTTGAGCCTGGTCCCATTCAACATTCACTTTGGTGTCTCCACTCTAGTTTCATTGGCCAAAATCAGTTCCTTGCGGCAAGTCCTAGTTGCTTATTTACTATGTGGACATTTCTAGAACGGTTCAGTAAGGTATTCATATCAGATCATGATTTGTGATAATGTATGCTCCACAATTCACTTATTTATCTGCCCTGCTACCTTAATAGCTGAATTGCAGCTTATTGACTTGATTTGATGCCCGCTTTGAATTGGATTTGCCATTCTGTAAGAAAAAAATAATCTCTTATGGGTGTGAGCAGCCCTCTTGGACATGGTCTTTGGATAGAAGTGGCTAGCCTGAACAAATATTCAAGCGAGACTCCTGGGGACAAAAAATAATCTCCAAAGACATTGCCGATACAGAGTTAGAGGTCAGAGATACTGCTCAAGTACAACAACCTAAAGTTTGAAGGAACAAGGCTGTCATGATAAATGCATGAGTAATACAAGAGCCTCATACCGATAAACAGCAAATATTTTCATAGGACACTGCATCAGACTACTGTTAAGTAAACCAAAGTCAGTCAATAGTAAAAGCCTTATTTGGGGTCTAAATCATCCATGGTGAAATCAGACAATAAACTATTTTTCTCTACCAATCAGAATCCAGTTTCTGCTGCTGTTATCCTAATCTCCCAATGCTGGAGATCTTGAGTTTTAGGGAAGGGAAAACGACTGCTCAGTTACTCAGAAAATCACTATCCATCTACATGTAGGAGAGAATATCATTTACTCATTCATATGATAATGTGAACCAGTAGTTGCTCAGATACTGAAGCAATATGCCCTCTGTGTGATTTGGTACCCATTGTCTCCCTACACCTTCCACCCCAACTCTGCTGTAGCTGTAGATTCATTGAGGTTGAATCATAATAATGGTGGAGGGGAGGGTGGGGGGACTGGAGAGAGTGGGAGACATGGTTCCATTCTGTTCCTATTATATATGTACTATTCTTGTTTTGACAAAGGAGCATGATGGAGCTAATAAAAAATATTGAACTGGATTAAGGAGTGATAATGATAGAGGAAATACTCTGTGGTGGTTATAAATGATGTTATTAGCGAAAAGGAGATTGAGCTTGTGGCAAGTTTTCTGTGTGGGTATAGAGAGGAGTTGAAAGAAATCAAGGGGGCCATGCCCAATCTATACCTCATGCTGAAGAGCTTCTTGAATCACTAACCCCCATGTTGAGTTCTCTGTGCATGCAGGAGCAGCTCAACTGCGGATGTTAATCAGGGTCATTAGGTTTCACAGGAAATGTCCTGACTGGTATTTTGAGGGGTGGTAAATGACTGACTATAAAGAGGAAGTGTGTGTGTGATGTTAAAGCACTTCCCCACAATGTGCACAAAGGAGTCTTAGGGCAATCTGTTGTCCTTTTTCAGATGACAGCTGTAGGAGGCTGGACTGGCTTTTAGTGAGTACCAAGGGGTACTTGCACCTTGCACCAGGCCCAGTTATCCCTTATTAGTGTATAGGGTGTCTAGCAGCTTAGGCTGATAGATAATGGTAGCTTAGCAGAGCAGCTTAGGCTGAACTAGGAGATGTGTGAAGCTACTACAGTACCACTTAGTGTCATATGCACAATATCATAAGAAAACACAATACACAGTTATACTAAAAATAAAGGTACTTTATTTTTATGACAATATGCCAAAGTATCTTAGAGTGTACCCTCAGTGAGAGGATAGGAAATATACACAAGATATATGTACACAATACCAAAAATATGCAGTATAGTCTTAGAAAACAGTGCAAACAATGTATAGTTACAATAGGATGCAATGGGGACACATAGGGATAGGGGCAACACAAACCATATACTCCAAAAGTGGAATGCGAACCACGAATGGACCCCAAACCTATGTGACCTTGTAGAGGGTCGCTGGGACTATTAGAAAATAGTGAGGGTTAGAAAAATAGCCCACCCCAAGACCCTGAAAAGTGAGTGCAAAGTGCACTAAAGTTCCCCCAAGGACATTGAAGTCGTGATAGAGGAATAATGCAGGAAAGACACAAACCAACAATGCAACAACGATAGATGGGCAGATGCCCAGGAAATGCCAGCTGTGGGTGCAAAGAAGCTTCTACTGGACAGAAGAAGCTGAGGTTTCTGCAGGAACGAAAAGGGCTAGAGACTTCCCCTTTGGTGGACGGATCCCTCTCGCCGTGGAGAGTCGTGCAGAAGTGTTTTCCTGCCGACAGAACGCCAACAAGCCTTGCTAGCTGCAAATCGTGCGGTTAGCGTTTTTGGATGCTGCTGTGGCCCAGGAGGGACCAGGAGGTCGCAAATTGGACCAGGAGGTAGAGGGGACGTCGAGCAAGACAAGGAGCCCTCTTAGCAGCAGGTAGCACCCGGACAAGTGCCAGAAACAGGCACTACGAGGATGCGTGAAACGGTGCTCACCCGAAGTCGCACAAAGAAGTCCCACGTCGCCGGAGAACAACTTAGGAGGTCGTGCAATGCAGGTTAGAGTGACGTGGACCCAGGCTGGACTGTGCACAAAGGATTTCCGCCGGAAGTGCATGGAGGCCGGAGTAGCTGCAAAAGTCGCGGTTCCCAGCAATGCAGTCTGGCGTGGGGAGGCAAGGACTTACCTCCACCAAACTTGGACTGAAGAGTCACTGGACTGTGGGAGTCACTTGGACAGAGTTGCTGGATTCGAGGGACCTCGCTCGTCGTGCTGAGAGGAGACCCAAGGGACCGGTAATGCAGCTTTTTGGTGCCTGCGGTTGCAGGGGGAAGATTCCGTCGACCCACGGGAGATTTCTTCGGAGCTTCTAGTGCAGAGAGGAGGCAGACTACCCCCACAGCATGCACCACCAGGAAAACAGTCGAGAAGGCGGCAGGATCAGCGTTACAGAGTTGCAGTAGTCGTCTTTGCTACTATGTTGCAGTTTTGCAGGCTTCCAGCGCGGTCAGCAGTCGATTCCTTGGCAGAAGGTGAAGAGAGAGATGCAGAGGAACTCGGATGAGCTCTTGCACTCGTTATCTAAAGTTTCCCCAGAGACAGAGACCCTAAATAGCCAGAAAAGAGGGTTTGGCTACATAGGAGAGAGGATAGGCTAGCAACACCTGAAGGAGCCTATCAGGAGGAGTCTCTGACGTCACCTGGTGGCACTGGCCACTCAGAGCAGTCCAGTGTGCCAGCAGCACCTCTGTTTCCAAGATGGCAGAGGTCTGGAGCACACTGGAGGAACTCTGGACACCTCCCAGGGGAGGTGCAGGTCAGGGGAGTGGTCACTCCCCTTTCCTTTGTCCAGTTTCGCGCCAGAGCAGGGCGAAGGGGTCCCCTGAACCGGTGTAGACTGGCTTATGCAGAATTGGGCACATCTGTGCCCAAGAAAGCATTTCCAGAGGCTGGGGGAGGCTACTCCTCCCCTGCCTTCACACCATTTTCCAAAGGGAGAGGGTGTAACACCCTCTCTCAGAGGAAGTCCTTTGTTCTGCCATCCTGGGCCAGGCCTGGCTGGACCCCAGGAGGGCAGATGCCTGTCTGAGGGGTTGGCAGCAGCAGCAGCAGCAGCAGCAGCAGCAGCTGCAGTGAAACCCCAGGAAAGGCAGTTTGGCAGTACCAGGGTCTGTGCTACAGACCACTGGGATCATGGGATTGTGCCAACTATGCCAGGATGGTATAGAGGGGGCAATTCCATGATCATAGACATGTTACATGGCCATATTCGGAGTTACCATTGTGAAGCTACATATAGGTAGTGACCTATATGTAGTGCACGCGTGTAATGGTGTCCCCGCACTCACAAAGTCCGGGGAATTGGCCCTGAACAATGTGGGGGCACCTTGGCTAGCGCCAGGGTGCCCTCACACTAAGTAACTTTGCACCTAACCTTTACCAGGTAAAGGTTAGACATATAGGTGACTTATAAGTTACTTAAGTGCAGTGTAAAATGGCTGTGAAATAACATGGACGTTATTTCACTCAGGCTGCAGTGGCAGGCCTGTGTAAGAATTGTCAGAGCTCCCTATGGGTGGCAAAAGAAATGCTGCAGCCCATAGGGATCTCCTGGAACCCCAATACCCTGGGTACCTCAGTACCATATACTAGGGAATTATAAGGGTGTTCCAGTAAGCCAATGTAAATTGGTAAAATTGGTCACTAGCCTGTTAGTGACAATTTGAAAGAAATGAGAGAGCATAACCACTGAGGTTCTGATTAGCAGAGCCTCAGTGAGACAGTTAGTCACTACACAGGTAACACATTCAGGCACACTTATGAGCACTGGGGCCCCTGGGATACCAGGGTCCCAGTGACACATACAACTAAAACAACATATATACAGTGAAAAATGGGGGTAACATGCCAGGCAAGATGGTACTTTCCTACAACAGCACATGAGAAGGTCAGTGCAACCTCACCGCATCGGCATGAGCTTTTGTTTTGGTGATGTTAATCTACTTAGACATTGGGAAGTCTAACAGTGAGCAAAAGTGTTTGAAAACCTGATCTTGATGAAGGAAGCGATGAAAGAATGAAATATAGTTTTCTGACAGTCTGATCTAGGGACCTAACACTGAAAAGGGATACTTTTGGTATGAATTATCCCAATGGGTGGATAAATCACTTTTGGGTGGTATTAACGGATGGTGGCTCAGATTCCAGGATAGATGGTAGACATAGGTAAACACAATGAACAAGTTACTTACCTTCGGTAACACCTTTTCTGATAGAGACTATATGGAACTGCAGATTCCTCACCTTGTTAATTCCCCCAGGTGCCAAACAGGATCTGGACACGTTAATAGCAATATTCTAGCGCACCGACAAGTGGTGTGTATGTCTTTGCATCAGGTCTGTCATTTCAGATGTGATTTTTGGGCCACTATACGATTGCCATCACCACACGCAGATGTTAGACTCTTTTTGATCTCCGTCCAAGCCGTTGGACGCAGTGTCATTGAAATCTGAAGTACAGTGTGCAGATGTTTTAGCTTGGGACTTTATTAATGAACTGTATAATTCCATTCCACAAAATGGAAAGAAGGGAGGGTCTGTGAGGCATCTGCAGTTACAGGCCCTACGAGAAAAGCTGTTATTGGAGGAAAGTTGCCTATTCTTCTGATAGTTACTTCCAACTGCAGATTCCTCACTGCTAGATGTTGGGTTTTTGATTGAGGGGGTGAAAACCTTTCTCAAACAACAACCACAATCCCCGTCGGGGTGAACCACAGTCATTAAATTATTCAGTGTGCTTAACCCTCTGGCAGCGTGGCTCAAAAGCAACCTGCTTAACTTAGAGGCACTGCATAAGGTATTCTGCAGCACACAAAGAGTAATAAAGTGACAGCGCAAGAAAAATCACACACTAAATAATAAAAGTTGAGTCATTTAATAAATGAAAGGCACCAAAACAAAGTTTTAAGTGGTAAAATAGTGCCTAAAAGATCAAACTGCCAACTGCGGGCATCTAAACATGCACGACTGGTAAAAAGTCAAGTTATGGTTAGGCGCGGAGCTGCAGAGGCAAATAGATCGAGCTAGGATCCATTCATGAAAAATGCCCTGCACCATATCTAAGTGTCATTTGTGATCCACTACTCAGTGTCGTATGATTTCATAAGACACTGCCAGGTAATGGGCTACAAGGGAGATGCCCAGTGTTCAGCCACTTCCAGAGGCACAAGGTCTCCCGCCACAGAACCCACAACAACACACCACCCTGTTTGTTGCAGTACCACATGGCAGTTGTGTTGTCCGTCAGAACCTGTACCTGTTCCTTCTTGATGGTCACAAGGAATGCCTTCAGTGCCAAGCAAATCGCTTGCAACTCTAACAAGTTTATGTGTAGTAAAGATGACACCTTTCTCCCCCTCAACCCAGCAACGATCCATCTATCACAACCGTAAGATCTAGGTACGGATGAGACAGAGGTCTGACAACTGTCCAACTTAGTTGAGAAGCTGCCTCTGCATATCTTTTGCAGTTTCCTTCGACACCTGTGTGGAGTCGGACAGATTGCCTTGGTGCTGGGCCCACTGAGACTTCAGAACCCACTTCAGAGCCTGCATGTGCTACCTGGCATGGTCCACAAGCAGTGTGCAGGAAGCCAAGAGGCCCAGAAACCTCAGTGCAACTGTCACTGAGATCCAGGTCAAGGGTTGCAACATCAGATTCATAGTCCGAATGTCCTCGGCTCGTTGAGGCAGAGGGGACCATATCCTGGATGTCTATGGTGAAAGGGATCCTCTGAGTAGCAGTCAGATGTGACGTAGGCACATCAATGGAGAACCCAAACAATGTTGGCTGTCATCTGGAGGTGGCTTGCAAGTGTTGAGAGGTGAGCCCTCCTTCAGTAATTAGTCATCGATGTATGGGAAGACTGGTATGCCCAGCCTCCACAAATGGGCTGCAACCACGCCATCACCTTTGTGAACACTCGAAGTGCAGTGGTCAGGCCAAAAAGGAGCACTGAGAACTGAAAGTACTCTTGGCCTATCTGAAACTGCAGGTAGTGTCTGTGGGACAGCAGATGGGGATGTGGAAGCAACAGTCTGGCAAATTGAAAGCCACCATCCAGCCTCCTGGATCCAGCGCAGTCTGAACTTGGGCCAGGAGTGAGCATTGTGAACTTATCCTTACAGAGGAAGAAGTTCAGAGAGCAGAGATCTAAGATTGGCCAAAGGCGTCTGTCCTTTTTCAGCATCAGAAAGTAACAAGAGTAATCATCAGTCTCACTATCTGGTGCCGACACGCTCTCTATTGCTGTCTTGGTCAAAACAGCTTGAACTTCTCCACAGAGTATGGACAAGTGATACTCCAGGAGATGGCGTAGGTGACATATCTGGGGGATAAGACCAAGAAGGCAGGTAGTATCAGTGTTTTATGATCAGGAGCACCCATTGGTCTGATGTGATGTTCCTATATGCGGCGAGGTGAAAGGTGATGAAATCTCCTACCAGGCAATTGCCTTCTACCAATGTCCAAATTAAAGTAGTTTTGCATGAGCTGCAGAGGGAAGGGATGGTGTCTGGGTGGTATCAACTGGCTCCCCAGCTTTACCCTTGAAAGGCAAGGAGGCTGTTGACGCTGAGGCAGATATTGTTCTTTCCTCTGTGAATACCCCCTTACGAAGCCTTGAAAAGTGTGGTGGTGTTGTGGAAACTACAAAACAGACTGAGCTAGGTCCAGGGAGTGAGCAGTGGCCTTGCTCTCCTTGAATTGCTAAAGGCCCGAGTCAGCCTTGCTCCGAAAAGGTTTAAGCCATCCAATGGCATGGCCATCAAAGATTGCTGGACATCTGACAAAAAGCCTGTCAAGCAAATCTAAGCATGGTGCCATGCTGGTCCCAACTGCCGTGCCCAAGCTGTTGGTTTTGTCCAGGCAAACCAGATGCTATAGTGTATGCCTGACATTCTCTGGAATAGCTGGAAAGATGTACCCCCACTCTGTGCCACAAGATACATGTATACCTTTTCAGGAGGTCAATTGACATTGTAGGGCAAGGCTAGGCCTAGAGAAAACACATTTTGCAAAGTTTTACATACACTTGGATTCCCTGTCAGGTACAGAGGTAGAAAAGAAGTTGGAGTTGAGGAGGCTTGGCAATGCCTAAACCAATAGGCTCTTGAGGGCAGGATGCTGTACTAAGAAGTCCGAGTCCCCCGGAACCAGAACTGTGACGTGTTACCACTTGTCAATTGACTAGAGGAGGGAGAGATCTTGGCTTTGCGCCCAGGTGCTTACCACTATGCAAGAGCCTCATTAAAAGGTAGCAGATATTCCTGGGTTGTGCCTGTTGGGTTGAGAATGTTGGTTTAAATTCCTGCATTTGCAGTGTCAAATCAAGCACTTTCGCTGCCCTGCGAATGACAGTGGCAAAAGATGAGGATTCCTCAGTACTCATAGGTTTTGGAGAATTAATTCCAATGTCTGTGATGAAGGTATACAACACATTGGCATCCTGGATGTCCTCAAAAAGAACAAGTTACTGACCTTCGATAATACTATTTCAGGTAGAGGCTCTATCTAGTCGCAGATTTCCCACCGTTTGAATATTTCTCAGGCATCAGAATGGATCTGGAATCTTTTCAGTAGTACCTCTGTGTGCCAAAAGGTGGCACCATGCAGCTCCACACTGACGTGCTCCACTTCGGAAATGACATGCAGAGCCTATGTAGGCACCACTTCCATGCACTGTTAGGTGCTTTCAAAACTGTCAGTGCACCTAGATGCAGACCCTCAAAAGCAAACTGGTGTGACCAATGTGCTGATTTCTGGACTTTTTTTCTGATTAACGAAAGAGAACACTCACAGAACAGGAAGGAAGACTTTAGGAAAGTACCATCTTGCCTGGTATGTTACCCCCATATTTCACTGTATATATGTTGTTTTAGTTGTATGTGTCACTGGGACCCTGCCAGCCAGGGCCCCAGTGCTCATAAGTGTGCCCTGTATGTGTTACCTGTGTTATGACTAACTGTCTCACTGAGGCTCTGCTAATCAGAACCTCAGTGGTTATGCTCTCTCATTTCTTTCAAATTGTCACTAACAGGCTAGTGACCAATTTTACCAATTTACATTGGCATACTGGAACACCCTTATAATTCCCTAGTATATGGTACTGAGGTACCCAGGGTATTGGGGTTCCAGATCCCTATGGACTGCAGCATTTCTTTTGCCACCCATAGGGAGCTCTGACAATTCTTACACAGGCCTGCCACTGCAGCCTGAGTGAAATAACGTCCACGTTATTTCACAGCCATTTTACACTGCACTTAAGTAACTTATAAGTCACCTATATGTCTAACCTTTACCTGGTAAAGGTTGGGTGCTAAGTTACTTAGTGTGTGGGCACCCTGGCACTAGCCAAGGTGCCCCCACATTGTTCAGGGCCAATTCCCCGGACTTTGTGAGTGCGGGGACACCATTACACGCGTGCAGTACATATAGGTCACTACCTATGTGTAGCTTCACAATGGTAACTCCGAATATGGCCATGTAACATGTCTAAGATCATGGAATTGCCCCCTCTATGCAATCCTGGCACTGTTGGCACAATCCCATGATCCCAGTGGTCTGTAGCACAGACCCTGGTACTGCCAAACTGCCTTTCCTGGGGTTTCACTGCAGCTGCTGCTGCTGCCAACCCCTCAGACAGGCATCTGCCCTCCTGGGGTCCAGCCAGGCCTGGCCCAGGATGGCAGAACAAAGGACTTCCTCAGAGAGAGGGTGTTACACCCTCTCCCTTTGGAAAATGGTGTTAAGGCAGGGGCGGAGTAGCCTCCCCCAGCCTCTGGAAATGCTTTCATGGGCACACATGGCGCCCATTTCTGCATAAGCCAGTCTACACCGGTTCAGGGACCCCTCAGCCCTACTCTGGCGCGAAACTGGATAAAGGAAAGGGGAGTGACCACTCCCCTGACCTGCACCTCCCCTGGGAGGTGCCCAGAGCTCCTCCAGTGTGCTCCAGACCTCTGCCATCTTGGAAACAGAGGTGCTGCTGGCACACTGGACTGCTCTGAGTGGCCAGGGCCAGCAGGTGACGTCAGAGACTCCTTCTGATAGGCTCCTTCAGGTGTTGCTAGCCTATCCTCGCTCCTAAGTAGCCAAACCCTCTTTTCTGGCTATTTAGGGTCTCTGCTTTGTGGATTTCCTTAGATAACGAATGCAAGAGCTCATCAGAGTTCCTCTGCATCTCTCTCTTCACCTTCTGCCAAGGAATCGACTGCTGACCGCGCTGGAAGCCTGCAAAACTGCAACAAAGTAGCGAAGACGACTACTGCAACTCTGTAACGCTGATCCTGCCGCCTTCTCGACTGTTTTCCTGGTGGTGCATGCTGTGGGGGTAGTCTGCCTCCTCTGCACTAGAAGCTCCGAAGAAATCTCCCGTGGGTCGACGGAATCTTCCCCCTGCAACCGCAGGCACCAAAGAACTGCATCACCGGTCCCCTGGGTCTCCTCTCAGCACGACGAGCGAGGTCCCTTGAATCCAGCAACTCTGTCCAAGTGACTCCCACAGTCTAGTGACTCTTCAGTCCAAGTTTGGTGGAGGTAAGTCCTTGCCTCCCCACGCCAGACTGCATTGCTGGGAACCGCGTCTTTTGCAGCTACTCCGGCTCCTGTGCACTTTCCGAGGGAATCCTTTCTGCACAGCCAAGCCTGGGTCCACGGCACTCTAACCTGCATTGCACGACCTCCTGAGTTGTCCTCCGGTGGCGTGGGACTCCTTTGTGCAACTTCGGGTGAGCACCGTTTCACTCCACTTCGTAGTGCCTCTTCCGGCACTTCTGCGGGTGCTGCCTGCTTCTGAGAGGGCTCCTTGTCTTGCTGGGCGCCCCCTCTGTCCCCTGACGGAATTGGCGACATCCTGGTCCCTCCTGGGCCACAGCAGCATCCAAAAACCCTAACCGCACGACTTGCAGCTAGCAAGGCTTGTTTGCGGTCTTTCTTCAGGAAAACACTTCTGCACGACTCTCCACGGCGTGGGACATCCATCCTCCAAAGGGGAAGTTTCTAGCCCTTGTCGTTCCTGCAGAATCCTCAGCTTCTACTGTCCAGTAGCAGCTTCTTTGCACCCACAGCTGGCATTTCCTGGGCATCTGCCCACTCTCGACTTGGTCGTGACTTTTGGACTTGGTCCCCTTGTTCCACAGGTACCCTCGTCTGGAAATCCATTGTTGTTGCATTGCTGGTTTTGGTCTTTCCTGCAGAATTCCCCTATCACGACTTCTGTGCTCTTTGGGGAACTTTAGTGCACTTTGCACTCACTTTTCAGGGTCTTGGGGTGGGCTATTTTTCTAACCCTCACTGTTTTCTTACAGTCCCAGCGACCCTCTACAAGGTCACATAGGTTTGGGGTCCATTCGTGGTTCGCATTCCACTTTTGGAGTATATGGTTTGTGTTGCCCCTATCCCTATGTGTCCCCATTGCATCCTATTGTAACTATACATTGTTTGCACTGTTTTCTAATACTATACTGCATATTTTTGGTATTGTGTACATACATCTTGTGTATATTTGCTATCCTCATACTGAGGGTACTCACTGAGATACTTTTGGCATATTGTCATAAAAATAAAGTACCTTTATTTTTAGTATCTCTGTGTATTGTGTTTTCTTATGATATTGTGCCTATGACACTAGTGGTACTGTAGGAGCTTCACTCGTCTCCTAGTTCAGCCTAAGCTGCTCTGCTAAGCTACCATTATCTATCAGCCTAAGCTGCTAGACACCCTATACACTAATAAGGGAAACCTGGGCCTGGTGCAAGGTGTAAGTACCCTTTGGTACTCAGTACAAGCCAGTCCAGCCTCCTATAAAGACGGGGCCAGTGATGAATCTGCTGCTAGATAGTCTCAACTAGAAAAAGCATTACTGAAGATAACTTGTTCTTCTGACCGAGATTTCTAGCGACAGATTGCTCTCCTAATAGATGCAAAAGCAGTACCTATTTGCAGTTGGGTCTGAGTGTACTCATACCAGAAAGTCCTACCGGACTGAGTGGGCAAAATGCCCCTTTTGGCAGACCTGATTGTCCCGACAATAGTGCTTTGTGAGCTGATGGAGTTATGCCAACATAGCAACTTGGCAAGTATTCAGGACGGGGACTCCACATACTAACACAGTGGTAGCAACTTTGGCCATGGTAGAATGAGCACGCAGTCCTTCCAGAGGCTGATATTTAGCCACTGTGTAGCACATTTTGATGCAGAGCACGATCTAATGGGAGATAGTTCTCTTCTGCATAGCCATTCCTTTTTAGTTCCAGCGAACCCCATAAAGGGCTCATCGTTCACCCGGTGTTCCTTGGTATGATCAATGTAGAAGAACATGGCTTGCATCAAGCTATGGAGCCTCTCATACTCTTTGGAGCAGTGGTGCAGAGTATAGAACACAAACAAAATGATTTTGAATGAAATTAAATGGCATCGCAACCTTAGGCAAGAAAGATGCCAGTGTCTGCAAAACCAGTTGGTCCGGGGAAAAAAGTGGTGTATGGCAGGTTAACCGGAGAGATTGAAGCTCACATATACATGCCACAGCGATCGTATAGCTATGAGAAACAGTCTTTAGGGTGCAATTCTTTCAAATATCACACAATCAACTGGAGACCTAACCAAAGAAGGCTGATCTGGCAACTGTAAAAAAGCCAAAAGAGCCGCAAGGTACCCTTTATCCGTGCCGGGACGAAGGCCTGGCAGGCAGAGGTAAAAAAAAAAAAAAAAACAATGACGATGGACACCTTGCTGCCAAAATTACATCAACCACTTTGGGAGAAATGTTGGAGGTGTTCAGTGTCCCCACTTAATAACCAAGCATGAAGGTTGAGATTGTGCAGGCTTTGGTGCTGAACCCGACCCTGCTACTGCAACAGCAGATCCTCCTGGATGGGCAGCCTGATCGGAGGACAAATGCTCAAGCCCAGGAGCTCTGGATACCATACTCCATATGGCAAGTCTGGGGCCACTAGGATAAATTGGGTCTAGTTGATCCTCATCTTGAGAACTTGGGACAGTAGTGGTATTGGTAGGAAGGTATTAAGGAGTCTTGAGGTATTCAGGCGGAATAGGTATTGGAGCGAGAGATACCTTGAAAACTTCAGCACGCAGAAGTGCTGATATTAACATTCTTGGCAGTGGCTAACAGACCAAGCCAAAGTTCTTCCCATTCGCAGAAGAGACCTCGTACCACCTCCGGATGTAACTGCCACTCGTGATCTGGTAGGTGCCAACAGCTGTGTGTTCGTCTGCCCTGGCATTTAACGATTGTGCCAGGTGGTTCAACACTAGGAAGATTCCTTATAGGTGCAGCCACTTCGAGGCGCAAGGCCTCCTGGCACATGGTCCATGACCCAACACAGCTTTGTTTGGCAGTGGTGTTGTCTGTGAGCACCTGTACAAGCCTCCTGCTGATGGACAGAAGGAAAGCTTTCAAAGCCAAGTGAATGCCCCGCAGCACCACAAATTTGATAAGGGGCCAGGACTGTCAGAGATCAGAGGAATCTGATCTCCACCTTTCCCAGGTAGTCACCCCAACCGAGAAGTGAGGCATCAGCCACCACTGTCAGCTCTAGGAAGAGGGGTCAGTTGCTGACCCAAACGCAATCCAGTATCTGGTCTTTCTGAAATATGGACTTGGCTGAAGCGGTCTCCTTGATGCTGGGCCCGCTGAAACTTAGGGTTCCACTGCAAAGCCAGTGTATTCCACCTGGTGTGCTCCACCAGAAGGGTATATGTGGCTATCAACCACATCAGCTTCAGAGTCTACCTTAATAAAATCCAGGACTCAGGCTGAAAGATCAGGATCATAGCTGGATGTCCTGGACTCACTTTCACAGGGGAAAGGCATAAAACCAGTCTGTGTCTGGAATGGTTCCAATGGAGGGAAGTGTCTGAGAAGGAGTCAGGTGTGACTTTGGCATGTAGAGAGTGAACCCCAAAGATGAGAGGAAGTTCACTGTAGTCTAGACGTCGTTGACATCTATCTGGGTCAAGCTCACCTTTAACAGTCAACCATCGAGGTAGGGGAAGACTGGCACCCCTGACGGTGTGCTGCAACCATCACTTTTCTGAACACCCGAGGGGCACTGTTGAGACCAAAGGGGACCACGGCAAATTGGAAATGGTCCTGTCCCACCATGAACTGCAGGTAGTGTTAACGAATCTGCAGGACGATACATGCAAGTAGGCGTCCTGCAGGTCCAACCCTATCATCCACTCTCCAGGGTCGAGGGCAGACAAAACCTAGGCCAATGTGAGCGTCTTAAATTTTTCCTTTCGGAGGAAGGTATTGAGAGAGCACTGGTCTAAAATTAGACAAAGACTTCTGTCCTTCGTGGGCACCAGAAAGTAGGGGAAATAGCAACCACAATCTACTTCTGGAGCAGGTACCCTCTCAATAGCCCCTTTGGTCAAAAGGGCTTGCACGTTCTGTCACAAGAAAAGAAAGATGTTCCTCCATCAGTCATTGGGTAGATGGTGAAATGTACACCTGTGCTGAAAAGAAGGGCAGGGCACAGCCCTTCCAAACAATTTTCAGAATCTATCTGTCTGATGTAACCCAGTCACCCTGGCAAGAAAATTCAGATTCTGCTTACCACTGGGTGGCTGTGCTCTGCAAAACAGGTTTAGCAGGTGAGGCTGCAGGAGGGCCTGTGGACTTAGTGGCCTGTTGACCTTGACCTTGACTGCAGGGGTGCTGGGCACCATGCAAAACTGCTTTGTGCCATGCTGTGGTTCAATTGGCTGGCCGTACAGGACACCTCTGGCGAAGCTGCGAAAGGGGCAGTAGGTCTGGTGTCGTTGGCAAAGTGGGACAGACAGGCCTAGAGAGCGAGTAGATGCCCGCTCTCTTTGAATCCATTAAGAATGGAGTCTGGCTTATCCTAGAACAGGTCAGTCCCTGATTCAGACCATTGGAGTAGCATCCTAAGAGACAGCTGGCGTTCACTTAAAGGAGAGCTAGGCTGGTGGAAAAAAACTCCCTCCCCAAATGTCTCAACAAAATTGGATTCGCTATTGGGAGAGTAGTTGGGGGAAGTGTTGGGGTTAGACCTGCTTGTGGAAACCTACACAATCAAACTTTCAGGAGAGTAGTGTTGCAACAGAAATGAACGGCTGGATGATGGTATCCTGCTATTCATTGACTAGGAAGCCAGTGCAAGGGGCTTGGCCCAGGTGCCTAATAAGGTCGGTTAGCGTTTCAATAAATGGGAGAAGGGGCTGAGATGTTTGCCCCAAGCTGGAGGGCTTTTGTCAGCAAATTTGTTTTACCCTCCAAGGTTGGGAGCTACAGGTCAAAGACTGCAGTTGCTCTATACATCACTATGGCATAGAAGTCAGATTTCTTGGTAACTGGTCCAGGTGGTGAGAGAAGACCAGATTCAGGGGTGGTATCAAGATAACTGGCCTCCTGTAAGTTGTTGTACCAATTGTACTCAGTATGGGGTTGAGCAAACTCATTACCAGCATCATAATAGCTGTCTGAGTTGGTGCTGAAAAGAGTGAAGTATGTATTTTCACTTGTGGAGGCAGCAAATCAAGCAGAGGAAGCAGTGCCTCAACAGTGGGCGGAGCGGCACATACTCAGAGTCATAGAGTAGGGTAATTCATTCCTCAATCAGCATCAGTTTATTTTGCACTGGCACTGAAGTTCCAGGCACCGGTGTGGCCATTGTGCCAGAGGCGGGGCTGGAATCAGAGCTGCAGAAGATGTGAGTGACCAACTGGTGCAGAGAGTGAACCTACTGGCATTACCCTGGATGGAAGGCCTCTCGACTCCTTGGGGACCAAAGGCACAACAGAGTTGGCAAGGATCCAAAGGGTTGGAGAAAAGACTTGTTTAATTCTTTCTATCTGTTTAAGAGTGGTGGACAGTCCCGGAAACTTAGACCCAGATTTAAAAGAAAATGACAGACCGCAAAGCTGTGCCACACTTGGCAGCGCTGCGCTCTGTCACTTTCAAAATGCAGGGATGCGCCGTATTTTATAGAATACAGTGCACCCCTGTGTTGCCCCCTGCGCTGGTGCTAAATTTGCTAGAGAGCACCCACGAAGCCACCCTTGCACCATGGTGCAAGAATGGCTGCGCTGAAGGGGAAGCCTTCCTGCACAAAAACAATCTTCAATGGCGAGCTGCTGTTTCTATGTTGCTGCAGAATGCAGCACACATGGAAAGAGCAAAAAAAAACAGGGAGAAATGAAAGCATTTCATAACAGGTTTACGAAAACTAATTAATCTAGGGCAGCATCAAAATGCAATGAGTTTTGCTGTGGCACACCCACAGCAACACCTATTGCACACCCTTCCAAGCAAAGTGCTGCATGTGAAGGGGCCATATTGACAAGGTGGCGTTAAGCCACAAAAAGTGGTATAATGCCACCTTGTAAATATGGCGCAGTGCATAGCACCACCGGAGCGTCAATAAAAGTTACGCTCCTGCGGCGATAGGGCCTTTTAAATCTGTCCCTTAGTTTGTACTGGAGCTAACTGCAGGATCAGCTCCAAAATTGACTGACTCAGAAAGCGAGCTCAGTGGTGCCACCCCACTCCTTCTCAGCTGAGTGCAAGTGGTGAGAGGGGGCTGCATTCTGCTTTGATGTCTTATGTTTCTTCTTAGACTTATTGGACCCCTGGAACAGCTTTGTCGAATTCCGGAGCAAGAATGGGACCAGGACCTAACCTTCAACTTGGAGCGCAACTTAGATCAGTTTTGTCATAGGTTCTCATTATGCTTGACAATGTTAAGTTACACCTCGCTTTCTTGGATGGCCTTTGAATTCATCGACACAGTCAGTGCAAGCCTTGACCCCAGGTACCCCGATGGGCCTATCACAGACATTTGTTTGCGACAGCCCCTAAAAGGCTTAAACATGTTTTTGGGGTTAACATCCCATGTACCCTGTGAAATTTTGACAAAAAGTATGAGGCAACTATCAAAGCGACAAAAGGGAGCTCCAGATCTATATTTGGTGGCACGGAAAGAAAAGAACTGACAGCACGCTGGAGTGCAACCTATATAGGCTCTGTATGTCATTTCTGGAGTGGAACAGCGTTGCTGTGGAGCTGCATGGTGCTACCTATCGGTGCGTGAGATACTACTGGAAAGTTTCCGGATTCAGTCTGAACCCTGGGGAATACTGAAAAGTTGAGGAACCTGCAGCTAGAAGTGTCTCTCCTAATACTGGGCTCTTTGATGTCGATGCTCGAGCTTGTGGCATTGTTCTTGATGCAGGGAGAAGCGGCAGATGATGCGCCGGTGTGCAAGGCCTGTGGTGCATAGCTCAATGATGGCACCAACCTCAGATGGAGGACGGTGTGGTATGGTTTGCGACAAGGATCAGTCTGTCAACTGCCACGTCAGATCCTTGGGGACTAAAGGTGAGCCTGCAGGAACCGATGGGTTACTACAATTTTTCGCTGCATTCTCTTTCAGTTGCGGAGTTCGCCTGGTGTAGAAGTCCATTTGACAAGAAATCTGAACAAAGCCAATGTGCAGTCTATTCCATGGATAAGGGGCCACGGCCTAAAAGTACCCAGGGTGTCACGTGATGCCGACCGGTGTGAGTGGAGGGACACTGGACAGCCATTTTTGTATTTTCTATAGGATTTGTATGATTTACCTGAATTCTCTCTGTGAGCTAACATCAGTTCTTTTCTTTACATGTCTTCCAATACGGATTTGAAGCTAGCAGCTCTGTCTCTGACAGACTTTTTTCCCTCATGAAAAACTTCTAAATTTGTACATAATGCAGATATGGCCCCTAACCCAACAGGTTTCGAGGTGTTTCATGACTATCACCAGCTGATGTCAGCATACTCACAATCTGCCTCTGGTACTTCGGCACATTTTCACACACCACAAAGTCATGCTCTTTCTGTGCTAAGGTGCACCACAAAGCAATCTTAAGCTGAAAAGCCAAGCTCCAAAGGAAGTTCTGAAAACAGTTTCCATCCCGATCAAAAGTGCTCTCACTGTGAGAAAGTAGCCTCTTTCTACCATGGTTACCCACATTTTTGGCTGTTTGTCAGTGTGTTTGACTGTCTCTGCGATCCTGCTAACCAGGACCCCAGTGCTCATGTTCTCTCTTTTTCCCAAATTTGTCACTACATACTGGTAACCTAGTATTTCATCCCAAATTGGCATACTCGCCCCTTATAAGTCCCTAGTCAATGGTACTTAGGTACCCAGGGCACTGGGGTTCCAGGAGATCCATATGGGCTGCAGCATTACTTTTGCCACCCATAGAGAGCTCATGCAAAGGCTTCTGCAGGACTGCCATTGCAGCCTGCGTGAAATGGTGCACGCAACATTTCACAGCCATTTTCATTGCACCAGGTCACTTATAAGTCACCTCCATGTCAGGCCTTCCAACCCTGAAGGCTGGGTGCAAAGTATCTGTGTGTGAGGGCACCCCCTGCACTAGCAGAGGTGCCCCCACGTCTTCCAGGACCATTTTCCTGGACTTAGTGAGTGCGGGGACACAAATTTACACGTGCACTGGACATAGGTCAATGCCTATGTCCAGCTTCACAATGGTCACTCCGAATATGGCCATGCAAGGTGCCTTACACCTGGGAATTGTACCCAAATACTGATTCTAGTATTGGTTTAAAAATTCCATGCACTCTGGGGGCTTCACAGTGAACCCCCAGTACTGCCATACAAGCCTTCTGGGGTTTTCCAGGCAGCCCCAGCTGCTGCCACCTCGCAGACAGGTTTCTGCCCTCCTGTTGCTTAAGCAGCTCGAGCTCAGGAAGGCAGAACAGAAAAATGTCCTTTGGGAGAGGGGTGTTACACCCTCTCTCTTTGGAAATAGGTGTTACAGGCATGGGAGGGGTAGCCTCCCAGAGCCCCTGGAAGTGCTTTGAAGGGCACAGGTGGTGCCCTCCTTGCTACAACAGTTCAGGGACCCCCAGTACCTGGTCTGGAGCAAAACTGGGCAAAGGAAAGGGGAGTGACCACACCCCTGTCCATCACCACCCCAGGGGAGGTGCCCAGAGCTCCTCCTGAGTGTCCCTGGGTTTTGCCATCTTGGATTCCAAGGTGGTGGGGCACTCTGGGAGCATCTGAGTGACCAGTGCCAGCAGGTGACGTCAGAGCCCTCCCCTGATAGGTACTTACCTGTGTAGCTTACCAATCCCCATTTCAGGGCTATTTAGGGTCTCTCCTCTGGATATTTCCTCAGATTCGGATTGCAAGACTCCAGCAGGAATCCTCTGCATCCTTTACTTCATCTTCTACCGACGTAACTGCATCTAGACCCTCCAGGAACTCTACAAACTGCTCCAAAGAAGCAAAGGCGACTTCTGCAACATTGTATCTTCAGCTCCTGCCAGCAACTGCAACTGTTTCCAGGCCGTGTGTCCTACGAGGACTGCCTGTCTTCAGCCTGCACCAGAAGAAGCGAAGTAATCTCCCTTGAAGTGAAGGAGTCACTTCCCTCCTTCAGCAAGGACCCCCTATGGACCAATGACAGGTGGCGTGGGTCCCCTCTCCTGACGACGACCGTGGATCCTACAACACAGGTGGTGGACTAAAGTGAAACCGACAGTCCCAGGGTCCAGCTGTCCAACTTTGGTGGAGGTAAGAGCTTGCCTCCCCATGCAAGACAGTACCCGTGCACCGCATGACTTGCAGTTGCCAAGGCTTGTGAGCGACCTTCTACAAAGTTCTTTGTGCACAGCACAGCTTAGGCCCCCAGCACTCCATCCTGCGACACACAGCTTCCTGAGTGGTTCTCCGGCGGCGTGGGATCCCTTTGTGTTGTGCTGCATGGGCCTCCATTTGCACCTTCTTTGTCCCCGTGCTGTGGGACTCCTGTGCACGCTGCCTGCTCTTCTGAGGGCTCTCTGAGTTGCTGAGAGACCCCTCTGGCTCCCCCTCCTGGGTAGAGGCCACCAGGTCCCTCCTGGTCCCGGGCAGCGCCATTTTCCGCTTACCGTGTGCTTTGCGTGTGCCAAGGCTTGTTGGCGGAATCCAGCGACGCAAACCAGACTGCCGTCTTCCATCTGGTGTGGGACATCATCTGCGCCAACCAGGAACCCGCATCAGTCTTCTTGGGTGCAGTACTGACTGTTCTTCCCCTCCGGTGGTTCTTCTTTTGCGCCTTCATCCGGGTTAGCAGGGGCTCCTGTTCTCCCTGGACTCTTCAGTGCTTATTGGACTTGGTCCCCTTCTTCTACAGGGCTTCAGGCCCAGGAATTGATTGTTGGTGTCTTGCAGTCTCTTCTGGTTCTTGCATTATCTTCTATCACGACTTCTTGTGTGTTCTAGGACACCCACTGTGATTTTCTCCTGTTTTTCTGGGCTCTGGGGTGGGTTCTGTTACTTGCCTTTCGTGTTTTCTTACACGCCCAGCGCCCCACTACACTTGCCTAGGTGGGAAACAGACTTTCGCATTTCACTATTTTAGTATATGGTTTGTGTTCCCCTAAGACCCATTGTGATTTTCAATATATACACTGTTTTCTGGCTGTTTTTACAGCTATTTCTGCATTCTAGTGTATATACTGTGTATATTACTTACCTCCTAAGGGAGTATAGTCTCTAGGGTATTTTGGGCATTGTGTCACTAAAAATAAAGTACCTTTATTTTTGTAACACTGAGGCCTATATTTAGACTTTTTTTAGCGCTGCATTTGCGTCATTTTTTTACGCAAAAGCGGCGCAAACTTGCAAAATACAATTGTATTTTGTAAATTTGCTCTGCTTTTGCTTCAAAAAGCGGCGCAAATGCGGCGCTAAAGATGTATAAATATGGGCCTGAGTATTTTCTTTCATGTGTGTAAGTACTGTGTGACTACAGTGGTAGTGCATGAGCTTTGCATGTCTCCTACATAACCCTTGGCTGCTTAGCTACAGCTACCCCTAGACAGACTGGCTTCTAGACACTAACTACATTTCACTGATAAAGGATGACTGGACAGCGTATAAGGTGTAAGTACCTTTGGTACCCACTACAAACCAGGCCAGCCTCCTACACTCACTTCCAGGGTTGTTCGCTAGACTGCTCCACATCTAGGTGCCGAGTGCAATTGCCACTAAAGTTTCCTGATCCAGTCTGACGACTGCGTGAAATACACAAGTTAAGGAATCTGCAGTTGGAGGTCTCTAGCAGACAGTTAAGGGGGGAATATGAGTAAGAAGCTGCACAGTGGACTTGGAAGCATATCTGCACCTCTGTAATATGTCATTGGGGATTAGGACATAAAACATTTTGGTTTCATGATTCAGACGACTTAAACCAGTGTGTGACTGCATAGCAATCACACACCTAATCTTTTGATTCCTTACTTTTCTGGTTAGTGTTCTTATGTAACAGTACCCTCAATGGCATGGCACATTTATCCTTGATGCTCACATTTTTGTGCTTCTGATTTTTCTACTTGTAATTTCTTTTGGACTGATGCAGTGTGAATATTCAGTTATAAGCTCTGGCATTAGCTAAGAACTTTTGATTTTTCTAAAATGTTATGTGGAGTAGGTTGGGTGCATGTGAATCTATAGCACTGCATGCCATGAACAGATGCTTAACATTTTCTTTCTGTGGCACGTGTAGCTGTAGATACACATGCTGTGCATCGAATGTAGAGAGGTCCTCCCCTAAGTAGTGGCTAGCTATGGGACTGAAGAAGTGTATGGAGAACAGCCTCGCCAACACCAGCATGTGCTTGGTGAAAGTGTGTGGAGTGGACAAGGTAGCTGCTTTCCAGATGTCAGCTATCTGGATGTTACCCAAGAAAGCCACTGAGGCTGCTTTCTCGCAAGTGAGGTGGAGTGGTAAGTTGAGGGAGCCATATTCGAAGACCTCAGGAGCCAGATCGCATGATACAGCGGTTTGGGGTTTGGGTGCTGGAGCATGCCCTGGCTTTGAGCATGACGGTCCGGCTGGTTTGGTGGCTTCTTGTGAGGTACCAGGGAGACGTCAAGAAGAGTGGTGAACCGGAGCAGTCTCTCCCAAGTGAGTGATTCTAGGATGAGAGTGAGAGACGTTTGCCGAAGCGTCTGAACCACGAACAGAAGTGGGAAAGGCGGAAAAGCGTAGGCAACTATTCCTGACCAATTCATATATAGTGCACTGCTGACAGACTCTGGGTGTGGATACTTGGAGGTAAACTATAGGAGGAGGACTTGCGGGTGGATTTCCCACTTGTGGACTTGATGTGGCATCCTGCTGAGCAGGGCTGCAAGGTTGTTGTCCACTCCTGGCAGGTATTTTGATAGGAGATGGACTTTGCAATCATTCACCCACTGTCAAATGCTCCGAGATAACACAGACAACTATGTTGAGTGAGTTATGGCTCAATTATTTTGAAAGCACATGACAGTCATGTTACCTGTATAAATATGGAACAGTTTCTGCTGCACATGAATGAGGAATGCCTTGAGTGCTAGCTGGACAGACAGTAGTTGCAGGTATGTGATGTGGAGATTCTGTTGTGCCCTGGGTTCAGAAAGGATTTGTCTTGTAACAGATTGGTGATGAACCACCACTGCACAGTGATGATATAAGCCGAAAATCAACATTAGGTATTCCTAGAAACTCTCTACTTGTGACCACTGTGTCTCCTAAACTTAGATTGAGAAGGAGGTTCCTATGCAAGTTCCTCCTACATGTTGAGAGTCCTTTTACGGAACGAAAGGTGCTGTTCTTTCGGTAGCAACAGTGTAATAGATTTTCATATCTGACGGTGAGGCACCGTTGCTTGGCATCAAGCTCCACCTTGAGCCGAAGCAGGATGGGCTGTTCTTGGTCCTCTGACCCCACCAATGACAGGGCTTTGGGCAACAAATGTTTTGACATTGCAGAGAACTTTTAGATTTAGTGCGAGTGACTCTTCGGAGATGAAGGAATCTTGGGAGTCAAAGCAGGATTCAGTGCCGGCTTCAAAAGGTGCTGATGGAACGGACACAGGTGGTCGGCTCCGACTTAGCTCTGAGGTCTTTGTTCAGTGCAGACCATGGTCTTCTGGAAGTGCAGACCAGAAGTCTGAGTGAGGACTTCAGGGCTTGGCACCTGACCCCTCTCTAGGGCAGTGCTGGGCCAATTGGTGTTAGTGTGGAGGTGGTGGTACTCACAGTTGATGTTTTCTGCTCAGTGTGAGGTAGTTCCTCTGCCCCACAGTAAGTGTGAGCTCAGTTTCAGGCCGAAACAGAGGGACTGTTGGCCAAAAGTCTCTGGCTCCCCCCAACATATAAGGCCCAGAAGAGACCAGGGGTGGTGTTTTCCTGACGGTGCACCATGGTGTGTCAAGCTAGGCGACAATCAATGGTAATCTGTAGGTGAGGAAGGTGAGACAGGATGCCTCGTCATGCTCAGGTGATGGACACAAGTTGCAGACCGGAGGATGATCAGACCATGGGTATTTCGAATGGCACGGAGGACAGTACTGGAAAGGGGTTCTTTCCATTATGTAGTCTGCATTCTCAGTGAAAGAGGCCAAGGAGAAGGCCCCAAACGGGGCGAGTGCCCCAAGGGGGGCACCAGTAGGAACTCTCATGGGGAAGTTTAGTAATGAGACCTGGCTGCAGAAGATTGATTCAAGTGGATCGAGATGGAAGAACTGAGAGGTACCGATGCCAAATAGCAGAAGGCGTCAACCCGGAGCTTGGTGGATGCACTTCCAAATCGGACGGTGGAAACAATTTGACAATAGAGCAGTTGAATATGTGCATTATCAGCAGTAGGTGAGTCACCATAGCTCGTGACTCAAAGACTTTCGGGGGGAAAAAATCTAGTTGCACACGTCCAAGCCAAACACTAGATGGCAGGAGTATGCAGAGCATGTGTGTCGACACCTACACATGCCACAAACAGATTTTGCTTTCAGTCCATGTTTTATTCATATTGGCAAGGGCCCAGCAGCAAAAGAGATTTATCGAAGCATAATAAAACAAGCAGTAATTCAGCCTAAAGGGTACCAGCTAAAGCCAGACTTGTTGGCTTTGATAATATTTGATTTTCTTCTGTTTACATTTTTGAAGTGCATGCTATTGTGCATTCATTTCAGGTCTCTTTCAGCAGCTAAAGCTTGCACCAATTCTGTGATGTCATTTACGCCTTTGTGAGGGAGGGTCCTCGGTCATCACATTCCCCTTTGTGCTCTGTAACATGGATTTTTAATGCTTTCTGACTTGCCACTTGAGGACCTGGAAAATTCAGGAGGTGTGGTGGTTGTGCCACATAAACATCAATGCAATGAAGGTACAATCTACGTCTTCTATCCTTCATCGGAATCCTGCAGGCAAATACCAGTGTATAGTAATGCAGCTCTCGTAAGTTCATGATCCTCACTTCCCAGAAAGCATCAGCATGGGTTACGTTTTCAGTACAGACACCTATGCAACAAGGACATCAGGCCCCACACATTCTCATTACGAAGCTGCCTATGGCTAAACCACAAACTGTACGAAACGTAGGCAAGCAGGGCAAAGTTAAAATATAGGACAATAAAAAGGTGTATGTAATCGTTCAGACTTTTCATCTGTGTACTCAGTTTTTTTCGCCTTTCCGTATAAAACTGCACAGGACACTGACTTGCGAGCTTTTACAGGGGCTCTCTCGCCTTCTGTGATGTAGCCAAACTCCACACCTTGCACCTCCTGGGTTTTTTACCCTATACTACTTTCGTAGCTTCACATCATCTTCAAACTGGATGATTTCTGTTCGCTTCCTATCCCGAATTGTACTTGTCCTGCTCTGGATTCACTTTCTGTAGTATCCCTTTCCTATCCCGCTCCCGCTTTCTGTTGTAAATTTTGATAAATGCTGGAGTAACCCGACAACCTTCAATATAGTTTTAAACGGATCACAGATGCTCAGGCAGAAGGAGACCACAAATACGCCACATTCCAGGGCACGCTGAGTGTCAAGGGAAACGTAAAGGCGAAGTTTAGGCCTTTTTTAATTAGCGACTGGAGTTGGTAATTTATTGCCGATTTTGTATGTGAGCTTCCTTGGGGTTGTATGGATGAATCTGTCACTGAATGTGATGGTTGTGTGAGTGGCTGAATGAGTGAGGCACAGGGACCATGAATGAATGGATGAGTCCATTGCTGAGGGAGGGCAGCAGTGGTGTTCTGGAGAATAGCCTCCTACCGCCAATTCATCTTTTTCTGTCCATGTATTCACTTATATTAATTCATCCATCTACCCAATCACTTATTTGTCCATATTATGTACCACTTAAACATTTTTCGTATTCACCCACTGAACAATACACACAATCATATACACAAAATCACTAAAGAATGAAGAAGCACTTCCATGACAAAAAAGAAATAAACAGAAGTGACAGACCTACTGGTTTTGCGAACACTTATTTAATATGTACTGAATGCAAAAACTAAAGATGTGAAAATGTTTGATTTGCGTTTGAAGAACAATTCAAAACTGAACATTCCAGGGAGCACTATGACTACTGTCTTGCTCTAAGAAATATATGTATATAAAATGCAGACAAATGAAGAGCAACTATATTGAATTGCTTTAAAACACATTATTTATTCAAAACAATTAAGGTTTATTTTTTTATATTTTTTTACAGTTTTCATTTAAATCGCCCACTTTCAAAAAACATTTCCCAACAGTGCTTTCGGCTGCTGTTGAGTTCAGTTTGCCACTACTGAGCAATAGAACTTCCGCCACAGTTTCTTTATGGGTTTATTTAGCCTTCAAAGGGATGCACATATATTTTTACATGAATGTATTTGTTGCACAACACATTTAATAGCTACCATCTACCAGCCTTTATACAAAGGACATGATTGAGCCATCAAAAATGTCTACATTTCACATTATTATTGAAACTTCTGTAAATGCAATCGTCACCAGTGCTGCTTAGGTTTCAGTCCAACACAACATGTTTTACTGAGTACAATTCTGCAGCGCCAGAATTCAAAGCAATGTAAAAATCTGGAAAATGGCCAGTCGACATCTCATCAGTGGTCTACTTCCAGATACTGTTATTGTTGTTGGGAATTTAGTTCACCTGCCCACTTGTTTCTTTGTGTGCGAAACTGTGAAGGATTGCTCAGAAAGACCCTAGGTCTTTTCTCATTTGATATCCTCTGAGAACGTTCAGTACCATGTCTGCTTCAATGAACGAAGACAGTAAGCCAGGCTTAGATAACACTGCAAGAACAACTGATTCACATTCTGTAGAGTGAATTATATGCCTACAGTCCTATCCTGCTGATATTAAAAAACAAAATAATAATTTGACAGTGCCAGTGTATAAACCTGAGATCCTCATGTGGCCACAGTTGTTATAAGTTTATGTCTTGGAAGGTTCAGCTACCTCAATGCCTCTTTTGAGTCTGAATAGGCAAACATTGCTATCTAAGTGATGGGTTGTTAACAAGCAAAAACAACGCATTTCACCCACCAACCAGGAAAAACTAATGTAGAAAATTCAAGTCAGTGCTTTACGTTTCGATCTCGCAAATTCGGTCTGTTTACAATTATTGTTCTTACATTCTTAAAATAAAAGGCTTGTGCCACATCTACCTCCAAGTATGCAAAATTGTTTAACATAGCATAAATTATGGACAATGTGATTACCTGCCTAGCAACATCTTAACAAACTAAAACAAAAGATGAGGAAAAACACAATTATATGATTAGTTACAAGGGTCACACCTCTAGATTAATTTCCTCTTGCAGAAAGCATAGAAAGAAAACAAACATTGGTAAGGAGCTTTTATACAACACACAGACCTCCCCAGACACCACTTTTTTTTCACAAGAATTAAGGCACAAGCGGGTGCTTTTTGTATGTACACTTTCACTCACAACAGCATAACAACTTCACACAAAAGGATGTACCCTCGGAAAATGAAATAAGTCCTTAATTTGTAGCCTCCGAAGAAGGTTCCACATATCACTCAGGCAGTAACTTTTACAGCACATCGTTTTTGTTTTTTTTACTAACCAGATTCAGAACGTTCTGTAAAGTTCTTTACTGTAGAGAGAATGAGACCTGTGCCTCTACGCTCTCAAGGATGTTGTTTTTTTTTCATGCAAAGATAGCAATATCCTGATTACATCAAATGACCCTATTAAATGATAGCCCTCACAACAGTTTTGTAATGTTGTAAATTTCACAGCTGTAACTTTTTATAATTGCCATAGTTTAATTTGACAAGCCCAATCACTCAATGTAACACAATAAGCCTATACAAAGGTAGAGATGGATGGGGGGATTTATGGTCTTTTAAGAATTAAGCGAGCACAAACTCAGATGAAAGTCCAAGCTTACTCCAAAAAGAGACGTTCTACGAAGGCAATGAATCTACCACTGTGCAATGTATGGTCTAGTTGTTTGTTGTGGGAGCCGTTTTTAACCACTTCTTAATTCCACTCACTTTCTTTACTTGTTTAAACAATATGCACTTTCTGTTCTTCTAAAAATCAGTTAACAATTGATTCCACCGAATTTAAGAGATTCTTGTTCTGCAATTACCACACAAGATCTATAACATATCAGAGGTGAGTAGACAATTACTGCATCCCTGTTTATGAATCTGTCGTCCAAATATGAACAGCTGATGAGCCTGAAAATGCTTTTTGATATACAATACTAAAAAGTAGATGTGCAAGCTAATGTACCCTGTAAACCACAGTGCCCCACCCAAACCTACAAGGCTTTTGTTTGGAGGAAATAACACCATTTAAAAGCAAGGCAGCTATATAAGCAAGTTACTTACCTTCGGTGACGCTCTTTTTTTTCGTGAATACTCTTAACTGTAGATGCTTCCTGTTAGCATAATTTAAGGCACCAGAATGGATCCAGATTTTCAACAGCAAATGCTCCTGAATGCAGACGGTGGTGCAATCAGACTCTGCAACTGCCTCATGCCACCCCAGAAATGATAGAGGCATAGAGCAACATGTAGGCGTCACCCCACATGCTGAAGTCAGTTTTGTTTTGCACTTATCCATAGCCTCTGATGAGGATAAGTCATAACAATTTGGATGTAGTACTAGCTTATTACCAGATACTAGAGTTCATTTCACAGAATGAAGAAGATGAATGGCACTGAGGAATCTGTGGATATATCAAATATCCATACGGTAAAGCATTAATAAATGTCAGCAACCACAAATTCCTCATTTTTAGAACAAATACCCAAGCTGTACCTTCCAGAAGGCAGAGGATCGGAGACTCACACCAAAAAGTCTTGCAGCACAGAGCAGGCAAACTGACCATCTCGGAGGACTCTACTGTATAGGTAGCGGTAGATTATTGAATGTATGCATGGACACTCATTTATCAGCCTGTCACATGCCTAGGAGAGGAACAACTCTCACCAGCACAGTTGAGGCAGCTTTGGTTTAGGTGGAATCAGCATGTAGGCCATGAGAAGGCTCCTTCTTTGTAGGGGCATAGAATGTCATCATACACACAACAATCAAGACGCACCAAGACTGTTTCTGCACCACTTTCCCCTCCTAAGCACCAGCAACTTGCATGAAGAGAAGGTACTCTACACTGTATTATCTTGTTGGCTTCATCTAAAAACTCTACTTCTCGTTTAAGGGATGTGGCAGAGAAAAAAAAGACGGCAAAGGTAAAGGACTGACCAAGGTGGATGGGTGATACAACCTGGCACAAAAGAAACCAGGGGTCTCAGTACCTATTTCTCAGGAAAAAAAGTTATGCTGAGAGATTACACTGATAGCGCCAATTGATCAGCGACACATGGCACAGAAGTGTTTGAGATTAAAAAAGATAAGGCAAATGTCTTGATGACGAAGAGCAACAGAGAGCAACTGCATAAGGTCTGGAACTCCATGCACATCAGAAACTGGGACCAAGTTAAGGACACATTCACATATACAGGAGGGCCTTGACATAACCATCTGTCAAACCTTTTATGAACCTCATCACAACATGTGACTTGATTAAAGAAGCTGGGTCAGGCAAACATAAAAAGGCTGATTGGGCTGACATATAACCTTAAATCGTGCCACCACGAAGCCTTGCAGGACCAACATCTGATAATTTGGCTTGGAGAGGATCAAGATGAAGGTCCCTACACCATACCTCAACTAGATGGATTTAATCAAGAGTCGCCTAGCCACAAGAATGATTTCTACAAATTCAGTAAGTTGAAACTGCTCAGTTGCTCTGCTTAATCTTCAAGCATGTAAGTGTAAATTGTAGCGATCTGGGTGCATGACCCTTCCCTGTAATTGAGACAGGAGTTCTTTCTGGAGAGGGAGATGAAAAGAAGGACAAATGCTCTGGCTCAAAAGGCTGTGGCACCACACTCTCCTGCACCAATCCATCGATATCAAAATGATTTAGACACCATCTGTACTGACCTTCCCCAGAACTCGAGGCAGGAGAGACAGCAGAGGAAATTAGTACAGAGGTCCTGTGATCCATTGCAGTTGGACTTCAGGAGGCATGTTTTTGGTTGTGGTAGTGGAAAGATCTAGCCAGGGCATACACCCCTGTTCGAAGATGCCCTGAGCCACTCCAGAATGAAGACACAATTAGTAGTCTGCCAGTTGAACTTTGCTGAGCATGTTTGTCTTGGTGCTTAATGCCTAAATCCGATATCTGGCTACCAGAGAGATCTAACAGTCCAGCATCCAATCCAAGACACCCCCTTTTTGTTGCATTACCATATTGCAGTTGCGTTGTCCATCGTAACCTGCACAGACTCTTGATAAAAGGCTTTCAGGGACAGCTGGATGGCACAAAGCTCCAAGAGGTTGACAATGAACCTTGGTTCCATTGGTGGCTAGAGACCCCTAATCTCTACTTTTCCCAGATGACTGCCCAAACCCAAGATGATGCATTTGTCACTAATGTGATTTATGGATGGTGTAGGGAGAACAACCATCTCACATTACTAGTTGAGGTTCACTTGCCACCAACATAGGGCCTAGGCTGTCTCCTTTGTGATAAAGATGTTGTCTGACGGAAATGCCTAGACCTGGGTTCAGTGGAAAGTGAGGTTCCACAGCAAGGTCCATTTGTGCCAGGGAGCACAAGGGACCAGAAAGATGCATGAGGTCAGCGGTCCACCCTCACTGAGACTCGGGATTAAGCCAGAAACATCTAGATCATATCCTGACTGCCCTGGACTAGTTGCAAGTGTTGGAAGGCCCCTATTAAGGGAATCCCTTTTTATCAACATCAGATGTGAATTTGGTCCACTGATGGAAACACCAGGCATGTTAGAAGGGTGATCATCGTTTCGCGATGGTCTGGGACTTACTGTGTCAAGCCAGTGTTTAGCAGTGAGTCATTGTGGAATAGGAAAACATGTATTCCTGACCCTCAACTGTGGTCCGAAACAACCACCATTCACTTCATAAACATATTAGGAGAAGACTTGACTTCTTGCAAAACAACGGTGACGTGATCTGCTGAAACTTGAATAGGAAGGGGTAGGATACAAGGGGACATGAAAAACAACATGGCATTTCGATTTTTCAACAATTTACAGCACACACCGATCTGAAGTGACGATCCAGCTAGGTAGGAAATATCAAATCATGCCCCTAATGGCTGGTCATACTTTTGCAAGGGAAAAGCAAAGCAGCTTCAAAGCAGTTACAGTTTGTGAAGATGTAGTGGAGGATTGCTGCCCTTGGTGTCCACAACCCTGGACACAACCACATCCTCTGGGGAAACAAAAAGTCACAGTCAGCTGCTGAACTGGTAAAGATGGCTGCCACTCTTGATAGGCTAAACAACACAAGTAACCCTCTGAACTGTTGCATGGGCCAGAGAAAACCAACATAGGAAACTTGCCGTACCATGGCTGCCTTTAGAATGGTTGCGCACCAAGTAAGTCTTTTCTTTAAAGAATTTAGATCCATTGAAGGGCATGTCCATTAAGGGTGGCTGAACATCACCAGAAAATTCAGTGGCTCATATCCAGGCAAGACACCTGATCAGCACAGTGGCCCCCATGGCACAGCCCACACAGTCTATTGAATGAAGGCCAGCCCTGAACACACATTAAGGAATACAAAAACGTAATAACTAGAATGCTTGAATTCATTTAAGCCACTGGTAATTGATCAAGCCATAACAAGTGCACTGTCTCTTTTTTTGCCCATCATGTCATCGAGCCACTGGTCAACTGTCAGGGACAGGCTGTCTGGGAGAGGCGAAGGCAGCTTCATCCAAGCAGCCATTAAAGTATCTGTAGGTCCCCATTTAAAGGGAGCAAGGGTTTTGACGTGGCAAATAAAGGCTGTAATATTTCAGTCAAGAAGTTTGCTTTTGTTTAAGCCACAGGTAGTTGTAAGTCAAGTACTTCAGCTGCCCAGCAGTCAATCACCACAAAAGAGGCACTTTCCTCTGTGGGTGGGCCTGGTGGAGATTCCAATTCATGCTTAGTAGGAGTGGCCAACCCACTAGCATTCTGTAGGTACACGTACAAGCCAGCATCAGTGTTGTGAGGGGGAGCACATCGTTCGCCTCTTCCTCATTGTTGTCTTCATTGCGTAGTATGTTCTGAAGCACCCGATCTGCACATAAATCTGAACCAAGCAGGGACTCTAGCCTCCTACAGTACAAGCAGCCAGGGAGAGGCTGTGGACCATCTAATGTTGGAGGATGCACTTCGGTGATTGCATAGTGTGAAATAGGTTTGGTTTTGGGCCTGAGATTTGCACTGGGACCAGCTCTAGAATAGGCACCACCAAATTAGGGGTTGGTGCAGGTGCATCTGAGCCTGGCATGACTAAGTGTGGAGTGTAACTATGAGCTGCAGCTGGCAAAGAATTCGGAGAAGGCTCAGTCTGTGCCAGGGAAAGGCTCGCCAGCAAAAGTGCCACTAGTGTCCCCAGAAGGCAGTCCTGCGGGAGTTGGAATCACTTAAATATCTGTAGCTTGGCCTCTTAAAGGTCTTGGAGTCAGGCCCTTGGAATGCTTACTGCACAGCTTCTCACCTATTCTGAAGTGGCGGGAAGGGGACTAGAACCCCACTTGTCCTTTTTGCTGGATGTGGACTTAAACTTACCAAATGTCTTGGATCGATACTGGGACTTGGCTTTGGAAAGGCCTGCTAACTAGCAGTTGGATCGCAGTCTTAAACGCAACCTCTTCTTATGTTCTAGGGCACAGAGTTTCACTTCCCGCTCCCTGATTACCTTGAAGAGCACAAGGGCTCATACGTTACATGACTTTGAATCATGACCGGGACCTAGGCCTACAAACAAAAGATGCGAGGATCCGTGACGGGCATCTGCTTCCCGAGGTAGCATTTAAATGTTTTTATCATACTTTCACTGGCACACAGTATTTTCTTGAAATCTGGGGTGGGTACAACTAACAAAGTTGGGAATGGTGCGCCAGATCTTTGTCAAGGGATGCAGAGAGAAAGGTACTGATTTCAGCATGGGGCATGATAGCTATTTTTGCTTTTGTGCTGTCACCTCTGAAGTGGAGTTAGGCAGTCGCAGAGTCGAACCACATCACCTGCCGACATACAAGAGCACTTGCTGTTGAAAATTCAGATACTGTCTGGAATCAGAGATTATACTGAAGGTGTGGAATCTGGTTAGAAGTAACCATCAGAATAAAACCTTCAGCTTGTGATGCCCATTTAAACCTAACCTTGTCTCTGTTCTTCTTAGATACCATAATATTGCATCATATTTATCAGTAGCCTTATTATGTTAGTAAATTAAAAGATGTGCAACTATGCCCAAGACTATTTGATACTTGAATTATCTTTTGCACATCCCAAAAATCAATGCTCCAATCCCATTTCCCAACTAAACCAAGATAGGAGTCAATAAAAAAAAACGCCACATTCTGCCATTTAAAGGATGTGGCGTGTGTCACTGGGCATATTATGTTCTGCTCCTTGGTCCTCAATAGAAAGAACATTTGATTTGTCAACAAATGATGACCACAGAAGCAACACACTTCTGCACCTCTCTTGTCAAACATCCTGAAGGTTCAGCTTGCAAAGAAATGGTGAACGAAAGGAGCCCAAGAACAGATGTCCATCTTGCTCATGCGCTTCACTGATATAGGTCGCCACCAGTCCATCGGGATCGTGAAAACTTCTTTTGTAGGATCCACTTTCACTGAGCTCCACAACCAGGCTGTACTTCGGCACCAACTTTACCACTGTTTCAGGGCTGATCAGCTAATCAGAAAAAGAGTAATCATGCACAGATAAGCAACTAATAATGAGAGAATCTTCTACTTACACGGAGAACTGCCTATTCACATATCAACATTTTTCCATTTGAAATTAAAAAGAAAAAACAAACATCTAAGATAACCTGATGAAGTTGACAAGCCATCACTAAGAAAAGAATGTATATTTCAACCAGTGATTACAAACACCAAACAATGACAAAGCCGGTAGGTGTTTTGATAGTGTAATATAAAGCACTCTTCCATTAAGAAGATGTTTGATGGTTATCCACTGTGAGATTTAAGGTGGAAAACGAACAGTGTACTGATCTCAAAGACAGATAGTTAGTACTGTTTTTTTAATCGATGAAACTTTATACTTACAATATAACAATCCCAGTATAAAAGTCAGTCTCCAATGTCCTTATTTCAGTTGAGTTGACATGTCTAGTTACCTGTAATAAAGACATTACCTACCTGCCCAAATGAAATAAGTCATTAATGCTGAGCTGCCACATCATAATGTCTGCTGCCAGCAGCCAAGGCCAAAAGGTAGGCAATGAAGCATAATTACAGCTGCAGCAAAGAAACTCAGCCTTTTGCCTCGATTCTCACAGAACTCCTTGGTGACTTGCAATATCCTTATGATGTATGGCACAGGTATCCCAAATACAATCCAGTCATGGTGTGAAATCCTAGGCAACTCTGGAGATTAGGAAAAATGATGGCATGACAAGATGCAGAACAATGCGCAGTCTAAATGGTCCTTTGGAGGTCCATTTGCCTTTGATACCTATGCATCTATGAGTCTAGGTAAAATGTAACAATAGTGTAAGAGCCACAACAGGACTGGAGCATAAAGAGGATCAGTTATGTGGCCACCAGCAAGGTGAATAGGCAGACCAGACAAGTTACTTACCTTCTGTACCACCATATCTGAAGGAGACTATATCTAGCTGCAGATTCCTTACCTTTGAATTCTCCTCAGGTATCAAACTGGATCCAGAGGATTTTTCATGAGTACTATCCCTGTGTACTGGTATGCAGAGTCAATTGGTTCTGCCCCTGCCATTGGCACTGTCCACGCCAGAAATGACATTGTGGTTCCAATGTAGGCATCACCCAGGCTTCATCGATGTCCGTCTCTTTTCATGGCTTTCAATGCCAGAAGAACGGAGTAATAAAGAACACTGACCACTGGTGTCAAAACTAAGGCCCTGAAAGGAGGTCCCTGCCCCTAGAAATCCATTTGCAGAATGGGGAGGATAGGTGGGTCAGTAAGGAATCTGCAGCTAGATATAGTCTCTACCAGATAAGGCTCTACTAAAGGTAAGTAACGTTCACATCTGACAGAGACTTCTAGCTGCAGATTCCTTACTAAGAATAGATACCCAAGCATTACCATCCCCAGAGGTGGGTCTGCAAACAAATTTCAAAGTAAAAAGTCCTGCAGGACCGAACAGGAAAAGTGCCCGTCCCTGCGAACCTGACTGCCCAGGAAGCAATGTCTGGCAACCATGTGCAGATATGCCTACGTTGCTGCCTGGCAGATGTCTAGGACCAGGACTACACGTGCTAATGCAGTGGTCGCAGCTTTAGCTCTGGTACAGTGAGCGCACAAGCCCTTAGGGTGCTTTTTGGCCAATGCGTAGCTGATCTTGATGCAGAGCGCGACCCACCAAGAGTTGGTTCGCATCTGCACTGCCTGATCTTTCTTCACACACACACAAACCCCACAAAGACTTGGTAGTCCACCCAGAACTCTTTTGGACGATCAAGGTAGAACCCTAATGCTCTTTTTGGGTCCAGGAGGTGGAGACTCTACTCTTCCTTAGAAGGATGTGGGGCTGCATAAAAAGTAGGTAAGGTGATATATTGGCCTACATGCGAAGGCATGACCACTTTTGGCAGAAAATAAGTCCTAATGGGAAGCACCACTGACCGGATAGAGAGGTAGAGGAGCTTAGATAAGGCCTGTAGCTCGCTCACTCTGCTGTCAGATGTAATTGCCACAAGAAAGGCTGTTTTCAACGTGAGCAGCCTGGGGGGGGACAGATGTGAAGAAGCTCAAAAGGAACACAGATCAAAAGTGTCAGAACCAAATTAAGATCTCACTGGGGCATAATGAAGGGGGAAGGAGGGGAGAGATGAATAAGACCTTTGAAGAACCTATGTACAACATGAGACTTAAACAAGGAGGTTTGATCAGGCAGAAATAGCAGATAAATAGCCCTTAAGAGTGACCAAAGCAGAGCCCTCCTGGGCAAGGGAAAGAATGAACAGTTAAACCTCTGAAAGATGGCCAGAAAGGGTATCAGACTTGTCTGTACACTATGCCACAAATGTCTTCACCTGGCTGCCAAAATGATGTTTCAGACTTTGGGAGGAAGGTCAAAAACTTTAACTGCCACTACTCAATCTCCACCCAGGAAGGCGAAGAGTAGACAGGTTTGAGAGAAGAACAGTCCCCTGCTGCTGCAACAGAAGATCATCCCAAAGGAGCAGTCTGATCAGAGGATAAATAGACAAGCTCAGCAGCTCGGGATACAAGATGCTCTGTGCCCAGTTCAGAGCCACAAATATTACTTGGGCGTGGAAGTTACTGATCTTCTTGAGAACTCTGGACAGGAGTGGTATGGGCAGAAAGATGTACAAGAGGCCTGAATTCCACGTGAGACGAAAAGTGTCTCCAAGTGACAGCCGTCTTCGAAACTCCACTGCACAAAACTGCTGACATTGCCCGTTCTCAGCAGAGGCGAACAGACATAACTAAGGCTCTCCCCACTGCTGAAAAAGACCTCCGGATGGTGGCGCCATGGGTGATCTATTAGGCATTTTCAGCTGAGTTCATCTGCTTTGGCGTTCAGAGAGCCTGCCAGATGTTGAACCACCAGGGATATACCAAGATGTTCCCGCCAGATAAAGAGCTTCTTGATAATGGGCCCGCAACCCCACTCTGCCCTGCTTGTTGCAGTACCACATGGCAGTGTTATCTATGAACACCTGCACCATCTTTCCCTTGATAGAGGGTAGAAAGACTTTCAATATCAGTCAGATCGAATGGAGCTCCAGCATTTTGATGTGTAGTCCATTTCTGCCGGAGACCAAATTCTTCTGATCTCTACCTCTCCCAGTTGGCCACCCTACCCCAGGAGTGAAGTATCTGTCACTACTGTCAGATCTGGTTGGGGAAGGGAGAGAGAATCTGCCTATGACCCAATCGTGTTTCATTAAACATCATTGCAGATGTGTCGCAGTTCCCACCGAAATCTGGACCATGTCAGAGAGATTGCCCTGATGCTGCGCCTGCTGGAACTTCAGGTCGCATTGCAGAGCCCGCATATACCATCTGGCATGTGTCACCAGCAGGATGCAGGAGGTCATGAGCCCCGACAGCCTCAGAGTCAGTCACACACAAATGCAGGATAGTGGCTGAAACATTGGTACAATAGCCTGAATATCCTGGACTCGCTGCTTGGGAGAATGAGCCCGAAACCACACCGTGTCCAGGACAGCTCTGATGAAACGGAGCATCTGAGAGGGAGTCACATGCTACTTCGGTATGTTTACAGTGAACCCCAGCGAATGCATGAGGTTTGTCATAGTCTGGAGGTGGGAGAGGACATCCTGGGACGAGCCCACCTTCACAGCCAATAAGATGGACACTCCCTGATTTCTGCAGATGAGCTACAACCACCGCTGTCACCTTAGTGAACACATGGGAGGCGCTGACAAGACCAAAGGGAAGCACAGTGAACTTAAAGCGCTCATGGCCTACCATGACCGCAAGTAATGACTGTGAGCAGGCAAGACAAAGATATGGAAATAAGTATCTTGCAAGTCCAACGTTTCCATTCAGTCTCCTGGGTTCAGGACAGACAAGACCTGAGCTAACATAGCATTTTGAACTTCTTCTTGAGGAAGAGCTTAAGGGCTTGTAGGCCACAAACAGACTGGGTGCAGATCCGTCACCGACATCGCCAGATGACAGGATCCGCAGGGCTTAAATCTTGTCTTATGTGACGACATCTAGACACACCAGGAGTAATAAACCACAAAAAAGTTTGACAAAAAGATGAAAAAGTCCAGTCAAAAAATGACTGAGGGGTAGCTCACTCTCGAATCAGCGCTGGCCGGTGGGGAAAGAAAAGAACTGACGGTGTGTCTGGATGGCGCCTATATATAAACTGCAATGTCATTTCTGGCATGGACGTGGAGCTTATTGACACTACCCACCAGCACACAGGAGTACTGCTCACAAAAGTCTTCTGGATCCAGTCTAAGTCCTGCGGAGAATTCAAAGGTAAGGAATCTGCAGCTAGAAGTCTCTATCAGATAAGTAAGATAAATGGTCCTCAACAGCCCTGAACACCTGTTCATCTGCATTTGAACAAAACAATGTGATGATAGTGCAAACAGAAGTATGGAGAACTGACAGAGTAAATGAGTCTGGAAATGTCTATCTGCCTTCAGCACCTATGGCCAGATGTACAGAGCAATTTCACGATTGTAAAGCATGAGATTTGCAAAATCACATGATTTCAGACCACATTTTTTTTAATGTACTAAACCCATTTTGAAATTCTGTTACGTGTAAAACACTCACAAAATGGCTATGGGTTTAGAAAAGCATATCAAATTATTATATGGAATGAGCGTGTTTAGAGCATCACTTCCAAATAGTAATTCTTTATGGTATGTATCAATGTTTTACGATTTAATCTGGTTGCAAACTTTGAAAAGTTACAGGTCCTGAGTTGGGGTTGTGGCATATTCGCAAAAGGATAGGCGTCCCCTTAGATGCCCTTGCCCTTTGCAAAAAACACTTGTTGGGGAGTAAGAAGTGGTCCCTGAGAGCACTGTGAATTCTCAAATAAAATTTAAAGAACCCAAATAAACATTACTTTATAGATGCAGCCTTTAAGTAAAATTTGCTTTCCTACATTGAAAAAAAAAAAATATTTACTTTATTTAAAATACGATCACACACATGGTGGTATGCTGACCCAGCAGGCCACCATCCCTATAATAGTATCCAATCGTAGTAGGTCACTATTTGTGACCTGCCTCATGAATATTATTGAGCTAGGTCTGAGTGTGACCCACTAAGATCCAGACATTTGTGAACTGACCAAATAGTACATAAATCGGTTTGCACAATTCTTTTTCATTCACAAAATGTTTTGTTTTTTTAAACATTTTTTTATTGATTTTTATCAAGACCCAACAAAATAGCAAAAGCATTACAATTCCATACTTTATCATAAACATCCTGCCCAATCATTTCCAATAAGATACCAAATAAATACAATCGAGCTAGGTGAAAAAGAGAAAAAAAAAACAGCAACAAAAAAGGAGAAAAAAAAACATGTCTTCCTCTTTTTTCTCCTTTCCTTCTTCCTGCCCCCCTTCCTCACCTCCTTATATTACGCATAGTTGTCCACAAGCCTTCCCGATGGGGAGGTTCTTGACAACCTCAAGGAGTTCCGACTTCGTGAATGGATGCCTTAGAGCATCACTGTCTTCATCCGTAAGAGTAGGAATGTCCAAATTACCCAAGAAATCCCTAATGGTCCTATGATCAATATCCTGGGTTTTGCTATAAATTCGCCTATAATGTTCTAGCATGATCTTATCCACATCTCTGAGGTCACTATGCCTTACCCCAGATATAGGGCACCTCAATACCTGTATCATATTACTAGCAATTTGGTCTCGAGCTTGCCAGGCCAAAAATTTGCCTGTAAAATTACTCTCTTCATATGCCTTCTGACTGAAAGTATGATATCCTATGTCAACCTTCTTAAGAAAACTGTTGGAGAATGCCCGTTTAGCTAATTCGAAACCGTGGGTGCATGCAGGTAAATATCCAAACTCCTCTGTACTGCTTCTTCCAGAACCCTAGCCTGTTGTCTCAGATAAGATGTATCTGCCGCCCCCGTAGCGATTACCAAGCCCCTGAAAAAGGCTTTAATGCATCCCAAACCATAGCTGGAGATGAAGATCCCTGATTACATTTGAAAAACTCACTTATTTCGACTTTAGAGGCCTGTACCCATCCCTCCTCATGGAGGAGTTGCTGGTTAAACACCGACCTTCTAGGTTGAGGCGTAGAGTATTTTGGGAAAGAAAGTACTTCCAATACTAGGGTGGCATGATTGGATAGACCAGAGTGCCTCACCTATTGATTCTTAAAGCGCAGTATTTTGGATATCAGAAAAAAAAGAAATCGATGCGGGATGCGCTTTTAAACTGGCTGGAAATGCACATATATTCTCTCTCATTCGGGCCACTTATTCTCCAAGGATCACAGAGCATCAATACATTAATGTAGTCTTTGAAGATCTTAGCAAATTTAGGTTTGTGCTGTTTTTTACTCTTAAAAGTGGTATCCAAAAATGGATCCTGGAGAAAGTTAAAATCCCCGCCAATAATGATTTTGCCTGGAAGCTGCAAAAGGGATTGAAACAGTTCCACATAAGGGGCCGGATCATCTGTCAGAGGCGCCGTTACATAATTTGTGACTACTTTTCCCAAAGGAAATTTCAGATATCCGGCCTTATTTTTCTAAATCTTTCAATGTACAATGTAATGTAGTCACAGGGTAAAAGCAAACAGTCGAGCAGAGTATGTGATATTGTTGTATGCATGGAATGGACAGATTAAACTACAACATTCAACTTCTAGATCCGAAACACGCCTTCATAATCATCTTCACACTACAAACGAAAAATCTGCTAGCTTTGCCAATGCTACTTTGGTAATGGATGTTAATGGTAATGGAAAATGGTCCGAATAATTAGATGCACTCCTTTCGTCAGTAAAAACATCTGTAAGGTGAAGAGAACAACGAATGAAAGGAATGAGAGTCTACAGAAAACTGATTTAAATTAATCTAATTTTTAAGCATGTTTTCATGCAGGAAGTTTTTTTTTGCAAAAAACATATGTATATGCCTGTGCTGGGATTTGATCAAAGGGCAGTGGGACAAAGTTACGCCACTGCATGGAACAGATGTGTGACATACGAATAAGCTATGATCTAGTCACACAAAATTTGTAGGCAAAAGTTGCAAACGTGATAATGTTGCTATAGTACAAATAGTGCTTCCACACAGAGTTGTTGATCTTGTGGAACTTCAAAATAAGAAGTGAACTTTTACAAACAATCAATATATGAACGGAGGAAACGGAGCAGGAGATTACTGGAATGAATGGATGCCCTGAAGAAATGCAAAGTAACCTTTGGTAGAAGTAAAGTGGACCGCTACCTTCATGATCAGTCTATTTTTCTGGACTAAATGGTATCTCGGATTTCTAAAATTGAGTTAACATTTCACTGAGTGGAGGTACCAGTAATCGCTTTTCAAATATGGCTGAAGGTTTTGAACAGGCAGAAGAGCGCATAGAAGTGGCAGTACTGACTTGTGTGGAATCCATCCAATTTCTGTAGCTTAGAGCTATTCACTCTAAGCTACAGAAATTGTATGGATAGTTCTCTAGTTCTAGAAGGTCTAGAAAGGCTTCCATTCAAGTACTCTGAAGAGGAATCAGGCGAGATATTATTATTATTATTTTTATTAATAATAATAAATTACATTGTGCTTGACTTGGAATCTCAATAGACAATAAGTACAGTTATAAGCCTATCAATCTTAGATTAGCGTCTTTATTGTCAATTCAAAACTGGAGTACGAAAGTTTAAAATAAAAAGTTTAAAAGGTGAAAACAAGGAAGTAAAAAGTTATTGTTCACCTTTTGATACACGTTAATATGGTTAGTTAAAAAATATTAACAAGCTCAAGACGAATGGCAAAGTTCATGATAACTTGCACTAACTGCTGAAAATCCATATATAATTATAGCATTTTACCAAGTCTCTGTACTCCGACCCTCCAAAACTTCACCACTCTTATTATGATGTGCTCGCTTTCACCAGAGGACACGAGATCGCCCGGGATGCTTCTTTGTCAAAGGTGTTTTTTTGCACAAGTCTAGCAGTACAGAACATTGAAAAATAAAGTGGTGAATAGTCTCTGAGAGCAGAAGTGGTACCATGATTGGCTCATCATTCTTCTCCAGGATCCTTCAATTTCACTGTTTAATAGTCAAAGGCGGAGGAATTCCTTTTTACCTTGTGCCACTGGACAGGACGCAGAGTAGTGTGGTCTACTTAAAGGTGATCATTTCAACAGATCGGCTTCTAACACTTGCTTCATAGGTTTTCAGAAGCGTGATTTCCAATTGACGTCAGAGACCTTCAAAAGTAAATCTCAGTATCATATTTTATATTTCTCCAGCAAATGTGCCATATTTGTGGTATGCCGAGTGATAAATTAATTATTCCCAGGCTCATTTCAGCATCGGAATAGTCATGATCTGAGGGTATCTGGAGTGGATTTGGCCATGCTCTGTATTAGGACAGTAAACTTTTCAAAGATGATCCCAATAGACTTATTTCTAGGCGTATTCTATGTTGTGTGATAGATATTCCACATTAACCATAGACTACCTGTTTTGAGAGTATCTAAGTTTTTGTCTAGCCGTCCCACAAATATACCATGCTGCAAGACATAGTTTAATAGAGTTTACTTAAAAATGAAGATACAGCTTCAGCGATAGTCCAACCACCTGAGTAAAGAAAACGTCTCAGTCCTTAGGTTAAACTGTGAAATCCAGAAGTCAAGGAGTTCATGTGGTTTTCCCCTCAAGTTTATCCAGTTTGTTTCCTACCGTCACTCCTCGACAGTTCTAAAAATGTGCGTGATGTGTGTATTTTCCATGTAAAAGTGACTTTTGTTTTGCCGACACCATCCTTTTTGTTTTTGAAAGAATTACTGGAAGAATAGTTATGGTTGTTCTAGCAGCCAAATTGGTGCATAATCTCTGAAGTCCTGTAAGCGTGGTGAATAGCACAAGTCACACTGGAGGTGTGGTTAATATTCAGTTTTAGTTGAAATGCATTTACTTTAGTCAGATATTTTTTAAGTCAGAGATGTAAAAGAAGAAAAACGAGCGCCAAGATACACCCCAGGTTTAAGACAATTTTACGTAGAAACTTTAGGTGTTAATCTTCCATGAGACATTAATTTCACCCGGACCCAGATGTGTTTGTGTGCAAATCTATTATTAAGTTCAATAATGAGTTGGCAATCCTCCAGGTATGCAGTCTAGTTCAGAGCCTACAAGATGAACACAGTCAAATGCGGCACAAAGCATGAGTAGACTTTGGGTGAAGTTGTTAAGTGTTGAGCAGCCTGTTTGGTTAGGGGTGGAGGTTCCTGTAATGTCTAACAACATTAGAATGACGATGATATCGAGGGTTGAGACAGCTGTTTGAACATCTGTCTGTGAATCATCTATCAAGTTGTTTTCATTAGCCCAAATGTCTAAGTTGGCAAAGAGTAGTTTGGCAAAGATCTTCCTTCAGAGTCTAGTAATGAAATCAGTAGTTACTAGGATATCATTTGCTTCCCTGTTAGTAGCTAAAAAATAGAGCACGTCCAAGATGTTGGAAGGCTGCCTTTAGAAAAATGTTGCTTATTAAAGAGGAATAGTTGCGGCCCATTGCGCTGGTGCTTGTGTGGTGACTGGCATCCTGCTGGGGCCTGGGGCACTGCAGTGGTTGCATGATGAATTTATAGTCTACATATTCTTAGCTGAAGGAGTAGTTATCAATTCCCAAAATGGGGGTGCGAATACTTCAGCACCATTACTTCCATACACAGACAAAATATAGGTTTCCCACTGTGCTCCAAATATATTGAAGTTTGATGAGCCTTTACTTTCATAGCTATAATTACCCATTAGGAGCTACAATTTGTCTCTGCCCTTTAACATGCAGTGCAATTCCATCTATTGATTCTCTTGTTTTCAGTTCATCATCTCCATTATAGAGGAATGTTTGAGTTATTTAATTTTTAAATCTGTGCATCCGGCTACAGGCTTTAAGGCACTTTAGGTTCTTTTGACGAATCATAGCTTTAAGAAAAGAATATTCACTTTGGTATTTGGTTGAAACTTAATTTACATCTTATTACTCGGTTTGGTGGTGGGTACACAAATTAACCGCTTGACAAGGAATAAATCCCAGCAAGAGGTTACAAAATCTCCATGGTAACATATCAGAGCATAGTCTGCAGGCTTCCTGCGACCTCACAATTCTCCCACTATCTAGTTAATTTGGACTGTCAGGTCGTGTCCCAACATATGTTTGAGCCTCTTTGAAAGTCTGGAGTAGCCTATGGAGTTCTGTCTTGAAGTTGTCCCGGCACTCAGGTGAATACAGCTAGTTGAGGATGATGATCACTTTCTGTTCTTAGCCTCGATTTTCTATGTTCCCAGAGAGGCTGAAAGAAAAAGTTAATTGACAGTTTGCACAGATCCCATCAGCTGGAGGTTCGATCAACCACTCATCGGACAATGAAACACCCGTGCTTCCTATCTTTTGACATGTGTAACGACTTCTAGTTTTGCAGCCTTCATAAAATTTGACAACCGTGGCGGGATTCAAACCCTTGTCCTGGGGCGCCTATACAACCAAAGGCATTAGACATTGCCCCTCTGCGCTATGGCTCCTTGAACGGCTTCTAGTTTTACCAATTTGTGTTGTGTCGAGATAAAAAGTGAGAATTTGAGCCAATAATGTGCTTTCAAACAATACCCCCCTTCAAATATTCTCATCTCGAAATCGGTATACTGAAGGTCAAAAGAACAAATCCAATCTCCTTTTCTTAGGATATGAGTGATGCAAACTTAACTTTACACACTGAATTAACTCGTATAGGAAATCAAATAATCCACTCTCTTGATGTGTAGGGACCACGTTCACCACACCAGGCAGCCATTATCACCTCCACCAACTCTTCAAGGAGAGGCTGATGCAATAAATTCCGTTTCGTGAAAGATGGTGTCAAGAAAATACATTTTCTCCAACAGGAGAACTATGAGAAAGAAACTTAATGATACGCACTCTGAAAATCTTAATTGTTGCACAAACCAGTTAAGTGCAGAGAAGACAGAAGAGAAGAAATGTGGGCTTCATTAGCATCTGACCTATTGTAAGATTGCCTTACCCATTGAAAACTATGGTTCCAAGATACAGAAAGGCCCTTCTAGGTAAAGGCATGGGAGGTGTCTTGCAAATTTTTGAGTTTTGACTTTAGTGGGAACCTGATCAGAATTCTCAAATAATGCATTTTTTGTCATCACATTATATGTCTCATAAATGTGTCATAATTGGTGACTATGAGTCAGATGCTCATTATCGGGTCGTGACCTTTGACTTTAGCACCAAGACTCACTCTATTCTTGCAATTTGAGAAGGAAAGTATGAAAACGTGTTGTAGTTCTAATTAAAAATACCATTCCTACTGGCAATTTTGGCTTTGTTCATAATATGAAGAGGTCCACTTATCAAGAAGACACTTTTGGAAGACAGGAAACAGAATTTAGAAAGAGGATTAAGCATTACTTTTCTTTCATAACAAACGATCGACTCAGGTCTAAGGCAGGAAAAGCAAACTATGCTTTGTGGTTTTGGGTTATCAGTATTCATCAGCTGCATTGGCATTTCCTTAATAAAAGTGTTTCATAAGCACAAGAGACTAATCATTGACAGTGGCGTGTTCTTGTAAGTTGTGTCGAACGTGGAGGCAGCACATTTCTGGTTCATTTGCCCAGTGCAATGTGTGGTATCTTTTCGCACGGTCAGTGTCGGAGGGATGTTCAGCAGGACACATGCAGTGCAGGCCTTAGAGGATGGCAGGCTGAGCTTGTAAAGAAGTATGTCAAACAAGGGGTTCTTCTTGTGCCCGGTAGATGCGATTCTCCTAGAAAATGCAGCGTGGCTTAGCTTAAATCTATTCCTATCCAAGTTGCATGCCTTTCCAGAGTTTAGTTCCCAATCGAAGATGGTGCTAACCTTTATTACTGTGACGTCCTTACCCCCTTGGATCATATATTAGAAGGCTGTACCTTGAGATGGATCCACCTCAACACATGCTTTACCCTGCTTTCCAATGTGCTCATAACACACACTGAAGCACTTGTTTCTCAATACATTAGCTCTCCTGTTTTATGTCACATTCATTGCCTAATTTCAAGCCTTTTTGTCTATGTTCTTTTGCTCTGTTTTCCTGCGGGTGGATTTCTTATTTGGACACCACTTCTGAAGATCCTATTTGGGGTTCTTTCTCCACTCTGATTTCAGGGTAGTTGTGGTGCCATGCTCATAAACCTTTACATCCGTCATCCGCTACAATTATCACCAATGTTATCAAAGATTTTTTTGTCCCTTGTCGATTTTCTCTTTTAACTGAGACCCTTTTAAGGAGACACTTGAAACCTTTTCACATGAACACGAAGTGCAGAGTGGCACTGTGGTTACTGTGAGGAGTCACCCTTTCCTCAGGCAATCAACAATGAAACTAGAGACAACTGCCTGCATCCAGTATGAAAAAAGGAAGAATTTATTTCGGCGGCATTCCTTCTAGAAAAACAATGCCAATTAATTTAAACTAACAAGTCCAGAAAGTAACCATTTTGGAGGACTCCGGGATCCTCACCTGTAATGTAAGAAAAATGTTTGAAATGGCACAGGTCATCCTGGGTGGTCAAACTACTTAGCAGGATGCTATGGAGCAACGATCCACCAAACAAAAAAGATAAAGCACTAAAGAAACTTATACATGACTTAAGATGGTGACCTGTGGTGTGGCAATATCAAAGATATATGCCATTTTATCTACAAATGTTTCCCATTAGATCTACTCTTTAGGATGGGAGATTGAGTCTTAGGTATGTAGTCTTTTCCATAAATGCAAAGGGGATGAGCCATTCTTGACCAACTTCAGCCTCTCTGGAGATCAGGTTTTACATGAACAAGCTGTGTAATTCGTTAGCAACTTCCTAAAGGTAAGTTTGTGAGAATCCTAACAGTAATGGCAAGACAACACCTCAGGGGAAAGAAGTGAACAAAACACAACAAAGATGCAGGGCACGAAATAAGCTAGGTTAGGATAACTACATAGCAAGAAATAACAGTGCAAGTGCAAGATACATATGCCTTGCTCCTTGTACCTGAAGCTGTTTGGTTGGATGACTCAGGAAAGCGTGGTTGCTTGGAAGTTCTCTTGAAGAGTAAGGAGGTGCTGAATACCTGTTTAAAAGTTCTGCCTTTTTAAGACTATAGTTTTTCCTGGGATTTCACTTGAAGATAGCAATTAAAGACAGTTACTTTTCTTAATCCATCACGGCGGCCACATCTCCCGTTTCATCATTTCCTCTTCAAGCTGGGGAATATTTAAGGTAAGATGAGATTCTACAGCCTGCTTCCCAAAGCAGACAAAGGGTATTTTTTCAATTAATTCGCCGCCTCCTTGTCTTCTATTTTTGTCCTTATATTTTATCTATTTTCTTATTTCCAAGTTCAAGCTTGTGGTACTTTTAACTCTGCTATTTGGCCCAACCTAATTTGTGCCATTTGTCCCCAGATCCTGCCTTTCTTTGGAAGTCAGTTACCTCTCTGCCAATCTTGACAGACCTGATTGTCCAGACAATAGCGCTTTGTGAACAAATGAAGCAACACCCACGCAGTCATCTGATATACGTCAGGACAGGCACCACGCATGCCACCGTAGTAGTAACAGCCTTATCGCTGCTGAAGTGAGCGCACAAGCCTTCCAGAAGCTGCCTTTTCACAAATGCATAGCAGATTTTCTTGCGGAGTACAATCCACCAAGCGATGGTCCTCTTCTGTGCTTCTTTGTCCTACTTTACTCCAGTGAATCCAATGAAAAGCTGATCATCCAGCCAGTGTTCATTGGCTCTTTGGATCCAAGCAATGAAGTTTCTCCCCCTCCTTAGAGCGGTGAGGGGGAGCAAAGAACACTGGAAGGGTGATGGTCTGATCAACATGAAAGGGAGTCACCACCTTTGGGAGAAAGGAGGCATGAGTATAAAGAACCAGTTTGACCCAGAAGAAGTTGGTACATGGCAGGTTAACAGAAAGGGTGAAGCTTGCTCACCTTCCAAGCTGATGTAATGGCAACCAAGAAGTCCATCTTAAGAGTGAGAAGTCTGAGAGGACACCTATGCATAGGTTCAAAGGGAGAACGCATCAGATAGGTTAAGACCAAATTAAAATCCCTCTGGGGCAAAATGCAAGGGGAAGTTGGAAAAATGCTGCAAACCGTTCAAGAAACGAGTCACAACAGGTGACTTGAACAGGCATGGCTAATCTGGCCACCACAGAAAGGCAGAGACAGCTAACAAAAACTTTTTAATAGTGCTTAGAGAAAGGCCAGTAACACCTCAGCAAGTATGGCGTGAAGTGGATCAACATGCTTGGCTGCACCCCAAGCCACAGACTTGTCCCAACATAGTAAACAGGTTTTGTTGAGACACCAGACTGCCAGAATGACATCAGGAATTGCAAGAGGAAGATTGAAACAGTCAGTTTTTGCAGCTGATTCTTTGAGCATGAAGGTGGAGCATTCATAGGTTCGAATGCAAGATCCTGTCCTACTCCTGTAATAGGAGATACTCCCAAAGGGGCAGTCTGATCAGGGGATGAATTCTCATGCCCAGAAGTTCTGGATACTACACTCTCCATGCTGTGTGGATCTACTAGGATGATATGGGCCCAGTCGGTCTTTATCTTCTTGAGAACTCTAGGGTGAAGGGGTATCAGCGGAAAGGCATAGAGGAATCCAGAGTTCCACTCCAAGAGGAATGGTTCTCTGAGCAAGCACCGTTTTGGTAAGTCCAACCTGCTGAAGTGCTGACTGCTAAAGTGCTGATACTGCATATTCTCGGCGGTAGCAAACAGATCAAGTCAATGTTCTCACCATTCTTAAAAAAAAGACCTTGTGCCATCTCCAGGTGTAGAAGCAATTCTTGGTTTGCAAGGTTCTGACAGCTGACTTTGTCTGCTCTCTTGTTCAGAGATACCACCAGGTATTGTACAATAAGGAACACGTACTGACATTCCAGCCACGCTCAGAGGCACACAGTTTCCTGGCAGAGGGCCCAAGAAGCCACCCTGATTGTTGCAGTACTACATGACAGTGGTGTTGTCCATGGTCACCTGAACTAGCCTCCTTTTGATGAATGGCAGGAAGGGTTTCAACGGCAACCAGATGGCCCTCATCTCCAATAAGTTGTTGTGGAGCTGGGTCTATGCTCGAGACCAGAGTCCTCTGATCTCCACCTCTCCCAGGTGGCCACCCCATCCCAAGAGCAATGCATCTGTCACCAATGGGAACTCCGAGGGGCCTGCTACAGACAAAGTACGATTCATCAATCACCACTGCAGATCTTTTGCACATTTCTCCAAAATCTTGACCCATTCGGAGAGATTCCCCTGGTGTTGTGCCCACTTCAGATCTAATTGCAGAGCCTGCATATACCATCTGGTGTATTTTACCAGCAGGATGCAGGAGGCCATTAGACCCAGCAGTCCCAGAGTCACTCACTGAAATCCAGGTTGATAGCTTAACTGCCCTTCACTCAGCACTCCAGAGGGCAGGCGTGGAACAGGACTGTTTCTGATGAAAGGGAGCATTTTGAGAAGAAATCAAGTGTGACTTTAGCACATTGACCCTAATAAATATATAACGTTCACTGTAGTGGGAGCTGGGTGGCGAATGCCTGTGCCTTCAGTAGGCAGTCGTAGAGGTAGATTGAACCTCCCAAGGTGAGCTGCAACCACTGCCGTCACTTTCATAAACTCCCAAGGGGCACTGGAGACGCCAAAAGAGAGCCCACACAACTTTATGTTAAAAGACTCAGTGGTACTCAGTAAACAGATGTACGGATGGTGGCATGGATCCTAGAAACAGAAGAGCATAACCCCATCAAAAAATTCGTAGCACCCACTCGTCTGAGGTGACAGCTTGCTATGCCTGTAAAAAGTACAAGATTCTGCCTCCTACCGATGGGGGTTTGTCACTGAGGGAACACTAGAGAGGTTTAGGGGTGCATCAGCTGGTGGGTTTGACTGGGCTGCACATTATCCCTGGTGGCCACTAGATTTGTGAAAACCTCGGTCATGGCCACAAAAAAGGAGGAAAAGCCTGCTGGTCTGTGGGTGTGCCTGGTATTCTGAACGAGACTGAAACCCTCTACCTTAGCCACAGAAGGGGAGAAAAGAAGAGTGCAGGTGGGAAAATGAGGAACAGTGGACAGGCCCAAAGATCGGGCCATGACTCTGCAGTTTTATAGGGCACTAGCGTTGAATTTGCCTCGTCACCGAACAGGCGAGAGCCGTCACAGGGCATGTCCATGAGGCTCACTTGGACATCCCCCGAAAAGCCCATTTACTACAAACAAGCAAGATGCCAAAGAGGCACTGTGCAGCCCTTGGCTCTGCCTAGGGAGTCTGTAGTGTTTAACCCCCACCTGATGGTGAACTTTACTGTGTCCCGGTTATAAAGCATAGCTCGTGTAAGGATCACATAAGCCTCCTCCGGTACTAAGAATAGCACCTGTGCCACAGCAGCCCACACTGCATGAGTGTAACAGACATGTTGTGTTCACCAACCGTAAGGCCAGACTGGTGAAGGAGAAAATCCTCTTTCCAAAGTCCCCACCCTATTGGACTCCCTGTTCAGGAAGGAGAGTGGTAGGGAATACACTTGGGTTAACATTGGTTGCAGAAACCTGCACCACCAGATTCTCTGAGGGCGGTTGCTGGGTGAGTAATGTTGGGTCCCCTGACTCAGGGCAATGGGTAATCTGTGGGTTGGTTGGAACCCTTGAACAGAGTTTGGACCAAGCCTGCAGTATATCATCCTTGAGGGCTCTTTTAAATGGGAGCAGGGGCTCTGTGCTGGTGTGCCCCGGCTGAAGCACCTCAGTTAAAACATTTGTTTTACCTTCTACTGATGGAAGCTGAAGATCAAGGACCTCACCTGCCCTCTTCATAACCATCACAAAGGATGCACTCTCCTCAGTGGCCGGGCCAGCTGTGGCGACTAAACTCTGGGGGAGGTCTTCAGCCCACTGGGTCTCCCAACTCCTCATACCAGTTTGTCTCAATAAAGACTGGGCAATATCAACAGTGAGGCTAAAGGCGCTGTAATTAGCACTATCACCCTCAAAGTCAATTTCAAACTCTGGTCTGCCAAAGGACCTGGGCACCATGACTGAACCAGAGGCTGTTATGGTCTGGTTGGTGCCAGTCTTGCCTTCAAGTGGGTCGTTGCAGTGCTGTCTACGAGTATGGCAATATAATAGGGTCGCTACTGTTGTGCGGTGTTGAGGGACCGAATTTGCGACAAGGTTCGAAGAGCTGGGGTGGGGCTCACCTGGCATCAGGGGAGGTCTCACCGGCAGTAGCCCAGTTGGGTCACCTCTCGGCTCCTTGGGCCAGTGAGGTGTGTCAGAGGGAGTCAGTTGCCCAAAGACATAGCTTCCTAAAACTACAGCATCAGGAAATTTAGGGAGACGTGGATGACGATGACTCAGCGCCATGCCTGGGGACTTAGAGGGATGCAGGGAAGTCAAATGACGCTTTGTATTCTTCTTTTTCTTCAACTTGCCTGAGAAGGACTGAGTCGGAGGTGACCAGTCTCGGGGCGCTCTGGAAATGGTCCCATGAACCCAAATTTAACTCAAGAGCATAGATAAACAGTCAGAGTATGGACTTGGAGTCATTGCTCAACCCAAGCACAAAAGACAGACCAAGTCATAATCAGTCATAGACACCTGTCTGTGAAATGCTCCACAAGGTTTGTAACCTGTAGGTTTTGTTGGGGACATTTCCCTAGCACACTGGAAACAATTGTGAAAAAAATGCCTTGACAAAAGATGAGAATTGTTAGGTTCGTTTGGACAAAGGACCCTGCACCTCTTGAACTGCAGGTCAAAAAGTGGCTGTGTTAGCTCTCTGGTTCTGCAACTTTTGGCACAGAAAGAAAGGAAATGTCAGGTCGCCAGGGTGGTGCCTAGAGAGACAATGCACGTCACATCCGTCATGGATGATGTTGATGCGGATCTAGCTCAAGGAGTTTCCTACCTTTAAAACAGAGAGTTATCCAAGAAGTATGTACGTGGAGTGTGGCAGTTAATCTTACAGTTTGAAAATGTGTTCATTTGGGTACTCATTTTAAGTTACATCCCCATTGTGTTGTTGCACCACAAGGAATCTAAGGGCAAGTTTACCATTCTGTTCTAATTATTTGGGAATGGTAATTTAAATAGAGTTGTAATAAGGATCTGCAGGTGTATCAGAATAGTGTTTTATTTTAAACAAGGTTTCAGAGCCTTAGGGAAGATTAAATTCCAAAGTATGAAACTATATACTGACAGGGACCACACCAGCATCTCGGTGTCGAGGCTTGTTTCCAGCACTTTCTCGGTCCCGAGAAGGCTGCGTGCCGGTGTCTCGACCGGAGTCGGACGATCTCGGCACTGTTTGGGCCTTTTTCGGTGCCGACGGTCGGTCACCGAATTTATGGGTGGAGCCATGGCCTGGTGGCAGTGGCGTCCCCTGGGCCTTGTAAATGTTTCTCTGTGTGGTTTTCGACGTCTTACTCACGGTTTGTGTATCGTCGAATCCTTCGGAGTCTGAGTCTTGGATCGAGAAGGTACCTTCCTCTTCCTGTTCCTCGAACTCCCGTTGGGCTGTCGGTGCGGACGCCATCTGAAGTCTTCTGGCTCGACGGTCTCGGAGTGTTTTTCGGGACCGGAACGCACGACAGGCCTCGCAGGTGTCTTCGCTGTGCTCAGGTGACAGGCACAGGTTGCAGACCAAGTGTTGGTCTGTGTAGGGGTATTTATTGTGGCATTTGGGGCAGAAACGAAACGGGGTCCGTTCCATCGGCGTTCTTCAGCACGCGGTCGGGCCGACCAGGCCCCGACGGAGGATCGAAAAACTACCCCGAAGGGCACCGGAGCTCTTCGATCTTCGATGCGGTGTTGAATGTAAGTACGCCGATCCCGAACGCAACAATACCGACGAAAATCTTCCGAAATTAGCTAATTTTTCGTTCCGAAACTCGGAGCGACAGGAACACGTCCGAACCCGATGGCGGAAAAAAAACAATCGAAGATGGAGTCGACGCCCATGCGCAATGGAGACAAAAGGAGGAGTCACTCGGTCCCGTGACTCGAAAGACTTCTTCGAAGAAAAACAACTTGTAACACTCCGGCCCAACACCAGATGGCGAGCTATTGCAGAACATGCGTATCTACAGCGACAGATGCCATCGAACATTAGATTCCTGCAACAACAAGAAGAAGGACTGCCCAGCTGAAAACCCCTGCAGAGGAAGACCAGAAGACAACAACTGCCTTGGCTCCAGAAACTCACCGGCCTGTCTCCTGCCTTCCAAAGAACTCTGCTCCAGTGACGCCTTCCAAAGGGACCAGCGACCTCTGAATCCTCTGAGGACTGCCCTGCTTCGACGACGACAAGAAACTCCTGAGGACAGCGGACCTGCTCCAAAAAGACTGCAACTTTGTTTCAAGAAGCAGCTTTAAAGAACCCTGCAACTCCCCGCAAGAAGCGTGAGACTTGCAACACTGCACCCGGCGACCCCGACTCGGCTGGTGGAGAACCAACACCTCAGGGAGGACCCCCGGACTACTCTACGACTGTGAGTACCAAAACCTGTCCCCCCTGAGCCCCCACAGCGCCGCCTGCAGAGGGAATCCCGAGGCTTCCCCTGACCGCGACTCTCTGAAACCTAAGTCCCGACGCCTGGAAAAGACCCTGCACCCGCAGCCCCCAGGACCTGAAGGACCGGACTTTCACTGCAGAAGTGACCCCCAGGAGTCCCTCTCCCTTGCCCAAGTGGAGGTTTCCCCGAGGAAGCCCCCCCCTTGCCTGCCTGCAGCGCTGAAGAGATCCCTTGATCTCTCATTGACTAACATTGCGAACCCGACGCTTGTTCTAACACTGCATCCGGCCGCCCCCGCGCCGCTGAGGGTGAAATTTCTGTGTGGGCTTGTGTCCCCCCCGGTGCCCTACAAAACCCCCCTGGTCTGCCCTCCGAAGACGCGGGTACTTACCTGCAAGCAGACCGGAACCGGGGCACCCCCTTCTCTCCATTCTAGCCTATGCGTTTTGGGCACCACTTTGAACTCTGCACCTGACCGGCCCTGAGCTGCTGGTGTGGTAACTTTGGGGTTGCTCTGAACCCCCAACGGTGGGCTACCTTGGACCAAGAACTGAACCCTGTAAGTGTCTTACTTACCTGGTAAAACTAACAAAAACTTACCTCCCCCAGGAACTGTGAAAATTGCACTAAGTGTCCACTTTTAAAGTAGCTATTTGTGAATAACTTGAAAAGTATACATGCAATTGAAATGATTCAAAGTTCCTAATGTACTTACCTGCAATACCTTTCAAACAAGATATTACATGTTAAATTTGAACCTGTGGTTCTTAAAATAAACTAAGAAAAGATATTTTTCTATAACAAAACCTATTGGCTGGATTTGTCTCTGAGTGTGTGTACCTCATTTATTGTCTATGTGTATGTACAACAAATGCTTAACACTACTCCTTGGATAAGCCTACTTCTCGACCACACTACCACAAAATAGAGCATTAGTATTATCTATTTTTACCACTATTTTACCTCTAAGGGGAACCCTTGGACTCTGTGCATGCTATTCCTTACTTTGAAATAGCACATACAGAGCCAACTTCCTACATTGGTGGATCAGCGGTGGGGTACAAGACTTTGCATTTGCTGGACTACTCAGCCAATACCTGATCACACGACAAATTCCAAAATTGTCATTAGAAATTGATTTTTGCAATTTGAAAAGTTTTCTAAATTTTTAAAAGACCTGCTAGGGCCTTGTGTTAGATCCTGTTTAGCATTTCTTTTAGAGTTTAAAAGTTTGTAAAAGTTTGAATTAGATTCTAGAACCAGTTTTAGATTCTTAAAAAGTATTCCAACTTTTAGAAGCAAAATGTCTAGCACAGATGTGACTGTGGTGGAACTCGACACCACACCTTACCTCCATCTACAGATGAGAGAGCTAAGGTCACTCTGTAAACTAAAGAAAATAGCAATCGGCCCCAAACCTACCAAAGTACAGCTCCAGGAGCTTTTGGCAGAGTTTGAAAAGGCCAACCCCTCTGAGGATGGCAACTCAGAGGATGAAGATAGTGACTTGGAGGGAAATTCCCCCCCTCCAGTCCTACTTAGGGAGAGCAGGGCTTCTCAAGCCCTGACTCCACAAATAATAGTCAGAGATGCAGGTTCCCTCACAGGAGGGACCAACAACTCTGAAATCACTGAGGATAACCCCAGTGAAGAGGACATCCCGTTAGCCAGGATGGCCAAAAGATTGGCTTTGGAAAGACAGATCCTAGCCATAGAGAGGGAAAGACAAGAGATGGGCCTAGGACCCATCAATGGTGGCAGCAACATAAATAGGGTCAGAGATTCTCCTGACATGTTGAAAATCCCTAAAGGGATTGTAACTAAATATGAAGATGGTGATGACATCACCAAATTGTTCACAGCTTTTGAGAGGGCTTGTGTAACCAGAAAAGTGAACAAATCTCACTGGGGTGCTCTCCTTTGGGAAATGTTCACAGGAAAGTGTAGGGATAGACTCCTCACACTCTCTGGAAAAGATGCAGAATCTTATGACCTCATGAAGGGTACCCTGATTGAGGGCTTTGGATTCTCCACTGAGGAGTATAGGATTAGATTCAGGGGGGCTCAAAAATCCTCGAGCCAGACCTGGGTTGACTTTGTAGACTACTCAGTAAAAACACTAGATGGTTGGATTCAAGGCAGTGGTGTAAGTAATTATGATGGGCTGTACAATTTATTTGTGAAAGAACACCTGTTAAGTAATTGTTTCAATGATAAACTGCATCAGCATCTGGTAGACCTAGGACCAATTTCTCCCCAAGAATTGGGAAAGAAGGCGGACCATTGGGTCAAGACAAGGGTGTCCAAAACTTCCACAGGGGGTGACCAAAAGAAAGGGGTCACAAAACCTCCCCAGGGGAAAGGTGGTGAGACAGCCAAAAATAAAAATAGTCAAGAGTCTTCTACAGGCCCCCAAAAACCTGCACAGGAGGGTGGGCCCAGAGCCTCTTCACAAAACAATCCTGGGTACAAGGGTAAAAACTTTGATCCCAAAAAGGCCTGGTGTCGAAACTGTAGTCAGTCTGGACACCAAACTGGAGACAAGGCCTGTCCCAAGAAAAGTTCCACTCCAAACTCCAATCCAGGTAACACTGGAATGGCTAGTCTCCAAGTGGGATCAACAGTGTGCCCAGAGCAAATCAGGGTCCACACTGAAGCTACTCTAGTCTCTGAGGGTGGGGTGGATTTAGCCACACTAGCTGCCTGGCCTCCTAACATGCAAAAATACAGGCAGCAGCTCTTTATTAATGGGACAAGTGTAGAGGGCCTGAGGGATACAGGTGCCAGTGTCACCATGGTGACAGAGAAACTGGTTTCCCCTGGCCAATACCTGACTGGAAAAACTTATACAGTCACCAACGCTGACAATCAGACTAAAGCACATCCCATGGCAATGGTAACTTTAGAATGGGGAGGGGTCAATGGCCTGAAACAGGTGGTGGTCTCCTCAAACATCCCAGTAGACTGTCTGCTTGGAAATGACCTGGAGTCCTCAGCATGGGCGGAGGTAGAACTAAAAACCCATGCAGCCATGCTGGGTATCCCTGAACTGGTGTGTGTAAAAACAAGAGCACAATGCAAGGCACAGGGTGAAAAAGTAGAGCTGGAGTCTGGAAAAATGGCCCAGCCTACCAAGAGAAAAGGAAAGTCAGTTGGGAAACCAACTGCAACACAGTCAGAAAAAGAGAACCTCTCTTCTCAGGAAGAAGTTCTGCCCTCTGAGGGAACTGAGCCTTTTGAGCTTGAACCTTATCAGGTTGAGCTCTTAGGCCCAGGGGGACCCTCAAGGGAGGAGCTGTGTAAGGGACAAGAAACCTGTCCCTCTCTTGAAGGCCTTAGGCAGCAAGCTGCTGAAGAGTCCAAGGGCAAGAAAAATGGAACACATAGGGTCTATTGGGAAGATGGACTCCTGTACACTGAGGCCAGAGACCCCAAACCTGGTGCCACTAGGAGAGTGGTAGTGCCTCAGTCGTTCAGAGAGTTTATTCTGACCTTAGCCCATGATATTCCCCTTGCTGGGCATTTGGGACAAACCAAGACGTGGGAGAGGTTAGTCAACCACTTCTACTGGCCCAATATGTCCCACAAGGTTAAGGAGTTTTGCCTCTCCTGCCCCACCTGTCAATCCAGTGGTAAGACAGGTGAGCACCCAAAGGCCCCCCTCATTCCACTTCCAGTGGTGGGGGTCCCCTTTGAAAGAGTGGGTGTGGACATAGTTGGTCCACTAGAACCTCCCACAGCCTCAGGAAATATGTATATCCTAGTAGTAGTGGATCATGCTACTAGGTATCCTGAAGCTATTCCCCTTAGGTCGACTACTGCCCCTGCAGTAGCCAAGGCCCTCATTGGTATCTTTACCAGAGTGGGTTTCCCTAAGGAGGTGGTGTCTGACAGAGGTACCAACTTCATGTCAGCATATCTAAAACACATGTGGAATGAGTGTGGAGTGACTTACAAATTCACTACACCATACCATCCACAAACTAATGGCTTAGTTGAGAGATTCAACAAGACATTAAAAGGCATGATCATGGGGCTCCCAGAAAAACTCAAAAGGAGATGGGATGTCCTCTTGCCATGTCTGCTTTTTGCTTACAGAGTGGTGCCACAGAAGGGAGTAGGCTTCTCACCCTTTGAACTTCTGTTTGGTCACCCTGTAAGGGGACCACTTGCTCTTGTTAAAGAAGGCTGGGAGAGACCTCTTCATGAGCCTAAACAAGACATAGTGGACTATGTACTTGGCCTTCGCTCTAGAATGGCAGAGTACATGGAAAAGGCAACCAAAAACCTTGAGGCCAGCCAACAGCTCCAGAAGTTTTGGTATGACCAAAAGGCTGCAATGGTTGAGTTCCAACCAGGGCAGAAAGTCTGGGTTCTGGAGCCTGTGGCTCCCAGGGCACTCCAGGACAAATGGAGTGGCCCTTACCCAGTGCTAGAAAGGAAGAGTCAGGTCACCTACCTGGTGGACCTGGGCACAAGCAGGAGCCCCAAGAGGGTGATCCATGTGAACCGCCTTAAGCTCTTCCATGACAGGGCTGATGTAAATCTGTTGATGGTAACAGATGAGGATCAGGAGGCAGAGAGTGAACCTCTCCCTGATCTTCTGTCATCAGACCCAAAAGATGGCTCAGTAGATGGAGTGATCTACTCAGACACCCTCTCTGGCCAACAGCAAGCTGATTGTAGGAGACTCCTACAACAGTTTCCTGAACTCTTCTCCTTAACCCCTGGTCAGACACACCTGTGTACCCATGATGTGGACACAGGAGACAGCATGCCTGTCAAAAACAAAATCTTTAGACAGTCTGACCATGTTAAGGAAAGCATCAAGGTGGAAGTCCACAAGATGCTGGAATTGGGAGTAATTGAGCGCTCTGACAGCCCCTGGGCTAGCCCAGTGGTCTTAGTCCCCAAACCTCACACCAAAGATGGAAAGAAAGAGATGAGGTTTTGTGTGGACTACAGAGGGCTCAATTCTGTCACCAAGACAGATGCTCATCCAATTCCTAGAGCTGATGAGCTCATAGACAAATTAGGTGCTGCCAAATTCTTAAGTACCTTTGACTTGACAGCAGGGTACTGGCAAATAAAAATGGCACCTGGAGCAAAAGAGAAAACAGCATTCTCCACACCTGATGGGCATTATCAGTTTACTGTTATGCCCTTTGGTTTAAAGAATGCCCCTGCCACCTTCCAAAGGTTGGTGAATCAAGTCCTTGCTGGCTTGGAGTCCTTTAGCACAGCTTATCTCGATGATATTGCTGTCTTTAGCTCCACCTGGCAGGATCACCTGGTCCACCTGAAGAAGGTTTTGAAGGCTCTGCAATCGGCAGGCCTCTCTATCAAGGCATCCAAATGCCAGATAGGGCAGGGAACTGTGGTTTACTTGGGCCACCTTGTAGGTGGAGGCCAAGTTCAGCCACTCCAACCCAAGATCCAGACTATTCTGGACTGGGTAGCTCCAAAAACCCAGACTCAAGTCAGGGCATTCCTTGGCTTGACTGGGTATTACAGGAGGTTTGTGAAGGGATATGGATCCATTGTGACAGCCCTCACTGAGCTCACCTCCAAGAAAATGCCCAAGAAAGTGAACTGGACTGTGGAATGCCAACAGGCCTTAGACACCCTGAAACAAGCAATGTGCTCAGCACCAGTTCTAAAAGCTCCAGATTATTCTAAGCAGTTCATTGTGCAGACAGATGCCTCTGAACATGGGATAGGGGCAGTTTTGTCCCAAACAAATGATGATGGCCTTGACCAGCCTGTTGCTTTCATTAGCAGGAGGTTACTCCCCAGGGAGCAGCGTTGGAGTGCCATTGAGAGGGAGGCCTTTGCTGTGGTTTGGTCCCTGAAGAAGCTGAGACCATACCTCTTTGGGACTCACTTCCTAGTTCAAACTGACCACAGACCTCTCAAATGGATGATGCAAATGAAAGGTGAAAATCCTAAACTGTTGAGGTGGTCCATCTCCCTACAGGGAATGGACTTTATAGTGGAACACAGACCTGGGACTGCCCATGCCAATGCAGATGGCCTTTCCAGGTTCTTCCACTTAGAAAATGAAGACTCTCTTGGGAAAGGTTAGTCTCATCCTCTTTCGTTTGGGGGGGGGGGTTGTGTAAGGAAATGCCTCCTTGGCATGGTTGCCCCCTGACTTTTTGCCTTTGCTGATGCTATGTTTACAATTGAAAGTGTGCTGAGGCCTGCTAACCAGGCCCCAGCACCAGTGTTCTTTCCCTAACCTGTACTTTTGTATCCACAATTGGCAGACCCTGGCATCCAGATAAGTCCCTTGTAACTGGTACTTCTAGTACCAAGGGCCCTGATGCCAAGGAAGGTCTCTAAGGGCTGCAGCATGTCTTATGCCACCCTGGAGACCTCTCACTCAGCACAGACACACTGCTTGCCAGCTTGTGTGTGCTAGTGAGGATAAAACGAGTAAGTCGACATGGCACTCCCCTCAGGGTGCCATGCCAGCCTCTCACTGCCTATGCAGTATAGGTAAGACACCCCTCTAGCAGGCCTTACAGCCCTAAGGCAGGGTGCACTATACCATAGGTGAGGGTACCAGTGCATGAGCACTGTACCCCTACAGTGTCTAAGCAAAACCTTAGACATTGTAAGTGCAGGGTAGCCATAAGAGTATATGGTCTGGGAGTCTGTTTTACACGAACTCCACAGCACCATAATGGCTACACTGAAAACTGGGAAGTTTGGTATCAAACTTCTCAGCACAATAAATGCACACTGATGCCAGTGTACATTTTATTGCAAAATACACCCCAGAGGGCACCTTAGAGGTGCCCCCTGAAACTTAACCGACTATCTGTGTAGGCTGACTAGTTCCAGCAGCCTGCCACACTAGAGACATGTTGCTGGCCCCATGGGGAGAGTGCCTTTGTCACTCTGAGGCCAGTAACAAAGCCTGCAATGGGTGGAGATGCTAACACCTCCCCCAGGCAGGAGCTGTAACACCTGGCGGTGAGCCTCAAAGGCTCACCCCTTTGTCACAGCACCGCAGGACACTCCAGCTAGTGGAGTTGCCCGCCCCCTCCGGCCCCGGCCCCCACTTTTGGCGGCAAGGCCGGAGAAAATAATGAGAATAACAAGGAGGAGTCACTGGCCAGTCAGGACAGCCCCTAAGGTGTCCTGAGCTGAGGTGACTCTAACTTTTAGAAATCCTCCATCTTGCAGATGGAGGATTCCCCCAATAGGGTTAGGATTGTGACCCCCTCCCCTTGGGAGGAGGCACAAAGAGGGTGTACCCACCCTCAGGGCTAGTAGCCATTGGCTACTAACCCCCCAGACCTAAACACGCCCTTAAATTTAGTATTTAAGGGCTACCCTGAACCCTAGAAAATTAGATTCCTGCAACAACAAGAAGAAGGACTGCCCAGCTGAAAACCCCTGCAGAGGAAGACCAGAAGACAACAACTGCCTTGGCTCCAGAAACTCACCGGCCTGTCTCCTGCCTTCCAAAGAACTCTGCTCCAGCGACGCCTTCCAAAGGGACCAGCGACCTCTGAATCCTCTGAGGACTGCCCTGCTTAGACGACGACAAGAAACTCCCGAGGACAGCGGACCTGCTCCAAAAAGACTGCAACTTTGTTTCAAGAAGCAGCTTTAAAGAACCCTGCAACTCCCCGCAAGAAGCGTGAGACTTGCAACACTGCACCCGGCGACCCCGACTCGGCTGGTGGAGAACCAACACCTCAGGGAGGACCCCCGGACTACTCTACGACTGTGAGTACCAAAACCTGTCCCCCCTGATCCCCCACAGCGCCGCCTGCAGAGGGAATCCCGAGGCTTCCCCTGACCGCGACTCTCTGAAACCTAAGTCCCGACGCCTGGAAAAGACCCTGCACCCGCAGCCCCCAGGACCTGAAGGACCGGACTTTCACTGCAGAAGTGACCCCCAGGAGTCCCTCTCCCTTGCCCAAGTGGAGGTTTCCCCGAGGAAGCCCCCCCTTGCCTGCCTGCAGCGCTGAAGAGATCCCTTGATCTCTCATTGACTAACATTGCGAACCCGACGCTTGTTCTAACACTGCATCCGGCCGCCCCCGCGCCGCTGAGGGTGAAATTTCTGTGTGGGCTTGTGTCCCCCCCGGTGCCCTACAAAACCCCCCTGGTCTGCCCTCCGAAGACGCGGGTACTTACCTGCAAGCAGACCGGAACCGGGGCACCCCCTTCTCTCCATTCTAGCCTATGCGTTTTGGGCACCACTTTGAACTCTGCACCTGACCGGCCCTGAGCTGCTGGTGTGGTAACTTTGGGGTTGCTCTGAACCCCCAACGGTGGGCTACCTTGGACCAAGAACTGAACCCTGTAAGTGTCTTACTTACCTGGTAAAACTAACAAAAACTTACCTCCCCCAGGAACTGTGAAAATTGCACTAAGTGTCCACTTTTAAAGTAGCTATTTGTGAATAACTTGAAAAGTATACATGCAATTGAAATGATTCAAAGTTCCTAATGTACTTACCTGCAATACCTTTCAAACAAGATATTACATGTTAAATTTGAACCTGTGGTTCTTAAAATAAACTAAGAAAATATATTTTTCTATAACAAAACCTATTGGCTGGATTTGTCTCTGAGTGTGTGTACCTCATTTATTGTCTATGTGTATGTACAACAAATGCTTAACACTACTCCTTGGATAAGCCTACTGCTCGACCACACTACCACAAAATAGAGCATTAGTATTATCTATTTTTACCACTATTTTACCTCTAAGGGGAACCCTTGGACTCTGTGCATGCTATTCCTTACTTTGAAATAGCACAAACAGAGCCAACTTCCTACAGGTTGTAAAATAAACTGGTGTCTCTTCACAAATTCCTCAGTATATCCTGGTTTTCTTTTTGGAAACTGTCACAGAGGTAGTTTGTATAATCTAAACAGAAATACATATCACAGATGGGACAGTGGTGCCAATGTACAAGACACTGTGCGCTCGTTTTTTGCATTAATGGGTCAATATGTGAACTGCACTGAATTTGGATAATAGGCCACAAAGTAATGAAAGCAAATTGAAGTCTAGTGTTTCTTATAAAGAGCAGTAGTGTGTGAGATGTTCTTTTACAAGAACAATGGCGTGTTTCACTCGTTAAGACATGTGTTATTTTAATTAGGCTTAAGAACAAGGGTGAGTATGATTTAAGACCCGAGCTGAAATATCAAAGTAAGCAGACTCTCAAGTAACCACCCCCTGCCCAAGTCATCTACCAAACCATGTACCGTCCCAAAAGCTCCACAACAAGTAAAGAGGCTAGGTGTCTGGCTTGACAAAGACCTTCGCTTGTGATCAACACATTTCGAAGGTGGTTAAAAATACCAACCTGCTCCTGAAAAAAATCCCTTCACCTCTTTAGGTCAAACACCGCATTTAAGTCACTAGAGATGGCTACACTGGTGAGCCCGAAAAATGAATCACAAAACTATTTATAGAAAACCAAGCTGCAAGAACATTCTTCAATGTAGGAAATCGGAATCTATCTCCCTGGCCCTTAAGAACTCCACTTCAGTGTCTTCAGGTGGAGCACAGAATATAATTCAAACTTCTGTGTTCCACTTTCAATCTTCAGGAGGGCCATGACTCCAAATATCTTCCGGATCCTGTCAGTGTTCAAAAAAGGACTGAAACGCGCCTGTTCAAAGTAGCTGTCCTTCAACTTTCAACTTTAAGCCTACACTTTTAACGGAGACTCGCTCTCTCACCTCCTGTAGGGACAGATGCCCTAAGGAGTGCACAAAAGACCATGGTTGGAGTCCTCTAGACCACAACCAACTGGAGTCTCCTTAATCACTGGCAAGCTGGCCCTCTGGTTGGCACAGAAAAAACCACCAAGTAACTGATCTGCTCTACAGTGTACAATAGCACTTTGAAGTAGCTCTGGCACCAAACTAGAGGTATAGAAATATGAAACTAAATACAGCTGAATAGTTCCTTTGGGCCACAATGTGACAACTAGTAAGGCACTTCTGAAATCCCACCTGGAGCGAGCGTACAAGTACCTACCCTACATCATGGTTGCTGGCTCCCATAACATGTGTGAAGTGCATTACCTTCAATGAGAATTTTCTCCAAGGTTTATGGGGCAGAATGCAGAGTAGAAAGAGGGGAGAAAAGGAAACTGGATAAAGCATCATTTATGCATGTGTTATGTCCCACAGGATGTCTCAAATATCTAATTAATAATTACTGGACTTTTTCAGTTCAATGAGATCCTCTTGACATCATGGAACAAAATGTTGATATTTTATCTAAATATGGAATCTAAATAACAGTGCTTTGTAGTGTCACCTACCAATGCTCACTCAAGACTGACCACCATTAAAAATAAAGTCTGGCAGCACATAACCCAGAAAGAGGTTAATTTTTTTTCTACACCATTCCACCTCACACAAATGTGTGCTTCAGCGTACTTTTGACACAAGGTCATAAATTCAACCCTTCAAAAGATTAGTAGTTCCTCATTATCAGAGAGAGGGGTGAGGCTGCCACAAAATACTTAAAATGAGTTTTTGTATACATTGATATTGAGTAAAAGAATAAAAAACACTTTTCCCAAATAACTGTGTGCTGGAATGAATATTTAACTAAAAACAACTCTATACAATGCATGTGTTCTTAACGAGAACGTGCTCCATCCAATAAAGCACAGCACCTTGAAAACTGGATACAAAACAACTACTTTATGTAAACAGTTTTGCTATAAATGCTGCCTGTTTTTTTATACAAATTAAAGAATAAATCTCAGTACCTTGAAAATTATTTTTCTTATCCACGGTTTATCTGCCAAGAAATCCAGCATTGAAAAGCCAGGATTTCGTCGAACAACAGACATGGCTACCCAATAGCCACCGGAGCTACTTAGACGAATGTTGTCTGGAAAGCCTGGCATATTCTCCACAAACATATCTATGCCTCCCTTCATTAACCCCGATACGTAGTATCTGCAGAAAGAAAAAATAAACACAGCAGAAAAAATAGAAGCAGATCAATTAAAACCTGGCCAGATGTAATAAAACCTAACTCAGAACAAATCCACAACAAACTTAAACCATGTATTTAGTATATACTTATTGAGAAATATGACCGAGACAGGCTCTTATGAAGAAGTTGAATTAGTTTTTCTCTGAATCTACTGATTTTTTCTGACAGATCTTAATTTACTTGAATAATGTCCAGAAAAAAAGGAAAGCATTGTAGTATAGAATGTAGCTGTTTGGTTCCAAATTTTATTTAATTACTTTTTTTTTTTTTTAAACTTTAATGGAAATTCCAGAAATTTCAGCATGCACACACATCAGTAGGTGTCAGACTGATACAACTCTGCCCACACCTCATGCACTAAACTGCCCGACCATACCTTAATTTCTGCCTGCTTCCCTCACCTGTAACTTTTCATCCATTACTGCCCGCCTAACTGCCACAAGCCTGTCCCTACCCAGGTCACTAATGGCTATCATTACACCCTTGGCCTCAACTCAGTCACTACCTATCTGCTCCGAACCCCTTCCCTACCTCAGATGTTACCCACCCTCTCCCACGAATAAGCCCAGTCTCAGGATCACCACCTGCATGACCACCACACCCCACCCCACCCCCGCTGCTACACTCCTGCACCCCACACTCCTGCCTCCACAGAGGCTAAAGTGTAACTACTACTACACCACTGGAAAAACCAAAGCGAGCTAGTTGTCCCTCCCCCATTAGTTGCAGATACTGTGCAGCACTCTTCTCGCTGACTGAGCTACCTTAGGCCCAGTGACTCCCGGCATATTTTCCTGCTGCCCCCAGTCCCCAAGTTGCCCGCCACTCACTTCCTTCTTCAGCCCCGATGACCCCGAGGCCCTCAGATGTCTGGATATCAATGAACACTCCTCTCTACACCCCTTCCACCATGTCCCATAGCAGAGCGTCCGGGTGCATATTATAACCTACATCAAAGCACATTTGCTTTACTCCTGTCCTGAGGTTCTCTTTGCCTTGCAGCAGTATTCCAGCCCCAGTGATGCTGCACACTACTCTTCACCCTCAGTGAAATGCCAGTCCCTGCCCACTGCCATATCATGACCATGCCGGGGCCCTACATACACACTTCCAAGCAAAGTACGCAATACATTTTACAGCATTTACTTTAAAATGCAAGCTATTCATTTGCAAAATTGAAGTCACAAGTTTAAGACTGTACCCACACTTGTAATGAAATTGTCTGTATTTTAATTTTATTTAATTTATACAATTTAGTTTTGATAGGTATGGCAACCTGCATACCAGGCTGGGAGGTGCATTGTGAAACCCCTGAAACAAAACACAATCTAGAGTTGACCTGGACAACCTTGTTCTCCTACTACATCTGCTACTGGCTCAAACTGGTGGTGTCCGAGACAAGACAGGCATGTTATATGGATTTAAATGAGGTGTGGACGCATTTCAGAGGATCTTCGGGATAGCACAGACCTAGTTCAATCTAGGTAGGATGAAAGCTTAAGCACTCTTCACCAAATTTCCCACCACGATTGGTCAGCTCGATTTGAATGATGAGTTCAATGATGATGTGGATTGAGGCACATTTGTTTTCTGTTGGTTGATTTTTCAGTTCTACTGTCAAGGAGGTGGGGTAACCATTTGTTTAGCTGTACCATTGATTTATATATGCTGCACTTTAAAAGGTTTTTGGCCAAAACGCCAAGGGATTCCATTTATATTTTGAAAACTAACAAAACTGATGATGGATACGATCTCCAGGTTCACATGTGCCACTTCATCACTTATGGTCCAGCTAGGAAATGATCTGCCTGTTTTTATTTTTTCCCCAGATCGACTGTTCCTAATGGACCAGGACCAATTTTTTTTGCATATAGCAGGTCTCAGTCTAGAGTGCAGTAGTGTGCAAAAATGATGAACTGGAATGTAGACCAGTGAAGCTACCACTGGCTGAGATGAATTCAAGCTTTTACACAGTAACTTTTTTGTTTAAACAGTTCAGGTCAAGTGCATAGGCCCTCACATTAAAACATATTCCTCCCACCCAAACAGCACTCTGCAAGCAGCATGTAGTCCTTCATGAAATGCTCACAAGTGTTAAGCACTTGACAGCACACAACTAAAAGAAGGTTCCACATCAGTTCAGTTTCTTTTACAATAGTAGTCTGTTATGATCAATGTAACTAATATGTAAATTAGATTCACATAAGAAACACAAATGCACGCACCTTCTTATTCTGGCCATTGTCGTTTCTGCCACAACTAAAAACTCTTCTGAAGGAGACAGTTGGAGGCCGTTTGCGAACCGTAAGCCGACCATCAACACCTTCACTTCCTTTGTCACAGTGTCATATTCGAACAAGCTACCAAAAAACAAGAAAGAAATTATTATATTAAAATTTGTGCATGCAACAAGAGACAACATATTTTAAGATTTCCTGTTTCACACACAAATAAACATATTAGAAAATACAGACGATGGAGATAAACATCCTGCGCGAAAGACCAGAAGGCATTAACTGAAACTATGAAACGTTCTTGTCCAAACTAGTTACAGCATGATCTAATCTTAATTGCTAAAGAAGAAAGCCTCCGAAGGCCAAGATGTCTGTCTAAAGGAATACATAAATGGAGGCCTGCTGCACTAATCATATGCTCCAAACTTAAATCCCAAGTCTGGGAACTCAATTACTCACTGTATCAACTATGCAATCCATAAAATAACACAATTATGCAACACAGTGTCTGTCAACAAGCAATATTATGGGGCTGCCCAACTAATAAAGGTAAATACAATACAAAACGCTGCTTGCGCAAGTCAAGTGCAATTGTATTTAGATGTTCTTCGCAAAATAAAACGTAAAGGGATAATAAATGTATGTGGCGAAGAAAAAAATATGTCAGTTATGGATCCCAGAAAACCATCAAGTCAAAAACGAATGAATTATCAACTATTAAAACACTGGAATGTTGGGAGCTCCATTGGAAGCAATGGAGTGCTCTGGGCTTTTACTGGCTGGTAAAAGCTGGGAGCCTCAGCACTCCAATTTTCTTTGTTCACAGCAATAGCTGTGAACAAAGGCCTCACAGAGGCCGAGGGGATTTCAATACCCTCTGGCTCCGTGAGGACGTTGTTTTAGTTATTAGAACAATCTACCTTCTAGTGGTAGAATGTTCTAAAAGCCTTATTGCCCTTCGTAGCTGGGCTATACTGGAAATTAAAGTCCCGCTCCTTTGTTAAAGACCCTTGCCTTCAGCTTGGGCCTTTAATGCTGGAGTGGACCTTTAATGGCCGGTAGAACCTGCTGCGGCGGGCTCTAAGGCTATATTAGAACATTGGAATGTTGGGAGCTCCATTGGAAGCAATAGAGTGCTCTGGACTTTTACTGGCTGGTAAAAGCCCGAGTGTCAACATTCCAATGTTGGTTGTTCACAGCAACAGCTGTGAACATAGGCCTCACAGAGGCCGAGGGAATTTCAATCCCCTTGGGCTCCATGAGGACTTTGTTTTATTTATTAGAACATTCAGCTCTCTAGTGGCAGAATGTTCTAAAAGCCTTATAGCGCTTCCAAGCTAGTCTATACTGGCAATTAAAGTCCCACTCCCTTCTTAAAGGCCCAAGGCTGGAGCGGGCCTTTAATGGCCGGTATAGTCTGCTACGGGGGCTCTAAGGCTATAATAGATAAGTGTTTAGGAGAAACTGACACCAATGAACACTTTAAAAGAGCCAATAATTCTCATACAGGTAGAGGGAGTCAGGGGGAACGGCACAGGGAGCAGCATGTATGTTCTTTCCTGAGCTTCCCAACCAGCTATGCTCTTGCACCAACTGGAGCCACTGCTATGTTCGGGAGGAAAATGGGGAGAGGGGACTCAATATTCCAGAAAAGTGCCATAACCCTGGGTGCCCCAACTGCCAAGCAGGTGCATATGCGATACAGCAGAAACCAATTTTCAGGTGGTGAAGAGTCATTCTCACTTCCCAACGCACAGCGCCCTCCCCCAAATAAGGGAGGTGTGTACAAAATGGTGGCCACTTAGTAGAAGGAGCCTTTGGGTTTGCACCGTAATCCACAAAATGGTGGTATACTGAACGCCCAAAGCTAGGTGGAAAGTCCCTTAAAATATGCATCAGTGTTGCACTGAAGGGAAACCAATATGCTTCTGTACACATGGTGAGGACCAAAGGCAATGAGCTGAGAAAGTCAGTTAGAGTCCACAACGGCATGGCATTAATAACAGCTCTTGCCTGTAACCGGTCTATGGATAAGAGCAATGAAGTATCTGGAGAAACTAGGGTTAGCAGGACTGTTTGTCTAGTTAAAACCAGGGGAATGAAATGGAAGAGAAGGATTAAAGGAGTTAATGTGGATAGAACAGAGATGGTAGTGACTCCAATGGAAAGAAGCTGAACAGGCTTGAGAAAGCCACAGATCCTGCTGAGACACACTGAGAAAATGGAGTTAAAGGAGATGGGGTAGAGACAACAGTGACAAGCGCTTAGACCAGGCTAAAGGGCCCTGAGAGATGAACTTCCAATGTGATCAATGAGGTAAAGGAGTTTTTTTTTGGGGCAAATGCTATGTTGTAAATGAAGTCTAAGATTGAAATGTTGGGAATTGCAAGTGCTGCAAACGCATGGTTCCATAGCTTCCCCTTGTAGAAACTGAAGGGGATGCAAATGCAGTGATGCAAACTTTTTCATGGGTGACCTCACTCCAACTTAAGTGGACATAGCTTGCATTTTATAGTATTTCTACACATATGTTAAACATGGACAAGAGTCATAAGCAGTCCAAAACATGTTTTTTTTTACGGCTGGACGCAGTACTATTTAAAAAAACAAAAAAAAACAATAACAATTGGGTGTTTTGTGGAGGGGGGTTATGACTCAGCATGCACTCTATAATCGCACAAATGCCAGTTAGAGTTCACCGGTACAGCTACGTCTATACCATCTCGCTGTAACATTGTTCAGAAAGAGAGTTTTACATATTGTCTGTAAAAAATATATATATATTAAAATCACAACAAAGCATGTTTCCTGGGAATTGAAGGGCATATTCCATCATCTCAGAGGTTAGCTCTGGCCAGCCATTGAGATTCCGCATCCACTGAAACAGAGCAAAATACATGCTTTTTCCTGTCTAGATATGTGTAAAAAAAATCTTTTTTAAATCCAGTAAACTACTACATTGATGACTACCGAATCTGGAATAGCACAGAGAAGAAATTGGATGTCAGGTTTTGTGCCCCACTCAGCTCAGCATTTTTAAGTCTGACTTAGACGCAAGCTTCAACCAAATGTACATTATAACTGCAACGGGAGAATGATTTGCAAGTGCAGTAGTCTACTCAATGTTGGGATACAATATGGTCTAAACTACATACAGGTTCTAGAAGAGAAAATGTTGCCCAAACAATGGCCTTTATATACAACAGATTATTTGTTACTCCTATTTTATTGAATAAAATGAAAGTCGCTACACAACGTTTGTTGGTCCTGCAATGCACCTCATTGTGAGTTGTTACACGTTATTCCTTAGTGCTCATATTCATGCCTTTTGGTTACAGGTTTGGGGGTCACTCACTAAGATTTTCAGAGTGAGCACCCCTTATACTTTACATAATATATTTTTGGGAAGCCTATCCCCAAACTGGTCTCTTCTATCACACCCACCTCGCCTATTAAATTATTTAATAGCTATAGCTTTTCAACAAATAACTTCTAACTGGAAAAACAACATACATGTTTCACATAAATCTGGTGGTACAATGTTTGCTTTAATCACCAACTGGATAGAGTCTATGTACATCCAATTTCCTTAGCTCTTAAAAGAGAACGAATATGGTCACCTTTAACATTGTTTCTTGACAGTTCAAGTTATCATAGTAAATCAACTGATATTGCTGCAGAAGAGGTTTCCATACCTCCTTAAATTGTTTTCTGTTTTTGCTTGCAGGTTTATACTGACTTTTATTCATAATGTTTAACTATTGTGCTCACGATGCCTTTGTTTCAACCATTTGACACTCATAGATCACTATTTTATTTTCTCTCTCTCCTTTCTTTCTGTTATTTATTCGCAATGTTTTATTGAAACTTTATCCTAATTATTTTACATTTTACTAACTTCTTCATGCCAATACAGATGTAACTATGACACCCTGTAATAAAAAGAAATGCAAAAAGGTCAATCAAACATTGGTTATGCATACATATACTGTGGGATGGCGGTTGTAAGTAGGTCAGACCCTTTCAGCGACTACTTTTGTTGGCAGTACCAATCACATGTTGGATCGACCCACAGGCCTGTCAGTCATTAATTACTGTGCCAGTGATATCAAGTGACAACATTTTTCCGATTTACTTTCACTCTGCAATAGGACAGTGGATCTTGGAAAATCAAAGGAGTCCACTTCAAGAGACAGTGGATGAGGTCGAGAAGATCTGAGCTGCACCATGAATGAGTCCCCTGACTCTACTGGAGACCACTGCTTCTACAGCAGGCATGTCTGGCTAAAAAAACAATTCAGTACATGATATTCATTCACTCTCAATCAAAAATGACCAACTTCAACGAGGCAGGAGATGCATCTTAAGGCGTTCTGAGCTACCAACTCCATCAGGTTACTGTAGTCCGCTGTAATTAAATAGTATTTTATGCCCGCATCTCCCTCTGCCTTCATTGCCTTATCTGCAAAGACTGGGAGTGGTTAGAAACAAGCTAACTTCAGGAGGCGAGCACTAAAAAACACATACAGTGGTAAAAATCAGCATATCAGATGTAGTATAATATCTAATAGTACCTAACTTATTGGCTAGTTTGAATGTGTGTGGATGAGTGTATATAAGAATGAGTCACCAGTACATCGAAGAGGTGCGAGAGCCAACAAAGTAAGAGGAAGAGAAGAGTCAGAACCGGCCAAGGGTCTGGCTCAGCTTGAAGAGCCCATCCATGCACAGAACGAGCCCTGAAAATATTTATGCTGTTCACCATACAATGGATATCTTGCACAGGGATGATGAAGTGTCTTCAAATTTTAAAAAAGTGCATTTAATTGACATGCAGACGTGTTTCACCTTAGTACATCTGACTGTACTACTGCATTAATAAACATTTAGTAAAAGTTTTTAAACAAGAACTTAGAAACATCCTTGTCCCACCCCCCACCACCACCACGGTGACAATGCCAGAAATAAACTACGAGGCAAAACAGTTGTCATGCTTACCCCCATTTGAGGCCTATTAGAAATGGGGTCCCTAGTTGGCAGTCAGTTTGCACCCTGTCCAAGTAGGGCCCTCACTCTAGTCAGGATAAGGGAGATACACGCTCAGATAATCCCTTCTCACCCCCTTGGTAGCTTGGCATGAGCAGTCAGGCTTACCTCAGAAGCAATGTGTAAAGCATTTCCACATAACACACAGTAATACAGTGAAACACTACAAAAGGACACCACACCAGTTTTAGAAAAATAGCCAAGATGTATTTGTGTAAATCAAGATCAAAACAAGAAAAATCCAACATACAGTAATAAGTTATTAATTTTGCAAGAATGAACTTAAAAATACAGTTCCTTGAAATCGATAGCTCCACTTAGGGCTACCACGGCGTAGTGATCAAGAAAACCAACAGTTCAGGCATGCCGCGGCGTCAGTTCTGGAGTTCGGTGCGGGAGTCGCCGGACACTTGAAGTCACACGCGTTGCAGATCAAAGACCGGGCTGATGAAGACAGGAGCGCTGGCATGGATGGCGACGGGGGCTGCAGTGCAAAGTGGGACAATGAGACGTGCAGTGCCCATAGCTCACGGTGCAGGCAGCAGCTCGGTGACGGCATCTAGCGGCTGCGGTGTACAGCGGGACAGTAAGATGTGCGGTGTGACCAGGTCACGGTGCAGGCAGCTGCATTGTGGTTGAAGAAGGCTTGTCGTCGGAGCGCCCAAGTCGGAGGTGCGGGACGAGCTATGTGCGGTGTTCACAGGCTATGGTGCACGCAGCAGAGCCGGTGTCAGCAGGAGTGTCGACGTCGGGGATGCCCAGGCTGTGGTGTGAGAAAGGTGATGCCGGAGTGAGGGGCCCAGAGGTCAAGGCGCAAGCAGAGGCTCCATGGCAGCATCAGATGGTGGCATCGGTGAGACCAGGGTTGCGGTGCGAAGCGGAGCAGTGCGACTCCGTGAAGCGTTGGCAGGTCATGGTGCAGGCCAGCGGCGTCGTTCGCAGCGTCACAGCGATATTTCTCCTTGAACAGCACAAAAAACACAGTTTCCAGTGCTGTAGGCAGATGAAACCGAAGTCTTTGATGTCCCTGAGACTTCCAACAGGATGCAAGCTCTACCCCAAGCCCTCGGAGAACTTTCTCAAGCAGGATACACAACAAAGTTCACCCTCTGCTCTTTTAAGGCAGAAACAACAACTGCAGGCCAACCCAGCAAAGCAACACAGAAAGGGGGCACTACTCCTCCTCCAGCTCTTCTCCTTGGCAAGGGTTCCTCTTCATTTCAGAAAGAGTCTAAAAGTCTGGGGTTTTGGGTCCACTACTTAAACCCCTTTCTGCCTTTGAAATAGGCAACCTTCAAAGGAAAGCCTCTGTTGTTGACAAGATCCTGCATTGCCCAGGCCTGGCCCCAGACACACGCCAGGGGGTCAGAGACTGCATTGTGTAAGGACAGGCACAACCCTTTCAGGTGTAAGTGACCACATCTCCCTCCACTCTAGCTCAAAGGGCTCATCAGGATATGCAGGCTACACCCCAGCTCCCTTTGTGTCACTGTCTACAGGAGAGGTGTAAAGAGCCCAACTGTCAAACTGACCCAGACAGGGAATCCCCAAACAGGCAGCGTCACTGTAGGAGGCTGGCCTGGTTTGTAGTGGGTACCTAAGGTACGTACACCTTATACCAGATCCAGTTATCCTTTATCAGTGAAATGTAGGCAGTATTCTAGCAGCTCAGGCTGTCTAGAGGTAGCTGTAGCAGAGCAGCTTAAGCTGAACTAGGAGACCTTCAGAGCTCCTGCAATACCAATATAGTTACACAGTACTTACACAAAATAAAAGATAATATTCAGTGTTACCAAAAATAAAGGTACTTTATTTTAGTGTCACAAGGCCAAAAATATCTTAGAGGCAATACTTCTTCTGGAGGTAAGTAGTATGCACCTTATATACACAAGTAACCAAAATCAGGTAAGGAAACAGTCATAGAATAGTGCAAACAGTAGAAAATACAATAGATTGCATGGGCCTAGGGGCAACACAAACCATACACTAAAATAGTGGAATGCGAATCACGAATTCCCCCCTAGGCAAGTGTAGTGTGTAGAGGGCCGCTGGGTGTGTAGGAAAACACCAAAGGTAATTAAAGTACCCCACCCCAGAGCCCATGAAAGTAGGAGTAAATTACAGCAAGTTTCCTCAGGACACACTACAAGTTGTGATAAGAGTTTTTGCAAGAACCAAGCAACACTGCAAGCAACAACAGATGGATTCCTGGACCTGAAGACCTGTGGAGAGAGGAGACAAAGTCCAGAAGTCGAAAAAGAGTCCAGGAAGGACAGGAGCCTCTGCCAACCTAAAAGTTGGTGTAAAAGTGGATTCTCCATTAAGAAAAACAGTAAAGAAGGGCACAGAAGAAGATGGCTGCCGGTTCCTGCTTGGTGCAGGTGATGTCCCACGTCGAGTTGTTGGATGCAGGCTGTTTGCGTCACTGGATTCCGCCAACAAGCCTTGGTTCAAGGAAGTATGCGGTTTGCGTCAAAAAGGAGCTGCCTGGACCAAGGTCCCACGCCGCCGGAGAACCACTCAGGGAGCTGTGCGTCGCGTGATGGAGTGCTGGGGACCTGGGCTACACTGTGCACAAAGGATACTTGGAAGAAGTGCACAGAAGCCCAAGGAGCTGGAGAAGGCGTGTTCCACAGGGGTACTGTTGCAGCATGGGGAGGCAAGCTCTTACCTCCACCAAATTTGGACAGATGGACCGTTGGACAGTCTGGGTCACTTTGGTCCACCACCTGTGTTCCAGGGAGCACGCTCGTTGTCAGGAGAGGAGTCCCAGAGTACCGGTCATCGTTGCAGAAGGGTGCCTGCAGAAGCAGGGAAGTGACTCCGTCACTCCACGGGAGATTCCTTTGTGTTTTCTGGTGCAGGATGAAGACAAGCAGTCCTCAGAGCGTGCACACATTGGAAACTGTTGCAAATACTGGGTGGAGCTGAAGTTGCAGGTCACAGGAGTCGTCCTGGATACGTTGTTGCAGTTACAGCAGTTCCTGGAGCAGTCTGCGGTTGATCCGGTGGTCAGAAGCTAAAGCAGAAGATTCAGAGGATTCATGGAGGAGTCTTGCAAGCTGAATCTGAGGAAACACCCAGAGGAGCGACCCTAAATAGCCCTGAGAGGGGGATTGGCTACCTACCCAGGTATGCACCTATCAGGAGGGGCTCTGATGTCACCTGCTGGCACTGGCCACTCAGACGTCTTCCAAGGTCCCCACACCTTGGAATCCAAGATGGCTAACGCCAGGGACACTCTGGAGGAGCTCTGGGCACCACCCCTGGGGTGGTGATGGACAGGGGAATTGTCACTTCACTTTCCTTTGTCCAGTTTCGCGCCAGAGCATGGACTGGGGATCCCTGAACCGGTGTAGGCTGGCTTATGCAAGGAGGATGCCATCTGTGCCCTTAAAAGCATTTCCAGAGGCTCTGGGAGGCTACCCCTCCCAAGCATGTAACACCTATTTCCAAAGGGAGAGGGTGTAACACGCTCCTCCCAAAGGAAATGCATTGCTCTGCCTTCCTGGGATTGAGCTGCTCAGTCCCCAGGAGGGCAGAAACCTGTCTATGATGTGGCAGCAGCTGGGGCTTCAGTGGAAACCTCAGCGAGCTGGTTTGGCAGTACTGGGGGTCCATGGAGGAGCCCCTAGGGTGCGGGGGATTGGCCCCCCCAATACTAGATTTGGAATGGGGGGACAATTCCATGATCTTAGACACCTCACATGGCCATATTCAGAGTTACCATTGTGAAGCTACATATATTTGTATTGACATATATGTAGTGCACACGTGTAATGGTATCCCCGCACACACGAAGTCCAGGTAATTGGCCCTGGACAACGTGGGGACACCTTTGCTAGCGCAAGGGTGCCCTCACACACAGTAACTTTGCACCTAGCCTTTAGTAAATGAAGGTTAGACATATAGGTGACTTATAAGTTACCTTAGTGCAGCGAAAATGGCTGTGAAATAGTGTGTGCACTATTTCACTCGGGCTGCAGTGGCAGTCCTGAAGAAAGGTTTGTCTGAGCTCCTTATGGGTGGCAAAAGAAATGCTGCAGCCCATATGGACCTCCTGGGACCCCAATGCCCTGGGTACCTATGTACCATATACTAGGGACTTATAAGGGGGGGTCCAGTGTGCCAATTAGAATTGGAATTATGGAGTTACTAAACTATAGTGCCAAATTGGTAAGTAGAGAGAGCATAAGCACTATAGTTCTGGTTAGCAGAACTTCAGTGACACAGTTGAGCATACTGACAACACACACACACACAAAGGCCACAAACTATGAACACTAGGGATCTGGCGAGCAGGATCTCAGTGAGACAGGCAAAACATACTGACAAACTCGCAGAAATTGGGGGTAATATGCCAAGAAAGATGGTACTTTTCTTCAGTCACAGGATGGTTTAAGCAAGAACATGCCTACTTTCTAAAAGTGGCATTTTCAAACTAACAATCTAAAAAACAACTTCACTAAAAGATGTATTTTTAAATTGTGAGTTCAGAGACCCCAAGCTCCATATGTCTATCTGCTCTCGAAGGGAATCTGCACTTTAAAGTTATTTAAAGGTAGCCCCCATATTAACCTATGAGAGAGAAATAGGCCTTGCAACAGTGAAGACTCTATTTAGCAGTATGTCACTGTTAGGACATGTAACACACATCAGTACATGTCCCACCTTTAACATACACTGCAGGGGTACCTTAAATGTATAAAAAGAGAAGGTTTGGGCCTGGCAAGTGGGCACACTTCCCAGGTCGAATTGGCAGTTCAAAACTGCTCACAGACACTTCAGTGGCAGGTATGAGCCATGTTTACATGGGCTAATAATGTGGGTAGCACAACCAGTGCTGCAGGCCCACTAGTAGCATTTGAGTTACAGGCCCTGGGGCACCTCTAGTGCACTTTACTAGGAACTTACTGGTAAATCAAGTATGTCAATCGTGGATATATCAATCACCAATAACTTGCACTTTAGCACTGATCAGCAGTGGTAAAGTGCACAGAGACAAAGCAGCAAAAACAGAGTCAGTTATACCATAAAAACAGAAGGTCAGAAGGCAAAAAGACAGGGGAGACATGTCAAAAAGCTGTCATGTTTAACGCATGTCCCATCCAGCTGAGAGTAGGGGGAACTACCCAACCCCTGGGGAGTCGTCCTCACTAAGGCAGAAGAACATGGATAGACTATCAGCGTTGGCATGTTCTATGCCAGGAGGGTCTTCCACTGTAAAGTCCATCCCCTGTAGGGAAATGGACCACCACAACAGTTTTCGGTTCTCACCCTCACCTGTATTAACCATCTAAGGGGCCCGTGGTCAGTCTGAACCCGGAAGTGAGACCCAAACAAATAGTGTCTTAGCTTCTTCAACACCCAGACCTCAGCAAAAGTCTCCCTTTTAATTACACTCCACCTCTGTTCCCTGGGAAGTAGTCTCCTGCTAAGGAAGACTGTAGGCTGGTCTAGGCCCTCCTCCTTAGCTGTGAAAGTACTGCTCCCACATCATGATCTGAAGCATCTATCTGTACCACAAATTCCTTCGAGAAGTCAGCAGCACTGGCACCATGCACATGGCCTCCTTCAGGGTGTCAAACGCAGTCTGGCACGCCTAAGGCCAGACCACTTGTCTACCCTGCTTCTTGGAAACCAGCTCTGTCAAGGGGGCAACAATGGTGCCATACCTCTTGACAAATCTCCTGTAGTATCCGGTCAGGCCTAAGAAGGCCCTCACCTCTGTTTGGGTCTTGGGGGCGTGGGGGGAGGTGCCTAAGCCCGAATGGCATCAATTTTGGGTTGTAGGGGCGCCACCTGGCCGCTTCCTACCTGGTGTCCCAAGTAGACCACTGACCCCAGCCCTATCTGGCACTTACTGGCCTTGATAGTGAAGCCTGCGGCTTGCAGCACCTTCAACACTTCCCAGAGGTGGTACATGTGGTTCTCCCAAATGGAGCTGAACACAGCAATGTCGTCAAGGTAGATGGCACTGACGTTTTCAAGCCCAGCCAGTACCCGACTGACCAACCTCTGGAAGGTGACAGGGGTGTTCTTCAAACCGAAGGGCATGGCCAGGAACTGGAAGTGCCCCTCTGGTGTTGAGAACGCTGACCTCTCCTTGGCTTCTTCAGTTAAGGCAATCTGCCAGTACCCAGATGTTAAATCAAACCTGCTGAGGAACTTGGCTGCCCCCAACTGATCGATGAGCTCATCAGCTCTGGGGGTGGAGTGGGGTGGGAGGCAGTCTTGGTGATGTCATTGAGCTCCCAGTAATCCACAGAGAACCGAAGTTCTGGTGTGGCACCATGTGCAGCAGCCTTGGGTACCAAAACCACTGGCTGGACCAAGGGCTGCTGGAGCGCTCAATCACCCCTAAAGCCAACATCTTGGAGACCTACTACTTGATGCTGGCCTTCAGTCTGTCAGCCACCCGGTAAACCTTGTTTTTCACAGGCAGGCAAGGCTGTCCCCAGTGTCCACATCATGCGTGCATAGATGGGTGACACCAGGAGTGAGTGAAAACAGAGTTGCAAAGTGTCCCAGTAACTGGTGACACTCACTCTGCTGCTCTAGAATCAGAGAAGGGGAGAGGACCATGCCTTCTACTGACCCATCCTGCTCCTTGGCAAACAGGTCAGGGAGAGCTTCACTCTCCTCTTTCGCCCCATCATCTGTAGTCAGAAGCATGGTTAACTCAGACCGCTCAAAGTGGTTTTTGAGGCAGTTCACATGTAGAACCCTCAAGGGGTTCCTTGGAGTTTGCAAGTCCATCAAGCAGGTGACATCACTCTTGCGCTCCTTCACCTCAAATGGCCCTGACCACCTGTCCTGCAGAGCACAAGGCTCTACGGGGCCAATGACCCACACTTTCTGGCCAGGCTGAAACTCACTAAGATTGGTATTCTGGTCGTACTAGCTTTTCATGTCCTCCTGGCTTGCCTCTAGGTTCTCTTGAGCGGGCTTCCTGAAGCAGACGGTTTGGTTTCTGAAGGTCAGAATGTAGCTAAATACATCCTGGGGTGGCTTCCTAGGAACCTGCTCCCAGCCCTCTTTCACCAGACTCAGAGGCCCTCTGACAGGGTGCCCATACAAAAGCTCAAAGGGGCTAAAGCCAACCCCCTTCAGTGGTACTTCCTAGTAGGCAAAGAAAAGGCATTGTAAGAGGACGTCCCACTTCTGCCTCATGGAGTCTGACAGACCCCCAATCATGCCTTTTAGGATTTGGTTGAATCTCTCAACCAACCTGTCACTTTGGGGTTGGTAAGGAGTGGTGAATTTGTAGTTCACTCCACATTTCTTCAACATGGCCTTTATGTACATGGACATAAAGTTGGTATCCCGGTCAGATACCACTTCCTTGGGGAACCCCACTCGGGTAAAGATCCCCATCAGTGCCAGTGCCCCAACAGGTGCCCTTCACTGTCCTCAGAGGGATAGCTTCCGGGAACAGGGTGGCATGGGCCAGGATGAATCTGTTGCCCAGGGCTGTCTTGCGGTCCAGAGGCCCTACTATGTCAATGCTCACCCGCTCGAAAGGGGTGCTCACGACAGGAAAGGGTTAGAGTAGGGCTTTACACTTCCTTCCACTCTTGCCACTCACTTGGCAAGTCTGACAGATCCTACAGAACACATCTGAATTTTTCCTCATTTGGGGCCAGTAGAAGTGTGTGACAAGCCTGTCAAAAGTCCTGCCCTGAACAAATGACCTGCCAGAGGCACATCATGAGCCACACCCAGTAGGAAGGCTCTGAAGTGCTGGAGTACCACCAGCACACAGGCTGCTCCAGGCTCAGCAGCCTTAGGCTCGCTATACAAAAGATCATTCTTTCAATATATCAGGTGATCCCTGGGCTCAGCACCAGCTGCCTGGTCCTCAGCCTGCTGCCTAAAACCTACGAGTGTAGGGCACACCCTCTGCTCTGTGCAGAACTCATCCCTGGTGGGGCCCCCTTCTTGCTGCCAATGGGTCAGCTCAGGTAGGTCCACAGTTCGGCCACTTGCGCCCCTGTGCTTTGTGTACCTCACGAGCAGTGTCAGGGATGCCCAGAATGCAGTGTGCGGTGCAAGCAGTGACTTGGTGGCAGCGTCCGATGACGGCGTCGGTGAGACAAGGGTTGCTGTGCGAAGCGGACAGTGCGACTCCGTGCAGGCTATTAGCATCGTTGCCAGCGTTGCAATGATTTTTCTCTGTGAACAGCACAAAACACACAGATCCCAGTGCTGTAGGCAGACGAAACTGAAATCTTTGATGTCCCTGAGACTTCCAACAGGAGGCAAGCTCTACTTCAAGCACTTGGAGTACTTTCTCAAGCAGGATACACAGCAAAGTTCACCTTTTGCTCTCTTTTAGGGCCGAAACAACTGCAGACCAAACCAGCAAAGCAACAGAGAAAAGGGGCAGTACTCCTCCTCCAGCTCTTCAGCTCTTCTTCTTTGCAGAGGTTCCTCTTGATTACAGAAAGATTCGAAATGTCTGGGGTTTTGGGTCCACCACTTATACTCCTTTCTGCCTTTGAAGTAGGCAAACTTCAAAGGAAAGCCTCTGTTGTTGATAAGATCCTGCCTTGCTCAGGCCTGCCCCAGACACGCACCAAGTGCATTATTATTTTTATTTTTTTTACATCAAAGGTCACTGTTTAGTCTATTTTTTTGTGTGTGGGGGGGGTTACAGCGTGGGTGATAGCAGAAGACACATAAAAGCTGGACTTGAGCCAATGACACACAAAATGACAACTAGACGTGCAAAAAAAAAAAAAAGGGGGGGATTCAAAGGAAGGAACCACTATTAAGATCTGTCTCAAGTATCCAAAGTTAATTAGAGTAGATGCCTCACCCATTAATAATGCATGCTTCATCGGTGCCTAGCCACACGTTGGCCACCAGGGCGGACTCAACTAAAATTGGGAGTGCTTAAATAAAGTACATTACTGGATAGAAGCAGGGATCCAGAATAAAGGAAAAACTTAAAGGCTAACAATACCTCCTGGTATACCCAAAGGAGCATATTTTATTGTGCCAACATGTTTTGGTCCTCGCCAAGAGTCCATCCGGTTCTGGGGCCTTCGTCTGGGCTTCTAAACTGTCCCTGTCTGTCTACGCATGTACTCCATGCATTGAAGCGAGGCCTACTGCTCTCACATGAATTAGATGTGGCTTCACGCTCCAAAGTACCCTATTGTTGGGTTGTTCTGGAATAATGCATGTCTGGCAGGGGTGCCGTCCTGTAATCAAACATTTATCAAGTTCCAGTCACCTCTGCCCATACCCAAGGTGAACCGCTTCAGACTGCAGAGAGGAGAGCCAGGCAGCCGTTGTGGGTTTTCAGTCACTCGCCCCCTTCTACTACACCCAATTGCTCACCCATTCATGCATCCACACACTCAATCACCAACACCTTCAGCCATCATTTGGCTGATTCTTGCGTTCCCAACTTATCAAACCACACTTAATAAAAGTTCTAATCAATTATTTATTTCGACAAAAGTGCGGGCCTATTGGCTTTGCCACTGATTATTTCAGTTACTAGTGTCAAAACCTACGATAAAAGCTAAAATTAAGAAACTATATTCTGGGAACCCCACACCCATTACCCAGCACAAGACATCATAAATTACATCACTGATGACGACACTGAAGGAGGAAAAAAATGCACTCCTTTCACAAGTAATGGCTCTAGGCACATGCTCAGAACCCTTCATAATACTGATGTCACTTTTAGCGAATGCAGGCAGGGTCCTGACACAATGGCACTTTCAGAGCATTTGACATCACTTACACAAAAATCTCTCAAAGTCTTGAGAATGCAACTGCACATATTGAGCATGCAGTGGCATTTCACATCTTTGAAATGTTGGTGGCAAAATCTGTACTTAGTAAGACTGCTTCCTTTTTTCCTCCATGTAATATCTGTAAGGTATGCCTTCATGCAGATGAGGGAACTATGGTCTTATGCTTCAATGAACAACGTACGGGAACATTGGTAATCGGTCCGAATAACTGCAGCTTTTCTTTTTCGAGTCTTCAAGTGTGTCTGACAGCTGTCGGTGGAACTGCTGCCTTTCAGAAATATGGAATTCTGGTGAAAGCACATGAGCAGGATACTTACTTGTCGAAGATAATAAGAACAATGAGCACTGACGAATTGTTAAACTGAACATCAGCTATATTTAAATTGAAAAAAAAAATGAAGATTCGATGGACCCTAACGAAGGACCCAGAACTGAATCATGGACACAGAAGGGCAAAAAGAACTAGTTAAAAATTCCTACAATGTCCAAAACATTTACTAACTGCTAAATTTAAATGTTTTTCTAAAACTTTGAAAGGGTTTTGGGAGAAAAAAATGTCGTTGTTGTCTATGTTTTGCATTTAGTTTAACAAGATAAGGAACCTGGCATAAAGGAGGAGAAACAAATGCAGAAAAACATTAGAAAGGGTAAATAAATAAATGAATGAATAAAAATGGGTAGATCAGGTTGCCCTGAGTATATGTAAAAGAATGGGGAGTGAGGAGCTTGGTAAAGCCAAGAAAGAGAAAAACAACAAAGAGAAAAAGTAAATAGTAACAAGCATTTGAAAATGCATTAGGTTTCGCCAATGTGATTAACATTTTTTGGGTAAGTTTTAGGTTAATGAGCAGTTGTGCAGTAAAAGTGTTATGACTTGTTTTTTTTATAAATGCAATATATTGTGCAGTAACTGGTGGTTATATAAACTGGTCCCCTACTTTCAGGTGATGCTAGCACTATATAAAACTGACCCTAAAATAAAATTGTGGGTGTAGTAGGGGATCTAGTAGCTGATTATGGCATACTGAAAGAGTGGTGGACGTGTGATGTGAGGACTGTCTATTGTACACTAGTTGCGGGATGAGTCATGGATGTAGGTGATGTTTGTAAAACAGCGATAGTCAATTGTAACGCAAATCATAGGTGTTTGGATCACTGGGCAGGTAGGTGTTTGTATGTGTGAGTGAGTGATATCCTCTATGTCACAAAGTGACCTACTTTTGGGAGTATATAGTGTTCTATATCGCTGCAAATAACTACTCGCATGTTGAAGTGTACAAGGCCATACCTAATGATACAGCCAGTGGCTGTTCAAAATCGTGAATGCGGGACTGGTGTGAGAAAAATGAAGTGTACATAAGTTGTGTAGGCACCAAGTGTTTGTGTGTCTTCACTTTCTCTTAAATAAACAAAAGGAGGCATTTTGGTTTTAGCAGGTGATAAAGGCATAGCGAGATAGTTGGCCACACAGACAGAAATACATTGCTCTTTTTTCCAGATGGGCAACATTTTTAAGTTGTCCGCTGGGAAGCAATGCCCGTTAATAATAGCCAACAATATGATTATAACTCAATTTGTTGGACAAGTAAAAAGCCAGCTGACACCAATTGTCATAAACTGTTTTAGCCTGTGAAAGCCAGATTTATCCTCCGTCTGGAATAGAAAAGGGGACTGAACGGTAATGCAAAGTTGTGCATTTCACTACATCACATTTAGAGGATCTTAGGCACTGGTCAAGAAATTATAAGAAAAGCAGTCTGTTAATACGTGTCCTTGAAGGCAGGTCAAAATAACACCTTAGCGTTTTCAAAAGCAAACCGGTAAATAAAGGTAAACAACTGCTTATTTGTTTTTCACTTTTGACGAAAATCTGTGGCTCTCAAGATGAAGCTGTTGCACTGTAAAATGGCTGTTGTACTCAATGTGTAAAGTAAAAGGTTACAATGATTTATCCCTTTTTCTATGTCATTAGCTGCAGTCTCAGCATACACAAGTGTTTTCGTGACTCCTCTTAGTGCGTGGTGGAAGATGTGCCCCTTCTCTATATAACCGATTTCTTTATGGGTATACACCAATGTGTCTTTTCTCAATGTCAATGTTTGTTGTGTAGGCATGCAAAAGGATTCTCCTGTGCACCCCTGACCAGGTGCACAAATCCAAAAGTGCCCCATCTGTTGGCAACATTCATCATGCTTCTAGAAAGAGAGAAAATATTCAATTTCAAGAACAGAAAGGATTGGATGTCATAGACGAAACAGACAACAAAGTAGGAGCAAGAAATTATGAATGTATTCAGCACAAGTCAGAACACGTCTCCGTAGATGAGGTTAGGAAAGCGGGAAATGGGATAAGAGAAATTTATTCGGCATTTCCAGTACTTTCTTTGTCTCTTTGCTTATATATAATACACACATCACTATTTTTTGTATCGATCTTGTCACCTCCTTCACCCAAGAAAAATATTGTTCTATTCTCTTAGTGATTGTATTACTTCATTTAGAACAGGGTTGCCCATGACCCACACTCTTGTATCTGGTTGTTGTGTGTGCAAACCCTAGGATGGTCTCATATCATTTTGTTGGTAGCTGTTCCGAAATCACAACTTACTGAAAGACCTTTTAAGGCTGTCAGATATGGCCAAGATACTCTCCCTCTTCCTGCCTACATGTGTAAAAAGTGTGCGTTTCAAGAGTAAAACTGATAGTAGATTTCAGTTAGCCGTCCAATCCAATTAGGGTTCTTCATCATGCTCATTCTTTGCCTTCAGGTGGTTCTACTTCAGGAAGTGTTCTTAAAGTGAAAGGTTTCCGCCCCCCCCCCCGACCCTAAGAAGTGGAGAAGTATGCCTTTAGGGTGTTAAACTGGCATACTGTTGACAATGGTATAATCTAAAAACTCCTTATTCCATTTTTTCCATCAACAGGGTAGTTCACCCTCATTTTACAAAGATTTTTTTGGAGGGTCAATTGCATCCTTATTATTATATATGTCCTGCTATATTTATATGGACAGGAACGATGATGCTGATACAGAGAATAGCTGAAATGGGTGAGGATGCAAGTTTGGCGATACTACAGCAATTGCTGTAAGACATATTCTCAGGGAAAGGCAGGATTCTTGTAATAAACAGTCTTTGAGTGAATAGATACAGCAAAAGCAGAGAATAACGATGCTTAGTGAGAAGGCAGTCTCAAAGTGAAAGCTGAAGTACTGCTATTCGCATTGAATGAATGAAACCATGAGAGTCTATGAGAAATTGACATGGTGCTCACTACAAAACGAGGCTTGGAGCGCTGGCGACTCAGAAGAGAATTTCAAGCAACAGCTGTCAGAGGAGCCCACCCAGAAGTCACTTCTCTCCCACCATCAACCTACCACAACCTACCAGCCATGGTGGGAGAGACCAGCACGTTCAGAACTGAGACTGATGGGGGTATCAATGCAGAAGGAATCCGCAGAGCAACAGTGAAGAGAGGTCGGTGATCATAATTCAGTTGCCCAAAGCCATCCAGGATCAAAAAAATGAAGCGTTGCCAGAGTCACTGCTATGCACGGCAGGCTCTCACGTGGATAGCACACAGTGGCAGAGTAACATCATCTCAGGAACGTCCAAGGCTCAGCACAAAAGGACAACTTCAGACGCTGGAATCTCAACCCCATCCCTCCTTGTGGACAAATCGGTTGTGTGGTATAAGCGACAGATACAAGATAGGTGCAATAATTTATAAATGTATTCAGCGCAAATTATGACACGTCTTCATGCAGAGAGAGCCTTATCTCAAACATCCATAATTGTCAAGGAAGTTTAAGATAAAACGTTCTCGAGGATGCACCAAGAGGTTGGTGGGAAGGACAGTAAGGAAAAAGGGAACTAAGATAAGAGAAACAAGGAATACATACAGAGGGTTTCGACTGCTGTTTTACCATTTGCGTGACGTCCCAAGCTGTCAGACTTTGGGGGTTAATTGACCACTTTTAGAGGTGCACGTGTTAAACGGTCTTAAACTGATAACAAAATACAGCTACAGAATACGCATCTAAAACAGATTCAACTGTGATGGCTTCGTCACCAGCATACTCTAACAAAATGTTTCATTTGAAGGTATGCAGGTTGTGAAAGTCCCTAAAGCAACAACACAACGTACCTTATCTAGATAGCTTCCCCATTAGAGACAAAGATCGGTTTTGGAACATTTGTGGTCCACCCACCACTGTCTTGGTATTTCTTCACAGATGCAGCAGCAAAGTGAGTTGAGATAAGAGGACACTTTTGTTTAGACACCAAGCAGTCCATAGGGGTATCTGCTATAGTGCTTGCCACCAGCAAAAAAAATTCCACTTGCCTACCCATTCTGTCATGTGAGCACAGCTTCAATCACAATAGCCTTCTTCAAGGCGCTCTGGCATTAGTTTCTTAATTTGTTCTCATGATAAGAAATCAACGCATATCCTACTTTTTCCATTTAATTTTCCGCCACCTTCATCCTGTGCTTACTGAGGCAATAACTAAAGGTCTTTCGTGTTTCACAGACTTAAAGAAGAATATCTGTACAAATGTGTTATCAGTGACGCACTGTAAAAACAGGACTTCCTCTTTCTATAAACTGTCCCAACTTTTATACATGAAATTAATTGTTTCTTTAATCACCTTTGGAAGAGTATTTTCCAACTCTCTAACTACACATTCGAATATTACATATTTGCAACCACCCGTTCAAGGACAGAGAAAGCGGCTTTGCCAGTGCTTGGTTTTGCATTAGCAACAGCAGGGAACAACCTTAGCATCCACCTAACGTTTTTGGTTCATTCTCTGGAATTTGCAAATGTATACACGAAGGGCACATTTGTCTCGTGGCCCTGTATCGATCCATGCCAGCATTATCAATAACATAAAAGATCCATAGAAATAGTTTAGAAAGAGTCAAAGGATATGAGGAAGGTGCTAAATTAATCCAAACGACTGGAAACAATTGATCAGGGACGTACTTTGTGTACATAAAACATGTAGAGTTTATTAAAACATCCAAACATAAATCTATATCACAAGCAATATATCACACAGTGGCATATACCAGTGTAATTCCACTTGCAGAGAGAATGTGACAAAAAAGTATTTTATAATAAATGAAGGTGGCATCTAAAGATGCTTCTAAAGCAATGTGGGATGCCTGTCGAAGCTTCGGTCTCAATGCTTATCAACATGCATGTCATTGCATGTGGTCTTGTCCTGTCGAAGGACCCCTTATATTTTTCCTTTTTTTGCATTTGACTTTGGGTCTGTGATCCCACTAAAGAATTTTTGAGGAAACTCAAATTTGAAGGAGGATCCTAAAATTGCAAAACATTTTGTGGACTGCAAACCATGCAGTGCAATGTTGGCCTTTTAAAAAGACAAACAGCATTGGCTCCACCTCATCCCCCATAGGTATGAGTGACGGCTGACGGTTGTCCAAAGGCCCATCACCTTTTTCAGCGCATAGCTTGTGACACAAGTAAACCAGATCAGGACAAGCAAAATGTTTTATGGATTAAAAAAAAAAAGTTTTTTTCAGCCAACTTGATTCAAGTTTTCAGTTCACACACAACATACGTTAAGTCTCAACATTTTTTACCTTCTTAGAGGATTTTCAAATATTGACATAAGGATTGACACCAACACAAAAAAGAAGGCAAGCACAGCTAAGTGTTCTCTTGGGTGCCAGTGGTTATTGTAGGAGGCTGGCCTGGTTTGTACTGGGTACCTAAGGTACTTACACCTTATACCAGGTCCAGTTGTCCCTTATTAATGAAATGTAGTCAGTGTCTAGAAGGTAGGCTGACTAGAGGTAGCTGTAGACAAAGCAGTCAAGGCTGAACTAGGAGACATGCAAAGCTCTTGCAATACCACTGTAGTCACACACTACTCATACACATGAAAGACAATACTAAGTGCTACCAAAAATAAAGGTTCTTTATTTTAGTGACACAAGACCAAAAATATCTTAGGCTATACTCCCTTAGGAGGTAAGTAAAACACATACAATATACACTAGTAACCAAAATCAGGGAAGTACACAGTCACAAAATAGTGCAAATAGTGAAAATCACCATAGGCTAGGAGGGGTCCAGGGGCAACACAAACCATATACTAAAATAGTGGAATGCGAACGTCGGTTCCCCACCTAGGCAAAAGTAGTGTGTAGAAAGGCACTGGGAGTGTAAGAAAACACCAAAGGTAAGTGAAGTACCCCACCCCAGAGCCCAAGAAAACAGGAGTAAAGTACAGCAAGTTTCCTTAGTACACACTAGAAGTCAGTAAAGGATTATGCAAAAACCAAGCAAGACTGCAAGACACCAACAATGGATTCCTGGACCTGAAGACCTGTGGAAAGAGGAGACCAGGTCCAAGAACAGATGAAGAGTCCAGGAAGAACAGGAGCCCCTGCTAACCCGATTGAGGGTTCAATAGTGGATTCTCCGTTTGGAAGAAAAAGTATGAAATGCACCAAAGAAGACAGCTGCGGGTTCCTGCTTGGTGCAAGAGATGTTCCACGTCGAGTCGTTGGATGCAGGCTGGTTTTAGTCACTGGATTCCGCCAACAAGCTTTGGCTCACACAAATGTCGCGGTTGGCGGGAAAAGGCGCTACCTGGGCCCAGGAGGGACCTGGGGGTCTCAACCCGGACTGAGGAGACAGAGGGGGCTCTCAGCACTTCAGAGAGCCCTCAGAAGACCAGGCAGCACCCACAGGAGTCCCAGGACACGGGGACAAAGGAGATGCAAAACGTGGTTGTCGCAGCACTACACAAAGGGACCCCACGCCACCGGAGTACAACTCAGGGAGCCGAAGGTCCAGGATAGAGTGCTGGGGACCTGAGCTACGCTATGCACAAAGGATTTCTTGGAGAAGAGCACAGATGCCCTAGGAACTGCAAAATATGCGGTGCACAGGGGCACTGTCTGGCTCGGGGAGGCAAGCCCTTACCTCCACCAAATTTGGACAGCTGGACCTTTGGACAGTCAGGGTCACTTCGGTCCAACACCTGTGTTCCAGGGATCACGCTCGTCGTCAGGAGAGGAGTCCCAGAGTACCGGTTGTTGCTGCAGAGGTGCCTGCTGAAGCAGGGAAGTGACTCTGTCACTCCACAGGACATTCATTTGGTCCTTCTAGTGCAGGATCAAGACAGGCAGTCCTTAGAGCATGCACAACCTGGAAACTGTTGCAGTTGCTGGCCGAAGCTGGAGTTACAGAGTTGTAGTAGCCTTCCTGGATATACGGGTTAAATAATTGCACTACATAGGTGATTGACCTTCTTGAATTGGTTTGATTAGTGGTTCTCTATACCTTATGTTTGCACATTTTGTATCATATTCTTTGGGTGGTTTATTTGACTTATATTTTGAATATAAGTTGTGATATGAGTACCATGATCACTTCAATATATCTATTTATCACTTAAATTTTGTTTTTGAATTTTGAGACCTCCATATGGTGTTTCCTTGTAGAATAAGTCACCTCTTATCACTTATGTTGTAATATAGATTTCTTCTCACGAGTGTCACTGGTGTTGGGACATTCTATAGATAAGTGTGGATTAAATGTCATTATATTTATCATAGTAATAATTATGTTTTGTAGCCCTGATGAAGTCTTTGAGAAGAATTTATTCTCATTGGACGAAACACGTGTTGGCTGTTGTTGGACTTCAGAAGAGTTGTTTCCATATGGACTTAAAGTTTTGTCATTAAATTGACATTGGAGAACTGGGGGATTGTTCTTATGATTTTTATTTCCGATCCGATTACGATTAATGATCACTTTTCCTAATTTTGTGACGATTGTCGGCCCAAACTGACTTTCCATTCTCGAGTGCCCTGACATGTACATAATCTGACTTTGAGTTTCCAAGGAAACATTGGAGGACAGAGGAGGATCCTACCTTGCGTTAGGATATATATGATTTTATACTGGATGATTAACTGTTCGAGCGCTAGTTCCTATAATTTCCTCTTCGTATTCAAATTGTATTAGCCTTCCTGGATAGTTTGTTGCAGTTGTAGAGTTCCTAGAGCAGTTTTGCGGTGGATCCGACGGTAGTAGGTGAAGCAGAGGTTGCAGAGGAGTCCTGCTGGAATCTTGCATAACCGAATCTGAGGAAACACCCACAGGAGAGACCCTAAATAGCCCTTAGAGGGGGATTGGTCACCTAACCAGGTATGGACCTATCAGGAGGGGTCTCTGACGTCACCTGCTGGCACTGGCCAATCAGATGCTCCCAGAGTATCACAATACCTTAGAATCCAAGACGGCAAAACCCAGGGACACTCTGGAGGAGCTCTGGGCACCACGTCTGGGGTGGTGATGGACTGGGGAGTGGTCCCTCCCCTTTCCTTTGTCCAGTTTAGTGCCAGAGCAGGGGATGGGGGTTTCTAAACTGGTGTAGACTGGATTATGCAAGGAGGGCACCATTTGTGCCCTTCAAAGCACTTCCAGAGGCTCTAGGAGGAAACCCCTCCCATGCCTTTAACACCTATGCCCCTTGTCCCAAAGCAAATTTATTTTTCTGCCTTCCTGGGATTGGGCTGCCCAAACCCCAGGAGGGCAGAAGCCGGTCTGTGAGGTGGCAGCAGCTGGGGCTGCAGTGAAAACCTCAGAATACTGGTATGGCAGTACTGGGGGTCCATGGTGGAGCCCCCAGAGTGCATGGAATTGCCCCCAAATGCCAGAATCGGATTGAGGGTACAATTTCTTAATCTTAGACACCTCACATAGCCATAGTTTGTGAAGCTACATATATGTACTAACATATATGTAGTGCACTCTTATAATGGTGCCCCCGCACTCACGAAGTCTGGGAAATTGGCCCTGGACAACGTGGGGGCCCCTCTGCTAGTGCAAGGGTGCCCTCACACACAGTAACCTTGCACCTACCCTTCAGTAACTGAAGGTTAGACATATAGGTGACTTATAAGTTATCTGATGCAGTGAAAATGGCTGTGAAGTAGTGCTTGCACTATTTCACTCAGGCTGCAATGGCAGTCCTGAAGTGTTTGTATGAGCTCCTTATGGGTGGCAAAAGAAATGCCGCAGCCCATAAGGATCTCCTGGCACGCCAATGCCCTGGGTGCCTAGGTACCAAATACTAGGGACTTATAAGAGGGAGGGGGGTCTAGTATGCCAATCTGGAGTGGAATAAGTGGTCACTAGACTATAGTGACAAATTTGGAAACAGGGAGAGCATAAGCACTGGAGTTCTGATTAGCAGGACTCCAGTGACACAGTCAAGCATACTGACAACACAGTAAAACATACTGACATATAGGCCACAAACTATGAGCACTGGGGTCCTGTCTAGCAGGATCCCAGTGAGACAGTACAAACACACTGACAAACAGGCCAAAAATGGGGGTAACCATGCTAGAAGAAAGCCACCTTCCTACAGTTATAGCTAACACAAACTTTATGACAATGTTTAGATAAGAAATGCAACTTTTGGGACCCCGCAATAATGCTACATTTTTCCATTCAATGTATCTATAAAAAATACATTCTGTGTCAGAATCCTTTCGCTCCTCCTTCATGCAGCTGTGGTTCATATTTCCTTATAAATTTGCTAACGCTAATTCAATTTGTATCTTGCACCACCACCTAACTTAAGTTAATGAGTGCAATAAAACCATTAAACATTGAGAATGGGGGCTTCGGCTCAGTAATTTCTGCTCATCGATAAAAGTATTGTGCACAGGTAACGGATATACTTGCTTCGGTAAGCATAGCATTGTGAAAGGATCACAGCACATGTTACCTGCACTGATAACATCTGAGCCAGGTTAAAACGGTCTTGGAACCCTAGGACGCCATCTGATTCACTTAGTTGTCCACTCACCAAAATCTGCCATTAGCATTAACCTGGAACACAAATACTTGTAAAGAGTCTAGAAGAGAGTGATATTGTCAGCAGTGAAAGGAAGAACTATGTGGAGAATTAACATGAAATATGGCGCTACTACTCAGCCCATAGGACGAGAGGAGAGGCATCTGGTCTACATGCACATCTAACAAATTCCATCATTGGGGTCTTGTCACTATCAAAATTTGTATGAACAGAGGCCTTTGTGAAATTGAAATTATGAAGGTTTATTTCACACAATGATTGATTACTTACGATGGTTATGTGAAATTCTCGAAATTACGGCATTTTGTGTAATTATGCAACGTTCTCAATAAATATTTACTGCACAAAGCGCGCAGCAATTCACAGTAAAAACTTATGAGGAATGCACAGGAACAACAGAACGCAAGTGGCTGTTGTTCACAGCGCTCTTGTATAAATGAATCCACCCCCATGCCAAAAATGGACGGGAGAATGTATTTCACACTAAAATATAGTGAATGCAAAGTACACCAATTCCACACAATTCTAGTTAATCTGTCTGCTCAAAACGAACGACAAGAAACAAAACTCTTGGTAGTAGGTTCTCAATGTGACTGTCTGATCCAAGATAAATCCTACCATTAGTTTAGATTTATGAAATATCCTTTCAGCAAATCAAACTCAAGTCTGGCATTGCAGTTTCTCAACCTGCCACAGTGCCATCACTCAAGCCTTTAGAGGGTAAATAAAAAGGTCACATAAGGAGTAGGCATGGGGAGTAACCACTTTCCCTACAGATAAAGAAATCTAAAAAGGTGCAGTGGGTTGACAGACAGTTGCATTAAATGGGTTTCTAACCCGCTTGCACAGGACATCAACGATAAAATCCTGTCCAGCTCTGAAGACTCAAGGTCTTGGGCCTTGGCTTCATTCTTTAAAAAGCAACTACAATACTGAGATCTGTCCACACATGACCATACCCCCCGAAATAAATGCATGCTTGGACAGGTAAGAGTAATTAATATCTTTGCTCACTTATCAGCAGAATACTTTTACAAAATCTCAGCATGGCAAATATACTAGCACGCCACAGCCAGACAATGAAAATATCTACACATCTTGCTTATTTTACGCAATCATAAGCAATATCTAAACAAATGCAATATTGCAGATTCTGAATTTGCGAATCAGGACTTAGACTTTACATGCACTGTTGCCACCTTTAAGTCTTACTTGCGTGTGAAGGAAAATGTTACTTACCCAGTAAGCATTTGTTTGTGGCATGTAGTGCTGTAGGTTCACATGCTTAGGAACAATTCTGCCATCTAGTGTTGGGCTCAGATGTGTGCAAGTTGTTTTTCTTCAACAAAAGACTTTAAAGTCACGAGGTAGAGTGATTCCTCCTCTGGCTCGTAATGTGCATGGTTATCAACTCCATTATTAAATTGTTTTCCTGCAAGGCGGGTGAGGATGGAATGTGAAGCACAGAATAGTAAAGTAAGATGTCCATGTTAAAAAGAGTTTGTGATAACCCATAAAGGAAACTGTAACAAACACAGGTATCCGGGGAGGAGCACTACATGCTATGAACAGATGCTTACTGGGTAAGTAACATTTTCCGTTCGAGGCATGCGTGGCTGTAGATACACATGCTTAGCATAGACTGTAAAGCAGTTCTCCGTATGTGGTGGCTAACCTCTGGGTGTTACAGTTGTTTGAAATAGTGTATGTAGAACTGCTTGGCCCACATTGGCTTGTTGATGGGCCAGCACATCTGCACAGTAATGTTTTGATAATGTATGTGGTGTAGACCTTCTGGCTGCTTTACATATGTTACCTATAGAGGTATATTACCCAGAAAAGCCATTGAAGCTCCTTTTTTTACAGTTCTTTTAGCTTTAGCATGGCAAGTTTGGATGCCTTTAACAATCCAGCATGCAATACTGAACTAAGAAATAGCCCTTCCTTTGTGTGGTTTTGAAAAGCCAACAAAGATTTGTTGTGTTTTCCTAAATGTTTTGGTTCCATTAATATAATACATGAGGGCTCGTTTAACGTCCAAGGTATATAGAGCCCTTTCCGCATAGACGGATTAAGGAGGAAATAAGACCACCTTTAGAATACATTTAGGATTGGTACGCATTACCACCCTACCTCAATGTAGTTGAAATAAGGGTTCGTCTAAAGTTAAGGCCTGAGGCTCACTGACACATCTGAGTGAAGTGATAGCAGCTAGAAATTATACTTCCAGAGATAAAAACTGAAGGGAGCAATAGTGGAGGGGCTCAACTGGAGGGCCCATTAATCTTGTTAATACAATATTGAGATTCCAAGTGGGAGCTGGTGGCGTCCTAAGAGGATTGGCTCTTAAGCCCTTTCAGGAAGGCTTTGATGACTGGAATCCTGAATAATAAAGTGTGTTGTCTGTTTTGAAGATAAGCGGCTATTGATGCTAGGTGTAGCCTTATAGATGTAAAAGCTAAACTGGATGTATGTTAAATGAAAAAAAAGTAGCGAACAATATCTTGAACCTTGGCTGCTAAATGATCAACGATTTTGGAATGACAATAATGATCAAATCTTTTCCACTCAGCAGCATAACAGACACGAATAGTGGGCCTGTGTACTTTTTAAGAAAGTCCATACATGGTTGTGGTAGATTTAAGTAACCAAACTCAAAGTCCTCAAGAGCCAAATCTCAAGATTAAGAGACCTGGAATCTGGGTGTCTGATTTCTCCATGGGTCTGCGTAAGAAGGCCCTGCCTGTTCAGCAGTACCTCATGGGGAACTAAGTGAGTTCTAGGAGTGTGGTGAACCATCGTTGCCGGACTCATATGGGAGCCACTAAGATGAAGGTGAGAGATGTCTCCATTTGTGGTTTGCGAACTTTGGCAAACAGTGGGAGAGGTGGAAAAGTGTAAGCAAAAATCCCGAACCAGCTCATCCTTAGTGCGTTGCGGCTGGACAAGGGGTGTGGGAACCTGGAGGTGAAGTTTGAACATTTGGCGTTATCTGCTGTGGCACAAAGGTTTATTTGTGGTTGACCCAAATGCCGGAAGTATAGGGGTACGCTTACGGGTGGAGTTCCCACTCGTGGACTTGTTGGCACCTCCTGCTGAGGAGATCCTCAAAGTCGTTGCCCACTCCAGGAAGGTATTTCGCTATCAGATGAATGCCGTACCGGATAGTCCAACTCCAAATAGTTTGGGCTAAACCTGGTGCCCTCTTGCTTTTGAATATAATAGATGACAATCATGTCTGTTTTCTGACCAGGACTACCTTGTCAATCAGGTGAGAAAGGAAGGTTGTGATTGTTAGATGAACAGCTAGCAACTCCAGGTGATTGATATGGAGATGTCTCTGGCTGGGTGTCCAGCGTCCCTGGACAGTTAGATCTTGTGAATGCTCTCTCCATCACGTGAGGGAGGCATCCTTTGTTATGGTTTGGTGTGGAACTGAGTCTAAGAAAGGCCATCCTTTAATGAGATTGTTGGTGTTCCATCACTGCGGAAAGTGGAAAGCTTGATAGGTGACTAACACTAGATCTTCCCATTGACTCTCTGCTTAAATCCATTGGTATGCTAGGCACTCTTGCAACAGGCGCATGTTCAGTTTGGTGTGAGATACTATGGCTATGCATAAGTCCATCATACCGAGGAGACACACAACTGTCCTTACTGTTACTTGCTGATGAGGATGGAACTGGGGAATGAGTGCCTGGAAAGACTGAATCTGGGTGGCATTGAGGTAAGCTATTCCCTGTTGTGAGTCGAGGATGGTTCCCAGGTATGGGTGAAGGGGTTGTAGGGTGGGATTTCGCTGCTTTGATGTGAAGCCAAGTTGATGAAATAGGTTTATGGTGGCGTGAGTGTGGTGGAAACAATTTTGACATGCTGCGCTTTTGAAGAGCCAGTCGTCTAGATATGGAAGGATGTGTATTTTTTGGCTGCGCAGGTGAGCTGCTACCATTGCAAGACATTTTGTGAAAACTCTGGTCATGGTAGTGACCCCAAAGGGAAGCACTTTGAATTGGAAATACTGCCCATATACTAGAAACCTGAGGTATCGGCGATCCGCTGGGTGATTAGGGACGTGAAAACAGGCGTCCCTGAGGTTGAGTGCTGCTATGCCGTTGCTTTTTTGTAATATCGGGATGACATCTTGAAGAGTAACCATGTGAAAGTGCTCTGAGAGAATGCATTCGTTTAGGGGTCTGAGATCCAAGATCAATCTCAGGGACCCTACCTTTTTGGGAATAAGGATGTACAGTAAATAGACTCCTCTGTCATGCTAGTGTACTGTCACTAGTTCTATTGCCCTACGTTTGATGAGCACTCAAACTTCTTCCTTGAGCAACTGCTGATGCTCTGGTTAGAGGCTGTGTTTGGGAGGTGGAGTTTTGGAGGTCTGCAGGTGAGCTCCAGACAATAACCATGTTGGATAATATTGAACACCCACTGGTTGGAGGTGTGTTCCACTAGGTTCGAAAGAACCCTTGTATTTGACTCCTGACAGGTTTTGCGTAGTCAGGGGGTGGCTTGGAAACTCAGGATTTGGTGGTGGTGGTGGTGGCGGCAGAGGGTTTGGTGAATCTGCCCTTGCCTCTACCTTTGGAATTGTTGCCCTTGTAGGAGCCTGTGTAGTATCCCCTAGACAAGATGGTCTGTGTCTGGGGACGCTGGTAGGAGATGGTGGTCTCAGGGGTCTTTGATCCTCCATAAGGGGAGCGGTGAAAGGGGTCAAGTTGCGATGGTGCCTACAATGCCCCCATGACCAATCTTGATGTCCTCCTTTATTTTTTCCAGTAGGGTGTGGACCTGGGGACCAAAAAGGTGTCCCGGTTGAACACAACAGTAAAGAGTTTTTTCCTGAACCTCAGGTTTAAAACCCCAGATTCAAAGTCAGTCATGCTTTCTAAGTCTGAGTAGGACACTGGAATATATACCTTTAGCTGCGGTGTTAGAAGCATCAAGGGCAAAGGTGGTTCCTCCTCAGAGGCAAAAGCGGATTGCCCCTCTACTAAAATCAACCACAATAGTAGAATTATAAAATTTCTCAAGTCTCATTCCCGACTTTTTAATGGACAGTGCTCAGCCTGGTTGATGAATCTGTTCATCAGGGTTGGAGGCAGGGCGTGGCCAGTCTTCTTGTTTGGCATGGCATTCAGTTTAAATACAGTGCGAATGTTGGGCTGAACAGGTTTCTGACTGTGTCCAACCTGTCGTGTGCACTCTGGACCTCCCACACCCATGCTGTGTCCAGCAGCCAGCGGACAGACAGCACATCTCCCCAGTCTCCCTTGGAGCGCTGGGCTCACCTGCTCACACCAATATTGACATCACTCCCATGCAGCTTCAAGTAGAAAAAGCTTGAGAACAAAGTCTAGATTGGTTATGGTCAAGTTGGTCTGTACCTGCGTTTCAGTACTTGGAGACAGTGTAGGGGCCATCAAATTAAAGTACATGACCATCACTGTGTGGATTTATTATAAAGCCATACAGTGATAGGTTATTTTTCCATAAGGATGACGCAATGATTTTACCCTCATCTAGTAACAGTCTCAGTTTGTCACAGGTGATCTTTACCACAATGGAGGTAAGGAGAGTTTTCAGCAGCGGTTTGTCTTGCTCTGTCACCCCATGCGGCCTGGCTCTGGAAGGTACGTGCCCGTCTCTGCCTAGTGGTTGTGGTCTGAGCCGTGTTTCCTGCCCATGTAATTTTAAGTGAAATAGAAGGGCAAGGAGGTGGGCAGGGTAAATGAGGGTGGGACAAGGAAATGGCGGGAGGGAGAGGGGAATCTGATATGAAGACATGGAACTGGTGTAATTATGTTTGCGTCCTTTGATTCCCTTTACTGTCTGCCCCTCTTCTCAGTCCTTGCTGACAGCGGTTCTAGCACACAAACACACACATTATTAACACATATAAAAACATTCAGGCCTAGAAAATGACAAACAAGTTACTTATCTTTGGCAACGCCCTATCTGGTAGAGACATATTCTAGTTGCAGGTTCCTTACCTTTGAATTCCCCCCAGGGGTCAGCTGGATCTGGAGAATCTTCTGAGCAGTACCCACTGCGTGTCGTTAGGTGGTATCAATCGGCTCTGCGTCCACGTCGTTATCGTCCATGCGAGATATAATGCCACAGGTCCTACATGCATGCGCCACCCCGGAGCACTGACATCAGTTTCTTTTCATGACTTTCCACGCCAGAAGCACACAGACATGAAGAACACTGACTACTGGGGTGTCAAAACTAAGGCCCTGAAAGGGAAGTCCCAGCCCCTAGAAATAGATTCACAGAGCGGGGAGAATGGGTGGGTTGATAAGGAATCTGCAGCTAGAATACATCGACCAGATAATGCATTCTCGAAGGTAAGTAACTTGTTTATGTGATAGAGACTTCTGGTTGCAGATTTCTTACCTCCGAATAGATATGCAAGCAATACCATCCCTGGAGGTGGGTCTGTGAATCAAGATCATGCTAGAAAGTCCTTCAGAACCGAATGGGCAAAGTACCTGTTCCTACGGACTTGACTGTTCAGGCAGTAGTGTTTGGTAAACGTGTGAAAAGAAGCTCACCCTGCCGCCTGACAGATGTCAAGGACTGCAACTTCACGCGCTAATGCAGTGGTCGCAGCTGTAGCTCAAGTAGACTTTCAGGTCGTTTCTTTTTGGCTTGTGCAAAGCAGATTATAATGGAGAGCACAACCTATCTGGACATGGTCTGCTTCTGTACTGCCCAAACTTTCTTCGTACCCAAAGAGTCGATCATCCACCCAGAACGCTCTTGTATGATCAAGGTAGAGCACCAACGCTCTTTTTGGTTCCCGGCAGTGGAGTCTTTCCTCTTCCTTACAAGGATGTGGGGTGCGCGTACAAAGTAGTCAAGGTGTTGGACTGGCCTGCATGTAAGGGTGTAACCACTTTCCATAGAAAGGAGGCCCTAGTGCGAACTTTGTCAGGGTAGATTTAAAGGTAGGGCAGCTCAAATAACAATACCTGCATTTCACTCCCCCCCCCCCCCGGGGGCAGAGGTAATGGCCACAAGGAAGGGTGTTTGCAAAGTGAGAAGCCTGAGAGGGCAACTGTTGGAAATGGCCTTTCTGTAGGGTCACCACCAAACTTTTTGTCTTCTTCCTTCTCTTTTTCGGACCTCTTTTTTGCTGGCTTTAGGACTCTGCGCACTTTACCACTGCTAATCAGTGCTAAAGTGCATATACTCTCTCCTTAAAACATGGTGACATTGGCTCATACCCAATTGGCATATTTAATTTACTTTAAAGTCCCTAGTCAAGTGCACTACATGTGCCCAGGGCCTGTAAATTAAATGCTACTAGTGGGCTGCAGCACTGGTTGTGCCACCCCCATAAGTAGCCCCCTAACCATGTCTCAGGCCTGCCTCTGCAGTGCCTGTGTGTGCAGTTTCACTGCCACTTCGACTTGACATTTAAAAGTAATTGCCAAGCTTTAAACTCCCCCTTTTCTACATATAAGTCACCCCTAAGGTAGGCCCTAGGTAGCCCATAAGGAAGGGTGCTACGTAGGTAAAAGGAAGGACGTGAACGTGTGTTCTATGTGTCCTGGTAGTGTAAAACTCCTAAATTCGTTTTACACTGCTGTGAGGCCTACTCCTTTCATAGTAGCATTAGGGCTACCCTCCTATACTGTTTTAGTGGTAGATCCTGATCTGAAAGGAGTAGCCAGGTCATATTTAGTATGGCCAGAATGGGGATACAAAATCCTGCTTAATGGTGAAGTTGGATTTCATATTACTATTTTAGAAATGCTACTTTTAGAAAGAGAGCATTTCTATACACTTAAATCCTTCTGTGCCTTCCAATCCACGTCTGGTTATGTTTAGTTGACAGCTCCCTTGTGCATTCACTCAGACAACACCAAACACAGGATGCTCAGTCACACTTGTATACATCTGCATATTGAATGGGTCTTTCTTGGCTGGGAGGGTGGAGGGCCTGCCACTTACATGTCAAAGGACAGTAGCCTGCCCTCACCCAAAGGACTGCCACACCCCCTACTGGGACCCTGGTAGGCAGGATGGAACTGAAAGGGGACCTTGTGCACTTCTAAGCCACTCTTTGACGTCTCCCCCACTTCAAGAGCACATTTGGGTATTTAAGTAGGGTCTCTGACCCTACCAACTTAGATACTTCTTGACAAGACTCTTGTCACAGACACTTCCTGGAGAAGAGAACCTGAACCAGAACCTGCAGCCTGCCAAGAAGAACTGCCTGGCTTCCCAAAGGACTCACCTGACTGCTTTCTGTGAAGGACTGCTGCCTTGCTGCTCTCTGGCTGTGCTGAGCAGTGCTCTCCTAGGGCTTGGATAGAGCTTGACTCCTGTTCCCTAAAGTCTCAGGACCAAAAAGACTTCATCTCTGCAAGAAGAACTCCCTGTGCAGCGAAAATCGACACACAGCCTGCCAGAAACGACGCACAGCCTACATTGCGGAGAAAAATTCACTGCACGTCAAACCGGAACGACGGAGCCAGACTTCACAAGGAGAAGAACGATGCAGCAACAGCGTAGCAACCGGAAATTCAACGCACGGCCCACTGGATCAAAGCACAGCTGAGCCGGAACAACGCAGCCCGACTTCCAGAGAGGAATCGACGCAGCGCCTGCCGTGAGGTAGAAATTTCCATGCAAGGCCCACCGGATCGACGCAGCCCCTGTGACTTCATCCTATCAGTGCCAGATTTCAACGCATCGTCCCCAGGGCGTCCGAAAACCCTGCAACCCGAAGAGGATCCAAGACAGAGCACTGGAAATGGACGCAAAGCCTTCCCTGCGTGAAAAATAAATGACGCATCGCTGTGTGCGGCCTGAGAAATCGACACACACTTTCCTGTTTTCCACGCATCTCCTCCACTGCAGTTCTTTGCGGAGATTTTGAACGCAAACCAGGTACTTTGTTCTTGCAAGAGACATTTATTGCTTATAAGATACTAAAGACACTTTATATAATTTTTACAGTGATATTTTCAACATTTACTTATTGCATCTTAAATGTTTTGACCTGCATTTTACCAGATAAATATTATATATTTTTCTAAACACTGTGTGGCATGATTTTGTGGTGTTCTACTGTGTTATTGCATGATTATTGCACAAATACTTGTTAAGCCTCAGTGCTCAGTGCCACGCTACCAGAGGGTGGGCACAGGATAATTTGGATTGTGTGTGACTTACCCTGACTAGAGTGAGGGTCCTTGCTTGGACAGGGGGGTAACCTGACTGCCAACCAAAGACTCCATTTCTAACAACAACTGTGGATAGGCTTGAAAGGAGCGCACATCAGAAAGGTCAAATTCATATGCAAATCGCATTGAGGATAATTAATTGGGGATGGACGAAACATGTGTAAGACCTTTAAGGAACATATGTACAGTAAGGGACATAAAGAAGATTGATCAGGCAACCTTAAAAAAGCAGAAATTGCAGCCAACCTTTGAGATTGCCCATAGCAGGGCCCTGCTGGGCCAGAGAAAGTATAAACAACAGAACTTCAGAGAGAGGTGTAGAATGGGGGTCAGGCGTTCTTCCAAAAACTGGTGTATACTGTTTTTGTGGCGGGAAGCCTGGCTGCCAAGATTACGTTACAGACTTCGGACGGAAAGTCAAAAGCTGTTCAACTGTCGCTGCTCAGTCTCAACTCAAGAAGGCGGAAAGTGGAAAGATTCGGGTGCAGAAACTTCCCCTACTGCTCTGACAGGAGGATCGATGGATATGCACAGCAGCTCGGGATACCAAACTCTCCATGCCCAGTCCAGAGTAACAAGGATTACCTGGGCCGGGTATTTCTTGGTCTTGAGTACTCTGGGCAGAAGTGGTATGGGCGGAAAGGCATCCAGGAGGCCTCAGTTCCACTTGAGACAAAAAAGCATGAACGAGCAACTGCAGTCTTGGCTACTCCAATGAGCAAAACTACTGACTTTGCACATTGCCTGCAGAGGCAAACCGATCTAACCAAGACTCTCTAAAACCCTAAAAGAGATTTTGCGCCATAGGCTGCTATTCATGAGCCGGTTGACATTTTCGGTTGAGTTTGTCTGCTCTGACAGTCCGAGAACCTGCCAGATGCTGAAGGGATATGCCCTGCTGTTCCAGCCACAGAGAGCCTCCTGACAAAAGGTCCACAACCCAACACAGCCATGCTTGTTGCAGTACCACATGGCGGTGGTGTTGTCTGTGAACACATGCACCATCTTCCCATTGATAGAGGGAAGAAATGCCTTCAATGCTAGCCGGATCGCCTCGAACTCCAACAGGTTAATGTGGAGCCCGAACTCCAGCAGAGACCAAATGCTTCTGATCTCCACCTCTCCCAGATGGTTGCCCCACCCCAGGAGTGACGCGTCTGTCACTACTGTCAGATATGGTTGGGGAGAGGAGAGGGATCTGCCTCTGACCCAACTGCAGATATTGCATAGTGCCCTCTGAGATCTGGAACTTGTCAGAGAGACTGCACTGATGCTGCGCCCACTGGAACTTCAGGTCCCACTGCGGAACCCACATATGCCATCTGGCATCTGTCACCAGCAGGATGCGGGAGGCAATGAGGCCTAGCAGCCTCAGTCATTCTCACCAAAATCCAGGATAGAGGCAGGAACATTATATCATAGCCTGAATATCCTGGATTCGCCTATTGGGAAGATATGCCTAAAACTGCACTGTGTCCAGAATAGCTCTGATGAAAGGGAGCATCTGAAAGGAAGTCAGGTGTGACTTCGGCACACTGATAGTGAACCCAAGTGAATGCAGGAGCTCGGTTGTAGTCTGGAGTTAGGGGACGACAGCCTGGGGCTAGCCCGCCTTCATCTGCCAGTCGTTAAGATATGGGAAGACTGGAACCCCTGATCTGCGCAGATGAGCTGCGACCACTGTTATCTCTCTTTGGTGAACACCTGAGGGGCGCTGGTAAGGCCAAAGGGAAGCACAGTGAACAGAAAGTGCTTGTGACCTACAGTGAACTGCAAGTAATGTCTGTGGGCAGGTAGGACAGGAATATGAAAATCACCATCCTGCAAGTCCAACACTACCATCCAGTCTTCTAGGTCAGGGCAGATAAAACCTGAACAGAGCATTTTGAACATCTTCTTAATGAAGAGATTGCGGGTCCAAACGTATAGGATAGGGCGGAGGCTGTTGACCTTTTTGGGTACCAGAAGGTAGCAGGAATCGCAACCTACTTCTAGCACTGGAACCCTCTCTCTGGCTCCCTTGGCCAAGACAGCTGTAACTTGCTCACAGAGAAGTGACAGGTGATCCTCCGTCATCCAATCATAAGAGGGTGGCATGGATGATGGGGTAGTCTCGAAGTGGAGGGAGTATCCCCTTTGGAATATCTGCAAAAGCCACCTGTCTAACGTGATAGATTACCAGCGAAGCAGGTGATGACAAATCCTGCCTTCGACTGGCCCTTGATGTTGTGTAAAACTAGGAAGGCTTAGAGGCTGCTGCTGGGGGAAGGGAGACGGACTGGCCAGACTGCTGGTTCCTGACCCACGAGGTCGGTGGATGACACGCCCTCAGCCACACAGAGGCTGTGTAGCATACGCAGCTCGCTGGCTAGCTGGGAATGGATGCGGTTGGAGGGCCTTCCATAGTGTTGAAAGGGTCAAAAAGCAGACTCTGGCAGGCGAGGGTCCACTGCAAAGCTCTAGGACCTGGCCATAGCACGAGAATCCTTGAAGCGATCGAGCGCCAAATCTGCCTTGCCTCCGAAGAGATGGGTGTAATCAAAAGGCTTGTCCATCAAAGTAAACCGAAAAGCCAAAGGTCGTCAGCTCTACCAATAAGGTCATGGTAGGTGGTGGTGTAGTCTGAGTGAGAGGGTTTAGCGAGATACAGATTGGGGTCTGTATTGGCAGGTGGTTCTGCATGAAAGGAGTTACCCCAGGTCGTGTTGTGGTGGGAAGGAAAACTGGTGCCTCAAGGCCAATGTTGACAAAACCGCTCTTCCCAGTGAGCCAATTGTGTCCAGTCCATAACTGATAGGGAACTTTGCTGTGTCTCTCCTTTTGGCAAATGCCTGAGAGAGCACAGTTCGGGCCTCCTCCTGGACCTGTGGCAGCACTTGCGCAACCATATCGGACAGCACGTGAGAATAACGGCCCAAAAGGCATGCAGTGTTCACAGACTGTAATGCGAGGCTGAAGGAAGAAAATATATTTTTCCCAAGTGTATCCAACCTTTTGGATTCCCTATCCAGGGGTGCGGAAAGAAACGCCCTCTGGCAAGTGGGTCCCCCAGAGTGGGACAATGGCGGCGGGCAATTACCCTGTTCAAAGGAGCCCCTGTGCTGTGTTTAGGGTAGTTACCAAGCAGGACATCCGTAAGGGCTTCATTAAAGGGGAGCATGGGTTGAGAGGAGGACACCCCAGGCTGAAGCACCTCTGTCAGAAAGGCAACTCAAGGTCCAAGATCTTAGCTGCTCTTCTCACCACCATTGACTAGTAAGCCTCCTTCTCCATAGCCTTGGTAGGAGAAAGCATTCCAGTACCCTGAGAAGTATCAAGTCTGCTGGCCTCATCCAAGTCTGTACACCAGTCCATAGGGGCTTGAAGCTGGTATTCTAAAGGATCCAGTGATCCCTTCCATTCCTCATCATAACTTAGTCCATAAGAAAGGGGCTCAGGATCTGACATAGGAGGGAAGGCCCTGCCGGCGTCAGACAACGCCCATCCAGCTCTGTGTCGGAGCCAGCAGTGAGAATGGGGAGGGCGCCACCTGTGGGTGGTGCCAGAAGTGTCAGGATGGGCATCGGGAACGTCTGGGTGGTACAACCAATGCCAGTCCGAATCCAGAACCAGATTCATGGGTGTCCCTTAGCACCCAGGTCGAAGCCGCAGAACCTGAAGGGCCAATTCCGACTATGCAGGGACTGACTGCGCTCCAGCGGAGCCAGGCTGACCAAAAATGAGGCACATGGCCTCAGATAAGTCTTGAAGTTGGGCAGGGTGCACTGCAGAGTCGGTCCAGCCACATATTCCTTGGAACAAGGCCTAAAGCGCCGACACTCTCTCGTCTTATTTGCCTCTAAGAAGTCGAACTGCGCTTCAACTTCTTACTTTTCCTCTTGTGCCTTGACGTATCCCATCGCCCAGAAGACTTGGAATGCAACAAAGGCGATGGAGGACTCTGCAACTGCTCCTGGGACCTTCCTCTCGACCGGGACCTCGACGTGCGTGGAGTTGAGTGACGGGCTGCCATCAGTTTCAGGGACCACTCTCTCAAAGCCTTCGGATCCATGGCCCAACACTCAGAGCACGGATTTGGGTTGAGGTAGAGCCTCTCGAACCAAAGACACACAAGGTGCGAATTTGCCATCAACATCGCACAATGACGGGATCCACAGGGCTTAAACCCAGCCTTCCTCAATGACATCCTCGATGCATCAGGAGAAGAAAACTTGAAAAATAATTGACAAAATGTTGAAAATCACATGCAACATGACAGGGTCGTTGAAGATGTCTGGAGTGTGTCTCAACATGCGTTTCAGTATTGACAGGTATTGGACAGAGTGTTGGCTGAAGGAAAAAGTATTGCACAAAAAATTATTCTCTAAAGGTTCAGTGTGTAGCTGTACTTTGTGGTAAGCAGCAGCTCTACCAATAAGGTCATGGTAGGTGGTGGTGTCGTCTGAGCAAGAGGATTTATCGAGATACAGTTTGAGGTCTGTATTGGCAGGTGGTTCTGCATCAAAGGAGTTACCCCAGGTCGTGTTGTGGTGGGAAGGAGAACTGGTCTCCTTCTTCCCACCTGTGTAAGAGTAAATGAACCCTCTGGAGAGTATGGTGCATAAGTAACAGGTGAAGACGGTGGTGAGTGCATGTTGCACTGCAGGCTTGGGTGGTGGGCTGAGGTGCACCAAGCTGGTGGCCTTGTCTGCCTTCTTTCTAAGCTTTGGTAGAGGTGGGATCCCCAAAACTTTTTCAAAGGGCAATTGTCTTTTGGCTAGCTATGCTCCGGTATAAGATCTTGTAATGATACAACAGTATCCAGATACATCATTAGGGGGGTCATTCTGACCACGGCGGGCGGCGGGCGCCAAAAGACCGCACCGCGGTCAAATGACCGCGGCGGTCATTCTGACTTTCCCGCTGGTCCGGCGGGCGACCGCCAAAAGGCCGCCCGCCGGCCCAGCGGGAAAGACACAGCAACGATGAAGCCGGCTCCGAATGGAGCCGGCGGAGTTGCTGGGGTGCGACGGGTGCAGTGGCACCCGTCGCGATTTTCAGTGTCTGCAAAGCAGACACAGAAAATCATCATGGGGCCCTGTAAGGGGGCCCCTGCACTGCCCATGCCCCCAGGGGCCCCACGACACCCGTTCCCGCCATCCTGTTCCTGGCGGTAGAAAACGCCAGGAACGGGATGGCGGGAAGGGGGTCGGAATCCCCATGGCGGCGCTGCAAGCAGCGCCGCCATGGTGGATTCCCTGGGCCAGGGGAAAACCGGCGGGAAACCGCCGGTTCCCCTTTTCTGACCGCGGCTTTACCGCCGCGGTCAGAATGGCCCAGGAAGCACCGCCAGCCTGTTGGCGGTGCTTCCGCGGTCGTTGGCCCTGGCGGTCGGTGACCGCCAGGGTCAGAATGACCCCCTAAGTGTATTTTTTTGTCTGGAATCTATCTCCTCTACCATCTGCTGAAGCACAGGTTCCACAGGATCCGAAATGTGTGCTTGTTTGCTGAAAAGTGCAGGAATTCAGCTCCAGTGTTGAAGCTTTCAGTGCCTGTTTCCAATGCAGAGGGTTTCAGGTCCGAAAATTGAGTTTTCAGTGCGGAGGTGGAGCAGCGTTTTGATGCGGAGGATCTTGGCTCCGAAAGTCGGCTCGACTACGATGGAGGAGTCGATAAGGGAGCATACAGCCTGTGATGTCCTGGGTGAGGAAACCGGGAGGTGAAATTTAGGCATTTTGCATTTTCACAAGTCGCGAAAGGGTTGATGTTCTGGGTTAGGACTTGTGGGTGCAATTCCCACTTGTGGAATCAGTGCGTCCTGCTGAGCAGGTCATACAGTTGTTGTGTACCTCGGGAGACACTCCTTTAGGAGATGCACTTGGTGGTCAATTACAAAGTGCCAAATCCGATAAGTAAGTGCTGACAACTGAAGAGTGTGTTTCGCCTGGCTTTTGTATGTAAAACATGGCAGTCATGTTGTCAGTCAATACCAAAACCAACTTACCTGGAAGGTTTTGGACAAAAGCTTTCAGGACTGGGTGGATGGTTAAAGTTCCAGATGGTTGATGTGAAGACCCTTTTGGTGAGGAGGCCACAGACCCTGGACTGTCCTGTCATTAAGGTTCACCACCCCACCCTGTAAGTGATGCATCCATGGTAATGATCACTTGCGGAACTGAGTTTCTGAAAGGCCTACTCTGCAACAGATTGTTGCTGTTCTACCACTGCACAGTGTTGAGTGCTGGCTCTTATCAACACTAGATCTTCTCATTTGCCCTCTCTTGTGACTAATGGGTAGAGAGGCACCTTTGGATCGTATGCATATGAAGTCTTGCATGATGGAATATGGCTATGCATGAGGCCATCATACCTAGGAGCTGTATCACTGTTCAAACTGAGAGGATGGCTTGGCTGAAAAATAAAAGGTAGTAGATGCTGGAAACTAGAAAACACCTCTCTTTGCTCGTTTGAATAGGCTTTGTCTGAGACTGTACTGAGGTCTGGCACTGGAAGGGTTGGACCTTAAGTAGCTGGATGTGGAAAGTGTTGGTGATGACTGTAAAACCCAACACATGAAACATGAAGATAGCAGCTTGGTGTGTGCTAAACATTCCTGTCTGCTAGCACTCTTGATAAGCCATTTGTCTAAGTAACGAAGACCCCAGTCTCCCTTTTTTGATGTGGGTGGCTACCACTACTAGACATTTGGTGGGGACCCTTGAGGCCACGTTACCACAGAAGGACAACACTTTGAACTGACAGTTCTAACCATTAATCATGAAGGACAGGCAGGGCCACTGGAATTATGCAGCAGGAGATGGCCAAATTATGCAACAGTGCTGAGTAAATTATGTGGCAAGAAAAGGCACATTATGCAGCTTAATGCGCTACATTTTGTAATAGTATTGCTTCATTATTTCGTCATTTTTAAACTTGGTAATACTGTCCGGGCATTGGCTACAACTCAGTAGTACTATTTTAGCACCAAAATATAGCAACAAGCAACAGAAAGGTGATAAATCCTGCTTTGCAAAGGGCCTTCTACTGCACAGCAACACGTCGCTGCGTTTTTAGTAACATTTGAACTTGAACTAGAAACAAACATTTTGTTTTTGATAATGTCTGCAGATTATGCAGAAGATGGAAGATTAAGTGGCAAATGCAGCAAATCTATAATTATGCGAAAATCGCCACGGCCGCACAATCGCATAATTACAGTGGTCCCGAGCGTAGGCAGCATTGATGGGCTAGATGGATGGGGATGTGAAAGTAAGCATCCTTCGGGCCTAGTATGGGAACTGAAGTCGCTTGCCGTATGGAATGACATCCTGTCGGGTGGCTATGTGGATATGTTCCGAGAGGATATATCTGTTGCAAAACCTGAAATCAAGGATTGGCCTAAGGGAGTGTACTTTTTTGGGATGTACAGGTAGTAGACATCTTTGAACAGGTGTTGAAGGCGCACTGGAGCCTACCCCGACAAGTGTGATCAGGGGATGTGGGGAAAGTCAATGCCTGGAGGTACAGGCTTCCCTTAGAGTAAGTACCTCCGCCTCAACCCTAGGAGTTGTTACCCCTGAAGATGCCCATTCGTAACCCCAACCTCCCTGTTGGTGGTAGGTCTGTTACTGGTTTTAGTATGTCTGCTGTGAGTCGGGAGAAGTAGCCTTGGACCTTCCCCTTGTCTGCTATTTCTAAAAGGAGCCCCTGGCTGAAAGAACTTAAAGGACACCCATGGTCTTAGCAACCCTGGTGTCCTCCTTAATCTTTCCTAACATCCCATAAACCTGCGGACCAAACAGGTTTTCTCCATCGAAGGTCAGGTTAGTGAGATACTGACGGCCCACTGGCTTTAGAGCCAGAGACATGCAGCCAAGAGTGGCGGAGGGTGATTACAGAGTTGTTCACCTCTGTACCAGCTCTATTAGCCAAATCTAAGCCCTGATTCACAAAGGTTAACTTACAGTTTTGTGTAAGTTTACACTTGCAGTAGTAACTTTTAACACTGTTTTGGTATTCACAAACTAGAAGTGTAATTTTACTACTTGTAAAAATTCTACTAGTAAAATCACACTCATTGAATACCAAAACAGTAATAAAGTTACTACAACAAGTGCAAACTTAAATAAAGTTTATGTTTAACTTTGTGAATCAGGCCCCCAATGCACCCCAAATAGTGGTGCTAGATATGGCTTTCCCCTCCTCAACATTTTCTCCTCACCTCTTTCGGTATAGGTCACGTAGATTTTTAAGCAAAGCCTCCATCTCTTCCCACTGAGTCCTGTCGTATGACAGAACAGAGTACTACTCTTTTGCTAGCTGCATCAATGCTCTTACTCTTCTTATCAGGAGTGGGGCATCGCCTGTGGGCTGGGCTGCTGCTTTCTTTCAACCGGTGAAGCGAACCAGGCAGGCCAGAGGACTGAGCCCTGTTATGGGGGCAGGTCAGCAAGTGTAGACATACATTTCTTTTCAATCCTGGGTATTACCACCCAGGAATTTACGGGCTCCCTACCTCCAAGGCAGATTTTACCATCATTTATAACAAAGGGAGAACCTGAAGGGAATGCTAGGTTTTGGAGAGCATTACCCTCTGAGGCGACATACATGTCCGCCTTGTGGTAGGTGGCTGTACATTGGATGATACCATAGTATGCAGTGGTGGAGTCTGGTAGGAAACCCTGACAGGGACATGATCAAGGCGAGGGTCCCCCCAGGGTGTCCACACTGTAGTCTTCCCAAAGATCGTCCATAGGGTGCAGGCAGACTGGTACCGAAGTCCTGTGCTGGAGAGTACAGGCTACGGCTACCTGTATCTGAATAGGACTACGAAGACCCCTTGAGGGGAATTCCAAGACATAAGGGAGGATGAGAGCTAAGAGCAGTGCCTTTAAGCCTCTTGGAGGCACCAACTGAGGAAGAGTGTCTGGTTCAGGAGTGTCTTTGACAGAGAGTCTTGGCTTTCTAGGCAAAGCCTTCCCACTGGCACAGAAAAACAGTGTAACAATGGAGTCGGTTCCCATGCACATTCACTACCAGAGCAGGAATTACCAAGACCTCAAAACACAAATAACCTGCTTGAAGAAAAATAATTTGCAATGGTTCGAGCTCACCACTAGAAGCCAGGAGTATGCACCACACTTGCATCTACAATTCACACATACTACATTGTTTTTTATAACCTTAGAGTAATGATGGGAGTTTTGATATACTCACCGTCCATCATCTGTACCTTCCATAACCAGTAAGACATAGTCTCTTCTTTGCCATTTACTGCTGGAATCCGTAAAGTAAATTTTCCTTCCATCCTGGGTTAACACAAGGTCGTTCACGAAGGACATTTTCTTCCCTTGAATTGGTTTCTGTGAATCAATTAACATTTTGGCTTCACCTACAGGAACAATGAGAAATATTTTTACAAATACACTTAATACATGCTGCCCAAAAATTATACGAGGCATCAAAAGGATCAATAGGAGGTGGTTTCGTGCTGAAGGGAACAGAGCTGCAGATTTCACATCACTTTGAAAGGCCATTGTTTATAAGTAAAAAATCAAAACCGTCAATGCCAGAATCCAAGCCAGTAAACCTCTTCAAATTCACTGCTCTTCAGATCTTTGCACTTCTCCTACTCAAATCTTTCATCCCCAATTGTTATTTCATGATGCATTTCAATGGTACCTCTTCTCTGATCCCTCCTGATCTCCAAAGACGACATACTTGTATGTTGAAACTGATGGACTGGTAATTGTCTACATTTCCATTTTCAAATATTTTCTTTTGAGAGGGTAAATTCTTGTAAAGCTAAGGATCTTCATTCCTTAATGCCTCTTGCATGGGGGGCAGCTGTCCAAAGGGCAAAAAACCTGCAAATCTAAGATGTTAAGAGTTGGGATACTGCAGAGGATCTCTAAACTCATAGTCTGTTAAGTATCTTTCAGATGGCACCAACACCAAAACACCTGATACCACCCAGGTTGTACATTCATACATACACCCACTCGCAAAACCCCTGCTAGGGACTAAATCCTATATGAAAGCAGAACATTACTACCACTGGACAACTCAAATTTCATTTGCAATCTTGCACTCTCAATAAACAATGTTGGTAGTTATGTTAAGGTATATTTAAATGCAGTTTATGCAAGATTTAACCAAAATATGCTTCAATTATAATGTCAAAAACCACATGGGATAATCTGATGGAAGAAAAATTAAAACAATAATAGTGTACTTCTGGTTAAGTAGATTGTGCTGGGATGTGTCTGAGAGATAACAGGCAATTAAAGTAATTCTCTAATCACATCATTACTTAATGTTTGAAAACATTGGTTGGGTGTGTGTGACCACAATCCACAGCGTAGGACACAAAAAAAAGCGTTGGATCAGCAGGGTGTCTTTTTATCTGGGCAGTTTATATTGAGAGCATGGATGGATGGCAACCAGTGTAGACTGCAGAGTATGCTATGAGTTAGTGAGAAGACTGAATTTCAATGGGTGCCCAACATCAGTGAGAATACTATGAAGAACAAACTGCTTCTTCACATATGTCCTCATCTATGAGGGTTTGGCACACCAGCTCCAATTTGCCTACCTAAAGTGATGTGGAACCATTCATTTCATCGTAGAGTCTAGCTTTGTGACACCAATATTAAATGCCAGAAGTAGGGAGGCAATTTGAGGCAGATGACATTGCTAAGGCTCAGACAGAACTGCAGGCCCACCCTTACCTGAATGTTTGGAATGTTTAGGATATTACTGGTTAAAGTCTCCCACTGAGCACAAAGTTCATATATGGCTCAGGAATACAAACCGTTGAGATACTCACTCAGGCTACACTTATCTCTAGTATTCAAATGAGGAAGGTTAGGCCCAAGACTCATATGAATCCCTGTGACCCTGTACTTAACAAGGAGTTGGCTTCTTGTTTTTTCACTTCAACTTCAAAGAGGAGTTAGAGAGCATCCTTACAGATACCACTTGTAGATTGGGACCTTCTACACGACATGGCTCCAATGAATGCAGATTTTCTCCGGTCAAATACAAAAACAGTGCGGGAGGAGAACATTAAAAATATTTAAATCACTGTTTAGTCAAATTCCCATAGTGCTTGGCTCTTTGGCCAAACATAGGGCAACTGAAAATATTTAGTTTTTATCCTGCAACATTTGTATACTTAATATAAATTCACTTAGAGCAGGCAATTGCTTTGCATGGATTCACTATGCAGCATTTCTTGAGATTATTGTACATGGTTATAGTTTTGGAATTACAAGGAGAGAACATATTATATCCTCAACTATCAATTCACACAGAGCAAGTAATTGCTTTGCATGAATTCACTGTGCAGCATTTCTTGAGATTACTGTACATGTATTGGAAAGTTATTATTTTGGAATTACATGGAGAGAACTTATTTTATCCAAAATTCAACTATCAATTTTTGGGGGAAGGCCAAGGGTTTTGACATAATTACAAGAGTAAAGAGCAAGTACATGTATAAACGAGGGTGGAAGTTTTCACTGCACAAGGCTGGGTATGTCACGAAGGTCATAATATTTTCAGCCAAAAGCATTTATACATTCAGAGCAATGATCATGGAATGCATTTCACACATTGAGGTAATTAAAGACAATCCTGGCACAAGACCTTCATGGAAAGTCCACCTCTCCCTTTTACAGGAGATCTCAAAACCAGTGAACTTCTGTTTTGCCGCTGTGCACTTGCTGGTACTGCTATCTCATGGAGAAAAAATAAGAACACTGATGGCTGAAACAGGCTTTGAGGGACAATGCAGTCACTCCCTTTCCTGCCTTCTTTGACAGTGCAGATCTTGTGGGATCAAAACTTTTCTGTTCCAAGATTCAGACTGATATTGTAGCATGCTCTCGACAATGTGCACCAATTAATTCTAAAAGTGGACACATTCCACATTTGTTTCCAGGGGTGTGGAATTTATTAAAATATCTACTTGTCCACGGGACAGGTTGCTTCTCAAATCTACTTGTCCTTTAAAAAGATCTACTTGTCCCTTTGGTGCCATGTAGCGTGGCGCCAAATTATGGCAGCAATCTCATTATGTAAGAGCTCTGATAATAGCCTCTCTGATTATGCCAGGGCTACTACCATAGTAGGGCTTGAATACTTGCAGTTTCAATCCCTACTGTAGCAATTTCCTTATTTTTCCACCTTTCTGCAGATCTGCATACTTGGGCTGGAGGAAGCAGTAAGCAATAGTTCCAGGGCTGGAATGCCTTTGAGTCTGCAAACCTACTAACCTGCATGTTTTAAAGATCTTCACCAGCTTCTCTCTAATATTTTCCCATAATAAGAAAGGTTGGACATTTACTCCTGACAATGGCAGAATTAGAACTTCTTCCAGGGTTGGGAAGAAAGTGGCTGGAGGGAAAATGAACTTGCAAATGCTCAATAGATTTTCACATGAGCAAATCTACACATGCGTATTTACCCATGCTAAAATACAGTTCACAAATATTTTATAGGGGTACGACATATACCATGGGTGCACTTTTGTGACTTTCTTTAAGAATTTGGGGCCACATGTAGGTAGGTTCAGATTTGCGACCCGCAAATTGCGAGTCGCAAATCCGAATGTAGGATGGTGTCCCTGACACAATCTGTGATTCGCAAGGGCTTCGCAAATGCACACCTCATGAATAATCATGAGGTGGGTCGCAATTTGCGACCCCCTTGCGAATGGCGGCTGAATGGAGACAGCAGACCACCATGTCTGTGACTGCTTTTCAATAAAGCATTTTTTTTTTTTTTGGAATGCAGCCCGTTTTCCTTAAAGGAAAACGAGATGCATTACAAAAACGAAAAATTAAACGTTTTCGTTTCATTTTTTCAGAGCAGGCAGTGGTCCTGCGGACCACTGCCTGCTCTGAAAAAATGTTTACAGTGACATTCACAATGGGGAAGGGTTCACAGGGGGACCCCTTCCCTTTTGTGAAAGTGTTAGCACCCATTTGAAATGGGTGCAAACTTCGATTGGTTTGCGCCCGCGTTTGCAAAACAATCCTACATTGCACTACGAGTCGCAATTAGGAAGGGAACACCCCTTCCTAATTGCGAGTCGCAAACCCGTTTTGCGATTCGGTAACCAGGTTACCGAATCGCAAAACTGGGTTTGTGCACCGCAATGTGCTTTTTGCACGTCGCAAACAGCGAAAGTCGCTGTTTGCGACATGCAAAAAGCTACCTACATGTGGGTCTTGGTCCCTAATTAGGTCTGGTGTTAAAGACATTTTGTTTTTATTAAACTTCTATTTCTCTCTCTTTCGGCTGGCTTTACTGTGAGTGATCGCATTCTTCTCTTCCACAAGGAGCATATTGGCACACAAAGTAGTTTTGTTCAGTGTCAGGAACTACAGTGGCAATCCGTGACGTAACGAAACTGGAGGGTGCCCCTTTGCAAAGAACATGGAGGAGCCCCCTCTCCAGACTCACTCAGGGCAGGTGCTGTGCTGAAGGGGCCCCCTGGAGGGCGGCTGCGGGGCCTTTGTTATGCCACTGGTGGCAAAATGTGCTTTTAGAGTTCAAAAACGTTTTTGTTTTTTTTGCCAGTGTTTGTTACAATGTTGAGGGCCTGGTAGCTCCCACAACAATAAAGTGTTACAAAAGCCATGTCAAAACAAGACGCGCATTAATGAAACCAAAAGACTTATAAAAATGTCAGATCAGTTGGCTTTGTCAGAGTTTATTTTCATGCTTCCCATAATCGTGTTGAAAATGGTTACACTGATTTTCCATTAGAAATAGTTTTGGGAAATAGCATGCATCAAAACATTTTACTAAATGACACCTCATTTGCATCTAATCAGAGAGCATTCTGGGAGCATTATACTTAGCCTCATAGCCTAAACTTTTCAAACATGTGTATACACGTTTTTTTTATTTGTACTGGAACCAACGTCAGTAGTGAAGTGTGACCTTAAAACATGTATTTACAGCACTCACCCTAATAATGAAGGTTTTCAAATAATGAACCATAAATACAAGTTCGAACAGCATTATCTTTTGGAAACACATTACCTCAACTGTAGAGAGTTCCACTCTCTGTAAACAGGCAGCCAAAGGGTTTGTGCTGCAGAGGGTTGGGCCTACTTGTCCCAAGGACAAAGTAAACATAAAAACTTGTTGCCCTTGACCCCAAACAAGATGTCCTGGGCGTCGGGCGATAGGAATTCCACATCCCTGGTTTCACTAGACAACTCTTGTGAAAAAATGCCCCTTTTTGTATGCCCCCCCTGCTTACTTTTTCTGAACTGATGCTGCAGGTTTTTTGACTCTGCATTGGGGCAACTGATAACCAGACCCCAGTGCATGTGCTCTGACTCCTAAAACACGTCAAAATTGGCTACACTCCTGATTGGAATATTTAACTTACCTATACATCCCTGGTATGTGGTACAGACTTGTACCCAGAGCCTGTAAATGTCACTAGTGGACTACAGCACATATTGTGCCACCAATAAAGTGATAATGCAAAGCATGTCTTCAGGCCTGCCCCCTGCAGTCTAGGTGTGCAGTTTTAACAGTGCTAATTCGACGTGGCAAATAAGCCTTGTGCGAGGCCTACTTTTAAGTCAGCACTAAGGTAGGCTCTAAAAGCCCATGGGAGAGTGTGCATGGTATTTAAAAAGTACTTATATTTTAAATGTCGTGCCAGCGAACAACATCCAAAGTCATTTTTCACTGTGGCGAAACTGTCTCTCCCCCAGAAAAGCGTTTGATTACAACTCAGCACCTTATAATGCTTATCATCAGTTTTGGAGTAGCTGAAAAAATGATTCAAAAATTAATTTAATAGTAACTTAAAATCCAAATTAATGGTTAAGGCCGATTTTCAAGATTACTATTTTGAAAATGACACTTTTAGAAACTTGTCATTTTCCGGCCTAAGCCAAATATGCCTTTCTACCACTGTTCAATGTCACCTGACTGATAATGTCTCTCCTATGGTGAGATATGGATTGCTCCCATATAGTGGACAAAGGGCTTGGGTGTGAGGAGATGTTTTTCTCCCTGAGCAAGATGGCCCTTCTAAGCTTTAAAGGGTGCCTTCTCTGTCACTGTCAGAAGTAGCTCACACATAAGGCTGTCTCTCCGTTGCCTTTATAGCCAGCCTGTCTCCCAACTCAGTGGGAGGGGGAACTATCCCAGAAGTCATTTGAATTGTCGACAAAGGAAGGTTTGCCCATTATCATGGTTACACCTCTGGGTGGGCACAGGGAGCTCTATACAGGGAAGAAGTGTTCTACTATGTTGTTGTGCGGTAAAGAGGGGCACTGTGGAAGAGACTCCAGTAAAACACACAGACATGCTGCAACACTGTGTAGGGGCACCTCTGGAACTTTTAACCCATCGGTTAGGGGGTGGCCAGGAGTTTCCCTCACGCACGGGCTGGTACTAGCATACTTGAGGTACACCCAGTATCCTCTTCAGAACACCTATGGACCTACAGAAGTAAGAAGGACTACAGCTACAGCTGTGACCTGTGAAGAGATTTGAAGTAACAGATGATAAGGAGGCCAGAGAGACTACAAGACTATGTATAATTTGTTCATGTCAATATATGAGTTTGTTTAAGCTATGGAGCTATGAAAACCTTCTAATTTCATTTGATTGTTTTGAAGATTGGAATGGAAGGGAGGTGATGTGGTATTGTACATTTACTTATGTAATGATTTGTTATTAAATATTAAGTTGGTCCTAAGGAGTCCTCTCTTATCACCATAGGTTGAACCCTGCATTTTAAAACCTTATCTGATTGGGCACACATGTGACCATCTCTTAGCTCTCTCTCCACCATAGTGTCCATGGCGGGCCATCAATAAGTACTCCTTAATCTTTCTTTGGGTTTGGAAATACCCATATGGCTAGCGTGAGCATGTGCAACCAATTGTTTCCTCAAGGAATGGGGAGGAATTAACTTACTACCTCTTACTAGAAGATGGTCAACGACCGCCATTTCATCTCTTACTTGCCAGAAAGGCACCAAACGTTCCTCACAATTTTTCTTTACACCCCATCCACACTTAGTCTGATCAATTACTTTTTGTAAAATTTCATCTTTCAGTAACTCCTCTCTCCATTCCGATTCTTGGATAACAGCATTCGTTACTGTAGGAAAGTACCATCTTGCCTGGCATGTTACCCCCATATTTCACTGTATAAATGTTGTTTTAGTTGTATGTGTCACTGGGACCCTGCCAGCCAGGGCCCCAGTGCTCATAAGTGTGCCCTGTATGTGTTACCTGTGTTATGACTAACTGTCTCACTGAGGCTCTGCTAATCAGAACCTCAGTGGTTATGCTCTCTCATTTCTTTCCAAATTGTCACTAACAGGCTAGTGACCAATTTTACCAATTTACATTGGCATACTGGAACACCCTTATAATTCCCTAGTATATGGTACTGAGGTACCCAGGGTATTGGGGTTCCAGGAGATCCCTATGGGCTGCAGCATTTCTTTTGCCACCCATAGGGAGCTCTGACAATTCTTACACAGGCCTGCCACTGCAGCCTGAGTGAAATAGCGTCCACGTTATTTCACAGCCATTTTACACTGCACTTAAGTAACTTATAAGTCACCTATATGTCTAACCTTTACCTGGTAAAGGTTGGGTGCTAAGTTACTTAGTGTGTGGGCACCCTGGCACTAGCCAAGGTGCCCTCACATTGTTCAGGGCCAATTCCCCGGACTTTGTGAGTGCGGGGACACCATTACACGCGTGCACTACATATAGGTCACTACCTATGTGTAGCTTCACAATGGTAACTCCGAATATGGCCATGTAACATGTCTAAGATCATGGAATTGCCCCACCAATGCCATCCTGGTATTGGGGAGACAATCCCATGATTGTCTCTAGCACAGACCCGGGTACTGCCAATCTGCCTTTCCCGGGGTTTCACTGCAGCTGCTGCCAACCCCTCAGACAGGTTTCTGCCCTCCTGGGGTCCAGCCAGGCTTGGCCCAGGAAGGCAGAACAAAGGACTTCCTCAGAGAGAGGATGTTACACCCTCTCCCTTTGGAATAAGGTGTCAGGGCTGGGGAGGAGTAGCCTCCCCCAGCCTCTGGAAATGCTTTGATGGGCACAGATGGTGCCCATCTCTGCATAAGCCAGTCTACACCAGTTCAGGGATCCCTCAGCCCTGCTCTGGCACGAAACTGGACAAAGGAAAGGGGAGTGACCACTCCTCTGACCTGCACCTCCCCTGGGAGGTGCCCAGAGCTCCTCCAGTGTGCTCCAGACCTCAGCCATCTTGGAAACAGAGGTGCTGCTGGCCCACTGGACTGCTCTGAGTGGCCAGGGCCAGCAGGTGACGTCAGAGACTCCTTCTGATAGGCTCCTTCAGGTGTTGCTAGCCTATCCTCGCTCCTAAGTAGCCAAACCTCCTTTTCTGGCTATTTAGGGTCTCTGCTTTGGGGAATTCCTTAGATAACGAATGCAAGAGCTCATCAGAGTTCCTCTGCATCTCTCTCTTCACCTTCTGCCAAGGAATCAACTGCTGACCGCGCTGGAAGCCTGCAAAACTGCAACAAAGTAGCGAAGACAACTACTGCGACACTGTAACGCTGATCCTGCCGCCTTCTCGACTGTTTTCCTGGTGGTGCATGCTGTGGGGGTAGTCTGCCTCCTCTCTGCACTAGAAGCTCCGAAGAAATCTCCCGTGGGTCGACGGAATCTTCCCCCTGCAACCGCAGGCACCAAAGAACTGCATCACCGGTCCTCTGGGTCTCCTCTCAGCACGACGAGCGAGGTCCCTTGAACTCAGCAACTCTGTCCAAGTGACTCCCACAGTCCAGTGACTCTTCAGTCCAAGTTTGGTGGAGGTAAGTCCTTGCCTCCCCACGCCAGACTGCATTGCTGGGAATCGCGTGTTTTGCAGCTACTCTGGCTCCTGTGCACTCACCGAGGATTTCCTTCGTGCACAGCCAAGCCTGGGTCCCCGGCACTCTAACCTGCATTGCACGACCTCCTGAGTTGTCCTCTGGCGGCGTGGGACTCTCTTGTGCAACTTCGGGTAAGCACTGATTCACTCCACTTTGTAGTGCCTGTTCCGGCACTTCTGCGGGTGCTGCTTGCTTCTGAGTGGGCTCCTTCTCTTGCTGGACGACCCCTCTGTCCCCTCACACAATTGGTGACATCCTGGTCCCTCCTGGGCCACAGCAGCATCCAAAAACCCTAACCGCAACCCTTGCAGCTAGCAAGGCTTGTTTGCGGTGTTTCTGCGGGAAAACACTTCTGCACGACTCTTCACGACGTGGGACATCCATCCTCCAAAGGGGAAGTTTCTAGCCCTTGTCGTTCATGCAGAATCCTCAGCTTCTACCATCCGGTGGCAGCTTCTTTGCATCCACAGCTGGCATTTCCTGGGCATCTGCCCACTCCCGACTTGATCGTGACTTTTGGACTTGGTCCCCTTGTTCCACAGGTACTCTCGTCTGGAAATCCATCGTTGTTGCATTGCTGGTGTTGGTCTTTCCTGCAGAATTCCCCTATCACAACTTCTGTGCTCTTTGGGGAACTTAGGTGCACTTGGCACCCACTTTTCAGGGTCTTGGGGTGGGCTATTTTTCTAACCCTCACTGTTTCCTTACAGTCCCAGCGACTCTCTACGAGGTCACATAGGTTTGGGGTCCATTCGTGGTTCGCATTCCACTTCTAGAGTATATGGTTTGTGTTGCCCCTATCCCTATGTGCCCCCATTGCATTCTATTGTGACTAGACATTGTTTGCACTGTTTTCTATTGCTATTACTGCATATTTTGGTATTGTGTACATATATCTTGTGTATATTTGCTATCCTCATACTGAGGGTACTCACTGAGATACTTTTGGCATATTGTCATGAAAATAAAGTACCTTTATTTTTAGTATATCTGTGTATTGTGTTTTCTTATGATATTGTGCATATGACACTAGTGGTACTGTAGGAGCTTCACTCGTCTCCTAGTTCAGCCTAAGCTGCTCTGCTAAGCTACCTTTTCTATCAGCCTAAGCTGCTAGACACCCCACACCCCTCTACACTAATAAGGGATACCTGGGCCTGGTGCAAGGTGTAAGTACCCCTTGGTACTCACTACAAGCCAGTACAGCCTCCTACATTGGTGGCAGCGGAGGGGTGGTTACATGGCAGTAAAGTTGCTGACTATGAAAGCCTGTATAACTTAATCCTGAGAGAGCATATTCTTAATAATTGTGTGTCTGATTTGTTACACCAGTACCTGGTGGACTCTGATCTGACCTCCCCAAGAATTGGGAAAGAAGGGAGACAAATGGGTCAGAACAAGGGTGAACAGAAAAGTTCATACAGGGGGTGACAAAGATGGCAAGAAGAAGGATGGTAAGTCTTCTGACAAGGGTGGGGACAAATCTAAAAAATGAGTCTTCATCAGGCCCACAAAAACACTCTGGTGGGGGTGGTGGGCCCAAATCCTATTCAAATCAAAACAAAGAAAAGAAACCATGGTGCTATTTATGTAAAATAAAAGGCCATTGGACAACAGATCCCAGTTGTCCAAAGAAAAGCACCAAGCCTCCTACCACTACAACCCCTGCTGCTACACCTAGTGCCCCTAGTAATAGCAGTGGTGGTGGGAGCAAACCTACTAATAGCCAATCCAAGGGAGTAGCTGGGCTCACTTTTGGTAATTTAGTTGGGGTTGGTCTTGTTAGGGAGACCACAGAGGCTGTGTTAGTCTCTGAGGGGGCTATTGATTTAGCCACCTTGGTTGCTTGTCCCCTTAACATGGATAGGTACAAGCAACTACCCCTAATAAATGGTGTTGAGGTTCAGGCCTACAGGGACACAGGTGCCAGTGTTACAATGGTAATAGAGAAACTGGTCCACCCTGAACAACACCTACTTGGTCACCAGTACCAAGTAACCGATGCTCATAACAACACACTTAGCCACCCCATGGCTGTTGTAAATCTCAACTAGGGGGCGGGGGGGGTTACTGGTCCAAAGAAAGTTGTGGTAGCCTCAGATTTACCTGTAGACTGTCTACTAGGAAATGATTTGGAGACATCAGCTTGGTCAGATGTGGAGTTGGAGGCTCATGCAGCAATGCTGGGCATTCCAGGGCATATTTTTGCTTTAACCAGGGCTCAGGCCAAAAAGCAAAAAGGACAGGGTGACTTGGATCCTGGAAGAATGGACCAAGTGTTCCCTAAAGCTAGGGTTAGTAGATGTAAATCACTACCTACTATCCCTCCCTCTACAGTGGATTCTACTTCTGAGGAAGAAGAATTTCCACCCTGTACAGAACCTACACCAGAGGAGCTGGAAGCAGACACTGCTGAGCTTTTGGGTGAAGGGGGGCCTGCCAGGGAGGAGCTGAGTGTGGCACAGCATACCTGTCCCACACTAGAGGGTCTAAGGCAGCAAGCTGTCAAACAAGCAAATGGGGATGTCAGTGACTCTCACAGAGTTTACTGGGAGGACAACCTCTTGTACACTGAAGCAAGGGATCCAAAACCTGGAGCTGCCAGGAGATTGGTGATCCCTCAGGAGTACAGAAAGTTCCTCCTAACTCTAGCCCACGACATTCCCTTAGCTGGACATTTGGGGAAAATGAAAACTTGGGACAGGCTTGTTCCCTTGTTTCATTGGCCTAGAATGTCAGAGGACACAAAGGAATTTTGTAAGTCTTGTGAAACCTGTCAAGCCAGTGGCAAGACAGGTGGCACTTCAAAGGCACCCCTTATCCCACTGCCTGTGGTTGGGGTTCCCTTTGAAAGGGTAGGGGTTGACATAGTTGGCCCCCTTGACCCTCCTACTGCTTCAGGCAATAGGTTTATCTTGGTAGTAGTGGACCATGCCACCAGATATCCTGAAGCAATTCCTCTAAGGACCACTACAGCTCCTGCAGTGGCAAAGGCCCTCTTGGGAATCTTTTCCAGGGTGGGCTTCCCAAAATAGGTGGTATCAGACAGGGGAAGCAATTTCATGTCTGCTTACTTAAAGGCCATGTGGAAGGAGTGTGGTGTTATATACAAGTTCACCACACCCTATTATCCACAAACAAATGGACTGGTGGAGAGATTTAACAAAACTCTCAAAGGCATGATTATGGGACTCCCTGAAAAACTCCGCAGGAGATGGGATATCCTGTTACCTTGCCTCCTTTTTGCTTACAGGGAGGTACCCCAAAAGGGAGTGGGCTTCAGCCCCTTTGAACTCCTATTTGGACACCCTGTAAGAGGTCCTCTAACACTTGTTAAGGAGGGTTGGGAACAACCTTTAAAAGCTCCAAAGCAAGACATAGTGGACTATGTACTTGGCCTAAGATCTAGGATGGCTGAGTACATGAAAAAGGCCAGTAAAAACCTTCAGGCCAGCCAAGAGCTCCAAAAGCAATGGCATGGCCAGAAGGCTGTTTTGGTTCAGTACCAACCAGGGCAGAAAGTGTGGGTCTTGGAGCCTGTGGCCCCAAGAGCACTCCAAGACAAATGGAGTGGACCCCACATAATTGTTGAAAAGAAGGGTGAAGTCACCTACTTAGTTGACTTAGGCACTGCCAGGAGTCCCCTTAGGGTGCTCCATGTCAATCGCCTGAAACCCTACTATGACAGGGCTGATCTCACCCTGCTCATGGCAACAGACGAGGGACAGGAAGAAGAGCGTGACCCTCTCCTGGATCTCTTCTCTTCCACAAAACAAGATGCTCTAGTGGAAGGTGTAGTTTTGGCAGATTGTCTTACTGCTGAGCAGAAGGACCACTGCATAAATCTCCTGGGTCAGTTTTCTGAACTCTTCTCTACTGTGCCAGGCACCACTTCTTGGTGTGAGCACACTACAGATACTGGAGACAGCTTGCCTGTCAAAAGTAAGATCTATAGGCAGCCTGACCATGTCAGAGACTGCATAAAGCAAGAAGTGCAGAAAATGCTTGAACTGGGAGTGGTTGAGCACTCTGAAAGTCCATGGGCCTCTCCTATGGTACTTGTACCAAAACCTCATTCCAAAGATGGTAAGAAGGAAATGCGGTTTTGTGCAGACTATAGAGGTCTCAACCAGGTAACCAAAACTGATGCTCACCCTATACCCAGGGCAGATGAGCTAATAGATACACTGGCATCTGCCAAGTATCTAAGCACTTTTGATTTGACTGCAGGGTATTGGCAGATCAAGTTATCAGAAGATGCAAAAGCAGAAACTGCATTTTCAACCATTGGAGGCCATTACCAATTTACAGTAATGCCTTTTGGATTGAAAAATGCACCTGTCACTTTTCAGAGGTTGGTGAATACAGTCATGCAAGGGCTGGAAGCTTTTAGTGCAGCATATCTAGATGATATAGCTGTCTTTAGCTCCAGCTGGGATGATCACCTGGTCCACCTATGGAAAGTTTTGGAGGCCCTGCAAAAGGCAGGCCTCACTATCAAGGCTTCAAAGTGCCAGATAGGGCAGGGGAAGGTGGTTTATCTGGGACACCTGGTAGGTGGAGAACAGATTGCACCACTTCAGGGGAAAATCCAAACTATTATAGATTGGGTTCCCCTACAACTCAGACCTAGGTGAGAGCCTTCTTAGGCCTCACTGGGTATTACAGGAGGTTCATAAAGAACTATGGCTCCATTGCAGCCACTCTTAATGACCTCACCTCCAAGAAAATGCCTAAAAATGTATTGTGGACAGCTAGCTGTCAGAAAGCTTTTGAGGAGCTGAAGCAGGCCATGTGCTCTGCACCTGTCCTAAAAAGCCCCTGCTACTCCAAAAAATTCATTGTCCAAACTGATGCATCTGAATTAGGGGTAGGGGCAGTCTTATCACAACTTAATTCTGAGGGCCAGGATCAACCTGTTGCTTTTATCAGCAGGAGGTTGACCCCTAGAGAAAAGCGTTGGTCTGCCATAGAGAGGGAGGCCTTTGCTGCGGTCTGGGCACTGAAGAAGTTGAGGCCATACCTGTTTGGCACTCACTACATTGTTCAGACAGACCACAAACCTCTACTTTGGCTAAAACAAATGAAAGGTGAAAACCCTAAATTATTGAGGTGGTCCATATCCCTACAGGGAATGGATTATACAGTGGAACATAGACCTGGGAGTACCCACTCCAATGCAGATGGACTCTCCAGATATTTCCACTTAGACAATGAAGACTCATCAGGTCATGGCTAGTCTTATTGTCCTTCGTGTGGGGGGGAAGGGGGGTTTGTGTAGGATAGTACCATCTTGCCTGGCATGTTACCCCCATATTTCACTGTATATATGTTGTTTTAGTTGTATATGTCACTGGGACCCTGCCAGCCAGGGCCCCAGTGCTCATAAGTGTGCCCTGTATGTGTTACCTGTGTTATGACTAACTGTCTCACTGAGGCTCTGCTAATAAGAACCTCAGTGGCTATGATCTCTCATTTCTTTCCAAATTGTCACTAACAGGCTAGTGACCAATTTTACCAATTTACATTGGCATACTGGAACACCCTTATAATTCCCTAGTATATGGTACTGAGGTACCCAGGGTATTGGGGTTCCAGGAGATCCCTATGGGCTGCAGCATTTCTTTTGCCACCCATAGGGAGCTCTGACAATTCTTACACAGGCCTGCCACTGCAGCCTGAGTGAAATAACGTCCACGTTATTTCACAGCCATTTTACACTGCACTTAAGTAACATATAAGTCACCTATATGTCTAACCTTTACCTGGTAAAGGTTGGGTGCTAAGTTACTTAGTGTGTGGGCACCCTGGCACTAGCCAAGGTGCCCCCACATTGTTCAGGGCCAATTCCCCGGACTTTGTGAGTGCGGGGACACCATTACACGTGTGCACTACATATAGGTCACTACCTATGTGTAGCTTCACAATGGTAACTCTGAATATGGCCATGTAACATGTCTAAGATCATGGAATTGCCCCACCAATGCCATCCTGGTATTGGGGAGACAATCCCATGATTCCACGGGTCTCTAGCACAGACCCGGGTACTGCCAATCTGCCTTTCCCGGGGTTTCACTGCAGCTGCTGCTGCTGCCAACCCCTCAGACAGGTTTCTGCCCTCCTGGGGTCCAGCCAGGCTTGGCCCAGGAAGGCAGAACAAAGGACTTCCTCAGAGAGAGGGTGTTACACCCTCTCCCTTTGGAATAAGGTGTCAGGGCTGGGGAGGAGTAGCCTCCCCCAGCATCTGGAAATGCTTTGATGGGCACAGATGGTGCCCATCTCTGCATAAGCCAGTCTACACCGGTTCAGGGATCCCTCAGCCCTGCTCTGGCGCGAAACTGGACAAAGGAAAGGGGAGTGACCACTCCCCTGACCTGCACCTCCCCTGGGAGGTGCCCAGAATTCCTCCAGTGTGCTCCAGACCTCTGCCATCTTGGAAACAGAGGTGCTGCTGGCACACTGGACTGCTCTGAGTGGCCAGGGCCAGCAGGTGACGTCAGAGACTCCTTCCGATAGGCTCCTTCAGGTGTTGCTAGCCTATCCTCTCTCCTAAGTAGCCAAACCTCCTTTTCGGGCTATTTAGGGTCTCTGCTTTGGGGAATTCCTTAGATAACGAATGCAAGAGCTCATCAGAGTTCCTCTACATCTCTCTCTTCACCTTCTGCCAAGGAATCGACTGCTGACCGCGCTGGAAGCCTGCAAAACTGCAACAAAGTAGCGAAGACAACTACTGCGAACTGTAACGCTGATCCTGCCGCCTTCTTGACTGTTTTCCTGGTGGTGTATGCTGTGGGGGTAGTCTGCCTCCTCTCTGCACTAGAAGCTCCAAAGAAATCTCCCATGGGTCGACGGAATCTTCCCCCTGCAACCGCAGGCACCAAAGAACTGCATCACCGGTCCTCTGGGTCTCCTCTCTGCACGACGAGCGAGGTCCCTTGAACTCAGCAACTCTGTCCAAGTGACTCCCACAGTCCAGTGACTCTTCAGTCCAAGTTTGGTGGAGGTAAGTCCTTGCCTCCCCACGCCAGACTGCATTGCTGGGAACAGCGTGTTTTGCAGCTACTCCGGCTCCTGTGCACTCACCGAGGATTTCTTTGGTGCACAGCCAAGCCTGGGTCCCCGGCACTCTAACCTGCATTGCACGACCTCCTGAGTTGTCCTCCGGCGGCGTGGGACTCTCTTGTGCAACTTCGGGTGAGCACCGATTCACTCCACTTCGTAGTGCCTGTTCCGGCACTTCTGCGGGTGCTGCTTACTTCTGAGTGGGCTCCTTCTCTTGCTGGACGCCCCCTCTGTCCCCTCACGCAATTGGTGACATTCTGGTCCCTCCTGGGCCACAGCAGCATCCAAAAACCCTAACCGCGACCCTTGCAGCTAGCAAGGCTTGTTTGCGGTGTTTCTGCGGGAAAACACTTCTGCACGACTCTTCACGACGTGAGACATCCATCCTCCAAAGGGGACGTTTCTAGCCCTTGTTGTTCGTGCAGAATCCTCAGCTTCTACCATCCGGTGGCAGCTTCTTTGCATCCACAGCTGGCATTTCCTGGGCATCTGCCCACTCCCGACTTGATCGTGACTTTTGGACTTGGTCCCCTTGTTCCACAGGTACTCTCGTCTGGAAATCCATTGTTGTTGCATTGCTGGTGTTAGTCTTTCCTGCAGAATTCCCCTATCACGACTTCTGTGCACTTTGGGGAACTTAGGTGCACTTGGCACCCACTTTTCAGGGTCTTGGGGTGGGCTATTTTTCTAACCCTCACTGTTTCCTTACAGTCCCAGCGACCCTCTACGAGGTCACATAGGTTTGGGGTCCATTCGTGGTTCGCATTCCACTTCTAGAGTATATGGTTTGTGTTGCCCCTATCCCTATGTGCCCCCATTGCATTCTATTGTGACTAGACATTGTTTGCACTGTTTTCTATTGCTATTACTGCATATTTTGGTATTGTGTACATATATCTTGGGTAAATTTGCTATCCTCATACTGAGGGTACTCACGGAGATACTTTTGGCATATTGTCATAAAAATAAAGTACCTTTATTTTTTGTATATCTGTGTATTGTGTTTTCTTATGATATTGTGCATATGACACTGGTGGTACTGTAGGAGCTTCACTCGTCTCCTAGTTCAGCCTAAGCTGCTCTGCTAAGCTACCTTTTCTATCAGCCTAAGCTGCTAGACACCCCTCTACACTAATAAGGGATACCTGGGCCTGGTGCAAGGTGTAAGTACCCCTTGGTACTCACTACAAGCCAGTCCAGCCTCCTACAGTTACAAGACAAACTTTAACATCCTGGTCAAAATCATCATCTACAAAGTAATCATCATCAACATTGTCATTCTCAACCCCTATTTCTTCGGAAGAAAAGGCCTTACAAAGTCTAGCAAGACAGTCCGCTTGTACATTCCACACACCTGGTATATAAAATCCACTGTATACTCAAACTCTTGTAAGGCCACGACCTACTTACGAATTCGGTGAGAAACCAAGTCAATTCCCTTGTTCTTGAACACTTCCTTCAAAGGTTTGTGATCAGTGATGACTTCAAAGTTGCAACCCCACAAAAACTCTCAATTTTCTAACTGCCCAGAAAACACTTATTTTTCAATCACAGAATAATTGTATTCTGCTCCCTTCAAGCTTCTTGACAAAAATAAAATAGTTCTATTCACACCATTGGCTCTCTGCATTAGAACTGCACCAATACCCTTTGAACTGCATCACACATCAACATGATCTCATCTTTGGGGTCATAGCTACCTAGGTCAACTGCACTTCGTAAACTACATTCTATATCGTGAAACTCATTTGAACATTGATCACACCATGAAAATTCAATACCTTTCTTCAAAAGACTTCTCATGTACCTTGTTCTCTCTGCAAATTTGGTACAAATTTGTTATAGAATTCAGCCATCCCAAGAAATTTTACTAGCTCCTCCTTGTTTTCTGGAACTGGCATATTGATGATTGTGTCGACTAAAGCAGCTTTAGGACGAATCCCTCTTTCTGAGATTTCATGCCCCAAATATTCAATGGTGGAAGTGTTAAACTTGCATTTCCCAGATTTTAGAGTTAGACCTGAGTCTCTTAGTCTATGTAAGACCGTTTCCAATGTCTCGTTATGTTTAGTTAAATTAGCTCCATATACTAAGATGTCATCTTGGTATATCTTAATACCTTCCACTCCTCTTAATACTTTTTCAAGTGCTCTTTGAAAAACGGATGCTGCTGAGATTAAACCAAAAGGCATCCTGAGAAATTTAAAGGTGCCACATGGGGTAATAAAGGTTGTGAGATCTTGAGATGATGGATGTAATTTTATCTGATGGTATGCTGAGAAGAGATCAAGAGTTGAAAAATGCTTAGCACCATTAAGGGAGTACAACATGTCATTAATGTTGGGAAGTGGATGATGATCTACTACCACAGCTTTATTCAATTCTCTGAGATCCACACAGAGTCTTGCCTCTCCATTGGCCTTCTTTGCCATGACTACTGGGGCCACCCACTCAGATGCCTCTACCTCTTGAATTATACCACTAGAGAATAATTTGTCAATCTTCTCCTTTATTTTATGTTTGACAGTGAAAGGAACAGACCTTAATTTTGCCACTTTGGGTTGAGTTCCAGGCTTTAATCTAACCTCAAGTAAATAATCATTTAGACAACCAATTTTTTTACTGAAAACTTCAGGAAATTTGTTTATCCATACTTTCCCAGGTTCTTCCACCTGATTACCAGAAGGAGAATCCTTTAGGAGTACTGATGGAACTTCATTTGGGTCCAAGTAGACCCATAAATCACGATGGTGAAACCAGCTTATCAAGGAATCACCTTTTAGTGACACATACACTTTTGCCGGAGTAACACGTTCTTTAAACTTGATAGTACCCCAAAAGTACCCAAGTAGTCTGATTGGCACTCCTCCGTAACCTTTGGGACAGATATCGTGCTTCAACAACTTAAGTTTACCCTTTAAGTGCTGATCATTAAAACTTTTAGGAACTAGGGTTATTTTGGCTCCAGAGTCAAATAAAATTTTAACACTCTCCCCATTTACTAAAATTGTTTCCAGAGGACCACTCAAACATCCACTCGTACTTTGCAAAATATCAATTTCATTTACCAAATCCACTTTATCACTCGTGTCTTCACAATCCACTTCACTCACTTTCTTAGCACCCATTTTTGTCTTACAATATTTCCTAAATGTCCTCTCTTACCACAGCTTTTGCAAAATACTTTCCAAGCTGGACACTCCTTTATATTAGTCATGTGTCCCACAATGCAACACCTAAAACACTTTCCTGGAAATACTTTATCCCTTTAGATTAATTCCTCTCTTTAAAACGTTTGAGTTCTGTCTCACAATTTTGTACTGTTTTGACAGAAACCCCTTCCTCTGCATCATATTCGGTTGTTACTACTTTATGGTTCTTCAAAACCTCAACACAATTCTTAGAGTGTTCACATGCTTTTGCAATAGTGAGTACTTCATCTAACGATGGGTTGTCCTTTTGCCACATGTTCTCTCTGGCCTTTTCTAACGAGCATCCCAACATGAATTGGTCTCTTAGGCGTTCTTCATAAGAAGCACCAAAAGAACAGGTAGTAGCAAGACCACGCAACGCAGTAATGTATTGTTCAATTGTTTCACCTTGTCGTTGTATTCTTTTCCCAAATTGATAGCGCTCCAAAACTGTGCAAACTTTGGATAAATAATGCAAATCCAGTTTTTTACATTTTTATACATCTCTCATATTCATTGAGGCCAGCAGCGTCATTGACCGACAAATCAGGTAAGTTTACAAATATTTCTTGTCCCTCAGTGCCTAGACAGTGCATTAATAAAGATGTCTTCCTTTCCACACTGAGAGAAGTACCACAGACCTTAGCATAATTCGTAAATACCTTTTTCCACTTTTGCCATTTAATAGGGGGCTCACCGGGAGGTACTAAGAAAAAAGGGTCTGCCGGTACATTTTGCATGCTGAAGTTGAATGTTATGTAATGTAATTCACTCTAAACAAATTTTGAACAAGAAGTCAATGTATTTCAATACGCCAGTAGAGTTTCAATATGTTGAATACATAGTATTTGCACACCACAGTTTATTCAATATAGTGAAAATTGGTGGGTAAGACTCCTAAATGTTTGATCCACCCCAAAGTGTGCACGTCACGTTGCGCTCTGGTGCACACTGTGATCTATTCACTGCAGCGACAACGTGTGAGTTTGTTTCATGGATCTGAGATATGCTCCAAGGTGTGCACGTCACCGTGATGTACAAGGTGTGCACATCACCGTAGTGTGTGAAGGAAACAAAAAAAATAAGTGCGCACACTCCCTTATTTGTACAGGCTTCTCGAAGTCCTTCCGTGGTTACAGACGCTTGCGAAGCTCCACCTTCTCTGGAACAAACAATACATTGAGAACGTGTCCGTGTGTGCGGCTTAGCGTCCTTGGTTACTATAGTAACATTGGACGAGTGCGACTCAGGAAAGTATGCAAATAGAAGTTCTTTACTTCGCATGCGTGCGAGTTAGCATCTTTCGTTGTTATGGCAGTATACGAAGACGCGCTTCGCGTGCGTGCTGCTTAGCGTCTTTCGTTGCTATGGAAGTATGGAAAGACGCTGTGCGCACGTGCGACTCTTTGAATTGTTTACGTCTCGCAACTGAGAAGGAGCAAATACGACAAGCAAGCTAAATATATCTCCTGCTCGATCCCCGATCCAGGCCCCCAAATCGCATACACGGGCCAAGTGCTGAAGATAGAAGCGGCAACTTGCCTGATCGAAAAAGGCTGCCTGAACGAGCAGTGCTGGGATTTCCCCCGCCTTCAGCGTCGATGTGAAACTGGAACAGAGATCAGGAACAGCATGGAAGGCAGCGTCCAGTTGAGGCTTCTGATCTGTAAGACCCTCGTCGCCAAAATGAAGTAACTGATGAGCAGTCTCTTCTTGTGTAGTATAATAAGCCTGATTTATTGAAGAATGAGTACGTCTAGAAGTCTCATCCTGTCAGCAAGACGTTCAAAGCCAAGTGCTCCTCAAGGAACCTCCCTTGATCCCTTGCATTCTATATTCCAAGAACTGTCTTGCTCACAAGCATGAGTGGCTCCTATAGTACCAGAACATCTGAATAGTAAATAGCAACAGAGCAACTTAATAACAAATGATTACATAAGTATATGTACAATACCATAAGATCCCTAAGGGGTGAACTTGCTCTCATGTGTAGACCAAGAAGTGGATTCAAAAGGACAATTTGCTGGTCTCCTTTTAAGCTACAGGTACACAATGGCGGCAAGAATCCCATTTCCCTGACCAGCCCAGCTGATTAGTTCCAACTGGATCTGCCCTGCATCCAGCTGGTGGCTTCTCCCTGACTGAGTACTAACCCCAAAGAGGTGTCCATAAGGTTCTGGGTCCCTTATATAAGTGTCTGAGCATACTCTTCCTGCCCAAACTGCAAAGGCTGTGAGTAAAACCTTTTACAAATTTTTTCTCTGAAGAACCGTCAGGGGACTGGGCCGTCATCGAGCCAAATCTGTTGAATCGCCAGTCGGATTAAACTTGCTGGTCTCCCCCACTGAAAGAGATATAACTAATACTGAATGAAGAGGGCTTTACCAAGAGCAACACTGAGCCAAAGCCAATTGATGTTGAGACTGTCTTGGGCACTGGAGCCGGACTTCGTTGGCTCGTAGCTTTCTGGCCCTCTTCAATGACCGCACCGGGACCTTGCTCTTCAGCAACTCTCCATCATCCAAGCCTGACTCAGATACAGCTTTCAATTCACCCTGCCAGCAACTCATCAACAACAACCTTTGCTCCAGAACTTTTTCTTTTTAAGGGCAAAGGTAACTCTTTGACCAGGACCTTGTGTTTGACTTGTGCTCTAATGCGGTCAGTCTCTAACCATACCCCTTTCCTCATCCAGTGCAACCAGTTGCTCATGGTTGGCCCTTTGTACTTCTTGGTGTTAAATTTAATTCAAACTTTTAAAATCCATACACACGGTTACCATTACTGGACTTTAGTCGTTTTGGTGTCATTTTGTTCATTAAAGTATTCTCTATTTTTATAAAATAGAGTTGAAATTTTGTTGTTCTGGGGATTCAACTAATGTGGTACTCCTAAATGCTATACACGTTTTCTTAAATTAAGCCTGCCTGCTCTGTACCATAGCTAACAGGCGATGGACCAAGGTTTAAATTACTGACATCTCTACTGGAACTAACACGGATACTGCCATTATTACTTGTGGTTGACAACCATCCATCCCAAATAATTATCCACTTTCTCACAACTCTACTCTGCCGACTTCCTAAAACTGTCATATATTTAGCATTTCTTTTCTCTACCATCACTACAATCTTATCCCAAATCACCATCAAATCATGCATCTGTATTTATATCTGTGTTCACGAGTTCCTCTGGTGCTAAAAGCTCATGGGTATCGAAGTACTAAGATCACTTCAGACGATGGTGAGGACACTAGTTGAAAAGCATAGGAAGGAAAATGCTTATGTTGGTTTTGGCAAAAATGTATGATGCTCTGTTTGGGACGCTACATGTATAAGCAAAGGAGTGCATTTCCTTGGTTATTCATAGAAGCTATAACAAGGAATGCTTTTTTCTGAAGCACATGTTCTCCAACCCATGGCCTTTAAGCACTTTAGGGAGATGAACAGTTGATCAGGTTTTGACAATTCCACTTAAATTGTTCAAGTACCATTCACAGAAGTAGGGTGCAAGGACACCCTGTCAGAAGCGGTAGTAGGCACATGAAGATGTTTAGCCAAATGTGAGTGACAAATAGAGTATAACACTTATATGCTTGCACAAAGGACTCACAGAATCAAGAACGGGTCAGTGACAAGGCATCACACGAAGCAGTGACGCTGAAAGGAGGAGCCATGGGCCATATCATGATTATATCTCAGGCATTTACCGTGCCCAACCAGAAACATCACTTTTGCAGATCAACCTCAGGTAGAGTGGAGCAAAACTTAGTTCTAGAACTGCTGCTCGGACGAACCTGGATGCAGTGTTGCAAGTGATATCTGGCTTTCCCCATTGAGTAGACTCATCAGCCCAAACAAACAAAACTGCCCAAACAGCTTTCACCCATTTCCAAAAATCCCTGAAATTAATAAAATCAGTGTTGGCTGAGTCTTAAGGGAAGAAAAAACTGGTAGAGGAGTTGGGGCATCAGAAGAACAAATGACTGAATAATGAATGTTGTGTCACAATTTTTTAAATACAAGAATTATTGTGAGTAAAATTTTTGCCCAATACAAAGCAAATTATGTAATTATGGTAATTATTCCAGCTTAGGCACATGCTCCCTTACGACTGATGAACGACAAACGACAAACGACAAACGCTTCTATTAAAAAAAGGCATAAGTAATCCTAATCCGGTCAGTTTTTGATAGCACTGCTCATGTTTATTTAATAAGAGATGCACTGGAAGATGATGTCTTGTTCACTCTATATCAAAGTTCCTAACCACAGCCATGACCAATATTTTTTTAATAGATTTGGTTTAGGCCCGGCATTGATCAATAAAGACAATGAAAGTTATGTTCCAAGGGGGACAACTAACTTTCTGAGACGTATTGGTCTGAAAAGTAAGAGTTGTAAACTGCAACAATACATCATCAAAAATATTATGGTCTGGTCCAGAGCCTTTGTTGAAGGCTTTTAAAGGCTATTTAAACTTTCCTATTACTACTAGGGGAAATAAACCTCTGTAACGAGCCTCAAAAGGAGTGCTTGAGAAAAAGGATATTTCTTATTGGTCCATATATAAATGCATTCAAAGAAATTACATACATGTTTATGTGAGAATAACTTAATACAGGCACTATAATCATTCACTGGAACAACATTGGGTTTTGACTGAACAAAAACACTTTCCAAATGTTTATTTCCTATGGATTTACCTGTAAATGCAGCCAGCCATGTACACTTTTATTTTAAATGCTCAGATATTGAAAATCTTAAATTGAGAAGTAGGGTTGAACATCACCTGTAACTGGGTTGACTTCAAATATTCCCTGGTAAGCATCTGCAACAAAAAGGGTACCATTTGGGCCGACTCTGATGCCCAGAGGCCTTCCGCAGGTATGTTCGAATTCTCGTGTTCCTGGTGACAAAATAGGGATATATTTAACATACGTAAAAAAAATCATCAACTGACAGATTCCACATACCTTAACTGAAGCTCATGTAAACACATCAATAAGTTCTGGATGAAACATAAATCGATTTCTAACTGCCACTTTAGTTATGAAAATTAATATAGCATTTGGTCACAAACATAGAAACAGAGCTTTTGAGTACGGGAAATGCAATTCAAAGCAAGCACAGGAAAAGTAAGTAAACAGTTCTTCCGATTATCTTTTCATGCAAAGAGCAGAACACAAAACTAGCCTACATAAATGTTTGTTTCAAATTGTTAGACCGGTCAGCCAACGTTTTGCCTTACTCCTCCATTTCCCTAATCTAATTTTTGCTGGCCTTAGAACTCCACACTTTACCACTGTTTACCAGTGTTAACATGCATGTGCTCACTCCTTAAAACATGGTAATATTGGCTTTTTCCCAATTGGCATATTACATTTATTTGTAAGTCCCTAGTAACGCAATACTTCATGTACTCAGGGCCTGTGAATTAAATGCTACTAGTGGGCTTGCAGCACTGACTGTGCCACACACTTAAGTAACCCTTTATATCAGGCCTGCCATTGCAGAGCCTGTGTGACCACTTTTAAACAGTAATTTCGACTTGGCAAAATAAACCTTTTGCCAGGCTCAACATGTAAGTCACCTGTAGGGTACGCCTTGGACAGCCCAGAGGGCAGGCTGCAATGTATTTTAAAAGCAGGTCATGTACTTTTAAGTTTCACGTGTCCTGGTAGTGAAAACACCTCAAATTCATTTTTCACTAGTGCAAGTTTCATCTCTCCTATAAGATAGCATTGTAATTGCCTTATTACATTGTTAGAAGTGTAATTTCCAAATGTAAGAGATAACTAGTTCATGTTTGGTGTCTCTATAATCACAATTTAAAATTCTATCTTCCTAACTTCCTGAATCCTAAAATTATAACTTATGGTAAAGTTAGATTTTAAATTTCAATTCTTAAAATGCCACTTTTAGAAGGTTGGCATTTTCCTGCCTTATCCATCTAGTGCTGGTAGCCTGTCTCAGGTCACATGACTGGGTGTAACTGACAGCTGGGATTTGTGTATGCCTCCTAGACAGCCACACTAGGTGTGTCTGGATGGGCCACCACTGGCAGGATGGAAGGAAGGAAAGAGCTGGGCATAGCCTCACTTACACCTGAATAGGCTGTGCCCTGCCTCTACACAAAGGGCTGCCTACCCCTGTAAGTGATCTGGAGACAAGGAAAGGGAGGCAGGATGCTTGGGGACTTCAAAGGAAAATCTCCAGAAGCTTCACTGTCACTTCAAAGGCACAATTGGTTATAAATACTATGCTTACACACCACCACTTCAGAGGGTCAGCTGACCACCATATCTGGGTTTGCTTTTAAATAAAGCAGTCTTTTTTTTTTTTTTTTTAAAGCCAGACCGTTTTACTTAACCCTATCAGTGTGTGTGTTGGCTAATGGCGTGAGTCCCGACTTGTGGCTGACGCCAGGAAGTGATTTTTTTTTTTTAAATCCCTTTGGGAGATGCAGAAGAGCTTCTGCGTCTCCCTCCACCCACCCCTCCCGCCCATCTGTGACATCAGTGTGCCACAAGGCACGCTGACATCACAGTTTTCCCCACTGGAGGAGCAGGTAAGCTTCCTCTCTCCACTCCGGTGGGGGAAAAAAAGGCCAAAACGGCCTCCTCAGATGCCAGGGAGGCATCAATGTGAGTGGAGAGTCTCCACTTTCCATCAATGCCTTTCTGGCACCATACAATCCACGGCCAGGAAACAGCACTAGACCCCAGGATTGCTTTGGAGGAGAATGGGGGAGGGGGGCTATATTAAAAATAAAAAAAGTAAGGTTCCCAAATATATATATATTGCATCACGAATGGATCACCCCCAGGGTCAACAGATGACCTCATGTAAGGACTACCATTGTGTGATCCATTCCTGTCACAGGCACTAGGCCTACCTACACAAGTGAGGTACCATTTTTATCAGGAGACTTGGGGGAATGCTGGGTGGAAGGAAGTTTGTGGCTCCCCAATGATTCCAGAACTTTCCATCACCGAAATGTGAGGAAAAAGTGTTTTAGCCACATTTGAGGTTTGCAAAGGATTCAGGGTGACAAAATCTGATGACAGCCCCACAAGGCACCCTATCCTAGACTCCCCTAGGTGTCTAGTTTACAAAGATGTATAGGTTTGGTAGGTTTCCCTAGGTGCTGGCTGAGCTAGAGTCCAAAATCCACAGCTAGGCACTTTGCAAAAAACACGTTCATTTTCATTCAAAAAATGTAATGTGTCCATGTTGTGTTTTGGGGCATTTCCTGATTCGGGCACTAGGCTTACCCACACAAGTGAGGTACCATTTTTATCTGGAAACGTGGAGGAACGCAGAATAGAAGAATAAGTGTTACTGCCAATTGTCTTTCCCTGCATTTTTGCCTTCCAAATGTAAGACAGTGTGTAAGAAAGAAGTCATTTTGAGAAATGCCCCGTAATTCACATGCTAGTATGGGGACCCGCCCCCAATTCAGAGATGTGCAATTAACCACTACTTCTAAACTCCTTATCTTGTGCCCATTTAAAAAAATACATAGGTTTCCTTGATACCTATTTTTCACTCACTATATTTTACCAAATGAATCCTTGTATACAATGAAAACCCATTGCAAGGTGCAGCTCATTTATTGGCTCTGGGTACCTTGGGTTCTTGATGAACCTATAAGCTCTATAGATCCCCGCAACCAGAAAGGTCCAGCAGACGTTACAGTATATTGCTTTCAAAAATCTGCTATAGCTGGAAAAAGTTACAGAAGAAAATGCAGACAGAAATGGCTGTATCTTCCCAACTAAATTTCAATATTTGTTATTTCAACTGTTACTTTCTGTACGAAAACCTTGAAGGAGCTACACAAATGACCCCTTGCTGAATTCAGAATTATTTTAGCTGTTGGGGATCCACCATTGGTTTCACATCCATTTCTGTCACTAACTAGAAGGAGGCTGAAAGCACAAAAAATAGTAAAAATAGGGTATACCCTGGTAAAATGCCAAAACTGTGTTGACAAATTTGGTTTTGGGATTCAAGTCCACCTATTCCTGAAAGATGGTGATTTTATCACCGCAAACCCTTTGTTGACCCCATTTGAAGGGAAAAAAGGAGATGCTTTCTTCTGCAGCACCTCAATTACTTTAAATTGTTGAATTTAAGTTTCCAATAAATGTGATATATTACCCACAAACCTCATCGGTACAGAAAGTTCTTTATGGTACAACCACTGTAGTGGAGGTTAATTCATATCCTTCCCCCATAGGGACCAAAACATTTTTTGATATATTATTCACTTACCCAGGTCCCAGGGTACTGGGTTGCCCCATTTTTTCAAAGCTATTTTAGAAATAGGCAGCCATTGCAGCGAGGGGTAATCTTATAGATGTGAATGCTAACTCAGCCTTTTGTAAGTGAAGAGAGAAGCACACAATATCTTGTACAGTGACTTTGACGGGGTTGATTTGTTTTGAGTGTCAGCAGCAGACAAAATGTTTCCACTTTGCTGCATAGCAAACTCTAGTGGTAGGTCTACGGGCTTCTTTAAGAATGCCCATACATTATGGTTGTAGATTAAGGTACCAAACTGTATGACCTCAGAAGCCAAATTGCTAGGTTTAGAGTTTTGGGATCTGGGTGCCTGACTTCTCCATGGTTCTGAGAGAGAAAGTCTGGCCTGTTGAGTAGCTTCTAGTGGGAAACTACGGAGAGGTCCAATAGTGTTGTAAACCAGGGTTGACGAGCCCAGATGAGAGCAACGAGGATCATTGTGAGAGACTTTTGCCTGAGCTTCCGAACCAAAAACGGAAGGAGAGGAAGAGGAGGAAAAGCATAGGAAAATATCCCTGACCAACTCATCCACAGTGCGTTGCCCTTGGATAGTGGGTGTGGTAACGTGGAAGCGAAGTTTAGGCATTTTGCGTTTTCAGGGGTTGCGAAAAGGTCTATTTGAAGGAACCCCCCCCATCTGTGGAATCATGGAAGTGGGACTTGCGGGTGGGTTGAGTTCCCATTCATGGACCTGTTATTCCATGATGCTTAGGACGTCTGGAAAGTCGTGGTCCATGCCTTGGAGATACTCTGCTATCAGGTGAATGTTGTGACGCAAAGCCCATTTCCATATGGTCTGTGACAGCTGGGAAAGTTGCAAAGACAGCGTCCCCCGTGCTTTTGTAAATAATAAATATCCGTCATATTGTCCACCCAGGCTAGAACAACCTTGTGGACGAGGTGAGGAAGGAAGGTTTTCAAGACTAGGTGAACAGCTTGAAGAAGTTGATATGGTGAACCCGGTCCTTGGCGTCCGATGTGTACCCTGTATTGTGAGATCTGTCAGGTGTGCACCCCATCTTATGAGTGTGGCGCCACTGTGAGAGTTATGCGGGAAACCGGGTCCAGAAGATGCTGCCCCGTCAATATGTTGTTGGGATTCCACCACTGCAGAGAGTGATAAGTTTGACAGTCTACCAACACTAGACCCTGTAGGTGACCCTGTGACTGAGACCACTAATGAGCTAGACAATCCTGCAACGGACTCACGCATAGGTGGGCATGGGGCACTTGTGGCGACACAGGAGGCCATAATCTCTAGTAGACGCAAGATTGTCTTCAATGTTAAAATTGCGAACCTTTGCAGAATCGGGATAAGATGGCCTGATTTGTGTGTTCAGAATAGCTCCTAGGTATGATTGTATCTAAAGAGTATGTAAATGGGATTTGGGAACATTGACTGTAAATCCCAGGCTGTAAAGGAGGTCTACTTTTAATTGTGTATACTGATGACACTGTTGATGGGTTTTGGCTTTGATAAGCCAATCATCTAGGAAGGAAAACATGTGAATCTGTTGCTCACGGAGATCGGCCACCACTACCACCAGACACTTGGTGAAAACCCGTGGGGCAGTTGTGATCCCAAATTGAAGGACTTTGAATTGATAGTGCTTTCCGTCCACCATAAACCTGAGATATTTGCGATGAGCTTGCTGCACTGACATGTGAAAAAATGCACTTTGAGGTCTAGTGTAGTCACACTGTTGAAGCAGCGGAATCACATCCTTCAAAGTGACCATATGAACATTTTCTGAAAGGATGTATTAGTTCAACAGCCTTAGGTGTAGGATTGGCCTGAGCGAACAGTCCTTTTTGGGAATGAGGAAGTATAGTGAGTATACTCCTCATTCCTAGTATTGAAGAGGGACAGGTTCTATTGCTCCTTTTTGAAGGAGAGCCCGGACCTTCTGTTTGAGAATTGTTTGATGTACTATTGAGAGCCAATAAATGAGAGGTGGAATTTTGGGAGGTGTAGTGATGAGCTCCAGACAATAACAATGTTGGATGATATCCAACACCCACTGGTCTGTTGTTGCCAGGTGGGTGTATGCGTGCCCCAACAGGGTCAGTGTGATCTGGGGGAACCAAAGCAAGTCACTGTCTGCTGGTGGAACCACATGGGGAAGCACTTTAGCCCCTCTACCTTTAGAGTTGTTTCCTCTGTAGGAGCCACCATAGTATGATTTGGTTGGAGTGTGCGCTGGTATAAGGTGGAGGCTTCTGGAGTAGTTGTTTTGGAACTCCCCCTGCCAAAGAAAACTGTGACTGTCCTTGGTAATCCTGCCAACACCCAACTAAATACCAACAAAAACAATACCAATGTATTTGGGGGAATTAGGATTGGTTGGCACAGACTGAAATTTACATTTGTACTCTTATTATCACCACATAAATCTCCTAGCCTTGAAAAAGGGCACAACTGGAAATGCATGTCAGCTGTAGTTTCTTAACATGAGAAATTTTATACTGGACTTCAACAAGTCTGACACATTTTGAATAAAGGAATGTGGAAAGTAAACGTTTGTGCGAGTATGAAATTACTGTAACTTCCTGTGGGTCTGCCATCGTCCACTGCGACGTGTTTGTATGATAATGGATAATCCATCACTTTCCAAGATGCACAGCTACAGTTTGGAGTAGGAACTGGACAGTTTTTAATCTATGCACAATACGCTAGCGCTGCATAGTTTACCTGAGAGGAACTCCCATTGAGAATACTTAACTTGCAGTTACTAAGAGAGCTACTGACACTGGCAAGAACTGGTCACAGATCACTGCACTTTATAGGGGATTGCCACAGTTGGGAATTGTTATTTATGGGAGAGTGGGATAGGGACTATGGAAAGTCTTTTTACAATCAGAGAGGGAGACAGGAAGTATGCATGCCATAAAAGTTTCCTTGTACACCAAATTTAAATGTACCCAGTTTAAGATTTTTCACAGACAAAACCCAATTCACATGATGCTTCAGAAAATGTACCTATCCCTAACACATTGTTGCCCCAGGTGTGGCCAGGACACTGCAGATGTCCTACACATATTCTAGACACGCATTGTGATAAGTGCTTATTAGAAAGATGCAGTGTTTAAGATAAGGACTGCAGAAGCATATTTCATTCAAAAACGTAAGTGATGTACATATATAGTAGGGATGCACCAACTTCTCTGAAAGGGAAAGATCAGACACACATCTGTTAATGGCCCATTTTAGGATTGCAATACGTACTGCAGTCAAAGGTCTCAGAATTAGATATCTGGAGCAAACATGTGCATTAGTTGGCCATAACAGAGGAATGCAAATGTCTGAACTCGCACTGATGAAATGCTGGTTGACTATAAGAAGCAGTGAAATGACCAGAGCTCTGTCGTACCCACCCATCTAGTACACTCCTGCTGTGAAAGATTAATGTCAATATATTACGTAGAATAAGAACCAATGGACAATGGGTGTACAGCTACTAATAGTATTATCTAGTCAAGTAGCTCTGCTGAAGATGGGGTATCTGCTCCCACTACTCCAACAAAAATAATTTCACTGCTGAAAGTGTGGTCCAAAAGCCCAATGAACTGGTTAAATAAAACTTTTATGAGAACCCCTCTGAGGTACTACTGTGCATATGGCACTTAGTTGTCCATCACCTCACAATCTCCACCAACAATATGACAATACTTAAATCCTGCCTCACAATAATACAGGCATGGATAACTCGTAACTATCTAAAAAATTACATGTTAAAAACAGAATACATTCTCTGTGCCAACAGCTCCAAACTACCACAAATTCATGCATAGCTCTTCGACATTATCTCAGACAGCTTAGCTCCCAGGCTAACAAATAAAGCTAAATTTATTGGATTCACATGTGACACACACTGGACATTTAAAGGACCCATCACCATTCTACAAACTCTCCCTTCGGAAGAAAGAGAAAGCATTAGTCCCAGAAGATATTTGCAAAACTGTCAGGAATTTCCATGCCCCTATCTGTACTCATGTAATGACCCTGCATTCGCAGGGCAGGCCACAGCTGTAGCCAAGCATGAACATTCCACTGGAGAGGATTAGTGAGCCACTGGGGACTGAGATAATGTTGGGGAATGAGGTAGGTTCCATTGTAGACTTCTGCATTCCTCTGCCAAAGGTTCTGGCCTATGAAAATGCTGCTCCATCCAGTGTGTATTTCCTTCTCATGTTGCAGCATGGTAGCGAGATCTAGCAGCCAGCTTGGGTGGCGGCCTTCAATAAAAGGGAGATCTGCCCACAATCAATCTGCTAGTTACTGAGTGGATCCTTTTACTTAACTGACTATTTTTGAAATGTTGGGAAGTGCCTTGCCTCGGGAACCGACTGCCTCATAGAATTGAAGTTTAACACCATTTTATCTTCTTATCTTTGATTCATACCCTTGTGCCATTGACTGTCAGGGTTGCATGGTCTGAAAAGCCAAAGGCTTCCTTGTGTGTGTGTCTGCGTGAGCGTGTGGGGAGAGCGCTCTGGAGGTGTCGATACCGAATAGTGAATATGCCTCACAACGCAAAATGCGCACCGCAACAGCAATAAATCATTGTCCAGCCAAATACTCACTTTTATGAAAAAAAGATAAATATTTTATTTCTGCCATATACCAGACAAAGGAAAAATAAGTTATTCACAAACAATTACACAGTTCCTCTTGAGGTTGGTGCTGTAGTGTTTCTTTGGAGATTCCCTGTCCCACTCCCTCATAATGTTGGCAACAGTGGTTTTTCCCGCTTCACTGTTTGTGACATCCAGGGTATGCTCTACTAGGAGTCATAGGCTCAAGAGTCCACTTTGACTGCAATTTAATGTCAATAGTGTTCCAGCGCCACCATGCTAACTCAGTAAGAAACTCCCACGGGGCCGACAGGCCTGAAACCAGTCTTACCCGCAGCAGCAGGAGTGAAGCATCAAGAGTTCCTGAGTGCATCCAGTGTGCAAGCGCTCGCAGCAGCTGCAGCACAGTTCAAGTGAGTCGCCCCATGCAGCCCAGGCAGCTACACCCACCGGTTGCTTTCTGCGGCTCCTTCTGTTTCCTAAGTGTCCGGTTCCTCTCCCAGTGAAAGGCTGGTTGCAGCAATCCTGTCTTGGGTCCCTTGCCTGGATGATGGTGCGCAGATGGCATCCACACTTTTCTGACGGGAGGTGGCATATCAGGTCGCAGATCTTGATGGTCCGGTCACCATCTCTGGCATTCGGGGTCACTGTATCTCACAGCACACGGACTTCTGCCTAATCAGCACAGTGAAATTCTTCACAGCAGACCCTCTTGGCATGCGGGGTCACCATCCGCTTCCACTCGAGGCACGGGCAGCTACCTCATGGCAGTCTTTTTCATGGTGATCCCTCCTTGCATACGAGGTTATAGCCTCAACACTACACATGGGCTTTGGCCAGATTAGTGTGGCACACTACTCAATTCACAGCGGCCCTCTCCAGGCATATGAGGGCGCCGACGGTGTTGTGCACAAGGGCAACGACCCAATCAGTGCAGTAGACGTTTCCTTCACACCTCATACAGTAAGTCCACTCAACAAGCCTCCCCACTGGACCTCACTCCCTCCAACACTCTCCACTTCTTCACAGGACAGATTAGTCTTGGCAAGCAGGCAGGTGCTGGTAATCAGGCTCCAGGGCAGGTGGTCTTGAAATTTCCAGAGTAATGTCTGCTCCCGTGAGCAGTACTGCATTGTCCCTGTATTGTATCCTTCCCAAGCACAAATAGACCCAGCATAGATACAACACTCCTGTGCTGTGCAGCACTTCAAACTAAGCTAATTTAGGCCAAGGGTGAGTTAAGCACACCACAGCAGAAATTTAGAAATTAGTGCACTGGTAGGCATCACTCTGGTGACACAGGCTAAAAAGGACTTTTTCACTCCTACTGATCATTATGTGGTAAGCTGCTATCAACATATGCGTGCAGCTTAACTCCTGGTGAAGGCCGTAACCTTCCACCTCTATGACAGAGTAGAGCTTTGGGTGCTCCTTCTGGTGCAATCCGTGAGACAGGCTTATGTCATGGCACACATGCATGATCCATGTTTCCCTACGCCCACAAAATGTAACATTAGTGATTTAGACATTGGAACAGTTGGAACAGTTGGGCACTCAGGCATGGATTCACATTCACTAGCATGCAGAGGATTTTTTTCCAAACAGAGGGTCGAGATGGCATAATTGCTGGATCTGATTGTTAATTGCTCTTTGCCTTACAGAAATCAGTCCCTTACATCAATTGACTCCTCAGCCATCATTTCCCCTTGATAACCCCAATCCCTCCACAAAGGCTGTCCTCAGTCAGACGTCAGGCAGTTCATTATTGATGGTATGTTTCAAGGTGCGGGCGGTACAAAGCTCCATTCTACTTCCTCAGAAGTATTTAGGACCCTAACAAAAAACAGTGCAAGCCCTGGCTCCCCTCCAATTTAGAAGAAGGCAACCCTCTGCTTCACAGCCACAATAAACCTAAACTCCACACTGGAGCTCCTGAGTATGTGGCAAACCAAAACTGACCTATCACCCCAAAACTGAAGGAACTACAGTGGCTCCACTGTTCACATGAAAACTAACTGCATCACCTACGAGGCTACTAGGAAGAAGAACCCATCGCACCCAGTCAAGAAACTAACGACCTCTGGCAGACTGCATCACACCAAACACTTGGAGCCAAGACATCAGACTAGAAAGCCAAAGTTGGAAGCTATAAGAAACTGAAAACAGGTTTTCTCCATTTACAAATCCCAGTTTTGGATCAGTATCCCCACTGAAATCATAACTACTCCAACCATTCTGGAATTCAACAAGAAGCTGAAGGGACCTCTTCAAGGATCACAAACCCTAAAACACTAGAACATATCTGTTTCATCCCATTGGTATACATATGAATTGTGGTTTAGGTTTTCCTTCGTGTTGAGCAAAGTGGTGCGTTCTAGCTATATTTTCACCAAATAAGAACCAATACCTATAACAACATAGTTATATTGCACAATGTACACAAACAGGACTTTGGTGTCTATTTGGTTTTAACATGTTGACGTAGTACATCCTGCCCGAGTGTCACCACAGGCCAAAAGTCCACAGGCATCCACAAGTGGCACCTGGAAAGTACTGAAGGACAAAATCTCAAAGAAACCTTTGATTGTACCTTTGTTGTCCCTGGCCCACCTGTTTCAGTCTGTAAGTAATCCCATATGGCACTGGATCAATCAGGCCTGGGTCTGTATTTGGCCTACAATGATCTAGGGTTTACGAGGTACATTCACAAATTCTAATGCCCTACAGTCACTTGGAAATAAAGGCCTGATAACAGGTGCCTGTGTAATGTGAGGCATCACAGAGAACCAAATTCCTTTCTGGAAGGGAGAACACCTTTCCTACAGCTGATTTTGAAACCACAGCTACGAAGAACAGTGGTTGGGTTAAAATAATAGAAACCATATTCATATTCACTTACAGTCCAAGGTCTCAGAAGATAGAAATGCTTCGAGCAAAGTGTATGAGGAAAGATTAAATTGGAGGGGAAAGGAGAAAAGGCACAAACAAGCAAGTCATTCTGGGCCAGGTCTATGTGCACACCCCAATGTAATATTTGAGAAAACCTCCAATGTCAACTTATCCTCACAGCAACAAATGTGGGAACAGGTTATGGAAATAAGCATTGTATACTGATGATTAACTTTGCCTACTACAATCCGAACATGTTAGACCCGACAGCCGTAGGGTAGTAGGGTAGTCACCCTCAACTTTTTGCCTGCCTCCCTCCACTTTTTGATACTGTTTTTACTGGTTTTAGCTAACCAGTTCTAAAGTGCATATGCTCTCTCCCTTAAAACATGGTGACATTGGCTCATACCCAATTGGCTTATTTAATTTACTTATAAGTCCCTAGTAAAGTGCTTTACATGTGCCCAGGGCCTGTAGATGAAATACTAGTAGTGGGCCTGCAGCACTGATTGAGCCACCCACATAAGTAGCCCCTTAACCATGTCTCAGGCCTGCCATGGCAAGGTCTGTGTGTGTAGTTTCACTGCCAATTCGACTTGGCATTTAAAAGTACTTGCCAAGCCTTAAACTCCCCTTTTTCTACATATAGCTCACCCCTAAGGTAGGCCTTAGGTAACCTATAGGGCAGGGTGCTATGTAAGTAAAAGGCAGGACATGAACATATGTGTTATATATGTTCTGGTAGTGTAAAACTCCTAAATTCGTTTTACACTGCTATGAGGCCTCATCCTTTCATAGGTTAACATTAAGGATACCTTCATAAACTATTTGAGTGGTAGATTCTAATTAGAAAGGGGTAAACAGGTCATATTTAGTATGGCCAGAATGGTAAGACAAAATTCTGCTGACTGGTGAAGTTGGATTTTATATTACTATTTTAGAAAAGCCACTTTTAGAAAGTGAGCATTTCTCTGCACTTAAAACCTTCTGTGCCTTGTGGCCTGGGCTGGTTGACAGCTCCCTTGTGCATTTCACCCAGACAACCACAAACACAGGATGCTCAATCACACCTGCACACATCTGCATACTGAATGGGTCTTCCTGGGCTGGAAGGGTGGAGGGCCTGACACTTACACTGCAAAGGTCAGAGGTCTGCCCTCACACAATGGACTGCCAAACCCCCTACTGGGACCCTAGCAGACAGGATTGTACAGAAAGGGGACCCTGTGCACTTCTAAGCTACTCTTTGAAGTCTCCCCCACTTCAAAGGCACATTTGGGTATATAAACTGGTTCCCTGACCCTACCAACTTAGATACTTCTTGACAAGATACCTCCTGGGAAAGAAACTCTGAACCAGAACCTGCAACCTACTAAGAGAAGCCGACTAGCTGCCCAAAGGACTCACCTGACTGCTTTTCTGTAAAGGACTGCTGCGTTGCTGCCCTCTGGCTCTGCTAAGAAGTGCTCTCCAAGGGCTTGGATTGAGCTTGCCTCCTGAAGTCTCAGGGCCAAAAAGACTTCATCTCTGCAAAGAGCGCCTTGTGCGGTGAAAAGTGACGCACAGCCTGCCAGAATCGATGCACAGCCTGCCCTGCGGTGAGAAAATCACTGCATCGCCGAACCATAATGACGCAGCCTGGCTCTCCGAGTGGAGATCGACGCAGCGACAACGTTGCAACTGGAACTTCGACACAAGGCCCACCGGACCGACGCTTCGCCGAGTCAGAACAACGCGGCCTGACTTCCTGCGAGACGAATAGACGCAGCACCTGCCGTGCGACAAATTTCCCCCATCGCCCACCGGATCGACGCAGCCCCTGTGACTTCGTTGTGCACACCCAGGATTTCTCTGCATCGTCCCTGGGGTGTCCAAATACCCCGCAACCGGAAGAGGATCCAAGCCTGCATGCTGGAAATCAACGCAAAACCCTTGCACGTGGAAAAGCATTGACGCATCATCTGTGTGCGCCCAGAGAAACAGACGCACACCTCCCCGTTTCCACACATCTCCTTCTCTGCGGACCCGTGCGGATCATTTAGATGCAAACCAGGTACAGAACTAAAGACTCTATCATTACAAAAGTGATATTTCAACTTGTATTTATCAAATCTTGATCGTTTATTACCTTAATCTACTCAGATAAATATTCTATATTTTTCTAAACCTGTGTGGTGTATTTTTGTGGTGCTATACTGTGCTATTGCATGATTTACTGCACAAATACTTTACACATTGTCTTCTAAGTTAAGCCTGACTGCTCAGTACCAAACCAGAGGGTGGGCACAGGATAATTTGGATTGTGTGTGACTTACCGTGACTAGAGAGAGCTTGGACAGGGGGTAACCTGACTGCCAACCAAATACCCCATTTCTAATAGAAGGACTATGGGAATATGATGCAGTAAGTCCTTCAAGTCCAGGGAACAGAGAGTGCGGTATTGGTTCAACCAATAAAAAGCTTTTATATCAGGGTACCCTCTTGCCTGACTGCAGTAGAAGAAAAACAGAATAAATCTGGGTCCAAAACAGTACATACAACTATATCTTGTTAACAATAATGGTGTTGGAGAAAAAAAACTTTTTTGTTACTTTTAGTCAATATCTTCAATAGCCTCCAGATTTAGCAGCTTTGAATATCCTGACGGTTTCATTAGTTTACTTAAGCAAAGAAGAGAAGCAGACTTGCAAAGCAACAGTGATTATAGCATGAGAAAAAAAAAAATATAGGAAGGCAAACATAATGGGATTTAGAAAAATACCTTCGTACTGTATAACCACAAATAAAAAAGAGAATACAAAACTCACTGCAAGTTCCAAAGATCTAACTGCAGCATAAAGCCTTGGTATTATCACAATTGTATTTAGTTATTTATAAGGTTTTAGAAATTGCTGATATATCACCTTCAGGCCTGCTCGAACGGGAATTTCCTCTGCATGGTGTGCAGCCATGTTCCCCTGTCCCGAGTGCCAGACTCCTTGCATTTGGTATCCTGCTTTTTGATCTTGCCCTCAGTCTCACAGGGTTCTAGTGTGTGCAGTTCTAGTCCAGTATCTTGGCATAAGTAGGGGCCTGGAGGGGTGTCTCAAATGTGCTCTCATTTCAATAACAGTGGACTACTGTCCCCCATCACAGATTTAGCACGCAGGCGTGTGGTGGCAGCATACTGTGTTTTATAAATCCATAGTTGTAACTAGACCTCATAATCAGTGTTAAAGAAGTGGAGGCCTCTTGGCTCACTTCTGATGTCCACTTATATGGTATAACTCAGACGTTAATGCTGAAACTATTGTTGTGCAGGTTTGTGTATGTGGCCTGTGTGGAACATGGATTGTGTGTATGAATGAACAAGAGTAATTGAAGTATGTGGGATCCATTTTAGATGGCCCTGGCATGGGCTTATGTAGAAGATGGAGTTGAGGTTGTTTCCCCTGGACATTGGAAGTGTATGCTGACATGCGAGAAGGTGAAGGGAAGAGACCTAGACAATGGAGCAGGGAGAAAGGAGACAAGGCTCCTTTAGAAATACTATTAGACTGTTAGCTGATTACCCTTCCTGTGGCACTAACACGAAGAATGGTGGGTGTGAAGGGTAGGACTGCATCCTCTGTTACTCAGAGTAAAAAGTACCCTTTGGGTGAGCCCATCCTTTTGTCTTTGCCCAATCATTCTTGGGTGTTGCGGATAATTGCTGGGTACAAAAAGCTCACTCATTTGTGCCTCTATTGTGAGCGCTCCAGTCTGGAGACTACCCCACTGTGAGGACATTACCCCACACAAAGGCTGTAGGTGGAGAGCAGCCTAGAGACGCCACGTGGAGGAAGAATCACCCTAAACCATTTCTGAAAGCGTACAGAGAAGATCCACTCTCCTGTCTGCTTTGACTGTATAAAAGTAGGACCCACTGACCTACTTGCTGCTCCAACTCCACATTTACTGTGGCCAAGGACAGGAGTGCTACACAGAGTCCTAAGAGGACTCTGTTAAGAGAGTACTTAGCACTCCGTGGATGGTGATTGCCTACGAAGCAGTATCCCAAAGTGCAAGGCAAGATCACCTGAAGTCGTGCCTAGCATTAATTAGCTGTTCATTTGTTGTGAGATGTCTAGAATCCAACCTGTCTGCTGAAATAAAAAAAGAAGCTTGCCACCTCCTCAGAAGGTGTGACTGTTCATGAAGAGCCAAAAGTAAGACTCCGGTTCTGGTGGGGTCCGCCAGAGGAAGGATTCCGAAAGAGAGCGATCTTTGTGCACCAGGAATCAGAAGGCATCAGACTATCCTGGTTTAAAGTTTCAGGTGGACACTGTAGAATCACAGCTGTTCAGGGCTGCTATGCCTAGTACTAAAAATGCTTCAGTGACACAAAGAAATAAGAGCACGGCTCAACCCGTGCTGCTGCAATTTAGAGGATGGCATGGCCACCTTGCACTACTAAAACACAACTTAGCGTCCTAACACAGGATCCAGGTGAAGGCCAAGATTGCAACTACAATAAGATCCACCCCATGGGCCTACCACAACTCCAAGTTACCTGAATATTTCATCCAGACGGCCCCAAACATCAGCTTCCCCCACTGCCTACTTCAAAGCAGCAGGAAGAATCTGCATCTGACCCAAAGTGTCCGTTCTCGCCCAGAAGTAGGAGAGAAGCTGCGCACTACTGCCACCTAACAACTGGCCAATGCCATACACTTCCTGTGGTGGCTCGCCAATGATAGCACTGACAGCCCAGTGCCGAAGGGGTTCTCTTGGTCCAGGTTGTAGAGCACAGTAAGACAGATCTGGGGACAGCAGAGGCAAACAACCTGAACTCCCACGATGGAGGCCTGGAAACCACAGCCTGCGGTCTGGCCAAGCCCCCTCACCCCCACAAATGGGGTTTGGCAAGGCTATTTACGAGTGTTTGGCTGCATATGAATTAATCAGAAGTTATTTGGACTGATAGAGTAAGTAAAGTTTACATAAAATCGGAATTCTAGTACTTTAATCAGTCAATAACTTGCAGCAACTGGGTTAAGAACAGAGGTTGGCTACAGAGAAAAGGTAGGGAAGGGAGCAGAAACAATGATGTGAGTGACATCCAATTAGATTCTAGTACAAGTGTGCTGTGGTGGGGCTTCAATACGCAGCAGGCAACATTTTTTTTTTGTTTTTTTTTGTTTTTGTTTTTTTAACAGTGCTATACTGGCAGTGCTTAATTTATAAAAGAATAAGTGCTGGTTCCCGAATGCTTCTCAGAAGCTGCCAGGATTGCTGCTGAATTTCAGGTTGCCGAATACCAAGGATGGGTTTAGTCTTTATTTCACCTCATGCCTCTTTGATCCACCAACATACTCTCCCTGCAGTTTATGTCACTCTGGGACGTTCTTTTTCATCCCTGCTTTCTCCCTTTGTCACTTTTTTCCATCTATATTTTCCTCCTTTCCCACGCTGATGCCTTTTTCTTTCTTGTTCTGGGTCAAAGTTTAAGGTTTTGAAACAATTTCCTGTCTGCCACTCCTGCAACCACGGATTCAAATTAAGCACTGTATAGAGGTATGATCACAACGATACCCTTGTTCAGTTACCTTTTCTTAGACTTGTGTTGTGTTATTTTTCGTGGGTTTGAATCGCAGTTTGAGAACTATGTTTGAGACAAGGTCATGTTACCACATTCTTTATTTTTGAGACCTGACACATTCTTACGCAAATTACACCTGCCTGACAATTTTCTGGAACACTACTCATTTTAGACATTTCCTGAAGCACTAAACACTGGGTTCTACTCTCTCAATCAGGTATAGAGCAATCTACCCTTATGAACTTCGAACAAAAGCAGATTTGCCTCAATGCTTTTGCCATTTCCATTTTGGATGCACGTTCATGCATGAATTTGCAGATGTCATACACTTGATGGTGTCAAGTGGGGATTCAGTACAATGCCTAGAACAATTTTTTTGAGTGAGTCTCATACTGGATATTGGTGGGGGCTTTTGAAGGCAATTTTTCAGAATGAGGCTCAACCTGAGCACATAGGGTTGAACATGTTTTATCCTGACTGAGAATTTTATGTAGGCTATTGCAGGATTTAGTGAAATATTCAAGTCTTATCACTAACTCAATCCTTTCTTTCACAATACAGGCAAATTGTAAATGCAGCAGAATCTGAACAGGGATGGTTGAAATTTACTGTGCTCTACAACATTTATCCCGGAGCAGTCATTGAGGTCTGGGATGCCTAGGTTTTGCACGTATGCACTTTTGCATTGGGATTTGGACAAGCCCCAGACTTGTGAGCCTACTGAATAGGAGACAAATATTTTACTTTACTGAGCTGAATTGGAACATATATAATATCATACTTGGTGTCAGGTATGAGACAATGTGTGATTTTTTTAGTTAATCATTTACAGGATGTGACAACAGAATCAAGCCAATAAGACAAAGTTTCCAGAACAAACTTCGATTGGCGTGTGCAAAGGGCCCGGTGCAATACCAAGGCGCAAGGATGTCCTTCTAGCCGGATTTCATCTCAGCAGTTGAAGACGCACGGCGCAAGTTCACTGATGTTAACAATATGCTACGGAAACTTGTTATATTCAGCTCGCTTGCATTTAGACGTAAATGGCAAAGTGCCCTTCTTCGACACACCACCAGATGCATTGACGTTCTGCCAACAATATGCCAAGGAACGCCAAAGCCCCAGACAGGACACCCTTCCTCGATCCACCCTGGACCTGTACACACCAAGCAACTCGGAACTATTCACGCATGACTGAAACACAGTTATTCCTCTCCAAAGCACTTGAACTTCCTCCTTTCCCCAGGAGAGTTCACCAATCCCATATATGCCTTTCTTTTAAGAAGACTTTATGCCTTAAATCTATATCTAATACAGTATGAACACTCGACAAATGGGGCCCTGCGCTGCTCGTTACCTGAGGTGTACACCGCTTTCTTTATCGGTTGGGAACCGTTGATTTTTTTTGTTGGCTGTAGTTATGAAAATCCTCTGCGCATTTATGGGCCTAGTGTGAGTGGGTGGAAAGGAAATGGAGTTAGTTACTGTTTTGACTGTGAGACTGCAGTCATTTGCTTTGCTGGAAGGAAGAGGGACACACAAGTTACATGTATCCCCACATCACTGTTCATTGTCCTGTTGGGACATGTCACATAACACAGGGTAGATTCACTTGATCTATTCTTCCTGTCCTGGAACATCAGTGCTATTAATAATCCCCAAAAGGCAAACAGGAACTTGAATATCTGACCCACCATGGCCTCAAAATTGTCTTTTTGCAAGGGACACGTCTTCCCCCATAGCACTCCCCTAAATTTGCCTCTACTTGGGTGCCCAAATAGATAATTTCTCAAATTACACCTCATACTCTACTGGGGTTTGCAAACAAATACACAGGTTGATTCCCTTCGCTCCCACAAACAGCTTTACTGATAGGGTAGGACAGTATGTCGCAGTGACCAGTCTTTTGGAGGGTCAAAGGGAACTTTTGTTAAATATTTATGCCCCACAATATAGACACACCAGAATTTTTCCAGGAACTCCTATCCTACATGGAGAGTGGATGCTGACCATATTGTATTGGGGGAGACTTCAACAGAATTCTGAACCCACATACAGACACTACCACCTCAACATCCTGCGGCAAGCCACGCTCCTTACGAGTTCTCTCACAACATCTGTAACACATACCTCCTCTGGGGTGTTTGGTGCCACACCCACACTGATACCCCAGGATACACATTCTACTCCGCCCCACACCGCAAATGGACCCACAGGGATTACTGGCGGCTTCACACACAACCTCCCTTGGCTGGGCACCTCCTCCTACCTCCCATGTACATGGTCTGATCATTCTCCAATCCAGATAGTCTTACTATTGCCCCGCCGCAACAGCACAGAAGGCCAATGGTGGTTTCTATGCAATACTTTCCTGGAAGACGTGTTCCAAGAACAACTCCAAACATCCATTGTCAAATACTTCAAACTCAACGTAAGATTCCTGAACCCACAGACCAATCTCCGGGAGGCCTGTAAGGTTTACATACAAGAGTTTGTGTCTCGTAAATCACGGGAATCTTGAGAGATGTGTGGAATTCCCTCACACCAGTCGAAAATGAACTCCGTGCCATAGACAGCACGGATACCCAACACAACCATGCACCGCAACTGCTATACCGCACTGTTTCACACGATTGCTGACCATGAGGTTTGGGACAACACTGTTGCGCTAGAAGGTATGGAGAGGGAGACCGCCCAAGCCCAACCCTAGCGCTTCTGCTCTGTCCCCAGGTGGCAACAGCTACATCTTGGAATTGCTTTCGCCTGAATGATTGACAATGTGTCCATTTTGGCAGAACTCCAGCAATACTATCAGCAACTTTACATTACTCAAAATGCTGACAGGGAGACAATATGCATAGCTACCTCTCGGAGACTGCCATAGTCTGGCTTTCAAATGCCCGGAGGCAATTCCTCAATGAGCCTATCTCCACAAAGGAAGTAGCTCAAGTGATTGGCTCCTTATATGGCTCCAAGACCCCTGGCCTGGATGGTCTCATGGGCTTGTTTTAGGAAGCCTACAAGCACCTCCTAGCACTGCATTTGTTGGTGATGTATGCCAAATCCTGGCAAGGTGGCTCACTCCCTCCTACTCTTCGAGAGGCAGTTGTGGTCCTCCTGCTTAAACCTGGCAAAGACCCCTTACAATGTGCATCGTATAGACCTTTAAATTTACTTAATATCGAGAACAAAATCCTCACCAAAATCCTTCCAACCCATCTGACACTCCAACTTGAAATGGCTATTTCACTCCTGCAAATAGGGTTTGTCCTGCTCCGCACAAACTCCCTCAACTTACTCACACTGTTCTCTGTGCTGCACAGAGTAGTCCTGGCAGTCCCAGCGGTAGAGGCCTACCTGGATGCAGGAAAGGCCTTTGACTCACTGGGGTGGCTTCTTCTACATGCTACATTTCGAAAATAAGGCCTGTCATAGGGCTTCACCTCTCTTATTATGTTACTATACTTCCAGCCATTGGCGCAGATCCGTGCTAACAGTTCCTTCACCACCACCTTCAATATCACCAGAGTGACTAGACAAGGTTGTTCATTGTCACTATTACTCTTCAATATCGCCAAGGACCCCTTGCTCCGCCATCTGCAAGAGAGACAATTCCACTGTGGCCTGCAGTTACGGCCAGGTCCCCTGTTAATTTCCCTATACGTGGACGACATTCTACTATTTGTACGCCCCCGCGGACAATTTGGCCCCAATGGTGCATGACGTTTTGCACTGGTACTCCAGTCTTAAAATCAATTGGGACGTGTCCAAACTATTCTCGCTCAGGGATGCTACGGTCCCTTGGGCAGGGAATTCCCCCCAAAGTGGTGTCCCAACACACCTAAATACCTGGGGGTCCACATACATCACGAAAAGGAACAAATCATCGAATTGAATTACCGTCCTGCAATCAATACCTTGTCAGCATAGACTGAATGGTGGATCTGGCTACTGCTTTCCGTGGCTGGCCAGATCGCCATCATTAAGATGGAAGTTCTGCCTTGCTTTTTATATTTCTTTTTAAATATACCAATCCCCCTCACTAACTCATTTTTGCGACATTGAGATCCTTGCTTCTCCACTTGATCTGGGCAGGCAGCAGACCCAGAGTTGGCTGAGATACACTGGTCCTTCCACACGAACGAGGTGATCTTGGAGCACTACATTTTCAACTATACTTTTTGGCAGAGCAATGCCAATTTGCACACCACTGGTATCACAAAGATTTGCGGCTACCATATGATAGACCTGAACGGCACCAGATGGGGAAGTTGTCACTGCATGCCATTCTCCTGCGGGGTCTGCCCTTACGCCCGACCAATATCTAGACCCTCTCCACCACTAGCTCGGCCTGGCGCAAACTCCATCAACTTCTAGGCAGGGAAGTGCTATACTCTCACTCCATACCCATCGCAGATAACCCATGGTTACAACCTACTAGCGAAACACTGGTCAAGCGAGCACTTCCCCCCCATGCACTGCACACATTTGAGGACCTTTTCCCCAAAGGGCATGTGCTGCCACATGCAGATGACACCGTTTCCAGATGCCAGCCCTATGGACCACTTCCTGCAGGGCAGTCTGCACAGCACTTCGCATGCCCACATATCCACTTAAGCCTGAGGAGTTTACGCCGCTAACTATGCTGACAACCTATCCAGATGGTAGGCACATGATATTGAAGCTATATCATGTCAGCTTCACATTACTACCTGCACAAGATGGGAAACTCAGAGAGACATGGAAACGAGAACTTCAACGCATGCTCTCTGACAAAATTTGGTATTATTGCTGTAAGCAAACAAAGTTAATCTCCCTAAACCACCAACACAAACGTATACACTTCAAATGTTAATGTCGGGGCAAACATGACACTGAGTATGTTGGCTAGAATTGGACTCTCCAGGATCTCCAATGCCCTAAATGCTGCACAGAAGGTGCTGATTTTACCCGTCTGACCAGGACATGCTCCCATGTGGGGGCTTTCTGGAGAGAAGTATTTGTCTTGCTTTCTCGCATGACAAGACACTGATCTAAAGCCTGTCCCACTTATTGCTCTCTTCGGGTATGTGCGGGATGTCCCACAACGGGTCTGCAAAGTTACTACAATGGTACTATTTCTGGCAAAGCGGGAAATTCCTTTACACTGGGGAGGCTGCTGTTCTCCCACTGCCTCAAACTGGCTCAAGGGCATGTCCACTGCAACATCAATAGAGAAATATTCACCAAAATGCTACCACCTACGTCCAGACCCAAAGATATCAGGGGGCCACTCAGGGACTACTTGCTGCGGCTCGGATCCCAAGATGTTCACCAAATCACACTGGCTTTGCCACCCACCCACCCTGCATACCCCTACCCTGTTAAATAGAGAAATACATGGTGGTGTTCATTTCAAGGTGCTATTCCCGAAATAAATTTTATACCCTGTTCGGGAGGAAGATTGAATGTGATATGAAAATGACATGACAGGGTCCTTCTTCTGAATATGTGTGCTTTGATAAAGTTGTTATTACTTTGCTGAATACAGATTACTCTTGTATAGTCCACTGTACTGTGGAGTATGTACGTTGTAAAAAAGACAAAAAAAGTATACAGACCAAGTGGCGTTCCCAGGGGGTCTATTTTTACCTTTGTATTGACCAATGCCTATATATGAGATGCAAACTGACTTAGTTATCTGGCATCTTCGGGCATCCCCATCTACCATTATTTTATTTATATCCTCTCCCTCTCGTAACAGTAATTAAGATTGACTGATATTGAGAGGTTGGGCTATTTTAATAGACCAATGTAGCGAGTGAATTAACTGAACAGCCACAGTGAGGATTTGAATTTCTAGAAACTCTGAGGGCCTGAACATTTGAAAAGTGGGTTTTTAGTCACTTGGTTTTGACCTCTTATTTGTGTGTGTGTTTGATTTTCATGCACTAAGAACAAATCATATTATTCCATCCATTTAAACATAGAAACTAAAAGTCATATGTGTATAATTTTAGCAACCTTTGCATCAACTTAACAATGTGTTATGACATTTCCTACTGCTAGTAGAGCAGGTTCAGATCATTCTAACACATGCTGCTAAAACATTCACAGTGCTTAAAAAGGTTAGTCACATCAGCATCAACTTGTAACATCTGGCCAGTCTGTAGCAGAACTAGTCATATATCAGTCATTTGATACAGAAACAACCCAGGCATGGTGACGGACATGTACCCCTGCCCTCAGCGCCACAGTTGAAATATCATCTGGATTCCTGGTACTGATTTTTGTAGTCAAGCATGAACACAGATCATGCGTATGTGCAGTAACGAACGAGTTACTTACCTTCGGTAACAACTTTTCTGGTAGATACATTAGCTACCTGTGGATTCCTCACCTAATGAATACTCCCATTGTGCCAGCACTCGACGGAAATCTTCTTCCTAGCTTCTGCACGTCGACGAGGACATCACAGTTGCCCACGCGATGCCGTCTGACGTCATACGGGCAATAAGAGGTCCTCGCCGACGTGCCGACGTCAGTACCAACATTTTTTACGTGCCTGAGAATAATAGGCCACTGAGATGAAAGAACAATAGTAATTTTTAATGATATTCCAAACAAACACATCATTCTGAGAATTCAACCTACCATTTTTTTTTTACTTTTTTTTTTTACAATTAAATAAATATATGAACTATATATATGAGGTGAACTAACGGATAAAATCCCCATAAATAGGGGTGTTCGCCAGGGTTGTGTGCTGGCACCTTTTTTTATTCTCTATTTTTATTAACGAGGTTGTACAGGTTTTAATGATGTGCCAGAATGATGCCCCCACCCTATGCGCTCAAAAAATTACAATCCTTCTTTTTGCTGATGATTCTCTTCTTATTTCTAAATCTCCCATGGGCCTTCAAACACTTATCAATAGATTTAATTCCTTTTGTCGAGACTACGGCCTAGAGCTAAACCATAAAAAGACCAAGCTAATGGCGTTCCGCTCAGGAGTGCGGAAGAAATGCACTATCCATTCAGAAGGGAACCTCCTGGATAAGGTTTCGTCTATTGACTACTTGGGCGTAAGGATTGCTGATAATTTAAACTGGGGAGAACAGATTAACAAAAGTGTGGGCCGCTTGCAGCATGGTGCGGCATCAATCCTGCGCTTCTACAGGGGTACGACAGTAAAAACTGTCTCCCCGGCAATTAAGATCTTTATCGCCAGAGCACAGAGTGCCGCCGCATATGGAGCAGAGGTCTGGGGTTTTGCGGACTGCAAAAGGCTCACCATTAGTGAGAACAGTTTTGCGAGGTCATTGTGTGCTTGTCCTCCTAGTACTCCACTGATACCACTGTTCTTAGATTTGGGCCTGAGACGCATAGCCGATCTAATTATCTTAAGACCATTATTATATTGGATACGACTATGGACCAACCCCGAATTAGACGTCTATAAGACCTCACTCCACGACCTGCTAAGGTGTCCCAATTCAACCTCCATTCCTTGGGTCAAACATGTATCCAGTTGGTTTAACAAACTCGGCCTTAGTCACTTCTGGGAGGAACCCTATAAACTAGAAAAGGCTCACTCCATTGTGCTGAAACGCATATATTGGTCCTATGTATGTAATGACTATATTACCCACAGAACTTATGGCACCTTAACAAATCGCTTTACAGATTTTAAGTGGTATCCACAATTTGAACCCTACTTAGACAATATTCCTGACATCCTTGGTAAAAGCTTATATGCCAGATTCCGTTTCGGGTCACTGCCGTTGATGACGCTGATGTGTAGATGGGGTACAAAAACAGAAACAAGTACATGCCCAGCCTGTGGTGTAAAAGCAGAAACGGTTGAACATTTTATGTTTTTTTGCCCCGTATACTCCCTTCCCAGGTCTAAGTGGATCCGTCATATTTGCCGCGATATGGGGATAAGAGATTGTGCCTCTGCTTTGAGGATTTTAAAAAGTCACCATTCCACGGTTTTAATACTTGCTGTCAGTAAATATTTATTAGCAGCATGGCGAATACGCAATTCCATTGTAAAGACTGTGTCTTAATCTAGAGCCTTATTTTCATTCTTTTACTCTTACAAGAACTGTAGGAAGGGGGGTGGAACCGTATTATATGTATTATGTGTATTATGTGTACTGAGAATTTTAATTAGACTATGCTTTTAGGAATCCATGTTTTAAAATAACCTTCATTTATGTTCTATAATATTATTACTATTGGTTTTAGTTCTATTTTATTCTTTATTATTGTACATTCGCTTTGATGATTGATTGATCGAATAAAGCATGTGTTAAACGAATATATACATAAATATACATATAATCATATATACATAATATATACCAATCCTCAAAACCAAGAGGAGCACACTCAAGAATTACTTGGTTAGACCAAACAGGCAACGGGGAGGCGGGTGGGACCGTGAGGAATCCACAGGTAGCTAATGTATCCCCCAGAAAAGTTGTTACCGAAGGTAAGTAACTCGTTCTTCTGATGGATACAACTACCTGTGGATTCCTCACCTAATGAATAGAGTCCCCAAGCAGTACCGCACTCGGTGGTGGGTGCCTGAATGGTCAAACCAAGAAATCCTGCAGCACTGACCGTGCAAAATGGCCGTCCCTTCTGACCTCAGAGTCCAAGCAGTAATGCTTCGCAAAAGTGTGAAGGGACGACCAAGTTGTGGCCTTGGAGATGTCGACCACAGGAACACCCCTAGCCAAGGCAGAGGAGGCCGACTTAGCTCTGGTGGAATGAGCTCTTATACCATCAGGGGGATCCTTCTTTGCTAAAGAGTAACACATTTTAATGCAAAGAACAACCCACCTGGAGAGTGTTCACTTGTGGACTGCCTTTCCTCTCCTCTTTCCCACGTATCCGATGAAAAGCTGATCCTCCAGCCTGAAATCCTTTGTCCTGTCTATATAAAAGCTTAACGCCCTCTTTGGGTCCAAGCGGTGTAGTCTCTCTTCTTCCTTTGACGGATGAGGCGGAGGAAAAAACGTGGATAGAGTAATTGTCTGGGCCAAATGAAAGAGTGAAACAACCTTCGGAAGGAAAGCAGCCTTGGTCCTCAACACCACCTTATCCCCATAAAAAGATGTATAAGGGGGTTTTACCGATAGAGCCTGCAACTCACTCACTCTCCTTGCAGATGTAATAGCAACCAGGAAAACTGTTTTAAGAACTAACAACCTTATGGGGCAAGAATGCATAGGCTCAAAAGGGGACCCCATAAGGAAAGTTAGAACCAAGGACAAATCCCATTGAGGCATAACGAAAGGATTTTGAGGAAATTTATTCATAAGGCCCTTCAAGAATCTAAGTACTATTGGAGATTTAAATAAAGAAGGCTGGTCTGGAAGACAAATAAAGGCTGACAAGGCAGACAAGTAACCCTTAACAGTAGCCACTGCACAACCCCTCTGTGCTAAAGACAAAGCAAAAGATAAAACATCCGACAAATGAGCACGTAAGGGATCAATCTGCCTCTCTCCACACCATACCACAAATTTAGACCACCTATTAGCGTAGATAGATTTAGTGGAGTGTCCCCTGGCCGAAAAGATAACATCCACTACCTCAGGCGGGAGAGAAAAGGAACTCAGGTTGCCCCGTTCAATCTCCAGGCATGAAGGTGCAGGCTCTGGAGGTTGGGGTGTAAAACCTGCCCCTGCGACTGCGAGAGGAGGTCTGCGCTGAGAGGGAGACGGAGCGGAGGGCACAGTGAGAGTTGGAGAAGGTCAGAATACCACACCCTCCTTGGCCAATCCGGAGCAATTAGGATGACTTGGGCCGGTCTTGGCGTATTTTCCTCAATACTCGAGGAATCAAGGGTATGGGGGGAAACGCGTAAAGCAACTGGTCGCACCAGGTCATCTGAAACGCGTCCCCCAACGCTCCTTGTACCGGATACTGGAGGCTGCAGAATAACAGGCAGTGCGAGTTCTCCCGGGTGGCAAACAGATCTATCCGAGGAAACCCCCACATCTGGAAGATCAGACGGACTTGATCTGGATGGAGACGCCACTCGTGGTCGGCCGAGAAATGGCGACTGAGACTGTCCGCACGTACGTTCAAGACTCCGGCCAGATGATTTGCTACCAAGCAAATCTGATGGTCCTTTGCCCAGGACCATAGCCGAAGAGCTTCCCTGCAGAGAAGGTACGACCCTACCCCTCCCTGTTTGTTTATATACCACATCGCGGTAGTATTGTCCGTCAGGACCTGAACCGACTGACCGCGAAGGGATGGGAGAAAGGCCTTGAGAGCCAGACGTGCAGCCCGTAACTCCAACAGATTGATATGAAACATCTGTTCCACTGGAGACCAAAGCCCTTTGATCTCCAGGTCCCCCAGATGAGCTCCCCACCCTAGAGTGGAAGCATCCTTTATTACCGTGGTCACTGGTGGAAGCTGCGTGAACGGCCTTCCTCGGGAAAGATTGTCGCCCGCAATCCACCACTTAAAATCCGTGGCAGCATCTCTGGAGATCTTTACCGAACCTTCGAGATCCCCTTTGTGTTGAGACCACTGCCTCCGGAGACACCACTGAAGAGCCCTCATGTGCCAGCGAGCATGCGTGACCAACAGTATGCAGGAGGCAAACAGACCGAGCAGACGTAGGACCTTGAGGACTGGAATGACCGGTCCACTTTGAAACATTGGAACCAACGCCTGAATGTCTTGAATCCGCGGAGGCGGAGGAAAGGCTCGATTCAATGTTGTATCCAGTACTGCCCCTATGAACAGGAGGCGCTGAGAGGGCTCTAGGTGAGATTTGGGCACGTTCATCGAAAAGCCCAGGTCGAACAACAACTGGGTTGTCGACTGCAGATGATGCAACACAAGCTCCGGGGACTTGGCTTTGATCAACCAGTCGTCCAGGTAAGGGAATATTGCTATACCCTTCCTTCTGAGCTCCGCCGCAACCACCGACATCACCTTCGTGAAGACTCGAGGTGCTGAAGTAAGACCAAACGGGAGGACCGCAAACTGATAGTGCTGCGACCCCACCACAAACCGGAGATACTTCCTGTGCGACTTGAGTATCGGGATATGAAAGTAAGCATCCTGCAAGTCGACAGACACCATCCAATCTCCATTGTTCAACGCCAAAAGCACCTGAGCTAGGGTCAGCATCTTGAACTTTTCCTGTTTGAGGAACCAATTCAAGATCCTCAGGTCCAGGATTGGTCTCAACCGACCATCCTTCTTGGGAATCAGGAAGTACCTCGAGTAACAACCTTGACCCCTTTCCTGCTCTGGAACCAACTCCACCGCGCCCTTTGAAAGGAGGACTTGAACCTCCTGTTCTAACAACAGGAGGTGTTCTTCTGAACAATAAGATGGGCGGGGCGGGATGGGGGGCGGAAATTCCCGAAAGGGAAGGGTATAGCCTTTTCTCACAATGCTAGTAATCCAGGAGTCTGATGTGATGACCTCCCACTTGTGGAGAAAATTCAGTAACCTCCCCCCTACAGGAGAGGAGTGAGTGGGAATTGGTGGAAGCCTAAGGCTGCTTCCCCTGCTGCACCCCTCCAGAGGAAGAGGAAGAGGCAGAGTGCTGCTGAGAGGCTCCCCTGGTACGGACCCTACCCCTCCCTCTAAAAGATCTATAGGAGAGAGCAGAGGTAGGCTGCTGGAATTTCCCTCGAAAGGAGGAGGAGGAGGAGGAGGAGGAGGAGGAGCCACGACCAAATCCTCGAAACCTCCTAAAAAATCTGGAGGAGGCAGAAGAAGTGGCTTGCAAGCCCAGCGACTTGGCCGTGGCCCTGCGCTCCTTGAACCTCTCTAAGGCCGAATCCGCCTTGGCACCAAAGAGCTTGTCCCCATCAAAAGGAAGGTCCAGTAGGGTCGACTGTACATCCGAGGAAAATCCTGAGTTACGAAGCCAAGCCTGCCTCCTCGTAACTACAGCAGTGCCCATTGCTCTAGCCACAGAGTCAGTTGTATCCAACCCAGATTGGATAACCTGAGTTGCAGCTGCCTGAGCGTCCGATACCAGATTCAATAGCCCCTGAGGGACCTCCGTATGCGTAGATGCAATTTCGTCCATCAGAGCATAAATGTACCTTCCTAAAATACATGTAGCATTGGTGGACTTTAATGCCATGCTACATGACGAGAACACCTTTTTGGATGCCATGTCCATCTTCTTGGAGTCTCTATCCGAGGGCACAGTTGGAAAAGAGCCAGGAGCAGACCTTGCCGAGCAGGAAGCCTGGACCACCAAGCTTTCAGGTGTTGGATGTCTGGTAAGAAAACCAGGGTCAGGCGGTGCAGCCCGATACCTCCTAGCCACAGATCTATTGACAGCTGTAGAAGACACCGGCTTCTTCGAGACTTCCAAAACAGGTTCCAGCAGCGCCACATTGAACGGCAAAAGTGGTTCTGCCGATGTAGAGGCCGGGTGCAACACCTCTGTCAACAAATTCTGCTTGGCTTCTGTCACCGGCAAGGGAAGATCCAAGAAGTTAGCTGCCTTCCTGATAACAGCATGAAAAGTGGCCGCCTCTTCCGTATACTCCCCAGGAGATGACAAGTCCCACTCGGTGGAAGTACCTAGGCCACTAGCAGTGTCCAGCCCATGGAGGCCCTCATGAGAGTCCTCAATCTCTCCTTCCTCCAGGTTTTGTCTCTGGTACTCCTGTTCTTCAAGGAGGCGGAGAGCAAGCCTCCTCGAGTGCAGCCTCTCCTCAATCCTCGGCGTCGACATAGCCGATCTCCGGATCCGTTCGACGCCGGGTCTACAGGCGCCACAGGTACCTTCGGCGCCGAACAAGGAGTCGGATGGAGAGAAGACTGCTTCGGAGCCGTAGGAGGTCTAGACGGCGCCACTGGTTGAAACATCGAAGCCGCCGGAGCTGAAGTTGTCGGAGTCGAAGCCTCAGGAGCCACCGGAGCCGACTCAGACGCCGAGCCCACGTTCCCCAGGGGGAGAAAGGGCATAAAAGGTGCCGGTCGAAGAGGAGCCGGAGCACCCATGTTCAAAGCCAAAGGGCCCGAAGGCCCAGCCGGTCCACCACCTGGAGCCATCTGCTGGAAGATGGAGAACATCGCATTTAAAAATGCGGTATTATCAGCTCCAGGGGCCGGGAAAGCCGGGTACTGGGGTGCCTGGTTCGAAGGCGACACCGACGCCGGCCTCGGCGTCTGCAACGTCGGAGAAAACATTTGAGGCTGCGGAACCTCAAACACTGAAAGTGGTTGGCCCGATGACCCGGGCGAAGTCGGTGAGGCTGGAGAAGGCAACGGCGTCGACGGATGGGGAGTGACAGTGGAACTGACCTCCCAAGTCTTCCGACGCCGAGTCGATGGTGACCTCGACCGAGACCTCTCTTTACTCGACCGGCGCTGTGATTCTCGACGACGCCGGGAGTCCCGATGACGCCGATGAGACTTCGGTGACGAGGATTTTCGATGGTGTCTCTTTTCCTTCTTTTTCGACTTCACCAGAAAAAGCTTGGCCTTGCGCTCTTTCAGGGCCTTAGGATTCATACGCTGACAAGAATCACACTTGTCAACATCATGATCGGAACTAAGACACCACAAACAGTCAGAATGTGGGTCCATTACCAACATTTTGCCCCCACACTCACGACAGGGCTTGAATCCTGACTTTCTCTGCGACATTGTAATCTCAGAGAAAAAAATTGATCCAAAAAACACACTGTAACTGTCGAACAGCAACAGTAGCTCCCTCAAAGATAACCGTTTCGAATGGCACGGAAAAAAGGGAACTGACGTTGGCATGTCGGCGAGGACCTCTTATTGCCCGTATGACGTCAGACGGTGTCGCGTGGGCAACTGTGACGTCCTCGTCGACGTGCAGAAGCTAGGAAGAAGATTTCCGTCGAGTGCTGGCGCAATGGGAGTATTCATTAGGTGAGGAATCCACAGGTAGTTGTATCCATCAGAAATAACCCTATCTCATGGATGGCAGTCATACTGGACTGGAAGGGTCGCTCAAAGCACTAACTTTGTAGTGGTGAGACAACTGCCTTTGCCGGGAGTTAAGTAGCACAACTGTAGTGGTGACACCATTCGGTGTAGTGATCAGTGGAAGTGAATAGGCCTTTTTATGTGTCACTAGAGTGAGGTCTACAGGCTCACTTATGTAAAGTTCCACTGTTGTGTGCTTAACTCACCCTTGGCCTACATCAAGTTAATATGTAGCATCTGTGTTGTCTGCATGTGCTGGATGCATAAGTGCCTGTGAATGGTACAAAGCATGGAAGACTCTAGGTTCAATTTTGGAAGGCTGGCTGAAGGGCATGAGGAGGTAGAGGAATCCCTCAGCAGATTTGTTCAATCATGCATTCTTGTGAGCTGGGTGGGACACACACAGGAGGAAGAGCCAGGCTCTTCAGTAGACTTCAAATGTGTACTGGAAATGTGGTGTATTATACGGTGTAGTTGTGAGACCTCACCGTTAATACACTAATAATGCATTGAGGAGTAGTCAGGTTTAGGTTGAAAACCTTAGCTCAAATCGGGTAGCTATGGCTCTGAGCAGTTAGGCTTACACAAAGGAACAAGCTTAAAGCATTTCAGTAGCACAAGAACAACTTAAATAAAACTCAAAAAATCCGACACCAATTTATCAAAAAGACAGTTTATTTTTAGGAATTCATTTACAACAAAATGAAAAAGATGTACCGGAGGGTTCTGGAGAAAGATTTTACCAGACACAGTAAAGCAAGACTTTTTCACTCAACCACGAACAATCATTGGTAACTTCAACAAATTTGACACTTAGAAACTTTTTAATGTTTCACTGAGTCTTCTCCGGGTCAGAAGTCCAGTCGCCTCTGGGCTACCAGTCGCCTGGCACAGCTGTTAAAGTAGTTTCCTTCTTTTGGCGATAACTCTCCTGGGCAACCAATCTGTACTCCAACGATTCTCCCAGGTCCAGCAGACTCGGTGCAACATTTGAGCACTGGGTCCTGGTCTCCTGGTCCGCTCGGCAGCGAGGAGCAGCGATCTAGACTATCAACTCGCCCCAGCAGGCTTTTTCAGCTTTTGTAGCCCAGTGCTATGACTGTAAGTCAGCCAAATGACTTGTGAAGTCTCTGCTTCAAGCTGGGCTCGACCTCTCTATGGACAGAACACAGCAGGCACAGTCCTTTCCTTTGTTAGCCCAAAGAGCAGCAGGTGCGGTCCAACTTCAGTGGAGCCTCTTTGCTGGATCCAAGATCAGTAGTGCAGTCCTTCTTGGGTCTTTTTCCAGTCAAGTGAGATCGGAGTTCTGGGTGCACCTTTTATGCCCAGAAAGTGCCCTCAGGGGAGGCAGCGGTCACTAGCCAATGAGCTAATAGGTTACCTCCTGCTTGATGACTCGTTCCTGTGAAGAATGGCATCTAGCTATCCCAGAAGACTCCATTCTTCCAACTATCAACTTTCCTGCTGTGACAGACTGCTTTCTGAAGGAAAGGCAAGGCAGAGGAATAGAAACTTCAAAAATAAGGAGACTCCCCAAACCACCCCCGCTGCAACCCAAACTTCAAAGACTCAGACCCTAAATCAAAATTGGTGTCTGGAAACGGACTATAAGAAGGGGAGTGGTAAACTGCCAAGCACCCAGTTGGGCGGTGCGTGGAGGAGAAACTCCTCCAGACTTCTGCTTGTGACCAGGGCTGGGGACTAAATCCAGTCTTCAAGCTGGGTCAGGAATAAATACCGGTGGGTGAACAAAGGCTCCCAACTCCATGTATGTTCAGTAGCAGCAATAAATTATTGTCCAGTCAAATTCTTGCTTTTATGAAACAAGCATCGGCAAAGACAATAGGTCTTGCCTATGCAAGAGCTACTGGCTCTGCCAATGTGGTTCCGCCGTGCACCTGCACAGCTGCTGTTCTGTATGGATGGCAAAAGGTTTGTGACATAGAGGACGAAGGTGTGGAGTGGCTACGCCCCCCGCACCCCACACCCACCTCCATCCCACAAAGCCTTGGATGTCTTGACCCAAACCACTACTGAAAATCAAGCGCAGAAGGGCTGCTTGGCCCAGTTACTCAAGCCCTATATTAAGCTGGACCAGGAACATCAGTAGTAAAAGGCCTTAACCTCCCCGGTTAAGCCCAGTAGCTCATGCTTGCCCTGTGGCCCTCTGAAAGGGGTTCTGACACAATCTTGAGTGTTGAACATTGTAATATTAAAGATTTGAGTGACAGCACTGTCATAAATCTGACAGACACCACCCCAGCACTAGCACATCGCACGATGAAAGTTAAGCGAAAATAAAAACAATAATAGGTGCATATGCTGTGCGCACATTTATCCTAAGGGTCTCTTAGCATTACTGAGTGGTAACCATTGTTTATTGATATCTAACTCAATGGTGAAACTTATCAAAATCAGAAGTATGAAAAATTAAGTGGGCCTTCCAGAATTTGAACCGGAGACTATGGGGACAAACATTCCGGCAGTGGATTAATTAGTCCAGTGGTTCCCGTCCAGTGGTTCCCAACCAGTGGTCCGGGAACTCCTCTGGGTCCACGAAGCCTCCTCAGGTGTCCGCGTCTGCTTAGAAAGTTCAGTAATATTAACAGATTAGGTCCCCAGCTTTCAGTAATGACTCAGTAGGGGGTCCCTGGATTCCAATAATGATTCAGTGGGAGTCCCCGGGTTCCAGTATTGCTAAAAGGGGGGGTTCACAGAAGTCAAAAGGTTGGGAATCACTGCATTAATCCATTGAGCCCCCACATCTGCTTAGAGAAAGAATGTTGGCCTTGTGCAAGTTGTAATTTTAATAAGTCACATGATTTGGTGTAGTGGCAATTTGCTGATTTTTCTAACCCTGATCAGGGTTCAAAGATGATCCAACCACATAGTAAAAAAATCCTGGCCTCCATCATTGATCTTTACTGGTGTGGGATAGCCTGGAATTTCATCACTCTAAACCTCACCCTGGCTTTTCAAGTATATCCCTGTGTTCTAGCTGAACAAGAGCTGGAGCTTGAGTTTTGGATATCTGCCTGTTCCTGATATAGAATGGAAAGACATGGAATACGCAGGTGTGGTCACAAAGGGATGGTTAAAGAAATCAAATCAATAAATGTTGTCACATGTGGTTGGCTTGCTTACGTGGATCCAGGGACAATATCTCAGGAGACATTGTGTGAGGAAATGTACCAGAAAATGAGCATGGAAAAGATCAAAAGATGATGAGCAGAAAGGACACAGGACATGTAGTTCTCATGAACAGCATAACTATGTAGCACAGAGCCATAGTGAAGTCACCATCTCCTTACCACAAGGCGGCTTCCCAAGTCTGGCTACTGTGTAGATATTTCCATCTTCAATTTTCAGAATCTGTCCATCAGCAGTACCAGTAAATAGAACATCTGTTAAGAAATAGTAAAAAGTGAAGGTTACAATAGCATGAAACAGGCTGTACAAGAAAATGCTCCCACAGTGGGTCTCCTTAACATTCACAATGACAATTGCAAATAAAGGCAGGTCAAAATTATAAACTGGAGATCACTGAGCTAGTAAAAATGATTGAGACATCAGGGAATGTGAAGGTAGTTTTTGTTGCTCAAGTCCACAGTTGAAGAGGTGAATGCCAGAAATAGGGCTATTAGCAAAGTTCAGTGTGTCTATGTACATTCACAGCAACCTAACACTTGTGTGCACGCAACCAGAAAAGCAGAACTTTAGAATGGAAGGCATTAGGTAACTTCAATAAAGTCAGCCTTCTATCCACTTACGCACCAGAGCATAAAGTTTATTTTCAAACCAACTGCAGTGCAATGATAATTCTTCTATTTCAACGAAAAAGCTGGTCTACTTGAGTCTCAGTAATTTTACTAGAGATCGCTCTCAAACCAAGGAGGCAAGTGTTTATCACAGGTAGTAGCAAAATACGCAATTTGCATATTACTGCATAGCAAACGTGCAGCCTGCATTCAGTGTAATAACGTCCCTTTTATTAGAGAAAGCCTCACCTCGTAAAGATCACCCAAGGCCCTTGAGGTATTATTTTCTCTAAAGTCCATGAAGCAACAAGGGGAAACGTTCTCATTCAAACAGCTTGGTCGTGCTGTCACCCTTTTGTCCAACAGCATATTCCATGATGTATTCTTACTTCAGAAGATCACCTAGAATGCTAGGTTAAATTATTTGGTGGAATTGAGCTAAGCTTACAAGAAGTTGAACTAGCTTTTTGGCATTTAAGTTTATGAATCTGCGCAAAAGAAGACCTTTTTCAGTTGGCTAATAAGTGGACCACAGGGACACAGAATCATCAGCATTAAAGAACCAAAATAATAATCCACAGTAGACATCTTCATGCTGCAGTTGCTATTTTCTTTTCATCTCACTTTAGCATCCTAACATCAGCTTTAAGGACTGTACCACAAGCATACTCTGAAGAAACCTTAAAAGGAGCCACACCAACATGTTATTCAGACACTGGCATATAGAGAGAGCAACAGAGAGACAGTGAGTGAGTAGGGACATGCAGGGAGACAGAGAGAGACGCACATGCACATTCTTTGTCTGTCATGTTTAAAACATTTTAGTTTAGCACTAACTTTAGAATATCTTGCTGAACATGGCCTACCACCCAGGATATTACAAAGTCTATTCTTTAAATACCTCAAGCAAATAATGTTTGAGGGCGAATGTGAATCTAGCTGCACAAATCCTAGGAATAGCATACAGTGAAGCTACCACTGACGCCTTTCCTGTGTTCTAAAGGCATGCGAGCTAATAAGGACATCCCACTCAGGGGAACAGGATGACCTAAAGCGATAACCCGTGGCAAGGTGCTTCAGCCATTGGGAACACTGATGAAATACTACCAAAATTTACAGAACCGGCTGAGAAGGTTCACAGGCATCTGTAAGTCTAGCCAAAGGTTGTAGTAAAAAAAAAAAAAAAAAAAAAAAAAAAACGAATCCGGTTGACTGAGATTTTAAGATGCTAAAATAACTTGCATACATGCTTAGGTGCAGACAATAGGAAGACTTCGCAGCAATTTCAGCTGCAAGATTATGCCATATAATTAAAATTTAATAAGAGAACAGAACTGTAGGCTTGATTCCTGGTATGTATGCCACAGCTTTAAAATGCCCAATAATATATTGTTGTTACAGAACATTTCACCGGAAAAAAAATATATATATATGTGTATATATATATATGCATGCATTTAACTAGCCATCTGGCAATGCCCGACTTGGAAAGTGCCTTCCCTTTGTGGGGTTTGGAGAAAGCAACAAAAAGTTGTTGTGTCTTTCTAAATGATCTGGTTCTACCTATGGAGTACATAAGGGCTTGTTTTACATCCAAAGTATGGAGAGCCCATTCCGCAATTAAATCAGGTTGTGAGGGGAAAAACAGGAAGTCAATGGACTGATTAAGGAGGAAATGAGACACTACCTTAGGAAGAAATTTGGGATTGGTGTGGAGAATAACACTATCCCTATATTCTTCGAAGAAAGGTTCTTCCAAGGCTATTGCCTGAAGCTCACTGCCATGTCTGAATGAGGCCATCATGCCTAGGAGGTACATGCCTCTGAGTTGCTCATTTGGCTGAGACAAGGGAAGCAGCTATGGTAGGGTTTGATATGTAGGCGTTGGAGGTGAGATTTTGTGGCGTTGATGGTAATCCCTAAATGATGAAGCAGGTCTACTGTGAACTGTGTGTGCTGGTGGGTGGCACTTTTGATAAGCCAATCATCCAGATATGGGGAAAATGTGGACCCCGTTATGCACAGGTGTGCAGCCACTACGGCAAGGCACTTGCTAAACACCAGAGGTGCAGTAATGTCCCCAAAACGACGCACTTTGAACTAGTAATGCCTTCCGCTGATCACAATTCTGAGATACCGGTAACAAGCCGGATGTATTGGTATGTGGATATAGGCATCCTTTAGATCGACCGTAGCCATAAAGTCGCCTTGCTGGAGAAGTGTAATAACATCCTGAAGGGTCACCATGTGAAAATGCTCTAACAGGATGTGTTTAGGTGCGTGAGGTCCAGAATGGGCTTGAGGACCCATCTTTTTTGTGTATATGGAAGTATAGTGAGAACGCACCCGTACCTTGCGGATAGCAGAGGACAGGTTCTATAGCCTCTGAGGAGGAGTGCTTTGACCTCCTCCATGAGCAGTCTTCGAGGTTTCTGTGAGAATCAGTGTTTGCTAGTAGGAGTGGTGGGAGGTGTAGAAGTGAGCTCCAGGCAGTAACCATGTCAAATAATGTCCAACACCCACTGGTCGGAGGTGATGGTTTGACATGTGTGAAAGAAGTCTTGTTGTCCCCTCCTTACAGGAATTGTGTGGTAGGGGGAAGAAGAGGCAAGTGAGGGTTTGGTGGTTTTGGTGCCAGGTGTAACTCCTTTTGGGGAGCTTCCCTTGGTTCGGCTTCTGGAATTGTTGTGCCTATAGGGCCCTAAAAAATACCCCCAACAAAAGGATTGCTGGCCTTCGGTGCGCTGATAGGACATGGAGGCTTGGAGGGAAATGGGGTGGTCTTTGAGCCTCCATGGTATGAGACAAAAGGAGCCACAGGGAGAGGTTGTTTGCAGTGCCCCAATCGCATTGGCTGTTTCTGTATCCTTATTGATTTTCTCTACAGCTTGGTCCACTAGGGGACCGAAGAAGTGCTCACCATCAAAGGGCATGTTCAGCAGGTTCTGCTGAAGTTCAGGCTTAAACCCAGAGAAGCAGAATTCTAGAATTTATCCATCTGGAAGTGATGTCGGCTGAATCAAAGGTACAGCAAACAGAAGCGGTGGATATCAGCTTGCCCTCAGAAACTATTTTCTGACCTCTTTTCCTAGGGTTTTCAGAGGAAATATTGGAGGAGCTCCTCCAATTCGCCCCAGTAGGCACAATCGTATTTTGCAAGAAGGCTGACAGAATTAGCTATGTGCCAGTGGTTTCCCTGCAGCGTCTACGCGTTGGCTTTCCTTTTTGGTGGCGGAGTACCCTTGCTGGCCTGGGAGTTGGTTCGCTTATGAGCAGTAGTGATTACCAGGGAGTCAGGTGGAGCTGTCCGCAAATATAGACAGGGTCTGAAGGGGAGGCCTTATATGTTTTATCCACATTAGGTGTTGTAACCCAAGCCATGTCAGGGTCTTTAAAAATGTCAGGGGTGTCACGTAACATGCCATTGATCATAAGGAGATGCTGAGTGGAGCAGTGAGTGGAAGAAAGGGTTTCAAATAGGAGGTCATCATCTAAGGGCTTAGTGTGGAGTTTAACCTTATGAAAGGAGGTGGGCTTAGCAATGAGTTCCTGAAAAGATCTTGAATCACCCGGAGGGGAGGGGTGAACAGGGAAAAGTTCTTGGTCTGTGACACCTGCTGGGTCTACATCATAGGAATTCCATGGGGCACCCAGTTGGGGGGGAGGGGTGTGGAGACCCTTGAGGTATGATGTTAAAGGAGGTCCCATGGCATGGAAAATCAGGCAAAGTACCCTGGAGAAGCAGGCAGTAAGGGCGAAGGCTGAGGAACAGGATGAAGTAATGGTGGTGCAAGGGGTAAGGGGCTGCTAATCCGTTTCCTTGTGCTGTTTTGCCGGAATTGGAACACCCAAGGCATCTTCAAAGGGTAGCTGACACTTTGAAGATAGAGCAGCAGGACCCGAACTGCAGGAGAGGATGTGGCCTGTGTGGGGTGAATAACCAAGTGTTTCTGCCTTGAGTGAAGCTGCTCCTGCAGCCTATGGAAAATCCACTCGACTGCACCGGGTTTGGACTTCCTGGTCGACGCTCAAGTTTTAGAATCCAAAGATGCTTTCGGTTTCGGAGCCGAGGCGGATGTGTTTGGTGCCGAGTGCCAGCTTGGTATAGGTGTCACAGTAGCTGGCACTGAAGCAGTTTGGTCTCGAAGGCTTCTTCGGGTCTGAGTCAGACCTCGGTGGGGGCGCCCAAAGTGGTCTGTCGGGCAGACCAGGGCCTGAAGGCAGTGGCAGAGCGAAAGCTCCCCTATGATGCTCCAGAGTGTCCGAGTGCACTTTGCCTGAATGCTCCTCCTGGTGAGTGTGCAAAAACAACAGAGGATGAACGGAATGCAGAACAAATCAAACATTCACCCCCAGGCACAGATCTGGGTTAAATCCATCAGTTTTTTTGCTTGCCATGCCACTCCAGTTAGGACCCAGCCATATGCAAATCAGTCTTGACCCTGCTTTCCATGGCAACAGTGCAGGCCAAACTGTCAGGCCAGGTCCTCCCTGGACCAGAAACAAGCATCCTGAGACTGGTTTCAGGGTATCACCCTTCATCAGCCAGGCTAGCTTGAATCTGGTGGCATAGCAAGCATGGGACCCACGTCTGGGCATACCCTTCCCACTTAGGGTGACAAATGCAAAAACAACAGATGGACGGAATGCAGAACTAATCAAACATTCACCCCCAGTCAAAGATCTGGGTTAAATCCATCCGTTTTTTTGCATAAGGGGGAGGAGTTGCCTTACTCACAGACTGCGTAGCTGGCGGCAGGTTCTCGATCTCCAGGTTGGAGCTAGAACATTGTTCAGGGGAGAAAGCTTCTCTGTACACAGCTGACAGTTGTGGGTGTTATTCCCTCTCGAAATACTCGGGACTAAAGAGGTCTGGGGTGTTGTCTCTGTCCCTACGTGACATCGAGTCGACTAGTGCGAAGGTTGAACAGAGTCCTTTTGGGGCAGAAGGAGTGGCAAGCGTCACTAGCCTCCTCATGTTCCAGCAGCAGGCACAAATTGCACACCTGGTTGAAATCAGTCTGAGGATATTTCGCGTGGCAGTGAGGGCAATATCGAAATGACATCCATTCCGTTATCGTTGAGGCATGGTGGAAAGACTGGACTGAGAGACAGGAGTAGACCCTGATGACAGGGCCCACAAGGGGTTGCAGTTAATCGGACCCCACTCAAGCAAAGTAATCAAACGTCGACCCTGAGACGGAAAGGAAGGGAGACGTGATCAAGTACAACAGCGACGGAGGGAAGGAATCATGTGACCTGGAAAGAGAACCACAATGGTGTCGACCCGGAGCACAGGTCTGAACCAGACAGGGGAAAGAAAACAATCTAACAATGGGGTCGATGACCATGAGCATTTTCACCAACAGCAGTCACACTACCATGCGACTTGAAAGACTTCTTCGAAGGAAAACAACTTGCACACATCTGGGCCAAACACCAGATGTCAGGAGTATGCACAGCATGTGTACCTACAGCCACACATGCCTCAAGCATATTATATATATATATATATATATATATATATATTATATACACACACACACATACACTTGAGGGTTTAGACGTGTAAGGCTCGGTTTAGGGCTCCAGGGCAGGTAAGAATATAGGGTGGTAAGGGTATTTTTAGGGTTTAGGGATGAGTAGGGTCATATGGTGGTAAGGGTTCTTTCAGGGTTTAGGGTTGTGTGGTGCCTTGGCTGGTAAGGTTTTTTTTTTTTTTTTAAGAGTTTAGGGGTTGGTAGGGGCATAGGGTGTTAACAGTGGTAAAGGCATGTGTTGTAAAAAAAAAAAAACACACATGGTAAAGGCATGCATAAATGCATACAACCGGTGATGTTCCACTAAGCAATGCAGTCATCTCAACCCTGTGCCCAAGAGCTGAGAAGTCTGTCCTCACATGGCCTGCTAAATCTAGTCAGAGGCGTGCATTTCAGAAAGGACATTTGTAGAATTATTCTGCACTACCCATTTGGTCAAATACTGTATGGATGATGAATAACTCACAGTTTGGCTAATGTACAAAAACTCTGATCTGCAACATCCACTGCTATTCCCCCTTGAGACCCACAACCCTAGCTCTAACAGTGCACCTCCATCATAACCTACAGCACCCCTTCTGTATTACTACTGAAGCCAACACAGCTCTGCTGGTGTACCTCTATTTCAACGTGCATTACTTCTGTTGCTCAGTACAAAGATCCTCATATAGCTCTATTATTAAACATATTGTATTCTGGATATTCCTGACACCCTACTCCTTCAGTATTGTTGTCATCTGCCGAAATGTATTTAAGCAGGGGTAGTATAAAGGTCTACCTTACATAGAACTCAAAAAGTTGTGTGTGGATAACTGATACATGATGCCTGAAATGTTATTACTTAGCTATGTATTGTTTGATTAAAATAAACCTATTTTAAGCAGAAGGGTGCAAAAGAGTGTGTGGTTTTAATAATATGAAAAGTACTATGCTCCTTTTCCACACCCCCAGAAGTGACATTACCCAAGGACCCTGAACTGGAAGTGAAATAAATCATACACCCAGATGTAGAAGTGACATCACCGTGATTCAGAAGTAATATCACTCATAGACATTTACCTAGTAGATGCACCATGAGCCCCTCATCAGGAGCTTACATAGTAAAAAGTGACTCCAGCACGCTTGTTCCCCAAGAGAAAAAACACACTCCCCTTCTACCCTTCTCGCTATGCAACGCAAAGGAAGTGGCACTGAAGGAAGTTGTGAAAACAGTTTTGCCTTGTCTTGGAGCTCAGGTTAGATATATGAGGAACTCTTCACACAGTTGTAGTCAGGCTGGGCATTGGCTACACGAAAGAGAACCTCTCCACACCATACAGACGTACAGCTATTTTGGCAGATTATTATTTAATAGTATGTTTATTTTATATTTTAAATGGTTGGGAGACAAAGCAATTCGAAAACCTTTAAGGTTTCTACTGGAATTGAGGTGTTATGCCAAGAGCTCAGTTTGTTTATGAAAATTGAAACAAATGTTATTAACACAAGGGATTTACTTGAATCAGATTTATCATATAAAAAAGTGTAATCTGTGTATAATTGCAAAAATATAATCTTCAACTGAATGTCAGACAGATTCTACTGGTGAACAAATGATTGTGACAAAAAACGTACCTTGTGGATACGTCATTTTATCTATTGTTTAAAGCAGATAAAAAGTATGCTGAGATCAAGCTGTCATTGTCTCTCTTTGGTAAATTGAAGAAAAAAAAAGAAATAGCCTATGATCTTCTGAATGTACCCAATGTTTTATGGCTTTCATTGCTGTTACCTAATCCATATAAAATGCAATACCTTAATTGAATCTTACCTAGATTAAACATTGCTGTCACTACTCTAAAGAGTGGAGACCCCTGACTTAAGAGGGAGCAGCTGGGAGTTCCTTTTTTAAAGAAGGTTGTAGAAAATACATTAATATTGTGGTAATAATGTTTATTGTTCTTGGAACATGAAAACCGTCTATGACGTGAATGTATTTTTACAGTTTTTTTAACGTAACGTTTTGTGATATGTTTATGAGATTTTTAGGTATCAATAAGCAAAACCTTTTAAAAAAAACTATGTAAAAAAGACGCCACATGGTTGTACAATGTAATCTGAAAGGACGTTAGCAGCTCATTTATGAGGATGTGAGCTGTACTCTGCCAGCAGCTACCAAAGTTAAGCCTTCAGGATCTGTGCAGTGCATATCCACTACTAAGTGTGAACAGAATAGCGATGACACATGTAATGAAATGGCAACTACCACACATAAGAATGAGGAAATTGGATGTTTGGATGAGCCCCGGCTCTTTCAGAGAAAGAGAGAGAGAATGAAAGTCTAAATTGGCATGCCATTAATTTAAACATGATTCAAGGTTTATTGGCGGGTATCTAAAGCAGATGACCAAAACACTGAGAAATATTTTGAACAATACTTAGTCGATGGTTTCCAGGATGGGAGATACACAAGAAGGTGCCCACTTTGAACTGCCCCCTCCCTGGTTTGTCTTATTGATTAGACATGCAATGGGATATGGGTAGGAGCACCCTGGATGAGGCTAACCATTTAGCCACAGCTACATGTTTGCCAAACTCGACATATGAGCAAAGTGCGTAGCTCATACACCAGTAAATGTGCTACCATTACATGGAACAGTACCAACATTTTTAAAAAAGTCTTACATTGGGTCACTCCTATTATGTTTTCTTTTTTCGTTTACATGAGCATCAGGATAATTTCCCTTATGCACGAACTAAAATGCAGATGACATGATATATACTCTGTAAGTTCCTAATTGCTCGAACAGTATTATCATATATTATTATTCTCACATAAACACATGTTATAAAACTGAACAAAGAAAACAACAATAAAAGGTGTAGCATTTCTAGGTAGCGGGGTGCCCTCTTTTTGACATTTTGCTTGCCAACTTGTTTCTTTATTCTATACATTCCGAAATATTTAGCTCCACAGCAGGTCAATGGGCATAGACGTTTTACCCCCGACTATATAATTTAAAAGTGGGGTTATGCCACAGCAATTTAAATAAGCTCAACAGCCAGTTGCATTTCAATGTGAAGCTTTCACATTTTAGGAGCCTGTTTAAAATAAAATATATGTTCATGGGAAACTCAAGTTACTTTAAATCCAGGAATCTGTACAGTAAAAAGTTAATTTTATTTAAAACAAAAACTGTATGTTCTGCCGCTCTAATGTAACAGTTGACAGAAAATTTAATAGGACTGTGTATTTAGGACTGCAGAAGGTCGGACTGTGGAAAACTGAGTCAATCCACACCAATTAGTAACTGTCGGCCTAAATCCTGGCTAGTTCACAGTGCCTCACCCGATCGCCAAACTGACCGGGGTAGAAGCTGATTATAGCAACCTGAACATGACATTCTGACTCCCCAAGGAAGCTGTAGGAACCGATCTTACCCCTTTCGTATTATTACTCAAGCAAGTCAAAGCAAAATACAAAAGATACGCGATACGTTTTCAATACATTTATTGAAACAATCATAATATGGCATATAAAGAGTGAGATGCAATAATTAGGCAGATGCAACAAAGCAATGTTACCAGTATAATGAACCTATACCAGGGAAACAGTGTCAGGAGTTAGTCTGTGATGTAGATGGCAACCTCCTCAGGAGGCTGGCAGATCAGCGCCATCCACACTGCGTGTTGCACAGCATGAGTCCCAGGATAGTAATGGCAGGAATGCCCTTTGCCCCCTGTGGGTCTGTGCACTGTTTATTTATTAAACCCCACTGTATTGGAAGTATAGTTCTGATGCAGTGCTGGGTCCAGTTGTTAGAAGCCGTCTCCTGACCGGGCAACACAATTACCATATTGTGTACAGCGTTCCTTAGCCTTGGACAGAAAGTTCTAATTACATGTTGTGCAAAGACTAACTAAACAAGCAGCTTGCTCCCCATTTTCCTAGACCAAAAGCAAGCTGATAAAAATTGTAAAAATCATTGTCAAAAGCAGCCTTACTAAAATTAAGTAAATATGAAGTGTAAAATGAAGCTAAGACCAGGGTGACAACTCTGGTTCAAGAGGTGCTCACAACAGAGCAATGCAAAAATAGGTCTTCTATAATCCTATCTGAAGTATAAAAGAAACTACATGTATATATTTTCCAGCAATGCCTCCACACATGCACGAGCATCCTTTGCTCTCAGAGCATTCCTAAGGGGAAGAGAGATTTGAACTCACCATTTGTTTAAACAAAACCTCAGCATGCTGAATGTTCTAGATTGCAACTTGTTTGTGGAGAAGTGGAGGGAAAGGAGGAGGATGAGGAGGAAGAGGATGTTTGAAATACAGCTTGGATCACTAAGATGACAAATGCAACACAATTCACCATCAAGCATTGTGTGAGAAGCGAGGTCACCACAATGCATGATCCACTATATTCATGTTATAGCTAGGATGAAAAATGTGCATGGAGTTTGGAGGTTTGGAAATTGGCAGCAATTCATGATTAGTTGATCTACCTCTGTACTCAAGATCTGTTCCAAGTTTCGTAGAGACAGGTTTGTCACACTTTATTATGGAGGCCTCTTGTTTAGAGGTACCTGGTCCTGTACTTTATAAACCACGTGTACTAGTGTCATTAGTTTACTGTGTGTCTAATATTGCAAAACTTACTATGGGCTTAAAAACTGAGAAAGCACTGACAAAAACAGAGCTTTTATTGATGACAAGCACAAAAAGTGAAATGTGACTTATTGAAAAAAAAATAAAAAAATATAAATGCTGCTCAAAAAGAAGTAGCATCAACAACTGGGAATAAACCATCTGAGAACAAAACCAGCTAAGTCACTCAGTCTTCTGACACTGCATCCGGTATTCATATTATGGAAGGTCTCAAACAGACCTCAAGATGTGCATGACTCAACTGTTCACAAATCTGCAGGACAAAGGCCAATTCCTAACAAAAAGACACAAAAATTGCCCTACCATTATATATAACTTCTTGAAAAATTGAACACGTGCTACAGGAATGTATTCAATGATCATGAATGTATTCAATGATCAAAGATAGATGGATGGAAATTATCATAGGCTTCACCAACAAGACCCTGTCAATAAACATACCAGAAAGCAGACACGGATCAAAATTTAAATATTCTACGTTTTCTTTAAAAATAAAATCCCAGAGATTTTTAAAAAGGCCTCATTACAGAGCTCACAAATAGGAGTGCCAGTAGCAATAATGTGAACAAAGTTGGACTAGAAGGAGTAGCCTGCATAGTATACAAACTGAAGTGACATATCTGAATGGACACAACAGGAATGTAATAAAGGAATGCTGTATGTAGAAATTAACCGGCATCCACTCATAACCAAAGCCAAAGACCATAATGAATAAGCAATGCTCGTGTCATCCAGAGAACTGGCCACAAAGACTTGAATGATATTTACCAACTATGTGTGATCCTCAGAATGTATCCACAAAAGACAGAGGAACGCTATGGGGCCAGTTCACAGGTACAAATGTAATAATGTGAAGCTCCACAAGAGGAGTACTGCTTCATCTACTGATAAATAACGTTGTGAACTGGCCACACAATGTCCAGCTCTCTATTAGCAAAAACTGAAGTAAAAGACATTTCTATTAATGACAGCTGTGTACCAATACTCCCAGAATATTTGCATTATGAGTGCTACTTCACACACATAAAAATGCATTTGTAAATTGGCCCCATCGTAGGCATGTTGAAAATGGAGGATTATTACGTATCTATCATGTAACTATTTGTAGAAATGAATCCACTGACATAGATATTGACCCCTCAAAGTTTCAAAAATTTTGCAAAGTCATGTTTTATGTATTCCATCCCTTGCATTTCCAGTGATTCGCTCTTACTTCGAATACGTCATCTTGAGTTAGAAATCGCTACTTATACTGCTGGTTCAAAGTACAAATGGGGCAGAGGAGTTTCACGTTTGCAACACACTATCTGGGCTACGTATAGGGCAAAGTGGCATAGTGCAGCATAGCAAGTCATCTCACTGCGCTGCGTCACTGGGAAAGGGAAGGAATGTGCCGTATTTAAGGCATACAGCGCGTTCCTGTTCTTTCCCCTGTGCTGGCACACAATGTGCTGCCTAGTGCCAAATGCCAGCACCCTCGCACAATGGTACAAGCGTGCCTGCATTGCATGTGGGGTTGTTTTAGTGCTCGAAGGGGCACATTCCTGCACAAAAAATCTTTTGAGGCATACTCCTCTATGTGTGCTGCAGAAGTAACGAGGAGAAAAAATATACTTCCTTGCTACGCCTCCCCTGGTGAGGCATTCTTTTTGGCGCAGTCCCAGGTTTACCAAGTTTGGTAAATCTGGGAAGGCATCAAAAACCATGGTCATTGTATGGGAACACTCACGCTGCGCCCACGGAACGTCTCCTTTGTGCGGAGTAATGCGCCACACTAATCTGCATTGCATTATCTAGAGTTTTTTAAGCCATTCAAAGCCACACAAAGTGGCTTCAAAATTCTGACTTCAAGGTTTGCGTCACGCATGTAACACGCTGTGTGGCGCAAGCATGGCACAAAGCTCTCATAAACATGTCCCTCTGCCTCGTGAATTATGGGTTGCGTAGTAGTTTTTTGTTTAGTTTATTGTCGCTGCTTAAATTTAAACAGCCGGTTGTTACAGCTGGACCGGTTCCAGGAAAAAGTGTTTGGGGGCGCAGAGAAGAGGCTTTCACAACATTAAATACAGGGATCTACATGTCTTTCTTAATAGCATGCTTCCTTTCCACAATTTCTTCATATGCTTACCACCAATATTTGCAAAGGACTCCGGTCCTACAAGTTTGCCTTCAAACAGTCGTTCTGCTTTTCTTAATTTAAGGTTTGGCTCGAGAACGCCGGTCTGCAATGGAGGCTCATGCAAGCTGAAACAAACAAAATAAAGCGATATATTACACGAGCAAACATATTACAGAGCTCAACATAAAGCTTACAATAAAACTCAACTAAAACGTTTATTAATCCCTTGCAGATTCAGAATTTGCTGTAGACCTTTCTGTGATAAAATCAAGTTAAAAAAAAAAAAAAAAAAAAAACTTGATATAGTCACTTTAACATAACTTCCCAAAGTCAGTATTTACACCGGACAAATTAAATGAATCTTTTTACATTTCTTCAGGGGACATTATCAAAACCAACCTTCAGGAACAATATCTCAACACGGCAGCAGGTGGTGCTGAGGAGAAGGGGGGTGGGGGGAATCTGCGTGTGTGTGTGTGTGCAATCTGCCACTAAAGAGATCACGGTGATGATGTTACACGTCACTATAAACACCCACCCAGAAGACATTTGGACCGTACTGTAAATAAAACTAGAAATTAAATATAATATTGCTAAATAGTGCCTCATAAATAGCGCAAAATAATCAATAATAAAAAGTAATCATGCTGCTTGTTTACAGTAAATAGGCGTTCACGAAATTTCACTAAACAAAAAACAAAAAAAGCAGAAGGGCAAGCATATGCGCTGGAACCAGGGATACCGAGAGCTGCAGCACCCCCAGAAATAACCATGCTGGAGTTCAGAAGGTTAATGAGAAATGAAGACGTGTTTATTTTGTTTCATTTGCTGCGCATTTAAAGATAACGGTCAAATGCCAGGTTATGTCTTCTGACAAGTTCCTGCTTAGTCGGAAAATGGAAAGTACTTCTATTTCACTGACTGCAAAAGATTACGGTTTTGAAGAAGTCATCTAGTGGACAATCTTTCTGTGGTAAAGGAAACGAAAGTAAAGGCCATAGCATATCCGTTTTTCTTCTAAAACATATCAACTTTTAAATATCAGGGAATGAAATACACACATATTTCAAAATAGAGCAGCAATTGAGAGTGCACAAATGATGCACTTTTTTGTAATTTTGGAGTGTGATGGATACAGATCTTAATAGCATCAAAACAAATCAGTACAATTTATTTGGTGATGCACAGCTGATAAAAAATTCACTGAATCCCACTTTTCACACATTATCGTTTTTGTGATGTATTTTACCAGTAAAACCGTATGTCTATGCAAAATTAGTGGCCATTTCAACAAAACATGTGCTGCGTGACAGTATGCTACACACCAATGCTTCAAAACGCACCACCAGCTACATACCACACCCTTACCACTCTCATGCTGAATGAGCATGGCACATTTGCAACGCTTGTTAATTGTATAATGCTTGGAATTTTCATAGTCCCTATGACTTCCTTCAGAGATATCACATTGATGGCAGCACTCACACATCACTGAGAGCGGGAAGTTCTGTAGTGCAATATACACAGCAGTACAAATAGCTCCAGCACCAGTGCACACATTTTTTTTTCTCGCTTTTTCTCTGTCATTCTACCCTCCAGCCACATTGAAGGAAAAGGAGGAGCTACGAAGAAAGCGGTAGAGAGTAGCCTTAATGATGTATTGTGGGAAGATGATCCAAACGTGTTGGTACGGGAGGTGAGTTGGAGTAATTAAAAGCTTGTATTGGTACAAAGGTGTGTGATAGTTCCTTGGATAAGTGTCCTGATATCTTTGTAACAGTGTATTATGGTGTATTTGATATTGTGTTGTATGTGATGTGTGTATTGATAATATTTTGTGCGAGGCGTCATGTGTGTATTGGTCTGATTGCTTGTATTAAATGTTGCTTAAGGACTGGGGATGATGATCTATGGGTAGGCATCAATCTGTATGCATATTACTTGCAATATCCAGCACGAAGTCATAGTTGAGTCAGAGTTTCCATAAAAAAATGTTTTTTCTAGACAACTTAACCAGCTATTGACAAATCTGAACAAAACGTTTTAAAAACATGTTCGTCAGATTTGGGTTTAATGTAAGTTTCATGTAGATCAGTCAATGGCAAAATTAAAAAGGGGGGTCTAAGTATAACCATTTCTTTCCAATTAAAACATTATGCAAGTCTATTTGATTGGGACAGCTCCAGAGGTGGTTCAACTGCAGGTTCGCGATTATCTTTTTTACATATAATAGATTATCCGTGCCTCCCATATGTGGGCAATTCTAGAACGGTTTGCGGGTAAGGTGCAGCGTGCAAATTACTACTTGCATGTACTCAGTAGCGGATCGGTTGCAGAGCAATTATATCAGAGACATGTTTGACTCCTAGTTCTAAGAATAATAGTATTAATGGGGTACCTGGTCCTACCCTCAACACGGTCCTCAGAAATGTGTTCTGAATCAATGTAAATCACAGGTATTGCTATAGCGCTTAAAGTCCTTACACATAAATCACATCTGCATCCTCATTCTGCTGGTAGACTTGTAAGACTGAGCTAACTGACTCACCCCTCCCACTCTCATCAATCAAAGCACAGCATTTGAACTTTGAATCAAAAATATATTTGCCTTTTTAATCTGTTCTTTCCAATTTATGCTCAGATACTCAAATATAGACAGTCTATTGCTTCCTCTTACACACATATAAGAGTCTATTTAATTGTGGGGATGGCATGATAGCATGATCTTGGCTTTCCTAATATTCATTATCAAATTCTTCTCTATGTGGTAATTTGAGAATCTCCCCAATAGCATATGCATAGTTTTCTGTGCAAACGAATACATCATTTGCTTAGAGAAGAATCTCAATTTTTATATTTGCTGGATTAAGCTCAGCGAGATGTAGCACTGCTTTACTGCATACATGTACAAACCAGCATTTTTTTGTTTATTTAGGGTTATTTGCTTATCTTTTTAAATTTGTGCCGATTTTGCCCTCCGGTCTACCACGGTCTATGCCGTTTGAGTGGAGACAACTTTTATTAATCTAATTTCCTGTGGCAGTGAGGGGTAGCAGTCTAGCTGCTTATTTTGGGTCAGATATATAATTCTATGTCAGGACCGTAGGCTCCGATAATGCTTCTCTTTCTATGTTTTAACATTTTTAGCAGCCAATCAGAAGGAACTTTTTTAACAAAGTACATATCCCATGAACCCACCATAACACATGAACAACCATAGAGCCCAGCCTTATAAAACCTTCATGCCGAAGCATCCCTTCCTCTTTCTTTGCTGCTCCGTAGCCAGTTAAGTAATTCTATCTTTAGCGCGTTATCTTATGGCCTGTTCTTTATGGGTTTTCATGTGTTTTAATGCGTTTGCGCACTTACGTTTATTTCACAGCATTTCATCTATCACTACTTCAGGTGCGGCTTGCCGCTTGTGTTAGGTGGCGCAGGAGTTATTTATTGGGAGCGGGGACAGGGCGCAGCCTTGCCGCGCAATCCTCTTCATTTTCCTACCCTCGGGACACACCTTGGCGTACTGCATTTCAGAGTGCGATCCTTAGGACAGTGGCCCTGTGCCTCCAGCCTTCTGAGGAAGGCTTTGACATTATTAATCTTTTTTAAATTTTTAATATCAATACCTCTCTGCTCCCACTGAACGCCCTGACAGACTGAGATCTGTCAGGGTTGTAAAATATTCAGAGGCTTTGCCCAGAGCTATTTTCAGGTGCTCCCTCCACACTTTATCTACTTTTTTACCTGATTTGGGGGTTTATATTTACTAAGCTCCCCCTTGATTCCCTTTTTGGGCCCCCCACCCCAGGCTGGTGACCCTAGTGTTCTGGGTCAGATTAATTGACATTTGTACTCTCATTTCAGTCCAATCATGTATGAGGAATATCAAGAGGGGGATGAGAACTATTGTTATGATGAAATACAAACTAGTTCATTTGAACAGAACCTTGTGCATGCGCTGGACACGGGATGTACGCCAAACCGTTAGTGAAGCCATAACCAAGGTTATAACTCCGTTGAAGCATCACCTTTATGGGTTTGCTTAACAGCAGGGCTGGCTTCCCTCCCCCCCCCCGGGGGCATGATTGAATGGCCTATAGCCGCTTCCACGACATTACCTTCTAAAGAAATTCACTCTGAAGCTTTTGAGAAACTGGCAGCCTCCTTGGCTAATGAACACCCCTACAGTATGCCTTCAGAGTCCCGTGCAGAAGGGTTAACGGAAGACTCCGACGCTTCATCCTCTCAGAGTTCTTCGAAAGATGATTCTCAACCCCCACGCAAGCGCAAGGCAAACACCCATCATACCTCAGCTAGTAAACAAGCGAAAATTTTGACCTTTGAACCAGCAGAAATTATCCACCCCAGGTCTACTGTTTGAGCACCCCCCTCTGAGGTAGCAGACTATGTGAATGCTCACATTAGACAGGATTTCGATAAGTAAGTGAGCGCTCGTTTGCGCTCAGAGTGCTCCAGACCTGAACTCCCTGACAAGATAGCGGAGATGCCAGAGGTAGACCCCTCCATGGTGACTTATTTAAGGAAATATACTAAACACCCAAAAAAGGGTATAAACAGGGCTTGGAAATCCTGTCAAGATAAGCTCTTAGACTGGTCAGGTCCCTTGACAAAAATTCAGGAATTGGCTTACCAAGCAAAAGAGTAATTCTACAGTGGATACTGAAACCATTATTGGTTGGGCACAACGTGCGATCTGTCTGTTGAACAATACCAACTGCACGATTTCGAATGAACAATGCCGTTCTATTTTGATAAACTGGACCCGAAATTAGCAGACCTTGCATCCTCCGAAGCAGGCCCAGCAGCACAAGGCCTTTTATTTGGAGCTCCGTTCCTCAAAGAACCTTCTAAATTCATCGCCACTTTCTCCAACTTGGATAAGGCTCAGGGTTCAATTAAGAGAGCACTTCGCTCACTTTTTGCCCAGCCCGGATGCTTCAGGGGCAAGCGTTTGGCCGAGGTTATCAAACCACATCAGGAGACAGCTTCCAAGGCCACTGAGGTAGAGGTGGCTACCAAGAACAATCCTCCACCTTCTACCCTTCAAGACGGTCCTTCAGAGGACATTCCGTAGAGGAAGATTCAGGGGTGCGGCTGCCGTCATCCAGGACTCCTCTCCTTCAGGTGAGAATTATTACGTGGGCAGAGGTTTCTTTGGGGGGGGGTTGCACTCAACTATTTCACCACAATTGGCAAAATTTATCAAACAACCCTTGGGTATTGGAATCCGTTCTAGGTTTCAAGATAGAACTCTTTCAGACTCCCCTGCAATCATCCTTCCCCCAATGTAATGTATTTTTCTCAAGTAGATTGGATTTTCATTATATAAAGAGGTTCTTTCTCTTCTGTTGAAGAATGCGATAGAAGAAACCAATCTGCATCCCTGGGGATTTGTGAGCCCCATATTTCTGGTCGACAAGAAGGGAGGTGGATCCAGGTTAGTACTCAATTTAAAGGAATTCAACCAGTGGATTCTTTACCGCCATTTCAAAATGGAGGAGATCCATTTGCTATGGGACATCCTTCGGACAGGAGATTGGATGGTTCGTTTAGATTTGAAGGATGCCTACCTGTCCATTCCGATCTTTCCTCCCTACAGACGCTTCCTCCAGTTTCAGTGGGAGTGGAAGATTTAAGAATTCAAGGTTCTCCTCTCCGGTCTTTCGTCGGCTCTGTGGTGTTTCACAAAGCTGATGAGACTGGTAGTCGAATCTCTAAGATCCAGGGGTGTTCATCTTATCATCTACCTGGACAACATAATAACTGTCCCAGACTCCTCAAACTATAGTTATTCATCTGGAATGGGCGATCTCTCGACTTCAGGAGTTAGGATTTGTGATCAACGTCCAAAAAACCATCTTGACACCTACACAATCTACCGAATTCCTAGGCTTCATAGTGGATTCGCCTTCAGCCCAATTGATTCTCCCTCCATTGAAAGGGAGGAACATCAAGAGAGAATTGAGACTAGCCTTGTCCAAGACGAATGTATCCTTGAGGTCTCTGGCTCGACTTGTGGCGATTTTCCAGGGTCCCCTGCACTACAGGTCTCTCCAACACTTGAAGATCATGCATCTGAACAGGGGCTTTTCCTATTCCCAATTAGTTCCCCTATCAGAAGAAGCGAGAATCAAAATCTCTTGGTAGCTAACTCATATGGAAGCATGGAACTGCAGAGCCATCTTCCCCTGCTCCCCAGACCTAGTCATAGAGGCGGATGCCAGTCTGTGGGGTTGGGTGTCCGTTGCGGCCAAATATCCACAGGGGATCGTTGGTCTTAGAAGGAACTATCGCTTCATATCAATTGTCTAAAACTCTTAGCGGGATCCTTTGCAGTTCGCAGCTTTACAACGGGCAAAGTGAAATGCTGCATTCTTCTGCGTACGGACAATGTTGCAGCGGTTCGCTATGTGAACAAGCTGGGAGGGACACGTTCAAAATTACTGAAGGAGATTGCCAAGGAATTTTGGCTTTTTTGTTTCCAGAACCACATATCTGTGAGGGCGGAGTACCTTCCGGGTCAACGAGATGTGATAGCAGACTGGCACTTCCGACATTTGAAGGATGCCAGCGAATGGAGATTGCATCCACGAGTCTTCAGAGCCATCATGTGGAAGTGGGGTCCTTGAAATTCGACCTCTTCGCTTCACGCTCGAACACTCAACTTCCAACTTATTTCAGTTGCCGTCCGGATCCAGGAGCGAGAGCGACGGATGCTTTCCTCCAGGACTGGATCCCATTCCTCTCCTATGCATTTCCTCTGTTTCTGATGATCCCCAGGGTCCCAGCACATCTTCAGAGACAAGAAGCAGAAATGGTGTTGATCTCCCCCATATTGGAGAGCCCAACCTTGGTTTCCCATCAAAATGGAACTGGCCTGTGCTCCTCCAAGTCTCTTGCCCTGGTGTTGGAACCTCCTTCAGGACAGCTGTCTCTCCTAGCATGGCGACTTTCAGGAAAAACTGGAGTCTCCCAGGCCTTTCGAAGGAAGCTCAGGAATTCATCAATCAATCCTGGGCCTCCAGTACTCAAACATTGTGCCTCAGCTTGGAGATGCTGGTGTGGTTGGTGTAACTCACGGAGTTCAGATCCCTCGTCAGGGATGACATATAATTTGATTAACAATTTTCGCTCGGCAATTTCTGCCGGCCATGTCCTCATTGAACAACAATTACCTGTTGTTTGCAAGTTGATTCGTTACATTAGAATGTTGAAGCCTCCCTTGCCTAAATATTCGGACCTTTGGGATGTTAATATTGATCAGCAAATCTTGGATTCCTGGCCTTCCAATAAATATTTATCCATGAAACAAATATCTGTTAAGCTCACCATACTACTTTGTCTCATCTCTTGTAAACGTGTATCTGACATCAAAGCTTTGAATTTAGCAGGGAGACGTTTTTCCCCTGAAGGGGTATCGTTTGTTATTTCTCAGAGAACAAAGTGCAATACCAGGTTAGTATCTTACCCGGCACTTCCAGATAATAGCAAACTAAGTGTAGTGCAATGTTTGAAGGGTTATGAGGTAAGTACTGCCAACATTTTGTTTTGACTGTTCTTAATGTAGTGGCTGGTTAGTTTAGTCGCATCCCGTTTGTAGCGAATCCTGCTCCTATGCTCACAGATGCATGTACCAACCCTTAAAGTTGTAATTCCGATGTATTTTTAGTTTGCAAGGGCTGCTAATTGTGTAGACTACATTCTTGCTATTACAATTTGAAAATGTCTTCAAATCCCAGGGGGTATGTAGGCCTTGGTCTAAGCTGGTTGTCTTTCTTGTAAATTATCACACACTACATATTCCACATGGGTGGTGGTCTAATGGTGGCGGTAAATGCCATAGTGTGGATTGTGTGACCATAGGCACTTTGTCCCGAGGTCGTGTGTGGACTATCATGTCTTGGATATTTTTTGCTTTCTTAAAAGCATGTAGTGGTTGGTGGAAAGGAAAGCCCCCTGATGTTAGTTTTTTCCAATCTTCCTTAATTATCTTTTGTACTTTGTTTGACAAGGGGTTAAAAGTTGTGACACAAATTAATCTTTCTTCCTTGGGTTTATGAAAGGAGTCCAATAATTGCTCCCTGTGGTTATTACATGCCATCTTGTCAGGTCTCCTGATCAGGTAAACAGTGTACTTCCAATCGATCAGTTTATTGGTCAATCTTTTTGCATGCTTGGAATATTCGGTTAGGTTGGAACAGTTCCATCTCAGACGTAAGAACTGACCAACTGGCAAGTTCTCTTTTAGGGCTTGTGGGTGGAAACTGTCAAATTGAAGTAGGTTATTCCTATCGGTAGGTTTATAGCATTCTTGTGTTTCCAGATGCCCATTGTTTTCATAAATAGGAAGATCAAGATAGGGTAACACTGTGCTCCCTATGGTCATAGTAAACCTTAAGTAAGGAATCAATGCATAGAGCCATTCTGCGAACACCAAGGCCTCCATAGCAGAGCCCATCCATATGAGTAGATCATCATCTATGTAACGCTTCCATAGTCTAATCTGTTTTAGGAACGGGTTGAAAGGATGGAACACATGCTGCCTCTCAAAAGAATCAACGTAGAGACAGGCTAAACTCAGAGCGAATGTACTGTCCATTGATGTCCCATGTACCTGCAGGTAATATGCCTTCTCAAATTCAAAGTAATTTCTAGTCAGTGTCAAGTGGGCCAAGTCTAATATAAACTCCGGGGAGTTATTGATTCCTACTTTGTGTTATCAAGGAGTTCCTCTATGACACCCAGACCCCAGGGTAGCTTCCTGAGGAATATTAGTGTACAATGTTTCTACATCCAGGGTAATCCGTAGTTCTTTCTGTATTCTTATCAAAGCACATCCCTTGTAGAAGTTTCAGTACCTCTTTAGTTTCCTGTAGGTAAGTAGGTATATTCTTAACAAGGGGTTGGAGAAAAACATCACAGAACTATGACATTGGTTCTAGAACCGACTCAATACCCAAAACGATTGGTCTGCCTGGAGGAGGGTTTTTCGCTTTCTGAATCTTAGGGAGGATGTAAAAATATGGTGTTTTAGGATTTGCTTGGGTAAGGAAGGCTACTTCAAGTTTAGTGAGCCAGTCGTTGTTGTGACCTTTACAGAACAATAATGAAATTTCTTCCTGAATCTCGGGGGTGGGGTCTCTAGCTAGTTTCCTGCAATATCGTGAGTTGCTCAATAAGCGTCAGCATTTACCTTTATACATCGTTTGCGGCATAATAACAGTAGCCCCACCTTTATCTGCTGGTTTTATAATAATGTCTCTGTCTTATGTAAGGTGTTGTAGGGCTGCCAATTCTTGTGTGCTGATGTTATGGAATCTATTTGATTGTACATTTTGCAAATTGTCAGTCTTTCGGCTGACAGATTTTTCAAAGGCCAATACTTTGGGTGGGATTTGGCTAGTTGAGGGAGAAAAAGTGGATTTTGGACACAGGCCGGTATTCTTGCAATCCTCAGTGTTAGCTATCGGATGTTCCCCCAAAAAATTGTTTTTAGTCTGACTTTTCAGAATAACTCAGATTTCGGTTCTTAAGATGAAGATATCTATTTATGGGTTGGGACAAAGCCTAATCCCTGGTCTAGTACCCTTCTTTCTACTTCATCTAGACTCCTGTAACTCAGGTTAATGACAATGTTCTCTCTGGTCTTGCTGGGGACATTCCGTTTTGGTAATTTGGCTTCTGGAGTTTCCTCTCTTAGTTTCCAACTCACCCCTTTCTTTATCCCTCTTCCCATTCCCTCTTTCTAAAAAAGGAATGTTGGTGTATGTCCAGGGGGCGGGGCGGGGGATACATAGGTGTGTTGAAATGGGGAGGTGGCCTTTACTGTGGAGTCCACCCCCAATTCTGATTATTCATTGGGGGAAAATAGCCCCAACATTGGTGGTTGGTTCTAGCGGTTCCGCTGGGAGCCCCCCCGCCCCCTTCTTTGTCAGGTGACCTGATAGGAGTCACTGTCAGAGTCCAAACTAGTGCTCTTCCAATGTGATATATCAGAGAAGGCATTAGATTTAGGGACATAGTCCTCCTTAGTGTAGGGATAGATTTTCTCATGAGAAAACCTGTGAAGATCTTTCTGAAATTTAGAGACTTTTTGCTGTGTTAGGTAATCCTTAAACTTATAGTCATGTTGGTTTCTTCCAATTTCTTTTTGTAGGATTGTGTGGTTAATCCGGACTTTAAATTGTTTTCACCGGACTATCTTTTTACTGTTTTTATAATAAGGATCAACCAGTCTTGTGTACATTTCATTGCTATCATCGGCCAGTCTTTTCTAAATTCTAGGTCATCTAAGAAAATACAAGGCTCACTGGTGGCAATAAGCCCATTTGGAGCTACATTATTTTGTAGGTGTTCAGTTAGTACTGCGCCACGAAGGACAGTTTTCACCTATCCTCATTCTAATTCCACCAGGGTGCCCCAATCCCCCAGCTGGGACATTGTTTTAGATAGTATACTGTCTCCTAATAGTAAAAGGTGCTGACAAGATGGACAGAAGCTCCTCATCATCATTTGATATCCCTTCCACCATGATTATAGGTCAGTGGATCCTAAACTTAATTCAGTATCAAAGTGTGAACAATGCAAATGTATTTTACTAGGTAGGTTTGGAGTGAAATAGACAGGACTATCAAATAGCAAACTTCATATTTTAGAATAGATTGAAAGACCATAAAGGATGGTACATAATTCAATAAATGGAGAAAGAACAATCTAGGTACATGAGCAGCATGTGAATTTAGTTGAAATGTAACTGTATATAGTAGTGGTTAAAGGATAAAAAGAACATTAGGGTTGGGGTTTACAACTGAATAGAAATAACAAGGGTAACAAAAACCACAACACCCGTGGGTCGAGGTTGGAGATATTTTTATGTAGTAATCAGAATTGTGCATTGTTAATAGTTTGCAGATTAATAATCTACGCTCAAAAGTACTATGTGTACACTTACATGATGCTGATGCATCTGACACTATTTTGCTATGTTACTAAGATACACGAAAGAGGGGGGACCGGGAGATTACTGGTCCAGTGTACAGCCTCCCAATACAAGTATTTAACGACAAAAAAGTATACTGTTCCAAGACAAATGAATAAGAGCGAACCTAATTCTACAGGAGCGAGAACCCTCATGCATCACACTGGATGACTGGCTTCATCATTGGGAAGGCTCCTCGTCAGGCCGGTACTGCAATGCCTGACGGGCTCCCCAAAGGGGGGCTCTTAACCGTATTGCTCAAGTAGTAGCAGCCGAGAATCAAATCAAGTCGACAAGGTACCCAATTGCAAGTACCCGAGCAAAAGATGGAGAGAATAGAGTACTAAAATTGGTTATCCATCAAACCAAAATAATCATGAATGTAATCAGTGTAAGTGCGATGGAGACCAAGATTAAAAACAAAAATGGGAGTAAAGGGTTATTAATAATGTTCACCTACTCTCAAATAAAGGCACAAGAGGATAAACCCATTATGGTACCTCTTGACATCAGGTCTACATGTTTCGCGTCTGGTGGTCCAGCCGGATCCAATGACGCTTCATCAGGACCAAAGGAAAAAACTTCTCCAAACTCTAAGCTAAAGTGAACCCTAATATGGGAAGAAAAAACAGTCACTTACTTTTGATCAATTTGCTAATTCAAAAAAGGTCACCCATCCCCGTTATCAGGATAGAGCTCAAAGGGATCGCATGTCAGGAAATGGAACTGACATTTTCAGTGTCCAAATCGTAGGTTTCTGCACCTACCCTTCCGACGCGCGTCCCCAATAAACGTTTATTGGGGACGCGCGTCGGAAGGGTAGGTGCAGAAACCTAAAATTTGGACACTGAAAATGTCAGTTAAATACTATTTTGCTATGGCCTGTTAAAGTGCATTTTCCTGGCTTATGCCAAAAAGGCCTCGATGTCATCTTATTCAAAATGTATGTCTCATCATGCTCTTGCTTTGTTTATTGTTATTGCTGCAAAACATGTTAGTTTTTTTCCAAATGACACTGCTCTCGAACAAGACTCTCTAACATGAGGTCAGTATTGTAACTTTTTCACAACCATTCCTCTTGCACGTGGTATTACATTTGTTCACAATAATTCACTGTTGTCTATGTAACCAGTTTGTTCTGACACCTTCAGATGATATTAGGTCAAAGGAGGGCTGAATCAACATTCAAGTAGTGGGATAGTTCTTAGGTGAGAAGGCTGTATGACAATTTTACATTTCTTATTCCGATTCTGCATTTTCCATGCATATCTCGTGAAACACTTTCTAAATACGCCCTCAAATTTGGAGGTGAACCAGATCTCATTTTAGACCTTTCCTATGCTACTTGTGAGGCTGCCCAATGTCTTACTGGTTTTGCTGCATATTTGGAGCGTACCATTCCCTCTGATTTTGTCATCTTTCTGTACTGCTATTGATTTCAATGTAACCCAGCTGATTCTGCATTTAAATCTCCTTCAATGTACCTTTTTATTTTAAAATCAAACATCATAAATTTCAAATTCCACTCTAGAGCTCGCTTATTAAGTTAGTCCTTTCCTATTTACCTGAAGTTCCTGAAATGTTGGTTTGCACCCTATCTGAGGACACACGGCCTCATAGAATTGAGGTTAAAACTGTCCCCAATCTACCCACCCCAAGGGTGTGCTTTTGAAGTGTACGATTTTAGGGGCACAGCGTTCCCACAAGATCAGAAGAACAGTGGAGATAGAAAAGTGAAGTACAGCATGAGAAAAAGCAGGAATGTTAATGTACTGAGAGGAATAGGAAATTAAAGTTTGACAACAAAAAATTTAAACAGTGTGTGCTGGGAGAAATGTAAAAACACAAATAATAGGGTAAACACATGCACTCTCTTGAAGTGCTTTTACAAATAGAAAAGAAAGTTCCCAAAAAAAAACAGACAATTATGGAAGGATAAAAAGAGCCAAGCAGAGACATTGTAAACAGGCTATGCTCTACGGGAGGGAAAAACGAGACTAGGATAAACTAAAAGAAATAAAACCATCAACTAGGTAGCTAGAAAATGAAAGTGACAAAACAAAAAGCCAATGAAAAGCACAGGTGGAGTTATTTTCCAGGTTATCTAGCAACCTATCCCCAATTAGTCTTTCACAGCCAGGCAACCTCGTGTCTAGCAGGCTTTGACCTACAATATTGCCTGTGATTAGTTGTGGCACTGCAGCACAGTGTGAGAGGTGCTACTGCAGAGCAATAAAACTGTGGCACATTGTAAGAGGTGCTACTGCAAAGCAATAAAAGGTCGTGACTGTGACTAAACCAGAACACTACGAACCATTAACTATCTGGTGGGTGAGGAAAAAACTGAAGTAAAAGAAAAACGCTGTGTACGATGAGGTGGGACAGCTGCGTGTTCTGGATACAGCTGTGTCCTTTGGATATAAATAAGTAGATCTAAGCACGGTTTTGTTTTAGGAAAAAGTGCAGATACTGTAATTTTAAGCACCGAATCATACGAGTTTGTAATTCCGAATTGTACAATGAATGTCCTTGATGACAAGTGGAGGCGGTTTTGTGAAGCTGAAGCAATCAACAGATTATCATGCAGCTATTCCCCTCTCTGTGAGAGACGGAGTGGTTGATCGCCGAGGGGGAGTATAGCTGAAAACAGAACACAAGTTGTGTGGTGCGAAGTTGCAGGCAGGAGGTAGCGGAATTAAGAAAAACAATTCTGCACACATGAGACTTCTGCCTGGAATGTTGGACTCCGTGACTGAGGCACAAAAGCTGAAGTACATATTTGCTGGAAAGCTCCATATATGTGAGGGCTGGCAGGGAGCTCTTTGCAAACCAAACTGACTTGCACTTCATGTGCCTCTATTAAGATGATGCAGGAGGGCAGAAATATATAGGCTGTAATGCCCTGTAGGTTCAAGTGCGACACTCTGAGCATGCTGGCACTTTTGCCTCCTGCCTCCGGTTAATTTGCATCTTTCCATAAGTTGAGTTTGACAGCCATAGCAACATCTGCCTTTGGCGCCAGCACCATTTACGTGACAGGACGTGAAGCCCATGCTATTAACAAGAAAAGCAAAACTACGATCACAAAACGCAAAGTGCTGTTGAACAAAAAGTCTGCATTGTCTACGGTCACAAGAAATGGGTCATTTAGGAACTTTGACATAGGGTCAAACGAAGCAAAGAGAGATTTTGCACCAACCTTAAATATTGATAGGCACTTCTATGCAGCTTAATTCAAAAAGAGTAAGATTGTTAGGTAACTTGCATTATAAATTCACGCCTGTAGGTGCTCCTTTTTAGGTCGAGTGTACCAGCTGTTGGCAAAGACCCATTGTAAGCTTACCAGACCTTGCAGCGGGCCTAAGCTCATTGCTGTCACTCACTGTCTTGCTTCATTTTCGATGGCTTTCCTTGTCTATCTTGTGTCTGTTGCTCCTCTGGATCACATCCTCTACTTGAATCCTTCCAACGACGACTTTAGTTAACTACTTTTTAGGTCTCACCTGAGTGCATCAGCTGTTGCTTTCAAGACACTTTGTTAGCTTCCAAGAGGCATAGAGCCCACACCTTGCGTATTGCTGGTCAGCTTAATCATCACTCATTTGCTGGCTCGTCTTTTGGGCAGCTTTACTTCTTCTTTGTGTTTGTGTCTGCCTTGGTGCTTAGCTCAAGTACTCATTATTTTGCCAGTGTGTATACTTTCTTTGCTCCCACGCTTTCTGAGGTACTTTTTTCGTTTTTGTTGCTTATTCTGTCATCGTTCTTGCTCCTTCTTCATTTTGCTTGCTCCTTCATTTTGCTTGCTCCATCATCAGTTTGCTTGAGCCAGCCCCCTTAATCCCACTTCCCCTCATTTATGGCTTACCCGATTCTCCCTCCCTGATCTTGCTTGCCCAATCACATAGATGCTACCTGCCCCGCTAGAACATAAAGCACTGTGACGTGGCCAGTAGACCTACTGTACACAACATGGCTAAAAGACATTGACAAAGCCAATACCTCTTACATAGGAGAGACTTCTTAGCTTTGCCAACGCTTTTTCTTCAATTTGTTTGTTACACACACAAAAAGCCGCAGGCACATGGTGTACCCCACCACCATGGTGCTACAGATCAGACACTGGGAAAGATTTGCAAGCTCCTCTTCAAAATCCCCGACAGATCTCTGGGGCAGAAAAGTAGAAAGAAAGAGTTGCTCTCATGTTTAACCTTCTATGCTGAACGAGATGCTAATATTGAAATCTGACACAGTTCAGTGGCGAGGTAGCTCTTAGGGTTCAGTGTGTGTCGTAGAGCACCTACCAACAGCTGAAAGGTTAGCACTCCATAGGGGGGGTAAATGGCCTTCCACCAATAATACAATGAGATGAGACATTAACTACAATCAAGTTGGTTGTTTGTAAAAACAGGTATTGCAACGCTTGTACCTCCTTAACTTTGTACGAACATTAGATGGCCTTTGAAGTTTCTACGACATCCGAAGTGAAGTCTGGAGACAATGTGTTCCTAACTGTTTCTGTGGTCCACGGAGGTCACATGGCTAAGCTTGCTGGGAAGGGGCAGAGAGCACTGGTGCCTGGGAGGATGCCCTGTGGCATGGGATCACATCCTGGTGCCATAACTTGTGGTTGCATGGATACTCCCAGATCTCATATCCTCATTTACCTTCTACCGTAAAGTACAGAAATGGTTCTGTGTTCCGTGAAAGCTAGCATGTATGTTTAAGGAGGAATGTGGATACTGGAACTGTGTTTGGCAGCTGTCATTAATAATATTCGCCAGGAGGATTGAGAAGAGATGTTATTGCTCTGCACAACTAACAATGGGAAATTTCCCATTTCTATATATTCATCAGCTGTACTCAAGCTGTGATCCTTTTTATTATTACGTTATGTAATGCAACGTTTATGGTTGTGTTCTATGTTTTATTATCCAACAGAGTTTTGTTGTTAATTTAGGTTAGAGATACCGTGTAATTTTTTGAGATTTCTGTTCTGTTGCACTCAAACTAACAGTGCTTTCAACAGATATTGAACCTCTTGTTAAAGACATTCATTAGTCACAAGACGTAAGGCCACACCAGACCGCACACTGCTACTTGAAGGTGGGAGTGACTCAGTGGAAACACTTTTAGAAACGGTAAGTGCCAATTCCAGTCTTCAAAAGTAACAGAGATATGTGAAATGGGCCAAATCCAGATGTGATTTTGGTGTAATGGCCTACTACGTTGTTGAAAAGTGTTTTCAAAGAGATTTCACCTAATTATTTCTCTAAGTGGGTGAACACAACTGATCCCCGTCGTACAGGCACAGAACATCTGTTCTGACATCGATGCCATCACATTTTGATGCTATATCTACAATTCTCTGCCACAATAGCATTGGCTCGGAATAAGCACACTATGGCGGACGGAAATCATCCTTCTCCAGAACTAAGTGTAAGCTAACACAGTTGCTCTCTGCCACGTCTATTCTGCTAGATTCTTTCAGAGAAATACGTATTCGCTAATGGGATATCTTCAGACACTGTACATAGCCCATTACTCACCATGGTCCCAGGAATCATGAATTAATGTCTCTATTGATTCACTATTCCATTTCCCAAAAAAGACGAGAGAGGACTTGCTTTACTTGAATAATATGTTCGGACATTAGTCTTACATTTTGGTCATCAATTAGTGTGTTATCTGAATCCATGACTGTTTCAACATTTGCAGCTATGCACGTGCACTTTAAGTATCTGGATAAAGATATTTCTGGGTTTTGGCATCGATTGAAGAACCATTGCCAACAAGGCCCTATTGTAACTACTGTATTGTATGTTCCTCTATCAATGGTAACCTTTCTCACCAATCCATCTATGTTACTAGATCCTAACATTTCTTAGTCTGGTGGGTTCTTTCCACCACCAACTTAATTGCTTGGAGCTTGTCAACCTTAAAGCTTTCCCAGCTATCTGCCGAATGCAGTGAAGGTGTTACTGGCTATCCGCCCCTTAAGTATTCCTTGTAGTTATTAGCATGCTCTGCCTGATCCAGTCTGGCAATTTGCCCGCCAAGCAATTCCTCCTTGATGCTTTCTAGCCTTCGAATAATATTGGTGACCTTTAAATACTTCCTTCCACTCCTACAAGCCTCCACTGGTGTGGAGAAGAAATTTACTGAAGATTTGCCAGAGGGGTGCTATCAGAGAGCAATTATCAAAGGTTTCTTACGATTCAGCAGCATATGCCCGAGTCGCCTCATTCTACAGCATATTTAACTTTAAAAGCCACCTCTGTAGTGTCCAATGAAAATGGGTAGCTTTCCTGTGTGGTCTTGAGATTGTTTTAGGAACATATTCTACTCTAGTGGAAAATTGGTGCCACAAAGTTTCTGCATACAGCAGCTTCATCTGCCACAACTGTGCCTCACAGCTTGATAACTGATTTGCACAGGGGGATTACTATGACTGATGTACAAGCTGTCAAGTGCCATATGTTAAAAGCAATGCCATGGGCATTCATTAATATGCATCAAACTTGATGCTTCTGGATTTTATGGCATAAGTGCACCAGTGAGTTGGTCCAGCACATGATCCCAAGCAGTTTCTTTTATGCTGAGATGTAAGAATGACCAATTATCCAAAAGTAGTAGCTCTTGTAGTCCCTCCAGGCTTGTCAACTGAGGTGTCTCCTACAGCCACTGCTATCCTTAACAAGCATTGACAAAGCCAAGGTCTTGTCTTTATAATGCTAGTACAAATCTATTGTCATTGCCAATGCTCGTTTGTGCATCAAAATGTAACTAACAAAATGACCGGGGCAGCTTCATAAACGTTTTTTTTATGTTTTACTTCAGCCATGCTGCACAACAGAGACTGCTGCGCAGAGGGGCTAAATACCATTGGCAAAGCCAATAGGTCACAAAGGCGAGACCTACTGGACTTGTCAGTATTTGTTTCCTTTTCCTTAAGGACTCCACAAAGTGTATGTGTTTTCCAAATCTTTCCCTCATGTGCTTCTCTCCCACTTGTTCTCTCTCATCCTTTGGCTATTCCCCTAACCTGCACTGCGGTCTTTTGTTTCTTTTTGCGTAAGCACTCCACAGATGTTTTCTAACTGTCTGCTGTGTGTGCTTCTCTCCCCCCGTGCTGCGGTCTCCTGCGTCATGCTCCATGGTGTACTCTCGCCCTTTTATTCATTGTGTCCTCCTGCAGTTCTTCTTCCCCAGTCCTCCATGTTCTCCTTTCCCAATTTCTCCTTCCACCCGCTCTTCCATTACACCCCACCTGGCTATCTAGGTTTCTTTTAAATGCTTTCCCGGAAAAAAAAAAAAGAAAAAAGTAATTTTTTAATTTACCAACCAAATCGGGTCCGCCATCTTAGATCGGTAAATAAAATACATTAAAAACATGGCGTCCACCATTCCGGCGGCGTGCAAGTGCGTTCAGACGCTTATGAGCGTCAACGCAATGACGAGACCATCAAGGTGGTTTATTTTTTATTTCAACAATGCTGAGCGCAATCCCAACGCTGTACACCAGTAGTTCCCAACCTTTTGACTCTATGGACCCCCACTTTATCATTACTGGAACTCAGGGACCCCCACTGAATCATTACTGGAATCCGGGGACCCTCTAATGAGTCATTACTGAAAGTTGGGTACCAAATCTGTTAATATTATTTAATTTTCTAAGCAGTCGTGGACCCCCTGAGGAAGCTTCGCGGATCCCCAGGGGTCCATTGACCACAGGTTGGGAACCACTGCTGTACACCACTGCCAAAAAGCACCTGGCAGTTCCAGCTGGACTGTTCCCATGCGGAACAGGGTCAAGACTGATTTGCATATGGCGGGGTCCACACTGGAAAGGCATGGCAAGCAAAAAAAACTGCTGGAGTAAACCCAGATCTGTGACATGAGGTGAATCTTTGATTTGTTTGGCATTCTGTCCATCAACTGTTGTTTTTGCATTTGTCGCCAGGCATGGGTCCCATGCTTGCTATGCCAACAGATTCGAGCTAGCCTGGCTGATGAAGGGTGATACCCTTAAACCATTCTCAGGATGCTTGTTTCTGGTCCAGGGAGGACCTAGCCTGCCAGTTCGGGCTTGACTGTTCAAAAGGGGAACAGGGTCAAAACTGATTTGCTTATGGCTAGGCCCACCCTGGAATGGCGTGGCAAGCAAAACAAACTGATGGATTAAACCCAGATCTGTGTCTGGGGGTGAATGTTTGAATTGCTCTGCATTCCGTCCATCATCTGTTGTTTTTGTATCTGCATACACAAGCACTGCCATTTACTTTCTTCCTCCATCTGCAGCAAAAAATTGAAAAGTTGCCATTTAGCATCCTAATTTAAATTTACGTTGCTAATTCCAATAGAATGCCACTTTCACCACCACACCATCAGAACTGTAGGCTTGCTAACTCAATTCCCCAAAAAGTCACAAGACAGCCACAGAGGAGAAATAAACTAGAAGGGTCACCCAAACATATCAAGAGTGTTCAAAGAGTCATGGTGTAATAAGGATGTTAAGTTGGCCAGAATCATGGTCAAAATTGTAATGAGGAGAGATTGTTAAAGCATATACATTTATCATATGAGCCTTTTTCCAAAATAAAACTTTTGGCATTAGACTTTGATGATCAAAACAGCCCCTAGAGGGCATCATAACAAAAATATCATTTGTAGGAAACATGGTTATGTATCCATGCCCATAGAGGACATAACCCCCAAAAAAGCACAGGAGAAAGTAATGTGGTGTAACAATACACTTAGACCCTAAAGAGCGTTTTTGGGGCTAGCAGGCCTACTGCAATTACATTACAAACAAGGCCTTTAAAACAAAGCTTCTCCCAGATGTAAAACAAAAGTTCTAGCAATGAGAAAGCTTAAAGGACGCTGAATTGTGGGAAGAGCTATTATTTTGGGGTCCCCACTAACACAGTGTGGGGAACCTGAGATGATGTAGACAGAAAAGCACGTTGTTGATAACGTTTTGGTGGTGGCCCTATTGTCCTAGGGCCACCACAGGCTGCGTTATGAACAAGTCCAAGAGTCACAGAAGTGTCCAAGGGGGGCAGGAGCCCATTAAACCCCGGATGAAGGTGCAAAAGGGCTGCCTCAGGGTGAAAGAAGCCAAAGATTTTGCAACAACGGAAGGTGCCAGAAACTTTTCCTTTGGTCAGAAGATGTCCCATGGTATGCTAGAGAATGTAGAGTTGTTTTCCACGCAGAAAGACCGTAAACAAGCTTTGCTAGCTGCAAAGGTTGCGATTAAAGAAAATGGGTGCTGCCTGGGCCCAGGAAGGACCAGGAGGTCGCTCCTTGGAGGAGGAGACAGAGGGGGCGCTCAGCAACACAAAGAGCCCACACAGAAGCAGGGAGCACCCGCAGAAGTATTTGAACATGGGTTCAAGAAAACTGAGCACGGCGGTCATCTCAAAACTACAAAGGAGGATCCCACAAAGCCGGTGGTCAACTCAGCGAGTTGAGCAATGCAGGACAGAGTGCTGGGGACCGGGGCTGTGCTGTGCACAAAGGATTCCTTGCAAAAGTGCACAGAAGCCCTAGCAGCTGCAGTTTACGCAGTACACAGGATTACTGTCTGGTGTGGGGAGGCAAGGACCTACCTCCACCAAATTTGGACAAACGGACCACTGGACTGTCGGGGGTCACTTGGATCCAGCTCCTGTGTTCTAGGAACAGCGTACGTCATGATGAGAGGGGACCCAGAGGACTGCTGAAGCAGAAGTTTGGTGCCTGCATTAGCAGGGGGAGATTACGTCGACCCACGGAAGATTTCTTCTTGGCTTCCAGTGCAGGGTGAAGGCAGACAGTCCCCAGAGCATGCACCACCAGGAAACAGTCGAGCAAGCCGGCAGGATTAGGCGCTACAATGTCGCTGGTAGTCTTCTTGCTACTTTGTTGCAGTTTTGCAGGCGTCCTGGAGCAGTCAGCAGTCGATCCTTGGCAGAAGTCGAAGAGGGAGATGCAGAGGAACTCTGGTGAGCTCTTGCATTCGTTATCTGAAGAGAAGCCCACAGAAGAGAACCTAAATAGCCCTCAGAGGAGGATTGGCCACCTAGTCAGGTAAGCACCTATCCAGAGGGGTCTCTGACGTCACCTGCTGGCACTGGTCACTCAGAGGCCTCCATTGTGCCCTCACACCTCTGCATTCAAGATGGCAGGGGTCTGGGACACTCTGGTGGAGCTCTGGGCACCACCCCTGGGGTGGCGATGGACAGGGGAGTGGTCACTCGCCTCTCCTTTGTCCAGTTTCGCGCCAGAGAAGTGGCTGGGGGGACCCCTGAACCGGTGTAGACTGGCTTATGCAAGGAGGGCACCATCTGTGCCCTTCAAAGCATTTCCAGAGGCTGGGGTAGGCTACTCCTCCCCAGCCCTTAACACCTATTTCCACAGGGAGAGGGTGTAACACCCTCTCTCAGAGGAAATCCTTTGTTCTGCCTTCCTGGGACTGGGTTGCCCAGACCCCAGGAGGGCAGAAGCCTGTCTGTGGGTTGGCAGCAGCGGTAGCTGCAGTGAAAACCCCAGAGAGCTGGTTTGGCAGTACCCGGGGTCCATGCTGGAGGCCCGGGGATGCATGGGATTGGCACCCCAATACCAGATTTGGCATCGGGGGAACAATTCCATGATCTTAGACAGGTTACATGCCCATATTCGGAGTTACCATTGTGAAGCTACATATAAGTATTGACCTATATGTAGTGCACGCATGTAATGGTGTCCTCGCACTCACAAAGTCCGGGGAAATTGCCCTAAACTATGTGGGGGCACTTTGGCTAGTGCCAGGGTGCCCTCACACTTAGTAACTTTGCACCTAACCTTCACTAGGTGAGGGTTAGACATGTAGGTGACTTATAAGTTACTTAAGTGCAGTGTAAAATGGCTGTGAAATAATGTGGACGTTATTTCACTCAGGATGCAGTGGCAGTTCTGTGTAAGAATTGCCTGAGCCCGCTATGGGTGGCAAAAGAAATGCTGCAGCCCATAGGGATCTCCTGGAACCCCAATACCCTGGGTACCTAGGTACCATATACTAGGGAATTATAAGGGTGTTCCAGTGTGCCAATCAGAATTGGTAAAAATGGTCACTAGCCTGCTGTGACAATTTTAAAGGCAGAGAGAGCATAAGCACTGAGGTTCTGGTTAGCAGAGCCTCAGTGACACAGTTACACACCACACAGGGAACACATTCAGGCCCCAAACTATGAGCACTGGGGTCCTGGCTAGCAGGATCCCAGTGAGACAGGCAAAAACAAACTGACACACAAGTAAAAATGGGGGTAATGTGCCAGGCAAGATGGTACTTTCCTACACTCACCCCCTGCTCAATACCGTGTGTGGATGAGTCTACAGGCAGGCTAGGGGCTGGGGACGCTCTCTCTCATGTCAGGCATTTGCCCTTTCAATCACACACACAAAATCTAATGGAGAGCGCATACAGCACTCAATCATAACCTTCAACGTATCAGAAAATGAGTATAAAATAGATGCTTTTCCCCACAACCTTGTTCTCGCAGAGTTAATAACCACAATAAGGGTAGCCAAACCTGTTATAAAGTTTATTCTTCTGTACCTGCTTTTTTTCTTCTTGGGTAGGGGTTCAGGTTCAGTCACTAAAGAGTCTAGAGCAACATACTTGGGGTAAACATCAGTTATGGGTTCAGAAATTCCCACCCACAGTTGCCTGAGGCACAAATCCCCAGGAGCATTAAGGATGGGATCGTTGAGGTCATTGGCTCCACACTTAATTAACCGTTGTATACAGTGCAAACATGGCACAAGGGCATTGAAGAGCTTTACAAGAGTACCAGATTGCATTACAGAATGCTAGATTAATTTTATTTTAAGCACAGGAGATTAAGAGATTTGCCCAGTACCAAAGGATGTTGAGCTAATGCCAGTACTCTAACCTGTTTCCTTAGATCCAAAGACGGCAGCTATGGCCATTACACCACATTTTAATTTATATGTGAAAGTCATACACAACTGGTGTGGCTGTGTATACTCATGTATAGTAAGAATTTTCTCTGTTGAAATTACTATGTGAAGTAAAAAAAAAAAAAGTTTTTGCTTAGGAATACTTGCAAGGGTTTGTTTTAAAACTGGACTTAGCAACATAGTTTAGTACCTTTGCACTGATGCACAAGCAGGGCCAATCATTTTATTTTACATATTACTTACATCTAGGCCAGGACTTTCTCGACCCACCAAAAATCGTCTCATGACCCACAACTGGGAAATGCTGGCCCAGAGCATTCATTTAAAGACATTCTGCATTTTGTGAATTGCAGTCTGCGTTCTCTTCAGCTGGTGTAAGTAACAATTTACAGCATCTTTTCAGACAACAAATTGATGTTTGTAGGCCAAACTCTATTAGCAACATTTTAAACAAAGCAAGTGGCAAGTGTTGGGGGGGGGGGGGGGGGGGGTGTCTCGGTGATAATATAGGTTTGAGTCAGTGAAAAGCTTATGTTATTTCTTTCTAGCATCTGTTTGTTTGACACATCATTACATGCCCGAAAGGGGGTAATTTCTAGTACTAATCTGTCCATATTGGTATATCTGCTTAGCTCTGCTCAGACAAAAGTGTCACTCAAAGTGTCACACACAAGACGTTGAAATGTCATAGAAATACTCTGCAAACATAAAAATGTTAGACAAAGGCAACCCCAAAACTTGGCAGTTATGTGTTAGTTGGTACCTCTCGGTACTTACCTTATCACCTGTGGCTCTATTGGACTCTCGAGTAGACATATAGCTGCAACCAGAGGTGTGAAAATTGCCACAGCCAGAGTCACGAAGGTTGCTCTGAAGATTTTGCCACTGTAGGAGCTGCATGAAAAAAAAAAAAAACACCCTATAATAAAACATCAATGGAAATTTCCCAAACTCTAACTGGCAGACCCACTTTTCAATTTTGCCAAATGAGTTGACTTTTTTGTGGTAATTTTATGGTTATTGGCTGAAAATAACTAAGGGCTTTACAAAACGAAGCTCACGGGATAAGCTGGGTAAAAGTTGGAACCCAGAAAGCCTTCAATGGAGCTGTCCTGTTCCAAAGGAAGACAAAGATCTTATAAGCAGGCACTTTTAATGGAGATGACTGGCCCTCTATTTCCCCCCCCCCCCCAAGGGATTTGTATGAAGTTTTACATTTCTGTGACCATCAATTTACAACATTAATAGCTGCCGTCTTTAGATGGTACAGTTTTATGGCGTTCAGAAAACGGTGCACACCAACATCTTGATCGATTTTATTACCGTACTTGAGAATTAATAATTGCAAATTTAAAATAAACTATGAATCCGATTTCAGACATCTATCATCTTGATTTCTCATGACAGAAAGGTGAGGCAGACCACTTTCCTCATGTACAGGTATACTACTATGACCTGAATCTGCATAAAGCATAAGCATCCCAAACCCATACTCACATCCAATTTAATGTAACAAGTTCTCAGCCTGGAGCTAATCAAGAATATGCTAAGCCTTCCCTTTCATGGAGGGCGTGCATCCGATTTAGCTTCCACTTTTTCAAAAATAAAAACAAAAGTAACCCTAGTATCGGAACTTCGAACACCTTCCCATACTGGAATTAGAGGTTCAACAGTGCATCTATTTCTGCATACACCCAGTTCTTCAAGTCTCTAGGCCAGTTCGATAAGCAGCTGGTACCTTCCAGCACAAAGCAAGAAGTATTCTCGCAAGTACATATGCTAAAGAAAGCTAAAAATCAACTTGTTTTTTGTTTTTTATACGTACCGTAAGTTTTAATAAGCAACTTGTCACCTCCCTTGGTATCAGTCCAATCGTTAATTCTGGTACACACTCCTGGACCTAATCTCAGAAATTGGAAATTAGGGGACATGGCCACAACATGTGGTAAAAATTGGCATCTGCCTCTGCACATTTGGGAAATGTTGTGACTGCTCCCTGGAACATATGCCCCATGTGCTTCGATTATTTTTAAAAAATGGAGCAACCCATTACCCTGGGACCTGGGTAAGTGAATAATATAACAAAAAATGTTTTGGTCCCTCTGGGGGAATGATATGAATTAACCTCCAAGACAGTGGTTGTACCATAAAGAACTTTATGAACCGATGGGGTTTGTGAGTAATATATCACATTTATTAGAAACTTAAATTCAACAAGTTAAAGTAATCGAGGTGCTCCAGTATAACGGCGCAGTGTGAGTGAATTATGTGTTACTGTAAGTGTTGCAGTGCTATTTACGTGAAAACTAAAACCAAACTGTGGTTAAAAGCATCAGGTCTCAAATAAGCACCTATTGCCCAAGGTACTGTGAGCCTGCTGAATTTTACAAAGTCAATCCACAATTTCTAATACAATGTCGATGTTTCAAACCCAATCAAAGAAATTAAATCAGATGGGTCATCATCAGGACAGAATATTGAAATAGGAAGCACCCCTATTTAATTGTACTCAGACACATCCTAGTCGTGTTAACAATAAAACTATACCAATTCGCCTTCCATCTCATGTAGCCCTTGTGTGTTGTTAATGATACCACTTTTTTACTTTGCTAACTAATGGCTTCAGGAAGGTCTTAGATCGCTCCATGAAAATGAGCCAAGTGTTTAAAGTCCTTTTTAAAACTTGTTGGTGTGGTCCTATGTTAAAGTTAAGGATCTGCAGCCCGGTTTTAATCAGGTTAAATGCTTTGGCTGGTAGTTCAGCAGCACTGCGAATCCATGTCAGGTATGTGTGGGGTAAATAATTACACTGCATGTATTTCGACCTGCAATTCCTGGAGAACAGTTTCATATAACTGAGGCATGTGGACCCTTGCTCATCAGTTCACTCCAGGATCAAGCACTGGTCCCACTTGTTCTTTAGTGACCCCAATTGCCTATCACTCGGTTATAGTAATCCTTTACATAAACATGTGACCGCACTCCTCTCATGGCCATGTATTAGAAGCACCCTCAACACCAAAGATTTGCTAGGTACCTTCTGTGTGGTACCTCACAGATTTATCAGATTATGTATTATGTCACCATACAGTGGGAAATATCCTGGGTTTATGCCGTAGAGCCCCATCAGGCTGTTGAAAGGTCTTTGTAGTCCATAATCAAATGCATCATTCCTGTATTCTGGACCCAGTCTAAAGCCAGGGGTCTTCGTGGAAAGCCAGAGTCGCACAGCTGGAAATAGCCCACAAAAGTTGCTCTGGGGCATACTGCAGAGGATCTAACCCAACCTGAAAATACATCTTCCAGCAGCCCCAGGCCACCCTCATCCCAATGTCATTTGGCAGCTCCATCAACAACTGCACAAAAATGTCTTCCCTAACGTGTCATCTGCATATAAAGACACAACTTACCATCTCCCCTGCACATTAAAGGCCCCTCACCCCTTCCAATCAAAAAGAGCTCTGATACTACCCTTTCTGTGCAAACTCTTTCTACTAGGTCAGAGTACAACAGCTGGATCCTACCCAAAAATGGGACCCATTCCTAAGCAGCAAAGCACCATTGAGTAGCCAACTCAGCATGCCAAAGGCCTTTTCAACGTCAAGAGAATTGTTGGAAGCTGCCCTTTTTGCAGGGTTATCCCCAAATATTTTGCCATCTTCCTCCTATTTTTTCAGATCCACTTTGCTGGTTTAATGTCTAACCAGTGCTAAAATGCAAGTGTTCCCTGTGTAAATTGTATTGGTGATCGGCTTTTTCATGATTAGCATATTTGATTTACTAGTAAGTCCCTAGTAAAGTGCACTAGAGGTGCCCAGGGCCTATAAATCAAATGCTAGTAGTGGACCTGCAGCACTGTTTGTGCCACCCGCAGGAGTAGCCCTGTAAACATGTCTCAGACCTGCCACTGCTGTGTCTGTGTGTAGTTGTGCACTGACAATTCGTCCTGGCAAGTCCAAACCTTTCTTTTTACTACATGTACGTCACCCCTAAGGTAGGCCCTAGGAAGCCCCATGGGCAGGGTGTAGTGTATGAAAAAGGTAGGATATGTACTGGTATGTTTTACATGTGCAGATAGTGAAAACCAAATTTGACAGTATTACACTATTGCAAGGCCTAACTCTCCAGTAGGTTAACGTGGGGACTGCCTTTAAATATCTTTTAAATTCAGTTTTCCATTGGGAGCAGACAGATAGAGAATTTGGGGTCTCTGAACTCACAATTTAAGAATACATCTTTTGGTAGAGTTGTTTTTTAGACTGTGTTTGAAAATGCCACTTTTAGAAAGTGGGAATTTTCATGCTTAACCATTCTGTGCCTCTGCCTGCCTGTGGAATCCACATCTCGGCCAGACTGACAGTTGGCCTGTTTTTTAATTCCCTCTAGACAGTGACACAAAGGCAGCTGAGGTGTGTCCTGAATATCCTGGTGAGTCTTCTTGGGCTAGCGTGGGAAGTGAAGAGCTGACACCTACACACAATGCCTTCTCCAACCCCCTGGAGTGTGTTTGGAGCCAGGCCTGGCCAAGATAGGATCTTGTGAACAACAAGAGACTTTCCTTTGACGTTTGCCTACTTCAAAAGGCAGAAATGAGTATAAGTAGTGGACCCAAAACACCAGACTTTTACAACACTTCTGGCTCAAGCGGAACCTCTGCAAAGGAAAAGAGATGAACAGCTGGAGTAGTACTGCCCATTTGTTGTGTGCCGTTGTTGGGTTGGCCTGCAGTTGCTACTTCTGCCTTAAAGAAGACAAAGACTGGCCTTTGCTGTGTATCCTGCTTGTGAAGTTTCACCAAGGTTGAAGAAGAGCTTGCCTCCTGTTGGAAGTCTCAGGGATATCAAAGGCTCCAGATTCATCTGTCACAGCACTGGGAACTGTGGGTTTCTGCTGCAGTAGAAGAAAAACCACCACCACGCCATGAACGATGCCGCTGCCTGCAACGTGACCTGATACCGTGGCACGGAGCCATGCTCCGCTTCGTACCGCAACCCTGGTCTCGCCGCCGCAGCCACCTGACACCATCATCGAGCCACTGCTTGCACCTTGACCTGTGGGCCCCGCACTCTGCATCGCCTTGCTTACACTATAGCTGTGGTATCCCTGATGACGACTGACACCAATGCCGCTGCCTGCACCGTGGCCTGAGGACACTGCTCGTGAAGCACATGGACACCATCCCGTCCTGCTGCCCCAGTCCACCGACGCCAGCATTATCAACTCCAGCCTTGACAACAGATGCCCTTGCCTGCACCTCAACCAATCAGCACCGCACGGAGTTCGCCCTGCGCTGTAACGCTGCCTTGGGTCTACGGCGACAGCGATTCAACAACTACCTGGCCCGCGACCTGGAGAAACTGCACGTCGCACCACCCCGCCTCATACCACAGCCTTGGTCTCATCGGTGCTGCAGGATGTCGTCACCGAGCCGCTGCCTGCATCGTGACCCGCAGCCCAACGCACTCAACGCTAGTGCTCCTAACTTCGTCATCAGCCATGAGTCTGATCTGCAATAAGTGTGATTCCAAGGGCCGGACGACCCCTGCACTGACCTCTGGAACCGACGACTTCCGGATCTCATTGCAAGGACCACAATGCCCTACATTTCCAAGATACTGTTTGCGGGTCTTCCCGACACCATAGCTGGCCCGCAACCCTGCAGTCAGCCTGAACTGTTGGATTTGTTGTTCGCAACGCTGTGATAACCCCAGACAGAGCTATCAACCTCAAAGAACTGTATTTTTAAGTTAATTCTTGCAAAATTCATCTCTTTACTACTGTATGTTGGATCTTTCTCGTTTTGATCTTGTTTTACACAGATAAATATTGCCTATTTTTCTAAAACTGGTGTGGTGTCCTTTTGTAGTATTTTCACTGTATTACTGTGTGTTACGTGCAAATACTTTACACATTGCTTCTGAGATAAGCCTGACTGCTCGTGCCAAGCTACCAAGGAGTGAGAAGGGGTTAAGTGATCGGAGTATCTCCCTTACCAATGACAAGAGTGAGCGTCTCTACTTGGACAGGGTATAAACGGACTGTTAACTAGAGACCCCATTTCTAACAAGAAGCCACCCCCCACTCAGCGTCTTTCTACGTGGCCCAACCAATCACCCTTAACAACCGTCTCAGAATGAGGAAGGCATTCCCACCTGGAAGAAACCCATCTGATCCAGAAGTACCACAGTTTGCGCTATTGGTTTCAGGTGATCAGCTAGCACGTTACACAGCGCTTAATAATCCAGAGTTAGTAACAACAAAAGACAATAGGAACTTAAGTTGGGGGAGCCCGGACCTGTTTTTGCAGAACCTAATCAGTGCTTCCCTCATGGAGGCTGGTAATTTATCTTTCTTTCTAACAGCACGGTAGGCCTGGTGTAAACAAGGTGCTAGCTACATGCTATACATTGTGTAAAACTCCATAAGTAGCCCAGGCATGACAGATTTTATTCTCATTTCTTTTAACTATGCTGGTTTCTGTAGCACTAAATATTGTAGTACAATAATTGAAGGTAAGTTCACCGTATCTGAAAGTTCCACAGGAAACCTTATTTTTTCCCTAATGGGGGAGCTAATAGGTGTCTGTAACACTCTCTAAATGCTTTGTTGATCTAGTCTTGCATGTTGACAATCGGACTTCTGTGGTTACATCTCACTCCTATCAGGATCCTAGAAGTATCAGGTTGCAAGAAACATACATTGTGCCTGCCTGGTAACCCTTGACAGGTAGACATATATTCTCTACCTTTTTGTGGGAGTGGCCATGCCTCTCACATTCTATGTTAGGATACTATATCCCCTGCCATATAAATTATGTGAAGGTGGCTCAAACCTCTAGCAGTACCTATGTCTGTCATTTTGTCTCTCTCTTCCAGTTTGTGACTGTACTTTGTCTGCAAACTGACTTGGTTCAATAACATTAAAACTAAAACTGCCATCCCTCACCACAGTCTTCCCTATCAAAAACAAAAAAAATGAAAAAAGCAGTCATGTTCTCATCTAGCACTCAGAGTTTGGCCGGGAACATGAGAGCATTGAAGATCCAACTTGTGCAGTCTACTTTTTACTTACAAGAGTGATTCACGTCACTTCTGGCCTGCCACTGTACAGTTCGAGAATTTATTCGCTTTATTACTACAGACCATTGGCCCCTACTCCTCCAAACCAGGAGTATAGGATTTCTATTGCAGCAACTGAAAAGTCTTGCTATGACTGGACTACATGGAGCACCAGGAGAGGGGTATTCTATTCAGAACTCTGTGTGCCCCTTGCATTGAAAAAAAATTGACTTATTACCTTTCAACACCAGATTTGGTAACAAGTCTTCAAGGAATAATTCCATACAGGGACCCTCTGTATTCTCAGGTAGGCCTATATTGAGAACATTGTTACACTGTGATTTCCCTTCAACATCTTGCATCTTCAACAGGAGGATACACACCCATCCTTTCCAAGAGCTTCCTATGATCTGCTTTCAAAAATTCAATTTCTGGTGCTAGGGCAAATATTTTGGTATTCATTGTGGATTTAACATCCGATATGGACTGTAAATTTGTATTCCACTTACCCATATATCTGTGGAGCATCTGTTCTATATTAGTGAATAGGGGTATTTCTTCTGCACTGCTGGAGCTTGGCAGTGACAATAGTTCCATTTGGTTCTCCACTTTAGTGCTCTTTGGTTTTACCAAAGTAGGGAGCTAGCATATAGATCATCTCAAACAGTGCTCCCCGGCTCTGACAAAACAAGGTGCTCTCCCTTTTACCAGCACAGGAAACATTATGATGGTTGTGTACCCATTCAAATGAACTATTCATCCACTTTAACACAACAACATACAGAGGAGCTTCCACCTGAGGGGTTGGGAGCTCCTTAGATCGTCACACATTCCTCCTGCCTCAGCACAATTTAGTATCTGAAGGTATTTATCATGTAAAAATTAAGAGAAAGAGGGAAGAGGGAAATGGGGGTCATGACCCTCCTAATACACAGTATCACAGAGAGTCTACCTCGTGTCATTTAGGGTGGGCCCACTGGATATAGGGGAAAAAACAGTTTTCCGGAACCATCACTCACTGAATGTTATTTAGTGACATGCATCATCATCGATTTCTTCCTGACCCTATGAGGGTCGGAGAGTGCTGCAACCTCTTTTCTTACAAGGGAGCACTGTAAAGGAAAAAGGCTGTGGGATTTATATAAGGTAATCTTTCAAATCGCCTACGCAGTGTCTAAATCAGTATTTATTCACAGGTCTCTATGACAGGGCATTTAATGTAATTATCCAGAAGGGTGTTTTTCTCTAGTATGCACTGAACATCTCACATACTGCTTGTTTTTGCAGTGTTTTCACCTTGTTTGAGTCAGCATAGAAGACACGGACACACGCACCAGCTTCTTTTCTAGCGCTATGGCCTCACGGTTCATTCAGTACCTTTCTGTTTTTTCCGCTTATATAGGTCGTACCAAAGCTGTGTTTTGGACCATATTTATTGTCCCCCGCTGTGACTAAATGTGTTTCTTATCCTCATGTCGACCCTCTTTTCAGAAAGGTTACTATGGTAGTATACTCTGTATGTGTGTGGCATGGTATGAATGATTAAATAAATAACCAGCTACCCTTCCCCAAACCGGTATTAATATGAACATACTGTTCCTGAAAAAAGCCACTTGACTGGGGTGCATTGCAGAAAGTAATTGATCACGCTTAAGGGCCAAGGTGTGACAGTAACTCCAACTTGACCCCTTAGCCAGTTTTTAACATTGTGAGACAGACCCGTGAATAAATACAGATTTGGGAACCGGCTATGCAATTTTAAAGATTACCTCATATAAACCCCACACCCTTTTTGGTTTTGCCTTCTAAGCACTTGGAAATCTCATGTAAAGAAAAAAAAAAAAAAATCTTAGAACTAACTTAGAGCCCGTCCACTAACTTACCATTACTGACAACTGGTTGGCTCCAATGTCATTCTTGTCCACTGTAGAAAAGTACCATATTCCTTGGCATGTTCCCCCCCCATTTTTCACATGTAGGTCAGTATGTTTTTGCCTGTCTCACTGGGATCCTGCTGGTCAGGACCACAGTGCTCATAGTTTGTTGCCTAATGTGTATGCCTGTGCAGTGCCTAACTGTGTCACTAAGGCTCTGCTAACCAGAACCTCAGTGCTTATGCTCTCTCTGCTTTTAAATTTGTCACTGTAGGCCAGTGACTTAATTTACCAATTTCAATTGGCATACTGGACCCTCCCCATTATAAGTCCCTAGTGTATGGTACCTAGGTACCCAGGGCATTGGAGTTCCAGGAGATGCATATGGGCTGAAGCATTTCTTTTCCCACCCACAGGGAGCTCAGACAAACCCTTACACAGGACTGCCACGGCAGCCTGCGTGAAATAGTGCACACACTATTTCACAGCCGTTTTCACTGCACTTAAGTAACTTATAAGTCACCTACATGTCTAACCTTCACTTGCTGAAGGTTAGGTGTGAAGTTACGAAGTGTGAGGGCACCCTTGCACTAGCAAAGGTGTCCCCACATAGGTCAGGGCCATTTCCCCAGACTTTGTGATTGAGGGGACGCCATTACACGTGTGCACTACATATAGGTCAAGACCTATACGTAGCTTCACAATGGTAATTCCGAATATGGCCATGTAACATGTCTAAGATCATGGAATTGTCCCCCCAATTCCAAATCTGGTATTGGGGAGCCAATTCCATGCATCCTGGGGGCTCCACCATGGACCCCCAGTACTGCCAAACCAGCTCTCTGAGGCTTGCACTGCAGCTACATCTGCTGCCACCTCACAGACGGGGTTATACCCTCCTGGGTTCTAGGCAGCCCAGTCCCAGGAAGGCAGAACAAAGCATTTCCTCTGAGAGCGGGGTGTTACACCCTCTCCCTTTGGAAATAGGTGTTGCAGGCTGGGGAGCAGTAGCCTCCCCCGTCTCTGGAAATGCTTTGAAGGGCACAGATGGTGCCCTCCATGCATAAACCAGTCTGCACCAGTTCAGGGACCCTTTCTCCCCTGCTCTGGTGGGAAACTGGACAAAGGAAAGGGGAGTGACCACTCCCCTGTCCATCACCACCACCCCAGGGGTGGTTCCCAGAGCTCCTCCAGTGTGTCCCAGACTTCAGCCATCTTGCTTTGCAAGGTGTGGGGGCACTCTGAAGGGCACTGAGTGTCCAGTGCCAGCAACTGACATCAGAGACCCCTCCTGATAGGTCCATACCTGATAAGGTAGCCAATCCCCCTCTCAGGCCTATTTAGGGTCTCTCCTGTGGGTTCTCTTCAGATTCTGCTTGCAAGTCTCCTTCAGGAATCCTCTGCAACTACTACTTCATCCTCTGACCTTGGATCAACCGCAGCCTGCTCCAAGAAACGCTATAACTGCAACAAAGTGTCTACAAGAGACACTTTTCTTCAGCAACCTCAACTCCAAGTCAGCAACTGCAACAGTTTCCACGGTGTGCACGCTCTGGGGACTCCTTGTCTTCATCCTGCACCAGAAGAACCAAAGATATCTCCCGTGGAGTGACAGAATCACTCCGCTGCTCCAAGCAGGCACCTTCCAAGGTGACGGCCGGTACCCTGGGAATCCTCTCACAGCAACGAGCTTGTTCCTAAGGACACAGAGGGTGGACATCATTGACAGAGTGTCCTGGGGTCCTGCTGACACAATTTTGAGGAGGTAAGACCTTGCCTTCCCCAAAAACGACGGCACCCCTGTGTATTGTGTCTTCTTCACCTCCTGAGGCCTCGGTGCACTCTTTGAAAAATTCCTCTGTGCACAGCCTGGCCCAGGTCCCCAGCACTCCACCCTGCGACGCTCAACTCGCTGAGTTGTTCTCCAGCAGCGTGGGACCTTCTTTTGTTGTGCTGCATTGACTGTGTTTTGTACCTTCTTTGAATCCGGATCCTGCAGCTTCTGGGGGTGCTGGCTGGCATCCTTAGGGCTCTCTAAAGTGCTGAGAGCCCCCTCTTCCTCCTCTCACAGAGGAGAGGCCCCCAGGTCCCTCCTGGGTCCATCCAGCACCACTTTGATGAAAAATGCACTTTTGTCGTAGCCAAGGCATGTTGGTGCCTTCCAACATGAAATCTCATCTGCAACGATCTTCACGCCATGGGACATCTTTTGCATCACGCAGGAACCCGCTGGCATCTTGCTAGGGTGCATTTCTGCAGTCTTCTACTAACCGGGGACTCCTCTTTTGCACCCTCTTCTGGGTTGGCAGGGGCTCCTGCCCTTCCTGGAACTTCATTCGACTTATGGAATTGGTCCCCTTCCTTTGCAGGTCTTCAGGTCCAATAATCCAGCAGTTGTTCTTTGCAGACTTGGTTGGCTGCTGCAAAATCCCAAAAATGAGGTGTAGTGTGTCCTAAGGAAACTTGCAGTACTTTACTCCTGCTTTTCTGGGCTGGGGTAATTTACTTACCTTTATTGTATTCTTACTCTCCCAGCGATTCTGCACACACTACACTTGTCTGGGGGGGCGGAATTCGTGATTCACATTCCACTTTTTTTAGTATATGGTTTGTGTTGCCCCTAGACCTATTTTCTCCCATTGAATTCTATAGGATTTCCTACTGTTTGCATTGTTTTATGACTATTTACTTGTCTAATTTTGGTGTCTAGTCTATATATTGTGTACAATACTTACCTCCAGAAGGAATATTGTTTTTGGTACTGTGTCACCCAAATAAATACCTTTATTTCTGGTAACACTAAGTATTGTCTCTACTTGTGTATAAGTACTGTGCAACTATAAGTGGTATTGCATGAGCTTTGCATGTCTCCTAGTTCAGCCTAAGCTGCTCTGCTATAGCTACCTCTAGCAACCTAAGCTGCTAGAACACTACTACATTCACTAACAAGGGATAACTGGATCTGGTGTAAGGTGTAAGTACCCACTACAAACCAGGCCAGCCTCCTACATTCACTGCTTCACATTTGTTAGAGCCTCTTCCTCTGCTTCCTCCCAGGCCTTTTCCTGCAGGTACTCTTTATTCACTTTGACATGCACCCAGACCGTGTACAAGTCTGCAGTACCTCGCCTTCACACCCACCCTCTTCCCGTTCTCCATTTTTCAACCATCCCCACCACCCTGCAGCTTTCCATTGTTTCACCCCTCCTCCCACTCTCTGTACAGCAAAGCCTTGGTACAGACGTATTAAACTGCTTTCCCTGACATTTAAACTGTCACATCTGATATCATAGGGCTCATGTAACACTATTCCTTGGTCTAAAACTTATTATTGTGCCACACCTGCTTAACCTTCTTTATGACCCTTTTGGGAGTTTCCCCTATTGTAGCCAGTCACTTGTTGGAGACAATTTCTGTTGTTATGTGGTTTGGGCTTCTTTATCAGTATGTGGTTTTGGTTTTTAGGAATTGACCATCTGAGGCCTTTGCTTCAATGGTACGCTCCTTCTAAAGTAAGGCACACTTACCTGCTACCAGTAACGTTAATAGCGTTTCAGCTGTTTCTACTACATTTATCAGCCATGATATAAATCGGGGCCTTTAGACTGCAGCTCGCCTTCCTCTTTTAAACTATACGAGAGCCCTAGAAGAAGACATTTATTGGCACTTTATAATTTTGTGGCTGTGGTTCAGAATGCAATATGGTCAAAATAGACAGGGAATCCCAGAAAACAGGGACCTTGAAGCAAATGTGCTTTGCCACAGGCAGGAACAGCGTAACAATTTTCAGAGCTCAGAAGAAGGAAAATAAATAAAAATAAAAACAACATTTTGCCATCTGGAGCGCTCCCCAATCCACTGGTGGAAAAGAGTGTACGGGCTTTTGTGTAATTAAGCTGTGCCTTGAGGCAGCTCTTAAGGTACCTTCATCTTGTCACCCGAGCCCTCATTTAAATGTTGCTAAAGTGCTGCACACCCACAACATTCCCAATAATCAGGTTACTGGACATTTTTACCACTAGTCTGCATTTGATAATTGCTTGTGCTTAGGGGAAGACATGGGGAGCATTGACATGGAAAAGGCGAGGCTTAAAGGAGCAGGGATGTGGAATTCCTATACCCAACGCTCATAACATATTGTTTGGGGTCAAGGACAACAGGTTTTCATGTTTATTTTGTCCTTGGGACAAGTAGGCCCAATCCTCTGCTGCAAAAACCCTTTGACTGCCAGTTTACAGGAAGTGGTTGAGGTAGTATTTGTGTCCTATATGAATGCTGTTCAAACTTGTATTTATGGTTCATTAACACAAAGCCTTTATTATTAGGGTGAGCGCAATACATAAACGGTATAAAGGTCACACTGCACTATTGAAAGTGGTTCCAGTAAAAAAAAAAAACTGTAGGAAGGTAGCCTCTTTCTAGCCTTGTTACCCCCACTTTTGGCCTGTTTATGAGGATATGTCAGGGTGTTTTTACTGTCTCACTGGGATCCTGCTAGTCAGGGCCCAGTGCTCATAGTAAAAACCCTATGTTGTCAGTGTGTTTGATATGTGTCACTGGGATCCTGCTAGCCAGGACCCCAGTGCTCATATGTTTGTGGTCTATATGTGTTCCCTGTGTGGTGCCTAACTGTATCTTTGAGGTTCTGCTAACCAGAACCTCAGTGTTTATGCTCTCTCTGCTTTCTAAATTTGTCACTACAGGCTAGTGACTACTTTTACCAATTCTCATTGGCACACTGGTACACCCATATTATTCCCTTATATTTGGTACTTAGGTACCAGGGTATTGGGGTTCCAGGAGATCCCTATGGGCTGCAGCATTTCTTTTGCCACTCATAGGGAGCTCAGACAATTCTTACACAGGCCTGCCACTGCAGCCTGAGTGAAATAACGTCCACATTATTTCACAGCCATTTTTCACTACATATAAGTAACTTATAAGTCACCTATATGTCTAACCCTCACTTGGTGAAGGTTGGGTGACAAGTTACTTAGTATGTGGGCACCCTGGCACTAGCCAAGGTACCCCCACATAGTTCAGGGCAAATTCCCCAAACTTTGTGAGTGCGGGGTCACCATTACATGCGTGCACTGCACATAGGTCACTACCTATGTGTAGCGTCACCATGGTAACTCCAAACATGGCCATGTAACATGTCTAAGATCATGGAATTGTCACCCCAATACCAGAATGGTATTGTGGGGGACAATTCCATGATCACCCGGGTCTCTAGCACAGAACCTGGGTACTGCCAAACTGCCTTTACGGGGTTTCCACTGCAGCTGCCAACCCTTCAGACAGGATTCTGCCCTCCTGGGGTCTGGGCAGCCCGGGCCCAGGAAGGCAGAACAAAGGATTTCCTCTGAGAGAAGGTGTTACACCCTCACCCTTTGGAAATAGGTGTGAAGGGCTGGGGAGGAGTAGCCTCCCCCAGTCTCTGGAAATGCTTTGATGGGCACAGATGGTGCCCATCTCTGCTTTAGCCAGTCTATACCGGTTCAGGGATCCCCAGCCCTGCTCTGGCACGAAACTGGACAAAGGAAAGGGGATTGACCACTCCCCTGACCAGTACCTCCCAGGGAAGGTGCCCAGAGCTCCTCCAGTGTGTTCCAGACCTCTGCCATCTTGGATTAGGAGGTGTTGGGGGCACACCGGACTGTTCTGAGTGGCCAGTGCCAGCAGGTGACGTCAGAGACCCCTTCTGATAGGCTCTTACCTACCTTGGTAGCCAAACCTCCTTTTCTGGCTATTTAGGGTCTCTCCTCTGGGGTATTCTTCAGATAACGAATGCAAGAGCTCATCAGAGTTCCTCTGCACTTCCCTCTTCGACTTCTGCCAAGGATCGACCGCTGACTGCTCCAGGACGCCTGCAAAACCCCAACAAAGTAGCAAGAAGACTACCAGCAACATTGTAACACCTCATCCTGCCGGCTTTCTCAACTGTTTCCTGGTGGTGCATGCTCTGAGGGCTGTCTGCCTTCACCCTGCACTGGAAGCCAAGAAGAAATCTCCTGTGGGTCGACGGAATCTTCCCCCTGCTAACGCAGGCACCAAAAGACAGCATCACCGGTCCTCCGGGTCCCCTCTCATCCGGACGAGCGTGGTCCCTGGAAAACAGGAGCTAGATCCAAGTGACCCCCACAGTCCAGTGATTCTTCAGTCCAAGTTTGGTGGAGGTAAGTCCTTGCCTCCCCACGCTAAACTGCAAACCTGTGTACTGCGTGATTTGCAGCTGCTCCGGCTTCTGTGCACTTCTCCAAGGATTCCTTTGTGCACAGCCTAGCCTTGGTCCCCAGCACTCCATCCTGCAGTGCTCAACCCTCTGAGTTGGACTCCGACGTCGTGGGACCCTCCTTTTGTGACTCCGGTTTCACAAATCTTCAAAGTGCCCGCTCCGGTACTTCTGCGGGTGCTGCCTGCTTCTGCCGGGGCTCTCTGAGTTGCTGAGCGCCCCCTCTGTCTCCTCCTCCAAGGGGCAACATCCTGGTCCTTCCTGGTCCCCAGCAGCACCCAAAAACCTCTATCTACCGCGACCCTTGCAGCTAGCAAGGCTTGTTTGCGGTATTTCTGTGTGGAAACACTTCTGCAACATCCAGCACGCCGTGGGACATCTTCCATCCAAAGGAGAAGTTCCTATCCCTTTTAGTTGTTACAGAATCTTCGGCTTCTTCCTCCCGGAGGCAGCCCTTTTGCACCTTCATCCGGGGTTTCCTGGGCTCCTGCCCCCCCTTGACACTATCGCGACTCTTGGACTTGGTCCCCTTGCCTTGTAGGTCCTCACGTCCAGGAATCCGTCTTCAGTGTTTTGCTGGTGCTTGCGGTTCTTGCAGAATCCCCCTATCACGACTATTGTGTTTTTCTGGGGTAGTAGGGTAACTTTACTCCTACTTTTCAGGGTCTTGGGGTGGGGTATTTTGGACACCCTTACTGTTTTCTTACAGTCCCAGCAACCCTCTACAAGCTCCCATGGGTCTGGGGTCCATTTGTGATTCGCATTCCACTTTTGGAGTATATGGTTTGTGTTGCCCCTAGACCTATGTTTACCTATTGCACCCTATTGTGATTCTACATTGTTTGCACTACTTTTCTTACTGTTACTTACCTGTTTTGGGTTTGTGTACATATATCTTGTGTATATTACTAACCTCCTAAGTGAGGTTATTCTCTGAGATACTTTTGGCATATTGTCATAAACATAAAGTACTTTTATTTTTAGTAACTGAGTATTGTGTTTTCTTATGATATTGTGCTATTTGATATAAGTGGTATAGTAGGAGCTTTGCATGTCTCCTAGTTCAGCCTAAGCTGCTTGGACATAGCTACCTTCTATCAGCCTAAGCTGCTAGAAACACCTCTATTCTACTAATAAGGGAAAACTGGACCTGGCACAGGGTGTAAGTATCACAAGGTACCCACTATAAGCCAGGTCAACCTCCTACAAAAACTAAAAAAAGTGTTAAAAGTATAATGCTCCCAGAATGCTTTCTGATTAGCTGCAATTGTTTGCAGAAGCTTGTAAGCAAGATTGATGATTCTTTGGTTTCAAAATAAAGTGTAGGTAGGAAAAAAGCATTTGGCTAAATTACTGTGAGATTTTAATTACTATTTCTTTGAAGCATCATTTAGTAAAATGTGTTGATGCATGCTAGTATTTCCCAAAAATATTCATAATGGAAAATCAGTGAAACCATTTTCAACAAGATTATGAAAAACAGGAAAATAAACAAGCACTGGCAAAGCCAACCAATCAAACTTTGGTTGTCAGTCTTTTGGTTTTGTGAATGAGTGTCTTGTTTTGACATGGCTTTTGTAACGCTTTATTGTGTTAGGAGCCGCAAGGCCCTCACCATCATAACAAACATTGGCAAAAAGCAAAAAAAGTTTTTTTTGGTCTAAAAAGCACACATTGCAACGGTAGTTCCTTGCACTGAATAAAACTACTTTGTGTGCCTATATGCTCCTTATGGAAGAGCAGAATGCTATCACTCACAGTAAAGGCAGCAGAAGGAGAGAGAGAGAAATAACATTTTAATAAAAACAAAATGTCTTGGTTAGCGCCAGACCGGATTAGGGGTCCAATTCTTAAAGAAAGTCACAAAAGTGCACCATGGTAAATGTGTTTGAATAAGTGGCTTGCATGAGTTCACAAGAACTTACAGAAGTAGACCAGGAAATCGTACTTCTAGAAAATATTTGTGAACTGTATTTTAGCATGAGCAAATAGGCATGTGGAGATTTGCTTGTGTGAAAATCTATTGAGCGCTTACAAGTTCATTTTCCCTCCAACTACTTTTTTCTCAACCTTGGAAAAACTTCCACTTTTGCTCATCAGGAGGACATTGCACCTTTCCTCAGTGTGGGAAAAGATTAGAGAAGAGCTGGTGAAAATCATTAAAACATGCATGTTAATAGGTTTGCACAGACTCAAAGGCATTCCAGCCCTGGTACTACTGCTTACAACTTACTCCAGCCCCAGTATGAAGATCTGTGGAAAGGTGGCAAAATAAAGAAATTGCTAGAGTATGGCTTGAAATTGCTAGTATTCAAACCCTACTACAGTATTAGCGCTGGCATAATCAGAGAGGCTATTATCAGAGCTCTTACATAATGAGATTGCTGCCATAATTTGTCACAGCACTACATGGCACCAAAGGGACAAGTAGATATTTTTTGACAAGACAAGTAGATTTAGGAAGCAACCTGTCCCATGGACAAGTAGATATTTTATTAAATTCCACACCCCCGTGAAAGAAGAAGCTAACAAGACTCAAGGGCTGGTGTAGGAAGGTTTGCTGCCCTGGGCAAAGTGACATCTGTATACACCCTCCTCTGTGTCACTTCCTTTCCCATTTTGTGCAAACTACTTTTCCACATTATGCTCCTGCTGTCTATGTTTAGAAAAGTAATAATGTGGCAATGCTGAACAATAATTGAGTACACAAGGGAAAAAACACATTAGATAGCTCGAGCTATTTGGCTTTATTAATGTTTTTTTTTTTTTTTAAAAAGACGTTGCACATCAGCAGAGCCGACTTTAGGCCAGTGCGACCTATGCAGCTGCACCTGTCGCTGACCTGGAGGAGGGTGGGATACACCTGCTTCAGAGTTCCTTTCATAACTAGCAGTTTTCAGGCACCAACAAAATGTCAAGATAGCGCTGGTGATTAATGTTCCTCCTGGGGAGAGATCAGAGATTTGTCTACTGGCAGTTTTGTCACATCATAAAGTAGTGGAGAGAGTTGATGTGCCTGCTGCAAAGAACGTGTACAATGCAGGTCACAAAACTGAGTGAGCTATAAGCAGTGCTGTGAAAAAAATTAAATGTATGTCAGAGAGAGGGGTTATGGAGAGATGAGGGGCAATGTTAGGGGTGGTAGTAACGAAATTAGTGGAGAAGTATGTCGGGGGGGAGAGAAGCAAACATTTTTGCACCCTGCGCCACCAGCCCTAAAACTGGCCCTGCACAGCAGTGCAGTCTGCTGTGCAACATGGCTTAAAGTAAATTAAAATAGCACTATGATGCGGTCAGAGCTGGCTGCGCCATAGCGCTTTGTTTTTATTTACTTTAAGCCACGTTGCAGAGCAGTCCTCACTGCTGTGCAACATCTTTAAAAAACAATGACAAAACCAATAAATCTTCCATAGGTGAAACCTATTGGCTTTGCCAATGCTTGTTCCTTAATAAGTGCTTCCTTGTAAGGACAGAGGTTGCAGCATGCCCCCGACCCCCAGACGATCTGGAAAACTCAATAACATTCAGTGAGTGACAGCTACTTTAAAAAAAAGGTCTTCCCCCTCCCTATCCAGTGGACACCCTCTAGAAGACTCAAAGTTGACTATCTCTTGATGGTGAAAGTACTTAGCAACATTGCAGGAATCAAGTAAAATTTAAACAACTCGTTCCACAACAGATAAAAAGTGTTCCTATCCATGCCACCCTAGGATGCTCTTGCTTTTATTAGGTTTCACTGCTCTGTCGTTGTGGGTATGCCAACCCATGTCGTCTAAATAAGGCAAAAAGCTAAGCAGCCCTTTTATGCCACCAAAGCATCGTCCTCACTGTTACCCTACACACCTCCTTTTTCTTTATTATTAACCCCCAGATTCCGAACTCATTGTTATGTATTAGCAAGGCTACTGCTATTCCGGAGATATGACCTTTTGCCATAATTACAGATTTAATTAAATTGCCACATAATAAATCGTCTGCTGCATAAGTTGTACATTTATAAAACAAAGACTAAAACTCAAACAACTCACAAGTTACTGAAAAAGAATCCCTGCACATGGTACCATGCGGTGGGAGAGCGTTTGCAAGGATTATTTGGCCACCCTTCAAATGTTCATTGCTGTATTCAGGTTTTCAACTGTCCCTGATGCAGTTAGTCTTTGAACCATCCCGTACGCACATTAAAATGGCAACACAGCCAATAAATAATGCCACAGAATATGCCACATTATGCCTGCTTTTTCTTGTTGTATTATAGCCCTCCACTGCTGCATAAATCCAGTGGCCCTTGATAAAACTCAAGCTGAAGACACTGCAGAATTATTACTCGGGTTAGATCTGCTGTGTGCTACAGATACGTCCTGCACTGCTCCATGAACAGAGCAAGCACAGAGTGATAGTCACAAATCTCATGGAGACAGTATTTTATGGCAAGACCGGAGGCTCCTATTATGCGTTTCTTTTCTTGCTTTATTTTATGAGCAGCAGTCAAGAAAACTACCAATCCCATAAGGCTTAACATCTACAGCCAATGGGATTGAAAAAGTAGTTCAGAACACACCAGAACCAATAACCATAATGACATGCTATTGTGACGTCACTTGACTGCAAGCAGTCCTCTTTTCTTGCTGCTGCAGTCGAGATAAGTCGCACTTTCTTTTATTCACGTTCATTTTATTATATATTTAGTGAATATTGTTATTTACAAGATATTGTATTGTGGATATTTACTATGTTAGTTGGCAGGTTGCCGCATGTCATTGCTGTTTCCCTTTCACTCGTACACAGCGCTCGCGCTGGTACGAGCTGTGCGCTTTAGTCTTTGGCGCCGGGATTGTTTACTTTTAGCACGCGTCACGCGCGCTTCGAATTCCACACATTCCTTCGCCTCAGGCAGCAACCGTCATTCGGATTGCTCCTGAGGCAAAGACGTCGTGTCAGAGCGCTCTGCGTAGCCTGAACAACTTTAATTAATTCGACGCTTACCTGTTATTAACCCCCCTTTTACAAAAAGACCCGTTTTTCCCGGCAAAGCTTCGTTATTCTTTCAAAGACTATACAAATTGACTTCAATTTTAGATACAATTCGGCAATTCCTTGAGCTATATATTAAATATTTTTATTAATATTGGACACCATGGAACCTGGTGCTTCTGCTATGGAGCAGGGTGTTTCCACTGAACTTGAAGAAATGAGACATGAACTATGTAATTTTATTAGAAGTTCTGTCCATCAGGCAGTATCTTCCTCATTACAAAAATTGTCAAAGAATCTGGAGAACAATTTTTCACATTTAATCTCCAAATCGGCCCAGACTGCGGGGGAATGCAGTAAACGTCCACCAACAAAACCAGGTACGGGGACGCAAATGGAAAGTGAGTCCACCTCACACACGCCAGAGGACGCGGTTCCTCACAGGGCTCCTGCCAAGGAGTATAACAATATGGCATCAAAATCTTCTTTAAAACAAAAATGTAAGGAACTTAATGTTCTTCCCGTTACTTCCCCAGTTATTCAGGATACTGATGAGGATATGCCTGATGTAGGTTCAGATTCATATATATCTGACAAAGATGATGATGATGATTCCTTTTCCATTCCTCCTCCTAAAAAATCAAAACTAGCCTCTACTACCCCTTCTCTTCAGAAGGTTTTCCTATGTTTGATCCTTCTCAAATTCATCACCCCAATTCTACTGAGTGGTTTCCGGCTGACCATGTGGGCCGCTATGTGGCACAAAAATTATTTTCACCTTTAGACAAACAAACTAGATCTAAATTAAAGTCAGAATGCCCTCGTCCTGTGCTTTCTAATAAGGCCACTATTACCCCTACCATTGACCAACAAATGTTGACTTTCTTCACTAAACAGGGTAAAGACCCTCGCAAGGGCGTGGACAAAGCATGGTCCTCTTGTCAGGACAAACTCTTAGATATCACGGGACCACTTACTAGGATTTTTGACCTTGTCGAAGCAGCTAGACTAGAGGGTTCCTTCCTGGACCCAGAGGAATTGTCACTATGGGTTCAACGTTGTTTCTGCCTTTTAGGAAATGCAAATTCTTCCTTTATACACGAGAGGCATAAAGGCCTACTTATCAAACTGGACCCCAAGCTTATCAATTTGGCAACCGTTCAACCCCAGCTTCAATCTGACTGACAACTTTTTGGAGATTCCTTCATAAAAGACCTTAGCAAATACGTTGCTACTTTTACCTCACTAGACAAAGCCCAACAGTCAATGAGAAAAATGTTTCACCAACGTGTTTTTGCCAGGGCCGGTAGAGGCAGGGGTCGCTTTACCGGCCGCGGATTCACCAACCAAGGCTCCAGAGGTTATTACAATTCTTACCAGCAGGACTTCAGACCTCAATTCTATCCCAAACGTGGCAGAGGTTACCGTTCCAGGTCCGCCAGACATTCCAGAGCCTCCAACCCAACAGGTAAGCCTCCTGGTCGATTCTTTCCCGACAGGGGGTCGAATTCTTCATTTTCTGTCAAATTGGCAAGCGATAACCGCAGATGCTTGGGTGTTAAACACGGTTTTAGGTTACAAGATAGAACTTTATTCTACTCCAGTGCAAACTTTTTTCCAAGCCCCTCCCCATTTTTCCACAGAAATGGTTCAGCTAATATCTCTCAAAGTAGACTCTCTGTTACAGAAACAAGCGATTGCACTCACTCTTCCCCTTCCATCGGGATTTATCAGCCCAATTTTTCTTGTTCAAAAGAAAAACAAAAAGATGCGGCCAGTCATCAATTTAAAACATTTCAACCGGTTCGTAGTATACCGGCATTTCAAAATGGAAACAATTCTCCATCTCAGAGACATTCTTCTTCAGAACGACTGGATGTTCAGACTGGATCTACAGGACGCTTACTTAGTGGTTCCTGTTCATCCGGAATGCAGAAAATGTCTTCAATTTCAATGGTTGCACCAAACGTATCACTTTACCTCTCTGCCCTTCGGTCTATCGTCAGCCCCATGGTGTTTTACCAAACTCATGAAGCCCGTAGTAGCCTTCCTAAGAGCTCAGGGGATAAGACTATTAATCTACCTAGACGATATCCTCATCCTAAGTCAGTCATCACAAACTCTCCTAGTCCACTTACATACGACCTGCACTCTGTTGGAAAGCTTGGGTTTTATAATAAACAGAGAAAAATCCCTCCTAATACCCTCCCAAATTATAGAATTCCTGGGATTTCAGATCAATTCTCTCTCAGCTACCCTTCTTCTACCCTCATCAAAAATAAAATCAATAAGATCAGAAATTTTGCAAATTCTCCGCAACTCTCTCATTTCCCTCCGATCTCTAGCCCGAATTGTAGGTCTTCTCTCCTCCTCCATCCAAGCAATTTTTCAAGGTCCCCTTCACTACCGCTCACTTCAAAGACTGAAGATTAAACACTTGAGAAAGGGGCTTTCGTATTCCGATCTCGTTCCTTTAGACATAGAGTCTTGCACAGAGCTTCAATGGTGGATAGACCATTTAGACGTTTGGAACGGGAAAAGTATCTTTCCATCAGCCCCAGATCTTGTATTAGAATCCGATGCAAGTCATTTAGGCTGGGGGCACGTTGTGGTCCCATCTCGACTGGAGGTACATGGTCAACCGAGGAGTCCAAATTGCACATCAATTGTTTAGAGAGGCTTGCAGGCTCCTTTGCAATCAGAAGTCTGGCAAAGCACAAAGTACATTGTGCAATTCTTCTCAGGATGGACAATATATCCGCGGTCAGATATATAAACCATCTAGGGGGTACAAGGTCCAAACCCTTGGCAGACCTAGCCAAGAGCTTATGGGAGTTTTGTCTCTCAAACCATCTTTCGGTACATGCAGAGTATCTTCCTGGAGTTCTCAACACAGTGCAGATTGGCATTCTCGTCACCTTCGAGACTCCAGCGATTGGAGACTCCATCCGTCAGTGTTTCACAACATTCAATCCTTATGGGGCCCGTTCTCCATAGACCTTTTTGCATCCGTCTCAACACTCAGCTTCCTCACTTTTACAGCTGGCGCCCAGATCCATCAGCCTTAGCATCAGATGCTTTCTCACAAGACTGGTCTCATTCCCTCAACTACGCCTTTCCCCCTTTTATAATGATCAACAGGGTCCTAGCTCATGCCAGACCTCAACACGCCTCTCTCTCTCTTGTAGTCCCGTTTTGGCAATCCCAAGTTTGGTTCCCCACTCTTTTGGAACTGGCAATAGATTTTCCATTGTTAATTCCATCCTTCCCAGACCTACTACTAGACCCTCTTCAACGTTCTCATCCTCTTATTGTCAACAATATCCTAACCCTATCCGCTTGGAAAATCTCAGGAGCTCCCAATCTCCCCCAGTCATTTCGGCAGAAGCTTCCCAATATATCTCAAACTCCTGGGCCCCAGGCACCAAAAAAGCCTACAAGGCAGCCTGGTCTCTATGGGACTGCTTGTGTGTGGGAAGGCAAATTAATCCCTTTTCAGCAGATGTAATTTTTGTCGTAAACTTTTTAGCCTCAGAAGCCAGCAAAGGTAAAGCATTTCCCACAATCAATCTTTACAGATCTTCTATTTCGTCCAACCATATTCATGTCCATGGCAAACCGGTAGGTGAACACCCGATGGGTATGTCGATTATTAAAGGGCGTAAAATTTTCCAAACTTCTGCGACCGAAGTACAATCAATTGTGGGATGTTAATATTGTTTTGAACTTTTTGACTGCATTACCAGATAACTCAAGTTTATCACTAAAACTTTTATCTGCCAAGTTGACAATGTTATTATGTTTAGTTTCTATCAAACGTTTATCAGATGTTAAGGCTTTGGACGTTTCCAACCGTCAATTCACTCCGTCTGGAGTGTTGTTTTCGGTTGTACGACGTACCAAGACCAATTTGGCGTCAGTCTTTTATCTGTATTTTCCGCTTCATCCGAAATTCTGTGTGGGACAGTGTCTCAAGGTTTACGAACATAGGACCGCAGATTTGAGAACATCCTCCTCCCAACTGCTCATATCTTTCAGGAAACCCCATAACCCGGTTTCTTCTGCTACATTAGCCCGTTGGGTTAGACTAATTATGTCCCTGGCTGGTATTGATGTTTCCAAATTCGGGGCCCACTCCTCTAGGGGGGCCATGGCTTCCAAAGCTTTTTGGACAGGATCTCGTTTGGAGGATATTCTGAAATCTGCGGATTGGTCTAATGATAATACTTTTAGAGTATTTTATTGCAAACCGATTGATAATGCTTCATTGAATGTAATTAATATGCTTTAAACTCGCATAATAGGAGCCTCCGGTCTTGCCATAAAATGTAGATTTTCCTAGTCTATGACGGAAAGTCTTAATTTTATTAAAGACACGGAGGCGAGTATTATCCCACCTCTTGTATAACTTTTTCCTCCCTCCCTTTTCTCTAGTCCCGGCCTCGACCACTCAGACAACGTCTTAATCGGACCTTGTCAAACCATCCGACGATTTCGCTTCCTCCAAACTTTGGATCGTCTACTTCTATTTGGCCGGACCATTCTCGCCTCTTGAAGATTATAGACTTTTTCTTTGATGTGTTCGCTTTCCTCATGTCACTGTTTATTCTTTGTTTGTTACTCCCGTTGTTCACTGTTAATTGACTTCATTCGCAAGAAAAGAGGGCTGCTTGCAGTCAAGTGACATCACAATAGCATGTCGTTATGGTTATTGGTTCTGGTGTGTTCTGAACTACTTTTTCAATCCCATTGGCTGTAGATGTTAAGCCTTATGGGATTGGTAGTTTTCTTGACTGCTGCTCATAAAATAAAGCAAGAAAAGAAACGCATAATACTCGCCTCCGTGTCTTTAATAAAATTAAGACTTTCCGTCATAGACTAGGAAAATCTACATTTTTCCACAGAAAATGATAGACGGCTGCTACAAGCCACACGATACAAATGATGTTTAAGGTGACCTCTGGGAATTGCTCTACCCCCCACTTCGTGGCCGTTATTTCCCCAATTGCATGTTTTCTCCACGCTACTTTACAAGGGAAGACACGAGAAGCGTGTCTGGTTTAATTTCCTCAATAGGACCAAATTGCTTATATTTTCTCCTAAATTCACTACAAAGTGATTTTCCATCTCTAAACCATCTGTAAACAAGCTCTCCCCACACCAATCCAACATTTAGATGTGCAACTGTGTTTGAGTGAGGGATAAAACTGGAGACATGTCTAGTGTCACTGAAGGAAAGTTACATCCATCAGAAAGACAACAAATAAGTTATGTGTGCGATCCGTTGGCGAGGTGGAGTTCAGTCGGCGTTAAAAACAATGCCAAGGCTTAGGACTCACCTTCCAATACCATCTCTTGAAGGAACGTCTGGCAGAGGCAAAAAAGGGGCAAATGAACTGTCAAGAGGAGAAAAAGATGAGCAACAACACAAAACGCAGATAAAGTTGAAGCCTAAATCGGAATGAATTTCCTCATCTAATTAAAAAAAACGGAGCCAAGAAAGGTTGCGGTTGAGCTACTGCAAGAGAAAAGTGAAAGCTTGGTAAGGCTTCATTACCTCAGTAATTATGGAACTAGACCATACAAGGCAGTGTGAAAGTGCATGGCAGTTTTACAAGAGTTACTGCTAAATCTGAAATCGGTAATGTTTTTAGAGAAATTAGGCAAGACTTCGAGGGTGGTCTCGGAGTCTTGTACTGAATATTTAAGTAATCTTAAAACAATCAGGGCTGTGGAATTTAAAAAAATATCTACCTGTCCCTGGGACAGGTTGCTTTCAAATTGGGCTTGCCATGTAAAAAAAATCTTTGGTGCCACGTAGTGCAGTGACATATTATGGCAGCAATCTCATTATGTAAGAGCTCTGACAGCCTCTCCGATTATTCCAGGGCTCATAATATAGTAGGGTTTGAATACTAATAATTCTCTTAGAGGACTATTTATGAAGAAAACAAGCAGTGCATCACAACAAGTTACCCTTCTGCGCTGAGTGATAGGGAAAGAGCAGGAATGAGCAGTATTTAAATAGTACAGTGCATTTCCGTCTTTTTCCTGCGTTGGAACCTAATGTGCTGCTTAGCGCCAATGCAGACATCCTTGCACCATGCCTTTGTTGCAAGCACCTTCCGGCACAAAAACAATCCTGAAAGGAATTTTCAACTTTCTATGTGTGCTGCAGAATACAGCACACATAAAACATAAAAAGAATAAGTAACTAGGGAGACTTGGGGGAGACGTAGGATCTTGACGCATTCCCAGGTCTACCAGTAATGCAACCATTTGTGCTGTGTTGCGTTACTCTAGAATTATCAAGCCTTGCCTGGCTTGATAAATCTAACTTAAGAGTTGTGTCACTCTTGTGCAAAGGCACAAAGCTGACACAGCTCTTTCATAAATATGCCCCTTATTTTGCCACCTTTCTGCAGATCTACATACTGGGACTGGGAGTAGTGGTAAGTAATAATTCCAGGGCTGGAATACCCCGAGTCTGTGCAAAACTACATGTTTTAGGTGTTTTCATTGGTTGTCCTTGACCCTAAACAATATGTAATTCTGGCTATCAGAATTCCACACCCCTGAAACAAGCAAAAATACTAGTCATACATATGAGTTGACTGTTGCTGCTTCTCTGAACATTAATTCACTGAGAGTTTTTTTTACACTGAATTGGATTTACATGTAACTAGACTGTTTTTATGCTTCTTGTGTGTGCTCTAGATTTTTGAGTGTGCTTTAGATTTTTCCACATCCAAGCATCTCTATTCAGTTTGCACAAAGAAATACTTCTAAGGTTCTTAAATTTGCCAAACAGGAGATTCTTTCACCTACCAAAACTAATCATGTTATCAATACACTGCTGCTATCCGAATAACCTCCCAAAACTCAAACATTCAAACAGAAGCAGTGCTTCTCGGCGTACATTCAGTTTTCTCTGGCTTCCATCTCTGAAACATGTGACAGCCATTGAGAAGATAATTCTCCAAAGGGTAAGGAAATACAGACAGAAAATAAGTGGAAACATATGGAAGGAAAATAAATTGAAAAATTAGAATTACAGAGATGGGCGCTGTCTGAGGAAAGCTGATCTTTTTTTAGATTGCTAGGTAAGCAAGATAGTGTAGGAGCAAAGCGAACATTAAGGCAAGGATTCCAATATTTAAAGATCTCTCAGGAAAATGAACAAGAAATCAAGTTTAGGAAGATTAACTCTGTAACCACATGTAACACATATAGCAATCAATCCCTAGCTTCTACTTTGGTGAACATCAAATACACGCCATCATACACACAGAGTACCTACATGGCAGTTTGTTAATATGCCCAAGATATTAACATTGTATGGTCTCGTGTAAATATCAATAAATCTATGAAACTGAAAGGGTTCAGGCCAGATGGAAGCTGATCAGTTTCTCTTTGCATTATTCTGTCAATATGGAGAGCACCTGACATCTCTCAAGAATAAATCAAGAAAATAATATTTGGTCAATGACAAATACTGGGGTGTGGAGTAGGCTGCACTGGCATCTTTAATGTAAGATTGGCAACTAGCCAGCAGGCACAGGTCTGACAGGGATTCAAGTAACAAGGTACTGAATCAAGACACTTTACTTGGTGATACACATATGATAAATATTTACTGAAACCCGATTTCTACACATTATCATCTGTATGCAAAAAAGTTGTATCTGTAAAACTATGTCTGTCCAAATGTAGTGGCCATTTCAATAGAAATGTGCTGTCTGTAAAGGACAGTTCTAATCACACAATGCTTTAGTTACATTAACTAAATAAATCATCAACCTCGTGTCCGTTAAAAATAGGTGGGTCACTAAAGTTTGTTGTCTAAAAAGTGGGTCTAAAAAGTTTGGGAAGCACTGGTCCATCTTATTGTAAATGTATGCTGGTTTTAGCTCAGTGAGGTGTAAAGATATAGCAACTAGACCACTGATTGTAGCTTTTGAATCAAAGGTTGCCAGCCAACCCTTTAAAAACAGTCCTAACTTTTACTGTCTATTAATGCTACTATTGGTTACATTTGTTTAATTTACCCATGTGATTTTAAAATTAGGGAGAACTGTAAAACGATTGTGTCTCCTCTTCTCTAGATGTCAGATTCAAACTTACAGTTCTGATTTGTGATACAGGAGTATAAACCTCATCACTCCATATTCGCTTTAAATTACTTACTACATTGTTTTTTTTCCGTAACACATTGTCACAGTTGAGATGAATCACAGGGTCAGAGCTGTGATGCACCGAATTGAGATCTATTGCCCTCATATGAACTTAATTTGGCAGCCATGAAACTGACAGGTGTACTAACAAGCCTCTTTAATAATGAATACAGGCGACACCGCACACCAATTACACTGTGGAGGGATACATTGCCCTGCAATGCATATTGGGATGAATACTTCTCGCAAACGAAGGAGCAATGACTTCTGTTCCACACTCAAGCTGGATACAGATCTGAGAGCTGCCAACAGCTCAAAGTGCAACTGTTTATTACCTCTTTGTCTGCCCTCCTACACACTGAGGTAATGCCCCTGCTGCCAGGAAAATCACCATGCGGATAAACAAAAGTGATCTGACGTCAAGCAGTACTTACTGTCACCTGATATAAACAGTGAACACATTAACTTTATATCCTGTTTTGCCTTTTCTGCTGCAGGTGGATGACCAAGTTAAAGGTAAGTAAAGAGTAGTTATTTCAATTTTTTTTTATGTTTGTGATGGTCTGCTCTGTTTGTAAGAGGTCCTGCTTGAGTGAATCCAATTGTGGCACTGGCCTGGATGTAAGATTTGCCAAGCAATGCCATTTGAGACAGGAAGGTTATGTAGGACCAGCAAAATATATTTAAATTAGAGTTTTGGACCAATGGACTTTTCCTCTAGGATGGTGCTGAGGAGCAGAGCTCGTGCCTGTCTGAACGTGTGCAGGTGGTGGAGCAGCCAAAGGCCTCTCTGTGACTGGTCAACTGCATTGTCTAAAACAAGGAAGCAACAGGAAAGTTCCAAGTCCATTATTTGAGTGCTGATTGGTGGGCATGCCGTGTAGCAACTGATTGTTGCAGGGACCGGAGGTAATTAGTTCATAGTCTGTTCTTTCTTGGCAGGAAATGGTTAACGATAACAAGGAAACCGGTTATTTAAATTTAAGGAAGCCCTGCAAAGCCTGAATGTGTGCAACAATAGAGGAAGGCAAGTGTGTGGCAAAGAGGAAACATTTGGAGGAGGGGAAGCCTTTTCAAGTGATTTCAAAAGTGGCAGATTACCGGCTAACGATCTAACAAGCTACAGCAGCTGCAATAAAGGCCACGGAATCTCCTGCCTCACCTAAGAGACCTAGAAAGGGCACCACTAACACTAATGATGGAGATAAAAGGGAAATTAAGTCAATGATTAGACTTGAAAGAAGTTTTGGAGCATATTATTATAGATAATATTGTGTTCCCTGAAGCCCCAGCAATTAATGAGAACAAAGATGTTTTTGCTAATTATCAAAAGAAGGAATCGGAATCCATACCACTACATAAAGCTGCTTGGAAGGTGAAAGCAAGGATGCAGACAAACATTCCTTTCTGCGTTTTTTTTAAAAACATTAACCTTTGCAAGGATTTGGGGATAAGTTCCGAACTCTAGTTAAGGGTTCCTTGATTACAGGCCTATCTACACAGGATACGATTATTTCGGATGAGGCTGTGCCATCAAATGTCCTTGATAAGAGAACTGGTCTGGCAATTAACCCCTTCGCTGCCAGGCCTTTTTTTGGCTATTTGGGGCAGTTTGAGCATAGGCCCTCATAACTTTTTGTCCACATAAGCTAGCCAAGCCAAATTTGCGTCCTTTTTTTTTTTACAACATCCTAGGGGTTCTAGAGGTGCCCAAACTTTGTGTGTTCCCCTGAAGGAGGCCAAGAAATTAGCCAAAATACAGTGAACATTTTGTTTCCTTAAAAAAAATTGGAAAAAGTGGCTGCAGAAGAAGGCTTGTGTTTTTTCCCCTAAAAACGGCATCAACAAAGGGTTTGCGGTGCTAAAATCACCAGCTTCTCAGCTTTCAGGAACAGGCAGACTTGAATCAGAAAACCCAATTTTTCAACACAAATTTGGCATTTTACTGGGACATACCCCATTTTTACAATTTTTTGTGCTTTCAGCCTCCTTCCAGTCAGTGACAGAAATGGGCGTGAAACCAATGCTGGATCCCAGAAACCTAAACATTTCTGAAAAGTAGGCAAAATTCTGAATTCAGCAAGGGGTCACTTGTGTAGATCCTACAAGGGTTTCCTACAGAAAACAACAACTGAAAAAGAAAAATATTGAAATTGAGGTGAAAAAAACAGCAATTTTTCTCTACGTTTTACTCTAACTTTTTCCTGCAATGTCAGGTTTTCGACAGCAATATACCGTTACATCTGCTGGACTCCTCTGGTTGCGGGATATATAAGGCCTGTAGGTTCATCAAGAACCCTAGGTACCCAGAACCAATAAATGAGCTGCACCCTGCAGTGCGTTTTCATTCTATACCGGGTATACAGCAATTCATTTGCTGAAATATAAAGAGTGAAAAATAGCTATCAAGAAAACCTTTGTATTTCCAAAATGGACACAAGATAAGGTGTTGAGGAGCAGTGGTTATTTGCACATCTCTGAATTCCGGGGTGACCATACTAGCATGTGAATTACAGGGCATTTCTCAAATAGATGTCTTTTTTTACACACTCTCTTATATTTGGAAGGAAAAAATGTAGAGAAAGACAAGAGGCAATAACACTTGTTTTGCTAATCTATGTTCTTGTGGGGCTCTGACCAGGTTCTGTTACCCAGAATCCTTTGCAAACCTCAAAATTTGGCTTTAAAAAAAAAAACACATTTTCCTCACATTTTGGTGACAGAAAGTTCTGGAACCAGAGAGGAGCCACAAATTTCCTTCCACCCAGCGTTCCCCCAAGTCTCCCGATAAAAAAAGGTACCTCACTTGTGTGGGTAGGCCTAGTGCCCACGAAAGGAAATGGCCCAAAACACAACGTGGACACATCAGTGCCTACCTGTGGATTTTGCCCTCTAGCTCAGCCGGCACCTGGGGAAACCTAGCACACCAGCGCATTTTTGAAAACTAGAAACCCAGGGGAATCAAAGATGGGGAGACTTGCGGGGCTCTGACCAGGTTCTGTGACCCAGAATCCTTTGCAAACATCAAAATTTAGCCAAATAAAACATTTTTTCCTCTCATTTCGGTGACAGAAAGTTCTGGAATCTGAGAGGAGCCACAAATTTCCTTCCACCCAGCGTTCCCCTAAGTCTTTCCATAAAAATGGTACCTCACTTGTGTGGGTAGGCCTAGCGCCCACGAAAGGAAATGGCCCAAAACACAACGTGGAAACATCACATTTATTCACAGAAAACAGAGGTGTTTTTTGCAAAGTGCCTACCTGTGGATTTTGGCCTCTAGCTCAGCCGGCCCCAAGGGGGGCAGAAATGGTCTAAATACAATTTGCCCCCCAGGGGAGCAACCCCTGCCTAATGGGTTGCTCCCCATCTCTAAAAGAAACAACAAAAAAAAATTGCCCTGGTGCCTAGAGGTTTCTGCCCCCCCTGGGGGCAGATCGGCCTAATAATAAGCCGATCTGCCCCCGGGGGGGGTGGGGGGGGGAGGGGGCAGAAAAGGCCTTCCTAAAAAATGCCCCCCAAGGGGTCGCTCCCTTATGTCTATTTCCCCCCCCAAAAAAAACATCCCTTTGAAGCCTCTCCGTGCCTCCCCCACGTGATCGAAAGAGAAATGCAAAGCATTTCTCTTTCGATCGCGCTGGAAGCTGAGCTTCCAGCGTGATGGGGGAGGCCCTGTGACAAATCAGCGCACACTCGCGTGCTGACGTCACAGGGGGGTGGGGGGCGGTCAGGGGTGGAAGGGGAAGGGCTTCCCCTTCCATCCCTGCCTTGGGGGGGGGGGGTGGGAAGCACAGGGGGGGGGGGGGGGAGCGCTAGCACTCCCCCGGGTTCCTGTGACTTGGACGAGGTGACCTCGTCCAAAGCACACAGGAACACCTGTCACCTCGTCCAAGGCACCGAACCGGTTAAAAGGGCCCATGCTGCATCAAATTGTGCTATCAGAACTGCAGCTTATTCTAGCTATGTGGAACAATCCTTGATTAAGGACTTTCAAAGGATAGTGGAGCTAATGCAGTAATAAGCAGACATCAAGGAGAGGAGAGCATGGCCAGGATGTCCGTTCCTCAGAAAATGCCTGGTCCAGCAGCCATGATTCCCTGAGCAAGGACAACAAAACCAGAAATACTGACTATGCCACTTCAAAAGAGATGATGATGGCTGGGGGGGGGGAGGGGAGTTGCCTAAATAATTTCTAACATTCATTAAAGGAATCAATTAAGGATAATTGAGTGTTATAGATAATTTGAGAAGGCTATTGGATCGGTTTTCAAGAATCTCCTCCACAATTCTTTTGCGTAACACCTCTACCAGATGCCCAGAAATAAGAAAGGCGCTGTTGTTCGGAGTGCAGAAATTAGGAAAAAAGGCAATTGTGAAAGATCCATCCCAACACAAGGAAGAAAGGAACATATTCAAATCCTATTTCTGAGGCAAAACCAAATGGTGAATTCAGGCCAGTGCTGACTCTGAAATCAGTGAATTCTTTCACGCCTAACAAGAGACTCAAGATAGTTAATTTACAGGCAACCCTACCGTTCTTATCAAAGGACGATTTTTTTTTTTTTGTTTAACATCACTCGATGTAAGAGATGCATCCCTGAATATTCCAGCACACTAAGGGCCTGATTCTAACTTTGGAGGACGGTGTTAAACCGTCCCAAAAGTGGCGGATATACCACCTACCGTATTACGAGTTCCATAGGATATAATGGACTCGTAATACGGTAGGTGGTATATCCGCCACTTTTGGGACGGTTTAACACCGTCCTCCAAAGTTAGAATCAGGCCCTAAGTGTCTCAGAAGGTTCTGTGCTTTTGTGTGACAAGGAACCTTACTAATTCCAGGTATTGGTATTTCACCTTTCCTTTTCTCCCAGGGTGTTTGCAAAAGTAATAGCGCCTGTATTCAGAATTACCTGTACTTGGACGACTGCTTAATTTGTTTATCTTCTTCTTCTTCTAAGGCACAAACTTACACGAAACTATACAAAACGGTGGAATAACATTTATTGTTGATAAATCATGAACCGTCTCATCTGGTAATATCTCAGCATCTACAATTAATTGGGGGGATCACTTCAAAACTGATTTGGGGGAGTGTTTCTGTTTTAGTCAACAATAAGGCCTTTACTATCAGAGTTGACTGTGCTGCTATAGAGTCAAAACCCTACAGCCAAACAAATAGTTAAGGGCAAAGGGGTTAATGGCTTCAACAGTTATGATCCTTTCCTGGGCAAGACTCAACATTTACCCTTTGGTGATTTACCTGCTGCTGAATTAGAGTCTTAACTCTGAGAACTACAATCAGACTATACCAGTCAATTTCTAGATTCTCAAGCAGACGCACTGGTAGCTGGAGGAAGAGACTTTCAAAGAGTCCACATTTTATTCCCTGCCTATGGTGGCACTGCCACCAGAAGCTAGCAAGCTGAGCATGGAGGCTGTCTTTGCTCTAGAGACAGTTCAGGGTCTATGGTCAACCTCTCCTGGAGAGAACTAAAAGCTGTTCATCTAGCCCTAATTCATTTTGTAGTCTCAATTTTTAACAGGAAGTTCAAGTCAGATCAGACAACGAAGGGGGGGTAGTCTGTTTCTTTAAACAGCAGGGCAGTGTGAGAGGTGCTTCACTGATTGGAATAGTGCAGCAGATCTGTCAGTGGGCAGAGTTGAATCTGTTGTCACTGAGGGCAATTCATCTAATAGGAAGACAGATTATACATGTGGATCCATTGAGCAGAATATTTGTAGCCATGTCATTAATGTTGTTGCGGGGGGGTTAAGGAATTAATAAATAGGTTTTATCTTTCTCTTTGCATCAGAGGAGAATGCTCTGCTTCCAAGATTTTGCACAATTATGCCCCCCCACATGCTCACCCCCCATCCCCCCAAGGAATGGAGGATGGATGAAGTGTCATTCAGATGGCCAAAGGAGTTGACTTACACATTCCCTCCAATTCAGAAGGTACTTTTAAAGATAAAAACAGGATCAGGCAAGGATGCTGTTACTGGTCCCTTGTTGGAGTTGTCGCTCATGGCATCTCCTGCTTCTGCAATTGGTGATACTTCCACGCTGGAAAATTCCCTTGCATCTGTATCCTTTGGCTTGTCCACAGCTGTATCACCCAGTACTAAGGCATCTGCAGTTGGACGCTTTGCCATTAAAAGGCTACAGCTTGAATCTAAGGGCTGATCTACGGAAATAGCCTTGGATACTCAGCAGTCAAAGCATCCTGCAACATTGAGAGCATATTTAAGGCATTGGCCCCTGTTTGATATATGGTATATTTTCAAGGACTCAATTGGTTTAATTATGACTGAAATCAGATTTCTGGATTTTCTGAATGATAAGCTATTTCCTACCTGCAGGTCCAAACGCCAGCTGTTAGATTGTTTAGGAATCCATAAGTGAATCTCTAGTTCCTTTGGTTACAAAGTTGTTATGGAGTTTTTGTCAAGAGACCACAGTGTAGGTCCCCAGCACCTCCTTGGGATTTGTCCTTGTGCTTAAAGGCTTTACAGTATTCATCTTTTGAAACTTTGGATCAGGTACCATTAAATTTCCCTACTTTGAAGGTGTTTTTTTCATGTTGTGATCACCTCTGTGTGCATGGTAGGAGAGCTGTGAGTCCTTCTATGTCCAAAATCTTTTTTGATATGTTTCCCTCAGAGTAGTGCTTAGACCAGGTCCACAGTTTATTCCTAAGGTACCATCTGTGTTTCATTACTCCAAAGATTTGTTCTGTTGGGGCAGAAAAGTCCTCTGCATGGTAAGAGACGTGTACCCAACGGTCCTATTCTCTGGATCGCTAATGCTGATTCTTATGTCATAGACGAACACAGATCATGCATGTGCGCCATGGCATAGGCCTGTCTTACGGAGTGGGGTATTGCTGGAGCAGGAGGGCGCCCAAAGTGCTACCCTCATTGTAGTGGAAGGCTACCGCCTTTACCAGGAGTTTTGTATATTTTTGCATACTTAGCATGTAGAGATCAGCAGTAGTGAACTGGACCTTTTTACCCTGTATTACTGGAATGAGGCTTACAGGCTCACTCACCTTTTTAAATGATCCGCTGCTAAGTGCTTAACTCACCTTTGGCCTACCTCAGGAAGATGTGGAGTGCTGCATAGCGCAGGAGTAGTGGCTCTGCGTTAGTTGTTAGTTTGCCAGGGAAGGGTACTGTACAAGGATGGAGCAGTACATGTAAGTTTAGTACATGTATTGAATGTATATATGCCTGGGAGGAATAAATTACGTTAGTTGTAGTGTTATGCAGTGTGTGCACAGGAACTGCATATGCTGAATGTATGTTTGCTTGCATGAAGTACAATACATGACGAGTGACGATTTGTGCAAAGCACACAAAGCGAGTGTGTGTGCCGGCAGTGTGTGTGCTTTGAACTGACACCTGGGTTAAAGATAGGAAAGCTTGAGTTGTGAACTCAATGCACTGACAGACCATGTGCCTGATACATGTGTACATGTAATGGTATAATGCATAAAAGTATTAGAGCAGAACAGAAAGTGTGCAATGAATGTACATGGAGTGAGTGCCCTGCATTGGTACATGGTATGGAGGATCCTGGGTTCCATTCCGGGAAGCCCAGGTCTGCATGTTACAGACATGAGGAGGAGAGGAATTCTCCCAAACAGATTTGAGCATTGCTGTACTCTACTGAGCTGGGTGGGGGCACACTAGGGTAATGGAATAGACTTCTTTTACATAACACAAGACTGCTTTTTGACTTAGTGATAGATCACAAGGAAGGGGCCTGGACACATCAAGAAGGGGGATGGGGCTGATAAGAGAATCATAAAGAGTAGGACGAGGGTCTGACATTAACCCTTTGATGGGCACATCAACATGGCTGACATCCAGGTCTAAACTCTGGTCACTCCCATGACATGTGTTATTGCCAACCAACTTTGGAGTCATGCCTGCTGTGACAGACCTCTTTCATGAAGGAAGATGAAAAGGAGAAGTGCCCACTTGAGAAGAAGCAGAACTCTAAAATAAAACTTCAAAGGCTCAAACCTTAAATTATATTTGGTGTCTGGAAAAGGACTATAAGAAGGGGAGGTTTTGTCCTCAAAAATGTGTCATCTGTCAAGCAGTCAGATGGGCTGAAAGAGAAGGGGGAAGCTCTGCAAGGCTTCTGCCTGTGACCAGGACTAGGGGACTAAGGCCTGCTAGGTGAGGGGCTATCATGAAGGGAAAACAAGACCGTCTGACCTGAAGCCTGGAGCACCAGCACATGAATGCTTGACAAGACCAGTGTGTCCTGTGAGGAAGAGGATTGCAGAGAGCAATATCAGAGTGGGAAGTGCTACCATGAGGACTTCCTGTGCGAGGTGTGAGGGTTCTGCTGAGCACAGATTGGCCATCACCCATATGCAGGATTGTTTTAGGTGACCCAGATATGCCAGAAGAGGGCTGCTGTAGACTAAGCCATCGGTTGAGCACCACACAGATTTTTCGATACCCCTATCGCCGCACTAAGGTGAGCCTGTATGGATCACGAAACCACAAGTAAAGTATATTTTCCAGGCGTTTCATGACTTGTTACTGTCCGGGCCACGTCGCTGTAGCTGGAAGAGCCTGGGCCCATATCCCCACGTACCACGGCAATCCTATATGCCAAGAGGAGCTGCTGGTACCAATGTTACCCAAGGGTTCTGGCCGCCATCCAAAGGAGAGACTGAGGCTATGACTTGCGGTTTGGACACGTGCTCCAAGGGAACTGCCCTCAAATCACTGCCGGAGAAGCCGTTGGCGACATTGCATTCTTGCTGGCTCCAGTAAGGAGCTGAAGGAGGATTCCCCAATGTTGTTGAACAAAGTCAACTTGCTGCTTCTTTGTAAGCAGGAAGCTGTTCAGACATCAGAAAGTCCCCTGGCAGCGCCGCTCCAAAGAGAGAGACTGCACCACTGGATGCTTCTGCGAGTGCCGTAAGCAGCCAGACCTCTCCAAAGTGAGCAGGTCTCACAGGTGCGCATTTGAAGGCACCCACTGCACTCTTCTGTGCCGCAAGAGCGGCTAAGACAGGAAATGGACCAATAGGGCCCTGGTGGAACTCACTTCAAACAGTGCTGCACCACAACAGACACCTTTAACTAAGTTCCTAAAAGGTCAGAAAGGAGAACTCTTGAATACAGCCTAATAGTTTGCTTTCCCTGGCACAGCCACCAGTGAATGGGAAATAACCCTAAAAATGTTACACTAAGGAGGGTGGGGCAGGGATTCGCCTCCCAACTACTAATGCCTCAACCTCAAGGGAATTGTGTTGTTGTATTACAATGTTGCATTTCATTGCTTGTGCAGAGTTGGAATAAAATACTACTTCTGCTTATAAAAACAAGTATTTGTCTAGATATTGATTTATTGTTCATACTGTTTGCACTTTGTATTACAAGTTCTTTTCACTGACTGGGTATCTACAATACCCCGAGGACGCCTTGACTGCGACCAGAGCTACCAATGAGAGCCAAGTGCAGAAGGGGTAACTGGCCCAGTTGAGGGGGATCCATAGTAGCTCATGCCCAGAACATCAGGAATTAAAGGCCTCACCACCCATGGTTGAGACCAGAGGCCCCTAGATGCCTTGTGGACCTCTAAAAGGGGTTCTGACACAGTACTTCCATTATTTGGTCCAATCCAGAGTCTCAGGAGGGGCAGTTTATTCAGACACCGGATGTGAACCAAGCCTTCTCAATTTACATGGTTATAGCAGGTGATTTAAGGAAAGTTGCTGTATTGTTTGTAACCTTTGGCATTGCAGGGGAAAGTTTAAACTCATCCAATAAAACTTTGAGTAAATAGCTAAAGTGTGCTATCATTGCTGCATATAAGCCAAGAGGGAGAATTTGCCTAATGTGATCCATGGAAGATCAATCTGTAGGTTGGCAGCTCTCCTGAGTGGCACTGAAGGAGGCCTCAGTGTCAGACATTTGCAGTTTCGGTAACATGGGCTTGCCCCATACCTATATGCCACATTAAAGGTTGTTGGTGGGTGAGAATGCTGGTACAACTTTGGGGGATTGAATGTACTGAAGGATCTCCGGTGAGTTAATCATAATTCCTATTGTGACACTGAAATAAGTTTTGTGAAAGAACATTTGGTTGGCGTTTCTTCACCGAAGCCACTAATGTGCTTGTGTGTTACCTAAATGTGTAATGACTACGACAAGGAGGTTGGACGAGGTGGTAATGGGCAGTTATTTACAGGTAATCTTCATGAGTCATGTCACAACACCAAGAGTGAGATCACTGGCATCCTGCGCCTGGGTCTCAATAGACATGGTGGAAGCAATGTGTATATGTATAATTTATATAATAGTTTTTTTTCAGTGTAGCCCTTCATTTAACATAATCCGGACAAAATAGTCCTATTCCTATGTATGTGTCCGTCTCGGTTTTTCATTTCACAAATGTGGTCACCAAACTTAAGTGTGAGCTAGAGAAAAGGTTCACTAGGGGTCCCGGGAAGATGAGGACCCCGAGTAAATGCCCACTACATGAAGGTTTTACTCATGAAAGCAGACCTTGATTCTGAACAGAGGATGAACATCGGGTGTCTTAGTTACCTGCTCGAACGCGCGGCCTGCGCCGGGGTCTCCTCTGTAATGATGTGGGCCCGTAGAGGGCGCCTCTGCCGCAGCCCATCCTCGTCATTCATACTGCTCTGGAGGTACACCAGCAAAATGCTATTCACGCTCCGGTAGCCAGGAAAGTGTGTCCACCCGCTGACTACCCAGCGACCTTGCTTGTAACCTGCCTATGGCCGCTGCACACGCCTCTCGCTGTGGCTGCTGTCTTGAGCTACAGGGTCCCAAATCCACCTACAGAAAGAGCCTATCAGCGGCAGCGCTTCTTCCTCTTGTAAGATGGCCGTTGACACCAGACAAGTACATTCTCTCACTAGTCTTTTCAATCAGAAGTACCGCCCAGGCGCGTCGTCTCGCCCCAACCCTCGAGCTCCACTGGGACTTCCACCAATCGAGAAACTTGCGGCAAATCCTTTTGTGTGGTTAACTGCTGTCAACCTGCGGGGGGAAAACAAACGGTGTTCCAGTATCCCTTGCGTGACTATATGTGAAAGTGGTAACCGCAAAGTGATATGTCGGGGCTGCGATTGCCATGCAATCTATTTGTGAAGTAGATTCAAAATTTGGAATAGAAACTCTACTGGTCGAGGGTATAAATCAACATTGACGCATTTTTAACAAATAAAAAAAGCCGAGCCATTGGTCTGGCTAGGCTCAAAGAGCCCGTGCCCGAGCTAATCATTGAAAATGTTTGGCAAGTAGTTCGTGCAACAAAGTTAAAATTATGTTAAAGTACCTTAATGCAGGGAAGTGTAATTGTTTGGCACGGAGAAGCGTTTTACCTTAGAATATTAGATAATGACCCTGCATTAAAAGGCGGTTATTAAAAGTGACGTTTTGAACTTAGTTTTAAATATTTATGCCCACCCCCCAATGACAATGACATTAGTGAACTAAGGGAAGGCATTTGTCATTTGTCTTTGTTTGTTAGATTCTTATTTTACCTGGAGGTGCATTATAGTCTCATAAATCAATTACAAGATAGGCAGCTGCCTAGGATCACCACTTGGTTATGTGGGAAAGCTTGGATTGATCCCAGGTTTTGGGAAGCTTGGATTGATCCCAGCTTCTCTGGTTTCACATTGTGCAATTCAGCCACTAGATGCTCTTGCTCATGTTTTACATCAGAGGTTAAGGATTTGTCTTTAATTCCTACCACGAGTTTATAGCGTGGGTGGTAGTCAGAAGCCACACAAAAGAGTTCAAGAGAAACTCGAGATGAGCTAGAGTCAGGCAGAGTGGCGGGGGACTCCGGTTGTTTGAAGCCAAAAATGACTTTATTTTCGCTGTCTACCACCTGAAATTGCCTCTGCTTCAACGAAAGATCATGGGAGAAATACGTTCTTTTTTTTTTAATCTCTCACTTTCCTCTTCTAAAATGGTGGCATGTAGGGGGGAGGGTGTCTTTGACATGGGTTAAAAAGACAAAATATTCCATACCTATTTTGATCGCCTTTCACCTATAGGTACCTACTCAGGAAATTCTAATGCATCCAGTTTAACTGAAAAAAAAATACTCGTGAAAATAGGCCGTTAAATGCATTGCTCTGGTAGGAAAGATCCCTTGGTTTTTGGGATCACTTCAGATGAAGGTCCAGCCTGTGTTTAACTATGTAGTTCAAACAATATAAAATAATCTGCACACGTCGTAGGTTCGGCTTCCACAATTAAAAAAATGGAACTATACACAGTATAGATAAGCTGCTGCAAAATATGTCTAAAGAGTAATGGGCATATTTATACATTTTGATGCAAAACTGCACTAACGCAGTTTTGCATCAAAACATTTTGCACCAGTTTGCGCCATTCCTGAGCACTAGCCGGGAGCCATATTTATGGAATGGCGCAAGCCGGTGCAAAGGGAGGGATAGCGTAAAAAAAAACTGACATTGGCCGGGTGGGGTTGGTGGTATGGGAAAAGGGGGTTTTGCACCAAAAAATGACGTTAGGTTGGCTTGAGGCAAAAAAAATGCCTCTAACCAGCCTAGTGTCATTTTATGATGCAAAATCATGCATCCCACATGACTCCTCTCTTAAAAAAGACAGAAGTCATGCCCACCACCCCAATGGCCAGCACCGGGGACAAGAGTCCCCTGGGCATGGCCATTTCCACCTGCCCCATGGAGGGGGCCCCAAGTTGGGCCCCAATGGCACATTAGTTAAAAAAAAAATACTTACCTCTACTTACCCTTCTTACCTGGGATGGGGTCCCCCATCCTCCGGTGTCCCTCTGGTGGGGTGTTCCTGGGGCTTGAGGAGGGAACCTGTGGACCCATTCCATGGTGTTTAACCATGGAAATCTGTCCACAGGTCCCCTAACACATGGTCAGACCCAGGCGTAAAATAATGGTGCAAAGCAAGCTTTGCACCATTATTTAGCCCATCCTCCCACTCATGCGTCATTTTAGCACAGTGATAAATATGGGGCTATGTGGTTAGCACCACTTTTTAGATGGGAATATCTACCTTGCACCTCATTGACGCATGGTAGGTTCAAGCATCTAAAAATTGGTGCAAACTCCACTATTTTGATGTTAGACCTGTCTAACATCAAAATATAAATATGGAGTTAGTTTTGCACCGAATTTACGTTAAAAAAAAAATGACGCAAATTTGGCGCAAATGGAGTATAAATATGCCCCCAAGTGTTTAAGTGCTTACAGTTGAATACAAATTCATATTTTAAGTGATATACTGTCGGAAGTCTGTTTTTTCTGTATGGTTCCCCCAAGTGTTCCCTCTTTACTGGATCATATTCTTACAGAATTTACAGCTCTGTGCACTTTACAGCTGCTAAACTGTAGTAACTTATCCTTGTTTCCTCTCTGAAACATGCTGTACATTGCAACTCCCTAGTTGGCCTGTTTATCTTCCCTATAAATCCACTGTAAATGGTGCCTAAAGAGCACCTAGAGCATCAAAACTTAAATGTCATCTGTTGGCTGCACTGGATATTTACACCACTCAATTATATGACAAATATATATATCTGCCAGAAGCACCACTGTGCTCTGGCTAGTCTGCAGTTTAAATGCACTGAAGTGACACATGGTATGAAAGTCAATTTTTTTCATATTTATAGGTCCCCCCCAAGGTTTGATTTGGAAGCCCTCAGGGAAGGGGCTAATTTATCACATAGGGCACACTACATACTGAGGTTAGTTGAGGGTGTGAGACCCTACCTTAAATAAAATCACATTACTTGTCTGGGGGAATCTCTAAAGTCACTAAATAAACCTTTGCTTAACCCTCTGGTAGCTTGGCACAAACCAGTCAGGCTTGAAGTAGAGGCATGTGTAAGTATTTATACATTACTCAAATGGTAATAAAGTGAAAACACAACAGAAGAAAAATCCCAAACCAATTAAGAAAATAGAAAATATTTTTATAAATAAAATGACACCAGAATTTATATAAATAGAACTGGAAATATACATTTTTAAAGTTTGAATGAATTAAAAATAGCACCAAAAAGCACAAAGTGGTTATCTGGTCAGACTAAACTGGGTCAAAGTCAAAAGTTAAGGCCAACCACAATGGAGCTTGGGTAAGACAGTGGGGGCAGGGTCATCGCATTGGAAAGATTCGTACTAAATATTTTTTTCTGGAAAAAAGGTGGTATTCGACAAGTCCTGGGCAGGGCAAGCTGGATCCGAAGCATGGCTCAATGACAGTAGGCTGATGGAGAGCAGGTGTTGACGATGGGGAGAGAGCTCCCAGCAATCGAAGTCTGGAGTCAATAGAGGGGAAGGCCTCAACATAGATGGAATGCATCTCAGATTTGTTCCCACTGAAGCTCTCTAGGTTTGGACTAAGAAACTTTTCTGAAAGTCAGATCTCCTTCAGCAAAGCAAACCAGCAAGTTGAATCCATCCAGCAATTTGATGCTAACGGAGGTCCCGTTTTCCCACTTTTTCTCCGGAGGAAAAGTTGTCAAAAAGCTTCTAAGTCCCAACTTTTGTAGTTTAGATAAAAGGGGTACACTAAGGAAAAGTCTAGGGTCCAGGCCCTGAGTGCACCACTTGGGATTTAGGTCTCACTTCAACAAAGGCCAGCAACAGGGTCCCGGGCAGCTCCATTTGGAACTGGTTAGTTGGCAGTTGTTAGAAATGGGGTCTTTGGTTGGCAGTCAGGTTACCCCCTGTCTAAGCAAGGACCCTCACTCTAGTCAGGGTAAGTCACACACAATCCAAATTATCCTGTGCCCACCCTCTGGTAGCTTGGCACTGAGCAGTCAGGCTTAACTTAGAAGGCAATGTGTAAAGTATTTGTGCAATAAATCATGCAATAACACAGTAGAGCACCAGAAAAATACACCACACAGTGTTTAGAAAAATATATAATATTTATTTGGTAAAATGCAGGTCAAAAATGATCAAGATACAATAAGTATATGTTGCAATATCACTGTAGAAATGATATAAAGTGTCTTTAGTCTCTTAAAAAGCAACAAGTGTCTCTTGCAAGCACAAAGTACCTGGTTTGCATTCAAATTTTCTGCAAGGGACCGCAGAGAAGGAGATGCGTGGAAAATGGAGTGGTGTACGTCGATTTTTCCGGCACACACAGGCGATGCGTTGTTTATTTTTCATGCAGGGAAGGCTGTGCGTCGATTTCCTACGTGCGGACTTGGATCCTCTTCGGGTTGCGGGGTTTTCGGACGCCCCGGGGATGATGCGTTGAAATCTGCCACTTGCAGGACGAAGTCACAGGAGCTGCGTAGATCCGTTGGGCGATGCGTGGAAATTTCTGTCCCACGGCAGACACTGCATCGATTCCTTCTCAGGAAGTCAGGCTGCGTCGTTCCGTGTCGGCTTTGCGTCGATCCAGTGGGTCATGCGTCAAAGTTCCGGTCGCAACACTGGTGCTGCTTCAATCTCCTGGTTGAGAAGTCATGCTGCGTTGTTCCAGTTTGGCGTGCGGTGAAATTTTCACTGCGATGCAGGCTGTGCATCATTTCTTGCAGGCTGTGCCTCAATTTTCACCGCACAAGGAGTTCCTTTGCAGAGATGAAGTCTTTTTGGTCCTGAGGAACAGGAGGCAAGCTCTATCCAAGCCCTTGGAGAGCACTTCTCAGCACAGCCAGAGAGCAGCAAGGCAGGAGGGCAACAGCAAGGCAGCAGTCCCTTTCAGATTCGCAGTCCAGGTGAGTCCTTTGGGCAGCCAGGTAGTTCTTCTTGCCAGGTTGCAGGTTATGGTTCAGGGTTTCTTCTCCAGGAAGTGTCTGAGTTGGTAGGGTCAAAGACCCTGCTTAAGTACCCTAATGTGCCTTTGAAGTGGGTTAGACTTCAAAGAGTGTCTTAGAAGTGCACAAGGTCCCCTTTCAGTTCCATCCTGTCTGCCAGGGACTTTCTAAAAGTGGCATTTCTAAAATAGTAATATTAAATCCAACTTCACCAGTCAGCAGTATTTTGTATTACCATTCTGGCCATACTAAATATGACCTGGTTACTCCTTTCAGATCAGGAGCTACCACTCAAACAGTATATGAGGGTAGCCCTAACGTTAGCCTATGGAAGGAACAGGCCTCACAACAGTGTAAAATGAATTTAGGAGTTTTACACTACCAGGACATGTAAACTACACAGGTACATGTCCTGCCTTTTGTCTACACAGCATCCTGCCTTAGAGGTTACCTAGGGCCCACTTTAGGGTGACTTATATTCAGAAAAAGGGAAGTTTTAGGCTTGGCAAGTACTTTTAAATGCCAAGTCGAATTGGGGGTGAACCTGCACACAAAGGCCTTGCAATGGCAGGCCTGAGACATGGTTAAGGGGCTACTTAAGTGAGTGGCACAATCAGTGCTGCAGGCCCACTAGTAGCATTTAATCTACAGGCCCTGGGCACATATAGTGCACTTTACTAGGGACTTATAAGTAAATTAAATAGGCCAGTTGTGTATGATCCAATGTCACCATGTTTTAAGGGAGAGAGCATATGAACTTTAGCACTGGTTAGCAGTGGTAAAGTGTGCAGAGTCCTAAAATCAGCAAAAACAGTGTCCAAAAAGTGGAGGGAGGCAGGCAAAATGTTAGGGGTGACCACCCTAAGCAGGTGAAAGGAGAGGCCTCTGGAGGCTTTTTGTGTCCTTGTAGTTCATACAGGAACTCAGCAAGCTGACCCTTGGAGTTGCTTGTGGGTTCCCGAGTTCAAACAAGCAGATCTGGTCTTCTTTAAGGCTCTTCAAACAGGAGGGCAGTCCTTATTCTCCAAAGGTCCAGGAGTGTAATAGGAGTGCCACACTAATGCCCTATGTCAGCCTGTGGGCATGGGTTAAAAGTTCCCAGGGTGACCCTACCCACATTTGCTGAACTTCCTGTGTGATTTACTTTAAGCAATCCCACAGTACCACTCTCTATCTAAAACCAGCAGCACATAACCTTTCTTTCCCTGGTCAGTTCTCCCTATGCCCACCCAGAGGAGTGATCACTCCAAACCAGTTCTTCCTCTCCATTGGGTTTCAAGTGAAGCTGACTCACAAGATAAAAGGGAACTAGGCCTAGTTGTGAGTTACATGGCCCAGTGACAGGGCAGGTGTCATTTTGGTGCTCAAGAAGGGATTAGGCGCAGCTGACTCGGCCAACCTGCTCAAAGATGAAAAACACTTCTCCACACCCAGCCCTTTGTCCACAGTCTGGGAGCAATCCACATCTCACCACAGAGGAGCCATCAGCAGCCAGGTGACATTGGACACTGGCAGAAGGGCCGTTTTGCCTTAAATAGGAAAATGATAACTTTCTAAAAGTGTAATTTCTAAAACTATTATCACATCTGTCCCACCCAATGAACTGATTTGTGGGCTTGGTAGATACATTTAAAATGGTTAGTTTCGAAAAGATAGCCAATGCAGGTCTGGAGAGGGATGGGCTTGACTGGGGACCCTGAGAACCCATCTTGCCCTCGCTTTCTTAATATGTTGCAGTTTTGAAACTCCTTTCGAAGATATGCCTAAATATAGGATATTGAGATAATCCATTCTATTATTGCCTAATGCTTGCATGAGGCTTTTATGAGCCATCCAACGAAGAAGGCCTTGCCAGAAAAAGAATCCTGAATTTTGAGTACTGACTCCTGCTGAGAAGAGAGGACTCATACAAGGATTCCTGAATCCTGGTGGCTCCCGAGGACTGGAACGTCTTCAAGGGTCAAGTGGGTGGCCCCCTGTTTAACTGCTTCAGGAACCCAGAAAGCAGAAGGAATTCTGAGTCTAAGAGGGCCCAGCAATCAAAGAGGGCTTGACTCTGTCTAGGATCTGGCTGAAGAGAGATGTGGTACCTAAAAGCCTTCCCTGAGGACATAGGAGCTGCAGTAGTGACCAAAAGAAACTTTCCCAGCTGTAGTAGACTAAGGGCCTGATTTAGAGTTTGGCTGACAGGTTACTCCGTCACAAATGTGACAGATATCCCGTCTGACATATTGCGATTCCTATAAGCCATAATGGGATCATAATACGATGAATGCGCTATCCATTGCGCTTGTGACAGAGTAACCCCATTCGCCAAACTCTAAATCAGGCCCTAAGTCTGAAGGTAAAACCTTTGACTGGGACAACCCATTTGGCATATCTGACTTCTGCTCCATTACCTAAAAATGCTCTGAGGTCCTGATTCACTGCGAACTGTGATTTTTCCATAGTGCCTGACATTTTTGAGGTGCATTTTACCTTACAACTTTAAAACTTCTTATCTCTGGTTCCTCAATCTATTTTGATAATCCTGGTGTCTTTTTGCTCATTACATTTTCACAAGTTTTCTAAATTGGTTTGGGAATTTTATTGTGGTATGTTCTTAATTTTAAAATTGTTGTTACTGCTTGAACTTAGCATGCACTTCCTTTGCGATTGCTTGCGTTTTTTAGAACTGTGTTTTGACCTAACCAGAGTGTGTTTATTGAGTTGGTAGGGGTAACATAATTACCCCATTTCTGACATACACAATCAGACTAGTGCACACCATTTTTTGTAGATTTCCGTTAAAAGGACACATTCTAACATCTTTACAGTACCACTCAAAAATAATTAATGTTTGACCCCATCAAGCTTTAAATGATACCATGCATTATATTGCTTCCCAGTCAGCCTTCAGATTCACTTATTAACCATTTGCACACATTTATATTTCAGGTAGCAGACACCATGGGGAGAAGGCTTGTTATGTCTTAAGCTGCCCTTCCTCTATCTTCACTGTACAGTAGTATTGCCTTCTTCACTTTTAGTCTGAGGTAATTCAGGTTCACACTAACTGTTAATTCACTTGTTGTTTTTTAGCAAAACTGTTTCACCAAGGCATCCCAGTAATCCATGTCTTTGAAATTGGAAATCTATCAGCTCTATATGTTCACTGAATATTGTATCAGGAGCCCAATTCCCAGTACATATTGGTTGGGGTCAAGGACAACAAGTTTTCATTCTTATTTTGTCCTTGGGACAAGTAGGCCAAACCTCCTGCAGCATGAACGCTTTAGGTGTCAATTTACAATACCAAATCATGGATCAGGGAAGGGCATTGTCTGCAGTTAAGGTAATTTATTTTGTTAACTTGTATTTATGGTTCATTAAGGCAAAGCCTTTATTATTAGGGTGAGCGCTCTAAGGAAATTTAAGCTTGGACTGCACTACTGACAGAGGTCCCAGTATACAAATATGTACACACATTTGCAAAGTTTAACAATATGAGGCTAAGTATAATGCTCTCAGAATTCTCTCTTATGAGATACAAATATCTGAAGAGGCTTGAACGCAAGATTAATGAGTCTGCTTTCAAATTAAATGTTCCCAAAAAATGCAACTTGAAAGTAATGTTTTGCTAAAATACTGTGAAATGTTAGGTAGCATTTCTTAGTAACATCATCTATTAAAATGTTTTGATGTATGCCAGTATTCCCAAAAGATATTCTGAATGGAAAATCAGCACAACCAGTTTCAACAAGATTATGAGTAACATGAAAATAAACCATCATTGGTAAAGCCAATAGGTCTGACATTGGTGGTCAACATTTTGAGTTTATCAATGCATGTCTTGTTTTGACATTGTTTTTGTAAAAACGTTGTTGTCAGGCCTCAAAAATCATAAAAGTGTTACTAGACCTGCAGGTGGAGTAACTTGAATAATCTACTCAACCTAACTGTAATGTACTTGACCAGTAAACGGATTCTTTGATCCTAGGCAAATATTTTATTTTACAGAGTCACCTTTTCCTTCATTCTCACATATGAGTGGACCTTCAAATATGAGAGTTCAGCATTCTTTCTGTATAAAAAGCCTCTTTTGTTTGATTAAGTAGACTAACTGTTTGCTCCATGTATAATAAGAATCTATCCCATATAAATAGGGTACAAATGATTTGTGACTTGTCTTAGTTTACTAATAGCATTGCCATCAGGGCAAAATAATTTCCCAGTTTATGGTTAAACACTCACTTTTAATAAATATATCACTAATACATGATGTGGTAGCACAGTGTCCTTTGCAGAGTAAATTTCAAAGAAATGTCCACAAACCTTCCCACTAACATGCAGCTTTATTGATAAAACTATGTAGTGTATTAATAATCTGTGAAAACTGGGTTTCAGGAAACATATTTATCACTTGCACATCACCAAGTAAAGTGTTCTTATTTGTTTGCATCCTATTAAAATATTTTTTTAATCACACTGAAGAACAAAAAATGGTCTTTCACAGCTATTGACGCATTTCAAAATGTTTGTACAGTTGGCTTAGTTATTTAAATGTTGTGTGTTAGGAAAAACTCCAGCCTTTCATTTCACCGTTTTGCAGCAGGTCAGACAGGTCACCTTTCAAAATCCTGGAACTCTGCAGTCAGAATGAAAAAAGAAAAAACAACTTTTGACCTCTGTCTCTGAACACACAGCAAATGTAACAAGAACAAGATTTAAAGGTGTTTTTTTTTAACTTTTACTGAACAGAACACCTGTTCTTGGTCAACTCGCAGTAATGGGCGAGTAGGTCCTAAAACTACCTCCACCTGATAAAAAATGACTCACCATAGCAAGTGGGTGAGTAGATTTTTTTAGGCCTGGTTGAGGGAGCTGCTGGGCCCTCTACATTAAAACAAACATTGGCAAAAAGGTCAAAAAGCACACATTGCCACAGTAGTCTCTGCCACTGAACACAACTACTTTGTGTGCCCATATGCTCCTTGTGAAAGATCAGAATGCTGTCACTCACAGTGAATCAGTCTATAGATAGATATTTATTTTAATTAAAAAAAGAAGGTCTCGGCTAACCCAACACCTAATTAAGGGCCTAAGTCAGAAAGTGCACCCATGGTATATGCCTTTGCATTAGTGCAGATGATTTATAGCTTTCATGAATTTCCAATAATTTGGAGAAGTAAAGCCAGGAATTTGTGTTCCTAGAAAATATTTGTGAACTGCATTTTAGGACAAGCAGGTATGCATGTGTAGCTTTCGCTCATAAGAAAATCTGTTGAGCAATTACAAGTTAACTTTCCCCCCAACCACTTTTTCAAAAGAACTTTTGTTTCTGCCCCTGTGAAGAGTACATTTATAACCTTTCTCAGTATGGGAAAAGAGTAAAAAAGAGTTGGTGAAAACCTTAAAGCATGCAAGTTACTAGGGTTTACACAGACTCCAAAGTGCATTCCAACCCTGGAACTATTGCTTAACGCCACATTGAGCCCCAGTATGTAGATCTGTGGAAAGGTGGCAAAAAGCGGGAAGTACTAGAATTCAAACTGTACTATAGTATGAGCCCTGGCATAGTCAGAGAGGCTATTATCAGAGTTCTTATATAATCAGATTGCTGCCATAATTTAGACTTTTTCACAGGTCAAGTAGATTTATGTAGCAACCTGTCCCATGAACAAGTAGATATTTTATTAAATTCCACACCCCTGTTGTGCGCTGTGTTTTTTTCTCCATAAGAACACCTTTCATCTGGGGTAAGCAAACATCCCCAGATTGGCCAAGACAGTCCTGATTTTTGTATGTCCCTCCTTACTTCCCAGCCCTTTCCCCCAAATCAAGTGTTTGTGCCGGTTTGGAGAGAGGGGGTCAAGTGGCCATGAAAACTAAAGTTAAAATATTTTACATCATCTGCGTAGACTTTTACCCTCTCCTTTGTCTCTGTCACAAGCTCACTGCAAAGAGTGGTGGGAAGGCAAAGCTCTCATCATGAGACACCTCTGTAGCACTAGACGTTCTGTAAAGGAGGCCTCTTGGTGCTACAAGATGTATTTATTCTAAGATGCTGTGAATACAGACGGAGCCAAAGGAAAATAGTACAGCAACATTGAGCCTCTCCTAAAAACTATCTCTTCAACCGTATACATTCTAGCTCCACAATCTATATTTTGCTATTCCAGAATGTTAGATACCACATATTTTCCCCTTTTTAACAAAATAAAAAATATCTTTTTTAAGTGTATACAAATTTCAGAGTAAATGATATGCATAGTAAAATTATGATTTTTAAAATACTTCTGTTTAAACAAATCTAAGCAAACTACAGACATAATCTTAATCATCCAAGTACTTGAGTCTACGACAGATTCTATTGGGGTGGTTTCCCTCAAGGGCAGTAACACTAACCTTCATAGTCTAGTGTATCCCGTCTAGTGACAAATAAATATTTGGACTTCTGCCACTTTAATTTCCAAACACTTACATTTCACAACCATTTCACAAGTATCGGGATGGTAAATAGACAATTGCTTAAGGACAATCCCTCTCACTTGCATGAATTCTTCCATTTCTCTTGTGGTTAATTGCACTCGATTGTTCATTAGTACGGACATACAGAAACCCTTTCTTCTGAAAATGGGGTAAAAATGCCTCCCCACTTTGCTTGTATTATTATCGCTGCCTTTTTCTGTCTAAGGCCACCTGGAAAATAGGTCCACAAGGTAATTAAGATCTTTTCCAATCTGCGTATGCCGCAAAATATATTTTATCTGCCTGCCATCGTGCACTAGGTAACTGTCTGCAACCATAGTCGGTGTCCTGGTCTTCGTGACTATATCACTTAACTGGTACTCTTAAGCAGTTGCTGATCTTTCTTTCCACCATCAAATCGTTCCCAGACCTCCAGTACTTGTTACTTAATGTCCCCTTTGTTTTGCAGATTCCCCTCCCGGTTTCTTGAATAAGTCTGTTAAATTTTCTCTCTTGGGACCAATCACCTTGATCTAAATAGTAGATCACCATCATGAAATACAATTAAACAGGGTTGTATTTCATAACCCACTTTCCTTTGTGGCCACTCATCTCTAGTCAATAAGTCATCTCTCAAAATCTCCTGTACTCAATCTTCTTTCTGAATACAACTGCTGGTCATTTTACAAATAATCATGTCTTTCCATCCTTTTTTCAGTCAGCTCCCTCTTCCTCCTCCTCGTCTTTCTTCCTCTTTTTGTAATCATCTTGGGCAATCTACTGTGTCCTTATTTAATCCTGTGAGATAATACACTACAAATCACATTCAAGTAAGGAGACAACTAAGAGGAAATTAGCTGTTTTATATGATAGAAAAAATAGATTTTATTTTTATGTATTTTTAGACACCACAATGAAAGAAATCTACTGGAGGGTTGCAAAGAGATAAATATGCAAGCTATAGTAAATCGAAGCATTTCACTCAACTGCAAACACATTGGCAAATTCAACTAATTTGACACTTATAACATCATTAACATATGGACAAAAAAACAGTTAGCTCAGCAGGTGAAGCAGTCTTCAGTCAGTTCCAGGCACTTTTATCCTCTGCTAGGCTTTCCTATGAAAATGGTCCTGATGCAAGGGATGAATGCTGAAGATGTTCAAAGGATGCTGTGGATGGAATGTGCTTGATGGGGGTCTTACTGCGACTACTCCTTGGTCCACAAGGGGGGTGAGGTGGCCCTGGTCACAGGATCAACATCTTTCGAAGTCCTCTGGGTGCTGGCAGAAGCTCAGTTGCCAGTGGTCACAGGCCAATCCTTCCTAGTTTGATAACTCGTCCTCTGGGGGTTCAGCTGCACTTTGATGACAGCCCTGGGGTCAGCGAACTCGGGTGCAACTTTGTGTGTAAGAGTACTGGCCCATGGTGCTGCACGGCGGCGGTTGGTGGCAGGTTGAAGAGTTTGGGCTACCAATTTGCCCCAGCAGGCTTTTCAGCTACTGTGTATTTGTGCTGTGAAGAGGAGGCCAGCTCAATGACCCTTGGTGTCTCTTCGCTTTGGCTGGGCTCTGGAGATGGCTTCTTCTCGAGCAGGACACATCTGGCCCAGTCCCTCTCCTTTGCTATCCACAGGGTTCAGCATGTGCCTTCCACACCCATACAGCCTCTCTTTGCTGGTTCCACAGTGTGTACCATTTACTAGGGACTTACAGGTAAATTAGCCCAGCCAATTGGGTAAAAGCCACTTCGACCTGCCAGTTTAGGGTGTGGGCACAGGCACTGAGATCTGGTTAGCAGTCCTCAGGGCACTCTCAGCGTAAAAAACAGCAGAATCATTCCTAAAACATGGGGGTGACCATACAAAAAGAGGCCTTTCTTTACAACAGCCAATTTGGAAATGCTCGATCAAATATCATTCTAACCATTTTACTTGAGGTCTCCTCTGTGCTCTGTTCTTATATGGAATCTTGTTCCATAAAAAAGACTATTATATTTCCTTATCAGCCATGTCACTGCCAGAGCGTCTTTTTCAAATAATGAAATGTGTTTTTAATTTTCCTTCTTCCCCTTGAACATTGTGGTATCATTAGTTTGCCCAAGTAAAATGGCCACCTTAGTCCAGAGCTGTGCTACAAAAGGGAACATCAGTCTATATCTGCATGCAGGACACATCAGTAGACTCAAAGAAACAAGTCACTGGGTCATTTACGATGCCCAGTTTATCCAGGAAACAACTGTGCTCACAGCCATGCATCCTCCGATGCCAGGAAGCACCGCCGAATACAAGATAGTGGCACTGATCACTTTGTTATAGAGTGGCACAACATTGGAACCAACATAATCCTTATTTACAGCTCCAGTACAACAACCCTCACTCTTGGCACCTCCCGTCTCTTTGCAGAGGGAAAAGAACCATATTTCCAGGCATAGGAAGATAAAAGAGGGAAGAGGAAATGCTGCACAGTAAGATAAGCATGGCATCAACACACTGATTCGGTTGCTCTGCATAGCCATACTTTTATGACACAAATGCCCACAGCATAGGAGTTTAATACCTTTCAACATGGAGATTGTTAGGTGAAAATGCCCTTGTACTACTTCGCTCTGCAGACATGCACCATACTGTAGCAGATATTTGAATAAGTGTGCCTTCTTCTACCACTTAATTATGATACATTATTATAAAACAATGCAGCTTGCGAGAAACATTTTTAAGGAATGCTCCACTTTAAACCCAGCTAGATGAAATGTGCCAACCTTATGTTAGTGCAAGGTGTATGAGGACAACACTTCTTCCAAGGTCAGCAATAAATGAGTATACAACATCTTTAACCTCTTTACTGATCTAATACATTTCAATATTTATTTTGATTATAACTTGTCTCCATTTTGGATCTTGCTGTTTTGTGAAAGAGAGAAGTAAACGAGAACCCAGCACATCAAATAAGTATTGTACGGCTATACTAAAATGGCTAAGAAGAACAATAACTTGTTTAAAGACCCAAAAGACATTACGGTGGAGCAGTAGATAACTAAATCAGAAACTTTGATGCAGGACCCCACCTAGTACAGAGAAATCAGATAGTAACACCAATCTAGATCTGATCCTGCAGCACTTGAACTGGCTACATGATCTCACCCAGAGCACTAAAACCAATTCCGATCTACTAAAATCTGAAATGCTGAGTCTAACAAGTGACGTTAAAGTTCCCAAATAGAATAGAAGAGGCCAAGTTAAGAATAAGTAGAACAGATATTTAAAGTGAACTACAAAATAAATTAGATATCATGTCTAAGAATGCTGAACCACTGCAACAATACAACTGACCTGGAATACAGCAAAAGAAAGGGAAAATGTGAAAAATGTTGGCCTGCTGAAGAACATTGAAAAGATGCAAAATCTTATGGTGCTTTTTTAGACTCATGGATACCTCAGGTCTTTGGCATTTATTTTGCTAAAGACTTTTGAAAAACCTTAGACCCATGGCAAAAATGAAAACAATAGACTAGAATGGAAGCAAAATAGGTATTTCACAAGAAAATGCAAAAGCCACCCTAACCAGCAGTAAGAGATTCCTGATATTAAAAGGAAACATAAGATTGCTTAGCATCTCCTTTGTTTCTTGCAGGTCCACCCAAGATTAAAATTATGCATGAATGGAAAATATCAATCTTCAGCGAGCCAGTGGACATGGAAACGTTTATCAAGAACCTGTTGCAGTCACAAATAGACCATGTCTCACGCACTTCCTCCTCTTCAACAAATGTGCAACTCATTTCCTTGTCTTTCTATCTCATGTTTCCTCAGCAACCTGGAACTCCTGAGCTTGGGTCCTGAGAATTTTGAAAAGTCCACTATGCCTAATTTGTCTCTGTCTCCTGCTCTTTGGCTTATAGTTACATTTCTGACATATTTCTACGCTTATAGTTTCTCCAAATTGCCTGCAGAAGCTTGAACCGCTGACTAACAGTATCCTTTGGCTACTAATAGCTACCATAACTAATGCTATTTCTTCTTAATAGGCACTTATTGGCTGTCAACATATTCACCATACTATCAGTTTATACAGTTTACTCTCAGTTCCATCACTCCTTGCATTAATTCTTCACTTATTTCTCAATGTACTATACCTCCAGATGATCTGATATATACTAACACCCAAGAATACCGGCTTAAAACCTAATTTGTCTTATCGCTCCTGCTATACTTTCAAATCAGCTGCTTATTAGTTTGCATGGATATTAACCGGTTCTGTGCCCAGGACGTAATGGTTACGTCCTGAGGCACAGTGCTGTGTCCAGGACGTAACCATTACGTCCTGGTCACAGAGCCCAGAGGGAGCGCTAGCGCTCCCTCTGTGAGGTTCCCCCGCACCCCCCCAAATCAGGGATGGAAGGGGAAGCCCTTCCCCTTCCACCCCCGACCCCCCCACCCTCCCTGTGACATCATCGCTAGCGCGCGCTGATTTGTCACAGGGTCTCCCCCATCGCGCTGGAAGGATTGAAAGAGAAATGCTTTGCATTTCTCTTTCAATCACGTGGGGGAGGCCCGGAGAGGCTTCAAAGGGAAGGCAATGTATTTCCTTCCCTTTGAAGTCTCTCCCAGCATTTCAAAAGCCGGAACGCTTGCAATCCGGCTTTTGAAACCCCACCAGACACCAGGGATTTTTTTTTTTTAAATGGACATAAGGGAGCGACCCCTTGGGCATGGGTCGCTCCCAGGGGGCTTTTTTTCTTTTTGTTTTGTTTTGGTTCTTTTTTAGGTGGGGAACGCCCCCTTAGGCAAGGGTCGCTCCCCTAGGGGGCAAATCATATTTAGGCCATTTCTGCCACCCTTGGGGGCTGATTGGCCTATTTTGATGAGGCCAATCTGCCCCCAAAGGGGCCAGAAACCACTAGACACCAGGGATTTTTTTTTTTTTTTTAAATGGACATAAGGGAGCGACCCCTTTGGCAAGGGTCGCTCCCAGGGGGGGGCATTTTTTGGGAAGGCCTTTTCTGCCCCCCCCGGGGGCAGAAAGGGGGGCCCCCAGAGGGGCCCCAGGGATATATATATTTTTTCTTTTGTTTTTGTTTATGTTTTTGATTTAGGTGTGGGGAGTGACCCCTTAGGCAAGGGTCACTCCCCTAGGGGGCAAATTATATTTAGGCCATTTCTGTCCCCCTTGGGGGCAGATTGGCCTATTTTTATGAGGCCAATCTGCACCCAAGGGGGACAGAAACCACTAGACACCAGGGAGTTTTTTTGTTTTACGTGAATTTCACGCAAGGGGAGCGACCCCTTAGGCAAGGGTCGCTCCCTGGGGGGGGGGGATTATTTTAGGCCATTTCTGCCCCCCTGGGGTGTAGATAAGCCTATTTTGATTAGGCTGATCTGCCCCCAACTGGGGCAGAAACCACTAGGTACCAGGGATTTTTTTTATTTTTTTTATTTTTGCAGATGGGGAGCGACCCCTTGGACAAGGGTCGCTCCCCTGGAGGGGAAAATTGTATTTAGGCCATTTCTGTCCCCTTTGGGAGCAGATTGGCCGATTTTTGCTACGCCAATCTGCCCCCAAGGGGGGCAGAAACCACTAGGCACCGGGGATTTTCTTTTGGCGCCAATGTCACGCAGGGGGAGCGACCCCGTAGGCAAGGGTCGCTCCCGGGGGGGTGGGGGGGGGGGGTTGGAGGGGCAAATTTATTTTAGGCCATTTCTGCCCCCCCTGGGGCTGGCTGAGCTAGAGGCCAAAATCCACAGGTAGGCACTGTTTCTCTGTTTTCTTTCAAAAAATGTGATGTGTCCACGTTGTGTTTTGGGCCATTTCCTGTCGCGGGCGCTAGGCCTACCCACACAAGTGAGGTATCATTTTTATCGGGAGACTTGGGGGAACGCTGGCTGGAAGGACATTTGTGGCTCCTCTCTGATTCCAGAACTTTCTGTCACCAAAATGTGAGGAAAACTTGTTTTTTTAGCCAAATTTTGAGGTTTGCAAAGGATTCTGGGTAACAGAACCTGGTCAGAGCCCCACAAGTCACCCCATCTTGGATTCCCCTGGGTTTCTAGTTTTCAAAAATGCACTGGTTTGCTAGGTTTCCCCAGGTGCCGGCTGAGCTAGAGGCCAAAATCCACAGGTAGGCACTGTTTTCTTTCAAAAAATGTGATGTGTCCACGTTGTGTTTTGGGCCATTTCCTGTGGCGGGCGCTAGGCCTACCCACACAAGTGAGGTATCATTTTTATCGGGAGACTTGGGGGAACGCTGGGTGAAAGGAAATTTGTGGCTCCTCTCTGATTCAAGAATTTTCTGTCACCAAAATGTGAGGAAAACTTGTTTTTTTAGCCAAATGTTGAGGTTTGCAAAGGATTCTGGGTAACAGAACCTGGTCGGAGCCCCACAAGTCACCCCATCTTGGATTCCCCTAGGTCTCTAGTTTAAACAAATGCACAGGTTTGGTAGGTTTCCCTAGGTGCCGGCTGAGCTAGAGGCCAAAATCTACAGGTAGGCACTTTGCAAAAAACACCTCTGTTTTCTTTAAAAAAATGTGATGTGTCCACGTTGCGTTTTGGGGCATTTCCTGTCGCGGGCGCTAGGCCTACCCACACAAGTGAGGTATCATTTTTATCGGGAGTCTTGGGGGAACGCTGGGTGCAAGGAAATTTGTGGCTCCTCTCTGATTCAAGAACTTTCTGTCACCAAAATGTGAAGAAAACTTGTTTTTTTAGCCAAATTTTGAGGTTTGCAAAGGATTCTGGGTAACAGAACCTGGTCAGAGCCCCACAAGTCACCCCATCTTGGATTCCCCTAGGTCTCTAGTTTTAAAAAATGCACAGGTTTGGTCTGTTTCCCTAGGTGCCAGCTGAGCCAGAGGCCAAAATCTACAGGTACGCACTTTGCAAAAAACACCTGTTTTCTTTCAAAAAATGTGATGTGTCCATGTTGTGTTTTGGGGCATTTCCTGTTGCGGGCGCTAGGCCTACCCACACAAGTGAGGTATCATTTTTATTGGGAGACTTTGGGGAACGCTGCGTGGAAGGAAATTTGTGGCTCCTCTCTGATTCCAGAAATTTCTGTCACCAAAATGTGAGCAAAATGTGTTTTTTTTAGCCAAATTTCGAGGTTTGCAAAGGATTCTGGGTAACAGAACCTGGTCAGAGCCCCACAAGTCACCCCATCTTGGATTCCCCTAGGCCTCTAGTTTTAAAAAATGCACAGGTTTGGTAGGTTTCCCTAGGTGCCGGCTGAGCTAGAGGCCAAAATCTACAGGTAGGCACTTTGCAAAAAACACCTCTGTTTTCTTTCAAAAAATGTAATGTGTCCACGTTGCGTTTTGGGGCGTTTCCTGTCGCGGGCGCTAGGCCTACCCACACAAGTGAGGTAACATTTTTTTGCGGGAGACTTGGGGGAACATAGGTTAGCAAAACAAGTGTTATTGCCCCTTGTCTTTCTCTACATTTGTTCCTTCCAAATATAAGAGAGTGTGTAAAAAAGACATCTATTTGAGAAATGCCCTGTAATTCACATGCTAGTATGGTCACCCCGGAATTCAGAGATGTGCAAATAACCACTGCTCCTCAACACCTTATCTTATGCCCTTTTTGGAAATACAAAGGTTTTCTTGATAGCTATTTTTCACTCTTTATATTTCAGCAAATAAATTGCTGTATACCCGCTATAGAGTGAAAACGCACTGCAGGGTGCAGCTTATTTATTGGCTCTGGGTACCTACTAGGGTTCTTGATGAACCTACAAGCCCTATATATCCCCGCAACCAGAGGAGTCCAGCAGACGTAACGGTATATTGCTTTCGAAAATCTGACATTGCAGGAAAAAGTTACAGAGTAAAACGTAGAGAAAAAGTGATGTTTTTTTCACCTCAATTTCAATATTTTTCTTTTTCAGTTGTTATTTTCTGTAGGAAACCCTTGTCGGATCTACACAAATGACCCCTTGCTGAATTCAGAATTTTGTCTACTTTTCAGAAATGTTAAGGTTTCTGGGATCCAGCATTGGTTTCACGCCCATTTCTGTCACTGACTGGAAGGAGGCTGAACGCACAAAAATTTTTAAAAATGGGGTATGTCCCAGTAAAATGCCAAATTTGTGTTGAAAAATTGGGTTTTCTGATTCAGGTCTGCCTGTTCCTGAAAGCTGGGAAGCTGATGATTTTAGCACCACAAACCCTTTGTTGATGCCATTGTCAGGGAAAAAAACACAAGCCTTCTTCTGCAGCCACTTTTTCCCATTTTTTTTAAAAAAACGAAATTTTCACTGTATTTTGGCTAATTTCTTGGCCTCCTTCAAGGGAACCCACAAAGTCTGGGTACCTCTCGAATCCCTAGGATGTTGGAAAAAAAGGACGCAAACTTGGCTTGGCTAGCTTATGTGGACAAAAAGTTATGAGGGTCTAAGCGCGAACTGCCCCAAATAGCCCAAAAAAGGCTCGGCACAGGAGGGGGAAAAGGCCTGGCAGCGAAGGGGTTAACAACATTGCTAAGATTACATGATTGTTTACAAACATCAGTTTGTGTGGTATCTCTGCTTAGGTAACTACATTACAGTCTGAACATGTATTAATAGCTACTGACATATATTCAAGGCCACTGGAATTATGCAACAGCGGCTGGCCAAATTATGAGGCAGGATTGGGTAAATTATGAAAAGCAAATTAGTCCTGCAGGGTTAGGGGTTCGCTTATGGTGACGGGCTTGGGTCTTATAACGTGCCTTTTATTTTTATCTCTTTATTCTCTTTTCTTTGTGTCCTTTAGTCCTGCCTTCTATATAAGGATTCTGGGTGGAATCCGGAAGCACTCAGTTTAAACCTAAAGGGGTGCTTCTTTAAGACAAGAAAATCGAGATTAGTATTCATTTCTAACTGAACGTCACAGTAAACAAGTGATAAACAATTGGTTCCACTTTCCGATAATATTACCCTCAAATGATCAGCATCACACTGAAAATCCTATCTCCAAACACAAATGAGCCTCGGTCATACAATTAAAAGAAAGAAAATCTCTGATTACTGCACAAACTGAGAAAATACATTGTCCTCCAGCTGGAAACAAAGTAGAATTGGGTACACAGAAGCCCTGATTATGCAGAACGTCTGGATGCAAGAATTTGCTCGGTGCCAAGTGAACAAGAAGAAAAATAGGGTGAAGAAAAATAGGGTTCTTACTCTCATTTCAAAGATGGGAGAGGTCTTATTACTAAACTAACTAAAGACGATCTGGCCGTTTAATTAGAATGTATGACAAGCATTAGTCCCAGAGTTTAGGTCAACCTGAACAAGAAATCTCTGAACTACCTAACAATGCTAACATGGTAGAGGGGAGCTGATTTTAATCTTCTCTAAGACATAACATTGGACAGAATCCCATCTTGTAACTATAGGCCAAATAGGTCCCATACACAAATGAGGCAACTCTGTAAAACAAATAACCATAATGACATCTGGCACCGATGTAATCCACCGAGTAGCGGATTTACATTTTACTTTAATCCCCATAATACCCCAACAAGAATAGATTCCGTATTAACTAACAACATATTAACCCCAAAGTCTCCTTGTCCCAAAACTGAATCTAATTTGATCTCCAACCATGCCTGTATTTCTATTGAATTAGATATCATTAAACCCCTGTTAAAAGGTAAGACTCACTGTAGGCACAAGATGTTAAACGATCAAGGGGCAAAAGATATAATTGTGTTCAATAAAGAGAAAACAATAACAGACCACTCCCCAGAACTCCTTTGGGACGCAAGGAAAACAATCATAATAGAAGTTATGATAAGCATCATGCTCACCAAAAATAAGAACACAAATTTAAATCTCAACATCCTTAGTTATAAATTGGAAAAACATAACCTAACTTGCACGTCTTTTACTGCTAGACATTCCGTCTATTTGCCATGTGTCCATTATCACCACGTCTATAACATGCTCATTTAAGTTTGCTATTACTCTTTAACTCTGGGTTCACTTCCTTTCTCTTTACAACCTGGACAGGTTCCTTCTTCCATTTGGTGGAAGTGTTTGTTTCTCACCATGGTCTTTCTTGATTACCTCAGTACACATTTTACACATTAGTGAATATTCCCTAATGTGCTAAAACCTCATGTAGGCAGTTCTTCTTTAACCTTGTCATGTGTGCACTTTATCATAAATTGGTCCCTTATTCTTTTATCTGTGGTCAATCCAAATTTACTCCAAGAGTCTAGTTTCCTTATTGCTGTAACATACTCCTCCACATTTCCCATTTTCTTTTGTGTACGTACTACAAAGTGGTGACACTGTAATACAATCCCCACCTTTGGGAGATAGTGCTTGTCCAAATTTCATCAAACACATCAAACACATTTCCTATTCATTAATTTCAATAGCTTAATTGGCATCTAGACTGGTAAGTTATTAAGGGGTCAATTACGAGTTTGGGGGATGGGAAGACCCATCTGCTGAACTTCCGATGGGGAGGTTGCTGCATTACTGGCAACCTCTCCGCCGGTTATATTACGACTTTCCTTTTACTCACACGACAACAGAAAACCTTGCTGAATGGCCTCACATTCCCATTAGTATAGAGTGTAGTCATGGTGCTCAATACATTCTGAACATGCCTGTTGTCAAACATGTATTATGGAACAAGAGACCTTGTACCAACAACTTATAGCTCAAATTAAGAATGGAGCACACTTAAACAAGTAAAGGGAATTGCAATTTCTAGTTCAATACATGAAATCCTAAGTTCTGCTGAAAAGTTTGGTATGCTCACACGGAAGGGCGCTCGACATAGCCGGAACGAAATTTAAACAAGGCTGCGCAGTGTGTGAATTACTCATACCTGTGAACGTCACATTCGGAGTTAAAAGAAAAATTAGTACAGCTTTACAGTGCTGCTGCATAAAATTGGCTAACCTAAACCTGGAAAACGAAAATTAATTCTTAAAGAGTACAGGAAAATAAGCCTTGATAAAGTCCCTTATGGGACGAAACACGTGTCGGCTGAATTGGATCATTGATCTACAAATTAATCTTCTACATCGGGTTGAGTTGGAACATTGATTTACATGTTGATCTTCTACATTGGATGATAAGAACTTTCAGTGCTACAAGTCAACGATTTGGACACTATTCATTTGCTTTATGGACTTACTGGAGCATGATGCCTTGACATTGCTAAAAAACACTAGGCTTTGATTAAGCCAGAGGTGTTGGGACAAATGTGTGTTATTTATGTTTGTATTTGACATGGTCTCAATATATATGTTCTTTTTGTTTTTCACAATTCTTCTGTTGTATATATGTACAATACACAGGTATTTCTTGTATTAAAAGTATTGTAACAGTACAGTTTCGGATACATCATACACCATTGCCATACAACATAGGTTCGCTTTTCTCTTGAATTATAGTATGTCTATGTACCAAACTTTTCAGCAGAACTTAGGATTCCATGTATTGAACTAGAAATTGCAATTCCCTTTAATTGTTTAAGTGTGCTCCATTCTTAATTTGAGCTATATTACTACTTTCCCGCTGGGCTGATGGGCGGAAACCAAGGCTTCCACCCATCAGCCCAGTAGGAAATTGGCGGCAGCATTGTCTCCGGCTCTTCATTGAGCCGGCTGTAATGCTTCCGCCCGCAGGGGCACCAGCCCCCTCATAATGCATACAGTTTGCATTATGAAGGTGCTGGGCAGGGGGACCCCTGCATTGCCCATGCCTGGGACAGGGCAGGGTACCCCCTGCTGTCCCCTGCACCTGTTCTCCACCAGCCTTTTCATGGCAGTAAAACTCCCTTTAAAATGCAGGCAGAGAACCAGGTTGTAATCAGCAGGGCCACACTGAGACCAACCTGCACAGTTATCAGCCCATCGCGAACATTGTTCCCGGCGGAGACAGTGGTCATTTGGCGGTCCGTCCGCTAATCGGGCAGCGGCCATGACCGCCACTGTGAGTCTTGAGGTCTGTAGACTGCCAGACTCGTAATGAGGGCCTAAATATTTTCCTTCCTTCCACACTCAGACAGTCATTAAGTAAACAGATTTTTGTCTCCACTGACCCTTGTATAGTGAGCAAATACTTTTTTTCCACCTGTGCCATTCAATATTTATTTCACTTCAGGAAAAAGGCAATAGTGGTATTTTTTCAGTTTTGTTCCCCATTTAGTATTTTTTTTGCTCTGCAATTTGTCCTTGAAGTTTAAGTCCTGAAACTTTTTTATAAAGTTGAATATACTATCAACACTAGATCATCATTTACATACAAATAAACAATACAAATAAGACACACAGATATTATCTCCAGTATCGAATCTGATACTCAATTTTAAAGATTCAGCAAGAAAATCTGCAAAATCCATCCCTATTGTGAATCACATTTTGGAAGAAGGTCTTAAGCTGATGAAAATCCCAGCATCAGTGGTGGCAATAATTCCTCATCTTCAAAAAAAGAATAAGGCTTTTGGGAACTCACCTACATGCCTGATCAGGCACCCTCGCTGAGACTTGGTAGTTATGCAGATGGGCCAAAAAAGATCAAGAAATCCTTTTACTCTGTGTTCGGCTCCAAAGATGGAAGACATTTGATAACAAGGGAAAAAGGTTCTCAGAAGTGGTGAGCACAACCATAAGAAGTTCTCATGCACTGGCTATTTTAGGAAGTTACCATAGGCAGATGTGGTCTGATGTGGCAGCCTTCCTCAAGTTTGTACCAGCGTATAAAGGGCTAAAAGGAAGGAAGCTAAGAAAATACTGCAGGAAGGTAAAAGAGCTTTATCAGAAATCACAGACACTGCAATAGATATCGCATCTGCTTTCAGAAAAATGACTGGTCTGGCAGTTCTTCGCCAGCAAGGTTGGTTGAAAGCTATTTCCTTCCATCCGGTGGCCATCCGGTGGTTCAAGCCAAAGCTTCGGATGTTCTGGTGGAGAAAATCCCTCCGGCAAACATGGATGATGCCCATCAATCCATCAAGGCTGACTCTGACACGGCATGTTCTATAGGAACATTACAGAAAAGCTGCATTACAGCAAAGCTGTTTTCATAGTTTTCAGGGCAGCAGAAGAAGAGGTCAGTTTTCCTCTAGAGATGTGTGTCAATTGAGTAGACTCAATTTCAACAGGGGTTTCGACAACTGTAGGCCGACACCACAATACAGAGCACCACTAGTTATTACAACGGCTGGAAAGTTATCCTGTCGGAAAAGCAGGTGTTTTGGGAATATTCCAACACGATCATACCCGAGAATGAAAAATTTCCGAGCTATCGTAATGGAAAGTTTCAGTTCTATTAAAGATACAGAGGCGAGTATTAGGCTTTTCTTCACTTTATTTAGGAACAGCAGCATTAACTAAGTGTACACGTCATCATTAAACTACTTTTCCCAACAAACATCGGTAAAGAAGTAAACAGCAACGAAGGATTACATCTGCATCTAATCAACAGCCATCCAGCGCCTGAAGAGCCCGACTCCACGTCTTCCCCTCCTCTTTCTTCCTGCGACCTCTCTTTAGGACGAATCTTGTCATTCCTGCTTTGAGGTATCCATTCCTATAAAGGTGCAGACGGGTTAATACCAATCATCTTAATACATTACTACTCAAACGTGTCAAATAATATTTACAAAGGTTTCAAATTGATGAATTCACACCGAACAAACAAGCAGTTATAGAAGATGACAAATGTTTTCAAGTTTACCATCTGGCCTGGAAATAGAAAATATATTTCAGCTTACCCACCTAATAAATAGGGCGGGATCTTTGGTTTAAAGGAATAAGGGGGGCTAATCCTCACCTCCGTGTCCTTAATAGAATTGAAACTTTCCGTTATGAGAGCTAGGAAATGTTTCATTCTATGTCAGAACCGGAGGCGAGGATTAGGCTAGTTTAAAGCCTTTCGACCACCAGCTTGGCCACAGTTTGGATAGGTCTAAAATAGAAGGTTTTGATTATGGAATCAGAGGACCGGTCGGCTGCATTAAGAATATCCTCCAAGCGAGCCCCCAAGACCCAAGCCTTAGATGCCATTGCGCCTCTCACAGAATGGGCTCCAAAAATAGAGGTGTCTATTCCTGCTTCATTCATAGCCCATTTAACCAATATGGCAATTGTAGGAGACGAAACGGCTTTATGGGGTTTCTTTAAAGCAATGAGAAGTTGATCTTCTCTGTGCGGTCTGAGGTCACTAGTCATAGCTTCGTAGGCCTTAATCGCTCAGACAACACACAGTTTAGGAATCTGTGGGAATTGTGGATAAAAAATTGTAGGAGAGTTAGATTTTGTATGTCTATGAATGTGAAGTGTGACACCCTCCGGAGTAGGCACTGCCTGTCCGACGTCTGAGACCCTGCAACAGGATAGAAGGCATAGAAGGGTTACTAGCTTTTTAGAAAGGTATTTATTAGACGGCCAATTCTGGAAGAGAGTCAAAACCTTATTGATGTCCCAAAGAGAAGCAAGGTTGGGGAGGCACAGACAGTCTAATGCCTCTTAAAAGTTTCCATACCATGGGATGTTGTCCTGCGGGAGACCCTTCAATAGGACCGTGACACGCTGAAATGGCGGAGTGGAAGGCATTAATCGATCTATATGCCATCCCTTTCGAAGCGAGGGATGCTAAAAAATTAATTATATGGACAACGCCTGCCCCCATGGGATCCAAGTGCCGTTTAAGGCACCAACACAACCAGCGTTTCCATGCAGAATTGTACCTTCTGTTAGTGCTCTCTGACCAGGCTCTGGCGAGGAGGGCAGAAGCCTCTTGCGAAATTCCCCGGATCTTCCAACGTTCCCGGTAATCCTCCACACCATCAGATTGAGACCTCCCTTCTCTATGAGGGGATGAGGAAGACCCAAAGGATCGAGCATGAGATCTGGGATAGGGGGTAGACGGATTGGAAAATCCCAAGAAAGTTTCATCGGAACTAGAAACCAGGCTTGAGATTTCCACATCGGTGTGACCAGCGTCAGATCAGCCTTCTGTCTCCTGAGCTGGGATGATACCCTCATTATCATTGCGAAGGGGGGAAACGCATATCCCCGTTCCGGGGACTAATCCTGGAGGAAAGCGTCAGCGCCAATCGCCCCGGGATCTGGTCTCCAACTGCAGTACTTGTCAAGTTGGTGATCCAGACGGGAAGCAAAAAGATCTATCGAAAAAGGACCCCATCTGTCCTCGATTGCTTGAAAAACTCTTGTGTGAAGTTTCTATAAGCTTGCGTCGTGCCAATGACGGGAATGCCAGTCTGCCACCTGATTGGAGGTTCCTGGCAGATGTTCTGCAACCACCGAGATCTGTTTGCCGAGACAGAACTCCCAGAAACATTTCACTAAATCGGAAAGAGCCTTCAAACGTGCACTCCCCAGGTGGTTGATATAACGCACCATCGCCACATTGTCCATTTTTAACAAGACGCAGCATTGAGGTTTATCGCTCGTCCAGCAACACACTGCAAAAGAGCCCACCAGGAGCTCCAGGCGATTGATATGGAGAAAGCGTTCTTTGAAAGACCACACTTCGCCTGTGGTAAATTCCCACATCGCGCTCCCTTGCCTAAAGCGCTGGCATCAGATTCGATGACTGAGAAAGTAGCCTCTTTCTAGCATGGTTACCCCCATTTTTGGCCTGTTTGTGAGTGTTTGTCAGTGTATATTTACTGTCTCACTGGGATCCTGCTAGCCAGGACCCCAGTGCTCATAGTTTAAAACCTATTTGTCAGTGTGTTTTGCCTGTCTCACTGGGATCCTGCTAGCCAGGACCCTAGTGGTCATAGTTTGTGGCCTATGGGGGTTATTACAACTTCGGAGGAGGTGTTAATCCGTCCCAAAAGTGACGGTAAAGTGACGGATATACCACCAGACGTATTACGAGTTCCATAGGATATAATGGACTCGTAATATGGCTTTACCGTCACTTTTGGGACGGATTAACACCTCCTCCAAAGTTGTAATATCCCCCTATGTGTGTTGTCAGTATGCTTAACTGTTTCACTGAAGTTCTGCTAACCAGAACTCCAGTGCTTATGCTCTCTCTACTTACCAAATTTGTCACTATACTATACTGACTCCATATTCCAATTCTGATTGGAACAGTGGACCATTCTTATACGTCCCTAGTATATGGTACCTAGGTACCCATGGCATTGGGGTTCCAGGAGATCCTTATGGGTTGCAGCATTTCCTTTGTCACTCATACAAACTTTCTTCAGGACTGCCACTGCAACCTGATTGAAATAGTGCACACAGTATTTCACAGCCATTTTCACTGCACTAAGGTAACTTATAAGTCACCAATATGTCTAACATTCATTTACTGAAGGCTAGGTGCAAAGTTACTGTGTGTGAGGGCACCCTTGGACTAGCAAAGGTGCCCCCACGGTGTCCAGTGCCCATTCCCCAGACATGGTGAGTGCGGGGGACACCATTATAAGCGTGCACTACATAAATGTAAACACCTATATGTAGCTTCACAACGGTAACTCCAAATATGGCCTTGTGAGGTGTCTAAGATCATGTAATTGTCCCACAAGGGGGGCCAATCCCATGGACCCCCAGTACTGCCAAACCAGCTCTCTGAGATTTCCACTGCAGCCCCAGCTGCTGCCACCTCACAGACAGGTTTCTGCCCTCCTGGGGACTGAGCAGCTCAATCCCAGGAAGGCAGAACAATGCATTTCCTTTGGGAGGAGGGTGTTACACCCTCTCCCTTAGGAAATAGGTGTTAGACGCTTGGGAGGGGTAGCCTCCCAGAGCCTCTGGAAAGGCTTTGAAGGGCACAAAGGGTGCCCTCCTTGCATAATCCACTCTACACCAGTTCAGGGACCCCCAGTTCCAGTGGCAGGAAACTGGAAAAAAGGAAAGGGGAGTGACCACTCCCCTGTCCATCACCACCCAGGGGTGGTGCCCAGAGCTCCTCCAGAGTGTCCCTGGCGTTAGCCATCTTGGATTTCAAGGTGTGGGGACCCTATGGAGACCTCTGCGTGGCTAGTGCCAGCAAGTGATGTCAGAGACCCCTCCTTATAGGTGCATGCCTGGGTAGGTAGCCAATCACCCTCTCAGGGGTATTTAGGGTCTCCTCTCTCTCTCTGGATGCTTCCTCAGATTCGGTTTGCAAGATTCCTCCAGGACTCCTCTGCATCCTCTGCTTCAGCTTCTGACTGTCAGATCAACCACAGACTGCTCCAGGTACTGCTGTAACTGCAACAAAGTAACAGGACGACTCCTGTGACCTGCAACTTCAGTGTCAGCCAGCATTTGCAACAGTTTCCAAAGTGTGCATGCTCTGAAGACTGCCTGTGTTCACCCTGCACCAGAAGAACCGAAGGAATCTCCCGTGGAGTGATGGAGTCACTTCCCTGCTTCTGCAGGCACCCTTCTGCGATGACAACTGGTACTCTGGGACTCCTAACGACGAGCGTGCTCCCTGGAACACAGGTGGTGAACCGAAGTGACCCAGACTGTCCAAAGGTCCAACTGTCCACATTTGGTGGAGGTAGGAGCTTGCCTCCCCGTGCTGCGACAGTACCCCTGTACACTGTGTCTTCTGCAGCTCCTTGGGCTTCTGTGCACTTCTTCCAAGAATCCTTTGTGCATAGCATAACCCAGGTCCCCAGCATTCCATCCTGTGACACACAGCTCTCCGAGTTGTTCTCCGGCGGCAAAGGACCTTCCAGTGTAGTGCTGCGATGACCGCACTTTGCATCTTCTTTGTCTCCATGTTCTGAGACTCCAGTGGGTGCTACCAGTCTTCTGAGCATACCCTTCCCACTTAGGGCCACAAATGTAAAAAAATAAAAGCTATGGACAGAATCTGGCCCTAAATCCATCGTTTTATTTGCTGATCATGCCACTCCCGTTTGGATCTAGCCATATGCAAATCAGTCTTGACCCTGTTCCCCATGGGAACAGTCCAGCCCTAACTGAAAGTAAGGCCAAGTCTTCCCTGGACTGGAAATAAGCATCCTGAGACCGGTTTCCAGGTATCAACCCTACTCAGCCAAGCTAGCTTGAATCCACTGATATGGGAAGCACGGAACCCACGCCTGCGCATACCCTTCCCACTTAGGGCGACAAACAAGTGAACAAGTGATGGACGGAATGCTGAACAATGTCAAACATTCACCCCCAGTACGGAGATCTGGGATGCTTGTTTCCAGTGCAGAGAGGACCTGGCTGGACTGTTCCGATGAGGAACAGAGTCAAGACTGATTTGCGTATGGCTGGGTCCAAACTGGGGTGGCGTGGTGAGCAAAAAGCAATGGATTAAACCAAGATTTTTGTGACTGGGGGTGAATGTTTGCATTGTTCAGCATTCCATCATCATCTGTTCCTTTTTGCATTTGTCGCCCCAAGTAGGAAGGGTATGCCCAGACTTGGGTCCTGTGCTCACTGTACCACTGGATTCAAGCTAGCCTAGCTGATGAAGGGTGATACCCTGAAACTGGTCCAGGATGCTTGTTTCTGGTCCAGGGAGGACCTGGCTTGGCAGTTTGGACAGGACTGTTCCCATGAGGAACAGGGTCAAGACTGATTTGCGTATGGCTCGGTCCAAACTGGGGTGGTGTGGTGAGCAAAAAAAACGATGTATTAGACCCATGTCTTTGTGACTGGGGGTGAATGTTTGCATTGTTCAGAAGTCTGTCCATCATCTGTTCCTTTTTGCATTTATCGCCCCAAGTGAGGACATGCCAAACATGGGTCCAGTGCTCACTGCTCCACTGGATTCCAGCTAGCCTAGCTGATGAAGGGTGATAGCCAGAAACCGGTACTAAGATACTTGTTTCCGGTCCAAGAAGGACCTGGCTTAGCAGTTCGGGCTGGATTGTTCCCATGAGGAAGAGGGTCAAGACTGATTTGCAAATGGCTGGGTCCAAACTGGGGTGGCGTGGTGATTAAAAAAACAACCCAGATCTTTGTGACTGGGGGTGAATGTTTGTATTGTTCAGTATTCCATCCATTGTAGGAGGCTGGCCTGGTTTGTAGTGGGTACCTTGGGTACTTACACCTTACACCAGGTCCAGTTATCCCTTGTTAGTGAAAGAAGTAGTGTTCTAGCAGCTTAGGCTGAACTAGGAGACATGCAAAGCTCATGCAATACCACTTATAGTTACACAGTACTTATACACAAGTAAAGACAATACTCAGTGTTACCAAAAATAAAGGTATTTATTAGGGTGACACAGTAACAAAAATATCTTAGAGACAATACTCCTTCTGGAGGTAAGTATTATACACAAAATATACGCTAGACACCAAAATTAGACAAGTAAATAGTCATAGAACAATGCAAACAGTAGGAAATCCTATAGAGTGCAATGGGAGAAAATAGGTCTAGGGGCAACACAAATCATATACTAAGAAAGTGGAATGTAAATCACAATTCTTCCAAGACAAGTGTAGTGTGTGCAGAATAGCTGGGAGAGTAACAATAAAGTGAAGTAAATTACCCCACCCCAGAGCCCAGAAAAGTAAAGTACTGCAAATTTCCTTAGGACACACTACACCTCGTTTTGAAGGATTTTGCAGCAGCCAACCAAGTCTGCAAAGAACAACTGCTGGATTATTGGACCTGAAAACCTGCAAAGGAAGGTGACAACATCCAGAAGTCAAAAGAAGTTCCAGGAAGGACAGGAGGCCCTGCCAACCCAGAAGAGGGTGCAAAAGAAGAGTCCCTCGTTAGTTGAAGACTGCAGAAATGCACCCTAAGAAGATGCCAGTGGGTTCCAGCATGATGAAAAAGATGTCCCACAGCATGAAAATCGTTGCAGATGAGATTTTGTGTTGGCCATATCCCCAGACTTTGTGAGTGCGGGAACACCATTACACGGGCGCACTACATATAGGCCAATACCTATATGTAACTTCATAATGGTAACTCCGAATATGGCCATGTAACATGTCTAAGATCATGGAATTGTCCCCCCATTCCAAATCTGGTATTGGGGCACCAATTCCATGCATCCTGGGGGCTCCACCATGGACCCCCAGTACTGCCAAACCAGCTCTCTGAGGCTTGGACTGCAGCTTCAGCTGCTGCCACCTCACAGACAGGGTTCTGCCCTCCTGGGGTCTGGGCAGCCCAGTCCCAGGAAGGCCTAACAAAGCATTTCCTCTGAGAGCAGGGTGTTACACCCTCTCCCCTTAGAAATAGGTGTTACAGGCTGGGGAGGGGTAGCCTCCCCCAGCCTCTGGAAATGCTTTGAAGGGCACAGATGGTGCCCTCCTTGCGTAAACCAGTCTACACCGGTTCAGGGACCCCTTCTCCCCTGCTCTGGTGAGAAACTGGACAAAGGAAAGGGGAGTGACCACTCCCCTGTCCATCACCGCCCCAGGGGTGGTGCCCAGAGCTCCTCCAGTGTGTCCCAGCCTTCAGCCATCATGCTTTGCAAGGTACAGGGGCACTCTGGAGGGCTCTGAGTGGCCAGTGCCACCAGGTGATGTCAGAGACCCCTCCTGATAGGTCCATACCTGATAAAGTAGCCAAGTCCCCTCTCTGGGCTATTTAGTTTCTCTCCTGTGAGCTCTTTTCAGATTCTGCTTGCAAGCTTCCTTCAGGAATCCTCTGCAACAACTTCAGAATCCTCTGGCCTCAGATCAACCGCAGCCTGCTCCAAGAAATGCTGTAACTGCAACAAAGTGTCTACAAGAGACACTTTTCTTCAGCAACCTCAGCTCCAAGTCAGCAACTGCAACAGTTTTCATGGTGTGCATGCTCTGGGGACTCCCTGTCTTCATCCTGCACCCGAAGGACCAAAGAAATCTCCAGTGGAGTGACAGAGTCACTCCCCCTGCTCCAAGCAAGCACCTTCCAAGGCGATGACCGGTACCCTTGGACTCTTCTCACGGCGACGAGCATGCTCCTAAGGACACAGAAGGTGGACATCATCGACATAGACTGTCCTGAGGTCCTGCTTACGCTATTTGGAGGAGGTCAGAACTTGCCTTCCCTGACAATGATGGTACCCCTGTGTTTTGATTTTCTTTGCCTCCTGAGGCCTCTGTGCACTCTTTGCAAAATTCCTTCATGCACAGCCTGGCCCAGGTCCCCAACACTCCACTCTGTGATGCTCAACTTGCTGAGTTGTTCTCCGGTGGCGTGGGACCTTCTTTTGTTGTGCTGCATCAACTGGGTTTTGGGTCTTCTTTCCCGGATCTTGCAGCTTCTGGAGGTGCTGGCTGGGATCCTAAGGGCTCTCTAAAGTGCTGAGAGCCCCCTCTTCCTCCTCACAAGAGTTGAGGCCCCCAGGTCCCTCCTGGGTCCATCCAGCGACATTTTGATGAAAAATGCACTTTTGCCGTAGCCAAGGCTTTTTGGTGCCTTCCAACACGAACTCGTCTGCGACAATCTTCACGCCTTGGGACATCTTTTGCATCATGCAGGAACCCGCTGGCATCTTCCAAGGGTGCATTTCTGCAGTCTTCAACTAACCAGGGACTCTTCTTTTGCACCCTCTTCTGGGTTGGCAGGGGATCCTGTCCTTCCTGGAACTTCTTTCGACTTTTGGACTTGGTCCCCTTCTTTTGCAGGTGTTCAGGTCCAATAATCTAGCAGTTGTTCTTTGCAGACTTGGTTGGCTGCAGCAAAATCCCAAAAACGAGGTGTAGTGTGTCCCAGGAAACTTGCAGTACTTTACTCCTGCTTTTCTGGGCTCTAGGGTGGGGTAATTTACTTACCTTTACTGTATTCTTACTCTCCCAGTGATTCTGCACATACTACACTTGTCAAGAAGGAATTTGTGATTCACATTCCACTTTTTTAGTATATAGTTTGTGTTGCCCATAGACCTATTTTCTCCCATTGCACTCTATAGGATTTCCTACTGTTTGCATTGTTCTATGACTATTTACTTGTCTACTTTTGGTGTCTAGTGTATAAATTGTGTATAATACTTACTTCCAGAAGGAGTATTGTCTCTAAGATATTTTTGGTACTGTGCCACCCAAATAAATACCTTTTATGTTTGGTAACACTGAGTATTGTCTTTACTTGTGTATAAGTACTGTGTAACTATAAGTGGTGTTGCATGAGCTTTGCTTATCTCCTAGTTCAGCCTAAGCTGCTCTGCTATAGCTACCTCTACCAGCCTAAGGTGCTAGAACACTACTACATTCACTAACAAGGGATAACTGGACCTGGTGTAAGGTGTAAGTACCCAAGGTACCCACTACAAACCAGGCCAGCCTCCTACGTTGGTGGTGCAGCGGTGGGATAAGTACTTGCAATTGCTTTACCACTTTGTTACCTGTGCTTTTCACAAGGAAAGCTTACTCCAAATCTTAGAGCATATATAATGTATACCTAGAAACAATTTTCTAACTTTCTAAAAAGTTCTTTAAACTTTGCAAAAGTTTTTACAAAGTTCTGAAAAGTTTTCTTCTTTTCTCTAAAAAGTTAGCTGTTATTCTACTAACTTTGTACTAACTTTCCTAAACTTTTTTCTTTCAATGGCCCTCATTACAACCCTGGCGGTAAATCCCGCTTACCGCCATGCAGAAGACCGCCAACACACCGCTGCGGCAGCGGAGCTATTACGACAAACAGCTTGGAATCCGCTATAATCCAGACACCCACACAAGTCCGCCACACCAAACGTCAGTGATAAACTGGCGATAACAAAACCTCCACTGTCATGCCAACAGGAATACGCCCACACTGTCACTATCTACGAATCCACGCGGCGGTCTTTCAACCGCGGTATTCCATTGGCGGTACACACCGCCGCGATCAAAATACACACACATTTAAAAACACAACCACATTGGACAAATCGAAATACACACACCTGATACACATACACACACCACACCCACACACCCACACACCCAATCCAATATAAAACACACACCCACATCACCCACAAACCCTTACTACCAGAATACTGATACCACGCCAGAGAGAGATACCACCAGAAACCAGCATCCACAGACACACAACATCATCACTCACACAACATCCATGCACCTCAAACATCACACAACGCATCCCCTCACACATCACAACACACACCACCTCACACATCACCCACACCACATCATGGCACCTCAACGACACCCCAGGTTCTCTTAGGAGGAGCTCAGGGTCATGGTGGAGGAAATCATCCGAGTAGAGCCACAGCTATTCGGATCACAGGTGTAGAACACCTCCATTGCTAGGAAGATGGAGCTATGGCGCAGAATCGTCGTCAGGGTCAACGCAGTGGGACAGCATCCAAGATCTAGGGATGACATCTGGAAGAGGTGGAACGACCTACGGGGGAAGGTGCGTTCTGTGGTCTCCAGACACCAGATTGCTGTACAGAGGACAGACGGTGGACCCCCACCTCCTCCCCCACAACTAACAACATGGGAGGGGCAAGTCTTGGCAATACTGCATCCTGAGGGCCTCGCAGGAGCAGCAGGAGGACTGTACTCTGGTAAGGCAAATCTTTACTACCTTATCCCCCCACCCCACCTGCATGCCATCACATACTCCCACCTTTACCCTCACACCCATCACCCCAACAACCCACAGATACCCCACCAACACAACCCTCACATCCCAAAACCAAGCCCTGCATGTAACACCAAAGCATGGACACCCATCACCAAAGCATGTCCACTACAGATACCAACACAGACCCCAAACCAATTATCACACAAGGACCTAGACAAGAATGCAAGCACTGGAGTACAGGGTCACTCACCCATTGCACACACAGATGCAATAATCATGCCTTTACACCCCTGCAGGACCCCCACCCAACGTCACCGGACCGGAGGTACCAGACATATCCAGTCCCCCCACAAAAGAGACCCACAGTGATGACAGCAGCTCTGCACAACTGGATCAAGATGACCAGCCCGGCCCATCAGGGACCTCGGGACAGTCGGTTCCCCTGACACTGGCACAAGGCACCACAGAGCCTCCCCCTCAGGAAACACCACCACAGCACCCACCCAGCGGGCCCATCCCTCTGTCCCCAGGACACGTCAATCAGCAGTGTGTCCACCACTACAGGGAACCCAGGCGTTCCCACCAACCCAAGACAATCAGGGACCTGGGGGCAGTGCCAGTGGGCACACGGTTCAGGGGACAGAGGAACAGGAAAACAGGGGAACTGGGAGGACTGCTGTGCGACAGGGGGAGGACAGGCCCAGGGAACCCACTCTCCACGAGGCCCTCTCCAACATCATGGGAGCGTACCATCATTCCCAGGAGACGATGGCAACGGTACTGGCCAAGTTTCAGGAGACCCAGCAGCTGCAGGAGGAACACTATCTGGAGATCAGGGAGGAACTGAAGTCCATTAACACCACCCTGGTGACCATTGCGGGGGTGCTGCAAGACCTTGTCAACACCAGGAGGGACACTGTGGCACAACAAGGGTCCCCTGACACTAGCCTGGATGATGAACAGCCCTACACCTCCGCCGGTGCTAGTGGACGGGGGCACCGCCACAGGAACACAACACCAGCACCCCACCTCCGGCAGATGGAGTGCCACCCCGCAAACGGTCCCTGAGATCCAGGAACAAGACAGAGAACATTGCCAAGACCCCTGCCAGATAATGAGACCCCCCTGAATGTCACCCTTCTGTCCAACTTTGTCACCCTGTCCATCCATCAACTGCCCTTGCTCCACTTCCTATGCCCCTTTGGACAATTCACCTGTGAAACAAATAGACTGGACTCTGCCATGGACATTCCTCCACCATCAGCCATGCCCATTTTACAACCCCCTCCACTTATTTGCACAGAAATAAACACACTTCTATCACAAAACAATCTGGAGTCAGTCTGTGCTTTCACAAATGTGTAATTGCAATAACTGTGGAACATAGCAATGTCAATTTAATTGTTCACATACCGATGAAACACAGCTGTAGGGCTGGAGGAAATATAGCAGAGGGCACAAAGTGGGACCCACATCTGTTAAATTGAAAGGCAAAGTGACAAGTCAGGGTCCATACACTGAGTGAAAATGACAGACTTATGCTAGCTCCAACAATAGTGTGAGATGTGTGAGGCAGTGACATCTTACCTGTGTCTCACTGGAAGTATTGCTGGATAATGTTGTTTCTGTTGTCGATATCCTCTTCTTCTGCCTCCTCTTCTTCACTGTCCACAGGCTCCACAGCTGCCACAAGACCACCAGCTGGACCATCCTCCTGCAGAAAAGGCACCTGCCGTCACAAAGCCTGGTTGTGCAGCATACAGCAGGCCACGATGATCTGGCACACCTTCTTTGGTGAGTAGTAGAGAGAACCACCTGTCATATGGAGGCACCGGAACCTGGCCTTCAGGAGGCCGAAGGTCCATTCAATCACTCTCCTAGTTCGCCCATGTGCCTCATTGTAGCGTTCCTCTGCCCTTGTCCTGGGATTACTCACTGGGGTCAGTAGCCATGACAGGTTGGGGTAACCAGAGTCACATGCAAATGTCGAGGGACAACTGTTAGACACACACTAACCCATAGAGACAACCCCATACCCAGACAACTATTCACACTGTATAGGGTCCTTGTCCTCACCTATTAGCCACACACTGTGCCTCTGGAGTTGCCCCATCACATAAGGGATGCTGATATTCCTCAGAATGTAAGCGTCATACACTGAGCCAGGAAATTTGGCATTCACATGGGAGATGTACTGGTCGGCCAAACACACCATCTGCACATTCATCGAATGGTAGCTCTTCCTGTTTCTGTACACCTGTTCACTCCAGCGGGGGGGGTACCAAGGCCACATGTGTCCCATCAATGGCACCTATGATGTTGGGGATATGTCCCAGGGCATAGAAGTCACCTTTCACTGTGGGCAAATCGTCCACCTGAGGGAACACGATGTAGCTGCGCATGTGTTTCAGCAGGGCAGACAACACTCTGGACAACATGTTAGAGAACATTGGCTGTGACATCCCTGATGCAATGGCCACTGTTGTTTGAAAGGAACCACTTGCCAGGAAATGGAGTACTGACAGGACCTGCACTAGAGGGGGGATCCCTGTGGGATGGCGGATAGCTGACATCAGGTCTGGCTCCAGCTGGGCACACAATTCATGGATTGTTGCACAATCAAGTCTGTAGGTGACTATTACGTGTCTCTCTTCCATTGTCGACAGGTCCACCAGCAGTCTGTACACCGGAGGATGCCGCCATCTCATCACTTGCCCCAGCGGACGTGCCCTATGGACGAGAACAGCGAGCAGAGAGTCAGCCAACACAGAGGTATCACAAAATGTAATTTGCACACATTTATTAATCCGCAATGTGCCTGTTACTGTGTGTATGCAAAGCCTACATTAGTGTGACGCAGTTAAAATTACTGCCATGTGGCCCCCTGAAATGGCAGCTGCCTGACCTGTTAGGTGGGACAAGGAGATATGAGGTAACTGCGCTGGCGTTGTACACCATTGCGGTAGGCGGTCGAAGACCGTGGCGCAATCCTGCTTTGGTTAACATTGGACCCTACGGGTACCAGGAGCCATTTACGATGTACGCCGGCGGTGATGGTACGCAGCGCCATGGACGTAACTGCCATTTTCTGTCTGTTCAATCACTCGATACCTGACCTTTAGCAGGAGAGGACCTACACTGCAAGTGCTGCTGTGACCTGTCTGGAAGCGACGATGGCTCATGTGTCTGGGGAAAGGGCACCTGCCTTCACTTCGGAGGAGTTGGAGAAACTAGTGGATGGGGTCCTCTCCCAGTACACACAACTGTACGGTCCTTCAGACAAACAGGTGAGTACACTGTGAGAATGCTGCATGGGCAATGCCTGTTTGGAGTGGTGTGGATGGAAGAAAAATGGGGGGGATTGAGGCCTGCATGTGCAGATGGTGAGTGTATGTGCGTCAGGGCTAGGGTGGAAACGTGGGCCAAAGAGGATGACGGCCGGGATGGGTAAAGATGTTCCTTTTCCCCTGTACTATTCCTCTAGGTCAGCACCCACCAGAAGAAGGATATTTGGCGTGCCATCGCCAAGGATGTCCGGACCCTGGGGTTCCACCACAGACAGAGCACCCACTGCCGGAAAAGATGGGAGGACCTTCACTGCTGGAGCAAGAAGACGGCGGAGGCCCAGCTGGGGATGGCCTCCCAACGTGGGAGGGGTGCCCGTCGCACCATAACCCACCTGATGTTCCGGATCCTGGCGGTGACATATCCGGAGTTGGATGAGCACTTGAGGGCATCACAGCAGCCAAAAGGGGGTGAGTACACTATCATTCAGCTGACTTTGCGCGCATTACAAGGTGTCTGGGTGGGGGAGGTGGGTTGTGGGTTCCCCTAGGCCAAGGCAAGCTTTGTAGGCAAGGTCCCTTGTGAGGCAGGCTCTGTGGCACCCCAACCCCACTAGTGGTTAGTGCCTTCTACACCTAGTCAGGCTCCTGTGACTTCCATGTGTGCAGCAATTGGGCTTCGGCCTTGTACCCCATAGGCATGTGATTAATCTAGGAACTATAAGTGCATGGCGTAGTGCAGAGGGCTGCTGTGTCTGTAGTGTCCGCCAACGGTAGTGGTGTTGCATGCATTGAACATGTCTTTCTTCTGTCTTTCCCCCCCTTTTTGTGGTCTCCCTGTTCTTGTGTGCAATAGCATCATCAGGCGGAGGAGCATTGGCACCGGAGCAGGAGGGAGCTGCATCCCACTTGGCCCTGGAGGGCGAAACAACGGAGTCTGAAGCCACCAGTAGGACAGAGGGTGAGGGGAGCTCTACGGCGGGAACAGGAGCAGACAGCAGTGACAGCGCCTCCTCCTCTGATGGGAGCTCCCTTGCAATTGCGGGCCCTTCTGTGCCCCCCGCATCAACAGGTACAACCGCCACCCCCACTACCAGCAGCGCTCTCCCAGCAGCCCCTCAGCGTGTGTCCCTTGCCCGCTCACCCAGGAGGGTGGGCATCTCCTTCGCCCCAGGCACCTCAGGCCCTGCCCCAGTCAGCCCTGCTGCCCTTAGTGAGGAGGCTATTGACCTCCTGAGATCCCTCACTGTTGGGCAGTCTACCATTCTGAATGCCATCCAGGGTGTTGAGAGGCATTTGCAACAAACAAATGCATACCTGGAGGTCATTCATTCTGGCCAGGTAGCCCAACAGAGAGCAATTCAGGCTCTGGCCTCAGCACTGATGGCAGCCATTGTCCCTGTGTCCAGCCTCCCCCTCCAACTTCCTCCACCCATACCCAATCCCCTGTACCTCAGCCTATCCCAAGCACACCATCAGACCAGCATGCACACACATCAACACACAAGGGTGGCTCAGGCAAAGATAAGCACCACACATCCCACAGACACTCACACAAGCACCATACCCATGAACACATACCAACATCCACTGACTCCATTGTGTCCCCCTCCTCCACGTCTCCCTCCTCCCTCCCTGTCTCGTCTCCACTCACACCTGCATGCACTACATCTTCATCCACTACCTCCATCACCAACACGCCCATCACCACACACTGCTCACGTGCACTCACCACCCCCACTACCATTCACACATCCCAAGTGTCCTCTCCCAGTGTGTTTGTGAGCCCTCCTCCCAAAGTACACAAACGCAGGCACACACCCACCCAACAGTCATCCACTTCACAACAGCCTCCAGCCCATGCTCCTTCACCCAAATTCAGCAGACGTACACCTCCTACAACCTCTACCTCTACCTCCACTCCCAAACCCCCTCCATCTACCCGTCCCAGTGTGTCTAAAAAACGTTTCCAGGCTAATATTGACCTCTTCCCTACACCTCCCCCCGTCCTTCCCCTGGGGTCAGGCTTTCCAGGTCCCAGCCCAACACCTCAGCCACCACATCCCCAGGCACAGTGGTGCTAGCATCTGTGGGTCATGGAGTGCGCCAACCATCAGGGCTGCCAGTGTGCCACGGAGTGAGGGCAAGGACATTCCGCCACCTGTCAAGGTGAAAAAGGTGCCACATCCCACCAAGGGGTCAGGGAAAGCGAAACGGACAGTGCAAGACAGCTGTGCCACCATCAAAGATGGGGAAGGGCCAGAAACTGAAGGGCAGGTCAGGAGAGGGCATGGTGGCACCGACTGAGGGACCAGTGTCACACCTTCTGTCCACGTCGACACCAACCTGTACGGTGGAGAAGACCGCCGCCTGCACCGCCACCTGCGCCGCCACAGACCCCGCCGCAAGCACCACAGAGCCTGCCGCCAGCACCGCCGCCACAGAGAACGCCGCCAGCACCGCTGCCACAGAGCCCGCCGCCAGCACCGCTGCCACAGAGCCCACCGCCGCCAACACCGCTGCCACAGCCTGCTGCCAGCACCGCCACGACTGACACCGCCGCAAGCACCGCCGCCACTGAGGCTGCCGCCAGCACCGCCGCGACTGACACTGCCACAAGCACCGCCAGCGGCCCCGCGACATCCTGAGCCAGTGGCACCACCGCAGACATGGTGCCATCCCCAGTGGTTAGTCGTCCAAGGCTGGTGGTGAGTTCCAGGAGCCTGGGCAGCTTCCATGAAGCAACACTGTCATCACAGTTGTCACCTGCATATGGAATGCGAAGCCGCAGCAGTGTGGGGTATGTCTCTGCCTCCATGGAGTATCAACCTACCTGTATCTCGGCAACCTCTTGGCACACACACCCAGGCGAGTGTATTGTTGCGGCCACAATACATGTGGAGCACTCTGGGCACATAGCTCACTCCAGAACCAGTGGAGAAAGGCATCCACTACCTCAATCCCTAGCAGGATGAAGCACTCTGGGCACAAAGCCTCCTCCAGAACCAGTGGAGAGATACATCCACTACCTCAGTCCTTGGCAGGATGAAGCACTCTGGGCACAAAGCCCCCTCCAGAACTAGTGGAGAGATTCATCCACTACCTCAGTCCTTGGCAGGATGAAGCACTCTGGGCACTAAGCCCCCTCCAGAACCAGTGGAGAAAGACATCCACTACTTCAGTCCTTGGCAGGATGAAGCATTCTGGGCACAACGCCCCCTCCAGAACCAGTGGAGAAAGGCATCCACTACCTCAGTCCTTGGCAGGATGAAGCACTCTGCGCACAAAGCCCCCTCCAGAACCAGTGGAGGCTGTTATCCACTTGAGAGACTGTGGCTTTTCACTCCCCAGGATAAAGCAGTGGGCAACCCACCCACTGGAGAGACTTGAAAGACTCTGGCTTTGCACTCCCCAGGATACATCAATGGGCATGGAGCCTCGTGAAGCAGTGGCGTTGTGCGTTCATCAGGCTGAGGTGCCCCCTCTCCCCCTCCCCCTGAGGTGCCTGTAAATTTTCTATGTGATGCCCCTCCAGTGTTCTCTCTGTTTGGAGTCAGGTATCTAGTGTGGGCCTCGCCCATGCATTTTGGGCCCAGTGGTCCACGGACAATGATTGGTGCACAATCAGGACTTGTGTAGCTGGTGTACATAATTGTATATACTGGATTTTGAGTTTTGACTGATGGATATTTTTTTATTACAATTGTTCAAATAATTTCCTTTTGTCCTTGCGTTATTCAAGGGGGGGGTGCAGGGGTGTATGTGTAATGTTGCAGCATGTATTTGTGTGTATGGTGTTGTGGGTGAGGGTGGAGGTGTTGCGTGTGTGTGTCACTCTCTTTTCCATCCACCCTCCCCTGTGTTGTAGGAGCAGTACTCACTGTGGTCGTCGCCGCCGTCGTTGGAGTTCCTGTTAGAAGAGCAGGAAGACCATCGCCGGCAGGATCTGCAGTTCGGGCTCCATGGCGTCCTGGTTCCTTGTGGGGTGTGGAGAGGTGAGAGTTTTCCCTTCTGTGTACTGTTTCCACCGTGTTTTTATTCGCGTTGGTTCCGCTATGGAAAAGGTGGCGGATAGCCGTGTTGTGATAGGGTGGGCGGTACATTGTCTTCCGCCTGCCTGTTGGCGGTGTCCGCCGCGCTGTTTGTTTGTACCGCTGAGGCGGTCGGAGTGTTAAAGTGGCTGTCTATGTTGGCAGTTTACACCACGGTCATGATTCAATTTTTTTCCCGCCGGGCTGTTTGCGGTATTACCGCCGCTTTAACACCAACCGCCAGGGTTGTAATGAGGGCCAATATGTCTTCTGTAGAAGCTACCCCTAGAGTTGTCAAGACTACTTTTGAAAATATTAACTTTAAAAGTTTGAGGGGTCTCTGTATTGAAAGAAGTTTAGGGATTGGGAAGAACCCCAATAAGGAGTTCCTCTTAAATCTTCTCCTCCAAGATGACCAGAGACTCAGCACTGGTCCAGATCAGACACGGAAAGAGGTAGAGGATAACTTCAACCAGGAAAGCTCAGAGGAGCAAGATGACAATCCTAGGGAGGGTCCTTCCACAAACCTATCTGTCAACAAGCCCCCTAGTATAACTGGTAGTGGTAAGGGTTCACACACAGGTAGGGCTCCCTTCACCCCTAGAGGCCAGGTCACTAGAGTGGCCCCTGTTAGAGATAGGTCTGCCTCTGCACACTCTCATCTTACCTCTGTTTCAGAGGCTTCACATAATTCTAACCTTGAGGACCAGTCCCTGGATAGGGAACTCAGAAAGCTGAGGTTAGAGGAGGCCAGCCTGAAGCTAATACAGCAGCAGTTCGCCTTAGACAGGGATTTCCTGGCTCTGGAGGAAGAGAGGCCGGGTTTGGGGTTAGTTCCCCATGGTGGCAGCAGCAGTTTTAGAAATACAAATGGTAGGGAACCTTCATTTGATTCTAGGAATCTGCACAAAGTTGTCACTCCTTCAAGGATGGTGATGACATCCACAAGTGGTTTGCTGCACTTGAGAGGGCCTGTAAAGTTCAGAGGGTCCCTCATGTACAGTGGGCTGCTATCCTTTGGTTATTTCTCTGGTAAGGGGAGAGACAGACTTATTATTGTCAGAGAGGATGATGCAGATAATTACCAAGTTCTTTAAAAATGCACTCTTAGATGGTCTGGGCTTAACCACTGAACAGTCCAGACTTAAGTTCAGAGAAACCAGAAAAGAGTCATCACAGGACTGGACAGACTTTGTGGACTGTTCTGTGAAGGCCCAAGAATGTTGGTTACATGGCAGTAAGGTGACTGGTTATGAAAGCCTATATAACTTGATTCTGAGAGAGCATATCTTGAATAATTGTGTGTCTGACTTGTTGCATCAGTATCTTGTGGACTCAGATCTGACCTCTCCCCCCTAAGAATTGGGACAGAAGGCAGACAAATGGATCCGAAAAAGGGTGAGCAGAAAAGTTCATACAGGGGGTGACAAGGATGGCAAGAAGAAAGATGGTCAAAAATCTCAGGACAAGCATCTTCTTCAAACTCTTCACACAGTCAGAAAAAGCCTTGGTGTTATGTGTGTAGAAATAAAGGCCATTGGCCAGGGGGTAAGTCCTGCACAGGTAAAAGCCCCTGAGCCTACCACCACTAAGACATCAGACTCTAGTGCCCCTAGCAGTAGTGATAATAGTGGTGGGACTACTGGCAATAGTCAATCTAAAGGTGTAGCTGGGTTCACTTTTTGGACCATAATAGAAACTGGGGTAGACGGTCCCAAGACAGTTTCTGTCACACCTGGTGGCACTGGCCTTGCCACCTTGGCTGCTCGTCCCCTTAACATGGATAAGTGCTGGTAGTCAATCTTAATAAATGGTATTGAGGCCCAGGCCTATAGGCACACAGGTGCCAGTATCACTCTGGTGACTGAAAACCTGGTGTCACCTGCACAACACCTCTTTGGACAGCAGTACCAAGTTACCGATGTCAATAACTCCAGTGTCTCCCCTTAGATGTAGTTCAACTTAGTTGCAGTGGAGTTACTGGCCCTAAGCAAGTGGTGGTAACACTTAGCTTACCTGTATATTGTCTCTTAGGGAATGACCTAGAGACCTCAGGTTGGGCTGAGGTAGAGTTTAGTACCCTTGCATCCATGCTGGGTATCCCTGAGGAAGTGCTTCCTCTCATTTCTGGTGAAATGAAAATGCAAAGGAGAGAAAAAGGCCTGAAATCTCAAGATCCCTCTCCACCAACAGGTAAAAAGGGTATCACAGTATCCCTTCCCCACCCTGCCACTAAGGATACCAGTCCTGTGGTGGGAGAAACCTCCCCTGGGGTGGAACCTGTATCCAAAGGAGCCATCAGCTACCATAGATGGACTCCCAGAGGTAAAAGTACCTCTCTGTGGAACTACTAATCCAGATGTGAGAAAATGCACCATTTTGGTAAATATGGAGCATCCCTACAACCCTCCCAGAGAAACTTTAGTGTAGCAGCCTACACTGCCTCTAACCACTTAGGACAGCAGCCCTGTCCTGGTGTGGAGCTTATAGGATAGCAGCCCTGCCCTGCTCCAACTCAAGAGAAACAGCAACCCTGTTCTCTCTAACAGCCATATGGACAACATGTTTGCCCAGCTATGGCTTTATTGAGACAGCATCCCTGTCTAGCATTTCCTGCATTTGACATAGGCCCAGTGGACCAATCCCACTGCCCAACTTTAAAATATACTAATAAGAACTCTGAGAATTTACACTCACACTGTTGGTTATGTAAAAATCTCCAAACTGGGTAGTGTACATCCTCACAGGGAAGTAACCATATAGTGGATGATAAAGGGAGTAACCACTCTATTGCAGATCTACTCTCCACTTGTCACCACTTAGACAATAAAGTCTCAACTGGCCAAGGTTAGCCTTATTGTCCGTTTGGGGGCAGGAGGTTGTATAGGAAGGTAGCCTCTTTCTAGCATGGTTACCTCCACTTTTGGCCTATTTGTGAGTGTGTGTCAGTGTGTTTTTACTGTGTCACTGGGATCCTGCTAGCCAGGACCGCAGTGCTCATAGATAAAAACCTATATGTCAGTGTGTTTCGCCTGTCTCACTGGGATCCTGCTAGGCAGGACCCCAGTGCTCATAGTTTGTGGCCTAATGTGTAGGCCTGTGTAGAGCCTAACTGTGTCACTGAGGCTCTGCTAATCAGAACCTCAGTGCTTCTGCTCTCTCTGCTTTTAAATTTGTCACTGTAGGACAGTGACTTCATTTACCCATTTCAATTGGCACACTGGACCCCCCCCTTATAAGACCCTAGTATATGGTACCTAGGTACCCAGGGCATTGGGGTTCCAGGAGATCCTTATGGGGTGCAGAATTTCTTTTGCCACCAATAAAGACCTCAGACAAACCCTTACACAGGACTGCCATTGCAGCCTGCTTGAAATAGTGCACACACTATTTCACATCCATTTTCACTGCACTTAAGTAACTTATAAGTCACCTATATGTCTAACCTTAACTTGCTGAAGGTTAGGTGCAAAGTTAGTAAGTTTGAGGGCACCCTTGCACTAGCAAAGGTGGCCCCCACATAGTTCAGGGCCATTTTCCTGGACTTTGTGAGTGCAGGGATCCCATACACCACAGGCACCTCCACACTGCACACTCAGCACACACCAACAACTGCATGTTTTGCACTAGGCACACATCACAGACTAACACCAAAACCCACCTGCACCCACATCCAAGCACCCCCACCACACCAACCCCAAACTGCACCCTACACGCACTACAACCCCCCCCAACATGGCATGACAAAAGCACCCACCTTTCATTGACAATGAGTTGAGGGTCATGGTAGATGAAATTATCAGAGTACAGCCACACACTTTTTCGGAGCCTAGGTCGAGCAAATATCGATGGCAAGGAAAACTGATTTATGGCAGAGGATCGTTGACAGGGTCAACTCAGTGGGCACACAAGGGAGGACATCAGGAAGAGGTGGAACGACCTACGGGGAAGGTGTGTTCCATGGCGTCCAGGCACCAGATCGCCCTGAACAAGACTGGCGGTGGGCCCCCACCTCCACGCCTTGAGTTAATATCCTGGGAAGAGAATGTCTTGGACATCATACATACTGAGGGCCTGACTGGAATCATTGGAGGGCTCGACTCTGGTAAGTCACAACAACCCCAGACATCAGCCACTCCTGCCCAGCAAGCGTACCCACCACCAATCACTCCCCAATCCACCCCATCCCACACTTCTGCACCCCCATGCACCCCACGTCCCTCTCCTGCATGCCCCACAACACCACTGCTACCATCCCACCAGTCACCTCCTACTGCACGAATACCAAGCACAATGCCAAACACAACTCCCACAATGCAACACTCCCTACACATCAGAGGATCACAGTTTCACTTCACAGTGGAACACCTGCATGGAAAACTCACATGAAATGGAGATCACGTGCACTGCTGACATCATCGTCACCACCGGCAGCGATCACCATTGGCTCCAGTCTCCAATAGACAACCATGTTATCCAATGAGGAGTTGCACAGCAGTTGCAACCGCCTTCCGCCATGCCATCTAACGCCAGCGGTATGAGGTCACTTCCATCTGTCCTGTGCATGCAGGACAGGCTGCTGCCATTTTACATGTATATAGTGAATAGTGGCTGAATATTAGCTGCTTTATAGGTGAAGTTCCGTAACTATTGTACAGTTTTACTGTGTCCACACAGTCCATGCAGCTTATTCTGACATCTCCCCCTTCTTTTCCTAGATATGGTGCAATGTTGAGGAAGAGACATGGGGTGTCATTACAACATTGGCGGTAAAAGGCGTTTACCGCTGTGCAGAAGACCGCCAATACACCGCCGCGGCCGCGGTAGACCGCCACAGCAATTATGACACACATCTTGGAATCCGCCGAAATACCGCCACACCAAAGGTCAGCGATAAACATGCGGAAACAAATCCTCCACCTCCACGCCAACAGAAACACGCCCATGCCATTACGACCCACGAATCCACGCGGCGGTCTTTCAACTGCGGTATTCCATTGGCGGTACACACCGCCGTGCTCAAAATACACACACATATACAAAACACCGCCACATTGGACAATTACAAATACACACACCTGAGACACATACAAACACCACTCCCACACACCAAACACAATATAAAACACACACCCACATCACCCACAAACCCCTACAACCAGAAATTCTGAGAGAAGGCGAGAGAGAGAGCGCACAGCCATTGACAACCCCATCACACAGAGTCACACAACATCATCACCCACACAACATCCAAGCACAAAACACCACATACCACTACACTCACCACACTCATTACCACATACACCACCCCACACATCACCCACACCACCCCATGTCACGCCAAAGACACCCCCGCTTCTCCGAGTAGGAGCTCAGGGTCATGGTGGAGGAAATCCTCCGGGTAGAGCCACAGCTATTTGGCTCACAGGTACAGCACACATCAATAGCCAGGAAGATGGAGCTATGGCGCAGAATAGTGGACAGGGTGAACGCCGTGGGACAGCACCCAAGAAATAGGGAGGACATCAGGAAGAGGTGGAACAACCTACGGGGGAAGGTGCGTTCCACGGTCTCCAGGCACCACATCGTGGTGCAGCGGACTGGCGGCGGACCCCCACCTCCTCCCCCACAACTAACAACATGGGAGGAGCAAGTCATGACCATCTTGCATCCTGATGGCTTCAGAGGATTCGTTGGAGGAACGGACACTGGTAAGTCAAATCTTAACTATCACATCCCCCACCCTACCTGCATGCTATCACACACCCCCACCCTCGCCCCCTCCCCTAGCACTCCAGATCCTCACTAATGTACCCATGACACCAACCACCCATCCCAACCCCAAGCCCTGCATGACACAACTAAGCATGGACACCCATCACTAAAGCATGCCCACTGCACATACCCAGAACACCCCCCCAACCATCAGCACACAAGCCCCCACACAGGAATGCCTGCACTGGGGTTCACGCACACCCAACCATTGCACACCATGAAACACACACATGCAATAATCATGTTCTTATACCCCTGCAGGAACCCGAAGGAACGTCACCACACCAGAGGGTCCAGACAACACCACTCCACCCCCAGAAGAGGCCCACAGTGACGATAGCAGCTCTGCCCTACTGGATCTTGATGACCAGCCCGGACCATCATGGGCCTCAGGACAGTCGGTTCCCCTTGCCCAGCCACAGCCCAACACCGAACTTCCACCCTCTGGTAACACCAACACAGCACCCACCCAGCGGGCCCAAACCTCCCTACCCAGGACAGGTCAATCAGCAGTGTGTCCACCACTACAGGGCACCCAGGGTAACCCACCACCCCAACAACAACAGGGACCTGGGGGCAGTGGTAGTGGGCACACGGTCCAGGGGACGGAGGCACCGGAACATAGGGGAACTGGGAGGGCTGCTGTGCGACAGAGGGAGGACAGGCCAAGGGAACCTACTCTTCACGAGGCCCTCTCCTCCATCATGGGAGCCTACGACCACTCCCAGGAGACGATGGCAACGGTCCTGGACAAGTTGCAGGAGACCCTGCGTCTGCAGGAGGAGCAGTATTTGGGGTTCAGGGAGGAGCTCAGGACCATCGGCTCCGCCCTGGGCACCATCGTAGGGGTGATGACGGACATTCAAAAGACCTTGAGGGACACCGTGGCACTCCAAGGGGCCCCTGACACTAGCCAGGACGACGAACTGCCCACCACCTCCGCCGGCGCTAGTGGACAGGACGCCCCACCACAGGACCACCACACCAGCACCCCACCCCCTGCAGACGGCGAACCACCCCGCAAGCGGCCCCTGAGATCCAGGAACAGGACCGCGCACGATGGCAAGACCCCCGCCAGGAAATAAGACCACCCTGATTGTCCCCCCACTGTCCCACTTTGTCACCCTGTCCAAATCGGAACTGCCCCAGCTCCACTTCCAATGGCCAGATGTGCAGTGTACCTGTGAGACTAACAGACTGGACTCTGCCATGGACATTCCTCTACCATCACCCATCCCCATTTTACAACCCCCCATAATTTTTTTGCACTTAAATAAACACCCTTGAAACACTAAAAAAACTGGAGTCAGTCTATGATTTGGAACTTTGTATTATCAATTACAGTGTCATAATGAGTTACCCATTGGAAGGCTAACATACCAATGTCACACATCACAAGCCCTTCAAGGATGCAAGCAGTTGAAACGTAGGTTACCACACTTGTGTAACTGAAATGGAAGGGGACAACTCAATTAACAAATAGTGAGTGAAATGTAGGTACAGGATAGAGGTAGACGTGTGAAAGTTAATGTAATGTTAAACCAGAAAATGTTCTCACCTGTGTCTCACTGGAAATATTGCTGTATGACTGACTCCCTGTTGTCGTTTTCTTCTTCCTCAGCTTCATCCTCATCACTGTCCACAGGCTCCACAGCTGCTACAACACCGTCATCTGGATCATCCTCCTGCAGAAAAGGCACCTGGCGTCGCAATGCCAAATTATGGAGCATGGAGCAGGCGATGATGATGTCGCACACCTTCTTCGGTGAGTAGAATAGGGATCCACCTGTCATATGGAGGCACCTGAACCTGGCCTTAAGAAGGCCGAAGGTCCGCTCGATAACCCTCCTAGTCCGCCCATGGGCCTCATTGTACCGTTCCTCTGCCCTGGTCCTGGGATTCCTCACTGGGGTCAATAGCCAAGAAAGGTTGGGGTAACCAGAGTCCCCCAATAGCCATACACAGTGCCTCTGGAGTTGACCCATCATATCAGGGATTCTGCTATTGCGCAGGATGTAGGCGTCATGCACAGAGCCAGGGAACATAGCATTTACCTGCGAGATGTACTGGTCTGCCAAACAGACCATCTGGACATTCATCGAATGATAACTCTTCCTGTTCCTGTACACCTGTTCACTCCTGCGGGGGGGGACCAGAGCTACATGGGTCCCATCAATGGCACCAAGATGTTGGGGATATGTCCAAGGGCATAGAAGTCACCTTTCACTGTAGGCAAATCCTCCACCTGAGGGAATATGATGTATCTCCTTATGTGTTTCAGCAGGGCAGACAATACTCTGGACAAGACGTTGGAAAACATAGGCTGGGACATCCCTGATGCCATGGCCACAGTAGTCTGAAATGACCCACTTGCAAGGAAATGGAGCGCTGACAGCACCTGCACGTCAGGGGGGATTCCAGTCGGATGGCGGATCGGTGACATCAGGGCTGGCTCCAACTGGGTACATAGTTCCTGGATAGTGGCACGGTCAAACCTGTAGGTGACGATGACATGTCTTTCTTACATTGTCAACAGATCCACCAGCGGTCGGTACACCGGAGGATTCCGCCATCTTCTCATATGTCCCAGCTGACGGTGCCTACGAAGGACAAGATCGAAGAACCAGTCACTATTCCTCCAGGTATGTACCCACTGTTACACACAAGACTACACCAGACACAAAACCCTTCCTGTATGTATGTTGAGTGTAGGCCTAGCTATGTGTGACGCAGTAGTAAATGAAGCCATGTGGGCCCCTGAAATGGCGGCTGCCTGACCTCTAAACTGGGACAATGGGATTGTGGGGTAACAGCGCTGGCGTTGCACACCGTCGCGGTAGGCGGTCGTAGACCGCGGCGCAATGCTGCATTGGTTAACATTGGACCCTATGGGTCCCAGGAGCCAATGAACAGGTGCGCTGGCGGTGATGATGCGCACCGCCGCAGACGTCACCGCCGCGGACGTCACCACCATTTTCTATCTGTTCAATCACTAGATACCTGACCTTCGACTGGAGAGGACCTACACTGCTAGTGCTGCTGTGACCTCGGTCTGGAAGCGAAGATGGCTGCTGCATCTGGGGAAAGGGCCCCTGCCTTCACCGCACAGTAGTTGGAGAAACTTGTGGATGGGGTCCTCCCCCAGTACACGCTACTCTACGGTCCTCCAGACCAACAGGTTAGTACACAGGGAGCACGTTGTATGGGCTATGCCTGGGTGGAGAGGGCTGGGTGGAAGAGGGAAGGGGGCAGAGTTCATAGAACATTAATGCATGGGAATGAATGGGCCACATGGCCAGAGTAGGGAGGGGGCCACTCACATTGACGGTGCAGTTGGTAATGACTGTTCCTCTTCCCTTGTGCATGTCATGTAGGTCAGCGCCCACCAGAAGAGGGACATCTGGCGTGCCATCGCCAAGGAGATCCGGACCCTGGGGGCCCACCAGAGACGGGGCACCCACTGCCGGAAGAGATGGGAGGACATTCACCGCTGCAGCAAGAAGACGGCGGAGGCTCAGCTGGGGATGGCCTCCCAATGTGGGAGGGGTGCCCGTTGGACCATGACCCCCCTGATGTTCCGGATCCTGGCGGTGGCGTACCCGGAGTTGGATGGGTGCTTGAGGACATCACAGCAGACACAAGGGGGTGAGTACAACCTCATTCTGCGGACTTTGCGTGCAGTGGGGGGTCTGGTTGGGGGAGGTGGGCTGTGGGTGTCCCTAGGCCAGGGCGAGTTAGGTAGGCAAGGCCCCTCCGTAATGTAGGCCATGTGGCACTCTACCCCACCTCAGCAGAGTGCCAAGTTGAGGTATAGTTGCCCCTGTGGCATCCATGTGCGCAGATGCCCACCATTGCCATGTAGGCCATATCCCAGAAATTGCATGTGCAGAGGGCAGGAGCACGGCGTAATGCAGGGGGCTGCTGCGTCTGTCTTGTCCGCCAACGGTAGCGGAATGCCATGCACTAAAACTCTCTATCTTCTGTCTCCCCCCCCTTTTCCTGCTCTCCCTGTCCTTTTGTACATCAGCATCATCAGGCGGAGGTACAGTGGCACCGGAGCACGAGGGAGCTGCATCCCACATGGCCATGGAGGGCCACACCACAAACTCTGAATGCACCAGTGGGACGGAGGGCGAGGGGAGCTTCACGTGGCCACCGGATCACCAACCAGCGACACGGACTCGTCCGCCGATGGGAGCTCCCCTGTGGTGGCGGCACCATCTGTGCCCCCCACCTCTACAGGTACAGCCGCCACCACCCCCTACCAGCACCGCCCTCCCAGCAGCCCCTCAGCGCTCGCCCCGTGCCCGCTCACCCAGGAGGGTGGGCATCACCTTCGCCCCAGGCACCTCAGGCCCTGCCCCAGTCACCCCTGCTGCCCTCAGTGAGGAGGCCATTGACCTCCTCAGGTCACTCACTGTTGCGCAGTCTACCATTGTGAATGCCATCCAGGGTGTAGAACGAGAGTTGCAACACGGTAATGCATTCCTGGAGGGCATTCATTCTGGTCAGGCTGCCCTTCAGGGAACCCTGCAATCTCTGGCCTCAGCACTGATGGCAGCCATTGTCCCTGTGTCCAGCCTCCCCCCTCCAACTTCCTCCACCCAGGCCCAATCCCCTGTACCCCAGCCCATCCCAAGCACACCTACAGACCAGCATGCACACAAGTCAACACACACAAGTAGCTCAAGCAAACATAGGCACCACACACACCACATGCACTCACGCAAGCCTCACCCACATACGGACACAGCAACATCCACTGTCTCCACTGTGTCCCCCTCCTCCTCTTCTCCCTCCTCCCTCCCAGTCTTGTCTACACACACACCTGCATGCACCACATCTACAGGCACTAGGACTCGCACCAGGACACCCAGCACCACAAGCCGCTCACCTGCACCCACCACCTCCACTGCCATTTACACGTCCCCTGTGTCCTCTCCCAGTGTGTCTGTGACGCCCCCTCCCAAAGTACACAAACGCCGGCAATCACTCACCCAACATCCATCCACCTCACGACAGCCTCCAGTACCTGCACCTGCACCCAAAACAGCTAAAGTGACACCTCCAACAACCACCTCCTCTTCCTGCAATCCCAGACCCCCTTCAGCTACCCATCCCAGTGTTCGTCAGAAACTGTCCCTCTGTAAAATTGACCTTTTTGCACCCACCCCCCCTCCAATTCATCAGTCCCGTCGTAGCGCCTCAGCCAAAAAGCCTCCAATACCAGTGGTGCCTGTTCAAGGCTTGTGGAGTGCACCGGCCACTAGGGCAGGCAGTAGGACCCGGAGCCAAGGCACTGGCAGCCCACCCCCTGTAAAGGCTCTAAAATTGGAGAGTGGACGACGGGACCGTCTTAAGACTCCTGGTGAGACAACAAGTGACATGGGTTCGAAGGGGATTGGTGAGTCAGCTGTGACTCCAACAAAGGTGGGGAAGGTCCAGAGGAAGTCTGCCCAGCCTGTTGTGAGTGTCACGGTGGAGAAGTGCGCCATCATTTCCGGCAGTCCAGACACAACCGCCAGCACCGTCGTCACTGGTCCAGAGACGACCGCCACCGCCGGAGTCACAGCCCAGGAGGGCCCAAGTATCGTCACTGGTCCAGAAACCACCGCCGGAGTCACAGCCCAGGAGGGCCCAAGTATCGTTACTGGTCAGGAGACCACCCCCGGAGTCACAGCCCAGGAGGGCCCAAGTATCGTTACTGGTCAGGAGACCACCGCCGGAGTCACAGCCCAGGAGGGCCCAAGTATCGTCACTGGTCCAGAAACCACCGCCGGAGTCACAGCCCAGGAGGGCCCAAGTATTGTCACTGGTCCAGAAACCACCGCCGGAGTCACAGCCCAGGAGGACCCAAGTATCGTTACTGGTCAGGAGACCACCGCCGGAGTCACAGCCCAGGAGGGCTCAAGTATCGTCACTGGTCCCGAAACCACCGCCGGAGTCACAGCCCAGGAGGGCCCAAGTATCGTCACTGGTCCAGAAACCACCGCCGGAGTCACAGCCCAGGAGGGACCAAGTATCGTTACTGGTCAGGAGACCACCGCCGGAGTCACAGCCCAGGAGGGCCCAAGTATTGTTACTGGTCAGGAGACCACCGCCGGAGTCACAGCCCAGGAGGGCCCAAGTATCGTCACTGGTCAGGAGACCACCGCCGGAGTCACTGGTCAATGATGGAACGTCATGCCACACACCAATGCCCATTGAAGAGATCGTCATGCCACACACCAATGCCCATTGTAGAGATCGTCATGCCACACACCAATGCCCATTGTAGAGATCGTCATGCCACACACCAATGTCCGTATTAGAACCGCCATGTCAAAGCACCTCTGAACAGGGAAAAGACCGCCATGTCAAAGCACCGCTGAACAGGGCAAAGACCGCCATGGCAAAGCACCGCTGAACAGTCCAGAACCGCCATGTCAAAGCACCGCTGAACAGGGCAAAGACCGCCATGGCAAAGCACCGCTGAACAGGGCAAAGACCGCCATGTCAAAGCACCACTGAACAGGGCATGCACCGTGTAGGAATGAAGAGGCCGCCACATCAGGCATCCTTATCCCATGTGCAGCTAGGACAGTGACAGGACATGTACTTTCACGGGGAGACTCATCCAGTCTGGGCACCAGTCCCGCCCAGTACCAGTAGAGAAGTGCATCTACTTGAGAGACTGTAGCTTTGCACTCCCCAGGATGGCACAGTGGGCAATCCACCCACTGTAAAGACTTGTGAGACTGTGGCTTTGCACTCCCCAGGATGGCACAGTGGGCAATCCACCCACTGTTATCGACTTGTGAAACTGTGGCTTTGCACTCCCCAGGATGGCACAGTGGCAATCCACCCACTGTAGAGACTTGTGAGACTGTGGCTTTGCACTCCCCAGGATGGCACAGTGGGCAATCCACCCACTGTTATCGACTTGTGAGACTGTGGCTATGCACTCCCCAGGATGGCACAGTGGGCAACCCACCCACTGTAGAGACTTGAGAGACTGTGGCTTTGCACTCCCCAGGATGGCACAGTGGGCAACCCACCCACTGTAGAGACTTGAGAGACTGTGGCTTTGCACTCCCCAGGATACATCAATGGGTATGGAGCCCCGTCGTGGATCTGGCTTCGCATTCATGTGGCTGAGGTGCCCCCCCTTCCCTTCCCCCTGAGGTGCCTGTAGTGTTTCTATCTGATGCCCCAGCAGTGTTCTCTCCGATTTTGGTCAGGTATCTATTGTGGGCCTCGCCCATGCATTTTTGGACTGTTAGTGCACGGACATCGTTGTGTACATATCTGCACTACTTCTCGGATTGTATGTGTAAATAAGAGTGATTTAGAGTTATATATCTGTATATTTTTGTATGACATGTATATTGGCACATTACAATATTTGACCGAACTTCGCATTGTCTATTCATTCTTCTGGGGCGATTGTGGGTTGTTACTGTGATTTTTTAACTGCATTGGTGTGTATGTTGTAATATGCGAGGGTGGAGGTGGGGGTGTTTGGTGGGAGTCCCCCTAACTTTTGCCTCCTCCCTCCCCGTGTCATAGGTGCAGTACTCAGCGGTGTCTTCTGCGCCTACGTAGCTGTTGGTCGTAGAGGAGCAGAAAGACAAGGGCAGATAGGATTTGTAATTCGGCCTCCATGGTGTCCTCGTTCCTCGTGGGATGTGTTGAGGTGAGCGTTTTCCAATACAAAGACTGTTTCCGCCGTGTTTTTATCCACGGTGAATCCGCCCCGGAAAAGGTGGCGGATTGGCGGGTTGTAATAGTGTGGGCGGTACATTGTCTCCCGCTTGTCTGTTGGCGGTAACCGCCGCGCTGCTTGTCTGTACCGCCGTGGCGGGCGGTGTGTTAAAGTGGATGTCTTAGTTGGCGGTTTCCGCCAGGGTCATGATTCCCTTTTTTTGTCCGCCGGCCTGTTTGCGGTATTACCGTACCTTTAACACCGTCCGCCAGGGTTGTAATGACCACCATGGTCCTGTGTACCAGCCCCTAGTTGACCTTGCCACCCTGGAAGAGTGACACGTCATTCAGACGTATCACCTGAACCGTCAGAACATCATGGAGGGGGTGACTTCGTTGGAGCCTGATCTGTTGCTTGCCATCCGTCATCCCAATGCCATCCCTCCCACAGAACAGGTGTTATCAGTCCTCCACTTTCTTGCCACAGGGTCGTTCCAGATGACAGTGGGCTTGGCAGCAGTGATGTCACAGCTGATGTTCAGTAATCTTTTGAGGGATGTACTGTGTGTCCTGCTTAGACATCTGCCCTGCTACATCCAGTTCCCCCAATGTGCTGATTTAACCACTGTCAAAGGTGCCTTCTATGATTTGGCACATGTCCCTCAAGTGATAGGGGCCATAGATGGCACACATATTGCCTTGGTGCCACCCAGGAGAAATGAACAAGTGTTTAGGAACAAAACAAAACCTTTGTTCTATCAATGTGCAGGTGGTGTGTCTTGTTGACCAAATTATCTCACAAGTGACAGCCAAGTTCCCTCGTTCTGTGCATGACTCCTACATTCTGCATAACAGCAATATCCCACACATGATGGCACCACTGCAGAGAGTCTGGGCCTTGCTCATCGATATGTATACGTTTGTCTGTGTGCCCCTATACACTCAACTCTCTTCACACCCTGCCCTATCTCCCTCCTGGTCTTGACATGGGTCCTACCTCTGTGCACACAGGTGACTCTTGCTATCCCAACCTTCTCTGGCTGCTGACACCTGTAAGACATCCAACTACAGGTGCTGAAAACTGTTTAATTGAGGCCCACGGTAGGACAAGGTGTGTGATCGAAAGAATCTTTGGGCTACTGAAGGCCAGATTCCGGTGTCTACACATCTCCGGAGGTGCCCTACTCTATAAACCACTGAAAGTGTGCCAGATCGTCGTTACCTGCTGCATGCTACACAGTCTAGCCCTGATACGTGACATCCCATTGCTGGATGCAGAGGAGGTGGTAGCTGGACCAGTGGCTGATGAAGGGGACAGTTGGTACGACAATACTTCCACTGAGCTACAGGTATGTGTCAGATGTATGTTATGTGACCTGTAATCCTGGCTGCCTCGTGACATAGATCCTCCTGGTGTCTTAGCACTGGTGGAATTGTGTGCAGTTCTGCCTGTGGGTGGGTTTAGGAGGTTACATTTCCCCATCAATGGAGTTGTTACTGTGCACATTTCAAGTCTGTCATCTCCCTGCTGTTGTGTTGCTTCACATGTGACATGTTTGTGCTTTTCCGTTGCTCCCTGTACTGCCACATCAACTGCAATATGTGTGTTATAGATTGTGGTGTCAACAGTATTGCTACCTCTCCAAAGAGTCGACAGTGAGAGGCAGTGCAACATAACTGTATTGACTATGGAACATGCCTTTAGTTTAGCTTTGTGGGCTGTGATAGAAGGACCATTGGGGATGGCTGCCTTTAGAACGTGGGTCTGACATGAGCATATGCCTAGAGCTGACACCCACCAACTCATCCTAGAGACTTTGTTTATTGTGGTGCATGTGTGGGCATTTGTGACTCCTATAGTGATTGTTGTCCCTGTCTTGTTCTACTTGCAGGGCATTTGTGTGGTGCACGCTGGTTCCTGCCTTAGCTGTTGTCTCCCTTGACACGTGTCCAGCCTCTGCCTGCTCCACCATTCTCCATGCTGCATATAGCTCCCCCTTCGGTTACTCTCACAAACTTTAACAGGACAGTGGGTTGACAGTTAAACATGTAATGCAACAGTAAATGGTACTTCTTGCAATAAAGCACGTAGACAGTAGCTGTGCTCAATTGTGTTTATTTGTGACTGACAGTGGCAAGGGGTGATGAGTGGGTTCATGGTGGGTGAACTCATCAGTGCAGTCTGGCCAGCTGTGTGTAGTCCAGGTCCAGGATAGGGGTGTCAGCGAGGCCAGATCCTCGGGGTTTGCGCCTGTTCCCAATATGTCCACCTCTTGGCAGCTCCAAACTCTACTAGCTGTTATAGCACAGAGTAGAAGAATGGCCAAGCGGGGATGGAGTTTAGGTTGGGAACAGCGGGGAAGGAGACCTGTGGAAGCAAGAGTTAGGAACACAATGTCAAGATCATTCACATTAATTTTCATGAACTTTGGTTTAATTCTTTATGCTCTAATAACATGAGAGATCAAGAACTTTTCAATACCGTGACCTTTTTATAATCATATACTCTGAACATTGAACTCTCTCAAGCTAATCCTTAGAATAGCAATTATGTCATAACAAGAGTCAATGAGTACATTCGTTCCCAAAAAATTAACTGCTATAGGATTCATGATTGATACTGTAGAATTGGCAAACTGACTAAACTTGTTTTGTCTAGAGAGATCACACTCTGTTTGATCTAAGCTTCAAGATTCAATTGCCCCAAAATTATTGCGCACCTTAGTGCCAGACTGCGCATCAAGACTCAAGTACCTAGAATGATCGCGCGCATTAAGGGTTAAATGCCAAGAATGAATCGCGCACACTGTTGCCGATTCAACCATCAAGATTCAAATGCCTCGAAATGATTGCGCACTCTGCCGATCCGAACTGCAAGGGTAATTGCCAAGAATGAATTGCGCACACTGTTGCCGATTCAACCATCAAGATTCAAATGCCTCGAAATGATTGCGCACTCTGCCGATCCGAACTGCAAGGGTAATTGCCAAGAATGAATTGCGCACACTGTTGCCGATTCAACCATCAAGATTCAAATGCCTCGAAATGATTGCGCACTCTGGCGATCCGAACTGCAAAGGTTAAGTGCCAAGAATAAATCGTGCACACTGTAAATCACAAAGCCAAAAACTCAAATGTTTCTAGAAACCGAGTCGGGGGCCAACCCCAACCTCTGCATTGCCGCATTGCTTGAAGATCAGCAAGATAATGAGGACAGAGCCAGGAAATGTTCAAGTAGGCCTCCGGAACAGGAGCCCAGGAAAATGCTGCTGTTCTGCACCAGGACCTCTGAATAGTGAGCACGTGGAGCTGGGCTGAGTTCCATAAATAGACCCAAGCCCCACCCACATGCCACACCCAGCCAGGCTGCAGGGAAGGCTTGAAAATGTAATATAATCACACTACCAGAGACTTGTAATGGAGATTAGAAAAATATATTTGGTGGGAAACGTCCCATACTAGCTCCCTCGTTTGAAAGACTAGTTACCACAAGAAAGTATGGGGTTCACCAATAATGTAGAGCTCTGTACACGGGAGCCTGTCCTTGGGCTCCTGGACCTCTTTGGGTTCAGAGAATGCGTGGTGTGGGTGCTATGACAAGTGTAGGAGGGGAGGAATTTCCTTTTACGGACTAGGTGGTCTCACACACTATATAGTGTCATGCTTCATCATTTGACCACCTAGCCCCACCCAGGTAGGATAGTACCACCTGGGCGGACTCAACCTCGCCGTTAAAAGAACGGGAGGGAGTGCGTAAATACATTTTATCTGGAGATAATGGGATCCAGCTAAGCTAGGGGGGATATAAAAGCACCTCGGCAGTCGCCTGTGTGTGGTCTACGCTTTAATAGTGGTAACTGCTGGTGCGACTAAAAACTGGGCGGGACACCACGGTGAGAACGAGGACTCACTGGGTCACCTCACTAAAAGTTGGCCGACATGTTTCTGCCCACTACTGGGAGCCGTGAGAGGTCTCGGGGCATTCTTCAGGGCCTAGGATCCCTAACCATCATGCAAAGTGAAGATAGGTAAGCCTCCCCTCAAAAGAAGGTGGGAAAAAACAATTGTAATGTGTTGATAGAGAGGGCCTACTTTAGGCAAGGAACTACCTTGCGGAGGCCTGAAGGGATAAAAATTGTACATTCATAAGCACAACACAGTACAACACACTCTATATCAGAATTAAATATAAATATACATAAAAACAAGTGCCACGGCAAGCCAAAGTCATGCGGAGCACAAAGTGAAAACGTGGTTGAGAAAAGAAACTAATATCCTTACCCTAATCATTGAGGCAATTAGCCTCAGATTCCAGGAGGGGGAGTGTCTCCTTCTCCTTATAGTCACACTCTGGGGGTGTGGTGGGGGGTTGTTAAGGAAAAAATGGGGGGGGAAGGGGAAAAGAAGGGGGGGCGGGGGAGAGAGCGGGAGGGGGAAAGAGGAAGGAATAGAGACATAGATGACATCTGTCATAAGATTAAGAAATAAATATATATGTATACACAGTAGGTGTCCATTGAAAATGGTGGAGGAAGTGCCCAGTCCTTGTTGTTAGTTGGGGGCTGTGGAGGTGCCTACTGTAGAGGGGCTAACGCACACTGGCTGTTAGCTATAGACCAGTGTTCATCTAAAGTAGGAGGAACTTAAAAGCCACTAATAAAAAGCAAATGGTAAGGTGAACCACAAGCGCTCGTACTTACAAGATAAAAAAGAGATTAACAAGTGCATTCAAACATTCAGACATTCAGCCTTATCTGAGGTGTTGCTGGTGATCCGCCGTACAGCACGTGCAACAGCACTTACTACATCAAAGGAGGCGCTCGCTGTGAGCCAATCCCGACCCCTCGCTGGACCGCTTGAGGTATGGAGTCCAGCAGAGGGGCGGATTATATGTCCGTATCCGATTAAGCGCACCTGCAAGTAATTACTCTAGCCGGGTGGAGCTGGTCTGGAGGAGCAGGGCGCTGGGTTGATGACAGGAGACGGAGCGCATGCTTGAGTGCGCTAAGGTGTCTGGGGATTGTAGTCCCCAGACGCATCGCAGGACGGTGATGTGGTGCGCTGCGTCGGGCGCCGTCTCCTGGGGGCCAACGAAATAAAGGCGGCGCGCATGCTCGTGTGTGCTACGGCATCTGGGGATAGTAGTCCCCAGATGCATAGCGGGACGGTGATGTGGAAGCCTGCGCTGGGGAAAGGTGCCCAGTCACAGGCTGATAACTGCTATAACGGGGGTTGAGTGGAGGGGAAAATACACAAAGGGGAGGGGCGGGAAGGGGAGAAAGGGAAGGGGAATGCTGGAGGGGAGGGGGGTTGCTCTGGGGAGGGGAGAGAGAAAAGGGGAACGGAGGAGGAAGGGAGGAAGAAAGGGGGGAAAGGGGGGAGAGGGGAAAGGAAGAAAGCAGGAGGGAAGAAGGGCAGAGAAATGGAAAGGGAGACACAAGGAAAAGCGAGAACTTGTAGAAGAAAGGGGAAAGAAATCAGATGGAAGAGAGGGGGAAGAAGGGAAGAAGGGGGGGCGAGGGGAAAAAAAGAAAAAAGAAGTGAAGAAAAAAGAAAGAAAAGAATGAAGAAAAAAGGGGGGGGGTTTGGGTGGGGTTTGCGAGGTACAGGGGAAGCGAGGGAGGGAATAAATGTAAAAGAAGGACAAGGATCAGGACGAGGAGGGAGGATGATAGGGTGAGGAACAGAAGTGTGAGAGAGAGGACGAAGGGACGGATTTGGAAGGAGGGGGTTAATGGAAGGAAAAGGAGGGGTGGGTGGAAGGGATGGGGGTGGCGAGGGGGACGGAGGGTAGAAGAGAAGAGATCACTTGTTGAGTGAGGCACATGGAATGTCATCATTCAGCCTGCTGGTGTCTGTATGTAATCTCCAGACCCAGCGTTGCTCATAATAGAGTAGCTTCTGTGGCATGTTCTTGGTTGTGGGTGGCAGTTGTTCTAATACCGTCCATTGTATGTCGTTTGGGGAGTGGTTATTAGCTACGTAGTGACTTGTTAGTTTTGTAGCATCCCGTTTGCATCTGATCGTACTCCTGTGCTCACATATGCGAGTGCTGACCTTTCTTGTTGTCATACAAATGTACTTGAGTTTACATGGACATATGATCAAGTAAACCACGTTTTTGATGTTGCAATTTGTAAGTGTCTTTTGACACCACGGGGTTTGTAGACCAAGATCTACAGTGGTGGATTTCCATGTGAATTTACATACGCTGCAGTTCCCGCACGGGTGGTGGCCGGATGGTGCTGGTATCTGCTACAGGGTGGTTTATCTTATCAGGGGTTTATTCATGGGCCTGGTGTGGACTACCATGTCCTGAATGTTAGTAGCTCTTTTGAATGGATGCAGGGGTTGTTCAAGGGGGAGACAACCTGATGTCAGGATCTTCCACCCTTCTCTGATGATCTTTTGGATTTTGTTGAATAGTGGATTGAACGTAGCCATGCAAACTATCTGCTCCGTCTTTGGTTTGTTAATTCTGGGTAGCAGTAGCTGGTCTCTATTGTTATTACGTGCTCTTTTATAAGCTCTCCTAATCACGTGGTTGGGGTACACTCTTTCTAGTAGTTTAGCGGATAAGGCGTCCGTGTGCTTATGATAGTCTGAAACTTTTGAGCAATTGCGTCGTAGTCGCAGAAATTGCCCTACGGGTAGACTCTCCCTCAGGGATCTTGGGTGGAAACTCTTAAATTGTAGTAGGTTGTTCCGGTCCGTCGGTTTGTGATAGACCTCTGTGGCCAACACACCATTACTTTCATGGATTAAGAGGTCGAGGAAGGGCAGTTGGTCATTCCCTATTGTCATCGTGAATTTCAAGAAAGGATTTGCCATATTGAGCCAGGTTATGAAAGTGTGTGCTTCATCCCTGGATCCTGCCCAGATGAGCAAGATATTGTCAATGTACCATTTCCAAAGTCTGATATGCTCCAAGTATGGGTTGTCCTCGTGGAGTACCACTTGTTTCTCAAAGTTGTCTACGTATAGACAGGCCAGACTCGGGGCAAAGGTACTTCCCATAGAGGTCCCCTGTGTCTGTAGGAAGAACTGTTTTTCAAATTCGAAATAGTTCCTAGTCAAGGCCAAGTGAGCTAGTTCCAGAATGTATTCCGGTGGTGTGCGTGAGTTATTCACGTTTCTTTCTAACACCTCACATATAACCTCCAGGGTTGCTTCCTGGGGGATGTTGGTGTAGAGGGCCTCTACATCCAATGTGATCAGAAGTTCGGTGTTTTTGTCAAATGGCATCGAGGAGGACCAAGGCGTCAGTGGTATCTTTCAGATAGGTGGGGATTTGCTTCACTAGTGGTTGGAGAAATACATCGCAAAACTGGGAAAGAGGTTCAAGAATCGAGCCTATCCCAGATACGATGGGCCTCCCGGGCAGGGGAACTTCCCTTTGTGTATCTTTGGAAGTATGTAAAAATACGGTGTCTTTGGGTTGGGTTGAATCAGGAATGCTGCCTCGTGTTTAGTGATCCAGTCATTTTCGATTCCTTTATTAACCAAAAAGGCAATCTCTTCCTGGATATCAGGGCTCGGATCTCGGGACAGGCGTTTATAATGATGCTCATTATTCAGTAGACGCTTGCATTCGTCTTTGTACATGGTTGATGGTAGAATTACCGTGGCCCGCCTTTGTCGGCTGGTTTGATGATAATTGAAGGGTCTGTGGTGAGACATTTTAATGCTGTGAGCTCCTCTGAGCTTATGCTGTGAAAGGTATCATGCCCTGAATCTGTCAGCCCGTTGATCTTACGGGACACTGATTTCTCAAAGGCTAAAACCTCGGGAGGCATCTGTCCGTTTGTAGGACAGAAAGTAGACTTAGGGCCCCTCCCGCTCTCTTCCCCCCTCCCCATCTTTTCCCCTTCCCCCCCCCATTTTTTCCTCAACAACGACCCCACTCCCCCACAGAGTGTGTCTATAAGGAGACACTCCCCCTCCTGGAATCTGAGGCTAGTTGCCTCAATGATTAGGGTAAGGATATTAGTTTATTTTCTCAACCACGTTTTCGCTGTGTGCTCCGCATGACTTTGGCTTGCCGTGGCACTTGTTTTTATGTATATTTATATTTAATTCTGATATAGAGTGTGTTGTGCTGTGTTGTGCTTATGAATGTACAATTTTTATCCCTTCAGTCTTCCGCGAGGTAGTTCCTTGCCTAAAGTAGGCCCTCTCTATCAACACATTACAATTGTTTTTTCCCCCCTTCTTTTGAGGGGAGGCTTACCTATCTGCACTTTGCATGATGGTTAGGGATCCTAGGCCCTGAAGAATGCCCCGAGACCTCTCACGGCTCCCAGTAGTGGGCAGAAACATGTCGGCCAACTTTTAGTGAGGTGACCCAGTGAGTCCTTGTTCTCACCGTGGTGTCCCGCCCTGTTTTTAGTCGCACCAGCAGTTACCACTATTAAAGTGTAGACCACACACAGACGACTGCCTAGGTGCTTTTACATCCCCCCTAGCTTAGCTGGATCCCATTATATCCAGATAAAATGTATTTACGCACTCCCTCCCGTTTTTTTAACGGCGAGGTTGGGTCCGCCCAGGTGGTACTATCCTACCTGGGTGGGGCTAGGTGGTCAAATGATGAAGCATGACACTATATAGTGTGTGAGACCACCTAGTCCATAAAAGGAAATTCTGGTTAGCAGAGCCTCAGTGAGACAGTTAGTCATCACACAAGGAACACATACAGGGCACACTTATGAGCACTGGGGCCCTGCCTGGCAGGGTCCCAGTGACACATAGACTAAAACAACATATAAACAGTGAAATATGGGGGTAACATGCCAGGCAAGATGGTATTTTCGTACACAACCCCCCAAACGCAGGACAATAAGACTAGCCATGACCTGATGAGTCTTCATTGTCTAAGTGGAAATATCTAGAGAGTCCATCTGCATTGGAGTGGGTATTCCCAGGTCTATGTTCCACTATATAGTCCATTCCCTGTAGAGATATGGACCACCGCAACAATTTAGGGTTTTTGCCTTTCATTTGTTTTAGCCAAAGTAGAGGTTTGTGGTCTGTCTGAAGAATGAAGTGAGTGCCAAACAGGTATGGCCTCAACTTCTTCAGTGCCCAGACCACAGCAAAGGCCTCCCTCTCTATGGCAGACCAATGCTTTTCTCTAGGGGTCAACCTCCTGCTGATAAAGGCAACAGGTTGATCCTGGCCCTCAGAATTGAGTTGTGATAAGACTGCCCCTACCCCTAATTCAGATGCATCAGTTTGAACAATGAATTTCTTGGAGTAACATGGGCTTTTTAGGACAGGTGCAGTGCACATGGCCTGTTTGAGCTCCTCAAAAGCTTTCTGACAGCTAGCTGTCCACAATACCTTTTTAGGCATCTTCTTGCTAGTGAGATCATTAAGTGGGGCTGCAATGGAGCCATAGTTTTTAATGAATCTCCTGTAATACCCAGTGAGGCCTAGGAAGGCTCTCACCTGGGTCTGAGTTGTAGGAGGAACCCAATCCATGATTGTCTGGATTTTCCCCTGAAGTGGTGCAATCTGTTCTCCACCTACCAGGTGTCCCAGATAAACCACTTTCCCCTGCCCTATCTGGCACTTTGAAGCCTTGATAGTGAGGCCTGCCTTTTGCAGGGTCTCTAAAACTTTCCACAGGTGGACCAGGTGATCATCCTAGGTGGAGCTAAAGACAGCTATATCGTCCAGATATGCTGCACTAAAAGCCTCCAACCCTTGCAGGACTGTATTCACTAACGCCTGAAAAGTGGCAGGTGCATTTTTAAAACCAAAGGGCATTACTGTGAATTGGTAGTGCCCTCCAATAGTCGAAAATGCAGTTTTTGCTTTAGCATCCTCTGATAATTTGATCTGCCAATACCCTGCAGTCAAATCAAAGGTGCTTAGATACTTGGCAGATGCCAGTGTATCTATGAGCTCATCTGCCCTGGGTATAGGGTGAGCATCAGTTTTTGTCACCTGGTTGAGACCTCTGTAAACTACACAAAACATAATCTCCCTTTTTCCATCTTTTGAGTGAGGCTTTGGTACAAGCACCACAGGAGAGACCCATGGGCTTTCAGAATGTTCAACCACTCCTAGTTCAAGCATTTGCTGAACTTCTTGCTTTATGCAGTCCCTGACATGGTCAGGCTGCCTATAGCTTTTACTTTTGACAGGCAAGCGGTCTCTAATATCAATTGTGTGTTCACACCAAGATGTGGTGCCTGGCACAGTTGAAAAGAGTTCAGAAAACTGACCTAGGAGATTTATGCAGTTGTCTTTCTGCTCTGCAGTAAGACAGTCTGCCAAAACTACACCTTCCACTAAAGCATCTTCTTCAGTAGAAGAGAAGAGATCAGGGAGAGGGTCACTCTCTTCTTCCTGTCCTTCATCTGTTGCCATGAGCAGGGTGAGATCAGCCCTGTCATAGTAGGTTTTTAGACGGTTGACATGGAGCACCCTAAGGGGACTCCTGGCAGTGACCAGGTCAACCAAGTAGGTGACCTCGCCCTTCTTTTCAACAATGAGATGGGGTCCACTCCATTTGTCTGGGAGTGCTCTTGGGGCCACAGGCTCCAATACCCACACCTTCTGTCCTGATTGGTACTGAATCAGAACAGCCTTCTGGGCATGCCATTGCTTTTAGAGCTCTTGGCTGGCCTGAAGGTTTTTACTGGCCTTTTTCATGTACTGCGCCATTCTGGATCTTAGGCCAAGTACATAGTCCACTATATCCTGCTTAGGAGCTTTTAAAGGTTGTTCCCAACCCTCCTTCACAAGTGTTAGTGGACCTCTTACAGGGTGCCCAAATAGGAGTTCAAAGGGGCTGAAGCCCACTCCTTTTTGGGGTACCTCCCTGTAAGCAAAAAGGAGGCAAAGTAACAGGACATCCTATCTCCTCCTGAGTTTTTCAGGGAGTCCCATTATCATTCCTTTGAGAGTTTTATTAAACCTCTCTACCAGTCCATTTGTTTAAGGATGATAAGGTGTGGTGAATTTGTAGGTTACACCACATTCCTTCCACATAGCCTTCGAGTATGCAGACATAAAGTTGCTACCCCTGTCTGATAGAACCTCTATTGGGAAACCCACCCTGGAAAAGATTCCCAGGAGGGCTTTTGCCACTGCAGGTGCTGTAGTGGTCCTTAGAGGAATCGCTTCAGGATATCTTGTGGCATGGTCCACTACCACCAAGATAAACCTATAGCCTGAAGCAGTAGAAGGGTCAAGGGGGACAACTATGTCAACCCCTACCCTTTCAAAGGGAACCCCAACCACAGGTAGTGGAATAAGGGGAGCCTTTGGAGTGCCACCAGTCTTGCCACTGGCTTGGCAGGTCATGCAAGACTTACAAAAATCTTTTGTGTCCTCTGACATCCTAGGCCAGTGAAACAGGGGGACAAGCCTTTCCCATGTTTTAATCTGACCCAAATGTCCAGCCAAAGGAATGTCATGTGCCAGAGTTAGGAGGAACTCTCTGTACAGCAGGGGAATGACCAATCTCCTGGCTGCTCCAGGTTTTGGGCCCCTTGCCTCTGTGTACAAGATTTTGTCCTCCCAGTAAACTCTATGTGAGTCACTGACATCCCCATTTTGCTGCTTAACAGCTTGCTGTCAGAGACCCTCTAATGTGGGACAGGATTGCTGTGCCACACTCAGCTCTTCCCTGGCAGGCCCCCCTCCATCCAAAAGCTCAGCAGTGTCTGCTGCCAGCTCATCTGGTGAAGGTTCTGCACAGGGAGGAAATTCTTCTTCCTCAGAAGTTGAATCATCTGTAGAGGGAGGGATAGTGGGTAGGGATTTACCCTTGCTACCCCTAGCTTTAGGGAGCACTTGGTCCATTGTTCCAGGATCCAAGTCACCCTGTCCTTTTTGCTTTCTGGCCTGAGCCCTTATCAAAGCAAAAATATGCCCAGGAATGCCCAGCATTGCTGCATGAGCCTCCAACTCCACTTCTGCCCAAGCTGATGTCTCTAAATCATTTCCTAGTAGACAGTCTACAGGTAAATCTGAAGCAACCACAACTTTCTTTGGACCAGCAACCCCCCCCCCGGTTGAGATTCACAACAGCCATGGGGGGGCTAAGATTGTTGTTATGAGCGTCTGTCACTTGGTATTGGTGACCAAGTAAGTGTTGTTCAGGGTGTACCAGTTTCTCTATTACCATGGTAACACTGGCACCTGTGTCCCTGTAGGCCTGAACCTCAACCCCATTGATTAGGGGAAGTTGCTTGTACTTATCCATATTAAAGGGACAAGCAACCAAGGTGGCCAAATCAATGGCACCTTCAGAGACTAGCACAGCCTCTGTGGTCTCCCTAACAAGACCAACCCCAACTAAATTACCAAAAGTAAGCCCAGCTACTCCCTTGGATTGGCTATTAGTAGGTTTTCCCCCACCAACACTGCTATTACTAGGGGCACTAGAGTTTGCAGTAGGGGTTGTGGTAGTGGGAGGTTTGGTGTTTTTCTTTGGACAACTGGCATCAGTTGTCCAATGGCCTTTTACTTTACATAAATAACACCAAGGCTTTTTGATTTGAAGAGGATTTGGACCCACCACCCCCACCAGAGTGTTTTTGTGGGCCTGATGGAGACTAATTTTTAGATTTGTCCCCACCCTTGTCAGAAGACTTACCATCCTTCTTCTTGGCATCCTTGTCACCCCCTGTATGAACTTTTCTGTTCACTCTTGTTCTGACCCATTTGTCTGCCTTCTTTCCCAATTCTTGGAGAGAGGTCAGATCTGAGTCCACTAGATATTGGTGTAACAAGTCAGACACACAGTTATTGAGAATATGCTCTCTCAGAATAAGATTATACATGCTTTCATAGTCAGAAACTTTACTGCCATGTAACCACCCCTCCAAGGCCTTCACTGAACAGTCAACAAAGTTTATCCAGTCTTGTGAGGACTCTTTTCTGGTGTCTCTGAACTTAATCCTGTATTGTTCAGTGGTTAAGCCAAATCCATCCAAGACTGCATCCTTCAAAACTGTAAAATTATTGGCTTCACTTTCTCTAACAGTGAGGAGCCTATCCCTACTCTTTCCATTGAAAGATAGCCATAGAATAGCAGCCCACTGCCTTTGAGGGACCCCCTGTGCCATACAGGCCCTCTCAGGTGCAGCAAACCACTTGTTAATGTCATCCCCCTCCTTGTAAGGGGGAACTATCTTGTGCAGATTCCTGGAATCATGCTCTCTCACAGGATTGCTATCAGAAATACTGCTGCTGCCACCATGGGGTCCAAACCCCAATCTCTGTCTCTCCTTCTCCAGGTCTAGGGATTCCCTGTCTAGAGCCAGCTGTTGCTGTTTAAGCTTCAACCTGGTCTCTTCCACTCTCAACTTTTTCTTCCCTTTCTAACATGTTGTCTTCAGGGTGGGTGGGTTGGGAATGTTTAGACACTGAGGACAAATTGGAAATAACAGAGGGAGATCTGTCCCTAACAGTTTGGACTCTAACAACCTGGCCTTCAGGAACAAAAGCATCCCTACTATGATAAGAGCTTCTATTACTACCAGCATTGCTAGGAGGTCTGCTAAGGGGCATATTTGGAAGAGAACCCTGTACACCTCCCTCAAGGGGTTCCCCTGAGTCAGAGTGTGAGCTATCTACTAACTTCTCAGATGAAGTGCCACCTAGGGACTTATCATTTTCAATGAGCATGTTATACAGAAATTCTCTAGAAGGGTTCTTTCCTACCACTAAACCTCTATCAATGCAGAGACTCCTTGAAGTTTAAATTGTCATAAGTTGTATTGACTAATTTTAGAGCAGTACCTACATCAGACATGATCGAAGAAGGTTTAGAGACAGTGAGAAGAGAGAAAAAGTTTCAGGACTTTTTAAAGAACAGAAAAAAAAACTTTTTCAAACTTTTAGAAAGTTTAGGAGAACTTTTCAGCACTTAGCAGAAAGTGTAAGAGAAGAAAAGCAAAACTTTTTGGTTAGGTGTACATACACTGAACTTGTTTTGTATATTATTCTCTTATGAAAAGTACAAAATGACAAAGTGGTAAGTAGTTACAAGTACTTATTCCACCGCTGCACAACCAATGTAGGAGGCTGGCCTGACTTGTAGTGGGTACCAGAGGTACTTTCACCTTGTGCCAGGTCCAGTTATCCCTTATTAGTGTAGAAGAGGTGTTTATAGCAGCTTAGGCTGATAGAAGGTAGCTATAGCAGAGCAGCTTAGGCTGAACTAGGAGACATGCAAAGCTCCTACTATACCACTGGTGTCATATGCACAATATCATAAGAAAATACAATACACAGATATACTAAAAATAAAGGTACTTTATTTTTATGACAATATGCCAAAAGTATCTCAGTGAGTAGCCTCAGTATGAGGATGCCAAATATACACAAGATATATGTACACAATACCAAAAATATGCAGTAATAGCAAAAGGAAGTAATGCAAGCAGTGTAAAGTTACAATAGATTGCAATAGGAGCAAATAGGTATAGGGGCAACACAAACCATATACTCCAAAAGTGGAATGCGAACCACGAATGGACCCCAAACCTATGTGAGCTTGTAGAGGGTTGCTGGGACTGTAAGAAAACACTGAGGGTTAGAAAAATAGCCAACCTCAAGACCCTGTAAGGTAGGTGTAAAGTGCACCTACCACCCCCAGAGAGCACAGAAGTCGTGATAGGGGGATTCTGCAAGGAAAACCAACACCAGCAATGCAACAACAGTGGATTTCCGGACCTGAGTACCTGTAAGACAAGGGGACCAAGTCCAAGAGTCGCAACAGTGTCGAGAGTGGGCAGGAGCCCAGGAAATGCCAGCTGAGGGTGCAAGCAAGCTTCCACCGGATGGAAGAAGCTTAGGGGGTCATTCTGACCCCGGCGGTAATTACCGCCATGGCGGAGGTTGGCGGTAGCACCGCCAACAGGCCGGCGGTGCTCCGCCGGGCATTCTGACCGCGGCGGTACAGCCGCAGCCAGAAGCGGAAAGCCAGCGGTGTACCGCCGACTTTCCGCTGCCCGTCAGAATCCTCCATGGCGGCGGAGCACGCTCCGCCGCCATGGGGATTCTGACACCCCCTACCGCCATCCTGTTCCTGGCGGGACAGGATGGCGGTAGGGGGTGCCGCGGGGCCCCTGGGGGCCCCACAAAGTATTTCAGTGTCTGCCTAGCAGACACTGAAATACGCGACGGGTGCAACTGCACCCGTCGCACCTTCCCACTCCGCCGGCTCAATTCTGAGCCGGCATCCAAGTGGGAAGGTTGATTTGCCCTGGGCTGGCGGGCGGTCTTTTGGCGGCCGCCCGCCAGCCCAGGGCAAATCTCAGAATCACCTCCGCGGTCTTTTGACCGCGGTGCGGTGTTCTGACGGCGGTACCTTGGCGGACGGCCTCCGCCGTCCGCCAAGGTCAGAATGACCGCCTTAGTGTTTTGCAAGAACTTCCCCTTTGGAGGATCGATGTGCCACGTCGTGAAGAAGCTTGCAGAGGTGTTCCCACGCAGAAAGACCGCAAACAAGCCTTGCTAGCTGCAAGGGTCGCGGTTAGGGTTTTTGGATGCTGCTGTGGCCCAGGAGGGACCAGGATGTCGCCACTTGGATGAGGAGACAGAGGGGGCGCCCAGCAAGTCAGGGAGCCCTCACAGAAGCAGGCAGCACCCGCAGAAGTACCGGAACAGGCACTTAGAAGAGGAGTGAACCGGAGTCCACCCGAAGTCACAAAAGGGAGTCCCACGACGCCAGAGGACAACTCAGAAAGTTGTGCACTGCAGGTTAGAGTGTCGAGGACCCAGGCTTGGCTGTGCACAAAGGAAATCCTGGAAGAGTGCACAGGAGCCGGAGCAGGTGCAAATCACGTGGTACCCAGCAATGCAGCCTAGCGTTGGGAGGCAAGGACTTACCTCCACCAAACTTGGACTGACGAGTCACTGGACTGTGGGAGTCACTTTGACAGAGTGGCTGAGTTCCAGGGACCACGCTCGTCGTGCTGAGAGGGGACCCAGAGGACCGGTGATGCAGTCTTTTGTTGCCTGCGGTTGCAGGGGGAAGATTTCGTCGACCCACAGGAGATTTCTTCAGAGCTCCTGGTGCAAGAAGGAGGCAGGCTACCCCCAGAGCATGCACCACCAGGAAACAGGCGAGAAAGCCGGCAGGATGAAGCGATACAAGGTTGCAGTAGTCGTCTTTGCTACTTTGTTGCGGTTTTGCAGGCGTCCTGAGCAGTCAGCGGTCGATCCTTTGGCAGAAGGTGAAGAGGGAGATGCAGAGGAACTCTGGTGAGCTCTTGCATTCAGTATCTGAAGAATTCCCCAAAGCAGAGACCCTAAATAGCCAGAAAAGGAGGTTTGGCTACCTAGGAGGGCGGATAGGCTAGTAAGAAAGGTAAGAGCCTATCAGAAGGAGTCTCTGACGTCACCTGATGGCACTGGCCACTCAGAGCAGTCCAGTGTGCCAGCAACACCTCTGTTTCCAAGATGGCAGAGGTCTGGGGCACACTGGAGGAGCTCTGGGCACTTCCCCTGGGAGGTGCAGGTCAGGGGAGTGGTCACTCCCCTTTCCTTTGTCCAGTTTCACGCCAGAGCAGGGCTGGGGGATCCCTAAACCGGTGTAGACTGGCTTATGCAGAGAAGGGCAGCATCTGTGCCCATCAAAGCATTTCCAGAGGCTGGGGGAGGCTACTCCTCCCCAGCCATCACACCTATTTCCAAAGGGAGAGGGTGTCACAACCTCTCTCAGAGGAAATCCTTTGTTCTTCCTTCCTGGGCCAGGGCTGCCTGGACGCCAGGAGGGCAGAAACCTGTCTGAGGGGTTGGCAGCAGCTGCAGTGGAGACCCCAGAAAGGCAGTTTGGCAGTACTCTGGTTCTGTGCTAGTGTCCCAGGGGATCATGGAATTGTCTCCCCAATGCCAGAATGCCATTGGGGTGACAATTTCATGATCTTAGACATGTTACATGGCCATGTTCGGAGTTACCATTGTGACGCTATACATAGGTAGTGACCTATGTATAGTGCACGCGTGTAATGGTGTTCCCGCACTCACAAAGTCCGGGGAATTTGCCGTGAACGATGTGGGGGCACCTTGGCTAGTGCCAGGGTGCCCACACACTAAGTAAGTTTGCACCCAACGTTCACCAGGTGAAGGTTAGACATATAGGTGACTTATAAGTCACTTAAGTGCAGTGGTAAATGGCTGTGAAATAACGTGGACGTTATTTCACTCAGGCTGCACTGGCAGGCCTGTGTAAGAATAGTCAGATCTCCCTGTGGGTGGCAAAAGAAATGCTGCAGCCCATAGGGATCTCCTGGAACCCCAATACCCTGGGTACCTCAGTACCATATACTAGGGAATTATAAGGGTGTTCCAGTATGCCAATGTGAATTGGTGAAATTGGTCACTAGCCTGTTAGTGACAATTTGGAAAGCAGAGAGAGCATAACCACTGAGGTTCTGGTTAGCAGAGCCTCAGTGAGACAGTTAGTCATCACACAGGGAACACATACAGGGCACACTTATGAGCACTGGGGCCCTGCCTGACAGGGTCCCAGTGACACATAGACTAAAACAACATCTATACAGTGAAATATGGGGGTAACATGCCAGGCAAGATGGTACTTTCCTACACTTGGTAGATAGTAAGCTGACTGATCCCAGGAAGCTTGCTGAGGAGGCGGACCTCTGGGTTAGCACCAGAGTGTCCAAAAAGGTATCTGGGGGGGACACCCACAAAGGTGGTCAGGGTTCCCAACAGAAGAAAGAAGGGGGAGATAAACTTACAGATAAGGAACTCTCAAAAGGCCCCCAAAAGAATTCCCAGGTAGGGGGTGGCAACCATTCCTCTTCCAGATTTGGGAAAAAGCCAGGGACTTATGATAAATCAGGGAAATCCAACCCCAAATTCTTAGAGTGCTACCAGAATGGTCACTATAAGGGCGACCCCTAGTGTTCCAAGAGAGCACCGTCCACTACTGGACAGACACCTGGGTTGACTAGTGTAGGGCTCGGGGGGGAGACAGACCCAGATAGCTTTGGGGAGCAGGTAGAGGTTTCCCTAGTGTCCCTGGGAGAAAGAGAAATGGTGCCCAAAGCCCACATACCCCAAAATACTTCCAAGTACAGGCAGTGGGTCACCATTGATGGGCAAAAGGTGGAGGCTCTGCGTGACACAGGAGCGAGTATGACTACTGTCAAGAGTCAGCTGGTGTCAACAGAGCAGATAGTCCCTAATACATTCCACCAGGTCATAGTCGCTGACAATCGTGAGAGTCACCTACCGGTGGCTCTGGTTCCCTTTGAGTGGGGGGGGGTCTCTGGTACTCTGAAAGCAGCTGTGAGTCCTGCCATGCCTGTAGATTGTCTGTTAGACAATGATCTTGAGCATACTACTTGGAAAGAGGTAGAGCTCAGATCCCACCTGGAGATGTTAGGGTTGCCTGAGTGGGTCTGCATGACCACACGGTCCATGGCTGCTCGGGAAGGGAGTCAAGGGTGCCTGGAGCCTGGAAAAATGGCCCAGGCAGCGGAAAAGAGGAAGGGCAAGAGGCGCGGGAAACCCGCCTCAAATGTTCCCACAGTGGTGGACGGGGCCCCTAAGGAGGAGGAGGCCCCTGAGCCAACTGGGGGGGCCATAGCTGACCTGGGTAACCTACCTGAACTTGCTGGCTGGCAAGTAGAGGGGGGCCAACCAGGGCAGAATTCTGCAAGGCACAGAAGGAATGCCCCGCCCTGGAGGGTCTGAGGCAACACGCCACAGCCCAAGCAGCAGGTGACGCCTCTGGCACTCACCATATTTACTGGGAGAATGATCTCCTTTACAGTGAGCGTAAGGTTCCAGGTCCTGGGGCAGCCCATGTGCTGGTGGTCCACCAGTGTTACCGGAACGTCCTAGTGGGTCTGGCTCACGACATCCCCCTGGCAGGACACCTGGGCCAAGACAAGACTTTTAACAGGCTTGACACCCACTTCCATTGGCCCAGAATGAGGACAGCCTCAGATAACTTCTGCAGAGCTTGCCCCCCCTGCCAGGCTAGTGGGAAGACAGGGAAACGGCTTAAGGCTCCCCTGCTCCCACTCCCAGTTGTTGGCACCCCCTTTGAAATGGTGGGCATCAACATTGTTGGTCCCTTGGACCCCAAAACTGCCTTGGGCAACAGGTTTATCCTGGTTTTGGTGACCCATGCCACCCACTATCCAGAGGCCATCCCTCTGAGAACAGTGACTGCACCGGTGGTGACCAGAGCCCTGTTGAGAATATTTACCCGTGTGGGATTCCCTAAGGAGGTTGTGTCTGACAGGGACACAAACTTCATGTCTGCATACATGAGGTCCATGTGGGATGAGTGTGGGGTGAACTACCGGTTTACCACCCCTTATCATCCTCAATCCAATGGGCTTGTTGAGAGATTCAACAAGACCCTCGAAGGCATGATTAGTGGCCTGACTGATGCCATGAGGCGTAAGTGGGACGTCCTCTTACCCTGCCTGTTGTTTGCTTACCGAGAGGTGCCCCAGAAAGCGTGGGGTTCAGCCCCTTTGAGCTTCTCTATGGTCACCCTGTCAGGGGACCCCTAAGCATTGTTAAGGAGGGCTGGGAGAAAGCTCCCAAGTCACCTCCCCAGGATGTGGTCAGCTACATGCTGGCCCTCCGCAACCAAACCCAACGCTTCTGGAAGCAGGTCCAGAGTAACCTTGAGGCCAGTCAAGACGTGATGAAGGAGTGGTATGACCGGAAGACCACTCTGGTTGAGTTCTCACCTGGAGACAAAGTTTGGGTGATGGAGCCAGTAGAGTCCAGGGCTCTCCAGGACCGCTGGACTGGCCCCTTTGAGATCAAGGAGCGTAAAGGGATAGGCTACTTACCTAGTGGACCTCAAGACCCCTAGGCACCCCCTAAGGGTCCTCCATCACAACCGGCTCAAACCTCACTTTGAGAGGTATGAGGTTAGTATGCTCCTGGTCACAGATGAGGGCATGGAAGAGGAGAGTGAACCCCTCCCCGACCTCCTCGCTGTCAAAGAAGGGGATGGGTCGGTGGGGGGCGTCATTCTCCACGACTCGCTGACTCTAACCCAGAGAGGAGACTGCTATGAGCTGCTAGAGCAGTTCTCCCCACTGTTCTCCCTTACTCCAGGACTGACCCACCTCTGTGTTCATGACATTGACACAGGTGACAGTCCCCCTGTGAAGAACAAAATTTACAGGTTGTTGGATAAGGTGAAGGCCAGCATCAAGGAGGAGGTCTCCAAGATGTTGACTTTAGGGGTTATTGAGAAATCCAGTAGTCCCCGGGCCAGCCCTGTGGTATTGGTTCCTAAGGCTACTGCCCCAGGTGCGAAGCCAGAACTCCGGTTCTGTGTGGACTACCGGGGTCTCAACTCAGTCACCCGGACTGATGATCACCCCATCCCCCGAGCTGATGAGCTCGTTGACAGACTAGGCGCTGCCAAGTTCCTGAGTACGTTCGATCTTACTTCAGGGTACTGGCAGATCGGCCTGACTTAGGGGGCTAAAGAAAGATCAGCATTTTCCACCCCTGACGGCCATTACCAATTCCGAGTGATGCCATTTGGGTTGAAAAATGCCCCCGCTACCTTCCAACTGTTGGTTAACGGGGTCCTAGCTGGTAAAGATGCCTACTGTGCAGCTTACCTGGACGACATAGCTGTCTACAGTTCCAGCTGGGAGGAACACCTGCTCCACCTCAAGGAGGTGCTTAAGGCTCTGCAACAGGCATGCCTGACTATCAAGGCCAGTAAGTGCCAGATTGGGAAGGGTTCCGTGGTGTACTTGGGACACCTAGTAGGTGGTGGCAAGGTTCAGTCACTCCAGGCCAAAATTTAAACTATCAAGGCCTGGCAACCACCTAGAACACAGACGGAGGTGAGAGCCTTTTTGGGCCTCACTGGATACTACCGCAGATTCGTCAAGGGCTATGGTACCATTGTGTCCCCCTTGACAGAACTCACGTCCAAGAAACAACCTAGGTTGGTGAATTGGACAGAGGCTTGTCAGAAAGCCTTTGATTCTCTGAAGGAAGCCATGTGCAGGGCCCCCATGCTCAAGGCCCCTGACTACTCCCAGGAATTTATTGTGCAGACAGACGCTTCAGAGCATGGCATAGGGGCTGTTCTAGCACAGCTAAATGAGGAGGGCTCAGACCAACCAGTAGTCTTTATTAGCAGAAGACTATTACCACGGGAAAAGAGGTGGAGTGCTATTGAGAGAGAAGCATTTGCTGTGGTCTGGGCACTGAAGAAGCTAAGACCCTACCTGTTTGGGACTCACTTCCGGGTTCAGACAGACCACAGGACCTTCAGGTGTCTCATGCAGATGAGGGGTGAGAATCCAAAACTCTTGAGGTGGTCTATTTCCCTACAGGGGATGGGCTTTACGGTGGAGCATCGCCCAGGGGTTGACCACGCCAATGCTGATGGTCTCTCCAGATACTTCCGCCTTAGCGATGAGAGCTCCCAGGAGGTCGGGTAGCTCTCCCCACTTTCAGCTGGGGGGGACACATGTTAGAACTGACATGCCTTAGGGTGGTCACCCCTAACTTTTTGCCTGCCTCCCTCCACTTTTTGGACTCTGTTTTTGCTGGCTTTTAGACTCTGCACATTTTACCACTGCTAACCAGTGCTAAAGTGCATATGCTCTCTCCCATTAAACATGGTAATCTTGGATCATACCTGATTGGTCTATTTAATTTACTTATAAGTCCCTAGTAATGTGCACTATATGTGCCCAGGACCTGTAGATTAAATGCTACTAGTGGGCCTGCAGCACTGGTTGTGCCACCCACTTCAGTAGCCTCTTTACCTTGTCTCAAGCCTGCCATTGCAAGGCCTGTGTGTGCAGTTTCACTGTCACCTCGACTTGGCATTTAAAAGTACTTGCCACGCCTAAAACTCCCCTTTTTCTACATATAAGTCACCTCTAATGTGTGCCCTAGGTAACCCCTAGAGCAGGGTGCTGTGTAGGTAAAAGGCAGGACATGTACCTGTGTAGTTTACATGTCCTGGTAGTGTAAAACTCCTAAATTCGTGTTAACACTACTGTGAGGCCTGCTCCCTTCATAGGCTAACATTGGGGCTGCCATCATACATTATTGAAGTGGTTGCTGCTGATCTGAAAGGAGTAGGAAGGTCATATTTTGTATGACCAGAATGGTAATACAAAATCCTGCTGACTGGTGAAGTTGGATTTAATGTTACTATTCTAGAAATGCCACTTTTAGAAAGTGAGCATTTCTTTGCACTTAAATCTTTCTGTGCCTTACAATCCACATCTGGCTGGGTTTAGTTGACAGCTCCTTGTGCATTCACTCAGACACACCCCAAACACAGGGTACTCAGCCTCACTTGCATACATCTGCGTTTTGAATGGGTCTTCCTGGGCTGGGAGGGTGGAGGGCCTGCTCTCACACAAAGGACTGCCACACCCCCTACTGGGACCCTGGCAGACAGGATTAAACTGAAAGGGGACCTGGTGCACTTCTTATCCACTCTTTGAAGTCTCCCCCACTTCAAAGGCACATTTGGGTATAAAACAGGGCCTCTGCCCTACCACCTCAGACACTTGCTGGAGAAGAAACCTGAACCAGAACCTGCATCCTGCCAAGAAGAACTGCCTGGCTGCTTAAAGGACTCACCTGACTGCTTTCTACAAAGGACTGCTGCCTTGCTGTTGCCCTGCTGCCTTGCTGAACTCTTTCCTTGCTGCTGAAGTGCTCTCCAAGGGCTTGGATAGAGCTTGCCTCCTGTTCCCTAAAGTCTCAGGACCAAAAAGACTTCTCTTTTTCAACTGGACGCCTTGTTCGTCGAAAGATTCGATGCACAGCTTGCTCCGCTGTGAAAAATTCACCGCACGCCAATCCAGAAAGACGCCGTTTGACGCGACGCCTGCGGTGCGACCGGAAATTCGACGCACGGCCTCGCCTGGACAACGCCGCCCGACTTCAGAGAGGAAATCGACGCAACGCATGCCGTGGGGGAGAAGATTCCACGCACAGCCCACCAGAACGACGCATAGCCGGAAAACAAGCCTAGGATTCCACGCACAGACCCCGGGACATCTGGTAATCCCGCGAACCATAGAAGGAGACTGTCCGCGCGCCGGAAAACGATGCACAACTTCCCCACATGAAAAATAATGACGCAAGTCCGTGTGTGAAGGGGCGAAACCGACGCACACACCATTTTTCCACGTATTTCCTCCTCTGCTTCCCTTTGCGGAGATTTTCCACTTTAAACCAGGTACTTTGTGCTTGAAAGAGACTTTGGGGGTCATTCTGACCCCGCCACCCGCCTGTACGGAACCGCCAGAATCCCGCTGCGCGGTCACAAGACCTCCGCCGGTATTCTGGGTTTCCCACTGGGCTGGCGGGCGACCGCCAAAAGGCCGCCCGCCAGCCCAGTGGGAAACAGCCCTCCATGAGGATGCCGGCTCCGAATGGAGCCGGCGGAGTGGAGGATGTGCGAAGGGTGCAGTGGCACCCGTCGCGAATTCCAGTAACTGCAAAGCAGACACTGGAATTCAAAGTGGGGCCCTCTTACGGGCGCCCCTGCAGTGCCCATGCCATTGCCCCAGGGGCCCCACGACACCCCTCACCGCCATTCTGTTCCTGGCGGTCGGAACCGCCAGGAACAGGATGGCGGTGAGGGGGTCGGAATCCCCCATGGCGGCACAGCAAGCTGCGCCACCATGGGGGATTTCCAGGGCAGCGGAAAACCGTCGGGAGACCGCCGGTTTTCCTGGTCTGACCGCGGCCAACCGCCGCGGTCAGAATGCCCTGCGGGGCACCGCCAGCCTGTTGGCGGTGCTCCCGCATCCCCGGCGGGTCGGAATGACCCCCTTTGTTTGCTTTTTAAAGACTTAAGACACTTTGGGGGTTATTCCAACTTTGGAGGAGGTGGTAATCCATCCCAAATGTGACGGATTTACCACCAGCCGTATTACGAGTTCCATAGGATATAATGGACTCGTAATACGGCTGGTGGTATATCCGTCACTTTACCGTTACTTTTGGGACGGATTACCACTTCCTCCAAAGTTGGAATAACCCCCTTTATATCACTTTTCAGTGATATCTCTACAATTTCATATTGCATCTTTTATCGTTTTGACCTACAAATACCCAGATAAATATTATATATTTTTCTAAACACTGTGTGGTGTATTGTTGTGGTGCTATATTGTGTTATTGTATGATTTATTGCACAAATACTTTACACATTGCCTTCTAAGTGCCTGACTGCACGTGCCAAGCTACCAGTTGGTGGGCACAGGATAATTTGGATTGTGTGTGACTTACCCTGACTAGAGTGATGGTTCTTGCTTGGACAGAGGGTAACCTGACTGCCAACCAAAAACCCCATTTCTAACAGGCAGTTAAACAAATGTTTGAACACATTTATGCCTATGCTGCACTTGATTATAAAGACCCTTATCTGACTGTTGAATCAGTTGCCCCCTCACGCTATAAGATTATACACAATGGAAACGCTGTCGGGTTCCACCCATAAATAGCCATTTAAATTTTCAAGAAAGATTGCATAATTTCAATAGTACTAAAAAGTCAAACCCATCAGCCTTTTATTCCTCCTAAAAAGACGAGCAGAAATACTTAAAAAAAACATAATTATAAATCGCAAACATGCGTAATCAACTCTATTTATTGAAAATCTTGCTAGCTAACGCTACAAGTATTGGAAAGAGAACATTAATGAAAAAAGTATTTGGGGTACTAAGTTTTGGTAGGTTGATAGGCCTTCTTTAGAACATGTATAATACCCATAGAAATTAATTTCCTGAACAAAATAGTCCAGCCAACAACCTGCGTGGGATTTGGGACCATTTTAATTTTAAAAGCGTCCAAAGTGAGTGTGACACAGTTTACAGACTGGAAATAGAGAATGTTACAGACAAGAATTTGAATGAAATGATTTGACAGTATTCCAATCTGAAAGAATAGCTCTATGGTAAATTGATACTAATGTATATATTGATTTCTTTCTAAAACTCCTGGCTCTTCATCAAATCTTCCTGGCCCCAGGTATAATAAATACACACCTGTAACTGTCACTACCTACAGTGTGAGTAACCTGCTGGTGGTAGCTACCACATTCCGTTCTAGAGGCTGTAAAGGAGCACCTGTCCACAATTAGTGATGAAATGGAATGTAATTATTTTGTTCTGGGCCCTTATCCTGTTAGAAGTGAATGTTTTGTGTTGTTAGGGTATACCCTATATAAATAAATGCTAACTTATTCAGGAAGAGAAGCAGCTGAATGGATTGGAGAAGCTGATAGAGAAATAGGGCATTACATGATGCCATACGCACTTCAAACTCTTAAAGAAGGCTTAAGTCTTTGACGACATGGACAGGCTGAGATGCAACCTATTACAAGGCTAAATTGGGCATTGCAACATTAAAATCTGGCAAAATGGCATGGCAACTAATAAATAAGAGAGCCATGTTTGAACTTCCATTTTAGCTTTCACCTAAAAAAAGCCACCTACTCCCTTTTGACTATTGAGAAGATAGAACAAAAACCCAGTTTTCTGTGGTGTAAGACCCACATATTATGTTGCTCCTACATGGAGTAATCTCTCTACCTTTTAGTACCTTTTGCTTCTTTGGGTGTCAAAAACCCATAGCACAAGCGCAGTGGAGGCAGTATACAGTGTAGTAATAAGAAGTGAACTGGCCTTTTTACCTGAGTCACTGGAGAGAGGCCTAGAGGATCACTCATGTAAATTTCTGCTGCAGTGTTCTTAGCTCACCTTTGGCCTACACCAAGTTAGTATGTAGCGCTATGCAGCACATGAGTGTTGAATTCATGTGATGGGGGCATGTGTGCCTGTGAATGGAACAATACATGGAAGACTGGGTTCCATTTTGGAAAATTGAGGTCTGACTGGAGGAACATGAGGAGGCAGAGTAATCCCCCTGACAGATTTGTGGATTGCTGCATTCCAGTTGGTTGGGTGGGACACACACTACTGGATGAAGACAAGCCAGTCTCTTCAGTACACTTTAGAGAGCCCTCTTTGATTGAGGTGAGGTCAATGGAAAGGGGCTTCACACATCTCGGGAATGGGATAGGGCTGATAAAAGAATCATAAAGAGCAGGGCTGGGGTCTGAGGTAACCTTTTGATGCACATATGACTGTGGCTGAAATACAGGTGTAAATCTCTAGTGATTCCAATGACTTGTGGTGTGGGGATATCAGATTTGGAGTTGCTCTTTCTGTGAAAGACTGATTTCTAGAGGTAGGGCAGGATAGAGGAGTAAGCACTTCAAAAGGAAGCAGAACCCCCAACACAAACTTCAAAGACTCAGACAATAAATCACATTTGAGGCTCCTAACATGGTTGACTTTCAAGCAGCCATTCATGCTGTGCAAGGAGGAGAAGTTCTGCAAGACTTCTGCTTGTGACAAGGGCTGGAGGCTAATGCCAGCCAGTCTCCCAGCTGGGTGAGGACACATCACCCATGGACATCCAAAACCACCTGTCCCTGGAGCACCACTGCTTGCCTACTTGCAAAGACCAGTGTGCCCTCTAAGGAAAAGGAAAGTACTGGAGGTAGCAAGGTCCACTGGAGCATACCGGAGAGTGGATCCAGGTAGTGAGATGTGAGGAGACATCTGATCCACCCATCGGATCATTGCCCATGTACAGGTTCAAGTCGGCGATCCCGTATGCCAGAGGGGGCCACTGTATAGTTAACTGTAATCAGTGTTGCTGCCATGCCGATTGGGCCGTAGCACATGTGCGGATTGAAGTTGGTGCCCCCATATGCCAGGAGGGGCTGTCATGAAGATTACTACCATGTCAACTAGGTGTTTGCTGGTGTGCAGAGGAATGTGGATGACCCTGTTTGCTGGGGCCACCATGAAGATTACTGGTGTGCTTTTTGGGACATAGCAAGCTTGTGGAGGAAAGTCAGCAACCTTGTCTGCCATGTGGGGCTGCCGTGAAGATTACTGCCATACTGATCTGGCCATCACTTGTGTGCCAGGTAGGGCCATGGGAAAGTACAAGGACTGTCGCCTGGTTCAAGCCATCGTCCTAAGCAATGGCTACTAAGGTGACTCATGCAAGCCTGAGCCCTGACTGAGTATCGGAACCAGAGCAACCTTCTTTCCACTTGTGGGAAGGTCAGAGGAACTTATTGTTGCTATGGGTTCATCTTAGCACCTAGCTTGGGCACACTTATTTTAGCTTCATGCCTGCGGCCTGTGCCCTTTTACCCGGACACATATTTCATTTTGTTTATTACATAGTAACCGCCATGGTCATAATTCCAAAAAAAAGACTGCCAGCCTGTTGGCGGTCTTACCGCCGCTTCTCCGCCTTCCGCCAGGGTCATAATGACCCCCAAAGTGTTTTGTTATAAAAACAGCTCACAAGCCAAAGGAGGTTAGAGAGGACATTCCAGCCAGTCATCTTACACTGTGTACTGTTTCGTCACAGCTCTGCTGATCTTGACCTTGTCTCTCCAGTCAACTGGGAGGCCTGCCAGCAAACAACTGGCAGATCCTGTGTTTCTCCCGGTATGGGGTTGGAGGCTTCTTTCATTGACTAGTATGGGCTGAAGGGCTAACACTGCTATGCTCTTATGTTAGATGCTAGATGTGTAGGTAGGAATTCTAAGACGTAGGGGGTCATTATGACCCCAGCGGTCGGCGGTAAGTACTGCCAACAGGCTGGCAGTACTTACTGCCATATTATGACATTGGCGGGTTGGCTGAAGCCAACCTGTCAATGTACCACTCCGACTGCTACGGTGGTAACAGTTGCCGGGCTGGAGATATCCATCTCCAGCCCAGCGGCCCTCCCTGTTCCGCCTGCGGGATGATGACCCCGGCTACCACCATGGTTTTCGTGGCTTTCTTAATGCCACAAAAACCATGGCGGTAGGCACTATCAGAGATAGGGAACTCCTTCCCTGTCACTGATAGGGGTCTCCCCCCCTTCAGTTATCCCCCCACACCCCTATCTCTCCAAAGACCCCTCACCCCCCCACATTCATGCCCCTTCACTCACACACACACACACACACATGCATACAGACACCCATTCCCACATGCATCCACGCATGCACACATCCATTCACACACATATCCGCACACACGTTCATACATACACGCAGACACGTATTCACATAACACAACATACATGCACTCACACCTCCATAAAGGCACACACGCATTCAACATGCAACGCACATCCGCATCCACACACACACAAACATTCACACACACACAACACCCCCACTACCCTCCCTTGTCAGAGACCCGACTTACCTGTGTTCAGAGGGTCCTCCGGCAGGAGACGGGACGGGGCACTGCTGCCACCAGCAGAGCCCGCCAGCAGAACACCGCCAGGCTGTTTTATGGGTTATAATATGGCTGGCGGTGGTCTACTGGTGTGGCGCTGCTGGTGGCAGCAGCGCCACCTTACCGCCATCCTCTGGCATGGCCACAGCCGGATTTCTGCCATTTTTCTGGCGGAAATCCGTCTGTGGTCATAATGCGGTGGACGGCTGGTAGCAGGGGCGACGGTCTTTTGGCGGCCGTCGCCGCAGCGGTAGGCGGTTTTTACAGCCAGTGTCAAAATGACAGGCTTAATGAATGTTATGTCAGGATGCTGAGACTGTTGATATGTTTTACTCTAATGGTCACAATCACAACTGGATTATGTTTCATCTTCCTAATAATTGAAGCTCATGCCCTTTTAAATAGAATGCCATTGCTCCAAATAAAATACATTTAAACTTGTCATGCATTTCTCTGTCTGTCTTCGGAAGTATGAGACTTGTGCAAATGAGCGAAAGGGATATAATCTGTTCCACTACAACTTCCCTGAGGAGTTAGAGTGTCATGGGTCAGGCTGCCACAACTCATCTTTACTTTCTAGGTTTGCGTGAGGTGCTGCTAGCTAGACGAGACGGTCAGGCCAACAGCTTTCAGTCGGTGTGGGGCTGTCTCAGTCACCCACACACAGTGATGCTGAAACCCAAAACCAAGCAGTTTTACCCCCATGGTAAGAGTCCACAACGCCACCTCATCAGAAGATGTACTGTAGACACTGAGGCATTGCCCCTGCCAAAGCTTCAAGTACTTCTGAACACCAGCAGTTGCTGACACTCTCTATGGAGACTTCCAGGAGTAGATTCAGAGAGGGCTTTGATAATTTGACAGAACCAAACGAAATGGCTCAATGCCCTTGAACTAATCTATCCAGACATCTCCAACAACCTCAACGAGGACACAAACAACTTCAACAACTGAATCACAATCTGCACAAATACCTGACACCACTGAAAAACACCAAACCCGAAAGATCTACCAAACAAGCTAGCTGGTACAATGCTTACCTCAGAAAATCCAAAAGAGTCTGCACACAAACTGGAAAACCACCTGAGGAACCACAAGAATCACCTACAAGGCTGCACTTAGATACTTTCACCATCAAGTAAATGAGAGCTTGAAAAACCCCAGAAGCTGAGAATCAAATCTTGCTCCAACAACTGCAAGGAACTTTTCGCCATTATCAATGAATTCACCAACCCAACAGCCACAAGCCAAATCATCACTCCTACACAAGAACTCTGCAACAGCTTCTCTGACGTCTTCCATGAAGGAATCACCAAGATCTACAGCATCTTCAAACCCCATCTATCCCCATCAATCTTCTCAGTCTGCCACCCTCATCAATCAAAGTCTACCAACTGACATTCATGATCGCTCTACCCATCGAGGACACTGCAGCAATAATGACTGTAGAAACTGAGGCACTGCCCCTGCCAAAGCTTCAAGTACTTCTGAACACCAGCAGTTGCTGACACTCTCTATGGAGACTTCCAGGAGTAGATTCAGAGAGGGCTTTGATAATTTGACAGAACACAACGAAATGGCTCAATGCCCTCAAACTAATCTATCCAGACACCCCCAACGACCTCAACGAGGACACAAACAACTTCAACAACTGAATCACAACCTGTGCAAATACCTGACGCCACTGAAAAACACCAAACCCGAAAGATCTACCAAACAAGCTAGCTGGTACAAAGCTGACCTCTGAAAATCCAAAAGAGTTTGCACACAAACTGGAAAACCACCAGAGGAACCACAAGAATCACCTACAAGGCTGCACTTAGTTACTATCACCATCAAGTAAATGAGAGCTTGCAAAACCCCAGAAGCTGAGACTCAAATCTTGCACGTCAGTAGCGCTGCTGCAGATACCCTTGTCTCCATTGAAAAGCATTGCTCGCCTGACACTGTGTTGGCACTCTGCACTCGGCTGCCCCTGTGCCACTGAGGGTGTACCAACCCGCTGGTACTTACCTGTGAGAATTGTGTCAACTCCCCCCCAGCCTGCATTGACTAACATTGGGTACCAGCCTCAACTTCATCCTCTGCACCCAGATGCCCCCTCCTGCTGTGGGTGCCCTTGGATACCAACCTGAACCCTGCCTGGTGCTAGTCTAAACTCCTGAAGACTGGGACCGTAAGGCATATACTTACCTGTGAAACTGCATTTTTGTTTCCCTCCATAAATGAACAGGAAAGTATTTTAAATTTGAAAACTGCTTACCTTATAACGAACTCCTTTGCACTCCTATTCAAAAGATGTCTCATGACATGTTGCCCCTTCCTCTTGGACTCTCTCTGGACATCCAATGGCTTGAGATCTCTCATGGGGTCAGTCTCCAGTGTACTGTACTCTATAACCAATAACATCATTTCACATGCCAATCAATGAACTCTAAACATCAATTGTCTTGAACTGTATCTGAGGCAGTAACTGTGTGAACTTTATGCATTGTGTGAAACCTATACATTGAGAGGCCTATCTACAAAACGAAATGGGGCAGTGTTGTTCCTCAAGCAATGTAGCTAAGCTGCGCTATTACCAAAATGCATGGTTAGTAGAGTATGCAATAGACTACTGTGCAACCATGCTTTTTCAGTAGCGCTAGTGCTGATGCAGCTGGCTAGTGCCAATGCAGGCACACTTGCACCATATTACAAGGGTGTCTGCGTTGCAAGGATTGGATGTTTATGTGCAGGATGTCTTCCTCGCTGCACATATATAAACATTATTAGCTCATTGCTCCTACTATGTGTGAGCACAATGCAGCACAGAGACAATAAGCAAAAACAAAGCAAACGATTTGTCAGTCTCCCTGTTGTGCTATGCAAAACACACCACTAGGCTGATGTGATTGTTTTGACACTGCCTCAGGTCTGTATTCCATTGTAAATCTGAGGCACTGCCAAATGCAATGGGTGTTTCATGGGTAAGCCCACAGAAACACTCATTGCATGCCCCTCTGCCACAGAAATCTGCGATGGGGGAAGCCATGTATATAATGTGTTGTTAGGCCACCCAAAGTGGCTTTATGCCACTTTGGAAATTAGTGAAAGGGCACAGTGCCACCGGAGTATCACAAAAACAGATGCTCTGGTGGCGCTGGGGCATTTGGCAATATGCCCCTAAGTACTTGCTTAAGGGATATGTGTGGGTTTGTGACTAACACAAAGTCACACACACTGACTGCAGCATGATTGAGGTGACTGATAGCTATGTGAACTAGCACGTTGTACTTGACTATCCCAAGCATGGCATTTATCGGTTAGCATGCATGTATTGTGATAGCTGACAGCAATCACTACACAAATGGTTGGGCCTAGCAAGGATGGTATTAACAGGAAAACATTGATGTGACAAATGATGCATGTATAAGACTGTGAAAGGCAGTCATGAATGTCTCAGCAACAAAATCTAGATTTAGGAGGAGTGCAATTATAACAACATATTTACAATGCAAGTCATATTACTTAACCACTTCACTAAAAGGCCTTTTCCCCTCCTGTGCTAATCCTTTTTTTTTTTATATTTGGGGTAGTTTGCACTTGGGCCCTCATAACTTTTTGTCCACATAAGCTATCCATGCCAAATTGGCGTCCTTTTTTCCAACATCCTAGGTTTTCTAAAGATAGCCAGAGTTTGTGGGTTCCCCTGGAGGAGACCAATAAGTTATTCAGAGTACAGCTCAAATTTGTGTTTTTTGGGAAAATGGGAAAAAAGTGCTGCATAAAAAAGCTAATGCAAATGGCATCAACAAAGGGTTTACTGTGCTAAAATCACCATCTTCCCAGCTTTCAGGAACAGGCAGACTTGAATCAGAAAACCAAGGCCCATATTTATACTTTTTGACGCAAAACTGCGAAAACTGGACATGGAAGTCCTGCACCACAGGTGTTCCTGGATGAGCTGGATGAGGAGATGATTGCAGAGGTCATCCCGGAAAAGCTGGTCACAGGAATCCAAGGACAGGACAACACAGACTTCCAACAACCACCACAAATGCAGGGTAAGTTGCATGGGTGAAATAACTACAATTTTACAAATGGCAGAAGGAGGAGGCACATAGGACACATCGGGACACATTGGCCCTCAATTAAGATGCCACATCCCCACACAAGCAACACATTTACACAAATCAAATCAAATCAAATCATTAGCATTTATAAAGCGCGCTACTCACCCGTGCGGGTCTCAAGGCGCTAGGGACAAAGGGGGTGGTTATCGCTGCTCGAACAGCCAGGTCTTTAGGAGTCTCCGGAAAGCGGAGTGGTCCTGGGTGGTCCTGAGGCTGGTGGGGAGGGAGTTCCAGGTCTTGGCCGCCAGGAAGGAGAAAGATCTCCCACCCGCCGTGGAGCATCGGATGCGAGGGACGGCGGCGAGTGCGAGGCCAGAGGAGCGGAGGGGGCGGGTGGGGACGTAGAAGTTGAGGCGTCTGTTGAGGTATTCCGGTCCCTTGTCGTGGAGGGCTTTGTGTGCGTGGGTGAGAAGTCGGAAGGTGATCCTTTTGCTCACTGGGAGCCAATGCAGGTGTCTCAGGTGTGCGGAGATGTGGCTGTTGCGGGGTACGTCGAGGATGAGGCGGGCTGAGGCGTTTTGAATGCGTTGCAGGCGATTTTGGAGTTTGGCGGTGGTCCCAGCGTAGAGGGTGTTGCCGTAGTCCAGGCGGCTCGTGACGAGGGCGTGGGTCACGTTTTTTTTGGTGTCGGCAGGGATCCAGCGGAAGATCTTGCGGAGCATGCGGAGGGTGAGGAAGCAGGCGGAGGACACGGCGTTGACTTGCTTGGTCATGGTTAGAAGGGGGTCCAAGATGAAGCCGAGGTTGCGGGCGTGGTCTGCGGGGGTCGGTGCAGTGCCGAGGGCCGTGGGCCACCAGGAGTCATCCCAGGCGGACGGGGTGTTGCCGAGGATGAGGACTTCAGTTTTTTCAGAGTTCAGCTTTAGGCGGCTGAGCCTCATCCAATCTGCGACGTCCTTCATACCCTCTTGTAGGTTCGTCTTGGCGCTGGCGGGGTCCTTGGTGAGGGAGAGTATAAGTTGGGTGTCGTCGGCGTAGGAGGTGATGATGATGTCGTGCTTGCGTAGGATGTTAGCGAGGGGTCTCATGTAGACATTGAAGAGTGTCGGGCTGAGTGATGAGCCTTGAGGTACGCCGCAGATGATCTCAGTGGGTTCTGAGCGAAACGGAGGGAGGTAGACTCTTTGGGAGCGGTTTACGAGGAAGGAGGCGATCCAGTCCAGGGCCTGGTCTTGGATCCCGGTGGAGCGGAGGCGGGTGATTAGGGTGCGGTGACAGACGGTGTCAAAGGCAGCCGAGAGGTCGAGAAGAATGAGGGCGACTGTTTCACCGTTGTCCATCAGGGTTCTGATGTTGTCTGTGACTGAGATGAGGGCGGTTTCAGTGCTGTGGTTGGTTCGGAATCCGGTCTGTGAGGGGTCGAGCAGGTTGTTGTCTTCCAGGAAGGTGGTCAGCTGTTTGTTGACGGTCTTCTCTATTACTTTGGCTGGGAAAGGCAGAAGGGAGATGGGGCGGAAGTTTTTCAGGTCGCTCGGGTCAGCCGTAGGTTTCTTTAGTAGGGCGTTGACTTCGGCGTTGACACACCTTGGTTGTGCTATGCACTCCAACATATACACAATATGGACATATGCCAATCACTAGGGCTATACTCCAACATGCACGTATGAAGTACATTGGCTGGAAGAGATGTCTAAATACTGTGGCTGTACCACCACAACACCCCTTGCTTATTGTCAAAGCTCCTCTACCTACACAACTTAGACATCTGAGACGAGGAAGAAAGTCACTACAGTTACTGGGGTTGGGTTATGGTGGAGTATCTTGCTAAAATGCTCCCCTACCTACATGTCCCATTGCCTAAAAACTTGTGTGCTGCATCTTACAACACACATTGAAATGCTACCTTAGCTAACATGACTTGAACATGTGCAGGAAGGGACACCACAGAGCACATATACAATTCATCCCCTCAAGGCAGCTATACCTTCATCATGCTGCAGTAATGCCTGTCTCGGTGCATGGAGAACAAATCTGTGCAGCCGCAGGGGGGATTGCAGGGCGGTCCTTTATCCCAGTAAACATGGCACTTCCCTGCATATCTAACCTGGTGTAATGTTGAGCAACACATATTCATGTGCCACCAGAGAAAAATTTGCACTAAAGCTTGCAACCTGTAGAACACAACACATACAGGGTGAACCCACAATAACACTGACACAACCAAATTACCCATATGGGAATGGGGAAACAATCAACCAAATACAACATATGGCTTATGTCTGTGAACATTATGGTGCCCATATCGACATTAATTTGTGGCAGATGCTGCCGGGGAAAGTCCAGCATTGGTAAGACCGGCAGTGCGGTCTTCCCTCCATGGTAGGCATTAGGAGTTGCCTGTTGGGACAGGGGGTGGAATCCATGTTTCCACTTGCCAGCTCTGTGGGAATGTCACCACAACATTGTTGCTGGATTCTAATACAGCCACTGCCAATGTTGGGGTGTGTTGGGTGTGACAGCACACACTGCTCTTTTCACTGCCCATAAATCAGGCAGTGGAAAGCGCAAAGGGGCAGCCCATGTGGGCCCCTGCACTTCCCATGCCAGGTGCATGAGCAATGCAGGTGCACCCAGGGGCCAGCCACACCACATTTCCACCAGACTTTGCATGGCATTTGGACCACCATGCAAAGGCTGGTGGAAAAGCAGGATCATATCTGATTGCAGTGCTGGCCTGGTGTAATAAGACCAGTGGCATTGCCAGGCCGTTTGCTGCCAGCAAGCTGGCAGTGCCAGGCCATTGGTCCATAACTCTTTCACCACAGTCCTAATGTGCCAGTTTGACCGCCGTTGTTGGCTGTGGTCTGATCAGCACTGCAAGTCTGCAAGGACTGCCAGACTCGTAATGAGGGCCCAGGTGAATAGTTGTACAACTAGCTGCAATCTCTCCATCAAGGGGCCCTGATCAAAGTAGAAATGAAGGTGGCAGGTTCAGTAGAAAATTAGGTGGGATCACGCACTGTTATTTACAAAATGCAGTTGTCATAAAAAATCATACCCATACCGGCCATCCCTGGGTCCACCCATGTGCCAGTGGTAAGATAGCTGTCCTGCCCAATGCTGCATCCCCTAGACCATAGTGCAAGGATGGCTGCGTTGAGGGAGATATTATAGTTGTGTATGAAGGAGCACCTTCCTGCACAACTAGACACTGAAAATGCAATCTGCCAGGTCCACGTGTGCTGTGGAATGCGGCACACATAGACAAAGCTAAACATGAGAAGGAATTAAAGTATACTTCATCATTGCGCCTTGGTAGGCCACCCCTGCAGTGGTGTTAATTATTGGTGCTGCCTCAGGTGTACAAAAACACGTAAATCTGGGGCAGCGTCAAAATGCAATGGATGTTGGTGTGGCCCACACAGTGCAACCGCCATTGCACGCTTCTTCCATGCAAATTGATGCATGGGAAGGGGCCCTATGTACAAGGTGGTGTCAAGCCACATTAAGGGGGTCATTCTAACCCTGGCGGTCCAAGACCGCCAGGGCTAAAATGACGGGGGCACCGCCAACAGGCTGGCGGTGCCCCGCTGGGCATTCTGACCGCGGCGGTTTGACCGCGGTCAGAAGTGGAAAACCGGCGGTCTCCCGCCGGTTTTCCGCTGCCCATTTGAATCCTCCATGGCGGCGGAGCTTGCTGCGCCGCCATGGGGATTCTGACAGCCCATACCGCCATCCTGTTCCTGGCGGTTCGCCCGCCAGGAACAGGATGGCGGTATGGGTTGTCTTGGGGCCCCTGGGGGCCCCTGCAGTGCCCATGCCAATCGCATGGGCACTGCAGGGGCCCCCGTAAGAGGGCCCCACAAAGAATTTCACTGTCTGCATTGCAGACAGTGAAATTCGCGACGGGTGCCACTGCACCCGTCGCACCTTCCCACTCCGCCGGCTCCATTCGGAGCCGGCGTCCTCGTGGGAAGGTAGTTTTGCACTGGGCTGGCGGGCGGCCTTTTGGCGGTCGCCCGCCAGCCCAGTGCAAAACCCAGAATACCCTCAGCGGTCCTCCGACCGCGGAGTGGTATTTTGGAGGGGGAAGTCTGGCGGGCGGCCTCCGCCGCCCGCCAGACTTAGAATCACCCCCTAAGTGGCTTAATGACCCCTTGTAAACATGATGCACCCCATAGCGCCACTGGAGCATCCTTGACATGACACTCAGGTGGCGTTAAGGGCTCAGATATATATATATGCCCCATAATGTACAATCACAACTTTTGGCTTGTAACTTGTCACTGAGCCTCCACTACCAAAGAAATGATGTGTCATGTTAACTGGCACAACAATGAAAGATTGTTTGTACACTATCTCATTGCAGAGGATGATGGCTCTCCTGCTGACCTACTTGTTCTTGATTTCACTGAAGACCTGGATGACCAGCTGACAACCATTAATCAAGAGACTTTCCAGGATGTCCTAAGATCCCTCCTGACACCACCTCCAGTTGGAAGGAGGACACACAGCGTAGTTGGGTCTCCACAAGAACCACCCAACAACCAAAATATACCACCTGCCAGTACTGACACAGCCCTGGACTCCGAGGACCCAGAGACTAGCTTTCAGAGGACAGTGGTAGGAGTCCAGCGGAAGCTGGTCAATTAGGTGCGGGTGGGTATGGAGACTGTGGCAGGCAGCCTAGAGAGAGTGTGACGTGCCTGGTGGAACTAACGACAACACAGTTGCCATCGGAGGCACACACTCCCCACTGCGTGGACTTCAGCAGTCTCTGGCGAACATAGCTGCTGCCATGAGGGAGAGGCCACAACAACTGCCCTCCCAAACTGGCAGCAGCATGACAGACAACAGGGTGGAGTTCAGCGGGAAGTGGCCTCCCTCAGGGAAGATATGGCTGTCTACCAACACGATGTTGCAGCTATATTGAAAAATCAGCAGTTCCTCCTTGCTGCTGTGATGCCATATGTCATACCACAAATGGCAGCTGCCGGGAGCTTGGACTCCACATCTTTATCCCCTGAAGTGTGTGTGGTCCCCTCCACCTCTACACCAGCATCCCACAATGGCACACGAGGCACCACACACATCAGAAGATCAAGATGTGAAAGAAATTACTTTCATTGGGGAAAGGACCCAGTAGTACCAGTCTGTGCCACATGGACATTTTCTCCTTAGTTCTGAGCTTAAGATCATGCCAGTGTTGCCACAGTAGGAAATGTGATCTCTTCACTCACCCACTGTTGACTTGTCTGCTATGGACTGTCATTGTCTCTAAGATACCAATTGGCAATTTTTGTACCTCCTCACTAATCAACACTACTCCTAAGCATGTCTCATGACATGTCCCTCAACCCTGCACTCTGATTGTGTCACATATCTATGAATTTCACAATTGGGGACTCAGACCTGGACATTGAAAATATCTCACTTTCACAATTCCAACTGTAAATAGACACCTTGTACACAGTTAACATGTCTATGTTTACTATGATGCATCTACTCAGCTAAATGATTGTATTGTCTGAATCCAATGCAGGACTGGGGAGCAAAAAGCTACACACAAGGATTATACCATGAGAAATGTGTATGATGGTGTTGTGTGATAGTAGCAATTAACTGACTGTAAAATTAAATTTGGATACAAATATCATTTCCTTATGATATACAGCAGGCAGGGCTTAGAACCAAATCAATGGCAACATAGCCAGCTGGGAGTACCAGAACAACACATTGGTGTGGTACATAAGTAGGTAACTTGATCAGAGGTGGACAACTATCAGTGTTGCAGGATGGAGTTCCAAGTGTGCCTGTTGTCAGATTGTCACAGTTCCCATCATTTTAACTACAGGACCCCAACAATGACAGCTGAAGTTCCACACCTACTATTCCAATACAAAGTAAACATGGACATGATGAATGGTCGGTACACTGGATGGCAGATGCATGGTTCCTGCTCCTGTGCTTGTAGCCTTTGTGGGTCCCCCATGTGCAAATGCACGCCTTTCCCCAGATGCCTTCTCTTTTCGGAAATGCTGGGCCATCCTGTGGTATCCTGCTTGCACCTGTAGGATGTGGAGGTAATGCTCAGCCCTCCACAGGACACTGCGCCTCTCATCAATTGTCATGTTGGCTGCTGAAATATGAGGACAAGTAAGCATCAGTAAAAGCATTAGGTGTAGTATGCAAAGTACACTGCAAAAGCAAATTGCATATACAGTCCAACACACATCCCTCAACAATGACTTCCTCCTCATCTGTGTCTATTTCCAACCATACATCATCAGTATCATGTAAATGTCAGTTGGATGACGGCAATCCATTGATAATCAATAGGTCCCAGACCTGATGGGAAAAAAGAACCATGATCAGCATTTGTGTCTTACAATTTGTGAGGATCATGTGCCTCTACAAATCTTGATTAAATGTTTCCCTGCGCATAAGGGGGGCTGGGCATGCAATTCATCACCTCAACACCCGTTGTGATACATCAAGGCATGACTACCCATTATAGAGTCAAGTTGTGGCCCATATGATAGGGGGGCTGCTGACTACCAAACTGCTATTCTAAGGTTGGGAAAATCAATAATCATGTTTCCTGATACTGAGTCAGTGGATACATCACAAGGGGCTACGCCATTTCCCATGATGTGCCCACATGTACAACTGATGCAATGTTGGCAGAAGAAAGGTTGGGCAAAGCCTGAGCTGCACATCAAAGTTGTCAACACATTATAGAACTGAAGACCCCTACCCTGTTCTATGTAGTCCTTCTCGTGTTAAAGGGCACAAACATTATGGCTGTATGGATGCCCTTAACCCCACAGTGGTATGGTATTGGCACAGTATTGGGTGCTGCAGCTGTAGCCTGAAACATGTGATATCATTGGCACATTCATGTTAGATATTCTCAAAGTACTAGTAACACACAGGGCATAAACATCATATGCATATGTGATGTGACCTACATCAGTCACAAGTGTCATGGTGGCAGGACCATGTTGTGAAAACTGCAGACATCTATTGTAGGAGAATCATACACTGTTCCCACACACATCTGGGGTGTGTACTCTACAGACTGTTGTTCAGAATATTACGGCTCCTTGCTGTACTACTAACACATAACATCTGAAGGTAACTGAGGCACCTGTGGTGTCTGTGTCTCCTACATGATCCCCCTAGAGACTACTGCAGATAGAACCCACATCTGTACAATCTTGTCAATAAGTTTTGACTATGTCTGGGACACATTGCTCACAATGGTGCGGTGACAAAGTGGTTGTCAACAGTCATGCTATGTACATCTACAGATGTCCTGTGACCTATAGTAGTAGCCATTACTTTTCCTATTACATACAATTCCAAGCCATTCTCATTGCACAACATCCCAACATACATTACGTCACCATCCATCCACCTATGCTACTTGTTAATTGGTCAGGCAAAAACATCTGTCATTGCATTGCACACTTCTGATTGACTCACACCAAACCCTGGATTTGCTCACAGGATGCACAATATGACACTTACTGAATGCATTGGGGTCTTCAAATGTCACCACCTCTCCAATGGTGTAGGGGGCAGGTCCATCTGTAAGACATGAATGGAAAATATTGCTTAGTGTAAATACTAAGTAGTCGTCAATGGACAACATTGTTCAGTGTACACTTGTTAGGCTGAGTGAGGAAGTGATCCTACTGGTAGATTAGAGTGATTGACAAATAACTATGTCCACTCAATCACACATGCTCTCAGAGAAGGTAGACCCACGCACCTATAAACCATCACTGTCTCTGACACTCCTGTGGTGCTTCTCACTGCACTATTTAGACAAGGTATTGTCATGCAGCTGTCTGTTACCACAACACTTCCATGACCATATCGGACTGCTTGAGAATGTATTTACCATCTGAAGGGCATGCAATGGTTGTTGCAGTGGCTGGCCCATTGTAACACCCATAGCATTTCAGCCTGCATCAGATGTTTTTTACATTTATATCATTGTCACAGCAAACTGACAAACTACTAGCCTTGAATTGTGTCCGTATTCCAAGGTGTTGAGGAATGGCATTATACATTTTTCTTTGAAGTACGTAAAATGCGTGTGCCATCACAAGGCACAGACACTTTACAAACTGCTATGTGATTGTACGCATGAATATGGTGTACCTACCTGCACATTGATAGAAGTAAATCATGGATGTATGGTCAATAGTGTGTGCTCTGCCATTGTTGCCATGGTATACCATTGTTAGTCCAGTGAGGGATATGCACATGAGCATAGACATATGGCTCAACACAGACACCCTTGCTCAGTGGTCAAACGATGCATCTGGTGGTGCAGGTTAGTGAGTGATGTGCCAGGGATGGAGATGATACAGCGCAGCCCCATACTGTCAATGAGAAGCAGCAGGTCTGTAGAACAGACACTTCACATGTGTGTGATTTGTTGAATAGAATAGGCTGTCTGTGATACACAATGAACTGGAAAATGGACCTGCCAGTAGTCTGGAGCCAGTGCATGGAAAAGCTGCTTTACATGGCCTTGGCTTATGACACAAAGGGGCTGTGTAGGAGGCTGTCCTGGCTTTTAGTGGGTACCTTGGGTACTTACACCTTATACCAGGTCCATACCAGGTCCAGTTATCCCTTATTAGTGAAATGTAGTAGTGTTCTAGCAGCTGAGGCTGATAGAGGTAGCTGTAGCAGAGCAGCTTAGGCTGAACTAGGAGACATGCAAAGTTATAGTTATACAGTACTTATCCACAATAAAAGACAATACTCAGGCCCTCATTACAACTGTGGTGGTCGGTGATAAAGCGTTGGTAATAAAAATGGAATCACGACCACGGCAGAAACCGCTCATACAGACAGCCACTTTAACACACCGAACGCCAGGGCGGAATCAACAAGCACCACGGCGGTAACCGCCAACAGCCAGGTGAAAGACAATGTACCGCCCACTCTAATATGACCAGCCTATCCGACACCTTTTCTGGGGCGATACTATTGACATCAAAAAGCCTGGCAGGAACAGATCTCAAAAGTCTAAGGACTCACCTGTGGAGACTCATGGAACAACCACAACGTCATGGAGCCCGAGCTGCATGTCTTCCCCATGCTTTTCTACCTTCTGCTTCATTATGAACACCAACGCCGATGAAGATGACCACAGTGAGTACTTCTGCCTAGCACACAAGGGAGGGGAGGAGGAAAAAGAGAGTGACACACACATGCAACACCCCCCCCACCCCCAACACCATACACACAACTAGATGCAGCAACATAACATATTTACCCCGTACCCATCAGGAATAATGCAAGGGCAAAATTATTTGAAGAAATGGAGGGTAATATGATAAAATACTATGAATAAGTGCATCAAAATCCAAACGTATATACATATTTACAAATGTAGGGACAGTGCCCAGTCCTCGATGTCCGTGGGCCACAACACATAGGCCAGGGCCCCACCTCACTCCTGCAACAACACGGAGAGAACACTGCAGGGGCATAAGGTCGAAAATAATAAGTCACCTCAAGGGGACGAGGAACGGGGGGCACCTCAGCCGGAAGATGGTACAACGCCACTGGTCCTGGAGGGGGCAACATGCCCTGTGTGCTGTCCTGAGGAGTGCTAGGCCACAGTCTCTCAAGTGGGTGGTTTGCCCACTGCTTGGTCCTGGGGAGTGTAAGGCCACAGTCCCTCAAGTGGGTGACTTGCCCACTGACTTGCACTGGGAAGTGCAAGGCCACAGTCTCTCTAGTGGATGGCTTCTCCACTGGTTATGGAGGAGGCATTGTGGCCAGTGTGCTTCATCCTGGGAAGGATGGGGTGAGTGGACGGCTTCTTCACTGGTTCTGGAGGGGGCATTGTGCCCAGTGTGCTTCATCCTGGGACGGATGGGGTGAGTGGAGGGCTTCTTCCACTGGTTCTGGAGGGGGCATTATGCCCTGTGATGCAGATCTTGGGGAGTGCAAGGTCACAGTCTCTCACCTGGGTGTCAGACCCACAGGATTTGCAGGGGCCAGGCCGTACAACAGCCCATGGATGCAGGACTACACACTGTCCGCCGGCGGTGATGGCTGCTCAGTGGTGGCAGTGGTGCTGGTGGCGGTGCAAGCAGTGGTGGGGGAGTATCCAGCCCATCCCCTGCAGCCTCGGACAGCTGCCCACTGGGGCTGCTGCTGCTGGGAGTGGTGCTGGTGGCGGTGCTGGCAGTGGTGGGGGGAGGCTCAAGTCCATCCCCTGCAGCCTCAGACGGTGGCCCACTGGGGCTGCTGCTGCTGGTGGCGGTGCTGGCACTGGTGGGGGGAGGCTCCAACCCTTCCTTTGCAGCCTCGGATGGCTGAACCACCATGGTTGCTGGTGGGGCACCAAATGAGTCCCAGCACCAGGCCTCCTGTCCTTCCTGCCTGCTGGTGCAGGCCCCTTGCCCTTCCTGTCAGCAGCCAGGGATTGCTCCTTGGCCTTCCCTGTAGCAGCTGGGGGTGCCTCCTTGCCCTTCCTTGAAGCAGCTGGGGTGCCTCCTTGCCCTTCCTTGAGGCAGCTGTGGGTGTCTCCTTGCCCTTCCTTGAGGCAGCTGTGGGTGCCTCCTTGCCCTTCCTTGAGGCAGCTAGGGGTGCCTCCTTGCCCTTCCTTGAGGTAGCTGGGGTTGCCTCCTTGCCCTTCCTTGAGGCAGCTGGTGGTGCTTCCCTGGCCTTCCTTGCAGCACCTAGTGGAGGCACCCTTTCAGTGTGGCTTGCTGGTGCCCGGTATCCCCTCCCACCTGGAGTAGCTGTCAACACTACTATGGCCATGGATTGGGTGGCTGAGATGCTCGTCTAGGTTGTGACCACTCTGGCCCGATGTGAAGGCGGGGGGAGTGGTATGGAAGAGGTCAAGGGTGGAGGAAAAGCTTCTTAGGGACATGGGGGGGGAAGAGGGTGAAGGTTTGGGAGTGAAAGAAGAGGAAGTGGTTGTAGGAGGTGTCTGATGTGTTTGGGTGCAGGTGCATGGCTGGCTGCTGTTGTGAGGTGGATGGCTGTGGGTTGTCTGAGCACTTGCGTTTGTGTACTTTGGGAGGCGGGGCACAGAAACAGTGGGAGAGGACACAGGGGACGTGTGCATGGATGTGGGGGTGGTGACTGCCAGTGAGGGGGGTGTAGTGATAGGCGTGATGGTGGTAGTGGATGAGGATTTAGTGCATGCAGGTGTGAGTGTAGAAGCAACTGGGAGGGAGGTGGATGACGAGGAGGAGGGGGACACAGTGGATGTTGGTATGTCTGCATCTGTGTGGCGTTTGTGTGAGTGTCTGTGGGATGATGTGTGGTGCTTGTGTTTACCTGAACCACTACTGTGTGTTGTCTAGTGTGCATGCTGGTCTGCCTGTGTGCTTGGGATAGGTTGGGGTTGAGGGGAATGGGATTGGGTAGAGAAAGTTGGAGGGGGGAGGCTAGAAACAGGGACAATAGCTGCCTTCAGAGAGGAGGCCAGAGCCTGGATTGATCTCTGTTGGGCCACCATGCCAGTATGAATGCTCTCCAGGAATGCATTTGTCTGTTGCATTTGGGCTGCCAGCCCCTGGATGCAATCCACAATGGTTGACTGCCCAACAGAGATGAATCGCAGGAGGTCAATAGCCTCCTCACTCAGGGCAGAGCTCACTGGGGCAGGGCCTGAGGTGCCTGGGGCGAAGGAGATGCCCATCCTCCTGGGTGAGCATGCTGAGGGGCTGCTGGGAGGGCGGTGCTGGTACGGGGGTGGCAGCTGTACCTGTAGTTGCGGTGGGCACTGAGGTGTCTGCCACCACCAGGGCGTTTCCATCGGAGGAGGTATCACTGTCCAAACTGTCCCCTCCAGTCTCCGCCGTGGTGCTCCCCTCGCCCTCTGTCCCACTGGTGCCCTCACAGTCGGTGGATACGGCATCCTGGGTCCTGTGGGAAGCAGCTCCCTCCATCGCCGGTGCCTCAGCTCCTCTGCCAGATGATGTTAATGCACAGAAGGATAGGGTGACAAAAAAAAGGGGGGAAGAGACAAAGGATACACTTGGTCAATGGCGCCAACAACACCACCATTGGCGTACATGACGCACACACAGACACACACACACACACACACACACACAGGGAACAACCCTACTCACTTGGCAATGCACTACCAGTCACAATGCTAGTCACCAGTCCATGGACAGGGACACCTAACGCCAATTGCAGCATACCTGAGACCCACAGGCCCCTGCCCAGTAGTGGATGCCTACTAGCTTGGTTTGGGGAAGTTTACATCAGATTCTGCCCAACATGGGACCTACCCTGCAATGCCTGGCCTGGCCTAGGGGCACACACAGGCCCACATCCCCCACCCAGATACCACCCCACCACGCGCACTGTACTCACCCCCTTGTGGCTGCTGTGATGCCCCCAAGCGCTCATCCAGCTCCGGATAGGCCACCGCCAGTATGCTGGCCATCAGGGGGGGCAGTGTTCAACAGGCACCCCTTCCTCGTTGGAAGGCCATCCCCAGCTGGGCCTCCGCTGTCTTCCGTACCCAGCGTCTCAGGTCCTCCCACCGTTTCCGACAGTGGGTGCTCCGCCTGCCGTAGACCCCCAGGGTCCACACCTCCTTGGCGATTGCATGCCATATACCCTTTTTCTGATGGGCGCTGACCTGCAGAGACATACACATAGGAAAAGGTATCAGTCAGAACGTCCTGCCTGTTACGCTAATGGCCCACCATAGCCCTTCACATCCCCTTACGCACAGACATGGCCAGGCATACATGCAGCACGCTGCCCAGGGCGCATCCACCAACCCCCCCTACACGAGGCCTTCACACACACCACTCCATGCATTCATGCCCCATGCATCGTGCTCACAGTGTACTCACCTGTTTATCTGGAGGCCCATACAGCATTCGGTACTGGGATAGGACCCCATCCACCAGTCCCTCTAACTCCTCCGAGGTAAAGGTAGGGGCCCTTTCCCCCAGTCACACGAGCCATGGTCGGTTCCAGACACAGGTCACAGCAGCACATGCAGTGTCGGTCCTCTCCTGTTGAAGGTCAGGTAGAAAGTGAGTGAACACATAGAAAATGGCGGTCACGTCTGCGGCGGTGCATACCGTCACCACCGGTGTACATCACCATTGGCCACTGTAACCCATAGGGCCCGCCCAATGAGGAGTTGCACGCCGGTTCTCGACCGCCTCCGCAACAACGCTCAACATCAGCAGAATTACCTCATTTCCACATGTCCCTCCATACAGGACAGGCGGATGCCATTTTAGAGGGGGGGGGCAGGCCATGGCACCTAACTGCATCACAGTACACATAAGCACCATTTGTACCTATCCAACAATAAACTGTTACAATCACAACATGCAATGAAGTGTAGTGGTTGGAAATATGAGATACTGACCAGCTGCTCACCGTTTTGCCCCAAAGATTGCAACGCTGATGATGAATAGGAGATGGAGACATCCCCTGTGTACAGACCCCTGGTGGATTTGGCAACAATGGAGGACAGGTTCATTATCCTCACCTATAGACTGGACAGGGCCACAATCACAGAGCTCTGTGCCCAATTGGAGCCTGACCTGATATCTGCTATCCGTCACCCCACCGGGATCCCCCCTCTTGTGCAAGTCCTATCTGTGCTCCATGTCCTGGCAACTGGATCCTTCCAAGTGACAGTGGGCTTGGCAGCAGGAATGTCTCAGCCAATGTTCTCAATAGTGCTGACCAGAGTGTTGTCTGCTCTGTTTAAACACATGTACAGCTACATCGCTTTCCCCCATGTGGAGGATTTGGCCACAGTGAAAGCTGATTTCTATGCAATGGGACATATCCCCAACATTATTGGGCAATTGTTGGTACACATATTGCATTTGCGGCCCCCCCACAGGTGTTCAGAAATGGAAAGAGCTTTCACTCAATAAATGTGCAGATAGTGCGCCTGGCGGACCAGTACATCTCCCATGTCAATGCAAAGTGTCTTGGGTCTGTGCATGATTCCTTTATCCTGAGGAATAGCAGCATCCCATATGTGATGGCTCAACTCCAGAGGCACCGGGTGTGGCTAATAGGTGAGCCCTGGTTCCCACCCAGTGGATGTTGGTGTATGGGTATGGTGTGGGCCCTAAGGTTTAGTGTGTGTCTAACAGGTGTCCCTCGATATTTGCAGTTGACTCTGGTTACCCCAACCTCCTTTGGCTACTGACCCCTGTGAGGAATCCCAGGACAAAGACAGAGGAACATTACAATGAGGCACATAGGGGAACAAAAAGAATTATAGAGAGGACATTCGGTCTCCTGAACGCTAGGTTTCGTTGCCTCCATCTCACAGGTGCTCCTCACCCAAGAAGGTCTGCCAGATCATTGTGGCATGCTGTATGCTGCACAACCTTGCCTTACGTTGCCATGTGCCTTTTCTGCAGGAAGATGAGGCTGGGGATGAACGTGTGGCAGCAGTGGACCCTGTGGTCAGTGAAGATGAGGAGGCAGAGGATGAGGATGAGGACAACATCAGTGCAATAATTTGTCAATATTTCCAATGACACACAGGTTAGACAGTGTAACTTCACTTTTAATTGACAGTTTTGTGTTTGATATTGTCACTGGCAGGCTGATTTTCCCACTTCTATGGCCACACACTGTACCCTTTGGCATCTCTATTTGCAGATATTTGTGCTCCACTATCACTCCTGGTGTGTTGACTGCAGCCAACTACAGGTCATCCCCATGTATACATTACTGTACAGTTGAATTGCAGTGTTTAAACCTTGTTAAACTAATGCATAGTTAAATCATTTGACATACTCCATACTTGTATTTTTTCAAAGGGTGTTTATTTAAGTGCTAATAAGTACAGGGGGATGTGCAATGGGCTGGAGTAATGGTGGAGGAAAGTCCAGGATAGAGTCCATACTATGTGTATCAAAGGTGCATTGTCCAAGGGGCCATAGGAAGGGGAGCAATGGCAGTTCAAGGTGGACAGGGTGACAGGGTGGGACACAAGGTCTACATTCAGGAGAGTTTTATTTCCTGGCGGGGGCCTTGGCAATAGTCTCTGGCTTCTGCCTGGAACGCAGGGAACGTCTCTCCTTCAGGACAGGATGGTTCTCCTTCTGCAGGGGGAGGGGTACTGGTGGCCTGCTGGACCTGTGGCGGGGCCTCGTGTCCACTAGCGGCAGCGGAGGTGGAGGGCTGTTCATCGGTTTGGCTAGTGGTAGGAGCCTGGTGGTGTGCCACTGCCTCCCTCATTGTGTTGGCCATGTCTGCCAGCACCCCTGCAATGGTGACCAGTGTGGTATTGATGTCCTTCAAGTCCTCCCTGATCCCCAGGTACTGTCCCTCCTGCAGTTGCTGGTTCTCCTGCATCTTGTCCAGTATCTGGCCCATCGTCTCCTGGGAATGTTGATATGCTCCCAGGACCGCAGTGAGTGCCTCGTGGAGAGTCGGTTTCCTGGGCCTGTCCTCCCCCATCGCACAGCAGTTCTCCCAGCTTCCCTGTTGTCCTGTGCCTCTGCCCCCTGAACCGTGTGCCCACCTCCACTGACCCCAGGTACCTGATCGTCCTGTGTTTGTAGGGTGACCTGGGGACCCTGTAGTGGTGGACACACTGCTGATTGACGTATCCTGGGAACAGAGGTATGGGACCGCTGGGTGGGTACTGTGCTAGTGTTTCCTGAGGGGGGATGCTCTGTGGTGGTATGGGACTGTGCCTGGGTAACCGACTCTCCGGAGATCCCTGATGGGCCAGGTTGGTCATCCAGATCCAGGTGTCCAGAGCTGCTGTCATCACTGTGGGCATCTTCTGGGGCGGGACTGGATGTTGCTGGCACCTCTTCTCCGGTGACGTTGGCTAGGGGACCTGTGGGGATGTAAATCCAGTGTTATTGTTTCTGCATGTGACATCTTGTGCATGGGTGTGTTGCACTCTATGGTTGTTATTGCCCTGGCAGTTTTGCCTTGTGTGAGTTGTTATTTGGTGGGCTAGCTGTTTCCCTCTAGTGTGCATGCTTTAGTGATAGGTGTCCATGCAGGTCTGTGATGGGTGTCCATGCATTGGTGTTGCATGCAGGGCTTGGTATTGGGGTGGGTGGGAGGTGGCAGAGTGATGGGAGTGAGGGCAAGGGTGGGGGTATGTGATGGCATGCAGGTAGGGGGTGAAAGTAGTAAAGAGTTGACTTACCAGAGTCCAGTCCTCCTCCTACTCCTGCCAGGCCCTCAGGATGCATGATTGCCAAGACTTGCTCCTCCCATGTTGTTAGTTGTGGGGGTCCACATCCGGTCCTCTGTACAGCTACTTGGTGTCTTGCTGCCATGGAACGCACCTTCCCCCATAGGTTGTTCCACCTCTTCCTGATGTCATCCCTTGTTCTGGGGTGCTGTCCCACGGCGTTGACCCTGTCCACGATTCTCCGCCATAGCTCCATTTTCCTAGCAATGGATGCCTGCTGCACCTGTGATCCGAATAGCTGTGGCTCTACCCAGATGATTTCCTCCACTATGACCCTTATCTCCTCCTCTGAGAACACGGGGTGTCCTTGTGGTGCCATGGGTGTAGTGTGAGTGGTGTGGGTGAGGGTGCGTAGGGTGATGTTCTGGGGTATGTCATGTAAGGTGCATGGATGGTGTATGGTGATGGTGGTGTGTGTCTGTGGTCTTGTCTGTGGTCTTGCTATCTCTCTTGTGGCACTTGTTTTTAGTTGTAAAGGGTTGTGGGTAATGTGGGTGTGTGTTTTATAGTGGTGTGGGTGTGGTGTGTGAATGGGTGTCAGGTGTGTGTAGTTTGAATTGTCCAATGTGGTGTTGTTTTGTATGTGTGTGTGTATTTTGAGCATGGCGGTATGTAGCGCCAATGGTTTACCGCCATTGAATGTCCGCTGTGGTGATTCGTGGGTCATAATGTTGTGGGCCTAGTTCTGTTGGTGTAACGGAGTGCGTTTGGATACCGCCAGTTTATCACCAACCTTTGGGCTGGCGGACTTATGGGTGTGGCTGTATGGTGATGGATTGCTATGTGTGTGTCATAATATGGGTAGCGGTAATCTGCCGTGGCGGTGGTATGGTGGCGGCAGTCGGCATGGCAGTAAGCGGTACTTACCGCCAATGTCATAATGAGGGCCTCAGTGTTACCAAAAATAAAGGTGCTTTATTTTAGTGACACAAGGCAAAAAATATCTTAGAGTCAATACTCCTTCTGGAAGTAAGTATTATACACAATATATACACTAGACACCAAAATAAGGTAAGTAAATAGTCATAGGATAGTGCAAACAATAGAAAATACAATAGAATGCATTAGTAAGACATGGGTCTAGGGGCAACACAAACCATATACTAAGAAAGTGGAATGCGAATCACGAATTCCCCCCTAGACAAGTGTAGTGTGTAGAGAATCACTGGGAGAGTAAGAATACTGCAAAGGTGAGAAAAATACCCCACACCGGAGCCCAGGAAAGTAGGAATAAAGTACTGCAAGTTTCCGTAGGACACACTACAAGTCGTAATTAGAGTTATTGCAAGAACCAAGCAAAAATGCAAGCAACAAATGGTGGATTCCTGGACCTGAAGACCTGTGAAGAGAAGAGACCAAGTCCAGAAGTCGCAAAAGATTCCAGGAAGGACAGGAGCCCCTGCCAACCTAGAAGATGGTGCAAAAGAGGATTCTCCAGTTAGAAGAAGTCTGCAGAAGAGCACCAAAGAACATGGCTGTGGGTTCCTGCATGATGCAAAAGATGTCCCACTTGGAGATGTTGGATGCAGGCCAGTTACAGTGCTGGATTCGTCCAACAAGCCTTGGTTCAAGCAATGTCGCGGATTGTGTCAAAATGGCACTGCCTGGACCCAGGAGGGACCTGGTGGCCTCAACTCGGACTGAGGAGGCAGAGGGGGCTCCCAACACTGGAGGGAACCCACAGATGACCAGGCAGCACCCACGGAGGTCCCAGGACACTGAAACAAAGAAGGTGCAAAATACGGTTGCTGCAGCACTACAAAGGAAGGTCCCACGCTGCCTGAGAACAACTCTGGGAGGATAGAGTGCTGGAGACCTGGGCCAGCCTGTGCACAAAGGATTCTTGCAAATAGTGCACAGAGGCCTCAGGAGGTGAGAGTGACGCGGTGCACAGGGGTACTGTTGCAATCGTGGAAGGCAAGCTCTTATCTCCTCCAAATTTGGACAGCAGGACCTTAGGTCAGTCTGTGTCGAAGGGTCCACCACCTGTGTTCCAAGGAGCACACTCGTCACCAGGAGAGGAGTCCAAGAGAGCCGTTCGTCGTCTTAGAAGGTGCCTGCTGGAGCAGGAAAGTGAGTTTGTCACTCCACTGGAGATTTCTTTGGTCCTTCTGGTGCAGGGTGAAGACAGAGAGTTCCCAGAGCGTACACACCATGGAAACTGTTGCAGTTGCTGGCTGGAGCTGAAGTTGCAGAGTCGAAGTAGCCCTTCTGGATATTTTGTTGCAGTTACAGCGGTTCCCGGAAGAGTGTGCAGTCGAGCCGAGGTCAGAGGATGAAGTAGTAGTTGCAGAGGATTCCTGATGGAAACTTGCAAGCAGAATCTGAAGCGGGACCCACAGGAGAGACCCTAAATAGCCCTGAGAGGGGGATTGGCTACCTAATCAGGTATGCACCGATCAGGAGGGGTCTATGACATCACCTGCTAGCACTGGCCACTCAGAGGCCTCCAGAGTGTCCACACACCTTGGAAAACAAGATGGCTGAATTCTGGGACACAATGGAGGAGCTCTGGGCACCACCCCTGGGGTGGTGATGGACAGCGGAGTAGTCACTCCCCTTTCCTTTGCCCAGTTTCGTGGCAGAGCAGGAACTGGGGGTCCCTGAACCAGAGTAGACTGGCTTATGCAAGGAGGGCACCATCTGTGCCCTTCAAAGCATTTCTAGAGGCTTTGGGAGGCTACCCCTCCAAAGCCTGTAACACCTATTTCCAAAGGGAGAGGGTAGAATACCCTCCTCCCAAAGGAAATGCTTTGTTCTGCCTTCCTGGGACTGAGCTGCTCAGACCCCAAGAGGGCAGAACCCTGTCTGTGAGGTGGCAGCAGCTGTAGCTGCAGTGCAAGCCTCTCAGAGTTGGTTTGGCAGTACTGGGGGTCCATGGTGGAGCCCCCAGGATGCATGGAATTGGCTCCTGAATACCAGATTTGGGATGGGGGGACAATTCCATGATCCTGGACACCTTACATGGCCATATTCGGAGTTACCGTTGTGAAGCTACATATAGGTATTGACCTAAATGTAGTGCAGGCGTGTAATGGCGTCCCCGCACAAAATCTGGGGAATTGGCCCTGGACTGCAAGGGGGCACTTCTGCTAGTGCAAAGGTGCCCTCCCACTTAGTAACTTTGCACCTAGCCTTCAGTAAATGAAGGTTAGACATATAGGTGACTTATAAGTTACTTAAGTGCATTGAAAATGGTTGTGAAATAGTGTGTGCACTATTTCACGCAGGCTGCGGTGGCAATCCTGTGAAAGGGTTTGTCTTAGCTCCTTATGGGTGGCAAAAGAAATGCTGCAGCCCTTAAGGATCTCCTTGAACCCCAATGCCCTGGGTACCTAGGTACCATATACTAGGGACTTATAAGGGGGGGGTCCAGTGTGCAATTGGAATTGGTAAATGAAGTCACTAGCCTATAGTGACAAATTTAGAATCGGAGAGAGCATAAGCCCCGAGGTTCTGGTAACAGAGCCTCAGTGACACAGTTAAGCACTACTGACAACACACACATTAGGCCACAAATTATGAGCACTGGGGTCCTGACCAGCAGGAACCCAGTGAGACAGGCAAAAACATACTGACATACAGGTAAAAAAGGGGGTAACATGCCAAGAAAGATGGTACTTTCCTACAGGCAGATTAATAGAAAGTGGCGCTGCACCGAGTGCAGCAACATTTTCCCTGCACCTCTGAACACCCCCCTACCGCCACCATGTGTGAGCCGTATATTCAATATGGTGCTCCATGGCGCAGGGTAGGGGGCAATAGCTTCATTTTCATGCAGAGTATATAGGGGCCATACTAAAATATGGAAGCCCCCTTTTAACGACTGCTCTGAGCAGGCGTTAAAATTTGACGTACAAATTGGTGGAAGGAAATCTCATAGATTTCCTGCGCCACATATTCGACCACCCTAATGGGGGAACACCCACTTTACATACATAATGCCTGCTGCAGGCATAATTGAGCACAAAGAGTTACAGAGTGGTGCAATGCATGCATTGCGCTACTCTGTTAATACGGCTCAGCGATGTTGGGCTTGTTGGGCCACATTAACATCAAAACACTAATGCCTTGAATGTGGCGCTAGGGGATTATTAATGTGCCCATAAGTGTCCAATTGGACTTCAGTGCTGCAACACCCATTGCATCCATTCCGTCCTTGTGGCTTTTAGTGCGCCCCTTACTCATGTATGTGTTGTCAGACATGAGTCACAGCATGATGACGGTGTGGTCCAACATCATCTATTCATGTGAAGGTCAATCATGCACTCAGCAGGAGATGCAACAGATCATCACAACTTCTGCTGGTTACATGGAGGCCCTTCTCATACATTTATATGCCCACACATCACACCTACTCTCAGCAGTTCAGAGTGATTGGAAATTAAACATAGGGTATCATCTTCAGACTCAGATGAATGTACTTTGGCCTTCGAAATTTGTTTTGGAACACACTTTCATGCCTGTTGCATGGCACAGGTGACATTTGTAGCTGCTCATTACCAAGTTACACTAAGCATGTATCACAACACTTTGTGATGGTTATGCATGGTTAATGAAACATCTGTCCTGCATTGCCTTTTTTGTTGTACATTTGTAGTTCAGGCCTAAAGTGGTGCAGAGACTCTTCATACAGGTTGCATACAACTTGCTCACTACCACTGCATGCAGCACTCAAACTGATCTGCAACTGTCATGCACATGCAAACAAATGGAGATGTATGACAATGGCAAACTTACCAACAGTTCCACCGATCACAATACCTAAATGGTCAAGCAGATCCTGCTCCCTTGAAACCAGATCTGCCCAGCAATGCTTTGTCAGGTGGTCATTACGTCCGGTCTTGAATATCCTGGTCAGGTGGTGGCCTTGCCTCTGTGGGGTAGTTGAGGATCACCCGGCCACCCAGTTCCAGCATCAGGGGGAGGTAGTGTGCCACCAGCCAGATGAACCCCCCTCAGCTCATCCACACACATCCTTCCCATTCTCTCTTTCCCAGACATTCCCCTTGGGATCACAACCATGCAGTCACAGGGAACAGACTGTGAAGCAAAAGTGAAACTACACTCACTGTACCATGCTTGCGGGCAGGATATCCTGATACATCACTTCCTTGGTGTGGGTGTCTCGTTTTTCAGTCATGTGTCTTTTTTGCCACATTGGGTTCATGCGTCGTTTTTATTGATGCATGACGGTCATGTGTTGATTGTTTTTTGACCCATGCCGGTCATGTGTCGATTTTTCTGCATGGTGCACTGGAAGTAGTGTGAATGTTACTTTGCCGCTCAGGGCCCAGGCGTCATTTTCTTCCCATTGCAGTGTTGTGTTGATGCATTTGCATAATTTTTTTTACACCTAATTTTTGCACCACTTTTAGCATTGTAGGCCTTGACATCACCCTGATTGACAACATATTATATGGCCTGTGCTACAATGTGGTACATGGGGTATGGCTACATGTTCAAGTCTTTGCAGTCATGTAATTACCGTGACATTGGTATGGTCAATCAATAAGTGTGGTGATGAGTCAGCTGCATGAAACCAATCATACTATGTGCATATGTGCATGTACACTGACACTGTGTCCACATGAATGTTGGCACATGTGTGAAATGTGTGTGCACTTGTGTAGGGATTATAACTATTAGGTGGACCACATAGTTATGTCTGTAACAAAATATTTACACACACCCACAACAGGATATATCTTTTGTCCTGTCTCCAAAACATGCTAAGGCATGTGTCACTCATAACATTTTGGACTCAGAGTATGCAGTGAACTTGGACTGCATTGACATCACGTATCCCCTGGCAAGTCACGTGTGCATGTGTGTTGACTCTCTGGTTTGTCATATGATTTTACTTCATGTTGCTCAGATACACATGTGTCATGCATCATAGTAGCTGGAGATGTTATGAACACCTGTGTTAGTGATTTATGGCATATGACATGTGTGTGTAATGACGTGTTGGGTAACTTCATTGGTGTGTCAAGGAGATGTGCAAGCTCACATTACAATCTTATAGACAGAAGTTGCCATTTTACTATTGCATGTGTAGTCACATCACTGCCACCCATATTTCAGTATGTCAGCACACATTTCATGATTATTTTTACTGTCACAGGTCGTGCGATACCTAGGCTATCATTGTTGTGCTAGATTGTCTATTGTACTGACTCCATACACATTACCATGCCTAAGCCATAATGGTAGTACATGTGTGCAGAGATATGTGGTATATGTGTGCCAGCCTACAAATGAGCACACAGATTGGAAATCATCATCTATGTCATGACTGTCACATACTGTGCTGTACCACTGAATAGCAGTGTTGCAGTATGGCATAGATGGCAAGCCTATTCATAATCATCACTGTGTGAGTATGTGTGGCAACAAAAACCCATGGTTGCATGTTAAGGGGCAGGTTAATGGTGCTCCAATTTCCTCTGCTCCCTGTGCACCTGCATCAGGCACCTGAAAATGGATCGTTGAGGTAGATAGAGCAGTGGTGTGTGGGTTTATTGAGCTGGGATCTCAACCATTAATGATTGCTATTCAGCAGCCTATGCACACTCTGTGGTAGTTAGAGACATGCACAAATGTGGTCATACAGACCAGGATGTAATGATTTCTTCTGCGGTACTTGATGTCAGCCTTCCCCTCTCAGTTACAGAGCTTAGGTGCTTGCACATGTGGGACATGTCTCATTATTGGAAGTCCTTATTTGGTTCCATGTGCAGCTTGTTTAGGAGTTGTATGACTGCTGTGACTTCAATGTTGGACAGAGCATGGTACAGATGGTGTTGTCTGTGACTTCCTCCTGTCATGGTGCCATGCAATGGCAAAATACCAAGGAATGCTAGTGCCAAACATGTCTGGGTTGTGCACATACCTGGCCACCCTCTATGTATATTTGTGAAAGTTAGACATATACACATTGATGTTTTGCACTATCTGTTTTGGAGTAAGTCTGTTCATTATCCTCTTTTTTCAGCCATTACTGTGAAGATATGTACTGTGTCACCATTGTTCCATTCTTTTGGCTGCTGGCCCTTTATACCGATCTTCTACAGCAACATTGTCTGGTCATATAGGGACAATATCCACACTATCCAACATGTGATGTGTCATGTGGAGATGTTCCCTTCTCCTACTACTGGCAACTTGCTAGTTACTGTCCCATTTCCGGTATTAATTTGATGTCAAGAATGCCATGCACTCATGACATTACAGTTGCCACATCACTTGTGTTATCTCCAAGTGACATAGCGTGTTGTATTTGCAGGTATCTCTGAACTCTCCACCCACATCCTCTTTTGAACATTGGTAAGCAATACTCCCTGCATGCCATAACTTAGCTAACTTTTACCATGACTGAATCATCTCGGTGTTGTTGAATATTTTGCCAAATGCTACCTATATGGCTAGGTCTATTTCCACTCAGTTTGATGTTGGGCCTCTGACAGTATTGATCAGTGCTGGACATGTTACTGCATTCCACACCCGAGTCTGATGTTGGACTCCAAAACATGTATAGGCTAATTGGTACCATGCAATTGATCTGTCATGTGAGTGACAATGAGTGGTGTGTATTGATATGTAATGTGTGATGTTGTGATACAGAGCATGCTAGGTGAACATGTAGACACGGGTCAAGCATTGTGGATAATGGCATACCTGTTGCTACCTGGGACAGACACCCATACATCTGTCTTCATATTTTTGTCAGTAATAGCAGTAGGCTTGTGTAAAGACAGCTGATTTGTGTGACAGGTGTGCAGCTTATGTACAATGGAAGTGTTACACACTCTGCCTTTATTCTACCAAGACTATCATTTGCTGATGCATTGTCCCCTTAAATTCATAGATCCTGGGTATCTGTAATGTGTTTGTGTAGGGATTCTCACCCATATCTGCTTGATATGTCTGCCAAACCATTCCTCATTCCCCAGCCAACGTGTGTGTGCCATACATGAGGTGGAGTCCACCATGTTTCAGGGTTGTGCCCAATGGCAGTGCCAGAACCTAATTCCAACGTGTGTGTGCCATACATGAGGTGGAGTCCACCATGTTTCAGGGTTGTGCCTAATGGCAGTGCCAGAACCTAATTCCATGGATACACTGTGCAGACTAAGCTTCACACATTGATTACAATCCCTGGAAAATTACTGAAGGAGCATAGTTACTTATGATGTCCCCCCCTTGTCACACATGTACCATGCAGGCAAAGCTACAAGCAAACTGAGTAGTGACAGTATTCAGTTCCAACAAAACTTAACCTCCATTTCTTGACAGCCCCTACCTTATGTTTGACCCCTTGCATACATCCTGTTAGCCATTGTGTTGTTGTGGTGATTGGCCTATGAATTGGCACCTTGCCCACCTGATGCCACAATATCTGTAGTGGTGCATTGATCTAGGCCTTAAGAAGTCACTTGCCAGTGATTATCGCATCACAGAAATGTGAGATGGAGTCAGGAGAGCCCCCTACATCATAAAGGATGTTGCTACCATACTTGTAATTTTTGTGTTTCTGACAAGCTCCCTGAGGTTTGTGTCAAATTCTAATTGTATATGTTTAGGAGAATGGGTAGACCAAGGAGAATCAGTTTAAAGGTACTTTATTTGTGCTTTTTATAAAGTGACGTTGTTACTACATATGTATAAAGGTTATGTACAATGTTGTCTCCTGCGAACTCCTGCAGCTGTGTTTAGTTGTCCCCCCTCCAAGTTATCTGCTCCATCATCCTCATCCTCCTCATTGGGGACATCAACTTGGCCATCCCAAGGGACATTTGTCCTGGCACAGATATTGTGCAGGATTGCACATGAAAGTATAATCTTGCATACGAGAGGTGGAGCATACAATAGGCTTCCTCCTATCAAGACCAGACACTGGAACTGTGATTTGAGAAGCCCAAATGTCCTCTCAACCACATTGTGTGTTCTCCAGTGCCCTTCATTATAGGCACGCTCTTCCACGTTGTTGGATTTCCAAATGATGTCATGACCCATGGCTGCATGCTGTAACCTTGATCAGCTGCAAAGGTAAGAAAGTAAAATTGTAGTAAAAGCTTGAGACAGATTAGGTATCTACAATGGCAGTAGTTAGTTGTAGTTTGAGTGGTGATCCTGACATGCTTGTGGTATTGTGTATCTTCCTGCTCTTGTGAAATGGTTTAATTTGTTTGTGTTGATGTACATAAAATTCTTGGGTATTGGCTCAAGTACCTGAAATTTATCATTATGATTCTAACATTGATGCTCATCATGTATGCCACATCTTTTGTGCAGTCCATAATTGTGGCAGTGTCCTCTTTTTAGATGGAAGCTAGCGCCTCCTTGCAGCACAATGGTGTCAGATGTGGAGGCACCATAGTAGCCCTACAAAGCCAGCATAACCCGTCCATGTGGCACTATACATTCAGTGCAATACTTAGAGGCATATTTAAGGGTCCCTAGTGTCTCCTTGTGCCACATTTGCATCGTTTTATTTGACACAAATGTGGCCCAACCAGGTCCAAAAACCGCTACCCTACATTTACAAAGTGGTCCAATCCGTGCATTGCACCTCTTTGTTACCCCTTGTACCACATTATGGTTGCGCCAGGCATAGCGTATGCAAGGGCGGTATTCGAACGCTGGAGGGGGGGGGGGTGTAAAAATGGTGTAGAGGTGTTTATGAGATTCCTTTGCACCATATTTATCAACATTTTTTAATACCTGCTAAGTGCAGGCATTAACAGAGGATCCCATTCAGTACAATGGACCTCTGGATGCTTAGCAGGATTAGCGTTATGATTTTTGATGCCAATCCTGCAAAGCGCCAGACTAGCATAAAAAATTATGTCGCTAGTCACCCTATCTACTGCCATGGTGCGCTGTATTTAACAAACAGCGCTATCGTGCTGGTGTTGGGGGGAGCTAAGGGGCACAAAAAGAGTGGCGGTGCACTATGTGCAGTGCTACTTTTCATAAATCAGCCCCTTATTGGTCCGCAGTCGCAGATGATGGTTGTGGCAGCCATCAAGTGTACAAGGGTGTATATCAGATATTAGTACATCGCTCACATTTGGTACAGGTGCATCTTGTAGCTTCTATTCATGGATTTTCTGCAATATGTTCAAAACATGCACAGTGCAGACTTTGGGAGGGGACACATCTATTTTTCTGAAGTCTCACTTAGTACAGTGCATGTATGGTAAGTCCTGTCCTCTATACTCGTATAGGGGCTTATTACGGCATTCATGATTATTTAAGTTTTGCACTGACTCTGCACCATGGTGCACAAGTTAACTTTACTGAACAGACATGATGGTGTTAGGGGGCACTAAGTGGCACATGTGAGGTGGCAGTAGTGTAGGTGTGGCACAATTTCTCATGATTCTGCCCCATTTTATTTCATGGCAGTTAGATTTGTATTCCTATGCGTGCAACACATTGCATCAGTCAGATGTATGTGCACACTACAGGTATGTCAGGTATACGTAGATGAGATGTAGTTGATTTTGGCAACACTTGGGTGGCAATTGATGTAGATTGTGCCAGAGGCTTGCATACCATGCTTTGGGTGGGGCTGTGCTTAGGTGTGACTTTTCTTTACACAGCCATGGCATATGCCATTGACATAGCAGAGCTATTATTAGTTTGGTGTGATGTGTGTGAAGTGTATTTAGTAGTCAACCAGTAGACACGTATAATGGGGTTGTGGGCTTCTTCTGTATGTAAAGGGGACATGGCTCCACCTGTCCTTCACGTGGTGTGGCTATGTTAGGTACAGGTGGGTGTATGCATTTGTGATGTGTAATGATTGCTGTATACTGCAGCATGTTGCATATGTGCTGTTGCCTGAACATCTGTGTTGCCCTGCCCATGTGTATTTGTTGTGGTGTGTGTCTTGTTTGCCCTACAGGGTTGGTGTGTTGTGTGTGTTTTGATCAGTTTGTTGACTTACTGACAATTAGGCCATTGTCATATTGGCCTTCCTGGAACCGCCCACTGTAACTTTTTCCAGCTATGGCAGATTTTTGAAAGTGATATACTGTTATGCCTGTTGGACTCTTCTGGTTGCAGTGACATATAATGATTGTAGGTTCATCAAGAACCCTAGGCACCCAGAGCCAATAAATGAGCTGCACCTTGCAATGGGTTTTCATTGTATACCTGGTGTACAGCAATTCAGTTGGTAAAATATAAAGAGTGAAAAATAGGTATAAAGAAAACCTTTATTTTCCCAAAATGGGCACAAGATAAGGTGTTGAGAAGCAGTGGTTATTTGCATATCTCTGAATTGGAGGGTCCCCATACTATCATGTGAATTACAGGGCATTTTTCAAATAGACTTCTTTCTTACACACTGTCTTAAATTTGGAAGGAAAAATGTAGAGAAACACAATAAGCAGTAACACTTGATCTCCTATTCTGTGTTCCCCCAAGTCTCCTGATAAAAATGATGTGTTATTTGGAAAGTGTCTAGCAGTGCATTTTTGAAAACTAGACAACTAGGAGAATCCAAGATGGCGTGACTTGTGGGGCTGCCACCAGGATCTGTTACACAGAATCCTTTGCAAACCTCATAGTCTGGCCAAAAAAACACTTTTTCCTCACCTTTTGGTGCTGCAAAGTTCTGGAATCTGAGGTTAGCCACAAACTTCCTTCCACACAACATTCCCCAACATCTCCTGATAAAAATGGTAACTCACTTGTGTGGGTAGGCCTAGTGTCCATGACAGGGAAGGGTCCAAAACACAACAAGGACACATCAAAATGATCTATTACAAAACGACCTGTTTTTGCAAGGGGGCACCTGCGTTTTTGGTCCTGGGGAGCTCAGCAGCAATCTGGGGAAACATAGCAAACACAGACATTTCTGAAAACTAGACACCTGAGGAGGTCCAGGGAGGTGTGACTTGCGTGGATCCCACAGTGTTTTCTTACCCAGAATCCTCAGCAATCCTCAAATTTAGCTAAAAAAATCACATTTTCCTCATATTTCTGTGTGGGATCACCACACATTTCCTACCACCCAACCTTCCCCTCGGTCTCCCAATAAAAATGATACCTCACTTGTGTAGGTGGACCAAGTGTCTGTGACAGGGAAGGGCCAAAAACATGTCAAAATTGAGAGGGAAGCAAAGTGGGTCCAAAAGGGTAGTTTTAAATAAAACGTTTTCAGGCTGACAAGTGGGGCAGAATTTTTATCGGTATAGATGTGACAGTGCTGGGTGGTAGGAATTTTGTGCATTCCTGCGGATTCCAGGAGGCTCCATCACAAAAATGTCGAGAAAATGCGTGATTTCAAGCAAAGTTGGAGGTTTGCAGGGCATTGTGGGTAAGAAAATGGTGTGGGGTGAATGTGAAGCACAACACCCTGGACTCACTCCGATGAATAGTTTTCAGATGTGTCTTGGTCTGGTAGATTTTTCCAGGTGGCAGTGTCCCTAAATCCAAAAAGTGCAGGCACTCACCATTCCAAGTGGGACGATACTGGGAGTTAGCCAAGCTCTTTTGGCCCAAATGTAAAATCAAAACCCAAGTGTTGGACCTGGCCCTTTTACAGGGTCATTCCCCAGACTTTTTGCTTTTTGCCTCCTTATTTTTCTGACCTTTGTTGGCCGACGTTTTTGACTCTGAGCACTTTTTCACTGCTAACCAGTGCTAAAGTGCATGTGCTCTCTCTTACAAATTTGGTATGATTGGATTCTACCTGATTGGCATATTTAATTTACCTATAAGTCCCTTGTAAAGTGGTATCTCTATACCCAGGGCCTGTAAATTAAATGCTACTAGTGGGCCTGCAGCGCTGCTTGCGCCACCCACTGAAGTAGCCTGTCAAACCTATTTAGGACCTGCTAGCGCAGAGCCTGTGTGCGCAGTTTCCTGCCACAGGGACCTGGCATCTAAATTTACTTGCCAGGCCCTGATCTCCCCTTTTACTACATGTAAGTCACCCCTAAGGTACGCCCTAGCTAGCCCTCTGGGCAGGGTGCCATGTATGTAGAAGGCCGGACATGTGCCAGGTGTGTGGCCTGTCCTGGTAGTGACAAACAGCCTAACTTGGTGTCTCACTACGGTGAGTGCTGCCCTCTCATAGGATTGCATTGGAAATGCCATCCTTATGTGTAAGGGGTATTGTCTGATTTATGAGGGGTAGCATAGGCATGTTTGGTATGGTTGTGACCGTGGTAAGAAATGCTACTTCCTGGTGTAGGTGTATTTTTTATTACTATCACAGAAATGCCACTTCTAAAAAGTGTGCATTTATCTGTACTTATAACTTTAGTGTTTTTCAGCTTGTCTCCAATCAACGTCTGGGCAGATTGACAGTTGGGGCTTTGTGCATACTTCTCAGACAGCCTGAACACAGGGAGGGTGGAGGTGACACAGAGGTGCATCTACATATTGTAAAGCCTTCCTGGGCTGAGAGAAGGGAGAGGCGGGGCACACCTGCATTTGCAAAGGCTGTGCCCTGGCCTCACACAATAGGGTCGTTAACCCCCCACTGATGTTTGGAGCCTGTACTGAAAGGAGAGAGGGGGCACTCACAGAACCAGTTGTAACTGGCTGGAACCTCCTCTCCCTACCATTGTGAAACACTGTAAAAACGGACTATAAGTACAGGGGAATTTTCCCCACAATTTGAACATTCTTGGAACTTGAAACTGGACACGGAACGCTGATGAATGGACTCACCAGGAAACCACCTTGGACTGCTGCTGTTGTGCTGACCTGTGACCTGCCTGGTCACTAGGAGGAACTGCCACCATCTGCTCCCCTTGTGCTGGCCTGTAGCTGGTTCCACCAGCCCTGTGCTTCTCCTAATTCTGGATGCTCCCAGGGGTGGGATGTGGTGGCCCCACACCCCTGCTAATCCTTCTCCCACTGGTTCAGAGCGCTTCTTCAAAGGGGCACTCCCTGGATCCTAAGGAAGAATCACCGCCGCAGCCCAGGCTGCAGATTTGCCTCAGCGCTGTGAAAAGCGCTTTATTTTGACCCTAAAAATCACCGCCGCAGCCCAGGGCTTACATCTTGTGAAAAGCGCTTTATTTTGACCCTCCGAATCACCGCCGCAGCCCGGGACCCTGGGCTATTACTAGCACGAGGTACGCGCTCGACCAAGTGCCCCTGGGGCACGAAAGAGATCTCCATGGAGCCGGCGTGCTCCTAGCGGCGCCCCCGGGGCACGGTCTGCTCCTAGGAGCGCCCCCGGGGCACCAGCCGCCTCCTCTCCATCTGGGAGCGCCCCGGCGATTGGGAACAACTCCCGAACACTCGCGCACCGATCCCGGTGCACGCGAGTGCGTCTGCCGGCCCCAGAGGGAGCCAGGCTCACCGGACTTCTCGCAGGACCCGGAGAAGGCGCGAGGAGCGCCCCTTCTCCAGTCTCTGCCCCAGGAGCGGAACGCTCCGGTATTTGGGCAGCTCTTTCCTTGCCAGCCCGTGCTCGGGAAAGGGAGACCTCGTCGGAGGTCCCTTCCCGGTTTTTGGGTCACAACTTGTTGCTGGGCCATGCCCGGCCCCCACCCCACGGACAGGGTGTGAGGAGGCCGAGGCAGGCCCCCACCACGAGGGAGGCCTCCCCGTTCGGCGCATAGGAGCGCCGGGGGCCCCCGTGATCATCTCAGGCACTGGAAGTGCCTTCCTACACCATAATTCAGGTACTCTTTAGGAAACTTAGACTCTAGGAGCCTAACACAGACTTGTAGAGGTTTGCTACTTCCTACCTGTATAGTGGTGATACATATATGTGCTAATGTTCCTTTTTTTTTTTAGGCATGTCTGGCTAATATGTATTTATATGACTTGTGGTATATTCTCTAAAGTTCCTTTTATGGGTATTTGGGAATTGTTCATGACAAGTGCATATACCTCTTATTATTATTTCTGACTACTGCTTATGTTGCAGAATCCTGAATACTTACATGTCCTAATGTGACAACTGCAACTTCTTGCGGAGTATTAGTAACTTGTGTAACCTTCTGACAACTGCTAAGGTAGCAGGGTATTACTTACGTATAATGTTGGTCTAATTATGTTTTAGTGCAATACAGATTATTTTTACATAGTTCAGTGTTGTGTTTACTTTGTGGTGTACATTATGCGTCACGTGTGTTGTGTGTTGTGCGGACGCTTTACACATTGCCTCCAGGTTAAGCCTGACTGCTCGTGCCAAGCTACCAAGGGGGTGAGCAGGGGTTATCTTGGACGTGTAACTCCCAAGCCCTGACTAGAGTGGGTAGGTTCTGCCTGGCTGAGGTGCATACCCTAGCCAGCCAGAAACCCCATTTCTAACATTGGTTGTCAGCGGTGAGGATAGGACTTGCGCTTGCACAGTACCTGGTGACTCATTTTTGCACCGCAAAATTGCACTTAGACCGTTACATGTTTTAATTCCCTTTCTTAAATTGTTCTCCTGTTCTCTCAGGCTAGTCATTTTGTTTTTACTCCTGTGTTGTATACTTGCACTTTGGACTCTTGTTGTTTACGCTAGTGTCATGCTCTTTATAAAATGGGGGTTACCTTTGACCCGAATTGCATATCGTTTTACACAATAGCAGAGTTAGAGGGATTCTGCAGGGAGAGAAGTATACCTTTTAGAAAGGGTGACGCTCGTAAAGGGACCCTCAGGAGAGCCCTGCTCAGTTTTAATGAGGATGACTTTATAGCACAGAAAGAGGCCAAAAGGAGAGACGATTATGAGAGAAACCTTAGAGAGACCCTCAAGAGTAGTGAGGACTCTGAGGAAGATGGTTCCCAGTCCACATCCCAGGGGGATAGTGACCCCGAGGAGTTAGACACTGAGGGAGAAGTTGACTGGCCAGGGGCGCCAGTAGAGAGAAAGGACCCCATAGATAGGGAGTCCCTTACTGGGTCCTTGCGTAGCAGCAGCGCCACCTCCCATTCCCTGTCACCTGAGGAGCTCAGAGATAGGCGGGAAGAGAGGGACCTGAAGCTGCAGCTAGCTAGGCTGGCTGTAGAAGAGAGACAGGCTGAGGTTGAAAAAACCTTAGCCCAGGAGAGGATGGCAGAGGCTGAAAGGGCCTTTACCAGAGAAAAACTCGCTCTAGAGAGCAGTCTTACAAATCTGGACTCACCAGTAATGCAGGTGGAGTCCAGTGGTGGCAGCATTTTTAGTGTTAGGCACAATCCTGACCTACCCACAGATTTGATACCTGGGTTCAAGGAGGGAGATGACATACGTCAGTGTCTTAAGGGGTATGAAGAAGCTCTAGTTGCGCGCAGGATTCCTGAGACAGATTGGGTAACTGTCCTAGAGAGCTATATTCCTGAGGTGGAAAGGGATGTCCTACTGGCCCCAGAAGGGAGTGACAGGCAGGGGTACCCCAACATCAGAAAGGCCCTGATAGAAGAATATGGTCTCACCCCTGAAGACTACAGGTTGAGGTTCAGAGGCAGCAGGAAGCGGTCTCATCAGTCTTGGGAGGATTTTATGGGGACTTGTAGCAAAGCACTAACAGGATGGGTGGAGGGTAGCAGAGTAACCACTCATGAAGGGCTGTTTAGTCTCATTCTAAGAGAACACATGTTCCGTTGCTGTTTTGCAGAGCTACGCCAACACTTGTCTTACTTTAAGTTCTCTGACCCCAGGGAGCTTGCAAAGGAGGCTGACCTATGGCTTAGTGCCAGAGGAGCTGGTCAGACACCAAGGGCTGTCTTAGGTTCACCCCTGGAAGGGGTGGGGAAGGTTCTGGGTAATTCAGGCCAAATTCTGAGCGGGGAAGGTACAGGATCCAGAGGGACCTGTCCTCTTACGCAAGTCTTGGAAGGCACCCGGGAGGGGCCCCAAGGCTGGAATTTAACTGTTCCAGGTAAAGTTTTCAGCGGGGAGGAAATAGGATTGTTAAGGATCTATCCTCTTACGTATGCCTTAGAGGGCTCCTTATCGGTACACCGAGGTGAGAATTTAACCAACCCCGACAACGTTCTGAGCGGGGAGGGTGCAGGATCCACAGGGACCTGTCCTCCTCCGCAGGTCTTGGAAGGTACCCGGGAGGGACCCCAAGGCGGGAGGGTAGTCGTTATCAAAGACCAATCCTGTAAAAAGGATGTTCTAAAGTCTGAAGGAGAAGGGGGGACACCTGGGAACAGGGTTGCTCCAACTCTGGAGATCAGCAGCACCATCCTGCAGAGGGGGATGCCGGTGCTTCTTTTTGAGGGTTTGAGGGAGGACACTCCCCTGACTCCTGTCCAGCAAAAGGGTATCGTCCCTAGGTTGGAAAACCAGATCATGGGCAACCCCCTAGATCTGAAAATAGAGACTGCTGTAACCAGCCTCTCTACTGATGCATTTTCTAGGGATTCAGTTCCTGCAAGAGGGGATTCACGGGAAGACACTTCCCTGACTCCTGTCCAGCAAAAGGGTAACGTCCCTAGGTTGGATAATGCATGGCCTAGGGATTCAGTTCCTGTAAGGGAGAGTTTGAGGGAGGACACTCCCCTAACTCATGTCCAGCAAAAGGGTACCGTCCCTAGGTTGGAGAACCAGCCCAAGGGTACTGTCCCTAGGTTGGAAAACCAGGTCCAGGGTAGCTCCCTTGACCTGGAGGTGGAGAAGGCTGTCCCCAGTCTCTCTACCGTTACTTCTGGAGGTATCACTCCTGATGGGAGGGTGCAGAACTCTAGAAGAAGGGGCAGGAGGAGGAAAGGCTCTTCCCTGACACCAGCTCAGCCAGAGGGGGAGGACCCTGGGTTGGGAGACCAGTTACAGGGGGGATCCTCTGAACTGGTGGGTGCGCTGACCAGGACGACTGTAACAAGCACCCTGGCAGTTCTGGATTCTGGGAGTACAACTCCTTCTCGGAGGAGGCAGAACCCTAGAAGGAGGGGCAGGAGAAGAGATTCTCCCCTGGGCCCTATTCAGGCTATGGGACCAGTCCCTAGGCTAGAAGACCAGTGGCAGGGGGTAACTCCTGAACTGGTGGGAAGGAGAGTGGAAACAGGATGCTATGCTGAAAGGTTTCAGAGGCCATTGGCCCCGGGCTTGCCTGGGACCTGGCTCTGGCCACAGACAACTAGGACGCCTCCCTGGGTTGGCTTAGATTGTCTTGGGAGCATAGACAGAGGAACTCAACTGGGTTCAGATTGGCGTAGAACTGGATCATGTCCCTGCAGTCGCGGGCCAGGGTCCTGGTTCTATCGCCCTAATCAGGGAAGTCCATCGAGGTATTGATTGTTCTCCCCTGGCTTTGGGCTGGTAGGGGGTCATGTTGGACCTGGCCCTTTTACAGGGTCATTCCCCAGACTTTTTGCTTTTTGCCTCCTTATTTTTCTGACCTTTGTTGGCCGACGTTTTTGACTCTGAGCACTTTTTCACTGCTAACCAGTGCTAAAGTGCATGTGCTCTCTCTTACAAATTTGGTATGATTGGATTCTACCTGATTGGCATATTTAATTTACCTATAAGTCCCTTGTAAAGTGGTATCTCTATACCCAGGGCCTGTAAATTAAATGCTACTAGTGGGCCTGCAGCGCTGCTTGCGCCACCCACTGAAGTAGCCTGTCAAACCTATTTAGGACCTGCTAGCGCAGAGCCTGTGTGCGCAGTTTCCTGCCACAGGGACCTGGCATCTAAATTTACTTGCCAGGCCCCGATCTCCCCTTGTACTACATGTAAGTCACCCCTAAGGTACGCCCTAGCTAGCCCTCTGGGCAGGGTGCCATGTATGTAGAAGGCCGGACATGTGCCAGGTGTGTGGCCTGTCCTGGTAGTGACAAACAGCCTAACTTGGTGTCTCACTACGGTGAGTGCTGCCCTCTCATAGGATTGCATTGGAAATGCCCTGCCTTATGTGTAAGGGGTATTGTCTGATTTATGAGGGGTAGCATAGGCATGTTTGGTATGGTTGTGACCGTGGTAAGAAATGCTACTTCCTGGTGTAGGTGTATTTTTTATTACTATCACAGAAATGCCACTTCTAAAAAGTGTGCATTTATCTGTACTTATAACTTTAGTGTTTTTCAGCTTGTCTCCAATCAACGTCTGGGCAGATTGACAGTTGGGGCTTTGTGCATACTTCTCAGACAGCCTGAACACAGGGAGGGTGGAGGTGACACAGAGGTGCATCTACATATTGTAAAGCCTTCCTGGGCTGAGAGAAGGGAGAGGCGGGGCACACCTGCATTTGCAAAGACTGTGCCCTGGCCTCACACAATAGGGTCGTTAACCCCCCACTGATGTTTGGAGCCTGTACTGAAAGGAGAGAGGGGGCACTCACAGAACCAGTTGTAACTGGCTGGAACCTCCTCTCCCTACCATTGTGAAACACTGTAAAAACGGACTATAAGTACAGGGGAATTTTCCCCACAATTTGAACATTCTTGGAACTTGAAACTGGACACGGAACGCTGATGAATGGACTCACCAGGAAACCACCTTGGACTGCTGCTGTTGTGCTGACCTGTGACCTGCCTGGTCACTAGGAGGAACTGCCACCATCTGCTCCCCTTGTGCTGGCCTGTAGCTGGTTCCACCAGCCCTGTGCTTCTCCTAATTCTGGGTGCTCCCAGGGGTGGGATGTGGTGGCCCCACACCCCTGCTAATCCTTCTCCCACTGGTTCAGAGCGCTTCTTCAAAGGGGCACTCCCTGGATCCTAAGGAAGAATCACCGCCGCAGCCCAGGCTGCAGATTTGCCTCAGCGCTGTGAAAAGCGCTTTATTTTGACCCTAAAAATCACCGCCGCAGCCCAGGGCTTACATCTTGTGAAAAGCGCTTTATTTTGATCCTCCGAATCACCGCCGCAGCCCGGGACCCTGGGCTATTACTAGCACGAGGTACGCGCTCGACCAAGTGCCCCCGGGGTACGAAAGAGATCTCCATGGAGCCGGCGTGCTCCTAGCGGCGCCCCCGGGGCACGGTCTGCTCCTAGGAGCGCCCCCGGGGCACCAGCCGCCTCCTCTCCATCTGGGAGCGCCCCGGCGGTTGGGAACAACTCCCGAACACTCGCGCACCGATCCCGGTGCACGCGAGTGCGTCTGCCGGCCCCAGAGGGAGCCAGGCTCACCGGACTTCTCGCAGGACCCGGAGAAGGCGCGAGGAGCGCCCCTTCTCCAGTCTCTGCCCCAGGAGCGGAACGCTCCGGTATTTGGGCAGCTCTTTCCTCGCCAGCCCGTGCTCGGGAAAGGGAGACCTTGTCGGAGGTCCCTTCCCGGTTTTTGGGTCACAACTTGTTGCTGGGCCACGCCCGGCCCCCACCCCACGGACAGGGTGTGAGGAGGCCGAGGCAGGCCCCCACCACGAGGGAGGCCTCCCCGTTCGGCGCATAGGAGCGCCGGGGGCCCCCGTGATCATCTCAGGCACTGGAAGTGCCTTCCTACACCATAATTCAGGTACTCTTTAGGAAACTTAGACTCTAGGAGCCTAACACAGACTTGTAGAGGTTTGCTACTTCCTACCTGTATAGTGGTGATACATATATGTGCTAATGTTCCTTTTTTTTTTAGGCATGTCTGGCTAATATGTATTTATATGACTTGTGGTATATTCTCTAAAGTTCCTTTTATGGGTATTTGGGAATTGTTCATGACAAGTGCATATACCTCTTATTATTATTTCTGACTACTGCTTATGTTGCAGAATCCTGAATACTTACATGTCCTAATGTGACAACTGCAACTTCTTGCGGAGTATTAGTAACTTGTGTAACCTTCTGACAACTGCTAAGGTAGCAGGGTATTACTTACGTATAATGTTGGTCTAATTATGTTTTAGTGCAATACAGATTATTTTTACATAGTTCAGTGTTGTGTTTACTTTGTGGTGTACATTATGCGTCACGTGTGTTGTGTGTTGTGCGGACGCTTTACACATTGCCTCCAGGTTAAGCCTGACTGCTCGTGCCAAGCTACCAAGGGGGTGAGCAGGGGTTATCTTGGACGTGTAACTCCCAAGCCCTGACTAGAGTGGGTAGGTTCTGCCTGGCTGAGGTGCATACCCTAGCCAGCCAGAAACCCCATTTCTAACACCAAGATAATCAAATGTGCTTGCCGTTGAGCTAAGATCCTTTAGTTTGCAGGGGTGGCTGAAAGACTGTTACTCCCTTCAGTTGGGATGGGGCATAACCATGCCCATGCTGGTTAGGAACCCAAACCCCTCTGATTTTTTTTTTTATTCCCTGGCATCTAGTAGGCTTTCTGCCCCCCCGGGGAGTGGATCAGGGGTAATTTTTAAAAAACAAAGTCTTCCCTGGTGTCTAGTGGGCTTTCTGCCACCCTTGGGGGCAGATGGGCCTAATAAAAATAGGCCAATCTGCCCCTAAAGGGGGCAGAAATGATCAACAGTAATGTGCCCCCATGGAGAGCGGCCCCTGCCCAAGGGGCCGCTCCCTAAAAGAAAACACACACACACCGATCCCTGGTGCCTAAGTGGTTTCTTAAAGTCCAAATAAAAATATGCTGATCAGCCCCCAAGGGGGAAGAACTGGCCAACAGTAATGTGCCCCCATGGGGAGCGACCCTTGCCCAAGGGGCCGCCCCCCAACAAAACACACAACAACCCCTGGTGCCTAAGTGGTTTCTGCCTCCCTTGGGGGCAGATTAGCCTAATACAAATAGGCTGATTTGCCCCCAAGGGGGGCAGAAATGGCCTAAAATAATATTGCCCCCAGGGGAGTGATTCTTGCCAAGGGGCCGCCGCTCCCCTCCTTTAAAAAACAATATATATATATATATATATCTAAACACTTCGTGTTGGCGTGTCGGTCCTGCTCCTGACCGTCAGCGGTGCTCGTCAGATGGCGCGCGCCACCTCGCCTAATTCTCCACACTTTTTTCCTATCAAAAGGAAAGATGTCACTCCATGGGCATGTTGATTTACCAAGATTTATTGTCACAAGAACGCATTTCGGCGTTACCGCCTTCGTCAGCTCATGGCCTAAAATAATATTGCCCCCAGGGGAGTGATCCTTGCCAAGGGGCCGCTCCCCTCCTTTAAAAAATAATATATGTCTATATTTTATATATATATATATATATATATATATATATACAGAGCCCAGAGGTTTCTGCCCCCCTTGGGGGCAGATGGGCCTAATTAAAATAGGCCGATCTGCCCCCCAGGGGGGCAGAAATGGCCTAAATAAAAATGCCCTCCTGGGGAGCGACCCTTGCCCAAGGGGCCGCTCCCTTCATGTGTAAAGAATAAAAAAAACTCCCTGGTGTCTAGTAGGCATTCCTGCAGCACGATCGATACACAATCCTGCTGCAGGAATGCTCACAGAGACATGAAAATGAAAGGAAAACCTTTTCCTTTCCTTTTCATGCCTCTCTGACCTCCCCTTCCCCAGTCTCAGGAGAAACAAATCACTTTCTCCCTCGGACATGCTGGAAGCCATGCTTCCAGTGTGATGGGGCGACCTCTGATGAGGTCATCACGCGATTGCGCGCTGATGCCATCAGATGTCACTGGAGTGTGTCGGTGGTGGCAGCGAAAGCGATTCTCCTGCAGTGAGTGTGGGTGGGTGACCCACAGAGGGGAGCGCTGGCCTTCCCCCCGTGGGCCAGGTGCAGGATGTAACGGTTACGTCCGTGGCACTGAAGTGGTTAACAATACAAATAAATGCTGTATGAATACCTGCTTTGGGATGTGTATCCATGGACATCCAGTGTCACATACATTGCTGAAAGATGTCTGGAGTTACTGATGTGGCACCGTTGCCAACCTGACAGGAATTTGACCAGAGAGGATACGCATAGTCATGAATGTGAACTATTACTTGCAAAGGCATGTGCCTAACATGACCTGTGCTTACCTGCTACCACCTACACAGTAAATCATGATGGACACCATATATTAGGAAAAGAAGGAAAATGTAATCAGCCTAAAAACCCTAAACCAACTAAACTACCTAAACTAACCTATACTACACTATCTTAGCCTAACCTATTTCTAAAAAAAATAACTTATCTTATCTTTACTTATTCTAAACATATGACGCCACATGAAAAACATCAACACCCCCACCCCTCTTAACATGCATTTATTGACAAGGACAACAGGAACTAAAGCTAAACATTGAATAACTAAACATTTGGCCTAAACAAACATATACACATATATACACACACACACACACAAACACACATATATAAACATATATATATATATATATTTGTTTTTTAAATTTGTATATTTTTAGGTTTTTCTATTTTTTTATAAACATATACCCTAAATACCACCCCCTCCCCAACCAAAAAAATAAGATACCCCAAGCCCCCCTCCCCTAAGAAAAAGCTACTACTAAGTCCTACTGCTAATCTACACTATGCTACCTTAACAAACCCTAACTAACTAAATAAACCAACTATATACATTCATATTTACAAAGGGAAAGGACGTGCACTGTCAATATAAAAGTGTCCCCTGAGCGCTTCATGATGTGTGCATTTAGTTCTCAGAGCAAATATAATATCTGTCCAATTTGGTGCTCCAACCTGGCAATCCTATATTTCTGGTCCGCCATTTTCGTTCCGAATTCCTGCATGTAGGGGGTTCAACGTACATTGGTGCAGCTATATTAGCGGTCTGTGTACTTGTAGCAGGTGCAGAGGTAGAAGGTCCTGCCCCAGGGGAAGTGGCACTGACTGTAGCCTTGCTGCTGCGTAGGTGGTGATGGTAGAGGGTTCTTTGGCTGGACCCTCTTGAAGGAAGGCTTTCCATGCCCCCAATGTATGCTCCCTGTCATATCGGCGCTGCATCTTCCGGTCATGCCCTTTTCTCAAATTGGCGCCTCTGGGTTGTGGTCATGTTTACAGCTGCCACATGAATTGAACCTGTCAGGCAAATGTATTTTTTGCAAATGAACAATAAGCATGCAATGAATACACTATCTGCAGTTGTAACACGTTGGTCAGCACAAATCACCATAACATCCTGAAGGGCAAGGGGGACATGCATCTGCATACCAACCGTCATCTCCACATTGTCCATGTCCATGGTATCGGGACTAGCTATCTCTGCACAATAACTTTGATCCATCTCGGAAAATCATTAAGGGAGCATCTCACCGAAGATGATACCACTAATCTCATATTGACACAGGTCAGTAGCTGGTGAGCTTGATGCATAGTCCCAGAGTAACTTGTTTCCTTACACTAGACTGCCCATTGGTTGTATATGTGTCATAAACTATGCTCAGCGTGTTGCATAACAGCACTCAGTGCCACCATCTCATATGTGTGTGCATGCATGTCCTACACCTTATCTGCACAGGGATCTTTGAACAGCACTGGCTAATGCTGTACATTGTGTGTTTTTTAACATCACATCATGGACACTATCTGGATCACCACGAGTAGAGGATGCTGTGCGTTATGGCATGTCATATGTCAACTATAGTATAAACATACAAGATATGTGAGAAAAGTTGCAAACTAAGACTCAGATAATGGGGAATCACACCACAATGGTGGTCTAAAGTTTCACATTTCAAGTGTGGTATGTTTACCAGTGTCCTGCTAATCATAAGTAACTATTCACATGGTTATGCATCACACCTTGACCTGAGTTACTTAGTGCTGCATGTGGCACACAGATCAGTGACATTTATAGTGAACAATATATTGGAAATCTGCACACGTGTTGGACCCTTAACTTCAGCCAAAGGTCCATACTAACATCGCTGTTATGGGACTCATGTACCATGTCCAACATTTCCATGGCCCTTGCTACACATGATGCCACCAGTGCATTCGCTTCATGAGATGCACATCCTACACGCAACTGCAACCATACAGTCCATGTCCATATCCATGTTTCGCCTATTATGTTTGTAGTTGCATGCATGCACTTGGTACATGGCATTGCATACAATGTACAACAACACACATAACACACATAACACAACATGCGACGTGTACAAATGGTGACTCACTGGTTGCATTGGGGTCATCAAACCTAGCCACCTCTCCAATAGAGTATGGTTGGGGTCCATCTGCAAGAGAGAACATGAGACATGGCACTGTGAATTTTGCTCAGTTCCCACTATGGACAACTATTGCACATCAGACATCTTTTGCTAATGGACCTAGAACTACCTATGTTGATGAATACTCAATTAGGCCATTATTCATGTCTCAGTGACTTACATTGGTAGGCCAGACTTTCAGGAACACATATGCACTGGAACCTGACCTACATGTCACCGCACCATTGTTAAGTTTTTGCAGATAACTTACTAATGCAACATTTCCTAAGCACTGCTAATTGTAATATCACTCTGCACATACATGACTCACAGGACACACTCTGCCATTACTCCCTTTACTCCTGTGTAATTTTGTAAGTCAAATATAAATGACTATGCTTAGTGGACATGGACACATGTTCCTGGTAACCATGTACCCTTCCACCATGACTTAGTTGTGTTGGCATTGGTGTACTTTGGAATTTGGTAGCAAAACACAGGGAAAAAGGACAGGATTAAGCTTTTTGGTGCATTGCTGCCATTGTCATGGATACTTTTTTGCACCAGCACAATACTCACAACCCTGCCCTTTGCCTCAAATTGGTAAAGGAGGCCCTATGTCCAGCTGACATGTACCTCCAATTGTGAAACAGGAGTCAACCACATAGTTTGTGTACTCACCCACAGTTTCTCTGACCTCAGTTTCAACGTGGTCCAGAAGGTCCTGCTCTCTGCTCACAATGTCTGCCCAGAGATTCTTGAGTTGCTGGGCAGTCCGCTCTATCTTGAAGGTCCTAGTCATTGGGGAGATGACCTTCGCCCACCACATAATCCTTGCCTCTGTTCGGTAGCCCTGAATTACTCGGCCACCCATGGCCACCATGTCAGGCCGGTAATGGAGTACCAGCCACAGGAATCCACCTAATTCCTCAGCACTGAGGTGACATGCCCTTTCCCTCCCTGACATAACGTCACACACACCCGCCGTAACCTTAAGAAAAAAAGTAAATACACCACAAAAAAAACTAACTAACCCAACCTACAATACTACCCAGAGACAGACAACCGTCAATACAATTACAACACAATGCAAATGACAAATAGACAGTTCAATACAGAAGTCAGGGAAAATAACCGGACAGAAGACAGCACAAGTGACACCTCAAAAACCACTCAAAGGCACAGCTCCCAAATAGACCTCCTCTCACCAAGACAGGCACAAAGACTGTGCCTGTAAGAGAAAGTGAAAGTAACTTTGCAGTCTCTGATGTGCAGCATGGCATATCCATTACCTCACTTCCTGTGATGATGCGTCACATTTTTGACAAAGCAGGGTTTTTTGACGCTACACACCTGTGCGTGATTTTTTTTAAATGTGGCATGGCAACACAACATTAGCCAGTTCTGATGTGTTGCATGGTAAACATCATTTTTTGGCAGACGCAATGCTCTCAGAAAACATGCATTGTGGCAATGCGATTATTTTTTTGATGTAAGGCATGTAATATTTCAAAAATGTATGGTGTCCCAAGGAAAATACTCTTTAACATATATTCATTCATGCGTAGTGTTATGTTACCTGTGGTTATTTTAGATAAACATACTCCTCTCTTTCCATGTGTTAAAGGGATGTTGTGTTAGTCTAGAAGTGTGGTGGTACATGCCTTACTAGGACCAGACAATGCACAGGCCACATTCCCCATGAGTCATATCAATAGCAAGTTCACAGGGTGGCCTTATGTGCCAACAATGGGACACATTTACAAGTCCTCTGTGCACCTTAGCCGTATTGTCATTCATTTTTTCTCTACGGTGGCATTAAACAGGCCATCACCATACGCCATTTATACATAGTGGCGCAATGCTAGCATTACACCAATTTCTAATCCTGTTGCAATGCATCATACCTGTGAATGGCATGATGTGTGGAAGTTGGGCATTCCCCCACAGGGAGGCCCAAGAACAATTGCACTGGGGAAGTTACATTTTAGTATCATCTTTTCAACAGCTACCAACAGCAAGTATTAGACTGACTATAGTGCTATGACCTATGCACCTTCCTGAGCTTTACTGGCTTAGTGCAACTGTTTTTTTGCACCAGTCCAGCAAAGCGCCACAACTGCACCCAAAGTTTTGGCTTTTTTGGTATAGTTGTGCTAACGAGTGCCATGGTGCACTGTATTGTGAATATAGCACTACCATGGTGTTGTTAGGGGACGCAGGGCAATCCTAGGAAACTAACGCTTCATAGTCGATGCAGCTGTTTCTTGAAAATAGGCCACTTTTTGTGGTCAACTCAGTCCATTGATCAGTTGACACCCAGGGATGCCATGGACTAGCCATGGAATGTTGCCCATACACCCACATGTAGCACTGCGCGCATGTCAGACAATATGTGCTTTGTACGAAAGTACAGATAGCAGGCAGTCATGCAAGGGGTGGTGGTGTTTAAATTATATGGTGCTAGCAAGTATGGTGATCTCATTTACTAGCCCCTTGCTCAACATGAACTTCACTATTTACTACCTTCCTGTCTTCCCATGTGTACAATATGATTACTGTAAGTGTATGTATGTGGGGGTACATGCATTATTGGGGTTTGACTACACAGATTATACATTTCCACAGTTTGTGTAGCCACACAGCTCACAGACTTATGTGCTCAACATGTTTGTCACATGATACCCTTGCTAAGAGTATTTCCTGGGATGCTTTTCAATTTCCCTAGATTGTGGCCAGCTAACCGACCCCTATGAGAGTACATTTGTTTGACAATCTAATGTGTGTCTAAAGGAGCAGACATCAGGCTGTCATGCAACATGGATAACTTACAGATCCATATGAAGGCAAATATTGGAATGTTCAGGACAGACATGTGTCATGGATGTGTTTGTCATGGGATGCATGTGGTTGGTTTGTGTTCTTCCTGTGTGATCCCTTCTACCTACTACAGTGGTATGTCTGGGATATCAGTTCAAAAATATACATGATCCAATCATGGGTCATAGTGCACTTTCAGTGCAATATCTTTGGTCATGTCAGTGACTGGCATGTTATCCTCTGTAGGTAAATGTTAGGAGGTGTTTTACCAAAACACAATTGGCTATGATGATTCTTACCATTAGTCCATGCTCACAATGTTTTGCCACACTGAGCCTGGAGCACCTAGGGGAGGCATGAAGGTTGCATTTTGTGACAATGTTTTCTCAAGGGAATCTTTGACAGTACAATTCGTCACTGCGTATTTTTGTACAGAATATCCTTCTAGCACACACTGTGCATGGAAGATCTGCAATCCATCTGTTCATCCCAGAAGACATTGCTACTCACACAGATGTTGTGCAAAATTGCACACACAATGATCATTTTACATACAAGTGTAGGTGAGTACAGCAGTAGATCTAGACATCGGAAACACAATTTCAGGATGCTGAATGCCCACTCCAATGCCTTCTGTGTGGGGATGTGAGCCACATTGTAGGTCTTCTCAACATTGCTCCGCGGATTGATATAGGGTGTCATTACCCACTGCTGGATGCCCTAGCCGTGGTCAACTACAATGGAAGAGAAGAGACAGTGTCAGTCTTGTCCTTGTGTTTCCAACTGCCATTGCACAGCATTTGTCTATGAAGCAGACATTCAGACTTGCATCAGGCACTATGTGGTTTCCTGTTTGCATGCATGATTGTAGTTGTGTGTGATGGTGCACCTTCCAGTCAACAGAATTAGTGAATTTGTGAATAGTGTGGCATGCCAGTTCACCCATGCAGGATGTGTGGGATTTTGCAGATTTTTGCACATGTCCAGTAACGTGGGACCTGCGAATGAGCCCTGTTGTGTGAGTTTTCTCCTAGTTTGTGTTGTGTGTGGCATGAGATAGAAGTTGTGCCCTGTGTTGCATGTGCCCTCCCCCCTTGGACATGGTACATCTCCCTTGCACACAGAACGGTTATCAATATTTCCTGGCAGGCATGCATGTGTATGTGCAGACATCAAGCAAAGTGTGACATAGTGGCTTGAGGTCTATTGTCATGCCAGTGGCTGATTTATAAGCCCCTGTGGCACAGAGCAGGGCTGCAAATGTGTTGCTGCGCCACCCGCACTATCTTGAAAGGCCAGCAATGTGCAATATCCACTAGATACAGTGCATTTCTCTCCTCAGCCCCTTCACTGGCACCGAGTCAGCTGCCAAGCTCCAACATGGGCACCGTTGCACAATGGTACTCAGATGCCTGTGTTGTGGTTTTGATTGATTATGTGCGGGTAAAATGTCCCTTCCTGCACATGACAAATCAATGATCGTGATTTACTATTTTGATCTGTGCTGCAGAATGCATCACACATGGAGAAATGGAAAATACTTTGGTGACATCAAGTGTTTCTCCTTGTTGCGGCATGGTAATGTCACCCATAGGGTGGCGTTAAAATTTTTGGTGCTGCATTAGGTTACCATTTTTCCATGCTTGTGGGGGTGCACCAAAATGCAATGGCTTTTGTGGTGGCACAGCCAGAGCAAAACACATTGCACACACCTGCCACACTAAGGGGCTTATTATGAGAAAGTGGCACATTCGTCCACGTGCACCAGTTTTCATGCATCCCCCATGCCCCTCCTAACAACAAAATGGTAATGCGGAATTTGCTATCCGGTGCACCATGACTGTCATTACCACAACAGAGCCAGAATGAATTTTTTACACTGTAATGGAGCTTTGCTGGACTAGTATCAAAAACATTTTGATGCTAGAGCAGCAAAGGCCAGGGAGACCCGTAGATTATGATGGGGGCATCACTTTTACGCCTGCCCTGAGCAGGCATTAGAAATGATGCAAAAAATTGCACTATGAAATCTTGTAAAATTCACTGTGCCATTTTATCTGGCGCCCCTGCATGAGAACACCCCCCACCTTGAAAACACTATGCCTGATGAAGCCATGACATGGCTCAAGGGTTTGCCAAGTGCCACAATGCATGTATATTGCCACTTTGTTACATGACACAGGTGAATGGCCACCTTTATGCCACCTTAGCGTCATAGAAATTATACTAAAGTGGTGCTACGACAGCACATGGGGTATGTATATCTGCCCCTATGTGATGTGTGTGAAGGTGTGGCATTTACAAGATGGCATTAAGACACAAGAGCGGCTTGAAAAGGCCTTGTAAATGCTGAGTGGGCATTACTCCACATGTTGGAGTGATACATGTTGCATATGTGTTGATGAGCAGTCACCCATGACTCACTATCCATGAGTATGGAATGTGGTGTGTGCATTGTTTGGCTCATATGTCTTTTTGTTGTATCTGTTATGTAGTGTCTGTGAGTTTACCCACGAGTAGGCCATTTGCATACTGTCCATCCTGGAGACGATGATTGATGACTGAATGCCTGAAGATAAAGACATCATGAAAGCTGCCAGGATATTTGGCAAGGACATTTGTGAAGAGCCCCCTGCCTGCATGTTGATTAAATGTGTGTGCTTCCTGTAGCAGTACAGGGGTTCAATTACATCAGGAGGGATGAGTTGCATGTGTGTGCAATAATTTCCACCCAACACGTGTGGAAACCCAGCGATGGCGTGGAAAGCTTTTTTTAGCTCCTGCTGCAGTTGCTGGGTGTTGGGGAAAAGAATGTGGTGGGGAGTTAGACGGATGATGGCATCTAGTACAGTTGGCAGGAATGCAGAGGAAGGCTGGCATATTCCACCCACTTCTGATGCAGTTGCTTGGAAGGAGCCAGAGGCCAGCATGTGCAGCACAGTCAGGAGCTTTGTCAGGGGTAATATGTTGGTTTGCTTGTCTCCTCTTGCCAAGATAGAGGGTGCGATTTGTTGGAGTAGCCAGATGATGGACTCCTACTTCAAACGATAATATTGTATGATATCATCTTCTCTGACACCAATAATTGATGTTCTTCAGCAATAGATACGCTCCCTCCTCCTGCCCTGCCTTTGTGGTTGCTGTGGTGGTGATGGTGGGTGATGTGGTGGTGCTAGTAGTGCTGGAGGTGCTTAGAATGGTCGCTGGCATCATCGGTGGGTGCCTACCTGGAGCAGTAGCAAGTCCATATTGTCCTCTGGGTTGCCAGAGTGTTTTGTGCCTGTTCTCCTTTTATACCTGTGCCCATGCATCATTTTACTGCCTGGTCTGACCAGGTGTTAAAATGTTGACGCAAATGACAGCTACAGTTATTTTTCCTTAGCATGCGTCTTTCTTTGACAAGCTTGTAAATATGACGCTAGCGGGCTAGCGTCATTTTTTAGGAGGAAACGCTTACCCTGCATATCATTGTCAGGAATTGAGGTGAGAAGAGGGGTCGCTCCTGAAAAATGACACAAGCCTAGGAAAAGTGGCACTAGACATATCTACCGCCACTTTTTAAATATGGTGCTGGGTTAGTGTCACCATAGCTCCAAATAAAATGGCTTTATTGCAACTATCATTTTTAGAAATGGGGTCTTTGGTTGGTAGTCAGGTTGCCATCTGTCCAAGCAAGGACCCTTACTCTAGTCAGAGTAAAGGAAAAACACACCCGGCTAACCCCGCTCACCCCCTTGGTAGCTTGGCACGGACAGAAAGGTTTAACCCAGAGACAATGTATAAAGTATTTGTACCAACACACACAGTAATACAGCAGAAACACTGCAAAATGATTCAACACCAGGTTAGAATAATAGCCAATATTTACCTGAGCAAAACAAGACCAAAAAGACAAAAATCCAACATACCCAGGCAAAGTTTTGAATTTTTAATGATTAAACCTTAATATAGAGCTTAGAAACACAAATGCTTCTAATTGGTGATATCACAGCATCGTGATAGAGTAGTTCCCAACAATCTGGTGCTAATGGCGCCGATCACAGAATCACACGGACTCCCAGGTACAGTACCTTGTGAAAGTGAGGAAACAAGCCAGTGCGCACAGTCGGGGATCGTGGCGTCGCTGGATCCGGGGCAATATCGGTTCTGGTGCTGTGGAGCGAAGGAGCTGATGCGTCACAAAGAGGTGTTGGATCCTTGCTGTGGAGCGGAGTTGCTGACTTCAGCGAGGCTGCAGCGGCGTCGGGGGTGCGGGGTTGTTGTATTCCAGTGAGGACCACAGCTTCATTTGCAGGAGGCATCATGGGATTCGGCAGCGGTGTCAGTCCGGAGTCGTCCGAAATCAATTTCCTTGGATCTTCTTGATTTTCCACCAGCTTCTCCTTAAAACGTTTCCCCCCCACAGCTTCCTGTCTGTGGATTTCAGTCCTTGTTCTACGAGCTTCACCTTTCAATGGCCCAGGGACTAGATTAGGCACCACTTGGCATGGCAGGAGTATCAGCAGAGAGTCCAGGTCTGGCAGAGGAAGTCTTTGATGGCCCAGAGACTTCAGAACAGGGAGCAAGCTCAATCCAAGCCCTTGGGGATTCTTCTCAAGCAGGAATATACCACAAAGTCCAGTCTTTATCCCCTTTCACAGGCAGAAGCAGCAAATGCAGGATAGCCCAACAAAGCACAGTCACAGGCAGGGGCAGCACTTATTCTCTGCTCTTCAGCTCTTCTCCTTGGCAGAAGTTCCTCTTGGTTCCAGAAGCAAATCTTGAAGACATCTAAAGTCTGGGGTTTTGGGTCCAATGCTTATACCCGTTTCTGTTTTTGAAGCTGGCGAACTTCAAAGAAAAGTCTCTCTTGTATAGAGGATCCTGCCTTGCCAGGCCAGGCCCCAGACACACACCAGGGTGTTGGAGACTACATTGTGTGAGGGAAGGTACAGCCCATTCAGATCTAAGTTACCACTCCTCCCTCCACTCTAGCCCAGATGGCTCATCAGCATATGCAGGCTACACCCAATACCCCAGCTCCCTTTGTGTCACTGACTAGAGGAGATTCACAAACAGCCCAAATGTCAGTCTGACCCAGACAGGGAATCCATGAACACGCAGAGTCATAGAATGGTTTAAGCAAGAAAATGCCTACTTTATAAAAGTGGCATTTTCAAACTAAGAATCTAAAAACCAACTTCACTGAAGATGTATTTTTAAATTGTGAGTTTAGAGACCCCAAACCGCAAATTTCTATCTGCTCTCAAAGGGAAACTGTACTTTAAGAATATTTAAAGGCAACCCTCATGTTAACATGTGAGAGGGATAGGCCTGGCAACAGTGAAAACCGAATTTGGCAGAATTTCAGTGTTAGGACATGTAAAACACATCAGTACATGTCCCATCTTTAACATACACTGCACCCTTCTCATGGGGCTACCTAGGGCCTACCCTAAGGGTGCCTTACATGTATACAAAGGGAAGGTTTGGGCCTGGAAAGTGGGTACACTTGCCAAGTCGAATTAGCAGTTTATAACTGCACACACAGACACTGCAGTGGCATGTATGAGCCATGTTTACAGGGCTACTCCTGTGGGTGGCGTAATCAGTGCTGCTGGCCCACTAGTAGCATTTGATTTACCGCCTATAGGCACCTCTAATGCACTTTAATAGGGACTTACTATTAAATCAAATATGCCAATTATGGAAAAGCCAATTACACATACAATTTCACATAGGGATCACTTGCACTTTAGCACTAGTCAGTAGTGGTAAAGTGCCCAGAGTAACAAAAACAGCAAAAACAGAGTCCAGCATGCAGCAACAATCTGGGAAGCAGAGGCAAAAAGTTAGGGGAGACCACGCCTAGGATGCCATGTCTAACAGTTATTTTATAAGATTTTCTTCTCTACAAATTATGCATCGCCAAATATTCCAGAATGCTGCTGTATTGCTCATTGCTGGCGTCAGAAAAATAGATCATAGTACGCAGTACTTACACTCGCTCCCCGTTATGTATCAAAATGGATCATTGGATGTATAAGTGCTTTCACAACCTGGCGTCTGTGTATCTATCCAACTGCATTATCTCATGCGTACCTACTAGAGAGCTGCACAGCGAGTTATAAATACCTAACGTTTGCTTTCAGGGTAGAGATTTTTAACAGGAGGGGAGAGGACCTACTCTATGGCTGGTCCCATTCCTTACCAGAGTTTGTAAGATTTGTGCCCTCCTTTGATTGCATTTGAGCAGCCGTTTGGCGGAGCAGCACAATTTTGTACTGCAGTCAGAAGAGTTTATAACAACAAGTAAATCCCATGTAAAACCTTCGGAAATAAACCCCTTTCTGTTTTAGGTACTGCACACTTACTAAATGTTATGCCTGAAACCACAATCGTTTAGCACTTCCTATCTGTGTTCAGGGTAGTCGCACTGTTCTGTAGTTACCGTTTAATAAGAGCTTAATTTCTATGATGAAAAACATTTGCCACTTTCCTGAGATTCTTCTGAATTTCTTTATTCCATATTCAATGGTCCGAATTCATTAAAAAATAATAGTGAATTTCGATCAGTGGACAAGTAATTCAGAAACTTAAGAGTTCAAGAAAGTGGCAATTGTTTTTGGATCACTGAAATTAAGCAGTTTATGAACTTTAACTACGGAACAGTGGAACTAACTAACCTGCACACGGATGGGAAATGCTGAAAGATTTTAGTTTGTGAGATCTTCATGGAGCAATTTAACCACTATTATTTCAGCACAAAATGATAGACACATTTTATTATTTTTCGTTGTGATAGGCGTGGAGCTACCAGCTGTCGGTGTCTGATGTTGCTACTTTTTTGCTTTGTAAATGTTATGACTAATTGAAACGGTGAGGATATGAATGTCAGTGAACCAGCCTCGATTCAAACTACTCACGCGAGTAAGCGCAATTCAGTACTTTGAGCATATGATCACTTTTAGACAATATTTATGTGAATCGGCCTTACTTTTCGTGTTATTCATACATTGTTATGTCATACACAAAAACTACCAGCAGGAGGCACGAGTGCCTAACGGATCAAACTAATCTAGTCTAACACAATTAATAGTTGTTTTTTATTGTATTGCGCTGTAACCTTTCTATGGCGCTTAGGAATACCTATAGCAGGCTCCACGCTGGCCGTTTTATTGTTTTTTGAGCCTATGGTTAAGTGTTTTATGTCGTGTGTGATGACTACCAAGGCACAGCCATTGTGTAATTGGACACAGCAACTTTTAATAACTCTGCTCTGAGCAGGCGTTAAAAATTAGGAAAAAGTGGCAGTGAAATGTTGGAAATTTCACTGCGCCATTTTTTCTGGCCTCCCTGCGTCAGAACACCCCTCTTGTATTCATTATGCTTGGCGCAGACATAATGTGGCGCAAGGGTTTACAAAGTGGCACAATGTAAGCATTGTGCCACTTTGTAAGTACAGAGCTGGAGAAAGGCCTCCTTAATGCTTAAGGCCTCCTTAATGCTTAAAGTGGCGCTAGGGCGGTGTCTATTGCTCATTGTACTTGCATATCCCTCTTGTGCCTTGCCCACCTGCATTCCTCCTGTGTGTGCTCCACAATCTGCCTGCCTGCCAGCTTGTTCACCACCTAATGGACTACCTCCATTCGCCCGGGGCTGAGGGTTAACAGTTGTACAAGATTCTCATCACTTTCGTTTTTATTTTTTTTGTCTGTAACCTTCTTTAAGATATGAGAGAGGTGGTGTGTTTAGTTAGACACCAGCTTCTAATTCAATCCTTCATATGACTAATGTTATTTTTTTATTTTTTTCTGTGGAATCCTTAAGGCTCCTAGCCTGAGTGGTTTAGCATGCCAGTTTATGTATCCCTGGTGTGACTAATTCTATTTTTCCCCTGGAGAGACTAAAGGTGCCTTAGGTTAAATTTGGGACCAGAGACTTTAATGTTACAGCAATTAAACATAAAGGGACTCCTGCCCAATTTTGATACGAACATGAAATGGGGTAAGTGCACTAAGGAGGATAGAAGAATTCTCTTTTGACCTTTGACATAGGATTGATCGCAAATTATAAGTGCAAATTAGAAGTGGGAAAATGAACATCCCAATTAGATTGCTTCTACAATAGGGTGACACGACTATAAGTTTCCTTACACTAGGAGGCAGGTGTTTGGATGACATCATCACAAACAGTGAATTGAGAGGAAGTCCTTTAAAAGTATCTAAACACAGAGCTCAGCTCCCCAAAGGACTACAAAACTCAGTTTTGAAATTTGAGTTATTGGGTACCAAAAACAACCCTAGCCCTTGCAGCGAGCCGAGGTCTTCAGGTTAGCACATTAAGGGCCATATTTATACTTTTCGACGCACAACTGCGCCAACGCAGCTGTGCGTCAAAAAATGTAACGCCGGCTAACGCCATTCTGAAGCACCATGCGGGCGCCGTATTTATTCAATGACGTTAGCCGGCGTTAGCCGGCGGAGCTGCCTGGTGTGCGTAAAAAAAAATGACTTACACCAGGCAGCGCCGGCGTAGGGGAAAATGGAGCTTGGGCGTCAAAAAATGGGGCAAGTCAGGCTGAGGCAAAATTTTCGCCTCAACCCGATTTGCGCCATTTCTTTTGACTCCCAACCCCCATTGAAATGACTCCTGTCTTAGCAAAGACAGGAGTCATGCCCCCTTGCCCAATGGCCATGCCCAGGGGACTTTTGTCCCCTGGGCATGGTCATTGGGCATAGTGGCATGTAGGGGGGCACAAATCAGGCCCCCCTATGCCACAATAAAATTTTCAAAAAAATACTTACCTGAACTTACCTTAAGTTCCCTGGGATGGGTCCCTCCATCCTTGGGCGTCCTCCTGGGGTGGGCAAGGGTGGCAGGGGGTGTCCCTGGGGGCATGGGAGTGCACCTCTGGGCTCCTTCCGAGCCCACAGGTCCCTTAACGCCTGCCCTAACCAGGCGTTAAAAAATGACGCAAAAGTGGCTGGACGTCATTTTTTTTGACCCGCCCACTCCCGGGCATCATTTTTGCCCTGGAGTATAAATACGGCGCACATGCCTCGGAGTCATTTTTTAGACGGGAACGCCTACCTTGCATATCATTAACGCAAGGAAGGTGTCCACGCTAAAAAATGACGCAAACTCCATGAACTTTGGCGCTAGATGTGTCTAATGCCAAAGTATAAATATGGAGTTTGTTTTGCGTCGAATTTGCGTAAAAAAAAACGACGCAAATCCGGCGCAAACAGAGTATAAATATGGCCCTAAAGGTCTGGGGTGTTCACCATACTCCAGATCGGTTTGGACGCAATGTTGGGTCCTGATTTTTCACCTACAAATCACTGGGTTCTATTCACAAAGGTTATGCTTGTAGATTTACTCATGTGCAAATGTACTCTTGCATTAAGTGTAAATCCACACTTTTATACTATTCAGAATTACCAGTGTAGATTCACACCTAAGTGCAGACTTACTGAAGCCAGGGTGTGGAGAGATCTAAGTGCAAATTGTGTAATACGAGTAAACTTACTATCACTTACCTTCCACATGTTGGTGGAATCTCCCTATGAGAATTTGTAGTTTTTAAAAAAGTATTAATCTTTAAAATTGATTCAAAAATTTTAGTATGAAAGATAAATATAAAAATATTTGAGATATGGATTAACATAGAATTAACAAAATGTGACAGAGAATTAGGAGGCTGGCCTTCAATGCAGTGTGCAAAGCTAGGCATACTGAGAAGGGGATCCAGGCAACTACATGTTAGTTTACAGCGGTAAAAACTAGATCATCTAATGCTCTAATTTTTAAGGTAGTGTGGTCGAGCAGTTAGGCCAAACTTGCAGCAGTGCTAAGCACTTGTTGTACTGACTTTATCCATCATGGAACTCACAAACTCGAAGGAACTGGAGACCAATTTATAAAAATACTTCAGATGTAATTTTTAAGACCAAGATTATCACAATTGGTTAAGTGCTTTCTGAGATATGGATTTTTAAAGTTTCATTTAAAAAGTATTTTTCTGTGTAATTATGCACCGTAGGAATCAATGGAAAGTCACCTTTAAAAATACGTATTAAATCGTACAGTTGAGTTACAATTTCTTCTTTTGCAGGTAGGTCGAGGTCATTGGTGGGCACACTGTGCCAGCTGGAAAAGTTTGGGCAGCTCCCGGTTCTGGCGGCAACAATGGTGAAAGGTCTCTGGAGCTGGTGCAGGGCCACTGCAAGGGACCACTTGGAAAAGGACTGCACAAGTAAGTTTAGAGGTGGTTCCTTGGGGTCCCCTTAGAGTGTTGAGGTTGCAAGGGGTGGGGAATCCTTATGACACTGCAGATTCTTCGTTGCAGGGACACACAGCTGGGTGCAGAGCAAATCTGTGAGCCAAGAGCTGTACGCAAGGATGCTCTTTGGAGTTGGAGGTAAGTTGATTCAAGGGTAGTTTGCAGGACAACGGGAGCACCCTGTGGGAGGTCCAGGGTGTTCCTGAAGTCCCCTAAGTGGGGCTTTCTTCCGGTCTTTTTCAGCCCTGGGTGGGCTGGTTTTCCCGGTGTCCAATGTCAGCTGACCAATACCCAGGTTATTGGTACGGTTTGACCACTAGAGAGTGCAGTGCCACCAAACGTGGCACACTTGCAGGGTTTGTCCTCAGGGTTGCTGGTGTGTTGTCGGGTCTAGCTGCGACTTCCGGTTCAGGAGTTAGCAGCTGGTCAGTGAAGTGACCCCCACTGGTCTGCTGGTTTCTTTTTGTTGCAGAGTGGTACCCCCACTCTGGAGGGAGTTCTTTGATGATTTTCAAAGCCTGGAGGTCCTCTGAAATTATTTAGAGTTTTTCCTGTGTCCAGCAGCTCCTCAGCTGCGATTGTTGGGTCCTGGGTGCAGCTGGCAGGGTTTGGCGCCTTTTGTTGGTGCAGCAGGTCCACAGTTCTCGTGCCTTGGATCTTATTTGTGCTGGTGTTATTTGTCCATCAAATCTCATTACCTGGTCTAGGTACGGCCACTAAAAACTGAATTTAGTGGGCCTTTCGGGGGGACCTGGTAATGTCCAATGGGACACCTACCTTTGGATGGCTACACCCACTACAGTGACCTCTTCCTGCAGAAAGGGTCACTTCCCTATCCCTGATTGGCTATTTTCCTTCCATCTAAGATAGAGGAAAATGAAATGGAGTGGTCACCTCGCAGGCAACACCTTAGGAGTGGTGCAGGCCAGGTGGGGTGACTCCCCAAACTCTTTGTGCAGTTTCCCTCCTTTGCTCCCAACAAAAGTGGGGGGCTGCATGGGGGTTTACCATCTGCTGCTAGCAGCAGGCCTGGGGGTCGAGTTTCAAAGACAGTAAGCCCTATTAAGCTCGCATGAAGGGCAGAGCACATTCCGGAGGGAGTGGTGTTAGCACCTCCACTTAGTAAGGGCATTGTTCTACAAACCAGAGAGACAGATCTCTTCCCCAAGGTTTGTAGATTGGGTGTCTGGAGGTGGCAGGCTGGATAGAATCTGTCAGCAACCATGCCAGGGTAGTTAGCTTTTGCAGGGGGCACCTCAAAGGTGACCCCTGGGTACATTTAGGGATAAATCCAATACTGGTACCAGTTTGGATTTATCATTCTTAGTTGTTTGACACTAAACAAACCAGGGTTCAGAGTGGTCATCGTGTAGCTGGGAAACTTGTGGTGACCAGAGTGCAGCACATGTATTAAAATGGCTGCTCTGTTCACTCACTATGTCCCAGATTTGGCAAGGACACAGTAGGGGCATATTGCTCATGCACCTATGCCCTCACATATAATATGTTGCACTCTAAGGCCTGCCAGAGGGGTGTCTTATCCATAGGGTATGCAGGACAGGGTATGCAGGCTGGCAAAAAGTGGGGGGGGGGGTACTGCAACCAAGTGCCAGTTTCCCACACTCATTTATGTAAATGTGTAATAATTAACTAAGTTAAACTAATACTATACATATTCAATTTATAAAGTTTCTTAAAGAATAATTGCAAAACGTATATCCACAGCAAGAGTTTAATTTTTCTTTAATATGTGTTACATTTAGTTAAAGGTTATGTGTGTAATTTGAATTGTATTTTCCTAAAACATTTAAATGTGTAACTTAATTTAAACTTCAAATTAATTTACAAAAAATACTAAAAATGTGTAGTAATTATACATAATGTTTAACATTATTAAACTTTATATATATATATATATTTTTCAACAATTGACAAACAAGTCAAACGCGGCACACCCTGGATATCACTAATCTTCTTGTTTAATGATTTATGAACCAAACACCCGACACCCATATATATATATATATATATATATACACATATATATATATATATAAAAACAACGGGCGCCACACCAATATGTTGAACACCAACAAATCACACTCCTCGACTCAGGTTCATAAGAAACGCTTTATTGGCAATGCGCTTCGATCAACAAGATCTTCTTCATTAGCCATGTTACAAACCTGTGCCGAATCCCCTTTAAACAAATGCTTCCTTACACCAAGGATGGAAAGGGACAACAGACTACTAAGTTCCATATTGTGATAAACAGACCATTCCAATATTAAATTCCTGTCACACCAAAAAATGTTTGTCCGTTTACAACAAATATATACATAACATATATGTTTATTTTTCTCAAAATCAAAATTATGTTTTTGAAAAAGCAAACTTATGTATTTATTTAAAGGCCAAGTGGCCCTACTTTATGGTCCCGATCCGACTTTCATCCCATATACAAGCTAAATGACATTTTTAGCCCCCTATTTCATTCAAATCACCAGTCCTGAGTACTATATATTATCAAAAAAGAAAATAAAGCAATTGGAGAAATCTCTACTATAGCAATGATCATGAATCCTTATTAAACTTCTCAAACCTCCCAATATACATAATCGCACCAAACCTTTACATATGTACAAAATGCTCTTCATCCAAATTCAAACCTCCCGGAACACTGCTATTCAGATGGATTATATATTCGACTTCATAAATGTGAGTCTCCACTCTCTCTCTCCACCTCTCCTGTTCAAAATAACCCTGTCAATTTCATAAAAAGACAGCATATCAACATTACAATCATGCACCCAAGTCCAATGCCGTGGCACAGGATAACTATATATATATATATATATATATATATATATATATATATATATATATACATATATTCACTGAAATTCAGCACTTATCTCAAGAAGAAGAAGCTATATCTTGTGCCCCAAGGTAACTATAACTCATTCCGAGCCAAGAACAGTGTTCTGATGAATAATTTTACAGCAAATGTTGCAGAGATAATTATGTCATTGAAGATGTCATGAGTGATGTAATATGTGGTGTAATTAGCAGTGCATGATGAGGGTGCGTGTTTAGTTACCCTATAGTTACTTGAGATAACTCTAACTACAGAATTTTTATGGTTTTGTGTGTGGAAAATCTGACCCTAACTATAAAATCCCTGTAACCGTTGTGTTTTTTAGTGAATTTCAAAGGTTTTTAAAATTTCTATTTTGTTTTTTTCAGCAAGTTTCTACAGTTTTTTTATGCTATTTCCTGCGCCCTGTGGCCAATTCCCTGCATGCAGCCAAAACCACACTGCCTTCTTGGGCAGCTTTTGGCCTCAGGGACCCCATCCACATGGGGCCTGGCACATTATATGTGGAAGGGGGGGATGTGCCCCCTCCCTGGGCTGCATTTGGCCACTGGGACCCCAACTCCCGGGGCCCCTTGCATTTTTTTCAGGGGGGTTATGTGTCCTCCTCCCTGGGTCTGTTGTGGCCCCAGGGACTCCTTCCCCTGGGACACACCACTATATTTCTGGGCAAGGGGCATGCAGCCCCCCCTCCCCTGGCTTATCACTGCTCCTGTAACCTCATCTCCCAGGGCACAGCATCTTTTTAAATGGGGAGGGGGCATAAGCCCACCCCTCTGGGCTGATATCAGCACTGGCACCCCATCCCCCAAGGCCCAGCCAATTACTAACAAGGGCTGCACTGCCCCCTTCTCCGGGCCAATTTTGAACCCAGGGTCCCCATCCCCATGGGCATGGCTACACAAGGTAGGTGCCATGATGCCCACCCAGGGCACCTACCATATATGAAATCAGCCCACCCCTACTTATAATTGGCTGGGCCTCAGGGGATGGGATCTTCAGGGCTGAAATCGGCCAGGAAAGGGGGGGTATATGCACCCCCCGGCCAAATATATATATATATATATATATATATAAAGCCCCTCCCCCCCCCCAGAAGTGACCCACCCTGGGGACATAATAAAGAAACGAGCATGGGCAAAACATTTTTGGCCCCAGGTGGGGTCCCAGTGGGACCATACCACCAGGCCTAGGGTGTGAGGATATTCCAACCCTGCCTCCTTGTGTTTTTTTTTTTTTTTACATTTTTCTTGGGAATTTTTAACCTGAATCCAGGGTCTCAAGATGGCTGCCAGCACTTCCTGGTTGATGTGGTGACAGCTAATCAGAGCTCAATATGAGATGTGGCAGGTCAGCGGCCCTCCGGGTCTCTAGATATACAGAAAATGTTTTTAAAATTACTTAAAAGCTACTGAACGGATTTGCACCAAATTATAAAAAGTGGTCTTTCTGGACCAAGGTCGTGCTTTCTGCCAATTTTGGTGTAATTCCACTCAGCAGTTTGGGCTGTAGTAGTGTCTAAAATCTCTATGTGAAATTGCGTGAGGAAAACGTGTTCTCTGACCCTCCCTTTTTTTAAGCCCCCGCTTGACGAGTAACTTTCCAGACAGCAGCTGAATGGATTGGCACACTAGTTCTACAGAAATGAGGTCCTAACTATAGATACATAATAGTGTCCACCAGTAGTAGTAGTAGTATATATATATATATATATATATATATATATATCCTCCAACTCTCCTCCAAATCACAGGAGACCCAGGACACCTCCAAGGTGCAAATCAATTTATTTCAGCACACAAATCCAACGCGTTTCGGCAGCAGCCTTACTCATGGTGTCCTGGGTCTCCTGTGATTTGGAGGAGAGTTGGAGGATTTATTAGGGCCTCTCGGAGCCCACCCGGGACCGCTGTGTGGTGTTCCTGCAGTCCGAGTGTTTTATGTGAATTATATATATATATATATATATATATATATATATATATAATATATATAAACATATATATATGTAAAATTAATTGTATTTATTAACTCAATTTTTATAACATTATTTGTGATAGGGTAGGATATTTTCTTAAGTACCAGTCTCTATTATTTTCTATGATAGTGTGTTGCAGTACCCGTCAGTGGCAATGTGTTATGGTTAACTTACTAAAAGGCTGGGCTTGAGTCTTGTACTAAAGTGTTATCACCTTGAATGCTACACCAACTTTAGAAGGGTAATTTGTGAATAGCAATGTGCTTATTCTTTTGTGGGTGGGTGTCTGCAATATTCCTGCCCTTCCTAATCCCTACCTATTTTGTATTTCCACCACTTCCCTGTAATACTGTATAATGTACATCAAAATGCAGTTTATGAATCTGGACCACTGCTTGCAGGTGTGTAAGTATATCTAGTTCAATGGAAGCGAAATAAGATTTCAATACCCATAACACATTAGGTTATCAGACTTTGATTAACTGGATGGACATGGTCATCCGAGTAAGTCCTAATAAAAGATGTTGCTACCTTCTACTTTATTAGACTTAGTATGATTAGGATCTACAATTCGTGTGGTTTAGTCATTGATTAAATGGAAAAGTTTCACCTATTGTTGCTAAATACTATTAATACAATGTTGGTCTTTTGTACAATAGCACGCATGACTAATGTTTCATTTTCTGAAACTGTCGATTTGGTGGAACTCTGTTGGTTTTAAAAAGTTTGCAAGATGGAACAGATTATGTATTATATTTATGATACGTATGGTTGTTAATAACTATGTCATATATTATAAACCTTACCCTTTCAACAGAACTTCGACTTGAAACTTTCTAGGTGAAATTAATTTGGTGAGATGCTAAGCATCAATGCACTCCCTTGCAGAAAGAGAGAGAACGAGCGGGGTTGTGAGGAGTTTGCAATTAACCAATTTATATGAAATTCATATTGGATACATTGTGTGTGGCTGGTATAACGAGATAGAGTGGTCCCGCAAAGCAAACGTATTCTTTGGAAGGACCAGGCTTTTTTAATTGTGTGAAAAATATTGTTTCATAGAATGGGACCACTTGCATGCCTAGTCTTTAGCTTCAACTGTTTTAATTAAAAAGTCATCACAATGTCACATTTGTAATGTTCAAGCTACCTCCAGGCTACAGGCCTCCAATAAATAGGCAGGATAGGAGACATTGCAACTAGCCTTAAAAGGGCGAGGGCAGATTACATTTCCCACGCTGACAGCGCTCAGCATATTTTGGGCCGTATGTACGAACACATTTTCCCATAGACACAGAATGGGTAAAACCCTTTGATACATCTGGCCCTTCATTCTCTGACAAACGCAGATTGCGAGTCATATCTTTGCTATAGGAAAGGTCAAAATGATAGGGCCAAGAGCCCACAATTCAGCACGGCTAGCTCGAGACATTGCAACTAGCTGTAGAGGAGTAAGGGGTAGTTTTATTTTAACAGGCTGTCTGGGCTCAAGTACTTTCATGCTCTAATGCTGATAAAACAAGAAACAAGTAGTGGTTCTGTCGGAGATGGTTGCAGAGAATTCAATGCTTAGAGAGGTTAACAGCAACACAAATTCTACCTTAAGGGTATTAATGATCACAAGGATACTTTACCCACACACAATGATCAAGACATAATTTCAGTGCAAAGGGATTCATTGTCTTCCAAATGTTAAATTTACTACAGAGGAATATAGACTAATAGGGTGCTTAGGGCACAGCGAAAATGTGGTCCTACTCACAGTGGTTGGGTGTGCATGAAAAGTAGGTACAATGTTGTACACGTGTGTCCATCAAGACTTCTACAATAACTTAGGCTGTGATGCCTACAGAGTTTCTTAATGATATCCGGCCAAACTCTGAGGTACAATTTGTCGTGTCTTCATTTTCATCCCAATTACAAAATATGATACTTGATCGTTGGTTGGGGTCTTCCTCAGGACACAATTTGGAGACACCCTGTGTAGTGAAAGAATATATTTGTCAGCTATATTATGCATTTGTGACCGTGAGAATATTATTTTGAAAAAAAAGTCATGAGCCTGTAAATTTACTAAGTCTCCTTACAGTGATGAACCTGAAAACAGTAAATTGGATTCAGTGTGGTCTCCACTAATTAATGATTCCTGCTTCTGTAGGTTGCATGTATGATTCATATGCATGCAAGTCAATGGCCTGTTCTATTAAAATAACATATAATTGAATGAGAAATGTGGAGGTTTAGACTCACCCATTTGTAGTTGTAAGGAGGGACAATGTCTTCCATCCTGTCTTACATTGTATTCTTCGTTTCACATCCCAAAAAACGACCTGGCTGATGCAAACTTATACATGATTTAGGGTATGTGACCGGAGAGAGTAGGTGACTCTGATAATATTAGATAAACACTGGCCTGTGACTCTCCAGTTGGTGTGTTACTTCATTGTCTACTTACCCCATCCTCTGGGAAAATTCTAGAAAACATGAGTCCGTGCAAAATGAATGTAAAGAATACTGTATAAAGACTATTGGACTTCAAGACCCATATGCGTCTGCTCGCACAGGCACTTACTTCTCTCAGTGCGTTTGCTACAATAGTGCAGCGTGACTGGGAGTGCCCCTGAGATCAGCACGTTGGCATACAAGGGGCTCATTGTTGCTTCCTCCCTGAAGATGGCTACTCACTATGTCATGTCCAGGGTTTTTCATTTGTGTTACTGTCTGTGTTAGTGTTATTTGCCAGATTTAACTATGATTGTACTCTGCATATTTTATATCATACAATCAAATTTGGACAGTAATCCAAAATAAACAGCAATATCATGGTAAACAAATTAACAGCTGGACTCATACTTGAAAACAATTATTGAGGCGGCATTGAAAAAGTAGCAATAGTATGTCACCTGAAAAGATCCATAATGAACAGCATTGTGTTAGTAAATTAATTTCCAGTTTCACAACACTTGAAAGCAATTAGTGAGGCAGAATTGTTTAATTAGCACTATTATGTCTCACCAAAGCATCATTGGTGAAAAGCTATCTTGTAGTTACTTATGTTTGTGTTACTGTATATGGATTTGCGGGATTTGTAGGAAAGTACCATCTTGCCTGGCATGTTACCCCCATTTTTACTTGTGTGTCAGTTTGCCTTTGCTTGTGTCACTGGGATCCTGCTAGCCAGGACCCCAGGGCTCATAGTTTGTGGCCTATATGCGTTCCCTGTGTGGTGCCTAACTGTATCACTGAGGCTCTGCTAACCAGAACCTCAGTGGTTATGCTCTCTCTACTTTTAAAATTGTCACTGCAGGCTAGTGACCATTTTCACCAGTTCTGATTGGCACACTGGAACACCCGTATAATTCCCTAGCATATGGTTCTTAGGTACCCAGGGTATTGCGGTTCCAGGAGATCCCTATGGTCTGCAGCATTGCTTTTGCCACCCATAGGGAGCTCAGACAATTCTTACACAGGACTGCCACTGCACCCTGAGTGAAATAACGTCCACATTATTTCACAGCTATTTTACACTGCACTAAAGTAACTTATAAGTCATCTATATGTCTAACCCTCACTTAGTGAAGGTTAGGTGCAAAGTTACTAGGTGTGAGGGCACCCTGGCACTAGCCAAGGTGCCCCCACATTGTTCAGGGCAATTTCCCCAGACTTTGTAAGTGCAGGTACACCATTACATGCGTGCACTACATATAGGTCAATTCCTATATGTAGCTTCACAATGGTAACTCCGAATATGGCCATGTAACATGTCTAAGATCGTGGAATTGTCCCTCCATGCCAAATCTGGTATTGGGGTGCCAATCCCATCCATCCCTGGGACTCAAGCATGGACCCCGGGTACTGCCAAACTAGCTCTCTGGGGTTTTCTCTGCCGCTACCGCTGTTGACAACCCTCAGACAGGTGTCTGCCCTCTTGGGGTCTGGGCAGCCCAGTCCCAGGAAGGCAGAACAAAGGATTTCCTCTGAGAGAGGGTGTTACACCCCCTCCCTTTGGAAATAGGTGTTAAGGGCTGGGAGGAGTAGCCTCCCCCAGCCTCTGGAAATGCTTTGAAGGGCACAGATGGTGCCCTCCTTGCATAAGCCAGTCTACATCGGTTCAGGGATACCCCAGCCCCTGCTCGGCACGAAACTGGACAAAGGAAAGGGGAGTGACTACTCCCCTGTCCATCACCACCCCAGGGGTGGTGCCCAGAGCTCCTCCAATGTGTCCCAGACCTCTGCCATCTTGAATGCAGAGGTGTGAGGGCACAGTGGAGGCCTCTGAGTGGCCAGTGCCAGCAGGTAACGTCAGAGACCCTCCTGATAGGTGCTTACCTGGTTAGGTGGCCGATCCTTCTCTAAGGGCTATTTAGGGTCTCTCCTGTGGGTTTCTCTTCAGATAACGAATGCAAGAGCTCACCAGAGTTCCTCTGCATCTCTCTATTCAACTTCTGCCAAGGATCGACCGCTGACTGCTCCAGGACGCCTGCAAAACTGCAACAAAGTAGCAAGACGACTACCAGCAACATTGTAGTGCCTAATCCTGCTGGCTTTCTTGACTGTTTCCTGGTGGTGCATGCTCTGAGGGCTGTCTGCCTTCACCCTGCATTGGAAGCCAAGAAGAAATCTCCTGTGGGTTGACTGAATATTCCCTCTGCTAACGCATGCACCAAACTTCTGCATCACCAGTCCTCTGGGTCCCCTCTCATCTTGACGAGCGTGGTCCCTGGAACACAGGAGCTGAATCCAAGTGACCCTGACAGTCCAGTGGTCCTTCTGTCCAAATTTGGTGGAGGTACGTCCTTGCCTCCCCACGCCAAACAGTAATCCTGTGTACTGCATGATCTGCAGCTGCTAGGGCTTCTGTGCACTTTTGCAAGGAATCCTTCATGCACAGCACAGCCCAGGTCCCTAGCACTCTGTCCTGCATTGCTCAACTCGCTGAGTTGACCACAGCTTCATGGGACCCTCTTTTGTTGTGTTGAAACGACCACCATGCTCAGATTTCCTGAACTCCTGTTCAAGTGCTTCTGCGGGTGCTGTCTGCTTCTGCGTGGGCTCTCTGTATTGCTGAGTGCCCCCTCTGTCTCCTCTTCCAAGGGGCGACCGCCTGGTCCTTCCTGGGCCTGGGCAGCATCCATTTTCTTCAACAGCGACTCTTGCTGCTAGCAAGGCTTGTTTGTGGTCTTATTGCATGGAAACAACTCTGCACCCTCCAGCACGCCGTGGAAAATGTTCTGACCAAAGGAGAAGTTCCTGACACCTTCCGTTGTTGCAGAAACTTTGGCTTCTTCCACCCGGAGGCAGCCCTTTTGCACCTTCATCCGGGGTTTAGTGGGCTCCTGCCCCCCTGGACACTTGCGTGACTCTTGGACTTGGTCCCCTTCCTTTACAGGTCCTCAGGTCCAGGAATCCGTCTTCAGTGCTTTGCAGTCAGTTGTTGCCTTTGCAGAATCCCCTATCTCAACTTTACTGTCTTTCTGAGGTAGTAGGGTAACTTTACTCCTACTTTTCAGGGTCTTAGGATGGGGTATCTTGGACACCCTTAGTGTTTTCTTACACTCTGGGCGACCCTCTACACACTACACTAGGCCTGGGGTCCATTCGTGGTTCGCATTCCACTTTTGGAGTATATGGCTTGTGTTGCCCCTAGGCCTATTGTATCCTATTGCATCCTATTGTATTCTACAGTGTTTGCACTACTTTTCTAACTGTTTACTTACCAGATTTTGGTTTGTGAGTATATTCTGGGTATTTTACTTACCCCCCTAAGGGAGTATATCCTCTGAGATATTTTTGGCACATTGTCAATAAAATAAAGTACCTTTATTTTTAGTAACTCTGAGTATTGTGTTTCTTATGATATAGTGCTATATTATATAAGTGGTATAGTGGGAGCTTTGCATGTCTCCTAGTTCAGCATAAGCTGCTCTGCTATAGCTACCTTTATCAGCCTAAGCTGCTAGAACCCTACTAATCTACTAATAAGGGATAACTGGACCTGGCACAAGGTGTATGTACCATAAGGTACCCACTATAAGCCAGGCCAGCCTCCTACAGGATTTGAGTGCAAATACGGGTATGCAATATTGGTCAAATGGTCAGGTACCTTACAACAATGTACTCAACATCATTTATGTCATAGATTCAAAATCATGCACGTATCCATAATGAACACCATTGCTTTACTAGACAAATTAGCAACTTCATAATACTAGAATACACTTGTTAATGCCAGATTTTAAAAGTAGCAATAGAATGTCACAAAAAGGGAGCTTTGGCAAAAACGTATCTACTTGGATTGTGAAATAGCAATAGTTAATCTAACATACAAATTAGTGTAAGTCACATGGACTGGGTCATTGGTGAACATGTGTCAGAATGATCTTATGCAGATATGGTTCAGTTTCACAAACTTGCAATGCCTATAACCAATCATTACAAAAATTAAATGACCTAGAGCACTGTACAGTGCAAGAACTGGCCAGGACAACACATGTACTATGAAACTGAGAAACATCTAACAGTTGTTGAAATGGACCACCTTCCTGTTGATTTCCTCATAATTATTTGACTGTTATTAACTGCGTTTAACATATGTATCCTTTTACATTACCAAGTGTTCATGGTGGTATTAAAATTGCCTCCTCTGAAAATATGTGTAAATGTATCTATGCCAAATCATCTTATCTAATTAACCAGATGCTTAGCTCTCTGAAAATGTTCAACCAGTTGTGCCCACTGTGTCACACTGTATCTTGCTGCAATGTTGCAAGATTCTGATTTTCATCTTTTGTCTAGTCTGGCCCACATATGCCATACTGCAGGGGCACGTGACCATCGAAATCATATCTGTGCTATTACCATTAGTAAAACTGTTCAGAGTGACTTGACGTGTATTGTATATGAATTCCTTAGTTTCATGCCCAAGATCACAGGCTTCATATCTGCAGTGCCACTTCATTGGAGGAAATGTAATTTCTAGCTCACAGGAAACTTTAAAATGATGGAAGAGAAAACTTTATCTTGTAGTGAGAATCATAAATAAATGAATACAGGGGTCTAACACTTCCCATTTTTTAGAAACCACACCTACCTCTATTACTAACAGCTTAAAAGAGAAACTGAACAAAATTTAAAAGCTTGAAAAGAAATTGACCAGAACTCAATTAAAAAGGTATGTGTTGCCAAAATACTTACAGTCTAACATAGTACCTGTAGGGCTCTAAGTAAAACATGAGCCTGTCATTTTCAAGGAAGAGCTAAAAGTCAGAGAGAACTTCATCTACATAGTCACCAACTGGTCCTGGCATTGGATAGTGCTTGAGATTAACACTGCACTGGAGCACATTAAAAAACTGACTGGGGCAATAGCTGATTTTTTGTTTAGAACCAGCTTTCCCAGCTTACTAGCTTAGTCAAGAACACTGTAGGATCTCTGACCCTCTGAAGTTGTGGGGGCTGCCTTTATTCAAGAGCTGCTTCATAGGATTTAGGACCTATTACATTTAATTTGAATAGATTGGCTAACAACAGGATGTCCTGAATTAGTCAGTGTAGCAAATTACTGTTTAGCAACCCAAGAGAAAACAAAAGAATCTGCATACATTGAAGAAACGTATCTCTAAATGCAGCCGTTCATGCAAATGATGGCAAGGAGAAAGGGTGGAATGAGGCAGGAAGGAGGTAGTCTGGTTGAGGAAGAGGAGAATGTAGGTTCATCCCAACTCTTCTGTTTCAGGTACAGTCAAGTGTGTCACTGAGATTGCCGAACATCCTGAGTTTGTCACATGAGCAACCTGAAGAGCCAAGTTTTCTAAGCCCTCCTCTCCAGCAGATCCCTCAGTACTAGGGCAACCCAAGACAAGCCATCTGCTACATACACACCTTGGTCCCAGTAGAACAACTTAGTTTTCAGCCCCCTCTTCCCAGCAGTGTCCTCAATACTAGGAGCGCTTGAGAGAAGTAGACTGCTCCATGTATACCTTAATTCAATAGATTAAAAGTTTGCTGTGTTAGAGTAGGTTCCCAATTGAATGTGCCAGACATTTTTGCAAAGTAGGGTGTACTGCTGATCCTATACAGATTCAATTAAATCCCCTGGAAAAAGCTTCCACGCATATCTCAATATCCCCTCTGACCTGAATCTGAAGAAAAAATCCACCCTATTATATTGTTATTATTAGAACACAGAATCCTAAATCCCCCAACTCTAAAATGTTCAATTCTCCTAACCTACCTATTAAAAAAATTGGAAAGTAAGTACACTGCCTTGTGCAGGATATGAGTTGTAAATTCTGTAGAGATGCCTAGCTTTCCTGTTGTTCCAAACCGAGCAACCATTCTGTCTTGTATACTACATTTCAGTGTGATTAATTTGTGTTCTGCCTTGTTTTCCATCCGGGTACGTCTCAACAGTCCATTCCTTTTTGTGACTTTAGTTAACCACTAAAGTCACTAAATCAACCTCTACTTAGTTCTCTGGTTGCTTGGCACAAAAGGATTTAGGCTTTACTTAGAAGCGATGTGTAAAGTATTTATGCAGAACACAAACAGTAATAAAGTAAAAATAGTACTAAAATAAAATCGCAGACCAGCTTAGAAAAATTTAATTTTAATAAATTATGTGACACTGAAGTGTCTAAAATCCAATTTGTAGAACCAGAGATATGCACTTTTTAAAGATAAAGTAAGTGCTATTTGATTGTGCAAGACTGGGTCAAAGTCACAAGTTCAGGAAAACCATGGTGGAGCACAGGCCAGATACAGTGACCAGGTGTAGGAAAGTAGCCTCTTTCTAGCTTGGTTACCCCCACTGTTGGCCTGTTTGCCAGTGTGTTTGACTGTGTCCACTGGGATCCTGCTAACCAGGACCCCAGTAGATATCCTCTCTTCCTTAAATTTAGTTGTTGGTAACTGTTATCACTGTATTTCATCCACAATTAGAATACTGGTGCACCATTATAAGTCCCTAGTATATGGTACCTAGGTTCCCAGGGCACTGGGGTTCCAGGGGATCCCTATGGGCTGCAGCATATATTTTGCCACCCATAGGGAGCTCAAGCAAAAGGCTCTGCATGACTGCCATTGCAGCATGCGTGAAAATGTGCAAGCACCCCCTCACTGCCACTTTTCACTGCTCCAGGTCACTTATAAGTCACCCCTATAAAAGGCCTTCTAGCCCAGAGGGCAGGGTGAAAAGTACCTGTGTGTGAGGGAACCCCTGCACTTGCAGAGGTGCTCCCATGAACTCTAGGCCCATTTTCTTGGACTTCGTGAATGCGGGTATGCCATTTTATGCATGTACTGGACATAGGTCAATCCCTATGTCCAGCTACATAATGGTAACTCAGAATATAGGCATGCTTGGTATCTAACATGTTGGAATCATACCCCAATGCTTTTGCAAGCACTGGTTGTATGATTCCATGCACTCTGGGGGCTCCTTAGAGGACCCCCAGTATTGCCATTACAGCCTTCGGAGGGTTTCCAGGCATCCCAAGCTGCTGCCACCTCCCAGGCAGGTTTCTGACCTCCCGTTGCTTGGGAAGCTCAAGCCTAGGAAAGCAGAACAAAGGATTTCATTTGGGACAGGGGTGTTACACTCTCTCCCTTCGGAAATAGGTGTTACAGGCTTGGAAGGGGTAGCTTTCCCAAGCGACTGGCAATGCCTTGAAGGGCACATTTGGTGTCCTCCTTGCCTAAACCAGTCTACACCAGTTCAGGGACCCCCAGTCCCTGCTCTGATGAGAAACTGGACAAAGGAAAGGGGAGTGACCACTCCCCTGTCCATCACCACACCAGGGGGGCAGGGAACTCTGGGAGCATCTGAGTGGCCAGTGCCAGCAGGTGACGTCAGAGCCCTCTCATGATAGGTGGACACCCAGCTAGGTGACCAACCTCCCTTTCAGGGCTATTTAGGGTTTCTCTCTTAGGTGGTTCCTCAGATTCGGATTCCAAGACTCCAGCAAGAATCCTCTGCATCCTCCACTTTGACTTCTGACTGAAGAAACTGCATCTGGATGTTCCAGGACCTGACAAGCTGCAACAAAAAAGCAAGACGCCTCCTGAAACATTGTATCTCCGGCTACTTCCAGCAACTGCAACATTTCCCCCCTCTTCAGCCTGAATCAGAAGAAAGAAGACATCTCCCTTGGGGTGAAGGAGTCACTCACCTACTTCTGCAGGCACCAACTGTGATGACGATCGGCTGCGTGGATCCCCTCTCCTGCTGAGCTGCTCCCCTCTTCACACTCCACTTACCTAGGTGGGGACCGACTTTCGCATTCCACTTTTTTAGTATATCGTTTGTGCTCCCCCAGGGCTATTTCTCTCTATTGTGATTTTCACTAATTGCACCATTTTCTAACTGTGTTTATGCCTATTTCTGCATACTAGTGTATATAATTTGTGTATTACTTACCTCCTAAGGGAGTACAGCCTCTGTGTGTTTTTTTTTTGTGGTATTTGTGCCACCAAAATAAAGTACCTTTATTTTTGTAACACTGAGTGTTTTCTTTCATGTATGTAAGTACTAAGTGTGACTACAGTGGTATTGCATGAGCTTTGCATGTCTCCTAGATAAGCCTTGGCTGCTTATTCACAGCTACCTCTAGAGACCCTAGCATCTAGACACTGACTACACTACACTAGTAAGGGATACCTGGACCTGGTATAAGGTGTAAGTGCCATAGGTACCCACCACACACCAGGCCAGCCTCCTACTACAGGTTGGTTCAGCTGAAAGAGTTACCTTCTAAAGTGTACTGTGAAGTTTGCAGTGGGGGAGACCAGAAGGAGCAGGCAGATTGTTGCAGATGGTCAGTGTGGTAGCATGAAGATACTGTTGGTAGTCGTAAATGGTCACTACTGGAGCTTTGTATTGGCAGGCACCACGGGCTGTCAATGTTGTAGTGCGAAGTGCAGATCTTGAATTGACAGTTGTCCCTTGCGGTTGCGTTAGCGCAAAGAGTCGGATCCACTGAGGCTTTGTGTTGGCGGTCACTGCAGAAGGCAAGATTTTGGCGCAAATGGGCCTGTTTACATTTGTGAAGATCCCAAAACTTCGGGATTTCTTTCCTTTCTTCACGAAGGAGCTCAACTGGTCCCACACCAAGGGTCCAGGACCTGGGGGGCATCTCTTAGGAACCAAGAACTCATTCCAGCACAGACCAGCAGGGCTTAGGCAATCCCAGTTGCAGGTCCACGCAGCAGGTCAGCTGGGCAAGATGCAGTGAGGTGGTTGGAGCTTGTTATGTCTCTGCAGCTCTAAAAGGAGGTCAGTCAGATGACCTGTGGAGTCACTTCCGCCTGGGATGAAGGGGACAGGTCCAGTCATCCTTCTCAGCAAGCAGGCCAGGCTGTGAGCAGCAGAGCAGCAGGGTGTCCTTCTTTAGTATCCACAGGTCCAGTAGTGTACTGAAGGGTGGGTCAAAGAGTCCATAATGTATACCTAGTGCCCACTTGGAAGTGGGAGAAGCTTCTGGAGTTTCCCACTAGTTGTCTGAAATTTCCTGCCTTTCTGAACTCGCTACAGTCTGTCTGAAGGCGCAATAGGCTAGTTTGAAGTCCTTTATGAGGTGAACCAGTGCCTTTGAAGTGCAAGTGTGGCAGTTGTCAGCTCCTCCCCCTTCAAAGTCAAACATGACCCATCCTGCCAACACCCAGGCCCTCTATCGTGATGCTGTCTGAGAGAAATATACAAAGACTAACTGTCAACAATACCTAAGTCATGTGACCCATGAACAGGCTGCAGGCACCACATTGTTAGGGTACAAACATGCCAACTTTCTAAAAGTGTCATTCTTAGAATTGTGACTTAAAATCCGACTATACCATAAAAAAGGATTTTTAATGACAATTCCGTAAACACCAAACCGACGTTCCAACCTGCTTTGAATTAAAAGTTAGCACTTATCAAATGCAGTAAGTTAACACAATGTTATTCAATAGGAGAGGTAGGCCTCATGGTAGTGAAAAACAAATTTGTGAGTTTTCTCTAATAAGACATATAAAACTTGAAAGTATATGCCAAACTTTTTAATTGAAATGCCCAATGGGCTATTCAAGGCCTATTGCAGGGGTGACATATGTAACAAGTATTTGTAATGCAATGGGTCTTACGTTTTCTCCAGTTAGAGCTATTAGCGTTGTAAATTCTTAACTGGACTTTTCTTGCCACATAAGCTGAGAATGAAAGTTAAAACAGTTGACATAAGCAAGTTGATTCAAAGCGCCATGGCTGCCGTGAGAGCAAAGGAGAGGCACTAAATGAAAAATAAGTTTGCTCGCAGTCAAACATATCAGCAAATGTGCAATTATCCATTTAACTGGGTCAGTCCCCAAGGCGTAAAAAAACCCACCCCAAGGTGGGACAAAAGTAAAACATTTATCAATGTCATCAAAGGATTTTTGAAAGGCAAGCCCACGAACGAGTGAAAGTGATGGGCGTGAGTTGGGTGTGGTTAAAAGCCACATAGATACCAACACGTCGGAAAAGCAGTGGATGCGCGCTGCTATGCTCAACCTAAAAACTGACAGTTGGGGGAGTCCTAAAAACACTCGGTGAAACTTAATTCTAAAGTCAGATGAGACATTGGACAATGCCACAGAAGTCGGTATGATGCTTTTCTCTTCTCCATAAGGAAATAACCCCTCGTTCACTGCGCTTAAACATGTGGGTCTTTCAAAAAAGGGATTGTGCATTTTTGAGACCTCCCCTTCATTACAAAGTGTGTTAGTAGAAACAAAGCCCACCTGTGTATAGCCAAAAGCATTTATTACAAGTAGACTTCATCTACAAACTACCCTTCACCGTTAGCCCTTAAGAGAGATGCAGAAAACAGTATTGTTGAGCAAGCAAGAAAGAAAATGACATAGCAATGTCAAAAGCAACAAAGCACCACAGCTGCACGATGCATTTATTCCAATTTAGTATGCCATAATACTGGCATAAAAGTGAGCTCTGTTGTACTCATTTGTAGTTTCCTGGAAGTATGGGTACAAAAATACCATAGCCCAAATGCAATTTGTACATAAAATAGACAGTGTTTTTGCACCCGATCACTAGTTTCTTAGTAACCAATGAGGAATAACATACACAGACCAATTTTGCTCACGTTTTGACAGAGCTTTGTATGCACAAATTCCAACAAGTCTCACCCTACAGGAAATTACCTGCTCAAAAACTGAGAACAAGAAATATTAGCCATGATGGTTTGAAGCAACACCTGTCTCAAATGTTTAAAAGGGACTTTTCATGAGAGCATAATTCATTGTCAGTTTCGAAGGCTTACCACACTACTTGCCCTGTCTACAACCTTAATTCCAGAATGAACCCCTTCCTCACAGGGTTCTGTGATAAGCTGTAAAGCACCCTAAAAATTACATTTAAAAAAATCACTTCTCGATGAAATAATTTACTGTATGTTGCAGACTTGAAAATCAGAGCAGTTGCTTTATGAAAACGCTTTGCACTTGTATTAAACTGCTTTAGCTTCTTGCCACAGCTAAAGATCTGCTCTTTGAATGTTAAAATCAAAGGCGTTGTTACAGACTTCGAGTGCTGTAGAGGCATCACTTGTGTCTCCCATGGCACAAAATGCTGTGCTGGTTCGTATGAACGTGCTCTTTTGTGGCCAGTTCGGGCAGCTAATAATGTCAGCACAAGCGTGAAACACGCAGGCGGGCAGTTGGATACCAACAACCCAAAAAGTTATAGACGAGGGATGCAAACAATCCTGGCCCACGCGCCCTGCCAACACGCTCCTTACAAATTAATGTCTTCCTAGCAAAACACTTTAATTACGTTTGATGTCGCCTACGAGGGCTTTAGTTTTAAATACTTGCCACTAAAAAGAGACAAACATTTGCAATGCAACGGATTTCACATTTACTCAAGTTAGAGCTATTAGTGTTGTAAGCTACTAACCGAGGGCTATTGTGCTGTGTAAAACCCAGCAAGACCTACTGCATGGAAACTCGGAGCCTCGTATGTCTTCAGTAGTTGCCCGGTTCGCTCTAGGTGGGCTAATTACTGGAAAAGGCATGATGTATGCATGCCTTTCACCAATGAAATCAATCACATTTTAAAAGGCAAGCCCACGAACCAACCAAAGTGATGAGCTTGATATGGGTGTGATTAAAAGCCCACAGAGAGATTACACCAGGGACAGAGCGCTTTGCGCTCAACGCTAATAAAAAAGAAGTTTTAAACTTGTCAAAGGGGTTATTGTCAAGTAGAAATGGCAGGTAAAACTGCATTCAAGCTGCAATGGAAGACCTGAGACAGGCTTTAGAGGCTACTTCAGTGGGTGGTTCAATAAGTGCCACAGGCCCACTAGTAGCATTTAATTTACCAGCCCTGTCTCCTAGATAAAGGCAAATGTTGAATTTCAGGTGCTGCTTAGAGTGGAACATCATTCTGAAAATGAAATGGGTTTGCATGAATTCTAATTGGTTCTTCTCTTTTACTCAGCTTTCAAATTTATCTAGGGGCACCACAGCAAAGAGCTCACTCTACATATCAAGCTGCACAATTAACCTGTACCTTTTAGGCTCACAAATACCATCTTTGTGTATGTACTGTACTACAGAATCCTTCTGAGTTTAGGGATTAACGCTGCCGATCACAATTGTATTCTTCAACGGGACTATGGCCCTCATTCTGACCCTCACTCTGACCTTGGCGGGCGGCGGAGGCCGCCCACCAAAGTCCCGCCGGCAGAATACCGCTGCGCAGTCAAAAGACCGCCGCGGTTATTCTGAGTTTCCCGCTGGGCTGGCGGGTGAAAATCTTTGTGGGGCCCTGTTACGGGGGCCCCTGCAGTGCCCATGCCATTGGCATGGGCACTGCAGGGGCCCCCAGGGGCCCCACGACACCCCATACCGCCATCCTCTTCCTGGCGGCCAAAACCGCCAGGAACAGGATGGCGGTATGGGGCTCGGAATCCCCATGGCGGCGCAGCAAGCTGCGCCGCCATGGAGGATTCCCCAGGGCAGCGGGAAACCGGCGGTGCACCGCCAGTTTTCCGTTTCTGACCGCGGCTGTACCGCCGCGGTCAGAATGCCCATGGGAGCACCGCCAGCCTGTTGGCGGTGCTCCCGCGGTCGTTGGCCCTGGCGGTTTTTACCGCCAGGGTCAGAATGCCCCCCTATGTCAGGATTTCATCTAGAAATATGCTGGAAACAAGACATAAGGGCAATTCTGTTTGTATTTGTTCAAGAGAGTCACTAAAGACAGAACGGTTGTAGACTGTGGACTACTGGTTCTTGCTGGCTGGTTCACACACAAAGGGTAAAGAACAGAAAGTTAAACCAGTGCTGCATGATCACATTTGTCCCATTGCTGTCATTGCATTGACTGACAGCCCTCTAGGTTTTTCCAGGCTTCTGAGGTTTCCTGGAGCCTGATCACCACCATCTCTGTTGAAGTGCCCAGTAACTTCTACTGCCTTCGCTGTCTGTGTGTCCTTTCATGTGTGATTTCTGCATATTTATTTATATCACTGTACCATTTGTTCTTTCAGGACCTTTAGCCTCGACTCAGACTTTTTATTGCACCATCCTCTATTCCAGGCATGCTGAGGGCCTCTCCTGCGGTGGGCCTTTCGCTGGTGTGGGGATTTTCTATTTTTCATTTTATTACCCTTCTTTCACTGTTCCGGACAGACCCAGAAAGTTGGGTTACCTTTCTGCCACGTGGGAAGCCTTAAGGGGAGATTGGTGGATTATTGTTTAAGTCCAGAGCATTACTCTTCCTCGCAGAAACAAGCACATTCCTGACAGACTAAAGCTTTGGCCCACATTTTTGGGTCTTTCAATTTTATAAAATTTGAAACAATAATTTAGCTACTTTTTTATGTATTGTCCTCAAGAGCAGACAAATGTATATTTTTTGCTGTACGAAAATGTAAGGGTGGCAATATGGCTTTCTCTCACATCCACAATAAGTTAATAATCATCAGCTTGTTTTTTTTTAATTTTTATTATTTTCCATTTATTTAGTTTCCAAAACAGTTACAAACAGTGCACCCCGGGGAATTACAAACCGTCGCCACTTTATAGAAGTCAAGAAGCAGGTTTGCGAGGATGCATGGAAGTACACACAAATCAACTAGAACACGACTCTCGTACAGTGCACACAGTTATCGTCATCAGGGGGCATTGTTGATAATACAGTTGTCTATACTTTACCTCACATTGATGAAAGATATAAAAGCTCAGCAGGTGATACTGCTGCCTGTATTTGCTACTCCAACTTTACCAATAACAGCACAGCCAGAGAAGTTCTATGCTTTCGGCGGGTCCACCATCTCCTTCGACAGGGTTGTTAGTCTTCAGTGGATATTCTTGGATTGGAGACCAGATATCTTTGGATCGAGGAAATGGTGGCATTAAGTCCCAGCATACCCTCAGTTGTTCCTTACAGTATGCCATGTTTTGGAGCCAGATCGCGGGGGACCATTCCCCCAGTCCATAGCTATCCTTGTTTTAGTGAGCAGTACGGCCACCACAGGAAACCGGGGTTAGATGGGGGAAGAGCCTTCACATACCCTAGAAGGCCCATCTCCGCTATAAGTTACATTATACTATTTATAATTTCTACCAGCATTTTTAAATACGTCTGACCAAAAGTTGTAAATCAAAGGGTAGTCCAAAGCTAAATGTATTAAATATGCTCCCTCTGCCCGACATCTGGAAAAGAATAGTGTTACTCTTAAACCCATTGCCTCACCCATCCACCTCAGAGTAACAGGTGTGTAGTGTATTTTAAGCAGAAATCTAAAGTGCAGTAGCCTTAACCTATGATTTGGGGAAAGCTCTCTTGTCAATTTGTAGCAGAATACCTCTTGCACGTCTGTGAGTGGGTTTTAGATATCTGCTTAACATTGATGCAACATATGGGCACACTCTACTGTGTTTTTTCCTGTAGAACCTAGAGAATAGTTTCTTAGGTGTGGGCAACTCCAATAGCCACTCAAGTGAAGTGAACGTTGGCGGTGGTTCCATGAATTGTAAAATAGTTTTTTTTAGAAACACCGTTTATAGTTTTACATGCCTCTCACAGCTATAATAGAAGAATGTGTTAAGGAGGGTGTGATCCACTTGACCCTTCACTGCTTCTGATACTAGAAACACACCATCTAGGAAGAGATCACCTAGGGTAGTCAGTTTGTGTTTAGTGAATTGGGGGTGTAACACTGGGTCTCATGTCAGGGGTAGTGCTGGATTCGCGATTAGAGGCACGTTAAGAGCAAACATTATCTCAATTTAAGATCTCCGATGCAGTACAGCCCACATGCATGTCGTACAGACTATAGTGTCACTCTCGCCCCTTGGCCTTCTGGCGTAGGAGCACAGTATTCTGTTCATTTCGAGGGGGTGGGCCACATCATTTTCCACAGCTATTTGAGGCTGGGACACGGCTGGGTAGTGGCAGAAATGGGCAATGTGAACCAGAGGGGAGTACAACTCAAAATCTGGGGCTGCTAATCCTCCTTGAGCTAAACGTAGTGTCAGAACATCCCACATTAGAGATTTTTGCTTGCCTGCTCAGGCTAGATGAATCATGTTTGTTTCGAGGGGTAGGAAAAGTGATTTTGTGAGGGGGATGGGAATGTTGATGAAAAGTATTGTAGCTCCCTGAATTCCAGGTCCCGCTCACCCCTTATTATGTGTTGCAGTTGGGCAGGGGGTGCACGAGAAGACCAACATGAGGCCTCCAGTGGCCTATTTCTTGTCACTGTATGTGTCTGTCACTATTTGGCCTTAATGCCCTTATCCACAGGTCCTGAAGTTCACCCTAGGACCCTACCGGCCTCTTCACCCAGACACGTCACTGTGTAGCTATAGAGGAGCCACCCTAATTCAAGCCCTAATTCAAGCAGGCCCTGCTCCAAAGCCCAGCAGTACTCCGCAGCTTGCTGAATGCAAGCACCTTGGGTCAACCAAAGACTAAGCCCTAGTTAGGCCCTCTCAAGTGTACAGTTGAGGCTACACCACACCCGCTAGGTTTCTTTCAGAGGCCCTGTCCTCTGCTTGTTGTTCCTTTTGTTCCAGGGGCTTGGTTTCAGTTACTGGAGAGTGGATGTCCACTGTGTCTCCTGTCAGCTCCCCTGATCCCCAGGTGTGCCTCCACTGCCTTTACCGCTTCAGCCCTCCATGCTTTTCTGTACTGCGTGGCCCACTAGTCAACACAGGCCTCCTGTCCAACACACTCCAGATTCTCCTGGGGCTGGCTGTCGAGCCCTGGGCGTTTTTGTTTTAGGTCGGTGTGGGCAGCAGCCCTGCTCCACTTGATTCCCCAGGCCTGATAGCACAAGCCCAGGCCACATGAGGCAGCTAACTCTCACAACGCTTCTCCTCCGTCATCAGTCCCAGGTCACTAAAGATTAACACATTGGGGACTATAGTAAGTCTTGGTGTGAGGTGATGTCGCCTTCTTGTTTTTGCCTGGATTGGCTTTATTTGCGGGGATTCAAGTTGGATTTTCCTCCCTGGTTTCCAGAGCCTCACAGGTGTGCAGCCACATTGCAGCTGTATTCTCTGGCTTACATAATCATCAGATTGTTAATAGACTCCAATTCTCTAGCCTTCAAATTACCCCAATCGCCTGCTGTTTTAGTTCTTAATTACTTCAACCAAAGATGCTCATAATTTTTCTTTTTAATAGCAGGCCAGTTACTGCTGGTAATTACGTTCTAATTGCAACATCCCTACAACAGTGTGACATTTTGCTAATTCTGTTGTGGTAGCAAGTAAGCCCTAATTTAGGGTGTGATCTCACTGTAGTACAGGAACGATAGCTGATTTATGAGAGTTTAAGGTGGTTGACGTCAATACTACAGGGTGTTCTTAGTATATATAAATTGCTGAAGTTGATAAAGGATTCGTTTCCTTCTGAACAATTTAGGACAGAAACTATTTTAAGATCAAGCCAAAATAAATTCTGACTGTTTTAAAATTTAATATATAACTTAATAACTTTGCAATAGTTACTTTTGTTAAAATTACAGGCTACAACAGATGTACTCTCATAAAGAACAAAGTAATCATTTTTAAGTCTTGGCAATAATGAAAACCAGGTAAATTAACGTATGTATAATCTAGATCAGTGGTTTGTAACCTGTAGCTTGAGTACATCTTGTGGTACTGAGGCCTGTTCAGTGGGTCCGCAACTGTTTTACAAAATGAAAAAATAAAATATATATATATGCAATATATATATATATATGCAAAACAAAGTTGTCCTCCAGACAAAAACACACACTCAACAGAATTCTTTGAATGTTACTTGCTTTGCTGCTTTCCAAAATAAACTGCAACCTGTTGAGAGTGTGCTTTTGTCCGGAGGACAACTTTGTTTTGCACATAATCAACAGCCTGTCCAGCCGTAAAAGCAGCACCACTGCAGATAGAAAGCGGGTCTGTGTGACTTTACTACATCATCATATAAAGAGCAACAGGATGGAATAATTTCAGCAAAACCTGGTAACTGTGCTTTGAATTCACCAGCTGAGGTTTTTAAATGTGCTTTAATGAGTGTTTGGCTGCAGCAACCTACCAAGGTAGAAATGATTGTCTACTAAAAATGTAATATTAATTTGCAGGGCTACCACTACCAGGATGCATTGTGTAACTCACCAGAGCATTTAATTGAGTAATCAGGTGCCTGCAATCATTTGCTCAACCCAAGCATTTGGCCTGTGACCAAGGATGAGATGTCTAAACGCGTAAGGCCTGGAAAATGTGTAAAGAATTCTTTGAATGTTACTGGCTCTGCTGCTTTCCAAAATAAACTGCAACCTGTTGAGAGTGTGCTTTTGTCCAGAGGACAACTTTGTTTTGCACATAATTAATGGCCTGTCCAGCTGTGAGAGCACAACCACTGCAGATAGAAAGCAGGTATGTGTGACTTTACTACATCATCATATAAAGAGCAACAGGATGGAATAATTTCATCAAAACCCGGTAACTGTGCTTTGAATTCACCTACTAAGGTTTTTAAATGTGCTTTAATGTGTGTTTGGCTGCAGCTACCTACCAAGGTAGAAATTATTGTCTACTAAAGATGTGAGATGCACATGCAGGACTACCACTACCACGATGCATTGTGTAACTCACCAGAGCATTTAATCAAGTAATCAGGTGCTTGCAATCATTTGCTCAACTCAAGCATTTGGCCTGTGACCAAGGACGAGATGTTTGAAATGCGTGAGGCCTGGAAAATGTGTAAAGAATTCTTTGAATGTTAATGGCTTTTTCTGCTTCCCAAAATAAACTGCAACCTGTTGAGAGTGTGCTTCTTTGTTCTGCACATAATTAACAGCCTGTCTAGCCGTGAAAGCAGCACTGCTGCAGATAGAATGCAGGTCTGTGTGACTTTACTACATCATCATATAAATAGCAACAGGATGGAATAATTTCAGCAAAACCCGGTAACTGTGCTTTGAATTCACCTACTAACGTTTTTAAATGTGCTTTAATGTGTGTTTGGCTGCAGCAACCTACCAAGGCAGAAATGATTGTCTACTAAAGATGTAATATAAATGTGCAGGACTACCACTACCAGGATGCTTAGTGTAACTCACCAGAGCATTTAATCAGGTAATCAGGTGCCTGCACTCATTTGCTCAACCCAAGCATTTGGCCTGTGACCAAGGACGAGATGTCTGAAACACATAAGTCCTGGAAAATGTGTAAAGAATTTGTAGTGTAGCTATTTTTAATATAGCTTCATGCACGTTAGTTTAACATACTAGGCCGCTGTGCACTTTGCCCTAGATATATTTTATTCAGCTTCGCACTGTTATTTTACAATAACCAGTTTTTACGGTCTTGTTTTAATTTCTTCTATCACACTGTTGAGCTTAGTTCAGCACTGTGTTCTCAAATAATGCATTCTTGATCGCCCTGTGCTTCTGTCAACGCTACAGTCTGGTACATTACTGGTAAACGTGGTAGCAGGTTAGTCTCCAGTATTCGTAGAAAATACACATCCTTACGTAGGGACGTTTTCTTAGAACATCTGCGTGTTAGTTATAAAAACAATTCCCAGTCCTAGTACACGTCAAGAGGGAGATTCCAGCCAGGGACCTACAACTAGATGCTGAATGCCCCGTTGCAGATGCTGATGCAGATTACAGGACTTTGCTCAGGTATGAGGGTTGATGTCCTCTTGGGGGAACCTGAAAGGCAGGCTTAGAGCTTCACATGCTGTGCTCGAAATATAACTTAGAGAGAAAATAATCTAGCGGCACTATGATGGCTCTATTCGTGTGCTTTACTCTCATCGTTACAATTTTAATTTTACTGTTTTGTATAGTTCTGTTTATTGCAGCTCACGCTTTGCTAACTAAAAGGCAGTCGTTTTATTAAACCAATCTTTAAAACTTAAACTGCCTTTGTCATTTATATATGAGACCGTACTGTGTATGAGAGAACCAGTTGTGACCTGAGTGTCCACGACTTCCCTGAGAAGTACTAAGATGTCATGCACTCGGCTGCCCAATTGTCTCTTCCATTTGGGAGAGATGAGGCACTGCTAGTTAGCCGGAGCAAAACCCGGATTTAGAGTGACAAGTGTCATTCACTGTGGGTTAGACTCAGTCCCCCACATCGTGGACGATCTTTTTGCTCAAAATCCAGTAATCTCATTAGGATAATGAGAGCCTACGCGACATGGCGCCACCAACATTTGGTCAGGCTCTAATTTTCAGGTCCACCGGCATATCTCAGTCTCATTTTTATATAATGACCTCTCCGTTCCGTATACGGAGACGTCCGTGGTACTGAGGAATTCCACCACCGCGGTATAGGTAATCCTATTTTTCAGCTGGTGGTTGTTCAAGCTTGAACCTTAAAAGGAAAAAAATACATTTTGGTGTGCCTTCTCTGAACTCTTAGTGCTTATATGATGGCGAATCCCCAGGATGTACAAATAGCTTTTAACATGAGACAACCACTTACAACACATTTACTAGCACATGGTCTTACAGCACAGGGAGGTCCAGTCACGTTTGTGGTGGATGCCCACGCAGCCTATAGAACAGAGCTGTTTTACTCTTGGGTCACATTTCCAGCAGTTGATGGGAACACAAATACATTTCATACATATACAGTTGCGAATGCACCTGGGCAATACAGGGTGCTACGCATACTTAGAGATACCTCTAACTTATCAAGAACATAATAATTGGCTTGATGGTGCCCTACCCCATACAATATTACCAGTAAGGTTAGGTCCACTAAGTAATGACGGTCCTACCTGGCCTTTATTGGCCACATATACACCTCATCCTGCGGTTGCGAATATGGCGGTAGCTGAGGTTCGACGCTTATATATTGAGTTAACAGCAATATACAGACGATTAGTACAATTTGTGATGCAGACACTAAATACAAACCCAGCGCGTGCTGCTCCAGCACAACCACATGCAGTAACACCAGGTATAAATCCAATGACTGTACACTCTATTATGAGTAAAGTCCCAGCCAAACGAGAGGAGACTCCGTTTTGGCTAGCACAAAAGAATTTATACACTGGAGACAGTATTTTCCCATACGGGATCTCAGGATAAACATAGAATATTAACTATGTGCTTGCCCTTAGGGATGGTTCCTACAGTTGAACACTGTAATACATGGGTGCACGGTATTTGCAGCGCTCTATACAACGGCACACGGTACACCAACGCTAGCCAACCTACCGGAAGTGCTCAAACAAATTCAAGATGAATACGGGGCTGCCCCAGCCCTAGAATTGGGAATGCAACTGATGGCCAAGTTTGCCACAGTTTCTTCAATTATCCTAAGTAACCTTAAAGGGGAAGCAGTTGCACTTGCAGTGAGCATGTGGCTCTGTGACGTTCCGCAACATGATCAGGAGCGAGAACTGCCTAAAATAATAGCGGAAACATATTCCAGTATCGGTCGTGATGGCCTTGGGGCTTGACCACAAAAACCTAAATTTCAGGGTAAAATTAATAAAGACAATACTAAACAACAACCTGAGGGTAATAAGAAACGCTGGGAGAAAAAACAACAAACACCTAAAAAAGAAAGGGGAGAATCTCCCCGAGTGGAGACCCCACAGAATAGGTATAATCTCAGGAATTGAGAGAATATAAAAACGCCTGATAGATATCAATATACTGATACACGCCAATCTTGTTCCTTTCAGGACTCATCGGAAAAGAGAAATGAGAGAGGTGGGCTATCAGAGCGGAGAACAGAGTACGTGAAACCGAGACAGGAATCACAACGCTCTTCTGAGGTTTCTGTTAAGAAGGAAGAGAAACCAGTACAATAAAAACAACAATTTAAAAGGAAAAAAGTGGCAGCCGTCTCAGTCAGACATGCCACTCAGGAAGAGGGTTCTCTTGAAGAACAGGAACTGGGCTCTAGCACTGCTACACAGCGCGGCAGAGGTCACAATAGTTCGCCGGAATCTTCTAGAGCATCTGGAGGTGAAAGCAACTGATGACTCTGAACAAGCAGAAACAGCGGACATGCGTGTCTCCGAACCCGATAGGGTGTATAGAGCAACTCTACAATTGGAAGGAGACATTGAACGCACCATACACGCAATCTTTTGGGACCGTGTAGTAAAAATATATGACATTTTGTTGACTGAACAAGATTGGCCGCCTGATTTTGTCCGCACCTGCCCATATAGAGAAGAGGTTATTAAACCTTCCTTCTCGCCCCTTGTTCCAGAGGAAGTCGCTGAGTCCTATTCTATAGAATGGGCTCTACCACAAGCACCTGTGTTATATAGAAATCACGTAGGGTGGGATAGGGATTCTCCATACCATGTCATTCCCATTAAAAGTGAACCTCAGCCACAACCGTAGTATCCAATAAAACATGAAGCAAGGGCACCGGTGAGAGAGATACTTACACAATTAGAATACCAGGGTGTGATTGAACCCTGTGTCTCACGGATGAATAACCCCTTATTTCCTGTAGCTAAGCCGGACCATTCATACAGAATAGTCTTAGACTACAGACATTTAAACGGACATACAGGTACATATGCTATACAAAACTCACATAGCACTGCACTAATGAGCAACATTGTGCGGAAAAAATATAAAACAACTTTGTATATCTCAAATGGGTTCTTCTGCCAGAATTTAGCGCCTGAAAGCAGGGACTTAACAAGCTTTAGCGCACTAGGCTCCCAGAAAAAATTCTGTTGTTTGCCTTAGGGGTGTAACTACATCCCAGGACTGTTTGCGGCTCGTGTGACTGCTATTTTACACGAGATAGACCATGAAGCTTTGTCATATGTGGACGATATGTATCTCACGGATGACGAGTTACTACAACATTTAAGACGGGTAGCCTGCATTGTTGTAGGGTTTGCCAAACACGGCTACAAATTTAACTTCAAAAAGTCAAAAATTGCCTTCCTCAGCGTCCGGTTCCTGGGATATGAGCTGTCGAATGAAGGGAAAAATGTGCACAATTGCAACCACCCAATACGATTAAAAAACTACAATCATTGTTGGGCTTTCTAAATTTTGGCAGAACATACATTCCTGATTATGCTACACGCATAAAACCTTTATATGAGTTAATACGTCCTGATTTTTCAAGCAAATTCGGGACAATTGAACATACACATACTCTTCGAGAGTTACAGGCAGATATGCTAGCAGGAAAACATTTACACACACAGGACAATAAGACACATTTGGTCATCAGGATAATAGCTGGGGCCATCGGTTTTACTTATGCCACATTTAATGAAGGTGAGACAGTCCTGGTTGCATACAAATCACACTTGTATTCAGCTGCTGAACAACGCTTTGCACCCACGGAGAAAATTCTCACTGCTGTGCAGATGGCTGTTATTAAGGAAAGACCTCTTGCCCAAGGAAAACTCATTATTGTCGTTTCTCCTATTCCAGCCCTAGAGGCTGTTACAAAAGCTAGCGTCCCGAACACAAAAGCACTTCATCCACGATGGATACAATGGGCTACGTCTTTAACAGCCACTGATGTAGACTACATTTTTTACCTAAAGTTACAAACTCAAGAATTTCTACAATATGAAGTAGAATATCCAGTTCCCGCTGACACCTTGCCTATTGATCAATAATATGTAGTCATGTACACCAATGGCTCTGCGCAACCAGCGATTGGAACTAAACATCAATATTCTGCTGCATGTGCGGTCATGAGCGGCTATATGGAGGGGGAGAAATTCTATCCCCAACATACCTATACACAGACCTTAGGGGATTGTACAGCACAATTGGCTGAGCTCAAAGCTTTACTAATGGCACTAGAACATTCGGATCCAACACAGTTCACACTGATTGTTTGCGATTCATATTATTGCGTCCAGTCTTTTAATGAATACCTACATTACTGGCTTGAATGGGTTCAGAGATTCAAAAGGCAAGACCATAAAACACAGACTCCTGTGGGGGAAGGTAGCAGACCTGAAAGAGACGCTACCCAAAGTCCATGTTGTGCATACACTTGGACACCAGCGCATTGGAATACACGTTGCTGGAAATACTTTGGCTGATGAAGCCGCAAAGTCGGCAATGACAGTTGTCACTGTAGCTGCAGTGACTCGTTTGAGTTCCAAACCAGACACAGACATTATGGCTGCCATAAAAGCTACGGTGATGGTACGCCTTATCCTAAAGGATTTCCTAATAAATGTCAATACTTGGTGGGAAGTATGCTGAACGTTGAAGTTAAAATTCCAGGCGTAGGCGTACGCAACATCCCCAGTAAAGATGTAAGACCACAATTGATTAAAGCAGCGCATGAAGGGGTGGCATCTGCACATGCTGGCGTGGCGGCTACAATTTCACTCTAGCAGGCCCGTTATTGGTGGCCTGGTCTCTATAAAGAGACTAAGCAGTATGCCCTTTGTTGTGACATCTGTCAACAAATTAAAGTTTCCACGGCTAACGCCTGCCGCAGACACCCCTCTTAATCTCAAATAGACCATTACTGTTAGACCTGACAGCCTTAGGGTGGTCACCCCTAACTTTTTGCCTGCCTCCCTCCACTTTTTGGACACTGTTTTTGCTGGTTTTTAGACTCTGCGCACTTTACCACTGCTAACCAGTGCTAAAGTGCATATGTTTTCTCCCTTTAAACATGGTAACCTTGGATCACACCAAATTGGACTATTTGATTTACTGGTAAGATCCTAGTAGAGTGCACTATATGTGCCCAGGGCCTGTAGATTAAATGCTACTAGTGGGCCTGCAGCACTGGTTGTGCCACCCACTTTAGTAGCCCCTTAACCTTGTCTCAGGCCTGCCATTGCAAGGCCTGTGTGTGCAGGTACACTGCCACTTCGACTTGGCATTTAAAAGTACTTGCCAAGCCTAAAACTCCCCTTTTTCCACATATAAGTCACCCCTACGGTGTGCCCTAGGTAACCCCTAGGGCAGGGTGCTGTGTGGGTAAAAGGCAGGACATGTACCTGTGTAGTTTACATGCCCTGGTAGTGTAAAACTCCTAAATTCGTTTTTACACTACTGAGAAGCCTGCTCCCTTCATAGGCTAACATTGGGGCTGCCCTCATACATGTATGTGTGAGTAGGAAGGTCTTATTTAGTATGGCTAGATTGGTAATACAAAATCCTGCTAACTGGTGAAGTTGGATTTAATATTACTATTTTAGAAATGCCACTTTTAGAAAGTGAGCATTTCTCTGCACTTAAGTCTTTCTGTGCCTTACAATCCACGTCTGGCTGGGTTTAGTTGACAGCTCCTTGTGCATTCACTCAGACACACCCCAAACACAGGGTACTCAGCCTCACTTGCATACATCTGCATTTTGAATGGGTCTTCCTGGGCTGGGAGGGTGGAGGGCCTGTTCTCACACAAAGGACTGCCACACCCCCTACTGGGACCCTTGCAGACAGGATTGAACTGAAAGGGGACTTGGTGCACTTCTAAGCCACTCTTTGAAGTCTTCCCCACTTCAAAGGCACATTTGGGTATAACACAGGGCCTCTGCCCTACCACCTCAGACACTTCCTGGAGAAGAAACCTGAACCAGAACCTGCACCCTGACAAGAAGAACTGCCTGGCTGCCTAAAGGACTCACCTGACTGCTTTCTACAAAGGACTGCTACCTTGCTGTTGCCCTGCTGTCTTGCTGCTCTCTTGCTTTGCTGCAGAAGTGCTCTCCAAGGGCTTGGATAGAGCTTGCCTCCTGTTCCCTGAAGTCTCAGGATAAAAAAGACTTCTCTCTGGCAACTGGACTCCTTGTGTGGCGAAAAATACGATGCACAGCTTGTTCCGCTGTGAAAAATTCACCGCACGCCGAACCGGAAAGACGCCGCTCGACTTTGCGAGGAAAAGATCGACACACCGCCTGCGGTGCGACCGGAACTTCGATGCACGGCCCACCTGGACAACGCCGCCCGACTTCCAGAGGGGAAATCGACGCTGCGTCTGCCGTGAGGGAGAAAATTCCACGCATCGCCCACCGGAACGACGCGCAGCCAGTCAACAAGCCCAGGATTCCACGCACAGACCCCAGGGCGTCTGAAAACCCCGCAACCCGAAGAGGAGACCCGTCCGCGCGCGGAAATCGACGCAACGTGTTCCCCTCGTGGAAAATAACGATGCAAGTACGTGTGTGAATGGGCGAAACCGATGCACACACCATTTTTCCACGCATCTGCGGCCATTTGCGGAGATTTTTCACTCCAACCAGGTACTTTGTGCTTGAAAGATACTTTGTATGCTTTGTAAAGACTTAAGACACTTTATATCACTTTCCAGTGATGTCTTTACAATTTCTTATTGCATCTTTTATTGTTTTGACCTGCAAATATCCAGATAAATATTATATATTTTTCTAAACACTGTGTGGTGTATTTTTGTGGTGCTATATTGTGTTATTGTATGATTTATTGCACAAATACTTTACACATTGCCTTCTAAGTTAAACCTGACTGCTCAGTGCCAAGCTACCAGTCGGTGGGCACAGGATAATTTGGATTGTGTGTGACTTACCCTGACTAGAATGAGGGTCCTTGCTTTGACAGAGAGTAACCTGACTGCCAAACAAAGACCCCATTTCTAACAATTACAATCTGTGTATTTGGATCATTGCAGTCCATTAACACCTGATAGTGCATACAAATATATATTAGTCGCTGTTGATTCTTGCTCCAGATTTGTGTGGGTGTGGCCACAACGCTCGGCTGACGCTCGGACTGTTATTAAAGATTTGTGAGTCTTTGTCGGTAGATATACAGTTGCGGCATTCCATTCGGACCAGGGCCCTGCTTTTGCCCCAAGGGCATTCAGGGACACCATGGCTTCGTTGGGGTTCCAGCTCCAGTACTCGTCTCCATTTCATCCAGAGGGAAATTCTGTCGTGGAGCGATTAAACTGCGATTTAAAGAAATCCTTAATGGCCAGGGTCTTAGGTACTGGTCGTAGTTGGATAACCCACCTGTATGGAGTTCAGAGAGCACTAAATAACCTGCCTAGAAGGTCCCTGGGGGGGTCGTAAGTCATATGAGTGCCTGTTTGGAACACAAATGTTTGTTTCGGATCTTGATGGTCCTGGTGTGGAGGCAGCGGAGACACCTTTTGACATAAATGATCGTGTCACTGTTTTACAGGAATTACAACAGTTCCGTGAAGATAACTCTTCTAAAAGTGCTGCCTCCACAGGAATTAAGGATGTGCCAGTAACACCTACCGGCTGGATTCCCAGAGTTGGGGATCTTGTGCGTGAAAAGGTCGCAGTGAAAAAAGAATTTGGCCCTTCTGATCGAGCACCAGTCCCTGTGTTGGGGATACACGGTACCAGAACTGTTATTCTACCACCGTTGCCAGGTGCCAAAGAAAATCGCTTTGTTTCCATTGACTATGTCAAACTACAACATGTGGCTGATTCTAAACAGCTGACCAAGAGGAATGTCCAGTAGTTCCCGAATCCCTCTCACTACTGGAGAAGAAGTTCCGCTTCAAGTTGTTTATACCAACACTGATGCCTGTCCGAGCTTGGGGAGGGTGGATGATGATGATCTTGCATTAGTTCCACTAACAACAAGCAACTTAGAAACATTTGATCAAGTCAGTATGACTACAAGCCAGACCGATGGTGCTGTCTACTGTGTACCACCACAGGAAACACCAACTCCTCCATTGACCACGGCAACACCTTTTGCATGAACTGCCACTGGTTACTTTGCCGACTACAATGATGGTCTATCGGACTCGTTTGCCTCTTCGACTGCTGACTTGTCAGGTGCACGTAAGCTGATACATTGGCTTAAAGAAACATATTTTGTTTTTCCATGGAACTATGTGTGGCTTTCCCTGACTGTCCTAGCCTTCCTGCTTTGGATTGATTTTGTTGTTACTTTTTTCTTGTTAATACATGGTCATTTTCTTTCCGAGAGATCAGCGGTTGAACAGGTGTAGGAGGTTTTGAAACCACATTTTTCATCACATAAGATACGAAGAGACTTGTCTTTTGTGAACATTTCTGCAGTGCGAATTCCTGATGGGATTGTGTGGGACAAAGTAATGTTTGATAACATTGCCCAACTCCCCCGCAAGGGAGTTCAAAAACTTATTTTGAAATGTTTGCCCATTTTTCTGGGCATCATAAAAAAAATGCGGAGTCATATTATTTTAAGGTAACTCCAACTAGGGATAAACATATGTTATTGACCAACACAAAATTTATATATTTGGACTCCTTTGTTTCCCGGGTATCAATTGAAGGTTATGAATATTGGTCAAAGAATGTTGATTTGAAAAGTGTTTGGGGAACAAAAAATTGGCAGACCCAGGGTAGAGAAACATTGTTTAGAGCATGTCTCATCCCCGTTTAAATTATCTTTTTAAATGAAACAATACAACAGACAAGTCGTTTAGGCTTAGCAACAATTTGAGAATTAAACATGCCCAGTATACCTGCCCCTGCAAAGTTTAATAACTGGCAAAAGTACACAAATGCAACTTTTATTGAGCTTAATGAGTGGGTCCAGAATGGTATACTCAATGCTTCACTGACATGTCTAGGCAGGTGGTTATTGTGGCCAATAGATACCAGCGGAGGTCATCAACATTTTGTCACCTCCTCGGGTAGGTCAGACCCTTGCTATATATCACCAGAACATGCTGACATATTTACAACATATAGTGTAGGAAAATTGTGCCAACAGTGGCTAAAATCATCCTCACTAGACGCGGTTAAGACACATCCCAGTCTCCTGTCTAACAACACTGACTTACAAGTTTTTTTGTAAGGCCCAAAGATACCACGTAGGAAGCGTTTCTCGTATGAGGTATACAATGAAATATGGAAACTGTCACAACAAGAGGCTGCAGCCCGGTTAAGGCAGATAGATCAGGAAAATCTGAAAAAGGCATTAGCTGTTGTGGATAATGGGATTCACACCTTGTCCGACCAGATATATACAATTAACAACATTGTTTCTTCTGCTATAGACATTATACGATCTGATATGTCTTCTTTATATCATGGACAGAGTCAGACCAGGTCCATTATGCAGTTGGGTTGGACACTTCAGACATTGAAGGCAGGTCGCGTTCCGTGGCAGCACATCAGTGCCAGGGAAATATTTTTTTCCTTTAATTTGACGCGACAACAACGACTAATGGCTAAAAAGGAGGCGACTTATGTCATGCTTAACATTGAAAAGATAGAAAGATTGTATTTTACCGTGGCCGAGGTTCCTTCAGCAGAGTGGTTGATACACGGGGTTATTAATCTGCCTATTTCTACATTACAATTCACTTCTTGTTTGAAACATGTTCCGGTAGGCAGATATGAAAAGTTGTGAGATAGTTACATCCATGAGGTGTGGGAGCTTCCTTTCTCGTACGAATGCCTCAATGGCATGAAAGAGGTCTTTCTTAGCGGTAGTAAATGCGAGACTTCAGTCAGCCATTCGATGATTTGTAAGCAGGTGTCCTTGCATAGGGCGTGTAATGCCTTGGTTGCGAACTTGGCTTGCTATCTGAAGGGAGTTCCAGTCCCCTTGATTAAACGCACGTTCCAGGTGCTTTCAAACGGCAGCTACATCCTCCTCAATAGTGAAGACTGTTGTGGCATGCGGGCCGGAATAGTTTACATTGTTTCGCTCTCTAAGGTTGTTACATGCTGCGGAACGTGTTGTTTCACCAAATTTAGGGCGGTAGCAGATATCTGGCCTCACATTGCTACTTCCAAGGCGAATTCTGACAAGTTAAGTAGACTGAAGGCTTTATTGTTTCAGAAGCATGTGGCCATTACATCTGCACGCGAGACCTACGCACTTCAGGTGGCAACATCATTGGCAGAAATACAGTCCCTCTTAAATACGAACTTTCCGAGACACTTTGGTGAACTCGTGGGACGTATATTTAATGCGATTAGCACAGTTTTTCAAAGCTGTTGGTATTGGTTTTGTTCACACCTTTTCCACTATATTCGGTTTAATACCTTCGGCTATTCATTCAATTTTCGGAAGCATTTTTTGGGGATTATCAATAACTTTGGCTTTATTAGCCGGCAGTTTGCTGTTGCTGTTGTTTTTCTGCAATGGCTGTCCCGTCGCAGCAAGGACAAATGAAGGCGCTCCCATCAGCGTAGCTGTGTCGTGAACGCATGATGCAGCACTTTGGAGCAACACTCCTGGAACATTTGGGGTGTGACTGGTCTCTGTCATTCAGACTGGTTTTGGATTGTGTGCAGCCCATGTTTTGGTGCCGTCGGTGCTCTTTTGAACATGCACTGGAAGTTTGTCTCTCACAGCAACGCCCCTCAGTGATTGATGCTGATTTGTTGATGTTCTCGTTGAGGGTTCATTACCAGACATGCGCGCTGCGGCTGCGTTTGCTCAGAGAAGCTGATTACGAACTACCCTTCCTGGAGGAAGTTACCATTAATTTGTTCATAGGCACCGCATGGGATGTCGCCTTGGTTGACACTGGGGCTATGGAACACACCTGCTCCTTGGTAGTTTTTGGCATGGATTTACTGGTTTTGTCATCTGCCGATGTGTAGAATATCCTGCTTTCCAGGACTGATGCTTGATTTGGAACTGTCCTAAATTGACATTTTCCTTTGAATTCGGCTTTTGGCTGCATGCTCATTTTTAAAATTGCCAAATAGTATGCTTGTGTGTCCTCTTGACTTGTTGAAATTAAGTAGGGTTTTAAATATATTTTAGCTTAGGGCATTTTAGCTTGGGCTTAAACCACTTTCTAATGACAAGGGGAGGGTGTAGTGTAGCCATTTTTAATATAGCTTCATGCACGTTAGTTTATCATACTAGGCCGCTGTGCACTTTGCCCTAGGTATATTTTATTCAGCTTCGCACTGTTATTTTACAATAACCAGTTTTTACGGTCTTGTTTTAATTTCTTCTATCACACTGTTTAGCTTAGTTCAGCACTGTGTTCTCAAATAATGCATTCTTGATCGCCCTGTGCTTCAGTCAAGACTACAGTCTGGTACATTGCCGGTAAACGTGGTAGCAGTTTAGTCTCCAGTATTCGTGGAAAATACACATCTTTGTGTAGGGACATTTTCTTAGAACATCTGCGTGTTAGTTAGAAAAACACTTCCTAGTCCTAGTACACGTCAAGAGGGAAACTCCAGCCAGGGACCTACAACTAGATGCTGAATGCCCCGTTGCAGGTGCTGATGCAGATTACAGGCCTTTGCTCAGGTATGAGGGTTGATGTCATCCAGGCTTAGAGCTTCACATGCTGTGCTCGAAATATAACTTAGAGAGAAAATAATCTAGCGGCACTATGATGGCTTTATTCTTGTGCTTCTCTCTCATTGTTACTATTTTAATCTTACTGTGTTGTATAGTTCTGGTTATTGCAGCTCACGCTTTGCTAACTAAAATGCAGTCGTTTTGTTGAACCAATCTTTAAAACTTAAACGGCCTTTGTCATTTATATATGAGACCGTACTGTGTATGAGAGAACCGGTTGTGACCTGAGTGACCACGACTTCCCTGAGAAGTACAAAGATGTCATGCGCTCAGCTGCCCAATTGTCTCTTCCATTTGGGAGAGATGAGGCACTGCTAGTTAGCCGGAGCAAAACCTTGATTTAGAGTGACAAGTGTCATTCACCATAGGTTAGACTCAGTCCCCCACATCGTGGACGATCTTGTTGCTCAAAATCCAGTAGTCTCATTAGGATAATGAGAGCCTACGCGACAAAATCTTTGAATGTTATTGGCTTTGCTGCTTTCCAAAATAAACTGCAACCTGTTGAGGGTGCGCTTTTGTCCGGAGGCCAACTTTGTTTTGAATATATATATATATATATATATATATATATATATATATATATATATATATATATATATATAATAATAAAGTATATACAAATAGTAAGCAGAATTGAAAATGTGAAAACGTATTTGATTGTGAATTAAACAAAATTATTAAAATATCTGACCATTTGTATAGTGTATAATTGTTTTGTAATTCTATGCAGTGTTTTCTATAATGACTTAATGGAGGTCCCTGTTTACTGTCATTCTGTGGAGGTCAACAGAAGTCAAATAGTTAAGAACTACTAACCAACAGCCATGCTTTTGCCAAAGGATTTTGTGATGCGTGAGGGATAATAACTGCGAAAGCATTCATGAAGTGTTGAATCCCGATACATTTAGGCAATATTTTTTTGTTGTTAATTCACACTTATTGGATGTGTCCGGTCTGCTCCGGGGCCTTAAAAAAGCTTCATGCACTGTAAGATTGTTGTCCTGTCCATTATCCATTAATATATTATAGTTAAAATATCTGACATGTTGTGCTAAAAATATGAAAAATTAATTTAAGTTCCTTCAGAACCACCTCCAGTTTATTGCGTGATTATTTTAATGATGAAGGCCAACAGATGTTAATTATCAGATTCTGCTTGCTTTTGCTGATATAAGTGTGCCCATAACAACAATTTCAACAGCCCAAAGAAAGTGCGACAGTTGAAATGAGTGGTGACGAGAATGGCAAGACCACCACATCACGACCTGTGGAACTCACTTAGGATGATTTTATTTAAATCTCATGAAATCATTAATAGGAAAGGAATAAATACTCCATGTTTCTTGCAAACAAACGTTATAGGAGGACAAACAGATGATATGTAAGTCCATTCTCCCGGTCTCGTCCTAAGAGTTAATTGTCGACATAGATCTGATGTTCCCAAGACCAAATAACTGGAGTTTCTATAGTGTGAGTTGCACCTCTGGGTTTAGTATATAAATTGCCGGAAGTCCATATATAATCTTGGGGGGTTTAAGCACAATAGGTGTAAGGTCTTGTTCCCTGGTAGAGAAGTAGAGAATGTTAAGCCACTAACCATTGTCTTACACAGAATTATGCTATATTTTCTGATCAACTGAGATTAATGATTATTTTGTTCCTTTCATTCCTTTTTATAGTACTATGACCAACGGAGCTCAAATTATACCCCTTAGAATACCACCAGATATTAGCATGTTTCTCTTTTGTCTTTCTGTTTTGCATTGATGTAAAAAAACTGATATTTTGGTACTATTACAAATGCATGCATTGCTCTTTTAGTTGTTGTCTAAAGGACCATAGATTTTTACAATTAATTGCTTTATCCAAATAATACAGGTAATTCTCTTTCTATTATAGGGTTGCATTGGTAGAACGGACATTACAGGGGTGCCATCGAATTTAATGTTACTGCACTCTGCAAAATTTCTCAACCAACTACTAATCAAAATTGTGTGCTTCCCGTCTAACTTATAAATAGGCAGGATAACTAATTTTAGCTCTTTTTAATTGCTCCATGGTTCATTTGCCTTGAGTTTAAATGTGTTCATTCCTTCACCCTCTCTTTTTGTTCCTTAGTTTTATTATGTACTCCCCAATAACTTTACATTCTAAAACCGTTCATGTAAGTTCTGCTACCTGACATCCTTGTGATTCATCTTGTTTTCACTGTTTTTTCCTCCTAGCTCCGAAACTATGGAATGCGCTCCCAGTGAGCATCAAGTCTGCATCTTCACTACTTATACCAAACATTTTGTTGAAAACCCATCTAATAGTATTTTCCACCCGATCTTGATCAAAGGACTGAAGGTTGTTTTACAGTCCATTTAATGTATTCTTGTGTATAGTTTTCTTGTTATTTATGTGCAGTTTCTTGAATAATAGTGCTATGATAAACAGACATTTAAAAAAAAAAATACAAATACAATAAAACTTAACTTATTTTGAACTAAGTACAATAAGGGAAAATTAAATAGTGAACAGTTGTTTTTGAATCACATTGAATTATGGGCAATACTGAACAAAAACTTATAGTATAGTGTAATGTAGTGCAATGGATTATGATATATTCAACATCTTTAAATCAAAACAGAGCTCTATAGTAAATCAAACAATGATAAACATTGTTTACATTGGAAATACTTTGTTTCTATGGATGTGCTCGTAAGTTAAAAAATAACCTTAAAATATATTCCAAATTCATTTGAGTTTGCGTTCTGAATGAGATTTAGTTAAACCTGACAACTTTAGGGTGGTCGCCCCCAACCTTTTGCCTGCCTCCCTCCAATTTTCTGACACTGTTTTTGCTGGTTTTAGGACTCTGCACACTATACCACTGCTAACCAGTGCTTAAGTGCATATGCTCTCTTCCTTAAAATGGTAGCATTGGCTCATACCCAATTGGCATATTTAATGTACTTGTAAGTCCCTAGTGAAGTGCACTACATGTGCCCAGGACCTGTAAATTGAATGCTACTAGTGGACCTGCAGCACTAGTTGTGCCACCCACATACGTAGCCCCTTAACCATGTCTCAGGCCTGCCATTGAAAGGCATGTGTGTGATGTTTAACTGCCACTTCGACTTGGCATATAAAAGTACTTGCCAAGCCTTAAAACTCCCCTTTTTCTACAGCTAAGTCTCCCCTAAGGTAGGCCCTGGGTAAGCCACAGGGCAGGGTGCTATGTAGGTAAAAGGCAGGACATGAGCACGTGTGTTGTATATGTCCTGGTAGTCGAAAACTCCTAAATTTGTTTTCCACTACTGTGAGGCCTGCTCCTTTCATAGGACAGCATTAGGGCTACCCTCATAAACTGTTAGAGTGGTAGATTCTGATCAGAAAGGGGCAGCTAGGTCATAGTCAGTATGGCCAGAATGGTAATAGAAAATCCTGCTTATTGGTGAGGTTGGATTGTATATTACTATTTTAGAAATGCCACTTTTAGAAAGTGAGCATTCCACTGCACTTAAAATCCATCTGTGCCTTGCAGCCTGTCTCCAATCCACGTCTGGGCTGGTGGCCAGCTCCCTTGTGCATTTCATCCACACAACCACAAACACAGGATACTCAGTCACACCTGCACTCATCTGCAAACTGAATGGGTCTTCCTGGGCCGGGAGGGTGGAGGGCCTGACACACATTTAAAAGGCTAGTGGCCGCCTTCACACAAAGGACTGCCAAACCTCCTACAGGGACCCTGGCAGACACAGCTGTACTGAAAGGGGACCTTGTGTACTTCAGAACAACTCTTTGAAGTCTCCTGCACTTCAAAGGCATTTTGGGGTATATAAACTGGGTCTCTGACCCCACCAGATCAGACACTTCTGGACCTGAACCTGCAACCTGTCAAGAGGAAATGCCTGTCTGCCCAAAGGACTCATCTAGACTGCTTTGCTGTAAAGGACTGCTACCCTGCTGTTGCTCTACCACCCTCTGACTTTGCTGAGAAGTGCTCTCCAAGGGCTTGGATTGAGCTTGCCTCCTGTTTTCTGAAGTCTCAGTGCCAAAAAGACTTCGGGCCAGATGTAGCAAAGGGTTTTTCCCATTCTGTGTCAATGGGAAAATGTGTTCGTATATATGGCCCTACATCTCTTCAAGGAACTCCTTGTGCACTGAAAATCAATGCACAGCTTGCCGGAAATGATGCACAGCCTGCTTTGTGACGAGAAAATCGCTGAACAGCCGAACCAGACCGACACATCCTGATTTTTCCGAGAGAAGATCAACGCAGTGCCTGCGTTGCGACCGGAAATTCGACGCACAGCCCTACCAGACACACATCCGAGCCAGAATGACGCAGCCCGACTTCCTGGGTGAGGAATCGATGCAGCGCATGCCGTGCAACAGAAACTTTGACGCATCCCCTACCGGATCGACATAACACCTGTGAATTTGTTACGCGCGCCCAGGATTTTTACTGCATCGTCCCTGGGCGTCAAGAGATCCCGCATTGCAGTGAGGTACCAAGACTGCTAGCCAGGAATCGACACAAAGGCCCTTGCAGCGTGGGAAGAAACGATGCATCGTTTGTGCTGTGCCTTGCCGGAAAGTCCGACGCACACCTGATTTTTCCACTCATCTCCTCCTCTGCAGTCATTGTGCATGGTAATTTTGATGCAAACCAGGTACTTTGTGCAAACAAGAGACAACTGTTGATTTCTAAGATTGACTACTCTTTTTAATTTTGCAAAAGTGATATCTCAACTTGTCCTAATCGAATCTTTACTGTTTTCACCTAAATTTAATCAGACAAATATCATATATTTTTCTAAACCTGTGTGGTGTATAGTTGTGGTGTTTTCACTGTGTTGCTGTATGATTTATTGCACAAGTACTTTACACATTGCCTTCTAAGTTAAGCCTGACTGCTCAGTGCCAAGCTACCAGAGGCTGTGCACAGGATCATTTGGACTGTGTGTGACCTACCCTGACTAGGATTGTGGTCCCTATTTGGACAAGGGTGTATACCTCTGCCAACTAGAGACCCGATTTCTAACAGATTTCAAATATTTTATTACACTTAATATGTTTTGAAGGATCACTTTAAATGGCTAAATATCTTACTAACACAAGTGACTCACAGCACAGAAACAAACTATACACACAATATGTTTTGAAAAAGCACTTTAAGTGTCCAAATTTATTAGTCCAATGAGTGATTCACAACACAGAAACAATCTGTACCGAAATTCGGTGATGAATTGTAGCTTATGGTGGGATAATGATCAGCCCAATCAAAACTTTGCCAAGTTATTGTAGATTACATTGACAATAATATTACCTCTCGGTGTGTCTTGGAGCTGGATTTGCCTAGAGTAGTTGCTCTTCCCGAATACACTTGCTGTAAGGAAACAAAATTCAGCATGGTAGAGAGTAGCTCTTTAGGTGTAGTCTGATAAGGAAGTAGGGTGCCCCTTCAGTGTTGTCTGCTGGTGCAGTTGGAGCTGGACGTCTGAAGCTGGTTTTGAGCTGTTCTTTCGGAGCCAGGCTACTTTGAAGATCTACTTCATATGCCTCAGGGCCATGCAGAGGGAGCTAGGCTTTATGTATGAGAATGGCGCTTTATGTGTAATGATAGAAGACATTTCACCTCTCCTTGTGACTGATACTTAAATATTAATAAGATTCAAACTGAATTATTTTATTTCTTTATTACCTAGAATATGGTACACAAATGCTTCTGCTTAGCTGTTTGTAAATGCTTGTTTCTTTTACTATAGGACTATAGGTCTCACAATGGATATATAGAACCACTTCTAGTACAGTCCTAGTGTACAAAATGTAGCTCATCATAGACAATGGCATTCCGATCTGCAAACTAAACCTAGTTGGCTAAGCATTCTTAAACAAACAATTACTCCAGTTCCTTGGTCAGACCACTACCTTGTTGCCTTCCAGCACAAGACACTAACACTCACCGCATCTAAAATCATTATGCCCTTAATTACTTATAGACCTTGGAACAAGCTCAATTTGGAGAGTGTTTCCAGAAAACGTTTGATCTCAAAGGCAGCTAAAACATCTATGCATAACAAAAGAAAACATATTCCTCGGATAAATGCAGAATTAAAAAATATCAAAAAGCAAATTGCTAAACTACAACACAATGGATTAAAAAAAAGAAACTTCAAAGACAAGATATGCCTGAACAGACACAACAAAATATAAAAGTCTACAATCAAAAAGGCAAAATCACTATGCTATTCTAACTGAATCCACAATGCAAAGTGTACTAATAAAGATTTTCATAAAATAATCAGAGAATTCAGTAAGCCAAAACGCACAGAAGCTGGCTACCCCTTTTCTTAAGATTCCTGTAGCCAGCTGAAAAAATAATTACACAACTAAAGCAAACATGTTGGATTCCTACAAAACCTTCCAGGGAAAGGCAAGCACATCCTCTATGCTCCTTTAAAGTGCTCTCATTGACTAAATGTCTGGATCTTGTCAAAGTGAGCAAGCCAGGAGGATGCTCCCTGACCCTCGTTCACCTCAAGCCTTCAAAAACATTCTATCAACTTTTGTGGTTATCCCAGTCAAACACTCATCAACAATTCCTTAACAACAGTAGTTTTCTCAGAAGACCCAAAAAAGGCATACATACTCCCATTATTAAGAAAACCCTAATCTGTACACTCAAGACCCTGATAACTACAGATCCATACCAAAATAAATATTGCTAGTCAAACTTATGGAAAGAGCAGCTTTCATTCAGATGTCACAAGTCGTTGAAGAGAATTACACACTTTGTGACTTTCTAACTGTATTCTGCACAGGAAGAGCCACTGAATCAGCCCTTATCTCTATCTTGGATGACCTTATAAAACAGTGGACCAGAAGAGGGTTGCTGCCCTCCATCTCTTAGAGATTTCAGCAGCCTTAGCCACAGTGTATCATGACACATTAGGCCAAAGACTTGAGGAAGCTGGACCAGAGGAAACAGCACTCACTTGAATCACAATGTAGCTACACAATGGAACACAAATTATATATACTACTCCTTTCTCTTCTAAATCGTACATCATTACAGCAGGAGTCCCTCAAGGCTCAATCATCTCACCCATGTTTTCAACCGTTATATAACATAATTGCCAGAACTGATTAGTGGTTTTGACTTCACCTGCTATAGCTACGATGGATGATAAGCAGATACTTCTGAAATTGCAAAACTCAAAGGACATTGGAACATCAATAATCTTCAATTGCTTCTGGGCCATTGACCAAAGGATGACATGGAGTCGCGTCAAACTTAATGCATTCAAAACCGAAATATTCAGCTGCGGGAAAACCTATGACCTTCTCTGTGCCTGACAATCTAGGACCACCACCAAAAATATCCAAGGAGGTAAGAAATCTTGGAATAACCATGAACACCAAACTATCAATGAATGCACAAGTAAACAAGATAGCTAAATCAGGCTTTCTCACAATGAAACCTGCATCCAGGATTCACCTCACAAGCCTCAAACAACCATCTGTCTTGTCCTATCAACACTAGATTATGCTAATTTTCTGTATCGCAGCTCACCTCTGTCACATAGAAGAAGATTACAGAGATTTCACAAACGCAGCACTAGACTACTGCTTTATTTAAATCCACAAGAACACATCTCCCCTGCCCTGAGTGCCCTGCAATGTCTACCAATTTCCCAGAAGTTTCACATAAAAGTTGCTTTGTGCCACACTCAAAGCAATACATGGCAAATGACCACTCTTCATCAGGAAGAATCAGGAAGAAAATCAACAACTACATACACACAATGGACCTACACTTGAGAATTTCTCGCCTTAACTCTCCTACACACAAGAAAACCATGTGTGGAACATCTTTCTTTGTTTAAGCAGCCAAGATATGGAATTCACTAACCAAACACATAGGATACACTGACAAGCATCTTATCTTCAGACGATTACTCAAGAGCTGGTTCTTCCCCACATGACAACTATACACTCTACTCAACACTGCACCACCGCAGTATTCTCATACATGACCATGCTTCTCATGTTACAGTGATGAAGTTGTTGCTCTACATGTGTCATTGTACATTGAACTATGCCTCCTGTGTAAGCAAATACATTCAAATAAGGAGAAAATGTATATTACACCATACCACAGGACACATGTGCTTATCAGACACTGTCAAAGTTACTGCTTCCATGTACATGTGGGTGCATAAAGAGAAGTGGTTATGCCTGCTACTAAAAATATAATATAATGAAACAATTTGCATACACCACCACTCTGCAAATACAACCTTACTAAGTGTCATGTGCATAATTTTAGATTCTTATATAAAACAATCCCTCTTTTCAACCTTTGTCCCATCTCTCTTCTCTCTGACTCATCCCAAACCTTTCTGACAAAAATATTTCTCAAACTCTCTTCTCCCTTTTTAGTCATGTCACCCAACTAACAAGCACACACAACTACTCCTTACAAAAACAACTTACTGCTTCCCCTTCCAAATCCATTCCCATTATTCTGTCTCTACTCTAAACTCTACTAAACACACAAATCTAGAGCACAAACCTAGCACACCTAATACAAAAAGAAAAATCTGTACTAATCTGCTAACCACTTATCTTGGGTTCCACAGGAGCATGTTTCTCCTGCAAAGAGCTTCAACGCCTCATCAGAGGTAGTAAGAGCTATATAAATACAATTCACAATTACAATTAAACATTGATTACATTAAGAGTTTTTACAGACACTCTTCAGAAATCAATCGCTGTTTTTGCCCGTAAAGTCAGGGACAAGAATAAAGGACCCAGTGGATTACCACTTCAAAGTCAGTTTTTAATTATTGCTAGGTCTGCAACTTTGCAGGAGAGAGCCCGATTAAAGCCCTGCTGTGACAAATTCAGTTTCTGTTTGGCAGAGGTATGTACCCTGTCCATGCAGGAACCACAATCCTATTTAAAGTAAGTTACAAACGCACCCTAAATTAATCTGTGATAACCCCCTGGTAGCTTGGCACAGAGAAGTCAGGTTTAACTTAACAACAATGTGCACAGTGTTTGTGCAACACTTCAAACAGTAAGACTGTGAAAACACACACACAAAGATACCACACCTGGTTAGAAAAATAAAACAAGACCGAAACAACCAAAATCCAATAAGTAGAACTTGTGATATGAATTTTCAAATAATAAACTGTAGAAAAGCACTAACCAGGGCTGTCTGGTTGTGCTGGACTAGGACAAAAAGTTCAGGTTGACTGCAATGAAACATAAGCCGTCTTCAGGGACCTAGGGAGGCCCGCTGAACAAGAGTACCTTAATCCTGGTTGTGTCGATGTTGAAGGTGCGGGTAGCAGGCTAAAGTTATGCATTAGTGTCGACCTCTGCAGTGGAGGTGATGCATCAAACTTTCCCACGCAGTAGCAAACATGAGTCAATTTTCTCCACACAACAGCCGTGATGCATCAGGTCTGACATGCAGCTGTTCCGAAGGTGATGCACCGAGGTCGATCCGCGGCCATGTATCAACTCTGATCCACGCAATGGACTGCTTCCGATTCACAGAATAGAGGCGCTGCACCGGTTCCAAACCATGCAGCGGCAGTGATGCATCCTTTCAGCTGCAGCAAACACCTTAAACCTACTTCTGAGGGTCCAGGACTGGGATGGCACCACTCAGCATGGCAGACTCACAGAAGGCAGAGTCCAGGTGTAGATGCAGATGTTTTGGAAGTACCTTAAGTCCCTGAGACTTCAGAAAACAGAAGACCAGTCAGACGTCCCTTGGAGTCGCTCTGGGTTCTGAGTTTAAATAATGTAGTCCAGTCTTTCTCACCTAGGCAAGGAGGGCAGCAGGTCAGCACAGCAAGAAAGCAGTTCTTTTAGAGCAGCAGTCTAACAGAATGGCAGTCCTTTAGCAGCAGAGCAGTCCTTCGTCCTGACAGAGTATCCACAGGTCCAGAAGTGTACTGAGCTGGTAGGTTTTGAGGTACAGTTCTTATACTCAGTGGTGCCTCAGAAGTGCAGGGTCTCTGAAGTGCACAGAGGTCCTCCCTTCCTACGATGGCTGCAGTTTCATTACAGCAGGGTTTGCAGTCCTTTTTCTGTGGGCAGGATACAGCCTATTCCATGTCATTGTTGAGGCCAGGTCCAGCTCCTCCCTCCCATTCTGCCCAGGATGGCTCATCAGTATGTGGAAGACCCATCAAGTCACACCTAAGCTCCCATTGTATGTGCCTGTCTAGAGGGAATACACAAAGCCCAGCTATTACCCACCCAGACGTGTATTGGAGACATGCTGCAGGTACACAGGGCTAAGAGCAGGAAAATACCAAATTTCTAAAAGTGTCATTTTCAGAACTGTAATGATAAATTTGACTTTGCCATTAAAGAGGCGTTATTATTACAATTCCATAGGTACCAAACATGATAGATCCATTCCTTCGCAATTAGGAATGACAGCTTATTAAATGTAATAAGAAATGGCCAATGTTATCCTATGAGTGGGGTAGGCCTCACAGTAATAAAAAATGAATTTCAGAGTTTTTCACTACAAGGACATGTAAAACTTAGGCTACCTAGGGCCTACCTTAGAGGTAACCTGTATGTAATAAAAAGGGAGTTTAGGGCTTGGCAAGTGGTTTTACATGCCAAGTCGACATGGCAGTGTAAGATTACATTGAGGCTGCAATGGCAGGCAGAGACATGTTTTAAAGTGCTACTTCAGTGGATGGCACAATCAGAGCTGCAGGCCAACTAGTAGCTTTTAATTTACAGGCCCTGGGCACAGATAGTGAACTTTACTAGGGAATCATACGTAAATGAAACATGCCGGTTAGGTATATCCTGAATAAAACAATGTTTTAGGGAGACAGCACAAACAATGGATGCCAAGAACCAAATATCCTTAGGGTGATCTTTCCCCAAACTATCAAGTCTAACACCTGTTCTTGTATCTGTTGACCTATGAAGGGGAGGGTGGTCTGGGTTTGTGTAGGTTGTGCATCTGTAGAGTACAATCCGTCATCCGTCATCCTTGATTTCTGTCCTCTTTTGTTGTCAGAGACAAGGCAGAGTATCCGCCCACTACTTTTAAAACAGTGGGATATGGATGTTCCCGGTGTTTTAAATGGACAGGTACTATCTGGTACTGGGTACCTGTACTACTTTATTTTAAAAGAGAGAGTCCCTGTGCTTTTAGATTCCACTGCATTACATTTAATGGAAAAGTACTGGCACTTCTCAAAAGAAAATAGGTACTCTGAACAGAGAGTACCAGTATGTACATATTTCCATTTTAAAAACCGGATGTTCCTGATTCCCTTTGTCAGGCTCTTGAGATTTTGTGTGGTGAGAAGTCTGTTGTTAGTGCCATCTATGGGGTGCATGGAAGGTTTTGTTGTCACACTGAGTGAAAACTGTCTACTGAGTGCCTGTGCAAATGAGGTGAATCGCACAGAGACAACAGATCAAAGAGCCATACATTCCCTAGTCCTGAGAATTTTGTGAATCGGATATCTTTTCCAAAAAGTCCCTAAGACGAAGGATATTTCCAAGCATTGGCACATTTTTAATGAGATGTGTGCCAGCTATGTCAATTAGTGTGGTTGTACAGTTCTTTTGGAATGTGTTGCATTTATGTGTTCTTTTATCCAGACTTTATAGTGCTTGAAACAAGACGTCAAAATATGATATTTGGTATCCCTTCAGTTTAAAACTTGTTACCACATTTACTAGACAGATTCAGACAAAATAATTTTGAAGGGTCAATAAAGCCAGTTTTACCAGCCACGGAACCCTTTGTGTCCTTGACCACATAAAATTAAATATTAATATTAATGTACTAAAAGAAAAAAAACACTAGAGTATCCAACTTCGCATCTGTCCTTAATTTGAGATAGTGGTTGCAGGTGGGGCCGACCAGCACTCTTTTTTTTGGGCCCCTGGATATATTTTTTATCATCAGACTTTTACCAGAACAAGAGAGAGATAAAGGAAGCAAAGGAGAAAGGAAGAGGGGGATAGAAAAACAGTTAATACTTTTACAAAGGGAGAAAGGAAGGATCAAAAGTGTAAGAAATTCAGTTGACGGTTGTGTGGCGTGTGGGCCTTGGTCAAGTAGCAACCACAATTCTTTTCAGGGTGAGGCACATGCCAACCCTAAATTAACCTGTGATTAACCCTCGGATAGCTTGGTACAGAGCCGTCAAGCTTAAGTTACAAGGCAATATGTAAAGTATTTGTGCAACACTTCAAACAATAATAAAGGGAAATCACCACACCAAAAGGATCTCACATCATGTCAGAATAATAGGGATGTCTTTAATAAACAAAACAAGGCCAAAGCAACAAAAATCTAATCAGTCGAACCGTAGATATGCAGGGTATATTTATACTTTTTGGTGCATGTTGGACTTTTGCCCTTTTGCAGGGTCATCCCCAATCTTTTTGCCTCCTGCCTCCTATTTTCTCTGACCTGTTGCTGTTGGCTTTTGACCTCTGAGCACTTTACCACTGCTAAGCAGTACTAAAGTGCATATGCACTCTGTGTAAATTGTATGTAATTATTTTATCCATGATTGGCATATTTGATTTACTAGTAAGCCCCTAGTAAAGTGCACTACAGGTGTCAGGGCCTGTAAATCAAATGCTACTAGTGGGCCTGCAGCACTGGTTGTGCCACCCACCTAAGTAGCTCTGTAATCATGTTACAGACCTGCCACTGCAGTGTCTGTGTGTGCAGTTTTAAGCTGTAAATTCGACTATGCAAATGTACCCACTTGCCAGCCCTAAACCTTCCCTTTTCTTACATGTAAGACACCCCCAAGGTAGGCCCTAGGTAGCCCCAAGGGCAGGGTGCAGTGAATGGTGAAGGTAGGACATATAGTAATGTGTTTTATATGTCCTAACAGTGAAATATTGCTAAATTCGTTTTTCACTGTTGCAAGGCCTGTCCCTCTTATAGGTTAACATGGGGGCTACCTTTAAATCTGATTAAAGTGTAGATTCCCTTTGGGAGCAGATAGACATGTGGAGTTTGTGGTCTCTAATCTCACAATTTAAAAATACATCTTTTAGTAAAGTTGATTTTAAGATTGTGTGTTTGAAAATGCCACTTTTAGCAATTGAGCATTTTCTTGCTTATACCATTTTGTGTGACTCTGCCTGTTTGTGGATTCCCTGTCTGGGACACTTTGACAGTTGGGCTGGTTGCACCTCACACTAGACAGTGACACAAAGGGAGCTGGGGTGTAGTCTGCATTTCCTGATGAGCGATCTGTGCTAGGAGAGAGGGGAGGAGTGGTCACTCACACCTGAAAGGGCTGTGCCCGTCCTCACACAATGCAGTCTCTAACCCCCTGGCGTGTTTCTGGGGCCTGGCCTGGGCAAGGCAAGATTTCACATTCAAGAGAGACTTTTTTTGAAGTAGGCCTACTTCAAAGGAGAAATTGGGTATAAGAAGGGCACCCAAAACCACAGACTTTAGAACACTTCTGGAAACCAAGAGTAACCTCTGCCTGGAGAAGAGCTGAAGAGCTAAGGAAGAAGAGCTGCACTGCCTGTGACTGTGCTGTATGGAGCATACCTGCAGTTGCTGATTCTGCCAGACTAAGAGGGCAAAGACTGGAATTTGTGTGCCTTCCATCTTGAGAAGGTCTCCAAGGGCTTGATTTAGAGCTTGCCTCCTGTTGTTTGAAGTCTCAGGGATAGCAAAGACTTCTCTCTGGCAGCACCTGGAGTCTCTGGAGAGACTCCTACTCTGCCAAGTAGTGCCCATATATTTCCTGGAACCCTGAAAGGAGACGCTGGCAGCCTAAGAGGAAGAAATCCACGCACAGAACGCTGTGCAGGGAAAAGATTGACGCAACTCCGATCTGCGGCTGAAAAATTGGCGCGCCGCTGGCTTTGTCGCTGAAAATCGACTCTCGCCTGCAACGCGACCCAAAGATTGACGCCCGGGGTTGGAGAAACAATGCACTGCATCGCTGACGGAGGCTGGTGAGATCGCCACCCGCGCTGCGTGGTTTTCGGATCATCGTGCAGCTGGATTTCCGACGCAACTTCTGCTGGGAGTGTAAAAACAATGCAAAGCAATGCCTGGACCCGTGAGTGCTGACCGGATCGACGTATCACTCTCCTGCGGAGAGAAGAAACGACACGCCATGACCCAACTAAAGGAGAAAAGATGCAAGGTCTCGCTCGTGAGTGAAATCGACGATTTCTTTTTACGCACACTCATCCGTGCAGGGTTATTTTTGACGGACCCAAGGTACATTTTCACGCTAACAGTGTTAGTGTGTGTTTAAAACTACATGAAGACTCTTTTTGCATTTTTGGTGATAACTTGACTTGTGCATTGTGGAGTTTTTGTCGTTTTGGTCTTGTTTTGTTTAGATAAATATTTTCTCTTTTTCTAAATCTGTGTTGTGTCATTTTGTAATGGCTTCATTATGTTCTCTTTTACCCTGACTTGAGTGAGGGTCCTTGCTTGGACAGGGGGTAACCTGACTGCCAACCAAAGACCCCATTTCTAACAGTGCAAAACTGCAGTAACGCAGATTTGCATCAAAATGTTTGCACCAGCTTGCACCATTCTTGAGCACCAGCCGGGCACCATATTTATAGAATGGTGCAAGCCGGCACAGAGGGTAGGCTGGTGTCAAAAACATTACGTGAGCCGGGTGGGGCTGGCGGTATTGGAGAAGGAGGTTTTACACCAAAAAAGACGTTAGGCCGGTTAGAGTAAAAAAAATATATATACTCTACCCAGCCTAGCATCATTTTCTGATGCAACACCATCCATACCACATGACTCCTTGCATGACAGGAGTCATGCCCACCACACTAATGGCCAGCACAGGGAATCAGGGTCCCCTGGGCATGGCCACTGCACCCTGTGACATGAAGGGGGCCCATTTCAGGGCCCCCAGTGGTACATACAAAAAAATACTTACCTGTATTACCTATACTTACCTGGGATGGGGGTGCCCCATCCTCTGCTGTCCCTCTGGTGCGGTTTGGGGTGTCCCTGGGGCCTGTGGAGGGCACCTGTGGGATTATTATTTGATGTTCCACCATGGAAATAGGCCCACAGGTCCCCTAACGCCTGCCCTGACCCAGGCGTTAAATAATGACCCCTCCAACCCCCGGTGCGTGGTTTTAGCATGGGGAATAAATATGGGGCTAAGGCCATAGAGTCATTTTTTTCACTGGAAAGCCTACCTTGCATCTCATTGACGCAAGGTAGGTTTCCACGTCCAAAAAATGAATTTAACTCCATAACTTTGGCGCTAGACTGGTCTAGCGCCAAAGTATAAATATGGAGTTAGTTTTGCACTGAATTTGCGTTAATAAAAATGACACAAATTCGGTGCTAAATAAGTATAAATATGCCCCACAGTTTTAAAGAGTTTAGTGAAATTAGTGCCAAAAAGTACAAAGTGCCAACTGTGGATATCTGGTTGCGCCAGACAGGGACAAAGTCATAACTTTAGGCTGACTGCAATGGAGTGTGGGTCGGCTACAGGGACCCAGTTAGGTCCACTATACAGGGTACCTTAAATCCTGCAAGGATCTGCATCAGAGATGTGTTCCACAGCTGAATTGATGTTTTGGGTCTGAGGTGGGGCAGAGCGGCAATGCGAGGGCCTGCATCATCATCAAGGATCCCCTTGATGGCACTTGTGATGCGAAGTCCAGCACCGATAATCTGGCATGCAGTCTGGGAAGTGGGTCGGTTCTGAGGAGCTGCAAGACTGCAATGCGTAGTCAGGCATTGTTGTCGATGCTGCCGTCTACGAGAGATGCAAGGGCCTTGTGCTGAGGATGTGTTGGCCATTGGCAGTTCAGATGGGCCGTGATACGGTGTGGGCCTTTGTGATGGATGCAGTCCATGCAGCAGCAGTGGTACGTCAGTGCTGCTCAGGTTTGAGCCGCGCAGCAGAGGATATGCGCTGCTTCCGCCAGCTCCAAAGAAGTTGGAAGAGTACCTTAAGCTGACTTCTTAGGGTTGAGCACTGAGGTGGCACCTCTTGGTAGGGTAGACTCATCCAGGTGCAGATGCAATGTTTTGGAAGCCTGTTATGTCCCTGAGGCTTCAGATCAGGAGACCAGCCAACTAGCCATTCTGGGTTTTGGGTTCAAGTGATGCAGGACCAGTCCTTCACACCCAGGCAAGAGGGCAGTAGGCAGAAGGTCAGCACAGCAGGGCAGCAGTCCTTCAGAACATCAGTCCAGCAGAGTGGCAGTCCTTTCAGCAGCACAGCAGTCCTTCTTCTTTGGCAAAGTATTCACAGGTCCAGAAGCATACTGAAGAGTTGGCGTCTGAGGTCCAGTATTTATACCCTTTTGTGCCTCTGAAGTGTGGATAAGCTTCTAGTGGCATGCCTTTGAAGTGCACAGGTGCCCTGCCTTTCTGGCCTTGGATCCAGACTAACTACAGATGGTATGCAGCCCTTTGTGTGGAGACAGGAGACATCCCATTCAAGTGTAAGTGAGGCTAGACCCAGCTCTTTCCTCCCATCCGGCCAGTCATGGCTGAACAAGTCACACCTAAGCTGACCATTGTGTGTGGCTGTCTAGGAAGGACACACAAAGCCCAATTGTCAACTGCACCCAGTCATGTGACCCAAAGACAGGCTGCAGGCACCAAATGACAAAGGGCAAGAACATACCAACTTTCAAAAAGTTGCATTTTCAGAATTGTAATTTAAAATCTGACTTACAATAAGTTAGGATTTAACATTTCAATTCCAAGGACTCCAAATATGGGCTGAGTACCTGTTCCCATTTAGAAAATACACCTATAAAATGTTAGAAGGTAACTCCAAGGTTATCAGTCCTTGCAGTGGTGGAAAACATATCTAGGAGTTTTTCACTTCCAGGGCATATTAAACTTAAAAGTACATGTCCTACTTTTTTAATACATTCAATCCTGCCTTGGGCTCTCTGGGGCCTTACTCTAGAGGGTGACATATGTATTAAAGAATAATGTTTAGGCTGGGGAAAAGGTTTTTATTGCCCGATCGGAATGGCAGTTTAAAACTTCACACACACAGGCTGCGGTGGCAGACCTGAGACAAGTTTAAAGTGCTGCATAAGTGAGTGGCACAATGAGTGCTGCAGGCCCAGTAGTAGCATTTAATTTTACATGCCCTGGGCACAGGTAGTGCCACCTTACTAGGGGTTTGCCAGTAAATTAAATATGCCAGTTAGGTAAACGCCAATCTAACATGCTTTAAGGAGAGAGCAAAAGCACTTTAGCACTGGTTAGCAGTGGTAATGTGCACAGAGTCCTAAGGCCACCCAAAACAAATTCAGCAAGAAAAGGATGTCTGAAAGCAAAACATCAGGAGGAAAACCACATTAAGGAAGTCAGGTCTAGCAAACTGAACCTGCAAGAGTGAGATATTGGGCCAAAGAGGTTATACTGGTGGATGAAAAAGGCAAGAGGTGAAGTGAAGACAACACAACTTGGAATTCTGCAAACTCATCATTTCGGAGCAGCACCAGCTTTAGTGCTGGTTGGGCCAGTGTGACAATCTTTTGCACCCTTCACCCCCCCTCCTACTTGGATTCACTCACTACCATCTGGCAAAAGTGCCCCTCGACTCTCCATAGCCTCTCTCTCACACACGTTTTGGGAGTCATTACAACATTGGTGGTAAAAGCCGCATACCGCCATGTAGAAGACCGCCAACACACCGCCGCAACCGCGGAATTCCGCCACCGCTATTATGACCCACATCTCGGAATCCGCCAAAAGTCAGACACCCACACAAGTCCGCCACACCAAAGGTCAGTGATAAACTGGCGAAAACAAATGCTCCACCGTCACGCCAACAGAAATACGCCCACACTATCACAACACACAAATCCACCAGGTTCTCGGAGGAGGAGCTCAGGGTCATGGTGGAGGAAATCGTCCGGGTAGAGCCACAGCTATTCGGATCACAGGTGCAACACACCTCCATAGCTAGGAAGATGGAGCTATGGCGACGAATAGTGGACAGGGTCAACGCAGTGGGACAACACCCAAGAAATCGGGAGGACATCAGGAAGAGGTGGAACGACCTACGGGAGAAGGTGCGTTCCGTGGTCTCAAGACACCACCTGGCGGTTCAGCGGACTGGCTGCGGACCCCCGACTCCTCCCCCACAACTAACAACATGGGAGGAGCAGGTCTTGGCGATTCTGCATCCTGAGGGCCTCGCAGGAGTAGCTGGAGGAATGGACTCTGGTAAGTCAAATCTTTCACTACTTCATCCCCCACCCTACCTGCATGCTATCACATACCCCCACCCTCACCCCCAGCACCCCAACTCCTCATATATGTCCCAACATCACAAACCACACATCCAACCACCAAGCCCTGCATGCAACAACAAAGAATGGACACCCATCACCAAAGCATGCCCACTGCACATACCCATACACCCCGCTAAACCATCATCACACAAGCTCCCACACAGGAATGCTAGCACTGGGGTACACGGTCACCCACCCATTGCACACCATTACACACACAGATTTAATAAACATCCTTTTATACCACTGCAGGACCCCTACACAACGTCACCGGACAGGAGGGTCCACACATGTCCACACCACCAACAGAAGAGGCTCACAGTGATGACAGCAACTCTGTCCAACTGGATCTAGATGACCAGCCCGGACCATCGGGGACCTCTGGACAGTCGGTTCCCCTCACACAGGCACAGGCCACCACAGACCTTCCCCCCTCTGGAAACAACAGGACAGCACCCACCCAGCAGGCCCATACCTCCGTTCTCAGGACACATCAATCAGCTGTGTATCCACCACTACAGGGAACCCAGGATAACCCACCACCCCAACAACAACAGGGACCTGGAGTCAGTGGTAGTGGGCACACGGTCCAGGGGACGGAGGCCCAGGAACACAGGGGAACTGGGAGGGCTGCTGTGCGACAGGGGGTGGACAGGCCAAGGGAACCCACTCTCCACGAGGCCCTCTCCTCCATCATGGGAGCCTACCACCACTCCCAGGAGACGATGGCAACGGTACTGGCCAAGTTTCATGAGACCCAGCGCATGCAGGAGGAACAGTATATGGGCTTCAGGGAGGAACTCAGAACCATCAGCTCCACCCTGAGCACCATCGTACGGGTGCTGAAGGAACTACTCAACACCAGGAGGGACACTGTGGCACTACAAGGGGTCCCTGACACTAGCATGGACGATGAACTGCCCACCACCTCCGCCGGCGCTAGTGGACAGGAGGTACCGCCACAGGACCACCACACCAGCATCCCACCCCCTGCAGAGGGAGAACCACCCCGCAAACGGTCCCTGAGATCCAGGACAAAGACAGAGCATGATGCCAAGACCCCCGCCAAGAAATGAGACCACCCTGATTGTCATCCTACTGTCCCACTTTGTCACCCTGTCCATGATTAAACTGCCCCGGCTCCACTTCCTATGCCCATATGGGCAATGCGCCTGTGAGACTAATAGACTGGACTCTGACATGGACACTCCTCCGCCATCACCCCTCACCATTTCACTACCCCCTCCAATATTGAGCATTTAAATAAACACACCTAAAGCACAAAATGATCTGGAGTCTGTCTGTGATTTCGAAATAGTGTATTAGCAATTACAGTGACAAAATGTTTTTTAAATAGTAATGTCAACATACCTATGTCAACCAGCTCTAGTCCATGAGGAATCTAAGCAGATGTCACACAGTGGGACCCACATCTGTGAAATCGTAAGGGAAAGTGACAACTCAGTGACCATACACTGGGTGAAAACGACAGACAGGAGAGAGGTAGTAGTGTCAAAGTACATGTAGTAGGCAGGTTTGCATTCCTACCTGTGTCTCACTGGAAATATTGCAGGATCACTGAGTCCCTGTTGTGCATGCCTTCTTCCTCTGCTTCCTCCTCATCACTGTACACAGGCTCCACAGCTGCAACAACACCGCCATCTGGACCATCCTCCTGCAGAAAAGGCACCTGTCGTCGCAAAGCCAAGTTGTGAAGCATACAGCAGGCCACGATGATCTGGCACACCTTCTTTGGTTAGTAGAATAGGGATCCACTTGTCATATGGAGGCACCGGAACCTGGCCTTCAGGAGGCCGAAGGTCCGCTCGATCACCCTCCTAGTTCGCCCATGTGCCTCATTGTAGCGTTCCTCTGCCCTTGTCCTGGGATTCCCCACTGGGGTCAGTAGCCATGACAGGTTGGGGTAACCAGAGTAACCTGCAAATGGCGAGGGGCAACTGTTAGACACACACTAACCTGGAGGGATAACCCCAGACCCAGACAACCATTCCCACTGAGTTGCTTCCAGGTGCTCACCTAATAGCCACACACGGTGCCTCTGGAGTTGACCCATCACATAAGGGATGCTGCTATTCCGCAGGATGTAGGCGTCATGCACTGAGCCAGGGAACATGGCATTCACATGGGAGATGTACTGGTCTGCCAAACATACCATCTGTGCATTCATATAATGATAACTCTTCGGGTTTCTGTACACCTGTTCACTCCTCTGGGGGGGGGACCAAAGCCACATGGGTCCCATCATTGGCACCTATGATGTTGGGGATATGTCCCTGGGCATACAAATCACCTTTCACTGTAGGCAAATCCTCCACCTGAGGGAAAACGATGTAGCTCCGCATGTGTTTCTGAAGGGCAGACAACACTCTGGACAATACGTTGGAAAACATAGGCTGGGACATCCCTGATGCCATGGCCACAGTTGTTTGAAATGACCCACTTACAAGGAAATGGAGCACTGACAGCACCTGCACTTGAGGGGGGATTCCTGTGGGATGGCAGATTGCTGACATCAGGTCTGGCTCCAACTGGGTATACAGTTCCTGGATTGTGGCACGGTCAAGCCTGTAGGTGATTATCAAATGTCGCTCCTCCATTGTCGACAGGTCCCCCAACGGTCAGTACACCGGAGGATGCCGCCATCTCCTCACATGTCCCAGCGGACGGTGCCTATGAAGGACAACAGCGAGCACAGAGTCAACCAACTCAGAGGTACGTACCCACAGTTTACCCAGAACACCAGTCATACACAAAAGGTGGCCTGTATGTGTGTTGAATCTAAGCCTAGGTATGTATGGCGCAGTTGAAAATGAAGCCATGTGGGCCCCTGAAATGGCGGCTGCCTGACCTCTTAAGTGGGACAATGGGATGTGAGGTAACTGCGCTGGCATTGTACACCGTCGCGGTAGGCGGTCGAAGACCGCGGCGCAATGCTGCATTGGTTAACATTGGACCCTATTGGTCCCAGGAGCCAATGACGATGTACGCCGGCGGTACGCACCGCCGCGGACGTGACCGCCATTTTCTATCTGTTCAATCACTCGATACCTGATCTTCGACAGGAGAGGACCTACACTGCAAGTGCTGCTGTGACCTCGGTCTGGAAGAGACAATGGCTTGTGCATCTGGGGAAAGGGCTCCTGCCTTCACATCGGAGGAGTTGGAGAAGCTCGTGGATGGGGTCCTCCCCCAGTACACCCTACTCTACGGTCCTCCAGACAAACAGGTAAGTACACAGGGAGCATGTTGTATGGGCTATGCCTGTGTGGCGAGGGCTGGATGTAAGAAGGAAGGGGGCAGAGTGCTGCGTGCATAAAAGGCGGTGAATGCATGTGCCACATGGCAAGGGTGGGGGCCAATCACTTTGACGGTGCAGTTGGTAATGACTTCTCTTCTTCCCCTGTACTTTTCATGTAGGTCAGCGCCCACCAGAAGAAAGATATTTGGCGTGCCATCGCCAAGGACGTCCGGACCCTGGAGGTCTACCACAGACGGAGCACCCACTGCCGGAAAAGATGGGAGGACATTCGCCGCTGGAGCAAGAAGACAGCGGAGGCTCAGCTGGGGATTTCCTGGTGCAACGTGGGAGGGGTGCCCGTCGCACCAGGACCCCCCTGATGTTCAGGATCCTGGCGGTGGCCTACCCGGAGTTGGATGGGCGCTTGAGGGCATCACAGCAGACACAAGGGGGTGAGTACACTCTCATTCTGCTGACTTTGCGCACAGTGGAGGTGTTTGGGTGGGGGAGGAGGGCTGTGAGTTTCCCTATGCCAGAGCGAGTTCCGTAGGCAAGGCCCCTCCATAAGGCAGGCCATGTGGCACCCCACCCCACCTCTGCAGAATGCCAAGTACAGCTAGTCATGCCCCTGTGTCATCTATGTGTGCAGATGTCATCCATAGTCTTGTAGGCCATTTCGCAGGAATTGAACAGTGGAGCCCAAGAGCGCGGCGTAGTGCAGGGGGCTTCTGTGTCTGTTGTGTCCGCCAACGGTAGTGGTAATCCATGCACTCAACATGTCTTTCTTCTGTCGTCTTCCCCTTTTTGTGGTCTCCTTGTTCTTGTGTGCATTAGCATCATCAGGCGGAGGAGCAGTGGCACCGGAGCACGAGGGAGCTGCATCCCACATGTCCCTGGAGGGCGAGACTACGGACTCGGAATTCACCAGTGGGACGGAGGGTGAGGTTAGCGCCACGCCGGGGACAGGAGCTGACACCAGCGACACGGACTCATCCTCTGATGGGAGCTCCCTTGTGGTGGCGGCAACATCTGTGCCCCCGCATCTACAGGTACAGCCGCCACCCCCCCTACCAGCACCGCCCTCCCAGCAGCCCCTCAGCCTTCGCCCCGTGCCCGCTCACCCAGGAGGGTGGGCATCACCTTCGCCCCAGGCACCTCAGGCCCTGCCCCAGTCACCCCTGATGCCCTCAGTGAGGAGGCCATTGACCTCCTCAGGTCCCTGACTGTTGGGCAGTCTACCATTTTGAATGCCATCCAGGGTGTAGAAAGGCAGTTGCAACAAACTAATGCATTCCTGGAGGGCATTCATTCATGTCAGGCGGCCCTTCACCGAGCTTTTCAAACTCTGAACTCAGCACTGATGGCAGCCATTGTCCCTGTCTCTAGCCTCCCCCCTCCAACTTCATCCACCCAGACCCAATCCCCTGTACCTCTGCCTATCCCAAGCACACCATCAGACCAGCCTGCACACACCTCAACACACAAGGGAAGCTCAGGCAAACATAAGCACCACACATCCCACAGGCACTCACGCAAGCAACACACACATGCAGACACACCAACATCCACTGCCTCCACTGTGTCCCCCTCCTCCTCCTCTCCCTCTTCCCTCCCAGTCTCGTCTACACTCACACCTGCATGCACTACCTCTGCAGCCACTACGTCCCTCTCCAGCACACTCACCACCACACCCCGCTCACGTGCAGTCACCACCCCCACTACCATTCACACGTCCCGTGTCCTCTCCCAGAGTGTCTGTGACGCCCCCTCCCACGATACACAAACGCAGGCACACACCCACCCAAAAGCCATCCATCTCACGACAGCCTCCAGCGCATGCACCTTCACCCAAAGGCAGCAAACGAACACCTCCTACAACCACCACCTCTTCCTCCACTGCCAAACCCCCTCCAGCTACCCTTCCCAGTGTCTCCCAAAAACTTTTCCTGTCCACCCTTGACCTTTTTCCCACACCTCCCCCACCCCGTCCATCTCATAGGTCCCGAAGTAGCACCTCTGCCAAAACATTCCCGGGACCAGTGGTGCCTGTAGTCACCGGTATGTGGAGTGCACCGGCCACCAGGACAGCCAGTGTGGCAAGGAGCCACAGCACAGACAGTCCCCCACGTGTGAAGCATCAGAAGTTGGCCAGTGCCCGGCGGGAGAGGGGGAAGACTCCAGCCACCAAAGCCGCTCCCAGGGGTCCCGTTGGGAGTGTGGAGTCAGCTTCCAAGGTGGGGAAGGGCCACAAGAAACCCGGCAAGTCTGGGAAGAGCTGCACGGTGTAGAAGACCGTCATCATCCCCGCTGCCCAGGAGGCCACCACCAGCCCCAGCCCAGCTACCCAAGAGGCCTCTGCCAGCCCCAGCCCAGCTGCCCAGGAGGCCATTGCCAGCCCCATCCCAGCTGCCCAGGAGGCCACCACCAGCCCCAGCACAGCTGCCCAGGAGGCCACCGCCAGCCCAGCTGCCCAGGAGGCCACCGCCAGCCCCAGCACAGCTGCCCAGGAGGCCAGCACCAGCACCAGCCCCGCTGGACCATGAAGGACCGCCAGCAAAAGCCCCGCTGGGCCATGAAGGACCACCGTCTCAAGCACCGCTGAACAGGGCACCACCAACTCAAGCACCGCTGAACAGGGCACCGCCAACTCAAGCACTGCTGATCAGGGCACCGCCAACTCAAGCACCGCTAGCCCATGAGCGGTAGGGGCACTGACGCAACTGGGTCCGTCACGGGGTGAGTGATGCACTCTGGGCACCAGTCCCCCTCCAGAACCAGTGGAGAGATCCATCCACTACCTCTGTCCTTCACAGGATGAAGCACTGTGGGCACCAGTCCCCGTCCAGAACCAGTGGAGACTGTTATCCACTTGAGAGACTGTGGCTTTGCACTCCCCAGGATGGAACAGTGGGCAACCCACTCACTGTAGAGACTTGAGAGACTGTGGCTTTGCACTCCCCAGGATTGAACAGTGGGCAAACCACCCACTGTAGAGAGTTGAGAGACTGTGGCTTTGCACTCCACAGGATGGAACAGTGGGCAAACCACCCACTGTAGAGACTTGTGAGACTGTGACTTTGCAATCCCCAGGATTGAACAGTGGGAAAACCACCCACTGTAGAGACTTGAGAGACTGTGGCTTTGCACTCCCCAGGATTGAACAGTGGGCAACCCACCCACTGTGGAGACTTGAGACTGTGGCTTTGCACTCCCCAGGATTGAACAGTGGGCATGTGGCCTCCTCGTGGATTTGGTGTCGTGCAATCAAGCGGCTGAGGTGCCCCCCCTCTCCCTCCCCCAGTGTTCTCTCCGTCATGGTCGGGGATCTTGTGTGGGCCTCGCCCATACCGTGTGGTCCCAATGTTCCACTGACTTTCTTTGTGCAGTACCTGGACTACTATGCCTGGTATATATTTTGTACATGGTGTATATATATATATTTCTCCCTACTTGTTTGTAATATATTCCGATGGTTACACTCATTTTCTTTGGTCTTTGCATTCTTCCGGGGGGGTTTGGGGGTGTAATTGTGATGTATTGATATGCATTAGTGTGTGTGTTGTAGTGGGTGAGGGTGGGGGTGTTTCGTGTGTGTGTCCCTGTTTTTTCCCTCCCCCTCCCCTGTGTCGTAGATGCAGTACGCACTGTGGTCTTCGCCGCCGGCGTTCGTGCTCCTGGTAGAGGAGCAGGAAGACTATTGCAGGTAGGATTTGGAGTTCCGGTTCCATGGTGTCCTCGTTCCTCGTGGAGTGTGTAGAGGTGAGCGTTTTCCCTTCGAAATTCCTGTTTCCGCCGTGTTTTTATCCGCGGTGAATCCGCCCCGGAAAAGGTGGCGGATTGGCCTGTCATAATAGTGTGGGCGGTACATTGTCTCCCGCCTGTCTGTTGGCGGTGTCCGCCGCGCTGTTTGTTTGTACCGCAGTGGCGGTCGGAGTGTTAAAGTGGCTGTCTTTGTTGGCGGTTTCCGCCACGGTCGTAATTGCAATTTTTTTACCGCCGGCCTATTGGCGGTCTTACCGCTGCTTTAACACCGTCCGGCAGGGTTGTAATGACCACCTTTATTTGTTTTAAAGAGATGGTAAAGGCTGGCTTTACTAATCCACTCAGTTATCCACATAAAATACAGATCTGTTCTTTAAGCAGGCCTATTACCCATCTGCTCTACTTTGTGGCGAGTCAAAACTGCCACCAGACACAACTCCATCCCTCTCTCTAGCAGGAACATTAATCGCCAGAGGTATCTTGACATTTTTATTGTTGCCTGAAAGCTAGACACAAAGACCTCTGCAGCAAGTGCGTTTAAATCGTAGGCTATTGCTCAGAGCAGCAAGCACCCCTCCCTCCCCCAGTTGACTGCTCCGCTCCAGGTCAGCGTACACTGGTCACACCGCCCTAAAGCCAGCCCTGTTTGGCAACAGCGCCGAAGGGGCTTCTGCGAAAGGTTTTGTGCTCAGCGCTTATTTTTACCAATTAAGCACTGTGTTCCAATGCCCCTTGACCTCGCCCCTATGCCCCCCTCCACAGTCCGATGATACAACTACCCCAATAATCAGAGATCAGATTCAATAAATGCAAGGTTACAATATTTGTACCGAACTGAAATAAGCGGTAAAGGCAACGTTTAATCAAGAGTGCGTAACGAACCAATCATAGTCGAGTTACAAACAAGTGACCAACATATTCAGGAATCAAATCATCATATTTATTCTAGTGTTTACAATATTTCTGTACCTTCATTATTCAGCATGAGTATCCATACCATCACTTTAATGTTGACTAGCCACAGCACAGTGCATTAAATAATACGATCTTTACAGAAATGCATTTTAAAAGTGTACTGTGTGGGACATGAGAATGTATGTTTTGCATACTCAAGAACCAATGGGCAAAATGTGTGCGCAAGGGATAGGGGCGCTCAGGAAAAGGTCCTGGTTCATTCATTGACCAGGAAAGGCATGTATGTCAACTGTTGACCATGAACATTAAAAAGTATGTTCAATGTGTTTTAAGGCACTCATGTATCCAAGGTTTTTAACCATTCTGTATCTATAGCAAAATACATTGATTCATAAAGGCCTATATTATGCAAATATATTAATACATTCATATCAGTCAACAAATGAGAAAGCCTGTTACTCTGCAACTTTACGCTTAATGCATTTTGTACCGTGTTTGCTCGGGAGGCTGATGCCAATCCATGAGAGCAAGAATGCTCCTCTGTCGAGTGTGGAACATGTCTCTCACCCAGTAATTTCGGCACACTGCATAGCTGCTTTGAGGTGGCCTTCATCCAGCCCTAGTTCTTCAGCCAACAACATTCTTCATGCTGGGACTTGTAGTTTCACGTGCCCTTTTCAGGATAAGTGACTGTGTGTCCCGGGAGGCGTTGTGCTTAGGCTGGCAGGATGGATCACCGAGTTAAACACTTGCTGCTGGGAAATGCACTGCTCTGCCGTTCATAAATTCAAATATAAGCTAGGCAAACTCAGACTTCCATCCTTCCGAGGTCAAGAAATAATGTAATCATAAATTGAGTAATATAATCATTTGTTATTTGCAGAGCTTAAAACGGCAGAAGTGCTGTATCGCACTTATTATTATTTTGATAATATCGGCCCTTTGACAGTTATGCACTGACTTCTAAATCTTCACTCTGAGTGGAAGATTACCTGCAGCTCTGTCTGCTTGTTACAACAGTAGTTCAATCCATCGATAGATAGCTACATTCCAAAAGTGCAAAAGTTGTCCAGGATGTTCGTGTTTCAGTTCAGGAGGAGGTCAAATAAATTACCTGACATGGTCTGTCTGTTGTCCTTCGGTTGACGCGTTTATTTTAGCTGGAAACTGATTCACACTGTATACAACTGGCATTTCACGCTGAATGAACAGGAGCTCCCGGGTCTGAGCTGTGCGTCACTGACGTCAGCACAGTCAGAGAGGAAGAACAATAAAGTGTAAATGGAAGTGTTGTTACGTACCTGGATAGGCCGTCATCAGCGGTAATTACAAGAGGAAATGTAATTAAAAATATATCTCTGTGGCCTTTCACTTGCAAGTGAGCACTGAACAGACAGCACATGCTGCAACATCTGGAAACATCACCAAGGAGTCAAAAAGAGGAAATATCGTCTACATTTTGGCATTGCCCTCTCTCGGTACCACAGTTGGGCTGGTCACAAAGATTTATGAGCCAAGGACTTATTAACAGGACTTGTCCATCTCTAGCCAGAATGTCTCAAGGAGAGGCTATGAAGCAAGGCACTTTTTGTCTTAATAACAAACCCTTTCATGTATCTACACCCCCCCCCCCCTCGCAGGAGGTCTTCGTGTTAAGAAGATGCTTGCTCAGCCTTGTACTTGGCATAGGCCTCCAAGATCTCGGTGATGACAGAGGGGTCGTCCAGTGTGCTGATATCTCCCAGGGCGTCGTGCTGGTCTGTGATGATTTTCCTCAGGAGTCTTCTCATGATTTTCCCAGAGCGAGTTTTCGGAAGACGCTTCACCACCTGTGAGAAGAGAATATCAGTGAGGTGTGCAGAACGTTTTTAGATGTAAACACTAACATAATACTGGATGAAAACAGGGACAAGCTAGGGAGTGGGGGCTGTGAGCTCTTGAGATGGAATGTAGTTTCAAGAGCAAAGATAAACAACTGTTATTTTAAATTGTGGTGTGAACTAAAAAAGTCTTCTTTTTAAGAGGTTGCAATATTCTACCGGAGATGCCAAGGAATGCTCAAAGAAGAAAAACAATTAGAGAATGTGGTATGCCTTTTAAATTGTATATTGTCTCCAACATCTGCAAAGCGGATACAGTTTGAAGAGACCCAGACTGTTTATCAACTGCTCTCGTAAGTGGAAGAGATTAATTCTATGCCACTTCCTACATAGTTGCTCAAAAGCACACATAGCATGGATGAAACATAGACCGGATTAATGCACAGACACAGTAGACAAGTGCCTGAGGCACACTAAAGACATTGTACTTTAAAATGGACCATGTGCTTTTAACTAAACCCCACAACCTAATAGCAAGAGGAATTCCTTTGTTATATATGGCTTCCATAGGAAGTTATTAGCATGAACTGGTTGGAATCCGTAAAGTCACTGCTTTGACGTCATAACAACGGTTGACCAATTTGGTGAACCACTGTTGCAACATCACCCTGGCAAAGTACTTGTTTCCCCTTTGCTCTGCTGCCTCGCCTGGGTCTCCAGAGACCAGAGCATGGCAGTAGAGTTGTGGCGGCGGTCTCAGTTGACTTCTCCAGCCTCTCTGCAGACCTGAGGCAGGAGAATGTGGACGGCGCTGTCCTTGTGCCAACCATCTTCCTGTCTGTCTGAAAAGGTCTCTGCAGACGTGTGCTAACGGAAAAATTACGCCATGCCGCCAAGCAACAGAGCCTCTTTCAGCAAGATGTCATCTCTACTATGTCAGTGTGAGTGGAGAGTGCAGTTTTGAGCCGGAAGTGATCTTGAGTGCACCTAGGATGGTGGGGTGGGTAGCAGCACACCAGTGTTTTTTTTTTGTTTCAGTTTGGACAGGAGCCTGGGGCAGGTGATGAAGCAGAAAATGAAGGTTTTGATTTATTAACGCATAAACGTAGTGCTGACATAATCATGTGTGACATTAACCGAATTAATAAAGATTGTACGGGGATAAAATGTGCCCTCAGAGTAGTTTGCCATCATTTATACGCGTGCTTTATATAACGTGGTGTATTAGAATTGCACTAATCCGACATAATCATAAACGTGTGCTACGATTTGCTTGTTTGAAATGCTTTAGCTTAGCATTACTTTAGCGGAGGCTTTGGCCTAGTTGCCTGGTCTCACGGTTTAGATGTTCGTATTTTTCCACTGTGCTATTAAACGTGTATTTCTGCTTGAAGCTGTATTTTTCCACAGAAACTGTTCACGTGCTTATCTTAAAGTTAGTGCCAGCCTGGCATATTTTCTCTTTAATTCAAGGTCGACTTGCAGGTGCGGACAATGGAGGCTCTGAGAGTAAGCTAATCGAGAAACAATGTTGCAACTTGCGTACCCATCTCCAAGGATAATGTATGCTTAAGTAAAAGCTTGAGAACTGTCGTTTTTGATTGGTCAATTTGAAGCTAACCTATGAACCCACCAATGGAGACCCTACTGGACTTGAACTGTTGTCTATAAAACCCAGGTGCACGAGAGGAAAGCTCTCTATCTTCGGACATTCCGCCATTTTGACTTCGTAGCTACTATGACCCATTTTGCTGCGACGCCATTTTGAGAGACTTTGATGCTTTCTCTAGTCGAGAGAAAGAGACTTTAATGATTCTTGCCCTAGAGACTTTAACTTTGATTTGTCCCTTTGCATGAAGTAGTAGTTTTATCTTGCCGCCGTGAGGCAATTGCCCCATTCACCCCTGCCCCTTGGTCCCGTCCCATGCTGATCGAGAAACGGTACCTGTGAGACGAAGACTTCATTGATTGCTGATTGGAATTGGTAATTATGAAAGGAAATTGTAAAATTGCATTGTGTTTCTTTTAGGTAACCAACTGCTGATTTTGATAAGGACCCTAGCTAGGAGTTTTCTAAATTGATGTTGCTAAATTGTTTTTGCATGAAGTCCCACATGCTGATGCCAATTTGAGGTTAGATGAGGATTCCATATGCCGCACGATGCAATTTGAGATCTTGTTATGCTGACTAAATGTACGCAATTAGCCCATTACAGATTATCGTATTAGTGCTTTGCATTGCCACTATCGAATGCCTTGTGATTCAAATGCTACATAGATTACACTTGTTCCGACGATATGGACAGCTATTAATGTTCATTTATGTCTATCATTTGGTGTTGAGACACATCTATATCGTGCTAGCTTTGTTAATATAGGGAAATAAACTCACTAACTTTGCAATAAACTGGTGTGGTTATTCCTGGCTGAAAGGTCAGGGTTCGCCGAAATGTATTCTGGATTAATTGTTAAGTGTTATGTTGTTCAAGGTGTTGCTTATGTTCGTTATTGATTATCGAAAGAAGGTGATTGATCGACTAAGAGTACAGAGAGTTCCCACATAGTCAAAAGATTCATCGACCTAAAGAGCGTCCGAACGCAGGTAAATTGTTACCACGTTCCGCTCTATCACAGGCTTTTCCAGAGGAGGTGGGTGGCGAGCTATGTTTTTTGGTCCACTATATTGAAGGGGTGGTGTGGGGGGCATACACTGCAGGTGACAAGGATGGATGTCAGTAGGCCTTGTATTTTATTTTTTTAATTTGGGTGGAGGAGGGTATATTTTGAACTTGGTGGGAGTGAGTGGAAGAAGGCCAAGCTTTTTAAATTATTTTTTTAATAAATGCTATATTATATGTGGTTCCCCATTTACTGCTTTACCCATAGGTATATGTTGGAAGCAGATGCCGATTATTTTTTTTGGGGGGTATCTTAAATAACATAAAATAACATATTGGTAAAATGTGAATAAAGGGGATGTTATTCATGTGAGTGTCCTGAGTGACATCATGGATAACTCAAGGTTTTCTATTGTTATCTATTTGAGGCCAATCAAAATCCCCTGGTAAATAAAGCCCTATTATTCACAATTACCCACCTATTATTCTGTATGTTATGTCTAGTTCTCATTGAGATCCATTAGCATGAATGTCAGATTCCAAATTTGATAATTCACTGCTGTGACTTAGCAATGGTGGGTTTCGAATCTTGTAACTCACTGTTGGTACCTCATAAAGGAATTCCAGGCTGCTCTGGCTGGGCTCTGTGAGAGCCTATCAGAGCAGAGCTGGAATGTATAAACTATAGTTTTTGATAGAGAGGTAAGAGAAGACACAGAGAGTGCTGGGGGTGGGCTTCAGGAGGTCAAGTATTTGTTTTTTAATTTGGGACCGAGAGAATAGGCAATGTTATGTAAGGCTCCTCCATTATTTCTCTGCCCCTGAGTAGCAGTTGAAAGCAGAGGCAGATGATTTCGGGTAGCCATAAATAATGTACAATTATAGATGGGTAACATAAAATTATAGATGGCTAAAAACAAATTACGAGGATGTATATCGCCTTGGGGTTTTGAGTGACATCATAAACAACTCAAGGTTTGATTTAATGTGATGCAGAAAGTTGCTGATTATAAATAAATTATGTGAGAACTCAACTGTAATAACATAATTATTACTGTAATAATGTCTTACAGTTGAGTTCTGATGTCACAATGCTTGCTACCTACGCCAGCAGGCAAGCGGAAAGGCAAGTCAGGGAACATAATTAAAGCAGCTGTGTAAAGAGTGAAGAAAATGTTGCTTTCCTTTTTCTGCTCTTTTTTCCAGATCTACAGGGAGTGCAGAATTATTAGGCAAATGAGTATTTTGACCACATCATCCTCTTTATGCATGTTGTCTTACTCCAAGCTGTATAGGCTCGAAAGCCTACTACCAATTAAGCATATTAGGTGATGTGCATCTCTGTAATGAGAAGGGGTGTGGTCTAATGACATCAACACCCTATATCAGGTGTGCATAATTATTAGGCAACTTCCTTTCCTTTGGCAAAATGGGTCAAAAGAAGGACTTGACAGGCTCAGAAAAGTCAAAAATAGTGAGATATCTTGCAGAGGGATGCAGCACTCTTAAAATTGCAAAGCTTCTGAAGCGTGATCATCGAACAATCAAGCGTTTCATTCAAAATAGTCAACAGGGTCGCAAGAAGCGTGTGGAAAAACCAAGGCGCAAAATAACTGCCCATGAACTGAGAAAAGTCAAGCGTGCAGCTGCCACGATGCCACTTGCCACCAGTTTGGCCATATTTCAGAGCTGCAACATCACTGGAGTGCCCAAAAGCACAAGGTGTGCAATACTCAGAGACATGGCCAAGGTAAGAAAGGCTGAAAGACGACCACCACTGAACAAGACACACAAGCTGAAACGTCAAGACTGGGCCAAGAAATATCTCAAGACTGATTTTTCTAAGGTTTTATGGACTGATGAAATGAGAGTGAGTCTTGATGGGCCAGATGGATGGGCCCGTGGCTGGATTGGTAAAGGGCAGAGAGCTCCAGTCCGACTCAGACGCCAGCAAGGTGGAGGTGGAGTACTGGTTTGGGCTGGTATCATCAAAGATGAGCTTGTGGGGCCTTTTCGGGTTGAGGATGGAGTCAAGCTCAACTCCCAGTCCTTTTGCCAGTTCCTGGAAGACACCTTCTTCAAGCAGTGGTACAGGAAGAAGTCTGCATCCTTCAAGAAAAACATGATTCTCATGCAGGACAATGCTCCATCACACGCGTCCAAGTACTCCACAGCGTGGCTGGCAAGAAAGGGTATAAAAGAAGGAAATCTAATGACATGGCCTCCTTGTTCACCTGATCTGAACCCCATTGAGAACCTGTGGTCCATCATCAAATGTGAGATTTACAAGGAGGGAAAACAATACACCTCTCTGAACAGTGTCTGGGAGGCTGTGGTTGCTGCTGCACGCAATGTTGATGGTGAACAGATCAAAACACTGACAGAATCCATGGATGGCAGGCTTTTGAGTGTCCTTGCAAAGAAAGGTGGCTATATTGGTCACTGATTTGTTTTTGTTTTGTTTTTGAATGTCAGAAATGTATATTTGTGAATGTTGAGATGTTATATTGGTTTCACTGGTAATAATAAATAATTGAAATGGGTATATATTTTTTTTTGTTACGTTGCCTAATAATTATGCACAGTAATAGTCACCTGCACACACAGATATCCCCCTAACATAGCTAAAACTAAAAACAAACTAAAAACTACTTCCAAAAATATTCAGCTTTGATATTAATGAGTTTTTTGGGTTCATTGAGAACATGGTTGTTGTTCAATAATAAAATTAATCCTCAAAAATACAACTTGCCTAATAATTCTGCACTCCCTGTATATTGACAAGATGAAAGGTGATATCTATGGCAACATGCTTATTTTTTGTATTCTTGGGCAATTAAAGAAAAGTTAGAATTTTCTTGCATGTTTCTACATCATCTTTTTTTATTTAAAAAAACTAACTTGTTTTAAACTGACTCATATCTTTTTTCAACAAATATCTAACAGCATTTTAATGTGTTTAATTTTCACTAGAGATTCTGTTGTTATTCTTGATGTTTACATAAATGCTCTCTCTTTCATATGAAAGAGTAACATGCCAAGGATTTAAGTGGTTTGCGGGAAAGGTGATGGTATAACCATGTATTATAAGGAATAAAGTACTCCCTGCTGTACATGATAAGTGTATTGCAAGTCACCTAAGTGTTCCATAACATTATAAAGGAACAGTTCTTCAGCCTTGTTTCTTCATGTGTTCAATTAATTCCTCAGTGACTTGCAATATCCTTATATTATATGGTGGGGTACTTTATCCCATATATAATGCATGGGAGCCTGTAATCCCTGTATGAAAGTCAGACTCCAATATCCCAATTACAGTAAAACTGTGATGTCACAATGCCTCCTGCTAGAACCAGCAGCCAAGGTGTAAGACAAGTTATGGAGCATAATTACGACTGCAGTTTAAACAACAAAAGCAAGAATTAGCTTTTCCTTCTCATGATCTGTTTTTGTAAAATTAACAGTGATCATCAGAAAAAAGATATTCATGGGAAAGTTAAATTTTGCACACGAAGAGCCAGATGTATCAAACATTTTTGCATTCGCAAACAGTGGAAATCGAAAAAATTTGGCTGTTTGAGAATGCAAAAATGCCTTTCACAATGTATGAAAGCTGTTCACAGTGCAATTTTAAGGAATCGCAAAAATAGCGATTCCTTAAAAGTGCGACCCCATTTAGAGAATCGCAAACTGCGATTTTCTAAATAGGAAATCACAATTAGAGAATTCCTATTTGAGATTTCCAAAGCACATGTATCAAGCATTTCCTAAATGCGAATTGGGCATTTAGGAAATGCAATTACCACAAATTAAAGTTTGGTGGTAAGCATGTGCAAATTTAAAAAATGCATTATAAATGCATTTTTAAAAATGACATGTAGCGCACACATGCCCCGAAGGCCTGTGTGAGCTTCACATGTCCGTCAATTTTTGGGGGGGCAGAGGGCCCCCAGAACCCTGGGGTTTGCATTACCTACTTTTCAAATTCCTAACTGGAATTCGGAAATTTGGGAAGTTCAAAACCAGTCGCACCTAGGGTTAAATGGAGTCGCATTCTCTATTTGCGATTTGGTAATAGCGTTTGTGAATTTTAAGAAATCGCTATTACCGAATCGCAAATTTCAAACATCCCATTTTGCATTTCTTAAATAGCGATTTCCTAAAATTCGCTATTTATGAAATGCAAACCAGATCTTTGATACATCTGGCCCGAAATGTGATTGCAAGGAATATAGAACCTTTCTACAACTTCTCAGCTACAGCATTCCTTACTCTGACTCAGATTAAACTGATTCTTATATATTTTTGCAACAAACTACTGTTTTTATGATGTGTTTATTTTTGCACTAAAGATTTAGTTTTTATTCCTCATGTCTGCAACAATATTATCTTGTTAAGTTGAGGGAGCAAGAAAGCAAGGATTTAGGGGGTTTGTGGGGAGGGTGATTCTGGGATCATGTATTATAAAGAATAAGATATACTATGCCGTACGTTAAAGGATATTGCAAGTCACCTTGGAATTTATTTTCATGACCTTATAAAGAACCGCACCTCTTCAGCCTCGTGCCTCTATATAGTCATATAACTCCTCTGCCACTTTCAGTGTCCTCCTTGTAATGTATGACAGGGGTATATTCATCCACAAATAATGTGGTGGTGCAGTTTTACAGGGCAGCAATAGGCAATATCTGCAAAGCACCCTCAAGTTTACAGAGAGCTACAGAGAAAAATGTAAACAATTTTTCGTTGAAAGCTGTAGGCACAGCATAAACAGAAAAAAAATTATCTGGTCTACTCACTATCAAAAGAATTAATATTGATGATTTGGTGTATTTTGCTTTCCCCTGAAGAAACAACGTAGCACCAATCCACAACAGTATCTTATTTTTATAATGGCGGGAGAAGGTGACTTAGGGCCAGATGTAGGAACCAGTTTGCGACTCGCAAACGGCAAAAATTGCCGTTTGCGCGTCGCAAACCGGAGTTTCCTATGCAGAAAAGCATTTTGCGAGTCGGGACCGACTTGCAAAATGCATTTCCGACTCGCAAATAGGAAGGGGTGTTCCCTTCCTATTTGCGACTTGCAGTGGTATGCAATTCCATTTGCGACCGAGTGTGCGGTCGGAAATGGAGTCGAAGTTACCATCCACTTGAAGTGGATGGTAACCCACTCGCAAATTGGAAGGGGTCCCCATGGGACCCCTTCCCCTTTGTGAATGGACCCCAAAATATTTTTTCAGGGCAGGTAGTGGTCCAAGGGACCACTACCTGCCCTGAAAAAATACCGAAACAAAAGGTTTCGGATTTTTTTTTTAAGTGCAGCTTAAGGAAAACGGGCTACACTTGTAAAAAAAAAAACTGCTTTATTAGCAAGCAGTCACGGACATGGAGGTCTGCTGACTACAGCAGGCCTCCATGTCAGTGAGTGCCCATAGTCGCTATGGGGCCGCAATTTGCGACCCACCTCATTAATATTAATGAGGTGGGTCTTTGCGACCCCAAAGCGACTCGCAGACGGTGTCTGAGACACCGTTCTGCATAGCAAATTGCGAGTTGCAATTTGCTAGTCGCTCGGACTCGTAAATTGCAAGTCGCAATTTGCTTTGTACCTACATCTTGCCCTTAGACTCTTTTAAGAATAGCATGTAGGTACCTATGATAAGATATGCTGCATAAAAACAATTTATTAATAATAACAACTCATTGTGTTTTATAGCGCTATTGTCAAAAGCACTTCAGATGTAAAAAATCCTTTGTTATTGTTTAATCTAAATTAGTAGTCATGGAATTGACATGAAATAGATGAAAGGCTGATGTGACCATGTTTGCTATTTAATATTTGGAGTCATGATCATTCCTACTCAAGTGTACTATGCTTCCTAGTAAGACAGTCACATACAAAAATGTTAACTGTAGCACTGATTGGGCGGCTATGTTTTTCAGAAAGTGAAGCTTTGCTGTGTAAACACTAAACCCCACATTAACAACCACTGGCAGGCTTGAAATCTTAGATGAAGAGGAAAGAATGAGGCACTTCTTTTTTGTAATAATTGTATCCAGATAGGTTTGTGCTTTGCTTAGAGCAACATTAGACAGTATCAAAAGCAATGGTTGGAATAAGGCAAGCGCCGGAAATTAGCATGGGCTGCATTGCATCATTATGTTTTCAGTGCCATTTCAGCAGGGACCAGTCATAGGCAAATCAGTCCTGGCCCCACCCGCAAGGGGTGATTCAGACTGAACTCCCAGACTAGGTCTCCTCCGAATGGAAAAATAAGCAACGCCAGGCTGTATTTGGCCATCACCTTTACATTTCAGTGTGACACACTCAGAGTGACAAATATCTCTAGGCTCCGGTCTCGCACTCGCTGTGCCACAGGACTCAAACTGCAGCTCACGAATGAGTCCCAACGAGGCTCATATCACATTCCTAGGTTGTTTTCCTGTTCAAAAGAGACGTGATAAGGCAGTTCAGAGTGGGTTGTTCCCCCTGAAGCAGGAACAAGTCCTATTTGCATTTGACTGGTCCCTGTCTGAGGTAGCTTAGTGGCCAACACATGATGGACTACAATGCAGCGCCACGAGCATGCCAGTGGCTGAGACTTTGGCAGTCATTCCACTCCAAATCTGCTTCCGTGTAATACCATTTTGAAATCGGTATGCCGAGACATGGGTTCTGAACTTGTTCTGCCCCATGATTTAAGCTACACCTCACTGATGAATCCAACAAGGCTGAAAGCATTCTGGGGGTGCTTGGTTACTGTCGAGGGGGGACTTTGATGGTAGTCAGGGCTATTCTGTTCTTATTAGAGCAGGTCTAATCCTGATTTCCATACACTGTATTTGGTCCCTTTCTGAGCTGGCACAGTGAGCAAAAAATGATCGGCTAGAATGCAGCCCAGGCAACTGCCAGTGGCTAGACTTTCACAAGCATTCCATCAATCAATTTTGTGTCGCATTGTGACGCACTTTTTGCTAGGCATGCCCAAATAAGCCTCTCGCATCCCCTGTCTCTTTTAAAGGTTGGTAAGGGTAGTTCCACCACTAGCTCTGTGGGAGAAGCCTCAATGGGTGACAGCCACTGGCATTCGGTGACAGGCATGACGTTGGAAGGCCCACCCTTTGTACAGTGGGTAATTCTAACACCATGCCCAGCATGTCTTTACCGACACAGCATGGCGGCCCTGAACCAGAAAAGTGACCATGGAGTCTCATTCGCTGACAGAAATATCCCAGCATATCAGCGGCATTGATTTAAAATTTTTTGTTTTACCGTCTGGCTGGGGCTCTAGCAGTTAAGAGAGTACCTTCACAAAATGGAGCTATTTGGTAACGCCCAGAACAGCATACATTTGGCCATGAGAGCCTGACTTGGAGTGTGGTGGCAAATGAAAACCCTGGAATAAAATTAAAGTGCTAAATCCGAAGTTGAATTTACTAACTGAATTTCCTTCTACAAATTGGAGGATTATTTATAACCACCACAATTTAAATTAGGACCCACATAAGCCATATGAGGCTGCTGTATGTAGTGAGCATTTAGCATGTAGGGAGATGTTGCATGCAGGGAGGATGCATGAGAGTGTATAGTGGAGTACTGTCTGCCTGGTTACAACATGCAGGAAAAGGGGCAGGCTTTGTGGGTCTGGTGACCCCTATCTCTAACCAACGTCTATTTAGCTATGTTTCGCTATGAATAATATCCAGCATAAAATAAGCAAAATGACCGATGAGTCATAATGAAATTGTATGATGTTGCAGCTAAATTGGTAGACCAGGAGATATATTACATATCGGACATGCGTTCTTGATATGTGCTGTGGTACATCCTTAATTCAGTGCAACTCATGCAACCCGGGAATATGCACTTGATAGCCACAAAATGTGCTTTCTCTGAGTAAGCGCAAACTAGTAGCTGGATTTGGAAAGCACAGTAAGGAAAGACAGACCTCCTATTTGAAAATTACAGTTTGTTTTTCACTGCATGTGGCAATCTAGCCTCATTTTCTAGGGAGGTAGGGATAACCCAGCAGGCTGGATGCATTTTCTATCTGAGCGCACTTGTGATGGGATTTCTATGGACTCATTGGGTCCTGGACATACCCCCCTCCTAAGGGGCACACTTGTACTGCACGCTATTTCTCTACAGCTAAATGAGCATGTCGAAGATTTTTTCCTACAAAATTTCTAGTTACTACTCCTGTTCCATGGCTGGAATTTTCAGCTAGCCCTGAGAAAGTGATCTTGATGAAACCCATGTTGGCCTATCTCCTGTTTCTATTCTAATTAGGCAATAATCCCAAGACTTTTTTTTATTTGTTTATTGGCATTAAATAAGGCATCATCAACAGGGTAATCAAACAAGAGGAGGGAAGGATAATGGGGAAAAGGGAGCATAAGAGACATTCATTAAATATCAGTTGATGCGTTCACGTGACTGTCCATATCAAGCAGGCATGCACTCCATAGATGTCGCAGAGTTTGTCGATCTCCTCGGTGACCACATGGAGGCCAAGAGTCCTGGCATGGAAGGCACCAGAACAGATGGGGGATCTGTCTCCCCGTTCGGCTGAGTCACCCTGGCATCCAAAGCAACTTCATATTCCCTGAGTCTCAAATACAACATACGCGGTTCCCAAATGTCTTTTAGTCATGAATGCAGGGGCAGAAGGTCCCAGTGGTGTGTGAGCTGCTCCTGGCAGGAGGCAGCATCCTAGAACCGGACTGCAAACTTTGACCCAGGTCACCTACCCCAATGTATGGTCACCTGCCTTTTAGCCAGAAGGAACTCCATTGCAGTGAAGTGTCGCGCTGCGGGGGAGTATCCCTGATATATCCCAAGAATCCCACTAGCTGGATCTGATCCGGAAGTGACCCGTGATTTGGGCTAGGGCGCCAATGATGTCTGTCCAATTGCGGCCACTTGTTGGCACTCCTAGGCAAGGTGGAGAAATGCGGCCTGTGGGGCAGCTGATGCAGTGCAGATACACAGGGTGCGGTATAATCGGTTCAAGTGGATGAGCCGGAGCCTGTAGTTGGGCGATAGTGCCACAGTCTGACCGCAGCAGTACAGTCACTGTGCATCCATGATGGGGGGATTGAGGTCCAGTTCCCAAGCCATGCGGGCCTCGGGGGCGCACACCGGTACCTTGTCTTGCATTGTGGAGTATAACAAGGTGACCAATTTCCTGGGAGACGGGCTCGTTAAAAGGTGCTTGGGGGAAGGTACAGGGAACGTGTCATGTAGCTTGCGGCATCTAGCGCAAAGTTGGTGACAAAGGAGGGCATCTAGCGCAGAGGGTTGGTGGTCTCTGTGCGCCTCAAAGGGGGACAGGTATTGGTCATCTGTGGAGAGGAAATTTAAAGCGACCACACTTCTGTGCTTATCTTCTGGCACCCTCGTCCTGCAAAAGTGGGAGAATGAGATTGCGCGTCAGTGGCATAGATGAGGCATATAAATGAACACAGCCAGTCACGTCAGTGCAGGCCATGCCAGGAAATGCATGCCACGTTTTCGATCTCCTCGCACAGGGGCTTGCATGGGTGAAATGCTCCAGTGGGAAGGGGCAAGAGAGCCCTGCCTGGTCCGCCTCCACCTGTGGGGCTGGTATCAAGTTAAAGAGAGCCAGAAAAGTATGCATTGGGCTTGTGCACAGAACACGTAAAGGAAGGTAAGGTACGTTCAGGCCGCCTTGCTGGAAGGGCAATTATACCAAGACTGGATGTGAAAAAAGGTGTTAACTATTGGAATACCCCCTCAGCATGCTATCTTTGTTGCACCTTGTATTTATGTAGGGCAATACTGTTTTTGGCTGCCGTAACAGTTATTGTATCCTTCATTTGGCTTCACTTTAGCACATTGGGTGTAAAGACACCTCTTTATGGATTACTGTAATTTTCAAATTTGTGTCAGAATAAAAACTTTTTACATTTTTCTAATTATATGTCTAACATGATTTGCTATACACTGTTGTGTGCTCCAAACATGTTTGGATTTGTGGTGCACAATCATTGCCCCTTCTGACAGTTTCCTTGCCCTGGCACTAACATCAGTATAATAACAAGGTCGTAAGGGCAAGGGTGCATTGGCATGGGTCCATGCTGTTTTGCACGTGAAGGACTGGTCTCCTTGGGATCATGCTAGTAAACACTTAATGCTGGTGTGATCCATATCACACAACAGACTGTTGTACCATAGAGTGCCAGGGTGAAATAGTGGGTGCAACCATGTTTCACCCCGGTCCACTGTGTGTAGTATGCTCAAGGTCTACAAGGTGGCCATGTTTTTTATTTGCCTAGACATAGGCTGAGTGCTGCCTGCTCTGATGTGTAGTGAGCTGCTTTATTGCAATGCTAGAAAGTGCTGCTGCTTTGATCGGTTTGGTTGTGGTCCTCATGGGCTGCGCTCGTGCTCTTCTGTTGTGTAAGCCTTAAGTAGTATTGTAGGGGTAGACATGCTACATCATTAGTGTGCAGTTTCACAAAGAAGTGTATTTCTCCTCTAGGGATCTTCCCAGTGGTATTTCCATCTCTCTGGGATGGATGGAAAGTGCCATGGGGAGCTAACCTTTCCTGCTTTGCTATTTCTAAAGCACAAAATGTTCCTAAAGGCTATCCAGTGTCACTGTTATTCATTCCAGGTGATCTCTGTCGCTCATGCAAGCCGAGCCTTCTCCAATGTATGTGTGTGTGACTAAAGTGAGTGTCAAGGTCGCTCACCCGGCAATCTCTAGTCAGGTAGGGCTGGTTTTATAGCTCATGCCGCACTAGCATCTGGAATTGCTTAGTAAACGTATCCTATTCATTCTAAGTGAGAACAAAGAGAAACACAAAATCTCTCTGAATGCTCCGACGATTCTTTGTATAATCCATGCTTGTTCATTTGTTGTTTTACATCACATGTTTTTGCTGGCACCTCCTATCAAATTATAAGATTTTATACACACAAACTACCCAGAGCGGTGGGGTGTGTGTAAGGAGGCCTTACTCTAATCTGCAAAGGTAACACAACCTGAAGCTTAATCTGTATAAGGCTAGAATGCCGTCCTTTCACTCCAACCAGCATCCTCATAGAATAATTTTCCTAAAATGTTGGGGAGTCACCCGAAAGAGAACTAGAGCAGCAAATTCGGGGCTCGTCGAGATTAGAATGGTGGAGGCTGGTTAGGTGAATGGGCAGACTCAGGAAGTGAAGTGTCTTGTACTCAAACACTGTTTCCAGTTCAAATGAAATGCATTTTAGTATTCTGTATGTAAATACCGACACACTGACTTCCTTTAACATATTGTAAGCAATATAACTTCCACTAAGTTATTTTAATTGCTTACGAACTCATATTTTAGTACTGAGACCTTAGAGGACATTAATTGCTGACCTACGTGCTGATTTGCCCCATGCTCTAACATCCGCATACCGAGGCATTCATAACGCCCCTTTGTACTGACATGCACAATGCACAGCTAACCCACTGCAGACATTACACGTGGGCTGATAATGCACCATTGTCTTGATGTACACCATGCACTAAAATCCTGGCACCGAGTTATTTGGCGCCAGGTGTACAAAGGGTTTTAGTATTCTCAAACACTCTGATTCGGTAGCCCAGGCGGGTTTCAAAGGCGAAACCCTTTTTTCCAATGTACTAAACTCACTTATTGGTTCAGTAAAGTTTTTCCAAACTGCTAAATAGGACGAGGAATGGGTACAGAATCACAGTTCGTGGAAGGCGTTGTGTGGGCTTCGGGTTCAAATTGTGATACAGTATCTGATCAGTGGTGACCTATTCATTAAAGGAAAGTTGACCGGTTTGTTCCCCTTCCTCCTTGTGGGTTGCGGCAAATGTTTCTGGGAAATAGGCAGTGGTCGAGGGGACTGTAGTGTCCTGCTGGACACGTTCTAGTGTTTGGCCAGCCTCTCTGCTGAGGGCTGGCCTCCCACATACACCCCACACCCACCCAACACAGGCGTCACCGGTCAGGTGACCCTGGCAATAAAAAGGCCCGGGCGCACGTGCCCAGGGCCAGTTCCAGATACCACCAAAGTGTGTCCGTGTCGACTTTATTTCAGTAGCATGGGGGCCTAGGGCCCCAACACTACATTGGCGACGAGAGTGGGTCCGATCCCACGTGGCCGCAAAGAGCATCTTCTATGATGTGCCTGGGGGAAAAGCAGGCCGTTGCAGCTCCAGCCCCGCCCGTGGACATAAAGTGGTAGGTGCCAGAAAACCACTATGTGGCTACAGAGCGTTCCGCAGCACTACCAAAACGGCTGCGGTCCCTGAAAATTAAGAAAAGCGCAACGGTGCTAAACAAGCACCCACCGAGCGGTGCGGCGACCACAGCACTACCAAGACGGCTGTGATCGCCGTGAACAGGACGGTGCTGATGCGCACCGAAAGAAGTGAGGTAATGCCCAAGGCCGCCCCCCTATTTGAAAATGCTAAGGTCAAAAGCGCGACCCGCAGCTTGTGAGCAGGCTGCCGGGCCTCGCACAATATCTGAAGAAGTGACGAGCACGAAGCAATGCCGGTGCCAGCCGCCCCTGCCCCCAAGAAAATAATGCGGTCGGCACCTTGTGCCAAGCTACGGCCGCACCACACAAGAAAATGCCCAGGGGCTGCCCCCATCATCCCTGCAATAACGAAGGCAAGAGGTGCTCCCACGCACCACAAAAAGAACGAAAATGCCCAGGGGCTGCCCCCCCCCTCTGTTCCGGCAGTAATGAAAGCATGAGGTGCAGACACGCACCAAAACCAAGAATGAAATAAAATGGTGCATCCACGCACCAAAGTACCAGGTGCCCAGGGCCGCGCCCCCACCTCCAACAAAGGACTAAAGAAGTTAGGTACTCACACGCACCTAGATTGAAAAAAACTGTGCCCGCAGCCCCCACTTCACTAACGTTTATGCCATCTGCATGCCTCTTCAAACGAGGCTGTGAAAAAAAAAAATACTTTTACAAAAAGAAAAAAGAAAAGAAGGAAAACAGCACTTACCTGCCTCTCCAGACTCCAGCAAGGGCCCCCACCAGCCTGAACAGCTCCTCAGCAGCATGTCTTCGCAGCATGGTTTCACCGGCATCTGCTTCAAAACAAACGAGGCCGGTAGGAGGAAGACTGTTCTTCAAGTTGTAAAAGAAGTGCGCTACTGGCATCCAGTGGCCAAAGTTGGTACTGCACCCTACAGCTGTGTTAAAGGGAAACAAGCTTGGATGAAGGCAAGTTTACAGCAGCACTTTCACAAAGTGACTGCTCCAGACCAAGAGTGCCCCCCTGGACGGAAACAACACAGAAGACGGAAACGGCGAAGAAGAAGGAAGCGACACGGACGACGCTGCAAAAGGGAAGAAGAAGACTGCAGCTGTCCCAGCCAAACTGCAACGACAAGAAATGGACGCAAGTGCCACGCGACGCACGAGGAGAGGGCGCATGGACTGCGCAGCCCCTGCCAGCCGTCCACCACCACCGCCAAAAGCACACCACATGCCCCAGCAGTGATGGACATCACCGAAGGACAAGAAAGGGACATGCCAGGCAATATCAAAGGACGCCCAGAAAAAAGAGACTGTCACGTGTGCAGAGAGCTGCACCAGAGAAAGTGACAACACGGAAAAACACCCGCAAAATTGGAGAGAGCACTCGAGAGCGTGACGTAACGCACGGGACAAAAGGCCGTGCAAGCCGGCCTTTCAGCAACACAAGACGGCCACTGTTGGCCCATCACACAGAAGGTCATCAGAAGCGACCAACCCTGCAAAGCACACGCAGGTTCAAGCAAGACTCAGTGCCAAGAAAGCACTGCCTTGAGGCGCAAGCACTGCGCCCTCAAGTGAAGAGGAAGCGGAAAAGAAAGTGACCCTATGTCACTGCCCTGCAACGGGCCAGAGACTCAGCAAGGAGTGTCCTCCCCCACACTGCCTCAAGACGGAGTCGGCAGTGACCCACAACAGGCAAGAGGAGAGTCACACACCCCAAGTGGCATGATGCCACCCAGCAACACTGAGAAATACCTAGTCCTTGGACAGGACAGGACCTTCTAAAGGTCCACACAACAAAGGAGAAGAAAGCGTGGCGCAGCACCACGCTATGAAGAAGGAAGAAAAGAGACTGTGTGACATCACCTGTCACACTGAAACACCTGACGGCCACAGAAGAACAAGAACGGAAGATCAACAGGGTGGAGAGATGGAGGACTCCCACAACAAAGGAAGAGTGCACCCACAGACAAGACAGCCACCGGGGTGTGATGACGTCACTGGAGACAGCTCGGCGGGAGTGCCAAATGTAAGACGCCATGCGCGAACCGCGTACTTACCCCACACGTCAAAGGTGACCATCCAAGCCTCCTGTCATCGGCTGCTTGAAGCAGATGGCACAACTGCTAGCTAAAGGAAGACTGCACTCGCTGTGACGAAGTTACTCCAATCACCCTTACTCCAGCAACATCACTTGTCGTCTAGGTCTCCCAACGACAAATGTCATCATTGCCATGCGCATCACGGTATCCATCAAAGGAGCAGTTAAACAAACATAATGGAGTCCTACACCTCTGCTTTAATGCTCTGAAGAACTAGTCAACCAATGACCAACTGCTCGCCCTATCGGTATCCTGCTCTCGGTGACAAGAGCAAGTCGTGACCCAGATCCATCTACCCCTGTAATTGCACGAGCGACTAGGCTGTGGCTCCTAGGAGGTCTTGCAGCTGCCCTATGTGGCACACAAGCAGCCCCAGCGCAGATCACAAGCAGTCCTGTGACAACCCAGACAAGGGTCCTCTCAAGCTTGAGAGAGGACTGGACATTGCCCCACCGATGAAGTCAAAGAGACAAACAGGGCTGTGCAATGGAGACTCCCAACAGGTCACAGCACACCAAGACTGTCTTCAGTGAATTAACATGACACCAACTAGACACCCTCCTGGCAACGTGATAGATAATTGCCCTGAGTCCGTCTGAGAGCCCGCATGCACCTGATCCATGTCAGCAAGTGCCCTGACCACGGAACATCCACCCTTGTGGTTGCACGAATGATTTGACCATGGCTCCTGTCGGAGAGCCTGCAGCGGCCGGCAGATGGCCCACACGCAGCCCAGCACAGTCCATGCCAATTCAGTGGCAAACCCATCGAAAAGGCCTCGAGGAAGTTCCATAGTGAAGAATCCAAAACCGAGAGGTGGCCTGGAAGCAGCTCTGCCATCAGAGGGTCAGAACATACAAAGGTTTCAGAGGAGGACCTCACAACATCCAAGATGTCATCCGTCTTCAAGGGATTGGCCTTCGTGAAGCCAGGATGTCTTGGCAAGCAGATTCACAGTGGACTCCACCAACGCTCGTGATGCACCCAATTCGAATGATACGCCCTATTTGAACAAATTGAACTGTAAACACCACCAGCCTCGCCATGAGTGCCCACAGGACTGAAGCACGGTGCATCAGTGGACCCTTGTCCAATCATCTGACTGTCAGAGTCCGGATTTCTTCCACACTGTGTTTGTGCCCGGCTGCGACTGGTTAAATTATGAACTCGTGCAGAAGGATCCAGGTGCTCCCAGCTGCACCTGCCCACGGTAATCCTGCGGCCTGCCTTCTCGAGGCCGAGAGACTGATGGTGGTGTTTTTGTTACTGTGTTTTTCTCTTTCAGGTTGGACTTTGTTTTTTGTTCCTCAAAGTTTTGGAGGAATGTAGTGTCCTGCTGGACACGTTCTAGTGTTTGGCCAGCCTCTCTGCTGAGGGCTGGCCTCCCACATACACCCCACACCCACCCAACACAGGCGTCACCGGTCAGGTGACCCTGGCAATAAAAAGGCCCGGGCGCACGTGCCCAGGGCCAGTTCCAGATACCACCAAAGTGTGTCCGTGTCAACTTTATTTCAGTAGCATGGGGGCCTAGGGCCCCAACACTACAGGGACCAATGCCACCTCTAGGAGAATCCGTTGACTAAACATTTTCTTTAAGGAAATCTAGCTGCTTTAAAAAAAGTTTCTTTATGTAAATGTTTTCACAGACATGGTAGTCTGCTGACCCTTGCAGGTTACTATCCCTGTGATTGTATCCAATCTGAGTGGGACGGAATTTGCAACTTATCTAAGGTAGAGTGGATTGTAATAACATCAAATTCATTATTCCCGAAAATCCGTACCAGTTCGCAAACATTTAGTGGACATTGTGCGGCTGCTTTTTGGCTTTTGGTTCTTAGTAGATCTGGCCCCTAGACATCTCTTGTGGTGTATCTCTGTAGTGACTGAGACCATGAACTCATCCCAGTAATGACCAATGGACAGGGCTTGAACTGTGACATGCATTGATGTTTCTGTACTGCTAAGTACAGTATACGGTGCACCTGCATACGGGACAGCTGCAATCACAAATATTCCAGTAATGACAGTATCAGGAAAGCTATTTCGCTGAGAGAGAGAACGTCTGATAGAGAAAGAAACAGAGAGAGAGAGAGACAAAGACGGAGAGATATAGGGAGAGAATCCGGAGAGAGACAGGGGGAGACAAAGAAGGGGAGAGTGAGATTCATAGATGTGTAGATAGATAGACAGATAGACAGACAGACAGACAGATAGACAGATAAATAGATAGATAGATAGATAGATAGATAGATAGATAGATAGATAGATAGATAGATAGATAGATAGATAAAGTTAGTAAAACAGCAGCAATCTCTGTACTAGCAGCAGGTCACCACCTAATTATCAGCATGATAGGTGAATTAGTTAACTAATGACGGTCATATGGATAAGGGAGTTGACTTGACCCCTTCAGACATACAAGTGTAACATGCTGGTCGCCTGTTTCCATCACAGTAAGATTGCTCAGGTTCTTAATGTGTCTATTCCGGCATGCGCCCTACCTTAAAGGCGTCAAGCCCCTGTCTTTGTTGGAGAGAAACTGTGTGTACGCAGCAGATCCGTGGTTTGAATAGTTTCAGGACCAAGAGGACCTTTCGCCTTTTTACGGGTGAGAAAATGATGTGGTAATAAGCATTGTTTACTTGTCAGACATGGTTCCTGATTTTTTTTGGCATCTAACGTGCGCTTTTCAGAATCACTACATAAACGATAAATACAGATTTGCAGCTTCAAACCCTGTGGAAAATCCAAGAGCTGCTGCCGGTTTTTTTTCTATATGCTCTCTCACCTCACTCAAAAAAGAACATAGGATCATAGCAACTTGCCTGCTCTCGCCCACAACACCACAACAAAACTATGTTGATACTGAATGTGCATGAATCTCCAATTACCTGATCTAAAACAGAAACATACTGAAACGTATCTTCTTAGGACAGAAAGCAGGACAGCTCTGCTTTAGCACCTCAAATTACCCCTCCATGCTTTCTCTCTGAGCTATCAATCACTTCCGATGATGCCCTTTTGTGTTACAGCCACAGATGTTTTCACGTGACACAGAGTAACAAAACCTAACTACAAACCCATGGGTGTCCCACGCCTTACAAATATCCATCCCAGTGAAGAGTTAGCAGCATCATTCCTCTAGAAGGTCCCACCTACACCCCGAAGTAGTCCTCTTTCAGGGCCGATTCCTCTTAACATTTTACCTCAGATTCAAAAAATGCTGCGCCCATAATCTCCGTCTCCTGTGTCTTTTTAATTTCTATTGTCAATCTAAAAAAGAGGTAACATTCGGTGTACCAGCATTAACTAAAATGTGAATGGTTTAGTGGCTCATTCTCTTTAAATCTGTATGCACATATGACCCCATTCTTTCAAATGTTAGGTAATTCACTGCTTTACCCAATACAAACATTTTAAAAATAAAAGACACTTGCTTACAGCTAAAACTATGTCCCGTAAGTGGAAAAAATCATCCCACTATTACCATCATGCAAATTCTCACAGTCTCAGCTTACTTTCGGACCCTGATATTGTAGTGATAGCAACGTACAGCTCCATGATGAATGTACCCTATGAACTTGTCTAAGGTCTTTAATGTCAACATTCAGCCAATTAATTTGCTTCAGGTTTAATGGCTGCAATATGAGGTAACTTTTCACAAATTCTATAACAGACTGCCTTTAAGATATCTGTTTTATAGTAGACCTCTGTCTGAACACAACCAGTAACATCAAGCTCAGAAATCATATATCTTTAGTTAATCACTCTGAGTAAAACTGAATTAAGTCCTTCATGCACCAGTAGCTTCCATTCAGCAATACTTTTCGTTACCCCTCCAGGCTGTTTCAGTGGACAGAGTACAATCACCTCTATGTTCTTGCTTACTTCCATGTATTTGGTTCCCAGTGGAATTATTTGTGCTTCTTACAAGAAAACAAGAAAAACTCCAAGGTGAACGACAGGGGAAGTCTATGCTAGGATTCCTTATAACCCCCTTAAATACATTCTTACAAAAAGGATATATCTTGCAAGGAAAGTAGTAGAACAATAATCACAGGCACTAGGCTGCTTTTCATTTATCACAGAATTCTATTCTCGGAGAATTTTTTTTCTAATGGAAAACCTATAGAGGTTTTAATTGACCCTCTTCTCTCAGGCTGCCAACCCAACCTGCCAAGGTATGGGTGCAGTGACAATTACTATATCATCTAATCTCATAAAAGAGCTCCATAGTGGCATGTTCATTGTACTAATGTTATTAAATATGCAAGTTGCCTTTGGTACTGTTGACCAAATAGGTTATACTCCAGAGCATCCCAACAGCGTTAGTTTTCCTTCTCAACCTCTTAGTTTTAGTCCTTTCTATTAAGAAGACATAGGTACAGGAGTGCACTTTTAAAAAACATCTGACATATAATAGATATCAACATCTCATCTTTTTATTTTTACCTTACATCTAACACATATGAGCTCTTTCATTTCCCACCTACATGCACACCAGTCTGCTCCCTTTACATCCCAAATACAGTTCTATACAATTAGGTTATCAGGTAAACTGAGGATCGATTGTACATACACCACAAGTAACTTGCTAACATTAAAAAATGTAGTCCTTCCAACTAAGTCTGTCACAGAATTTCAGAGATTGTCTTACAGACATTGAAAAAAGGAAGTGCCTAAACAAACTCACACACATCCTGACGTGAAAGAAATGTATTAGTCCATAACCATTTTGAATGCTAGTCTCCTTTTTCAATCTTTCAATAACTCTTCCTTTGTTATTATAACTCGTGTAGTGTTAATAGACATAGATTTATCATTTAACCCACAGGTGGTGTTGGTGCCCAAAGCTAATAATTTTCACCCAAATAACAGAGAAATTGTGTTCCCAATTGTTTGCATTAATCCACACATTCTGGCATTCATCTCTAACTTTAGCCTGCTATGTACAGAAAGATCTGTACAATCTAGAAGTCATTCCAGGTTTGAATGTATTGACAAGCAGGCTGTGAGGACCCCTCTAATTCACCTGGCCTGTATTTATTTTCGTGCTGTACTTAACCGCCTGATTTAAGCGAGGACTCCACCCAGCTTCAGTAGCCTTATTTCCTATAATACTAGTTTACACACAATGTTGAGGAGCACTCTGTAGTTCATGTGCAGATCTACTGAAGATCGATCATGACTAAGGTCTGTAATGAGAAATCCATTGGCACCTAGGCAATGGTAAATCACAGCACAAAATACACTACACTACCACATTTGCCCCCTACTGAATGTTTGAATATATTAACAATACCTTCTTTTCATCCTAAATTTCCACTTTCTGTGTCCGACAGAATTCTTTGCGAGATATTCTATACACTTTTAAGGGATTACTTTTGAGTAGCAGTTATATTGTCCAATGTGTGAGAATTAATGTGATTTAATTTGAAACAGGTGACGGGCTACATGATTCAGTTCATTGAGGTTTATGCACCCTCTAAAAACAGTTTGCTGACTTTTTGTGTGGGCCTCCAAGAAGATGACACTTAGGTGTAATTCCCATGCTGTGCCTAAGTCTTTTAACAATATATTCAATGATATACTTATTTACTTTCACTCAAGTTATCAGATCAAATGTTTGCTCCTCAGTTATTCAGAAGAAAAATAGTAACAATAGAATCAGGTCATTCCTGATTTGATGTAGTAGATACATATACGATTGGAATTAAATAATATTCTGGTGCTTCTTTTGTGTATGAGATTAAAAACCCATCTTACCAAAATATGATCTGGCACAGCATATTTTGCAATCTTCGAAGCTACAATTGATTTCAGTTCTTTGGTAATATCTGTCTCAGAGTGACTGATGTTTTCTTTCAAGACAACAAATGCAAATGCACCTGAAAAAAGGTAAGAAAGTGTGAGATGCAGTGATAAATGTAAAATAACCTCTAATAAGATATGCATTTACATCAATGTATGGACTCGTGTGAACAAGATTTGTTTTAGTCTCTAATGCTAATTTCTTATATTTCTAAACATACTTATCAAATGATCGCTCCTGGACTCTTACCTTTGCTTGTGAATGCATTTTTAATTTTCTTTTTTTTGAATATGCAAGGCTGAGTTACAAGCAAACGTTAATTTGATTAAAAAGTGTGCCTTTTTTGATTTGTGTATGAATTAAATTACCTTTCACCAAACATACTTGTTTCTAAATAACCTTAGTGCATAAATCACAGTGAAATATTGTTTTATAGTGGTGGTCTCAGCCTTTTTTTGCATAATCATGCCCAAACATTTTGCCTCCAACTTTCTGTTTTTTTAACCTGTTTTTGTTGGTGCTTTAGGACTCTGCACACACTACGACTGCTAATCATAGCTAAAGTGCTTTTGCTTTCTCCTGTAAACACAGTAGAATTGCTTACATCCAAATGGTACATATATTTTACTTGTACATTACTAGTTAAGTAGTACTACATGTACCCAGTGCCTGCAAATTAAATGCTAGTAGTGAGCTTGCAAGGTTGTGTGTCGGAACAACACAGGTCTTTAGCACGCCTGCCTTAAGAACGCAGCCCAAACCACAAATGTGTCTCTGCAACACATTCTTTTACCACGCAAGTCATTACAACGACTTGCCTTGGGGAAAGCGCTGGACTTTGGAATAGTATAGTTTACTATTCCAACTCCAGCCAGCGTCACAGTAGGGAAAGTGTTGGACTTTAAGTCCAACATCAGTCCAACAAAACTTTCCCTAAGGCAAGTCGTTGTAATGACTTGAGTGGTAAAGGAATGCGTTGTAAAGACACATTCGTTGTTGAGGCCGCATTGTAAAGGCACAACATGACTCGAGCCGCGCTGTTAAGGCTGTTTCCCGGCCTGCAGCACTTATTGTGGGACCCACTTAAACAGCACTTTAAACTTGTCTCATACCTGCCACTGCAGCATGTGAGTGCAGGGTTCAACTGTCAATTTAACCTGGCAAAATAACCTTTTTGCCAGGCCCAACTGATCCTTTTTAATACATGTAACTCACCCCTATGGTAGGACTTTGCCAGGCCAGAGGTGCAGAGTAGTTAAAACGTTAGACATGTTTCTTTATGTTTTACATGCCCTGGTAGTGAAAAACTCCTAAATTTGTTTTTAACTACTGTAATGCCTATCCTATAACATTTAATAAGTGCTAACTTTCAATTGGAAGCAGGTACGCAAGTCACGTTTTGGTATCTGAAGAACTGAAGTTAAAAATCCTCTTTAATGGCAAAGGCAGACTTTTAGTCACAATTGTGACAATTCTGAAAACGCCACTTTTAGAAAGTTGGCATTCTCTTGTCCTAACAGTTTGCTGTTTGCTATCTCTCTCCTGGGTCATATGGCTAGGTGTAGTTTGCATTTGGACATTGTGTACTTCTCCCAGACAGTGAGACACAGAGAATCTATTTACTGGCAAGATGGACAACTCTGAGTTAACAAGGGGGAAGACCTGTCTCCTATCACACTTGCACATCACAAAGGCCCTGCCTAAGCACTTTCAGAAAGGGTTTGACACTAGTCTATTGTGATCCTAGACAATCTAGGCCATGTCAGGGAGGCAGGAAATCCAAAGCATCTTGGAGGGCATGGAAACCTCTAGAAGCTTTGCCTATTTAAAGGGGCAGCCAGGTATAAATACTGGACCTCAGAACCCCAGATCTTCAGTACACATCTGGACCCGTGGAAGACTTAAGAGAAGGACTGCCACTCTACTGCACACCCACCTGAGTGAAGGGCTGGACTTGCATCTTCAACCCAGGACCACCAGAGTGATTCCAAGGACTAGTCGGCTAATCTCCTGATCAGAAACATCAGGGACAGAACAGGCTTACTCCACCTTCTAACCCAGCACCTGGACTCTGCCAGCTTTGAGTCCTACCCTCCCTAGTAATGCCACCCTAGTCCTTGACCCTTGGAAGTAGAGCTGAAGGTGCTCTACCTGCTCCAACTGTGACCAATGCATTGAAGCCGCAGCGCAACGCATCGCTGACCAGCAGTGGAGCCGCTGCTTGATGCATTGCCTCATCATACTCCACATCGGAACTGCTGCATAGTTCATTTCTGTTGAGGGCTTGGCATCACTGCCTGCAGCCTTCCAGGAACCACTGCTGCCCAATGCATCCTTGATGCAGGCCTTCACATCGCAAGCACCTCGTTGGTGGCATTGTCGACGGCAAAACAGGACTCTGCCCCACAAGCCCTGCAGCTTCTTCAAAACTAGCCAGTGCGCAATGCATCTCATTGCAGAACTTCGCATCACAAGCACCTTGCCGATGCATCATCAATGGCAACGCAATACCTTTCATTGTGGCTTAGCAGCACCTGGAAATCACAGCTGCATGACGCATCCTTCTTGCACAGGACTTTGCATCACTCTACAACCAGGATTTCAGATACTTTTGTTCAGCAGTCCTTAATGGGTCCCTGTAGCTTGCCTGCGCTCCAGTGCTACTTTTCTAAATAGGTGTGGGATTTTTTAGTGTTGTGTTTCACTTTATTACAGTTTAAAGTGCTGCATAAAGACCTTACTCATTGCCTCCTAGTTAAGCCTGACTCCTTTTGTGCCAATCTACCAGAGGGTTAAGCACAGGTTAATTTGGTGTTTGCTTGTGACTACACCCTGACAGCAATTGTTGTTGCTGCTTGAGTAAGGTTACACCCCTCTCAAACTAGTACTCAATTTCTTACTGTTAGACCTGACAGCCTTAGGGTGGTCCGCCCCCAACTTTTTTCCTCCCTCCCTCCCTCCACGTTTCTGACACTGTTTTTGCTGGTTTTAGGACTCTGCACACTTTACCATTGATAACCAGTGCTAAAGTGCTTGTGATCTCTCCCTTAAAAAAGTGTATTACATGTGCCCAGGGCCTATAAATTAAAAGCTACTAGTGGGCTTGCAGCACTGATTGTGCCACCCACATAAGCAGCCCCTTAACCATGTCTCAGGCCTGCCATTACAAGGCCTGTGTGTGCAGTTGCACTGCCACTTCGACTTGGCATTTAAAAGTACTTGCCAGGGCTTAAACTCCACCTTTTCTATACATAAGTCACCCCTAAGATAGGCCCTGGGTAACCCATAGGGCAGGGGGCTATGTAGGTTAAAGGCAGGACATGTACACATGTTTTATAGGTCCTGGTAGCGAAAAAGTCCTAAATTAGTTTTCCACTACTGTGAGGCCTGTTCCCTTCATAGACTAGCTCTAGGTCTGCCCTCACATACTTTTTGAGTGGTAGATTCTGATCTCAAAGGAGTAACCAGGTCATATTTAGTATGGCCAGAGTGGTGATAGAAAACCCTGCTTATTGGTAAGGTAGCATTTTATATTACTATTTTAGAAATGCCACTTTTAGAAAGTGAGCATTTCTCTGCACATAAAAAACATCTTTGCCTTACAGCCTGTCTCCAATCAACATCTGGGCTGGGCTGGTTGACAGCTTGTGCAATTCACCCACACAACCACAAACACAGGACACTCAGTCACAGCTGCACTCATCTGCATATTGAATGTGTCTTCCTGGGCTGGAAGCGTGGAGGACCTGACACTTACATTTTAAAGGCTAGTGGCCTGCCATCACACAATGGACTGCCAAACCCCTATACTGGGACCTTGGCAGACTGGACTGTACTGAAAGGGGAACTTGTGCACTTCAAAAGCACTCGCCCGCTCAAAGGCATTTTTGGGTATATAAACTGGGTCCCTGACCCCACCAACCCAGACACTGGACCTACACCTGCATCCTGCAAGAGGAACTGCCTGGCTGCCCAAAGGACTCATCTGGACTGCTCTGCTGAGAAGGACTGCTTCACTGCTGTTTCCCTGCTGCCCTCTTGGCCTCTGACTTTGCTGAGAAGGACGCTTCCTTTCCCAAAAGTGTTCTCCAAGGGCTTGGATTGAGTTTGCCGCCTGTTTTCTGAAGTCGCAGGGCCAAAAAAGACTTAAGGGGTCATTCCGACCCAATGACGGAAGCACCGCCAACAGGCTGGCGGTGCTTCCTAGCCCATTCTGACCGCGGCGGTAAAGCTGCGGTCAGAAAACCGGGGTCGGCGGTTTCCCGCCGGTTTACCCCCGGCTGGGCGAATACGCCAGGGCAGCGCTGCAAGCAGCGCTGCCTTGGGGATTCTGCCCCCCTTCCCGCCAGCCTGTTTCTGGCGGTTTTCACCGCCAGGAAGAGGCTGGCGGGAATGGGTGTCCTGGGGGCCCAGGGGGCCCCTGCACTGCCCATGCCACTGGCATGGGCTGTGCAGGGGTCCCCTAACAGGGCCCAGGGCGGCTTTTCACTGTCTGCTTAGCAGACAGTGAAAAGCGCGACGGGTGCAACTGCACCCGTCACACCGCCGCAACACCGCCGGCTCCATTCGGAGCCGGCTCCTGTGTTGCGGCCCTCATTCCCGCTGGGCCGGCGGGCGCTAACTTGCTTAGCGCCCGCCGGCCCAGTGGGAATGTCAGAATGCGGGAAGCGGTATTTTGGCCGCGTGGCGGCCAAATGGCGCTTCCCGTCTGGCGGGCGTCAACCACCGCCCGCCAGAGTTAGAATGAGGGCCTTAATCTCTTCAGGAAACTCCTTGGGCATCGAAAATCGCTGCACCGCCTGCCAGGATCGACGCAAAGACTCCATTGTGACCGAGAAATCTCTGCACTGCCGACTGGAACGACGCAGCCCAACTTCCCGAGTGGAAATTCGAAGCAGCACCTGCCTTGCGACAGAAAATTTGATGCATCGCCTACCGGATCGATGCAGCGCCGGTGACTTCATCCAGCACATCAATAATTTTTCCCCGCATCGTCCCTGGGCATCAAAATACCCCACCTCACAGTGAGGACCCAAGACTGTGCACTGAAAAAAGACGCAAACCCCTTGCAGCGTGGAAAGAAACAACACATTGTCTGTATTGCGCCAAAAAATCCGACACACACCTTATTTTTCCACACATATCCTCCTCTGCGGTCTACGTGCAGCATTATTTTTGACGCAAACCAGGTACTGTGTCTAACAAAAAGCCAACTGTTTATTTCCAAGGATTACGACTCTTTTAAACCTTTCAAAAGTGATATTTCAACTTGTCCTTATTGAATCCTTGCTGTTTTCACCTTATTTTATTCAGATAAATATTATCTATTTTTCTAAACCTGTGTGGTGTATTTTTGTTGTGTTTTCACTGTGTTAATGTATGATTTCTTGCGCAAATACTTTACACATTGCCTTCCATGTTAAGCCTGACTGTTCACTGCCAAGCTACAAGAGGGTAGGCACAAGATAATTTGGATTGTGTGTGACTTACCCTGACTAGGATTGTGGTCCCTTCTTGGACAAGAGTGTATACCTCTGCCAACTAGACACCCCATTTCTAACACTGGTGATCAGCAGTGAGGATAGGACTTATGGTTGCGCAGTTCCATACAGTAGCTACGTGTACACTACCCATCAACAGTAAATTATAATTTTTTGATTAGTTTCTTTTTGCTACAAATTTCCCTTCTTGACATTTTCTAATCTAAACCCTACACAACATGTCTCTGGCTAGGTAAGCAAGTGGCGCTGGAGACATATACTGTCAACCAGTTGAAAGGTTTCTGCAAAAGGATGGGGGTACCTAGCCGTGGAGCGTCCAGGAAGGAGGAGTACCAAAAGGAGCTGAGGGCCTGGGTAGAAGCCAGCTCACAAAAGCATGGTGAGTTGGGAGACCAAGAGGATGGCTCACCAGAGGATTTACCAACAGTAATGGGGGTGACACACCTGATTCTGTTTGTCCTGTGAGACCTGGAAGCAGTGTCTCCCATCATGGACCAACCATAGAGGAAAGGAGGGAGGAAAGAGAATTTCAACTACAGTTGGCAGAGGAGGAACGCTGAGAAAGCCTTGGCAGACAAGAAACTGATCTTGGCTCACAAACTGAGTCTGAACGAGCTGGGGCTCAAGTCTAGGCAGTCTGAGTCCAGCAGTGATGGTGGCAGCCTACATATAGGACTTGCTGGAGACAAAAAGGTTTGTCTACCCAAGTATGCTGTGCCAAGTTATGTGGTGGGAGAAGACATTGATAAATGGTTTACTGCATATGAAGTTGCACTAAGACCTCATGGGGTTCATGAAAAGCAATGGGGGTGGGGGGGGCTTGTGGAAACACGTGCCAATTCTAGGGAGGAACACATTTCTTACACTAGAGGTTGGGGATCTGAACACGCATGTAGGAAAGTACCATCTTGCCGGGCATGTTACCCCCATATTTCACTGTATATATGTTGTTTTAGTGTATGTGTCACTGGGACCCTGCCAGCCAGGGCCCCAGTGCTCATAAGTGTGCCCTGTATGTGTTCCCTGTGTGATGACTAACTGTCTCACTGAGGCTCTGCTGAGGGTTTATCTGAGACACCTGGTAGGTGGAGAACAGATTGCACCACTTCAGGGGAAAATCCAAACAATCATGGATTGGGTTCCCCCTACAACTCAAAACCAGGTGAGAGCCTTCTTAGGCCTCACTGGGTATTACAGGAGATTCATTAAAAACTATGGCTCCATTGCAGCCCCACTTAATGATCTCACGTCCAAGAAGATGCCTAAAAAGGTATTGTGGACAGCTAGCTGTCAGAAAGCTTTTGAGGAGCTCAAACAGGCCATGTGCACTGCACCTGTCCTAAAAAGCCCATGTTACTCCAAGAAATTAATTGTTCAAACTGATGCATCTGAATTAGGGGTAGGGGCAGTCTTATCACAACTCAATTCTGAGGGCCAGGATAAACCTGTTGCTTTTATCAGCAGGAGGTTGACCCCTAGAGAAAAGCGTTGGTCTGCCATAGAGAGGGAGGCCTTTGCTGTGGTCTGGGCACTGAAGAAGTTGAGGCCATACCTGTTTGGCACTCACTTCATTGTTCAGACAGACCACAAACCTCTACTTTGGCTAAAACAAATGAAAGGTGAAAACCCTAAATTGTTGAGGTGGTCCATATCTCTACAGGGAATGGACTATACAGTGGAACATAGACCTGGGTGTACCCACTCCAATGCAGATGGACTCTCCAGATATTTCCACTTAGACAATGAAGACTCATCAGGTCATGGCTAGTCTTATTGTCCTTCGTTTGGGGTGGGGGGGGGGTTGTGTAGGAAAGTACCATCTTGCCTGGCATGTTACCCCCATATTTCACTGTATATATGTTGTTTTAGTGTATGTGTCACTGGGACCCTGCCAGCCAGGGCCCCAGTGCTCATAAGTGTGCCCTGTATGTGTTCCCTGTGTGATGACTAACTGTCTCACTGAGGCTCTGCTAACCAGAACCTCAGTGGTTATGCTCTCTCTGCTTTCCAAATTGTCACTAACAGGCTAGTGACCAATTTCACCAATTCACATTGGCATACTGGAATACCCTTATAATTCCCTAGTATATGGTACTGAGGTACCCAGGGTATTGGGGTTCCAGGAGATCCCTATGGGCTGCAGCATTTCTTTTGCCACCCATAGGGAGCTCTGACAATTCTTACACAGGCCTGCCACTGCAGCCTGAGTGAAATAACATCCACGTTATTTCACAGCCATTTACCACTGCACTTAAGTAACTTGTAAGTCACCTATATGTCTAACCTTCACTTGGTGAAGGTTGGGTGCAAAGTTACTTAGTGTGTGGGCACCCTGGCACTAGCCAAGGTGCCCCCACATTGTTTAGGGCAAATTCCCCGGACTTTGTGAGTGCGGGGACACCATTTCACATGTTAACTAAACATAGGTCACTACCTGTGTATAGCGTCACAATGGTAACTCCGAACATGGCCATGTAACATGTCTCAGATCATGGAATTGTCACCCCAATGCCATTCTGGCATTGGGGAGACAATTCCATGATCCCCCGAGTCTCTAGCACAGACCCGGGTACTGCCAAACTGCCTTTCCCGGGGTTTCACTGCAGCTGCTGCCAACCCCTCAGACAGGGTTCTGCCCTCCTGGGGTCCAGCCAGGCCTGGCCCAGGAAGGCAGAACAAAGGACTTCCTCAGAGAGAGGGTGTTACACCCTCTCCCTTTGGAAAAAGGTGTCAGGGCTGGGGAGGAGTAGCCTCCCCCAGCCTCTGGAAATGCTTTGATGGGCACAGATGGTGCCCATCTCTGCATAAGCCAGTCTACACCGGTTCAGGAATCCCCCAGCCCTGCTCTGGCACGAAACTGGACACAGGAAAGGGGAGTGATCACTCCCCTGACCTGCACCTCCCAGGGGAGGTGCCCAGAGCTCCTCCAGCGTGCCCCAGACCTCTGCCATCTTGGATTCAGAGGTGTGCTGGCACACTGGACTGCTCTGAGTAGCCAGGGCCAGCAGGTGACGTCAGCAACTCCTTCTGATAGGCTCTTACCTGTCTTACTAGCCTATCCTCCTTCCTAGGTAGCCAAACCTCCTTTTCTGGCTATTTAGGGTCTCTGCTTTGTGGAATTCTTCAGATACCGAATGCAAGAGCTCACCGGAGTTCCTCTGCATCTCCCTCTTCACCTTCTGCCAAAGGATCGACCGCTGACTGCTCAGGACGCCTGCAAAACCGCAACAAAGTAGCAAAGACGACTACTGCAACCTTGTATCGCTTATCCTGCCACCTTCTCAACTGTTTCCTGGTGGTGCATGCTCTGGGGGTAGCCTGCCTCCTTCTTGCACCAGGAGCTCTGAAGAAATCTCCTGTGGGACGACGGAATCTTCCCCCTGCAACCGCAGGCAACAACAGACTGCATCATCGGTCCTCTGGGTCCCCTCTCAGCACGACGAGCAAGGTCCCTGGAACTCAGCAACTCTGTCCAAGTGACTCCCACAGTCCAGTGACTCTTCAGTCCAAGTTTGGTGGAGGTAAGTCCTTGCCTCCCCACGCTAGACTGCATTGCTGGGTACCGCGTGATTTGCAGCTGCTCCGGCTCCTGTGCACTCTTCCGGATTTCCTTCATGCACAGCCAAGCCTGGGTCCCCGACACTGTAACCTGCAGTGCACAACCTTCTTAATTGTCCTCCGGTGTCGTGGGACTCCCTTTTCTGACTTCTGGTGGACTCCGGTTCACTCCTCTTCTAAGTGCCTGTTCCGGTACTTCTGCGGGTGCTGCCTGCTCCTGTGAGGGCTCCCTGACTTGCTGGGCGCCCCCTCTGTCTCCTCATCCAAGTGGCAACATCCTGGTCCCTCCTGGGCCACAGCAGCATCCAAAAGCCCTAACCGTGACCCTTGCAGCTAGCAAGGCTTGTTTGCGGTCTTTCTGCGTGGGAACACCTCTGCAAGCTTCTTCACGACGTGGGGCATCCATCCTCCAAAGGGGAAGTTCCTAGTCCTCTTCGTTCTTGCAAAACACCAAGCTTCTTCCATCCGGTGGCAGCTTCCTTGCACCCTCAGCTGGCATTTCCTGGGCTCCTGCCCACTCTCGACACTGTTGCGACTCTTGGGCTTGGTCCCCTTGACTTACAGGTACTCAGGTCCGGAAATCCACTGTTGTTGCATTGCTGGTGTTGGTTTTCCTTGCAGAATCCCCCTATCACGACTTCTGTGCTCTCTGGGGGTTGTAGGTGCACTTTACACCTACCTTACAGGGTCTTGGGGTGGGCTATTTTTCTAACCCTCACTGTTTTCTTACAGTCCCAGCGACACTCTACAAGCTCACATAGGTTTGGGGTCCATTCGTGGTTCGCATTCCACTTTTGGAGTATATGGTTTGTGTTGCCCCTATACCTATGTGCTCCTATTGCAATCTATTGTAACTTTACACTGCTTGCATTACTTCCTTTTGCTATTACTGCATATTTTTGGTATTGTGTACATATATCTTGTGTATATTTGGCATCCTCATACTGAGGGTACTCACTGAGATACTTTTGGCATATTGTCATAAAAATAAAGTACCGTTATTTTTAGTATATCTGTGTATTGTGTTTTCTTATGATATTGTGCATATGACACCAGTGGTATAGTAGGAGCTTTGCATGTCTCCTAGTTCAGCCTAAGCTGCTCTGCTATAGCTACCTTCTATCAGCCTAAGCTGCTAGAAACACCTCTTCTACACTAATAAGGGATAACTGGACCTGGTACAGAGTGTAAGTACCCCTTGGTACCCACTACAAGCCAGGCCAGCCTCCTACAATGTATGCCCCTACGAAAGCCATTTTGACTGCCAAATTTGGACTGACCCCTGAAAAAGTATTGCCAAAGGTTCAGGGACAGTACCAAACAAACCTGGGTAGATTTTTCTGACTTCTCTAGTAAGGCTCTGAATGGTTGGGTGTGGGGCAGTAAAGTAAATGATTACATGGGTTTGTACAATTTGATCTTCGGAGAGCATATTCTCAGTATTTACTTTACAGAGTTGCACCAGCACCTAATTGACAGTAAGCTGACTGATTCCAGGAAGCTTGCTGAGGAGGGGGACCTCTGGGCTAGCACCAGAGTGTCTAAAAAGGTATCTGGGGAGGACACCCACAAAGGTGGTCAGGGTCTTCAACAGAAGACAGAGGGTGAGAAAAACCTAAAAACAATGAGTTCTTAAAAGGACCCCAAAATAATTCTCAAGGAAATAGTGGTAACCAGTCCCAGTCTGAGTCTAAAAGGAAAGGGTTCTTTGACAGTAAGACAGGGAGGTTTGTACCCCAATGCATAGAGTGCACTAAGTATGGTCATTCTAAGGGTGACTCCAAATATCCAAAGAGGGCACAGCCCCCCATTGGAGGGCAGACCCCTGGGTTGGCTAGTGTAGCGCTCGGGGAGGAGGTAGTCCCAGCTAGTTTTAGGGAACAGACAGAGGTAACCCCAGTGTCCCTGGGGGATGCCGAAATGGTGCCAAAAGCCCACATGCCTGCTAATACTTTCAAGTACAGGCAGTGGTTCACCATTAATGGGCAATGGGTGGAGGCTCTGCATGACATAGGAGCCAGCATGACTACTATCAGTGGTCAGCTGGTGTCAGCAGAGCAGATCCTACCGAACACATTCCACCAAGTCATAGTCGCTGACAATCGTGAGAGCCACCTACCGGTAGCTTTGGTTCCCTTTGAGTGGGGGGGGGGGTGAGAGGGTCGCTGGTACTCTGAAAGTAGCTGTGCATACTGCCATGCCTGTAGATTGTCTGTTAGGCAATGACCTTGAGCACACTACCTGGAGGGAGGTAGAGCTAAGGTCTCACTTGGAGATGTTGGGATTACCTAAGTGGGTCTGCATGACCACAAGGTCCATGGATGCCTGGGAGGGGAGTCAAGGGCGTCTGGAGCCTGGAAGAATGGTCCAGACAGATGCCACTGTGACCATCTCTTCGGGAAACTACTTGTTCCTCGCAAATCGATGCACCGCCTGCCAGAATCGATGCAAAGCCTGCATTGCGACCAAGAAATCGCCGCACATGCGAGCAGAAATGCGCACCCCGACTTCATGAGTGGAAATTCGACACAGCGCCTGCCTTGCGATGGAGAATTAGACGCATTGCCTACCAGATTGACGCAGCGCCCATGTCTTCTTCCAGTGCATCAAGGATTTTTCCCTGCATCGTCCCTGGGCGTCAAAATACCCCGCATCACAGTGAGGAACTCAGACTGTGTACAGAAAAACAATGCAAACCCCTTACAGTGTGGAAAGAAACGACGCATCATCAGTGTTGTGCCGCAAAATCCAATGCACACCTTATTTTTCCATGCATCTCCTCCTCTGCGGTCTCTGTGAGGCATTATTTGTTATGCAAACCAGGTAATGTGTGTAACAAAGAGGCAAATGTTTGTTCCCCAAGGATTAAGACTCTTTTAAACCTGAAAATTACTACACGGCGGTTGATGCTAAAAATATCGCACATCTGAAACGAAGAGCAATAAAGTTCGTATAGAGAATGTCGAGTCCTGGGGAGGGTGCCAACCTGGTATAGATACCCAACCACCATGGGTATCAGATGCACAGAACACAGAAAGAATACGAGGATGCCTCCTATGTCCCGTGCTGTATGTACAAAGTGAAAACAAAACAATGCCAGGGCACTCCGAAAAATCAGTCCACGGTGAAAGAAAGTTGAAGATTTCTTTATTCCTTTGTATTCAGAAAAATCTGATCAATGTTCAGAGATATTCATATCCTCATGTTTGAAAGAGTTCCAAAACAGCCAACACGTGTTTCGTCCACATGGACATTTTCAAGGCTGAAACAAGGGAGAAACGGAATCTCTTATACAGTTACATAAACAACCAACCGGTAGGTATGAGATACATCAACAAAAAAGACTGGCTGCTTGACAGTAAAATGACATAAATTGAAAAAAACTTTTCTACATAAATTATACAGCCTTTAGGCGTGACAAAAAGTCTCAAGAAGAGATACTCCCATGCTAGAAAGTGTTAAAAGAAATCATGTCGTAAGTAACCACCAAGAGGTACTGGTATAGGAGAAAAGAAAGTTGAAAAAGAACAATACACTGATATATGAGAGTTTAGAGATCACCACATGGATATTGAAAATAGTCAAAGGTGAAGTTTCCCAGGAGTAAATCTGGAATAGCAAAATTGCCAACAAAGCGCTCCAAGACAGAGCTTTCGGATCCCCCATCACTATGGTTAGAAACCTTGTGTTCAGAAAAGCCAAATACTTAGGTCCTCATGCGATGAACCCCCACGTAAAAAAAACATAGGTGGTCATTCTGACCTCGGCGGTAAAAGGCGCCTACCGCCGGTCAGAAATCCTCCATAATCCCGCCGCGGTCGCGGAAACCCGCCACGGTCATTCTGACCCGCAGAAGGCAAACCTCCGAAAATCCGACCGCCACAACAGACCGCCAGACCAGCGGTCGGCGGAAAGGTGGAGGTGACCAAACCTCCACCGCCACGCCAACAGAAATACGCCCATGCCATTACGACCCACGAATCCACGCGGCGGTCATTCAAACGCGGTATTCCATTGGCGGGACACACCGGCGCGGTCAGAATACACACAAACGAACAAAACTCACCCACATTGGACGATTTGAATCCCACACACCTGATACACATACACACACCACTCCCACACACACAATACAATATAAAACACCCACCCACATCACCCACAAACCCCTACGCTTAAAAATTCGTAAAGAAGACAAGAGCGAGACACCAGCATCCAAAACATAACAGCCACAGCCACTCAACACCATCACCCACACACTATCCACACACAAAACAACACACACCACCACACTCAACTCACTTAAATACACATACTCCACCCCACACATCATACACACCACCCCATGGCACCCCAAAGACAACCCCGCTTCACAGACGAAGAACTCAGGGTCATGGTGGAGGAAATCGTTCGGGTAGAGCCCCAGCTGTTCGGCACACAGATACAATACACCAGTATTGCCCGGAGGACGGAGCTATGGCAGAGGATTGTCGACAGGGTGAACGCAGTGGGACAGCACCCCAGAAATCGGGAAGACATCAGGAAGCGATGGAACGACCTACGGGGGAAGGTGCGTTCCATGGTATCCAGGCACAACATCGCCGTGCAGAAGACTGGCGGAGGACCCCCACCTCAACCCCCACAATTCACATCATGGGAGGAGGAAGTCTTGAACATCCTGCATCCTGACGGCCTCGCAGGAGTCGGCGGAGGAATGGATACTGGTAAGTTGAAGCTTCAATACTGCTTCCCCCCCACCTGCATGCCAAATCAGACCCCAACCCTCACCCCCATCCTCGAACCCCACCCTCACCCCCACCCCCATCCTCACCCCCACCCTCACCCCCACCACCATCCTCACCCCCACCACCATCCTCACCCCCACCACCATCCTCACCCCCACCCCCAGCACACCTATTCCCCGCCAATGTCTCACCATCACAACCCACACATCCCAAAACCTAGGCCTGCATGCGTCCACTAAGCATGGACACCCATCACCAAAGCATGCCCAATGCATATACACATCCCCCTCACAAGCCACCCTCACCAAAGCCCCCACACACGAATGCCAGCACTTGGGGACACGAGAACCCACAGATACACCCATATGCCACACATTGAAACTATAACCATACCTCTATACCCCTGCAGGACCCGACCGTCAACACACCGCGGCGGAGGGGCCAGAATTCTCCACACCCCCCACCCAAGAGGCCGTCAGCGATGACAGCAGCTCTGTCGACCTGGACACCGATGACCAGCCCGGACCATCGGGGACCTCTGGGCAGTCGGTTCCCCTCACACAGGCCCAGGCCACTACAGACCCTAACCCCTCTGGGAACACCAGCACAGCTCCCACCCAGCGGGCCCATGCCTCTGTCTCCAGGGCGCGTCAATCTGCGGTGTGTCTACCACTACAGGGCACCCAGGATAACCCACCACCCCAACAACAACAGGGACCTGGGGGCAGTGGTAGTGGGCACACCGGCCAGGGGGCAGAGGCCCAGGGAAACAGGGCAACTCGGCGGGCAGCTGTGCGACAGGGGGGGGAGGAGAGGCCCAGGGAACCCACTCTCCACGAGGTCCTCACCACCATCATGGGAGCATACAACCGCTCCCAGGAGACGATGGCGACGGTACTGGCCCGGTTCCAGGAGATCCAGGTGCTGCAGGAGGAACACTATCGGGGGTACAGGGAGGACATCAGAGCCATCAACACCACCCTGGTTACCATGGTAGGGCTGCTGCAGGACCTCGTAAACAGCAGGGCGGACACTGAACAACACCCAAGGGCCCCTGCCACTAGCCTGGACCAAGAACAGCCATCCACCTCCGCCGGCGCTAGTGGACAGGAGGCCCCCGCACAGCAGCAGCCCACCAGACCCCCACCTCCTGCAGGAGAAGAACCACCCCGCAAGAGGGCCCTGAGATCTCGCAAGAAGACAGAGTAGGATGTCAAGACCCCCGCCAGCAATGGATACCACCTGATGTCATCCCACTGTCCCACATTGTCACCCTGTCCATCCTTGAACTGCCCATGCTCCATCTCTCCACAGGCCTCTGGACAATGCACCTGTGTGACTGTTACTCTGGACTCTGCCATGGACATTCCTTCACCATAGCCCCCACCCACTTGAAACCACCCATCCCATTTTGAGCACTTCAATAAACACCTATTTTGCACCAAAATATCAGGAGTCTGGCTGTGATTTCAATAGATTGTAATTGACATGACAGTGCAAATATGTCCTTGTACATGGTGAAGTCAACAAACAGCTGCCACAAAGCTGTAGTCCATGGGGAAACGAAGCACAGGACTCGTAGTGGGGACCCCAGATCTGAAATAGGGAGGGAAAAGCCACAACTCAGTCATCATACACTGGGGCAAATAGACAGGCAGCAGAGATGCAGGAGAGTAGTTAACATTTACTAAATTATCTTTGAAATGTTACCTGTGTCCTATTGGAAGTACTGTTCAATGATTCTGTCCCTGTTGTCTGTTTCAGCCCCGTCGTCTTCCTCCTCGTCACTCTCCTCAGGTTCCACCGCTGCCACAACACCACCGTCTCGACCATCCTCCTGCAGGAAAGGCACCTGGCGGCGCAAAGCCAGGTTGTGAAGCATGCAGCAGGCCACGATGATGTGACACACCTTCTTAGGTGAGTACATTAGGGATCCACCGGTCATATGCAGGCACCTAAACCTGGCCTTCAGGAGGCCAAAGGTGCGTTCGATCACCCTCCTAGTACGCCCATGGGCCTCATTGTACCGTTCCTCTGCCCTGGTCCGGGGATTCCTTACTGGGGTCAGTAGCCACGACAGGTTGGGGTACCCAGAGTCCCCCACTAGCCAGACACGGTGTCTCTGTAGCTGTTCCATCACGTAAGGGATGCTGCTATTCCTGAGGATGTAGGCGTCATGCACTGACCCTGGGAATTTGGCATTTACATGCGAGATGTACTGGTCAGCCAAACACACCACCTGGATGTTCATTGAATGGTAATTTTTTCAGTTCCTGTACACCTGCTCCCTGTCTCTTGGGGGAACCAAAGCCACATGGGTCCCATCAATGGCACCAATTACGTTGGGAATATGTCCAAGGGCGTAGAAATCACCCTTCACTGTAGCCAATTCGCCCACCTCAGGGAAAATGATGTAGTTCCTCACGGATTTCATCAGGGCAGACAACACTCTGGATAACACCTTCGAAAACATGGGCTGAGACATCCCGGAAGCAATTCCCACGGTTGTCTGAAATGACCCACTTGCCAAGAAATGTAGTACTGACATGACCTGCACCAGAGGGGGAATCCCTGTGGGTTGGCGGATGGGGGACATCAGGTCGGGCTCCAGCCGGGCACACAGTTCATGGATAGTGGCACGGTTAAGACGGTAGGTCAGGATAATGTGGCGTTCTTCCATTGTCGACAGGTCCACCAGCGGTCGGTACACGGGAGGATTCATCCGTCTCCTCGCCCAACCCAGCGGACGGTGCCTAGGAAGTACAACATGGAGCACACAGTCAAGCAACCCACAGGTACGTACTCACAGCTAGCACAGTATACGATTCTCTATGCAGTGAATGGCGTGTCTGAGTGGCTATGCAAGGCCTAGGCCTGTGTGACGCAGTTGAAATTGAGCCATGTGGGCCCTGGAAATGGCGGCTGCCTGACCTGTGAAGTGTGACAATGGGATGTGAGGTCAATGCGCTGGCGTGGCACACCGCGGCGGGCGGCGGGCGAAGACCGCGGCGCGAAGCCGCATTGGTTAACATTGAAGCCTATGGGTTTCAGGAGCCAATGGCGAAGGGCGCCGGCGGTGGCGGGACGCACCGCCGCGGTACGCACCGCCGCGGACGTGACCGCCATTTTCTATCTACTTATCCACTTGCGACTTGAACTTTCACAGGAGAGGACCTATACTGCAAGTGTTGCTGTGACCTCGGTCTGGAAGGGACAATGGCTGCTGCGACTGGGGAAAGGGCCCCTGCCTTCACTGGAGAGGAGTTGGAGAAACTTGTGGATGGGGTCCTCCCCCAGTATGCGCTACTCTACGGTCCTCCAGACCAACAAGTGAGTTTAATTCAATATGGATTTGGGGCCACTGGCTGGCTTGGGGGCCTGGCGGGGATGGGGGGCATGTTGGGGCTGGCGGGGGGCCTGGCGGGGGGCCTGGCGGGGATGGGGGGCATGTTGGGGCTGGCGGGGGGCATGGCGGGGGGCCTGGCGGGGATGGGGGGCATGTTGGGCATGGCGGGGGGCATGGCGGGGGGCCTGGCGGGGATGGGGGGCATGTTGGGCATGGCGGGGGGCATGGCGGGGGGCCTGGCGGGGATGGGGGGCATGTTGGGCATGGCGGGGGGCATGGCGGGGGGCCTGGCGGGGATGGGGGGCATGTTGGGGCTGGCGGGGGGCCTGGCGGGGATGGGGGGCATGTTGGGCATGGCGGGGGGCATGGCAGGGGGCCTGGCGGGGATGGGGGGCATGTTGGGCATGGCGGGGGGCATGGCGGGGGGCCTGGCGGGGATGGGGGGCATGTTGGGCATGGCGGGGGGCATGGCGGGGGGCCTGGCGGGGATGGGGGGCATGTTGGGCCTGGCGGGGGGCCTGGCGGGGATGGGGGGCATGTTGGGCATGGCGGGGGGCATGGCGGGGGGCCTGGCGGGGATGGGGGGCGTTGGGCCACTGGAAAGGAAAATGCTGAGTAACTTGAACGTGGTATTTCTCCCTCCCTGTACGTGTCACATAGGTCCGCGCCCATGAGAAGATCGGGATTTGGCGTGCCATCGCCAAGGAAGTCCGGGCCCTGGGGGTCCACCATCGACGGGGCACCCACTGCCGCAAGAGGTGGGAGGACATCCGCCGCGGGACCAAGAAGACCGCTGAGTCTCTGCTGGGGATGGCCTCCCAACGTAGGCGGGGTGCCTGCCGTCAACTGAGCCCCCTGATGTTCCGGATCCTGGCGGTGGCCTACCCTGATTTGGATGGGCGCGTGAGGGCAGCACAGCAGACACAAGGGGGTGAGTACAAGCATCATCTACTCTGTTGTCGCGCAGTGGAGGTGTCTGGGTGGGGGAGGAGGGCTGGGGGTCCCCCTAGGCCAGGGCGATATCTGTAGGCTGGGCACCCCCGTAAGCCCCTGTGTCCCCAGCCACCACCCTCAGTAGTTTGTCAGTACAGCCATCCCTGGGGCGTGTCATCCATGGGTGCAGTTGTCAACTCTAGGCGTGTAGGGCATGTTCCACGGAATGCGTAGCGTACCCCAAGTGCGCAACTTAGTGCAGGGGGCATCTGTGTCTGTCATGTCCGCTAACTGTACCGGAGATCCATGTACTCAATATCCCTTTATTTCTCTCTCCCCCCCCCTTTTTGTTTGTCTTTCTGTGCTTGTGTGCATCAGCATCATCAGGCGGAGGAGAAGTGGCATCGGGGCAGGAGGGAGCTGCATCTCACATGGCCCAGGAGGGCCATGCCACAGAGTCAGACTGGACCAGTGAGACGGAGGGCGAGGGGAGCTCCACGACGGGGACGACTGGAGCCTGCAGCGACACGGACACGTCCTCGGAAGGGGGCTCCCTTGCGGGGGTGGCACCATCCGTGCCCCCCGCCATTACAGGTACAGCCGCCACCCAGCGCAACATCTCCGCCCTCCCAGCAGCCCCTCCGCGTTCGCCCCGTGCCCGCTCTGCCAGGAAGCCGGGCATCTCCTTCGCCCCAGGCACCTCAGGCCCTGCCCCTGTTACCCCCGCTGCCCTCAGTGAGGAGGTCATTGACCTCCTCCGAACGCTCATTGTTGGGCAGACTACCCTTTTGAATGCCATCCAGGGGGTGGAGAGGGAGGTTCATCGCAGCAATGCGTACCTGGAGGGCATTCATTCGGGTCAGGCTGCCCATCAGCGATCGTTCCAGGCTCTGGCCTCAGCACTGACGGCAGCCATTGTCCCTGTCTCCTGCCTGCCTCTACTAACTCCCTCCTCCCAGTCTCCTGTTCCTCTGCCTGTCCCACCCACACCATCAGACCAGCCTGCACACACCTCAACACCCAAGAGAAGCTCATCCAAACATAAGCACCACAGATCACGCAGACATTCACACACGCAACATTCCGATGCAGACATGCCAACAGTCACTACCACCTCTGTGACCCCCACCTCCTCGTCTCCCTCCTCCCTCCCTGTGACGTCTACACTCACACCTCCATTCACCTCACCATCAGCCAGTGTTTCCATCACCAGCACACCCTCCACTCCAGTCCGCACACGTGCAGTCACCACCCCCACTGCCATTTACACGTCCCCTGTGTCCTCTCCCACTGTGTCTGTCACCCCCTCTTCCACACCACACAAACGCAGCCACCCACCCACCCAACAGCCATCCACCTCACGACAGCCTATCCCTCCTGCACCTGCACCCAAAGACAGCAAACGTGACTCACCTACAACCACATCCTCTCCCTCCACTCCCATTCCCACTGTACCTACCACTCTCCATTGTCCCAAGAAGCTCTTCCTCGCCACTACTAACTTCTTTCCTGACCCTGAGCCCCCCCCTCCTTCTCGTCGGGGTAAGAAGAGCACCTCAGCCACCACCAGCCCTGCAGCCCCCTTGACAAGGGTGCAGGGGTATTGGAGCCCGCCAGCCCGCATGTCTGGATCTTCGCCCAGCAGCAAGGGGACAGCCAGCCCACCCCCTGGGAAGAGGAGCAGAAGGCGGAAGGGGTGCCGCAGGAGCCCGCCTTCTACATCCCCCCCGGACACCACCCAGAGACAGTCACCAGCCACAGCTCCAAAGGGAGGAAAGGGCCACAGGCCGACGACTAAGGAGGGCAAGGGCAGCAAGTTGGAGAGGTCAGGCAGCAGGCCTGCTGCCCAGGAGGAGCCCACAACCCCCATAGCCGCTGCCCCGGGAGGAACCGGCACAGCTGCCCCGGGAGAGCCCACCAGCCCCATAGCCGCTGCCCAGGGAGGACCCAGCCCAGCTGGCCAGGAGGGCCCCACCACCCACAGCCCAGGTGGGCAGTGAAGGAGCACCATCCCCGCTGCCCAGGAGGGCACCACCAGGCATTTAGCAGTTGGCCATAGACCGTCCGCCGTCTCAAGAACCGCTGAACTGGGCCCCGCCGTCTCAAGAACCGCTGAACTGGGCCCCGCCGTCTCAAGAACCGCTGAACTGGGCCCCGCCGTCTCAAGAACCGCTGAACTGGGCCCCGCCGTCTCAAGAACCGCTGAACTGGGCCCTTCAAGGCAAGAACCGCTGAACTGGGCCCCGCCGTCTCAAGAACCGCTGAACTGGGCCCCGCCGTCGCAAGAACCGCTGAACTGGGCCCCGCCGTCTCAAGAACCGCTGAACTGGGCCCCGCCGTCTCAAGAACCGCTGAACTGGGCCCTTCAAGGCAAGAACCGCTGAACTGGGCCCCGCCGTCTCAAGAACCGCTGAACTGGGCCCCGCCGTCTCAAGAACCGCTGAACTGGGCCCTTCAAGGCAAGAACTGCTGAACTGGGCCTCGCCGTCTCAAGAACCGCTGAACTGGGCCCCGCCGTCTCAAGAACCGCTGAACTGGGCCCTTCAAGGCAAGAACCGCTGAACTGGGCCCCGCCGTCTCAAGAACCGCTGAACTGGGCCCCGCCGTCTGAAGAACCGCTGAACTGGGCCCTTCAAGGCAAGAACCGCTGAACTGGGCCCCGCCGTCTCAAGAACCGCTGAACTGGGCCCCGCCGTCTCAAGAACCGCTGAACTGGGCCCTTCAAGGCAAGAACCGCTGAACTGGGCCCCGCCGTCTCATGAACCGCTGAACTGGGCCCTTCAGGGCAAGAACCGCTGGCCCTTTGGCAGACGTGGCAGGGCAGGATCTATCTCGGGCAGGGCTGCAGGATGTCCTCTGGCCAACTTGCCTCCTCCAGTGGCAGTGGGGTCTGTTATGGACTGTATGGACTGTGGCTTTGCTCTCCCCAGGATGGCCCAGTGGGCAGGCCACCCACTGTATGGACTGTTTGGACTGTGGCTTTGCTCTCCCCAGGATGGCCCAGTGGGCAGGCCACCCACTGTATGGACTGTTTGGACTGTGGCTTTGCTCTCCCCAGGATGGCCCAGTGGGCAGGCCACCCACTGTATGGACTGTTTGGACTGTGGCTTTGCTCTCCCCAGGATGGGCCAGTGGGCAGGCCACCCACTGTATGGACTGTTTGGACTGTGGCTTTGCTCTCCCCAGGATGGGCCAGTGGGCAGGCCACCCACTGTATGGACTGTTTGGACTGTGGCTTTGCTCTCCCCAGGATGGCCCAGTGGGCAGGCCACCCACTGTATGGACTGTTTGGACTGTGGCTTTGCTCTCCCCAGGATGGCCCAGTGGGCAGGCCACCCACTGTATGGACTGTATGGACTGTGGCTTTGCTCTCCCCAGGATGGCCCAGTGGGCAGGCCACCCACTGTATGGACTGTTTGGACTGTGGCTTTGCTCTCCCCAGGATGGCCCAGTGGGCAGGCCACCCACTGTATGGACTGTTTGGACTGTGGCTTTGCTCTCCCCAGGATGGGCCAGTGGGCAGGCCACCCACTGTATGGACTGTTTGGACTGTGGCTTTGCTCTCCCCAGGATGGCCCAGTGGTCATGGAGTCCCCTCGTGGATCTGGCGTCGTGTACTCAAGTGGCTGAGGTGCCCCCCCTTCCCTTCCCCCTGAGGTGCCTGTCCTATTTTCTTTCTGATGCCCCTGCAGTGTTCTCTCCGTGGAGTTCTTGTCGTGGGACTGGGCCTTGCCCCTTTGCACAGGACCCCTGTGATCCACGGACAGTGGTTGGACTACATTTAGTAGCTGTATATATTTTGTACATAGTTTATTTATTTATTGGGATTAATGGCGTACATATTTCAATATATCTGCCCGTTTATGATCTCTTCTTTTGGTCTTTGCATTATTTCGGAGGGGGGTGGTTTGTGGGTTGTGACAGTGATCTGTGGGAATGCATTGATGTGTGTGTTGTAGTGGGTGTGGGTGGGTGGGTGTGTGCCGGTAATCTTTTCCCTCCCCTGTGTCGTAGGTGCAGTACTCACCGATGTCTTCCGCGACGCCGGGCGTGCTCCTGGTATATGAGGAGGAATAGGAGTGCGGGGATGACCTGTAACTCTGGCTCCATACTGCCGGAATCTCGCGTGGAGTGCGTAGAGGTGAGCGTTTTCCCGTTCGTAGTCTGTTTCCGCCGTGTTCTTATCGGCGGTGCTCCCGCCCCGGAAAAGGTGGCAGATTGGTGGGTCGTAATAGGGTGGGCGGTACTTTGTCTGCCGCCGGGCTGTTGGCGGGAACCGCCGCGCTGTTTGTTTGTACCGCTGTGGCGGTCGGAGTGTTAAGTTGGCGGGCTGTGTTGGCGGTTCCCGCCAGGGTCAGAATTGCATATTTTAGACCGCCGGCCTGTTGGCGGCTTGGCCGCCGCTTTATCACCGACCGCCAGGGTCAGAATGAGGGCCATAGTGTGTGAAAAAAAATATATAACGTGAGGTCCCTGCTGGAAGTTATGTGCAAGAAATAAGACAAAAGAAAAGAAAAAGAGAAAGACTAGCTCAGTCATACCAAGACGATGGTTGTGGACAACAGTGTCCAGAGATGTCCCTTATTATGCAGGGAGATGACGGTTCTTGAAGATGTAAGGCCTATATAGATCACGGCATCCGAAATTTAAGGGATGGCGCGTGTAGGGGCCCTGATAAGCCCACACCTGTGTGTCAGAAAGATAATAAAGGCAACAATACAAATGAGTGGAGCCTGTCTAGATATAGATATAGGCATGGAAAGGGTATGACTGAGCTAGCATGGGAGTATCTCTTCTTGAGACTTTTTGTCACGCCTAAGGGCTGTATAATTTATGTAGAAAAGTTTTTTTCAATTTATGTCATTTTACTGTCAAGCAGCCAGTCTTCTTTGTTGATGTATCTCATACCTACCGGTTGGTAGTTTCTTTAAATGTATAAGAGATTACGTTTCTCCCTTGTTTCAGCCTTGAAAAAGTCAGTGTGGACGAAACACGTGTTGGCTGTTTTGGAACTCTTTCAAACATGAGGATATGAATATCTCTGAACATTGATCTGATCTTTCTGAATACAAAGGAATAAAGAAATCTGCAACTTTCTTTCACCGAGTACTGATTTTTCGGAGTGCCCTGGCATTGTTTTGTTTTCACTCTTTTAAACCTTTCAAAAGTGATATTCCAACTAGTGCTTATTGAATCTTTGTCGTTTTGACTTTATTTTTTTCAGATGATATCTATTTTTCTAAACGTGTGTGGTGTATATTTGTGGTGTTTTCACTTTGTTACAGTATGATTTATTGCACAAATAATTTACACATTGTCTTCTTAGTTAAGCCTGACTGCTTAGTGCCAAGGTACCAGAGGGTGGGCACAGGATAATTTGAATTGTGTGTGACTTACCCTGACTAGGGTTGTGGTCCCTACTTGGACAAGGGTGTATACGTCTGCCAACTAGAAACCCCATTTCTAACACTTACACACAGCAAAGCAAAAATGAAACAATTATGGTATAAAGATCGATATGTACAATAGTCGTTTGGATTTCAAGTGGACTACAAAGAGGTTGTTTTAAATGTATGTAATAGATTTAGTTATGTTTTATGCGTTTACTAACTTCGGAGTGGAATTTCAAGTAGAGTTTCAGGATAAAAAATTATGTTATGCAGTCTCTGCTAAATCTGACATGCTTGGTGTAGAATTCCACCAAACCTTTTTCCTTCATGCTCTTACTCGGCTGAACTCCGTTTTTTTGGTGGCTTTAGGACTTTTCCCTTCTAACAGGTGCTGCTAAAGTGCTTATGCTCTCTCTTTTAAGCGTGCTGCAATTGGCCTATACCTAGTTAGCACATTTATTTTACCTGTAAGTGCCTAGTAAATGGTACTACCTGTACCCAGGGCCGGTGAATGTAATGCTACTAGTGGACAGCAGCACTCAATATGCCACCCACTCAGGTAGCACTACTAAGCATGGCTCAGGCCTGCCACTGAAACCTGTGGTGCAGTTTTAAACTGCCATATCGACCTGGCAGGACAAATCTTTTGCCAGGCCTAAACCTTCCTATTTAAAACCCATATGACTCCACTGCATAGTATTTAAAAAGTAGGAATGTGGGATGTTCTGGCAGTGAAAAACCTAAAGTAATTGTTTCACTGCTGTAAGGCCTATTGCACCCATAGGCTAACACTGGGTTGCCTCACGGTAGGAGCAGATAGAAAAATTATGTCTACACTCAAATAAATTATCATTTTAAATCCTCTTTATTAGTAAACTTGGATTTTAAGTTAACATTTTAAAAATGTCACTTTGAGAAAATTTGCATTTTTCTGCCCAAACCAATTGTGCCTTTCAGCCAGTGTCCTGGGTCACATGACTGTGAATGGCTCTTCTGTTGTGGCTTGTGTATTGCTTCTAGACAGTGAGACAAAAGAAGCCTAGGTGTGAAATAGGGTATTCCTGGCAGGATCCTTCCCAGAATACACTTCTAAAGGCCCTGCTTACATCAGACACAAAGGAGCCTGACAACAGGCTTTCATTTGCCTTCTTCACGCTAGACAGTTTGGTGAAGAGTAAGAACTGACCAGAACCAGTTTTGGGGGTAGGGCAGGGAATTCCCCCACACAAAGGCTGGCACCAAGTATTACTGTAGTAGGGGAGGGTTTGGTATTTGTTATTCCCTCTCATTAGCCCTGTGGGTATAATATACACAACTGAGAATTCGAATTGAGCCTCTTTACTTGTGTGAGTATTGTTTTGACAGCTATCATTTTATACTGTGATTTTATATGTAGCATTTATCAATGTTTTTAGATCCAGCCGGACAGCTTTAGCTTTCTGCCGGGCTCTTATAATCAAAAACATTCATATACATGTACAGCTGGACTTTGAGTGAGCTCTCATCACCAATTGGTCTGTTTGAGTGTCATTCACATTTTGTTTTTGCTATGTCTTTTGATTGATAGCATTTTGCCCATTCTCATGTACACATCCTCCTGAAATTGAGTGGTATTGCCACAGCTTGTTTATCAGTCACTCACAATTTGGATGTTTTCCTTGTAAAGTACCCATTTTTATCTTCCTTCTCTTTTTAATTTTTTTTGTTTGGAGCACTTAGCTGCTCTGCACTGTACCACATCCCATGTGGTCAATACTTCTGGTATCGTCCATGATGTATAATTGTTTACAGTTACAAGATGACTGCCACATTTATAATGAACTTGTCAGCCACCTTGCCTTGGTACAGCAATAATCACTAAAAAACAATACAATCCCAAGTTGGCAGTTCACTGCTAATTTTTACTTATACTTTATTGCAACCATGTGTCCACAAGAGTTAGGCAATAGCATTTTTCTTTTTTCTACTATTATTCTTTTGGATTATACTGGATATGCTTGTTGAGTTTGTGTATGTTTTAGTGTGGATGGTTGAGTGATAGATTTGAAAATGAGTCTGCAGGTGAATTAATTGTGGTGTTTTCTGACTGTTAGGGGCTGAAACAATCCTTTTATATTGGTACTATGTTTGCATGCTTTGCAATTGTTCCGTTAGTAAAATTCTTTGATATTAGAAAGGTTCGGTTTGGACTTGGGGCTAACCAAACCTGTTTAACATCAAAGGTTTTTACAAATGTAACAATTGCACAGAAGTGTGCAAAACATTTAGAAAACATTTCATATTTCTAAATGATTGTCTTGTAATTTTGATTACAGTATCCATTGCCGTATGTGTTCTTGCAGAAAATGTATATAGGCAGTACCATACACTGTAAGCAAAGAATATCTTGAACACTTATGTGCTATCGTGAAATGTGATATACAGTACCCAGTGGCAATCATTTTTTTCATAGAATATAAACTGAACGCAGGCCTACTAAGATTTGTAATATTTGGCAACATTTCTCAAAGTCTGAGAGGGCGCTATAGAACATTAAAATCACGCCGTGTGGAATAAAAATAGATTATCAGTTTCGACTCCTTGATTCCTACAGATTTTAATTCCAATGAAGAAACGTCAGTCCATTAAAAATAAAAATAGATACCATGTCACTATGTATAAACACTGAATTTGCTGCCTCATCCTCCTAGTAAATGTTTAGTTGAGTAATAGCTATTTCGATTTGCAATTTTAATTGTTGTAAGCTTTATACTTCCTATACAGATACACCTAGGAATCACTTCACACAGACTGAGGAGTCGACTTTCCACAGTTAAACAAACACTACTTTGATGTCTGTTAAAGTTAATGATAATGTTACTGCTAATGTGTTGATGTCGCACAGGAGTATTGTCCATGGTATTGGTGACTATTAGAAAGAGAGCGTATGTTCTCATCAGAGAGTGAAAAATATGGGTGAGCCCTGACATAACATCCCCACTGTGAAGTACTTGGAAATAAACTACCTGAAGGGCTACATTTCTGTATGGTGGGCTTAGCCCACTGGGGCGTAATATAGGTGGAATTTCCGGCTTTCTGAGGTTTGGACAGCAGCCACATTCAGAGTTCATGTATTATATCGTTTGAATACTGTACAGGCATGAGGTCCAACAAATGAGAGAGTGGGTAACATTTAGACATATGGTGATGCATAGATTATTAATACCACTAGCCCATTGGAAGTGGACAAAGACACAACATAGTTGTACCTAATACAATGTATTTTGGTCATAAAGAAATTGTCTCACCAGTCTATCAGTGAATCGTACAACATACTGATGGCATCATCCTCCTGTACTAAACCATAAGCAATGATAGTATTGTAAAACATTATTCATCACACTTGCTGTACCTTGTATTATACAGTCTTGGTGCATTTTATAAGCACCACTGTTTTATTAATTTCAGAGTTGTATTGGATGCTCATGGTAATTGAGCCAATATAAACTTAACATTCTTAGGTTTCAGTATATTTATCTCTATTTTAGAGCCAGGATATATCTAACATATGTATTGTGAATTATCTATGCCAAAGGAGAGCGTATAGGTTAATTACGTTAAATATGGATTATAATAATTTTTTGGGAATAGTTAAATGTATTGTTTTAGATTACCACCATTGTTTGAATATGTGTATAGTATAATAGTCGTCTGTACAATGCTGAGTTTATATGCTTCAAAATGTCTGTCATTGTGGATTGCCTGCAGGCTCCTGACATTGGTCTTTTGTTTGTTTGGACTACACTCATATTCACTATTCGTAAGTCATCAGCAAATGGTTGGCTCCATGACCTGTGAGCAAGGCTCATGCTGAAACGCGTCAGGTTTGCATCTAAAGGATAATAAAACACTTTGTGGTGCTGAAGAAACAAACAGTACGTGTTTTTTCCTGCTGACGTTTTCAGGATGGTAGGCTGTCTGTGCATGCACTGCTGTGATCAAGGCTCTGGCCGAAACGCGTTGGTGAAACCAGTACAATGGACTTTATATATTTCCTGGACTTTGGAGTTCGTGCATATGTTCCTTTTGCCGGAAGAGGACTACTTTCTCAAAATTTGTTGGGCACCTGCTGGATTTAGTAAAAAAAATAATAATAATAAATGTATATATATAATATATATATATATATATATAAATATATATATATATATATATCAATCAAAAACAATTTGGTTGATTACAATCCTTTGGCAGCACACTCCTATGCCGGTGCCAGTTGACGGAGGAGACCACTCTGGTGACTATTAGTAACAAGTAAGTTCAAACAGAAGACTCCAAGTGAGTTGAAACGCGTTGGTGGTTGTTGCTTTGTACTGAACTGAAATAAATTTATGTTATCTTGGACTTCATGGAGTGTGGTGAACTTACTTGTTACTATATATATATATATATATATATATATATATATATATATATATATATATATATATATATATATATATATATGTATATATATATGTATATAGATATACACACACACATATATGCATATATGTGTGTGTGTGTGCGTATATCTATCTATCTATATATATATATATATATATATATCTTCAAGAAAGAAGTGGCTCAAAACAGATGGACTCACCAAAGAACAAAAATATATTTCTACAATAACGTTTCGGCTTCCGCCTTCCTCAGGTAGTACAAGATTGTTTGCTTCTGGACTGCACAGATGACACTGCAGGATTTTCAAAAGGTATCATGAGTGAAGATTCCGTTTGGAATGTGAAATCAATACAGTCCTGAGTTGTCTTAAATATTCAGTAATCAGGCTGTACTGTCAGTGATGGTCCGTCCATCCGGAGTCAATGGTTTTAAACAATGCATCCAAAAGTTTTTTTCAGAAGTCCAATAGTGATTCCTTTAAGACACGTTCCACAGTAAAATCTTCAAATCTTACAGCATATGGTCCACAAGGTTAAAGTGATTGGCTATAGGTTGGTCAAGATTTCTGTTAATTATTGCTGATTACTGAATTGTGTCAATTAAGTATACCAAATAAAAAGCAGAAGGGAAACAAACACAACACTTCTAGGTTGTTCCTGTTGACTGTGTGGTATCAAATGACAGTCTGCACAACAAAAAACTCTAACCTTAAAAAACATTGAATCCCATGCAGGGACCAATTTCAACACAAAGCTTTTCAGCAAGATCAAGGATTAGCCTTTAGGGTTTGTCAAGTTGTTCAAAATGTAAAATGAGAGGCCAACTGCCATTGCCACCATATTTAAAAAATAATAAAGTAAGACTATTGGGTTGAACATACAAAAACTTGGCCCAGTGGTCTCTACCTAGAAAAAAACAACAGTCATTTTAGACAGACCCAAAATATACGTTAAAATGAACATGACTTCTCTTTCCAAAAATACCAGGCATTTGCAATGGCGAGATCTGAAAAAGAGACCTGCGTACTAAAGCCCTTCCTATTACATTTATCACAGTTTTCACAATGTATAACCTCTTTCTATTGTATTTATCATATACTTCAAAATGTAATTCCCTTTACAATGGTGTTTATTGTGGCATTCACAATGTAAAAACCCTTTCTATTGAATTTAGCAGAAGGTTCACAATGAAAAATCCTTGCTATTGCTTTATTAGAGAGTTCACACTGTAAGTCTCCTTCCTTTTGCATTTGTCACAGAACACACGATGTGAAGTCCCTTCCTAGGTTGTATCACAAGGAGTTCACAAGGTAACACCCCTTCTGATTGTATTTCAGCTATCCAGGTCAAGAGGTTTCAGGGCAGTTGGATGTTACTAGCCTCAGTTATGTCAATTAAGGTCTTCCACTTCTGGTTTCCTGTAGCCTCTATACCACCGGCCGTCAAACTGGGGAACAGGTGCCTCTTTTAACACTTGTCTTTAACATTAACTATGCAGAATAGTCCAAGGAGGATTCAGGGAAGTGTTGTGGGCTACAAACTCAGAACACAACTACGCATTATGTTAACTCTTAAAAAAACATTTAACCAGCTGGTACTTCTACTTTAAAATAGAAAAGTTCTATAATGCACTAACAACTAAATTCTAAAATCAGAATGTGTTTATGTATAAGATTTCAGGTGGAACTACAAACTGGAAACCCCAGTACACAGGCCTTCCAGATTAACCAGGCTGCAAATCAGGTGTACAACAAAAATATCATGTGACTGTTTACCGCCAAGATACCAGGCTAAGCAGGGAGCACTCTCCCAGACTGATAATACCTGATACAACCTTGGAATTTTGTGCTAGGGATACGGTGCTAAAACGGATACTCATAACAAAGACTTTTGAATTGATATTTGGCATCTAAAAAGTAATTGCTAGCCCTGAAGAAGCCATCTGCAACTCGTGCAGCTTTGATGAAACACGTGTTGGCACTGGAATGAGCATTGGAATTGTGTGGATTACTTTATTAGAAGAAGAGATAAAGCCTGAATATTTATCTGTGAATACAACATGGATTTACTCATTATCTGCTCAAAACTATTGAAAGCAAATATCACAGGAGGCAATTATTCATCTAAACATAGTCTGATCTCTTTACCTGTGAGATACCATATGATAGTTTGCGCACCAGCAAAGTCTGATCATATAAGCCATCTATGGTCCTCTATGGACCTACTGGAAAAATGAGACTTTCACAGTCAACAAGGTTAATAAAACAGGCTTTATCAATTTGTTCAGAATGTAAAATGAGTGGTCTGATGCCATTCTCAATGCATTTAAAAATTAATAAAGTAATTATATTGGCATTAACATGAAAATAAACCTGACCACACGGCTTCGTCTAGAGGGACTCATCCAACATTTAAGGAGACCAAAAATATGCATTTACATAAACAAAGTCACACTTAAAACCACCAAGCTTTTGTTTTGCCCAGTCCTAAAATGGGACTCTACAAAACCTCTACTTACTGCATTTTACAGAAAGTCCACAATGTTAAACTCCTCCCTGTAGTATTTGTTACATAGTTCAAAATGTAATGATTCTTCCTATTATATTGGTCATGGCATTCACAGTGTAAAACCTGTTCCTACCGATGTCTAGGGGTGCATATAGCGCTGCTACCCGATCCGGCATGGTCTCTTAATGTCGTGTCACTAACCCGAAGAGTCAAGGAGGACCTCCAGATATGGCGGTCTCTGCCCCTCATCATTCTGGGAGGGATTGCGCTGTATAAAATGATGGTGCTTCCCCGGTTCCTCTATTTGCTCCAGAACTTCCCCTACCACATCCCCAGGCGATGGTTCAAAGAGATGGAGGGGGTCGCGCAGCAGTTCCTACAGCACAGATCACGCCCCCGGCTGGCGTTTCGCACCTGTCAGGGCGATGTGTATGAAGGAGGTCTGGGGATGTCTAACCTCTATCTTTACCACCTTGCGATGCATCTACTGGTAGTTAATGACTGGTGGGGGGGGTTGGTAGGATCCTGCTTACCAGCTAGAACTTTTGATGATGGGCTTTCCTGGCCTGTTCGGGATGCTGTACGGTGAACCCCTGCCGCGTAGAGTCCCGGAGGTGACGAGGGTGGTGCTGATGGGGTGGAGAGCTGCACTGTGGGTGACGTTGTGGTGGCGCCGTCTTACTCAACAGATTCCGCTGTGGCAGGGATTGTGGCTGGGAGAGGTCTCCGCACTTTAGGGGTTCCATAAATGGGACCTCATAGGCATTTCACTGTTGGATGATATCTGGGTGGGTTCCCACATGCACTCCTTCCAGGAGCTTCAGCAGCAGTTTTTACTCACTCGGACCCAGTTCCATAAATATCCGCAACTCCGACACGCATTACACATGCATATTCAAGCAGGGATGGATCTCCCTGAGTTTAGCCCTGTTGCGGCCATGATACTGATGGGCGCCGTGGGTAGAGGAGGAATGTCGCGCATATATCGCACCCTTGTCGCTAATACAGCACAGACACTTGGCAAGCTCTGAGGGTGATGGGAACAGTGGGTGGGTCCGATGGAGGACGAGGACTGGAGGGACGCATTGATGGCTCCGAGGTCACTGACCATGACCTCCCAACTCCGGGTGGTGCAGACCTACTTTCTCCACACGGCTTACCTCACTCCCGGCAGGTTGCATAGAGCAGGCCTCTTACCCCAGGCTGACTGTCCTCGTTGTGCAGGCCCTAGTGCTGACCTTTTCCATATGGTGTGGACTTGCCCCCGCGTAGCAACCTACTGGCAAGCTGTGGTGACGGAGATCTCTAGAGTACTGCAGGTGGAGGTCGAGGTTGCCCCGTTGCCAATTTTGTTGGGAGTCCATGAAGGGGTGGGGTCCAGCAGAGCGGACCGGGCCTTTGTGGGAATGGCCTGTTTAGTGGCCAAAAGAGACATTGCAGCAAATGGGAAAGCAGAAACAGCTCCTGCGATTGCGGAGTGGCACCGAGGGTTAGACTGGTGCACCCAGCAAGAAAAACTGGTTTATGAAGCGAGGGGCTGCCCTGTTAAATATGACAGAGTGTGGGGGAAATGGATGGGAACCTGGGAAGACTGCTGCAGGCATGTCTTCGATGTAGGAATGTTGTGTGCCTTGTCCGTGACTACTACGACGGTGCTTGATCGTATACCTTTGTTATATGCTTCGGACTTGCTCTGTGTTCAGTACGCAGAGTGCAATTGTGACCTGTTGGGCTTTATGTTGTTACACAAAACTAATAAAATTGCTTATAAAAAAACCTGCTCCTATTGCATTTGTCAGAGGGTTCACAAAGTAAAGCCCATCCTGGTGTTTGGCAAGGTGGTTTCAGTATATAACCCCTTTTGAATCCATCAGCTACTTTACAATGTAAAGCCCCTTTCTACTGTATTTGAGAAATCTGGTTCAAGAGTTCCTAAAGGACATTACTAGCCCCAGTTGTATCAATGGGGGAGAAGCGTAATTTAGGAAGGTGCTAGGTGCAGGGAACAGGGATACAACAACACAGAGCAGTAACACTCAATACATCAAGGTCTAACCAGGGGATTTTCTTTAAACTGGTAAAATATGTCAATGTACATATAACTATGATAAGTAAAATCACAAATATTGTCAAGATTTTAGGTAAAATTACAAATGGAACCCCTCCCCCAGGGCACTGCAGACTAACCAGAATGCAAATCCCATACCCTAAAGAAAGAGCACATGGAGGAGTTAATCCTGTGAAAGTAATCTGTTGATGTTTTCTATACGATACCATGTGACAATGTTTGCACCAGCAGGCTCTAATGTAAAAAAACAGCTATGGGCCTGTTGGAAAACATAAGCCATTTCACAATGAAAAAAAATAGGTCCACCGGTTTTATCAAGTTGTTTACTGTGTAAAATAGGAGGGCGGTCACTCTATTTCATGATAAATAGGCTAAGTCTGTTGGACTTAACTTGATAACTTGAACACAATTACAGCCATTTCATTTCGGCCTATGGTGACCCACTGAACAATCTAGGAAGACCAAAAGTATACCTTGAAATGAACATGAGCCCTACTTCTAAAGACACAAGGCATTCACTTTGGCTAGATCTAAAAGGGCTATAACCAATTCAAAAGATGTTTATTCAGAGAATAACTCCATTAAGCAATTAATAAAAAACATTTACAACAGCAGCATTCATATACATTACCCAATATTTAAAAATCCATTAAACAATTTATATAAAAACGAAAACATTTATACAATAGCAGCATTAATAAGCACAACAAAATATTAAAACCAGCTTTATACAAAGTACAATTTATACAGTCATAATTCAAAGATACCACAGTCTAAATGCAGCCACTGTTGCAATTGGGTTCCGCCAATTCAGTACACTGAGATTTGTTTTCTTTTTTGATCAAGGCTTTTGGACTTTTCACTGTGGGTGAGTCTCACTACACGCGTCTCACCCATGGAAATCACATAGCAAGTAGACTGTGTGTGTTTACTGCCAGTGTCCACCTTTTAATATAAGATCGGTGCAACCCAGCAAGGCTGGTTACATGTGAACACGTGTGCAGATATGTGTGCATTTGTGTGTGGACTGTGCATGGGAGACTACTGCTGTGCACAGCCTGGTAATTGCACACATGTAACCTGGCACAATGAGGACTCTGCAGGATTAACTGTTGACATAGGGTAGGCCTTATAATGTCTGTGTACACTAACAGGGAAAGCCAGTGTGATTTATTGTTTTTTTCTGTAGTGACAATTTATTATACACATAGGGCCAACTGCCTTGGAGTTCAGTTTCACTTTTCTTTGGCCTACAGAGACCATTCACATCTCAAATTGGGATGTAATCTGTGTGGGAAATCAATTTTGCAATTTCCACAATGATATCTGTACACTTTATGGGTTATCCAGAATTGTCATATTCCTCTGGCTCAGCTCAGGATCAGAGCTCAGGCCTTCTGTCACTTTGATGTGTCAGTTTAATTACATTTCTCTCCAGCAGCAGGAACACAGGCCTCCCCACACAAAGGGAGCAAATAACAGTACTTCACCCAGCTTCTCGGTAGGAAAGGAGTGGGGTGGAATGATCTGCATCAATCAAACAGCTGTCACACTGTACCAGGGATGGGCCTGCCCAAGTGTGATGCTATTCTTTGGGTTTGACCAATGACTTTTTGTTTCACCACTGCGCATATTAGTTGCTCAATGTTCACCAGTAGCACATTGTATGTTTTATTCAGTTTAGCCGCCTATTGGCTTTGACATTGTATTAGCCATTACATTCTGTATTCTGCCTATTGGCTTTAACATGCTGTATTCAGTCTAGCTGCCTATTGGCTTTGACATGCTTTTAGATATTACATTCTGTATCCAGCTTAGCTGCCTATTGGCTTTGACATGATATTATACATTACATTTTGTATTCAGTTCAGCTGCCTATTGGCTTTGACATGATATTAGACATTGCATTTTGTATTCAGTTCAGCTGTCTATTGGCTTTGACATGATATTATATATTACATTTTGTATTCAGCTCAGCTGCCTATTGGCTTTGACATGATATTATATATTACATTTTGTATTCAGCTCAGCTGCCTATTAGCTTTGACATGACATTAGACATTGCATTTGATATTTAGGTTAGCTGCCTATTGCCTTTAACGTGAAGTTAGACATTGCAGTTGAGAATCCAAGCTGTATTTTTCCAAGCTGTGTTTTTGCACAAGATGAACCAAGATATTTTTCTCACACAAGACTAGACCTGATAAGAGAGAGTACATTGGGTGTTTACCTTTCTGCTCAAGCTTGGGAAGAGGAGCAGTCTAGGAGATCTGGCCAGTCTCCAAAGGCTTGCATAGCTTTCCCGAGTCTGAGAGGAGGGGGCACGCTTTTGTAACGGATGACACGGGCTTTAGAGAATTAGATTCGAATCTGCCTGACTTCGGACTGGAACTTGGCGCCAGTTGCCAGTCACCCGTGTGGGTAGATAATCTGTTTCTCGCAGTTGACTGGAGTCATCAACTTGCAGACCCCAGAAAGATGAAGCTGTAAATAGTTTCTCACACGGTGAAGTATTTGTTTTGCTTTGCATTCAATATCTTATAAATATAACCTGCTGTGTACATTGCAAATATATTTTGTTTTCATTGAATGTGTGCTTGAAATCTATTAATTCGTCTCTTACGAACTTGTGGTTTTAGAAGAATTAACAACAATAAAAGTCTTCTTTGAACTCAGAAGTGCATTCTTGATATGTTCTGTAAGCTCTGATTACAAGATAAGAAGGAAAGCAGAACATTTTGGTACCAGAAGTGGGGTTAAGATGCGAATTATAGATTTCTACGTGCACAATTTAAAAGTGTAATTGTTTTTTGTTGTTTGGAGAATTACAGAAGCACGGCAAACCATGTTTGAAAATGCATGTGTAGCTAAACTGCCTGATGGTGCTTTGAGAAACATGTTTTGTGGTGATAAAGCATATTTAGAAAATGTGCCTTTTGGAAGTGATGTTCCTTTTGTTTTTGACAGAAGGGTTTGGATACCTTTATCTGCTTACAGAGAAATGCAGGAGAAATGTAGGCAGTTGGAACATGAAAATGAGAATTTACGTGAGCAAATTAGCCAGAATACATTAATTCAAGATAATGCTGAAAGTTATAAAAATGCTGTTTTAGAAGAATCTGTCTTTTCCCATTCCAGTAATGAGGGGGTTAAGACAGCTTCGAGCTGCTCTGAGCCTCCGTGTGAGCCAGGTTTTTTGGCAGTCAAAGTGCATTCCTTAACTGATAACACAGAGAGCGATGCTCAGAATGTGATTTACGAGTTACCGTTGCAAAATGAACGTAGAACAAAAGATTTTAAAGTTTCTTACTGTTTGCACTAAGCAAGAGACACCGAGTTTCATTAGCTTGTTTGATTTTTGGAAACAGAATAGCCCTCATCTGAGTGAAATCCTAACACTTTTGTATATGGTCACTGGGAAAAATTATATGCAGCTGCGCGCTTGTGATCTGGCAAATGAAATAATGCAGACTTTAGGTTTCTGCGCAGTGCAAGAGGGAAACATAGTGCCTCTAGCTAGGATCATACACTGGATCTGGTACATGCAAGACAGGGCTAGAGTACCACAGGTAAAAGAGTCACCAGTGAAATTGAGTGCACCATTTGAATTCGTGTCCACTGAAGATAAAAAGCATGTTTGTTTTACTAATGATTCATTGACTGAAATGTTATTTTCTGGCACAGGAGAAGGAACAGCGTTGTACAATGTGTGTCAAATTTTAAAGCAAGAGCTACGTGAGATGTGTCATTTTTACGCTGATTCTTGGTTCATTGCCAATGGTTTAGCAGTTTGGTTTTCCACATGGCTTGCACCTAACTGGTTTAATTCCCTTGCAGATGTTAAAGAGAAAAAGTCAGAGAGAGAAGTGTACACACAGAATTCTGCCTTAGTGGGGATGGCTAAGTGGGTGCCCCAGAAATGTGAACAGCTGGGAGAAAAAGCCACTTACAGGTGGGCAGAGATGAGAGAGATGCACATTCCCCTAGATTTGATTAAAACTGTGCAGCACGCACAAAAGCAATCTGTCATGCAAGCAGTCACAGAGCAGTTGGGGAGAGGAAAGTTACCAGGACAGAAATGGCAAAGTGATCAGGTTTTAGGGCAAGTGATTGCTGCAGATTACCAAGAAGAAATCGAAATTATGCTGATAACTAGAAAATAATCTGATTCATTCATACAAATTGGAGACAGAATGGCCCAACTTGTCAAAAGTGCAGTGAATGGAGGTTTGGTAAAGAAGGAGTCTGCCCCAGCCCTTCTGACAGTGCAAGAAAAGGGAAGCTGTGGTGCAGCAGATAAAAACCTCAGTGCTGATGTGTGGGTTAAATCCCCAAGTAACCCTCCAGAACCTGCCGAAATTATAACAAAGGGCCCCAAAAACGTCCTGCTGATTATAAAAAAGGGAAAGAAAGAGGAAGGGTAAATTTCAAATGACAAATGTTATTTGCAAGAAAAGTCATACTTGTTTCTTTTGCAGATCCTACCACGTTTCGCCACTGTCCCTGAGTGTGCTGTGTGGTCCCCCTTCAAGTGTGTGTGTGTGGGTTCGGGGAAGGGACCGAACCCCCAACCTGAACCTGGCTGAGTAAAGTGCGAGCACCATGGATCCATTTTGCGCATGTGGCGCCTTCAGTTCAAGTTCAACTTGTTTGATTGCATTCTTCCACTGGAACTAAGCTGTGTTTTTTCGTATGGAACTCTGACTTTCACTTACCTTCCAGCAAACCTTTCAGGTGGACCGTACACCTTTACATGAGTAGTACTCATGCTACATCAACTTGCTATTTTAGAGACACTATAATCTCATTCAGAATATAAAAGTTTCAGTCTTTTCTGTGTAGATGTATCTGATGTGAAAGGTTATGAGATCTATATGTTAATCCACTTTCATTGCTTTACAGGGATTGCTTTTATCATTCAAATCTGACTTGCTGATAATGTTTTTTTTTTGTGCTGATGTTTTTTTTGTTTTTGTTTGAAACAAGAGATATGTGAAACAAAAATTCATTGGTCATAGGGTGGAATGTGATGCTATTCTTTGGGTTTGACCAATGACTTTGTGTTTCACCACTGCGCATATTAGTTGCTCAATGTTCACCAGTAGCACATTGTATGTTTTATTCAGTTTAGCCGCCTATTGGCTTTGACATTGTATTAGCCATTACATTCTGTATTCTGCCTATTGGCTTTGACATGCTGTATTCAGTCTAGCTGCCTATTGGCTTTGACATGCTATTAGATATTACATTCTGTATCCAGCTTACCTGCCTATTGGCTTTGACATGATAGTATACATTACATTTTGTATTCAGTTCAGCTGCCTATTGGCTTTGACATGATATTAGACATTGCATTTTGTATTCAGTTCAGCTGCCTATTGGCTTTGACATGATATTATATATTACATTTTGTATTCAGCTCAGCTGCCTATTGGCTTTGACATGATATTATATATTACATTTTGTATTCAGCTCAGCTGCCTATTAGCTTTGACATGACATTAGACATTGCATTTGATATTTAGGTTAGCTGCCTATTGCCTTTAACGTGAAGTTAGACATTGCAGTTGAGAATCCAAGCTGTATTTTTCCAAGCTGTGTTTTTGCACAAGATGAACCAAGATGTTTTTCTCACACAAGACTAGACCTGATAAGAGAGAGTACATTGGGTGTTTACCTTTCTGCTCAAGCTTGGGAAGAGGAGCAGTCTAGGAGATCTGGCCAGTCTCCAAAGGCTTGCGTAGTTTTCCTGAGTCTGAGAGGAGGGGGCGCGCTTTTGTAACGGATGACACGGGCTTCAGAGAATTAGATTCAAATCTGCCTGACTTCGGACTGGAACTTGGCGCCAGGTGCCAGTCTCCCGTGTGGGTAGATAATCTCTTTCTCGCAGTTGACTGGAGTCATCAACTTGCAGACCCCAGAAAGATGAAGCTGTAAATAGTTTCTCATACGGTGAAGTATTTGTTTTGCTTTGCATTCAATATCTTATAAATATAACCTGCTGTGTACATTGCAAATATCTTTTGTTTTCATTGAACGTGTGCTTGAAATCTATTAATTCGTCTCTTACGAACTTGTGGTTTTAGAAGAATTAACAACAATAAAAGTCTTCTTTGAACTCAGAAGTGCATTCTTGATATGTTCTGTAAGCTCTGATTACGAGATAAGAAGGAAAGCAGAACACCAAGCCCAATGAACAAAGGAGGAAGCCCAGACACTGACGCCAACCCAGTCGGGGGCTCTCTTTGAACTTTTGGTGGGCGAGACCATGGCAGAGATGTCAACAAGGGGAAGAGCGGGGACCTGACGTGCAGATGTTTCCTGTGACTCTGGATGATGCCATTTTGAACAGTCCCAGCATGCTGTGCAGGAGGGTTGGGACAGGGTTCGACCGGTGACATGGCACCCTAAAATTGGCCAAAGGTGCTTGACTTCTGGATCCTTCCTCTCCCCTTTAAAAACTTGTCCAACAGGGAGATTTTCTATTGCCTGGTGATTGCTCTGTGCTTTGCTGCCGGACTCTGGGGCTTCCATAGGGAACTGGAAGGAGGAACCCCCTGATGTCCAGACTCTGATCAGTTGACTTTAGGACCAGTGGTCCCCCCTAGACTTTTGACCCCAGAAACCAAGACTAGGAGGAGGGTTGGCACAGGGAGCCAGGAGAACCAGCTCCCTTAGGAGTGTACTGCTTCGGAGGTAAAGAAGTGTGCTGCAGCTAGCCATGGAGACTAGAACTCACCACCAGGGGTAAAATGAGCCCAGGACCATATAAAACAGCAAAACAGGGCATGGGCTATGGCATTTTAAAGATTGGTGACCTTTGACCTTATTCTGACAATGGAGAGTGTGCGGCTCCACTGCCTCTCTGACAAATATCCCCACGGTGGGCCAGGGCTCAGAGGTTGATGCAGGATTCAACAATTTATTTCCCTCAGGAAGGGGGCATGTGTGGAGCCTCCTTTCCAGTTCCACTTTTTGCCCTTGCGGGCCCCCATCTCCTCAGGGGCTGCTGCAAAGGCTGAGGGAACACTGCAGTTCCCCCTCTGGTGGGACCATCTCCTTCTCCCTGTGCCCATGTATGGAAGGAGCAGGGTGTCCACCAGAAGGACAACACTCTGCCCGCACAGAGTGGGTAGGGGAGAGCAGAGCTGCTGGCTCCCGCAGCAGCAGGAGAGGCTATCATGCGGGACCAATCGAGGCAGCCAGTGGTGGGCTCTCTGGGCTGCCCCAAATGACGGGTGCATGTGGGGTGCCCGGGAGGGACCGGGCACACCCAAAGAAATAGGAACATTAAAAGAAAAAAGACTCTCCTGGCACAGTGAGAGAGCCACAACTATAATATTCACTGCTATGGCTGGAGCGCCCCATAATGCTATATGTGACTTTCTCATATGTTCATGGTGGTCCCAGGATGGCAGTGGCACCACCAACAAATAGCAGAAACCATGGTGGAGCTTCAGTAGCACAGCAGCTCACCCCTAAAGAATATTTTACAAGTACCGGCCCTATGTTTGCAGGGTCAGAAATCCAGGACCTCACCATGAGTTTGTTAATGGTTTCAAGCACTCCCAAGACTGGAACATTTGCTCTACAGCTAGGAGCACTGTATTGTCTAGGCCTGAAAGTGGTTAAAGGAGATACATGTCTTGGCTTGAAGCACCACTTATTGGACAAGTCTATGGTCTAAGACTGCTTTTAGATGGCAATTTTATGGTTGAAACATGCATAAAAATACACAAACTCGTTTTGTTTATTTTAAATGCTTAGTTGGTTTCAGAATTTGACAATGAAAATTGCTCACAGTATATTTGTTTTTTTCACATAATGTTGACAATGAGTATTGTTCACAGTGTTTATGTTTTATTAACGTTAATAAGTGTATTTACAGATGATTATTATTTTTGATGGTCACATGTAAGTATAAAATGATGATTGTAACATGTGGTTTGGTACACCTGACCCTTGATCAAGCCAATAGACTTACTGATATGTTTGTATGACCCCATTAGGGGGTCAAAGGTGATCGTGCAATGTCAACTATAATTTTTTCCATCTGCCAATGTAAATATTTGTAGATTACTGTGTAGTATGTAGTAGTAGTAGTAGTAGTAGTAGTAGTGTTTGTGTGTGTGTGTGTGTGTGTGAGAGATAAATGTACTTCTCCTTCTTTAAAGAAAAAGTACTGACTAGACAATCATTGAGTCTTATAGTGAACAATGAATGTTAGCCCACACCCCCTCCCCTGACTAGAACCTGGACTGCTCTGCCTCGCTACCCTGAAAGAGTCAAGTGCTACGATGGGGTGCTTGCCTCCCAGTAAGGGGAATCGTGGACCAGTAATTTGTGCAGGCTACACAACTAATAACCCCATTTTTTACAGTCACTAATACAAAAGTCCTCCTCCACAGATGTTAGGAACTGGGGTACACTAAAAACAGTAGGACATCTTGGGGGTTATTCCAACTTTGGAGGAAGTGGTAATCCGTCCCAAAAGTGATGGTAAAGTGACGGATATACCACCAGCCGTATTACGAGTCCATTATATCCTATGGAACTCGTAATACGGCTGGTGGTAAATCCGTCACATTTGGGACGGATTACCACCTCCTCCAAAGTTGGAATAACCCCCCTTGTGTCTTAGCTTAACATTTTCTACCCAAAAGGATGATGGATGGAGTGCTGAACCTTTTCAAACACTCACCCCCAGTCACAGATCTGGGTTAAATCCATTGTTCTTTTGCTCACTATGCTACCCTAGTTTGGACCCAACCATATGTAAATTAGTCTTGACTCTGCTTCCAATGGAAACAGTTCAGCTCAAACTGCCAGGCCATGTACTCCCTGGACCAGAAACAAGCATCCGCAGACTGGTTTCAGGGTATGACCCCTCATCCACCAAGCTAACTTGAATCCAGTGGCACAGTGAGCAAGGGACCCATGTCTGGCATACCCTGACCACTTAGAGCAACACAAAAGGATGATGGATGGGGTGCTGAAACCTTTCAAGCACTCACTCCCAGTCTTATTGCTTTTTTCGCCCTAAGTGGGAAGGGTATGCCTAGACATCGGTCCCATTTGCCAGGTTCTGGTGGCATATGAAAATGAAGCACAGGGCCCCCCTCCTAGGGCTTTTTATGCCCTGGGGACCACAATCTCCACAAGGCTTATTTATGTTTTAATGTAGGCGGGCCTGCTTGCAGCCTCAGAGACCACCTCCCCAGGGATTTAATCTTAACAGAGGATTTCAGTCTTAACAGGGTTGGAGAATTCCTATAGCCTGATGCCCAGGACATATTACTTGAGGTCAAGGACAAATCATGTCTATTTTGTCCTTGAGACAAGTAGGTCCAACCCCCTGCAGCACAAACCCCATTTGCTGTCACTTTATAGTGAAGAAAACTTTCTGCAGTTCAGGTAATATTTGTGTCCATATATTAATGATGTTTGAAGTTGTATTGATGGTTCATTAATGCAAAGTCTTTATTATTAGGGTGAGGCTAATAATAAGACGTTGTAGGGTCACACTGCACTACCGACAGCGGTTCCAGAAAAATGTGTACACACACATTTGAAAAGTTTAATAATATGATGCTACATATAACGCTCCTAGAATGCTCTCTCTCTGATTAGATGCAAATGTTTGCAGAAGCTTGTAAGCAAGATTGATGATTCTTTCCTCTCAAAAGGAAATGTTCAGAAAATAATGCAAGTAGGAAATAAAGGTTTGCTAAATTACTGTGAAATTTCAGGTACTATTTTTTTGAAACATTATTTAGTAAAATGTGTTGATGCATTCTAGTATTTTCAAAAATATTAAAAATGGAAGGTCTGTGTAACCATTTTAAACAAGATAATGGAAAACATGAAAATAAACAAGCTCTGGCAAAACCAACCAATCCGAAATTGGTGGTCAGTCTTTTGGTTTTATCAATGTGTGTCATGTTTTGACATGGCTTTTGTAACACTTTATTGTTGTGGTAGCTGCCAGGCCCTCACCATTGTAACAAACATTGGAATAAAAAAAATTGTCTCAAAAAGCACATATTCCCCACAGTAGTTCCTGGCACTGAACAAAACAACTTTGTGTGCCAAGATGCTCCTTGTGGCACAGCTGAATGCTATCACTGACAGTAAAGCCAGCCAATAGATGGATAGAGAGAGAAACAGAATTTTAATAAAAACAAAATATCTTGGTTAACACCAGACCTGATTAGAAAAAATCGCAAAAGTGCATCCATGGTGTTTTTTATTTGCATTAGTGGCTTTCATGAATTCTCAAGTTATAGACGTAGACCAGAAAAACCGTACCACTAGAAAATATTTGTGAACTGTATTTAGCAGGAGTAAATATGCATGAGTAGATTTGCTCATGCAAACATCTATTGTGTGTTTACAAGCTTACTTTCTCGCCAATCACTTTTTTTCCCAACCCTGGACGAATGTCTACTTCTGCCCTTGTCGGGAGTAAATATCCAACCTTTCTCAGTATGGAGAAAGATTAGAGAATAGCTGCTGGAAATCATTAAAACATGCAAGTTAGTAGGTCTGCACAGATTCAAAGGCATTCCAGCCCTAGAACAATTGCTTACTGCTTCCTCCAGCCTCAGTATGTAGATCTGTGGAAAGGTGGCAAAATAAGGACATTTCTAAAATAGGGCTTGAAATTGCTAGTATTCAAGCCCTACTATCGTATTAGCGCTGGCATAATCAGAGAGGCTGTTATAAGACCTCATACATAATGAGATTTCTGCCATAATTTGTCGCTGCACTGCATGGCACCAAAGGGACAAGTAGAATTTTTTAAAGAACAAGTAGATTTTTGAAGCAACCTGTCCCATAGACGAGAGATATTTTGTTAAATTCCACAACTCTGAACTTAATGAGTGCAGGGGGCCATGTGCCCCTCCCTGCAGCCCAAGGGGACTGCCACCCCTCAGGGCTTTAATCTTAATGAGTGTGTGTGTGTGTGGGGGGGGGGGGGGGGGGGATCCTGGAGTGCAACCTCCCCAGGGCTAACAACTAATTAAATGTGGGCGTCCACCCCCCCGACAGCCCTGGAGACCGGCACCTCCCAGAGGCTAAGAACTAATTAAATGCGGGGGGAGTCTGGCACTGGCCACCTCCCCGAGGCTAACAACTATTTAAGTGCGCAGGCAACATCAGCCACTCCCCAGTCCCAGGGACTGCCAACTTCCCAGTGTAAATTTAAATAAGATAGGGGGTTCATTTTAAACCCCCACCCCTGTGGACCACCACCTCCCTGGGGCTAATTGGCTTGAGGAGCCAATGACAGCCCTGGGGACCACCACCCTCTAGGGTCGGCTCCTGCTATGTCCTATGGTGCCCACCCCCGGGACATAGTTGTTTGCACTCACTTGGCGAGAACAACTTCTGCTTTCAGAAAGCAGAGTTTCATCTGTTTTCCTGCATGCAAATATGCATGCAGGGAGGCAAATGAAAACATTGCTGCCCCAAGCAACGAGCGGCTATTTCAAGCAACTCCCTACTTGTGGGAGAAATGCCAGCTCCCGCAGGATGCAGGAAGCCAGCTAGAACCACGGGGCCCTGAGACTCCCCCCACCGTCCTGTCACTCTCTCTCTTTCTCTCCATCTCTCTCTCTCTCTCTCTCTCTCTCTCTCTCTCTTTCTTCCATCCCATCATGGGATGGAAGAAAGAGAGAGATTCTTATTGCAATGGTCACTCCATACAATGACTTCAAGTGTCAAACTAGAAAGATGTTTGGCACTAATATTATAGTTATGTTTTTATGGACAGCAAACCAGGGTCACTTCTGGCCCAATGGTAGAGGTCTTGGGCTGACAGTAGATTGAAGATTCAAATCTTAGTACCTCATGACAGTGTGTCTGCTTATTTTCTAGTGTTTTGACAGTTAAATATTCCTAGTGATGGAAGATTGAAGAATTGTTCTGGGTGGGTTGAATGTCATAGCTAAGTCTGGACACTGCCCACTAAGGAGTCACTTCTGGCCTGGTGGTTAAGGTCTCAGACATGCACACGCAAGGTTAAGGGTTCAGTCTAGTTGAGTCTGTGGTTCTTTCCAGGTTTAGTTTCTTTTCAACTATAAATATTTAAGTTACATACTGAAAGGTGATCTTACTCTTTTTAATTGGCCAAAACATGTTTCTTTTAAATTTGTCCAGGAATAGCTAATTTGAAGTATATCATTCATCAACGCCTAAAACAACCCTCCCTCTCTCAATTTCTTTCTGGCAAATCTTTCTCTAAATCGCTCTCCCTCTGTCAATCTCTCACTTTCTCTCTCTCTCAGGGCTGGGTGGTTCTAGGGACTGGCTGCAGGCCTGGCCACAGGCAAGGCCCTGTGGCCAACCACCACTGCTAATGTCTGAAGGCCGTGCGTGGTGCAGGGTTGGGTGGTTATATGGGGTTGGCTGCAGGGCCTTCCCAGGCCCTGCAGTCAACCCCCGCTGTGCACAGCTTTAGATTAATGTATAGTAATGAAAATTATTTTATGTTAAAAAAACTATAGAAGTTCCCTTAAAAAAAACAAAGTTTACAGGGATGTTATAATTAGGAACATACATTCACTTAAAAACCCAAAGGTTAAAGGGATGTTATAGTTAGATTCTGAATTTACTCGTACAAAACCTTAGATATTCACCAGTTATAATTATAGTTATTTCAAGTAACTATAACTTGTGCCCTAAGGTAACTATAACTCGCACCCTCGCCATGCACTGCTAATTACCACAGATATTACAGCAATAATGACATCTTTTATAACATCACTGATAACACCACTGTAACATTTGTTGTAAAATTATTCATTAAAAAAACTGTGCATGGTGGAGGCATGAGTGATAATGACACCATATAGAACATGTCCCTGAGTATTCAAAAACTGAAAGAGGGAGAAAAAGGGTGGTGTAGGGAATAGGTTGGGAGAAGTGGACATACAGGTTAGCAAAAGTTATAAAAATGACAGCAAATCTGAATGGGTATCTTTCAAATGTTTCTTTAAAGTGATCATTTTGGGTAGTGCTTTTAGATATGTTGGCAGCGTGGATCAACATCAGAGGTACCCTTGATACTATAAGGTGCCATGAAAATGCATTCAGTCACACAGGTAATCGCGTGGGAGACCACCAAGTAGCTGTACAGGGGCAGTCACAAAGTCAATCATTCTTCCATCAGGCTTTCCTGTATAAGCCTTCACCAGCATACAAGCTTATGAAACAATAAAGAAGCTGCGGGGAGTAGAGTTAACTTATTATATTTATCTATTTTTATTGATTTGTTTGGCACCACATGTCACCATATGTCCGTTCCATGGCACACCCGGCTGAAGGCAGCCCTGATCAAGCAGATGAAAAAAGAGCAGGGCATTGCTTAGGTTTAGAAATGTGGGCTCACAATTCACTGAAGTCCCAGAGAAAACTACATATTATAGGGCAAAAAATGTATAAAGTGTCTCTGGCGGAGACTCACAGCTGAGGTTTTCTATCTGCGCTCTGACAGAGAAAGAGGGAGAACATGTAAGCAGTCTTTGTGAAAGTAACCCATTTTGCACATGTTTACATTATTATTGGGTAGGTACCAAAATAATACCATATTCATGTGGTTATTGAATATGTAGCAAGTGTTCTGTTTTTGTTATTTTACACTGTATTCAGCCTATACAGCACACTCACAAGAATCTACTTAGAAAGATAAAAATATCAAGTTGTATTCAAACTGGCTAGCAGGTTTGCTTCTTCCTGCTTTGCACCACAAATGTTTTCAAATGCTGTCCCCTTGCCAAGTTTGCCGCCCTGTTGATACCGGTTCTATGTCCATGTTGCTGCATACGTTATTTCTGAAACAAATATAACATTAAAAAGCAAAGTTGTGTTGCACAGTGCTACCCTCCCTTCCTCACAGAGGCTCGGCAGCAAGTAGCAACAGCAGGCCGGAGTCAGGATGGGCTACTGAGAGGGACGAGTCTCCGATGAAGGTGTGAAGAGGTGTGCTGTGCATGCACCGGGCCGAAGGAGTACCCCACCCTGGGGTGAGCAAACCTCACCATGCCCCAATTTCCCGCCAAAGGTAGGGCTTTCTGCTTCAAAACAGAGCTTTGATAAAATGCAAGGAATAGTGCCTAGTGTAGTCCCACCAGTCTCCTATTATAAACACACACATTCACACAGTTACCAGAATCTCTGTGTAGCACATCACACACGCAAACATGCACTCTGATGTTACAATACTATGTACATTTTCCATGTTACATGTACAAGGATCTAAAGGGATATATGGCTGTCAACACTTCGTGGTTGAAGTACTTGCAGCCAATCAGATCTCACCATGAGATCTGTACTTGGGCTCCACCCAGAAGTCTATAAATCTTTTATTTATCCATAACTGCAAAACTAATGAACGGATTTACACCAAATTACAAAAAGCACTCTTTCTGGACCAAGAGCTAGCTTTCTGCCAAATTTGGTGTAATCCTGGTCAGCGGTTCGGGGTGTAGTCATGTCTAAAATCCCAATGGAAAACTGCATGGGAAAAACATGTTTTGCGACTCCCCTTTTTCTCTGCTTCCAATTGACAGATCACCCCAGAACATTCCAGAACAGCAGCTGAAGTGAGTGGTAAGTTAGCTTTGAAGGTTTTACGAAGATTCGTCGAACGGCATCAATGTTTTCCACAAAATAAAAACATTCTGTCTATGGAAACGAAGGGCCTGATTACAACATTGGCGGGCGGCGAATGCGGGCGCACTCCCGCGATGCCCAGTATGACATCCCCACTGGGTCGGCAGGCAGAAACACAGTTTCCGCCCGCCGGCCCAGCGGGGTGTCGGCCGCAACATGGGGGCCGGCTCCTAATGGAGCCGGCGGTGTTGCGGCCGTGCGACGGGTGCAGTTGCACCCGTTGCGCTTTTCACTGTCTGCTGTGCAGACAGTGAAAAGCTGTATGGGGCTGTGCCAGGGGGTCCCTGCACTGCCCAAGCCTTTGGCATGGGCAGTGCAGGGGCCCCCAGGGGCCCCGTTACTCCCCTTTCCGCCAGCCTTTCCATGGCGGTTCCTACCACCATGGAAAGGCTGGCGGGAAGGGGACTCGTAATCCCCTGGGCAGCGCTGAAAGCACCGCTACCCTGGCGGATTACAACCACTGGGCCCAACGTGGCAGAAAACCGCCGGTCCCAGCAGTGCGTCCGCGCCGGATGTAATCAACGAGTTTGCACCGCCAGCCTGTTGGCGGTGCAGCCTTCAAACCAGCCCGGGCGGTCTTTGACCGCCAGGGTTGTAATGAGGGCCTAGGTCCTAACTATAAATACTTACTATATACTTGCTCTCGCCCTCACTCCATAGGTGCGCAACACGGTGGCACCAAACACCATAAAACCTCACTGCAGGTGCTAACGTGATTTTTTTCAAAGTTACATGTGGAGTCTCTCGAGTATCTCTAGATTATGCGATCATAGGTGCAATGTGCAGAATTACAAAATAACATTATTTCCTGGTCATATATAAATCCCATTCTTATTGTATTTGTCATAGAGTTCACTATGTTAAAACAAATTCTATTGCATCTGTCAAATAGTTTAAAATTTAAAGCCTCTTCTTATGGTGTTTGACATTGAGTTCACAGTGTAAACACCTTCTTATTGCAGCTGTCCGAGAGTTCAAAATATAAAACCCCTTCCTGTGGCATTTGTCAGAGTTGACAATGTAAAACCTCTTCTTATTGCATTTGTAATAATATTCAGAATATAAAACCCCTGCCTATGGTGTATGGCAATGAGTTCACAATATAAACTCCTTTCCTACTGAATCTGGCATATGTGCTCATGCAAAAACTTCTTGCTTTTGCTTGTGTCACAGATTTCAATATGTCAACCTCATTCCTAATCCCTTTATCAAACAGTGTAAAGCCACTTTGTACGTTTTTATTGAAGAACTCTGTTCTATATTATTTTTCAGAGAGGTCACAATGTGAAACCCCTTCCTACTGTATTGGTTTTGGGGTTACACCATGCAAATCCTCTTCCAACAATATTTAACCTGGGGCCTGTGTTACCAAATGCGTGGGATGATGACACAGATATGGTTCAAGGTTGAAAACTTCACATTGGGTATTCCACACTATGCATAAAAGAATGCGAGGAAGATCAAAGCTTGTCAGTTGGTGTGGAGAGTGGCTGATGGATGGATCTCCTAGGGGACAGTTCAGTCTTTCGATGAGGTACACTCCGAAGACTCATCAACATAAGAGGCACAGCATCAGGCCTTTTTAATGATGTCAAAGCACACACTTTTGCCCGTCTGGATTTCAGTGTGCCATTCATCTGCTCCAGTTGCAATTAAATCTCTGCTCCATCTGTAATGCTGCGCACAACAATTTCAGAACCTCATTATTGAAATGAGTTCCTCGATCTGATTTCAAAGAAGTCAGAAAGCCAGATCGAGGTATGAGTTCTCTTAATAACAATTTGGCTACAATGAGACTATCATTTTGTCTAGTTCGGTAAGCCTCAACCCAGAGAGAAAAGATACACACCACAACCAAAACATACCTCAAGCCATTGCACATAGGCATCTCAATAAAGTCAATCTGTGCCTGTTAAAAGGTCCTCCTGAACTTCCTATGTGACTCAATGTGACTGCAGTTCTGGTCCCAACATTGTTCTGTTGAAACACAATGCACCTGAGACACAACTCTTCAATCTGAATCTAGGAATGAACCAAGGCTGTCTGAAAAACGTCACCCTAGCATCCCTGCCCGTCAGAGCTGGACCATGGAAATGTCTAGGTTTAGGAGGTAAAAGACTATTTGGCAGCAATGGTCGACCATCCACTCAAACCCAAATGTCATCATCTCTTTTGACACAACCTGCTCTGAACCAACTCTGTGGTCCTCCTCAGACACTTCCTCCTTAAGCCTCTCCACTTCATCCAAAGTATCGACTATTGCCAACAAGAGGTTGAAGTTAGTCTCATTCATTCCCTCATTTGGGAATCCCATTAACTGTAAAAACATTGTGTGCACAGTGGGGGTCATTACGACCCTGGCGGCCGGCGGTAAGGTGGCGGTAACACCGCCAACAGGCTGGCAGTGTACCGCCAGCAATTATGACCGTGGCGGAATTGCCACGGCCATACCGCCAGCCCCTCCAATATGCCGCCAGGATTCCGCCTGGCTGTCATAATCCCCAGGGCAGCGGTGCAAGCACCGCTACCCTGGGGATTATGAGTCCCCGACCGCCAGCCTGTCAGTGGCGGTACACACCGCCATTGAAAGACTGGCGGTAAGGGGACTTGGGGTGCCCCTGGGGGCCCTTCACTGCCCATGCACTTGGCATGGGTAGTGCAGTGGCCCCCAGGCATAGCCCTGTCGCGCATTTCACTGCCCGAATTGCGGGCAGTGAAATGCACGACGGGTGCTACTGCACCCGCTGCACATCAGCATTGCCGCCGGCTCTATTACGAGCCGGGAGCAATGTTGATGTGACATTTCCGCTGGGCCAGCGGACGGTAACACTGTTACTGTCCACTGGCCCAGCGGAAATGTCATAATAGGGAGCCAGGAATACCGCCGGCAATGGGGTATTCTGTCTCCCGCGGCCTCGGCAGTCTTTTTACAAGACCGCCGAGGTCGTAATGACCCCCAATATTTTGCAACTTCAGTGGCATAACTATTACTCAGTCACGTGATCATCTCCAGACCGATGTGCAAGGCACATGATCTGGATGACAAACAAGTAAGAAGGTTTATCACTTGTGTGCCATTACAGATCAGAGATCCAGAGGACGTCATAAATACTCACTGGGATCACAGTTGTCCAAAGTCATGAATGACACCAAAGTTGTATTGACTATCGGTAAAGACTGTCACTTTCAATTGATCGGAAACACAACATGCATTAGTAGTAGCAATCAATTTATCCACTTGGGCACAGAATATTCATTGCAGCCGGGAAGCTTCAATAACTCCAGAAAGAGCACAGAATGCATAAGCTGCTCTCAGATTTTCTCCATTATCTCTCAAACATGAACCATCAACATAGAGGACATAATCAGATTCAGGTAATGGTTCATCTCGTATGTCTGGTCTTAGTTTGGAGAACAGTTCAGTAATATCAAGACAATCATGGTCCGCTTCACAATCTTCATTATTTCCCTGACTCAATACTAGCAACAAAGTAGCAGGATTCAAACACCCACAACGTTTGATAGTCACCTTCTCTGTGACCAGAGTGACCTGCTCATACTTAGAAAGTCAACTGCTTGTTAACTATGGGGTTATGGTTCTAGTCAACAAAAGCTCAACAGAGTAGGGTACGTACACAGTTAATGGGTGACCGATAACAATATTCTCACACCTCTCAATACTAGTACTGACCTCAGCGGGAAACATCCTGAACAACCAGGTCTAAACCACTACTTGCCTGAACCACTACTGCTAAACAACTAAAAAGTCTCTACAACTAAGTACTGAACAACTATTGTCTAAACAACAATTGTGCCTGAATAACAATTGCCTGAACAACTAATTGTAAGGTAAGTTTTTCTTTTTGTTTTTTTATGGTTTATTAGTTGCTTAGAATTTATATATATATATATATATATCTATATATATATATATATATATATATACATTTAAATATATATACGTTGTTTAGAAAGAAAAAAAAAATATATATATATATATATATATATATATATATATATATATATATATATATATATATATATATAAAGAGAAAACCTTACCTTAAAATTAGTTGTTAAGGCAATTGTTATTTAGGCACAATTGTTGTTTAGACAGTAGTTGTTCAGTACTTAGTTGTAGAGACTTTTTAGTTGTTTAGCAGTAGTGGTTTAGGCTATAGTTGTTTAGGACCTAGTTGTTCTGTCACATATTCGACCTCAGCTACCGATTTAAGGCAGCTAGGCAATGCAAAAGTAGCAGGATCTAACGTGGTGGAAAAATAAACCACAGGTCTCTTGGCATTTCCATGCGTTTGAGTTAGCACTGAGAGAGCACATCCCTCCCTTTCACTGCAGAAAAGTGCAAAAAATGTTGGTATAATTGGATTTCCCTAGAGCTGGGCAAGACAGAGACATTCTCTCAGCTCCAGAAATGCGACAAGGCAATCGGTATCCAATGGCACCGGATCAGACATATTCTTGTGTGTCAGTCTCTTTAAAGGCTCGGCCATTAGTGAAAGGTTGGGTATCCACTGTCCACAGTAGCGCAACATTCCCAAAAAGATCCGACCTTCTCTCTGTGTAACTGGCAGACTCAATCAATCAAGGATTTATAGAGTGCACTAATCACCCGTTAGGGTCTCAAGGCGCTGGGGGGGAGCTACTGGTCGTAGAGCCATGTCTTGAGGCATTTCCTGAATGTCAAGAGATCTTGGGTCTGGCGAAGGTGGAGCGGTAGGGAGTTCCAGGACTTGGCGGCTAGGTGAGAGAAGGATCTTCCTCCGGTGGTGGTGCGGCGGATGCGGTCGATGGAGGCGAGGGCGAGGCTGGTGGAGCGAAGATTGCAGGTGGGGGTGTGGAAGGTGAGTCTGTCGTTGAGATAGGCTGGGCTTGTGTTGTGGAGGGCCTTGTGTGCGTGGATGAGGAGTTTGAAGGTGATCCACTTTGATACTGGTAGCCAGTGAAGGTCTCTGAGGTGGGGGGAAATGTGGTCACGGCGTGGGATATCCAGAATGAGGCGGGCGGATGCGTTCTGGATTCTTTGCAGTTTTGTTAGGAGTTTGGTTATTATTCCTACATATAGGGCGTTTCCGTAGTCCAATCGGCTGCTGACCAGGGCGTGGGTGACAGTTTTCCTGGTTTTGACGGGAATCCACTTGAAGATTTTGCAGAGCATGCAGAGAGTGTTGTAGCAGGAAGAGGAGATGGCATTGACCTGCTGAGTCATGCTGAGTGTGGAGTCCAAGATGAAGCCTAGGTTGCGTGCGTGGGTGGTGGGTGAGGGCGCGGTTCCTAGGGAGGCGGGCCACCAGGAGTCATTCCAAGTTGAGGGGTTAGTGCCAAAGATGAGGATTTCTGTCTTGTCTGTGTTTAACTTGAGGTGGCTTGACTCCATCCAGCTGGCAATGGCGTGAAGTCTGTTGTGGAGGTTGTTCTTTGCAGTTGTAGGGTCTTTCGTGAGGGAGAGGATGAGCTGAGTGTCGTCTGCGTAGGAAACTATGTTGATGTGGTGGGTTTGTGTGATGTTGGTGAGGGGGGCCATGTAAACGTTGAAGAGCGTGGGGCTGAGCGAAGATCCTTGGGGAACACCACAGATGATTCTGGAGACTTCTGACAGTAATGGTGGGAGGCGGACTCTCTGGGTTCTGCCTGAGAGAAATGATGAGATCCAGTCGAGTGCCTTGTCGCAGATTCCAGCGTTGTGGAGGCGTGTGAGGAGAGTGTGATGACATACTGTGTTGAAAGCTGCGGAGAGGTCCAGGAGGATGAGTGCTGCTGTTTCTCCTTCGTCGAGCATGGTCCTAATGTCGTTTGTGGCAGCAATGAGTGCAGTCTCAGTGCTGTGGTTCCTGCAGAATCCAGATTGGGAGGTGTTGAGTACCTTGCTGTCTTCCAGGAACCGGGATAGTTGGCTGTTTACAATTTTTTCGATGACCTTGGCTGGGAAGGAGAGGAGGGAGATTGGCCAGTAGTTCTTGGGGTCGTCTGGGTCTGCCTTTGGTTTCTTTGGCAGGGCGTTGATTTCTGCGTGCTTCCATCTTTCTGGGAAGGTGGCTGACTCGAAGGAGCTGTTGATGGTTTGGCAGAAGTGGGGGGCGAAGATGATGTTTGCCTTACTGATGATATGGTGTGGGCAGGGGTCCGATGGTGATCCGGAGTGGATGGAGGCCATGGTGGTGGCAGTGTCCTCTATGTTGACGGGGGTCCAGGTGTTGAGGAGGTGGGTGTTGCTTGGAGCGTTGGGTTCTTGGGTGTTTGTAGTCAGCTGGTGGGTCTGGGGTTTGAAGCTATTGTGGATTTCTTCTATCTTTCGACGGAAGTGGGTTGCCAGTGAGTTGCAACTCCTGTGATGATGGCGGTTCATTGGAGCAGGTCCTGAGGGTGGAGAGCTCATTGACGATGCCAAAGAGCTTGTTACTGTTGTGAGTGTTGGCGTCGATGCGGTTTTTGAAGTGGGTCCTTTTGGTGGTGTGGATCAGTTGGTGATGTTTGTGTAGGGCATCCTTGAAAGCTATGTGTTTGGAGTTGGTAGGGTCAAGGTGCCAGTTTTTTTCCATTCTGCGACATAGCCGCTTGGATTCCTGTAGTTCTGGGGTGAACCAGCTGGCCTTGATTCTGTGGGAGGTGTTTGGGGGGTTTTTGAGCGGTGCGAGGGTGTTGGCGCAATCTTCTATCCAGCGATGCAGGTTGGTGGGGGCTATGTTGGGGTCTGGGGTCCCAGGGGGTGGGGCCCGGGCGAGAGTGGAGATCAGTTGATCCGTTGATATTTTGCTCCAGTTGCGTCAGGGGGGTTGTGTGCGGTGGTGGTGAGTGACTGGTTTTTGGTAGGAGAAGTGGATGCTGCGGTGGTCTGTCCAACTGAGTTCGGTGGTGTGGCTGAAAGAGACGTGGTTGCTGGCTGAGAAGATGGGGTCGAGTGTGTGGCCTGCGGAGTGGGTGGGTATAGTGATGAGTTGCTTGACTCATTTTCATTGTGGCTGGAATCCTCTTGTGTGGCACTTTTCTCAATCCTTTTTCAATGTGGTGGCCAAGATATTGGACATCTTTTTGGCAATATTGTACCTTTCCTGGGGATACTTTGGCCCAGATTTGAGGGCCTAGCGCCATTCCAGTGCCACATTAGCGTCATTTTTTAATGATAATTTGACATTGGAAGGCCCTATATTTACAAAGTGGTGCAATGCCTGCATCGCACCACTTTGTAACCCCTTGCTCCACATTATGAGTGCACCAGGCATAATGTATGCAAGGGGGAGCGTTCCGGCACTAGGGAAGGCTGAAAAAATGGCACAAAGAAATTCAAGAGATTTCTTTGCATCATTTTTGTTAAAAGCAGGCATTAAAGGGAAGCTCCCATTGTTTACAATGGGCCTCTGGTAGCATTGCAGGATTTGCATCAACATTTTTTATGCTAATCCTGCAAAGCTCCAGACTAGCGTAAAAATGATGAAGCTAGTACCCTTGACTACCGTCAGCTAGACTCTCAGCCAGGTGGTTCAATAGGGCAATGGTGTCCTGTTTGCAAGCTTCTAGAGTATTCAGCTGCACCGTTAGGTCGTCAATGTATTGGATCAGGACTGAATTGCAAAGTATGACCAAAGATTCCAGATTTTTCTTTAGAATTTGATTAAAAATAGATGGAGGCTTAGTATACCCTTGTGGGACTCAGCACCATGCCAAAACCTTCTTTCCGAGCTGAAATGCAAAAAGGAACTGATTGCCCTCATGCAACGATATTGAAAAGAAGGCTTGACACATATCAATTACAGTGAACCACTCAGCTTCACATGGAATCTGAAATAATATTACAGCTGGATTTGGTACCATGGGGCAACAATGAACAGCAATAATATTTATTTTCCTTAGGTCCTGCACATTTCTATACTTGCCACTCCGTTTCTGAAGACCCATAATGTGAACATCACAAGGACTCCTCCTTATCTCCTTCAGAATTCGCTGCTGTATCATGGAATTGATCACTGGAGTCATTCCAGCAATTGTTTCAGGGGTCAAATTGTATTCTACACCTTTTACCAGTCCGAAGCCTTTTTCCAAAAAAATCTTACACTTGGGGCCAGATGTATCATGCATTTTTGCAGTTGCAAACGGACCGATCAGACCGTTTGTGACTGCAAAAATGCATCTTGGTATGTATGAACTCCAATTTGCGAGACAGAACTTGTTACTGAATCGCAAATTGGAATTGCGACTACATACTGATTCGGTATTAGGATGGGGCATGTCAAGGGTGTCCCTTCCTACTACCGAATCGCAGCGGTATGCAGAAATGTTTTGTGACTGAAATGTGGTCAGAAAACATTTGCATTTTACCACTTATTTCAAGTAGGTAGTAATCCATTCACAAACGGGAAGGGGTCCCCAAAAGCACCCCTTCCCCTTTGTGAATCCATGCAAAAACATTTTTAAGAGAAGGCACTGGTCCCACAATCCTGATGTTTTCATGGCAGCAATGTCTTTTTCACTGAAAGGCACTCAATAACTCCTCTGAAAAGCTTTAGGGGGTCATTCCGACCCCGGCGGTCCTTGGGTCGGCGGGAGCACCGCCAACAGGCTGGCGGAGCTCCGTAGGGCATTCTGACCGCGGCGGTATGGCCGCGGTCAGAACAGGAAAACCGGCGGTGTCCCGCCGGTTTTCCGCTGCCATGGGGGATTCCGACCCCCTCTGCGCCATCCTGTTCCTGGCGGTTCCTGGCTTAGCAGACACTGAAATTCGCGACGGGTGCTACTGCACCCGTCGCACCCTTCCCACTCCGCCGCTTCCTCGTGGGAAGGGGTTTCCCACTGGGCTGGCGGGCAGACTTCTGGCGGTCGCCCGCCAGCCCAGCGGGAAAGCCAGAATGGCCTCCGCGGTCTTTCGACCGCGGAGCGGCCATATGGTGGTTCCCGCCAGGCGGGTGGCGACCGCCGCCTGCCGGCCTCAGAATGAGGCCCTTAGTTTTATTCGGTCTACTTCATATTTTTAAGCCAATTCTGCCAATTTATCATGGACTTGGCCCATTCGCTTAGTGATGTCCCTACACATAAATGCGAGCTCTTCCTCTTCCCAAGTCTCTAATTGCTCAGACCAAGATTTCCAATAATAATTGCTTCCAATTCTACTGTCAACTTTGCTACAGCCAAAGTCCTTTCTCTTAATGTTGATGGAATTGTTCACTGACTCACTTCTGTAGTCGTGCTCTCTCTAGATGGAGTACCTCCATGCAAATATTGCAACCGGTCATCTATCTCCTTCGCACTGATGGATCAAGTCACTACAGGGGCCTTAGGTATGGAATAATTTCCTTGAGCACCATTTCCCAAATATAAAGGTGGTTCCTATACAGAAGAAGCACGGTTTGGTACCTTCTGATAAGTACCTATTGAAGTGCATCTTGACATATTCAAAGTCGTGTCTGCACTTGCGCCACATGGAGTGCTAGTATGCGTTGGAATTCAAGGGACAAATTTCCTAACATCTGGATTATTTGGAACTCCACTCAGTCCTCCAACATTATTGGGTACAGCCAAATTGTAAGTACGTTTCCCTGAGCCTTCTGATTTATACACATAGGAACTACCATGCCAATAGTAACTGGGATTGTAAGAGCATCAACAGTACTCATAATAGGATCAACTAAGACACAATCTCTCAAACCTTCACTTCTAGATTGATTAGGTACAGCTGCTACAGGACTAGGAGTCATCTTGGCTAGGGCAATAGGAAAGGTAATTATGCTATTGCCACCAGTACCATTATTCCTACTCTCACTTCTGACTTGATCTTATGGGGTGGACGTTCAGATATTAACACTTCCAAAAGACTATCTACAGAGTCCTCACCACTGCCTACACTCATGTCATTGGGCTCCTTTGGTTTCTTCTTTTTCTGTTTTTGAAAAGTTTGTGTTTACTCTGCTCCCTCAACCACATCAGTAGTCAAAGTCAGGTACAATCTCTCTCTATCATGTCTGTTCGCAACCTTTTCTGTTCAGCATCTCATCTAGCATCTGCTTAAGTATGTATATCTTTTCTTGTTCTACCCTGGTATTTCTCCTTTTCTCTTGCATGGGCAGCACATTCCTAAGCATTAAGTGCTTAATTTTGTGCTGGTCTAGGAGGTGGCTTCATTTCATACAGCACCCTCCTAAAGTTTTCAATAATTCGCAAATTAAATGTACCATATTGAGGTACTCTCAATTGATCTTCCTTCTCTGTGACCTTGCGCCATTGACCAAGCCACACACGTGTGAAGCCCTAAGTTAATCCCCATATAATGAGCTTGGGTATCTTCAGGAGGTGCCACTTCGGCCTCTGTAAAGGGGATATGAACATCACCACTAAACAAGTCTTGCATAACTTTAAAGCATGTCATTTTTCAAAACGTTTCACAAGTTTTCAATTCAATTGAAAACAATGTGGTATCTACAATCCCTTGCTTCGACACAGCCACCAATTGCAGCAAGACTCCTTTTGATGTTTTCAACCAGTAGCAGCATGGCACTACATCAACAGACCTATATTACCATGACACATTGTGACATGGGCCTTGTTCCTTCCAGCAGTTCCCCTCCTCTAAAATGTGAACGCACACACGCTCTGCAATATCTCACACACACCCACACACAAAAATACAATAACCTTTGTGGCTCCACTAATGAATAGATAATTCCAAACACACATGAGAGTTCCCTATCACTTTGGGTGAGTCCTCAACCTGTGGGGTGTCAGCTAGATCAGTACAGTTTCACTCTGATTATTAAGATCCACTATACCAATCGCCTCACATTCAAACAAATTGAGTCCCTATCTTAACTGTGCAATTGATGACGTTTCACAACTAAAACAATCTCTCAATATGATATGGTGTCTCTACACCTTTTAAACTATCCCAGGATCTTAGGCCAAGTCGGACCCGATAACATCTTCAATTTCCTTATAGTTACCCACACCCACACAAAATTTGAAAACATCTCTACAAATACTCACTCTTCCACCGCCAGTACGATTCTCTTCCAAGTCTCTGCAATTTTGTCGATCCTCCAATTCTGGGTACAGACATCTGAAGTTGGGTACTGGGGACTAACTAATCTAGAATATGGTTCCAGTTCTCATCACTTTAGAAAGAGAATCATCCATATCTGCTACCATCTGATCAGGCTCTGGCCACTATTTCCAGATGTGGGGTCCGATGAATCTTTCCTTTCTCTGCTCCGAAGGGTGAGGTGGCATACATTACATTTCTCATTACAAATTACAGTGCAATCTATTGGCCACACATTGAATCTCAGAGCCCAAATAAAATTCAAAGGGCTTTATTACAGACTCAAAGTCAAGGTTGCATAAATGAGTCTCAAACCCATAATATAGATATACAGAATCAGCAAAGGAAAATTAAAGTGCCACACAACATTGAATTTAATCAGCATATACAGAACCAATATTTCAATAGCGATAATGCACAAAATCTGAAAATGCGTCTGATGCATTAAATCCAAATCCAAGTTTTACTGCCTAACCATTAAGTCTAGATCCCTAGCTATTCTAATATCTATTACATTTAGAGAAAAAGGTCAGCACAATAGAACTTCTGTAGAGTCAAGAGAGGTGAGAATAGCATGACATCACATAGAAAAATAAAAGTGTGAGGTCTGTACCTCAAAGAGGTCCGCTCTGATGAAGGGACTAGGGGATTATGATATTACCACTAGCCAAACCACACTTAAATATTGGTTCTTCCAGGGGCTGACATCACAGCCAAGACTTTCAACTGAAAAACTAAGTTACAAATCACACGTTTTAATTGACATCTTGGTCATTTTAGGTCTTTGGCATTTGATCTTGGTGCACCCTCTCACTCTGGAATTTCAGAAGAGTTACAGCTGCTAAATCGGGATGCTCTGTCTGTACTTGCAAATATGTCTTTCCAAGCTTTATCTCTCCCTTACAATAGGCTCATTATTAATCATTAGACTCGTACCATAACACCTGCAGCTTGAGAAAGATATGCAATAAAACAAGCTTTCACGATGAAGTTTAGAAATACAAAAATAACTTGGGCCTTCCATCTGGCCAAGCTATAATAAACATGAATACACCTTTAGTTCAAATGATTTTACCTCACGTTTCTCACAAACATAATGAATATAAAATGATTACGTAAATAATGTTTGTAAAATACTATAATATGAATACATTTGCAATACAACGAATACATTTGGTAAAATTGAAAAGTTATAGTCATTTGTACACTTCACTTGTATGCATTTCGGTGCACCACCTTATATGAAAAAACACTTTCATAGCTTTACATAGGAAATAACCACTGCTTTGTGTCAGGTTTATGAAACACAATGGCACAACCAAGTTATGCTCTTTCAGGCCCAGTGGCTTTAACATATGCTGTTCAAAATAAATAATTCAGTGCTATTGCGATAAACAGATCAGACCTATGTAATTTCAAATAAGTTTACCGATTGAACTAATCAGGCCCAATGCCTTGCTCATTAACTTGTTAGCATAATCAACTCAGAAACACCATACTGAGCACTACCTGTACAATATACACTTTATCAGTTGAAGCACACAACCTATTCCCAATCAAATTCAATAGAGAGGACAAATTAACACATGGGTATCAAAACGCTCACTCAGAAGTTCTCCTTAAAGCTCTTTTTCTGTTGATCTGATAGGAAGATTTGGAAAAATGTAGAAAGATGCATTATGATGGACAATATTCCAAGATACGTACATCAAGAAAAGGCACTTTATTTTTTTTAGAATAAAATATTCAAACATACACTTGATAGCATAGGTAATGTAAGCAGAAAGGAAACTTTTGCTGTTAACCATTTGTAAAGCTGCATTTTTTCACTTGGCAGTACATATACACCTAACAGTAACTGCTACGTTTTTTAACCATGTTACAAGTTGCCCTAAGAGGGGCACATGCCTATAAAGTTACACTTATAGGGAATCCCATTGCTATGCTAGTCATGAGACTGGTGGGGTGATGGTTTCTATAATGATTTCAAGGCTGTAAAAGATACCGTGCTTTTATGGCTATTTGTTAGTTTCTCTGTCCCATACTGTAGGATTAACTGTTTAATTAACTTATGGCCTCAAAGGAGGTTACAACAGCTGAGAAGCTTAGTTGAGTTGTGGGAACTATCTTCTTCACTAGAAACTCTAAAACACATTAAACTCAATGGTGCATTCATCTGGTATGTTACACATATATTAAACAATACTACATGAACAGCTAAACCTAACTAAAAGGCTAAACCTACCCACAGAAATGATAACACAAGTGCTTCTTCCCTAGAGTTTCATTTACATTCACATTACCAAACTGCAGGTGTTCAAAACATTTTTCTCCATTTTTCAAAATGTATCAGAATATAGAAAACTGCGGTTATCCCTTCTTTGGTATTTCAATTAGGCAAATAAACTTGTTTCACATTAATATCCAAACTTACAAATACACATATAGTGAATAGAGTTGGCTAAAATAAATAAGTCAGTTTAAATTAATAGTGTTTGAGATGTGCGATTCAGAGTTTAAACAGGATGCCACAATTAGCAGATCAATTAATTGAACAATGGAACCTTAACACAAAAATGTGCCTTGGCAAAAAAAAGCAATATGAAATAGGGATGCAAAAATGCAATATACAAAAATGCATTAGGTAAATAAGTGATAGTACTTTTTTATATAGTTCAATGTTATTGTAATATTTGGCATGAAACTTCTTTAATCACTGGCTGGTTAATATTGTCTATTTTCTGTATGCACCTAGTTTATTGGGAGAAGAAAATTATTTCTCCCAATAGTAACATTAAAGTCAATGCACTCTTGTAGGTAGCTAATACTTGAATCCAAATTCATATCCAAAGCTCCTTGAGTGAGTAACAGAAGGTAATTAATTAGTAGCTAGTGATGCAAGTTTAGAATATATTTCCATTTCATTACTTCCTTGAATAACATTACTTGAAAGTGAATATGTCTTAGGATAATTGTGGCTCTCCTGCCAAGCCCTAGCTCACTCTGTACAGCTGACTTCAAACACATTCTGCATCTCACTCTGCCTCTATCCCAATTGTTTTTCTTGGCATGCAGTCTTCTCTCTTCACAACTGCACATTTTGTTTGGTCAATCTCCTCCTCACCTATTTTTATACACAATTTCCCACAAATCACCTACAGCAGCAAGAACATGGCAGTTTCTCTAACTTTGTTCACTAAACACATAGCCCCACCATCTTGAATTACATAATTAATTGTAATGTTTTCATGTTCCACAAGAGGCAGTGGAGTTTTTTTATACAGTGTGATGACAGCTTTAGGGAAGTTACCTTCAAGATGGAAAATCAGCAATTTTTAGTTTAAAACTAACTAGAACACTTGCAATCAGTCAATTTCACAGAGTGATGTATTCCTGCATTTTTGGTTCTGAATGAATTATAATGACAGAACTGCTCATGATATAAAATGTTCTGGCATTTTCAAATGTGGTCTTGGCCATGTTCACCAATATGTCAGTATGGGATTAAAATGAATGTGAATCTCCTCATTCTATTATAGCTTTATATCCAACCGAAGCAGGTTATACCGGCCATTAAAGGCAGCTTCAGCATTAAAGTTTAACAAGGAAGCAGGACTTTTATGCCAGTATAGTCCAACTGAAGAGGGCTATAGGGATATTAGCACATTCTGCCTCTTGAGGGCAGAATGTTCTAATAAATATAACAAAAGCCTCACACAGCCAGAGGGGACTGAGGCCTTTGTTCACAGCAACCTCTGTGAAGAAAACATTGGAATGATGGAACTCCGGGCTTCTACCGGCCATTAGAAGCCCGTATTACTCCATTGTGTTTATTGGAGCCCTCAACATTCCAGTGTTCTGATATTACAGAAAGTAGCACGTATCACCAAATTTGTGCAGTGCCTACTGCTTGCTGCAGGACTTGGAAGGCCCTTGAAATTATTTGAATTTTACTTATCTTCTATGATCGTGTTTGTACCCCTTTCAAAAAGGCTTTTAAACCAAATTCAAATGGAGTCACCACTCACCACTTAATTACTTGGTTCAAATGACATTGTTGATTACTGTAGTTTATAACTGAAAGCAACTGAATGTATCATACAAATGTGTGCCACTTTAAAAACAAACATGTTCATCTCATATACTAGGGCAACATTCAAAACATCAGTCTCACAATGCGTGTCTTGCATTTAAGCTGTGTTTTGGGGATCATTTGTCTATCACAGCATATATTCTGAACTTAAAATCATCACATTGTGTACTCATATAGTCAGAGATTGGAAATGTACTGAAAGTGCATATTTCTAATTTAAATATGTGGACCTTACATATGTTAAATTGCTTACATATATTAGAGATACAGCAAATGAAATACAAACGTACACTGAAGATCTCCTTTTGTTCCACAGGGTACAAAATTCTCTCAAATGTACACACACGAACACACACAGACACACATGAAATTAATTATTATATTAAGTAGTCTGCAAAACTGAAGGTCTCTTTATCATATTGTTTCTTAAAGGTTCCTCCTGTCCCCACATGTCCAGTTTTATTCTCCAAGATGGGGGAAAAGGAGGAACCAAATAGGTTCATGGCTGGATGAAGACCTTTCACAAATGTTTGACAATAAGGACCCTAGGACACTGGGGATAATAATGTCCTCATTAAGTGTCCTTTTTAACCTTGCCAATGTGTACTTGTTAATAAAAAACAATCTACTGTGGTACCTTAGACAATTTTAATCTTAAGATCTCCATAAAAATCAAAGAGCTCCCTTGGTCATCAAGGTTGAGCCCATCCAGATACACTACGTATATATACGAGGGCTCTATTATGAAGCATGCCGCTAGCAACCCTAGTAGGTAAGAGTCCTAATAGTCCCTTAGAGTAGTTCCCTTTAGATGGGTATAGAGACATAGAAGATAGCACTAACTTGTTCTCTCTTGTTGATTCTAAGTATTATTATATGAAATAGACATATATAATCTCCAGCACCTTTCAGTAATTATCAAGGTGAATCAATTTGTACCCTTTCAAAGTATCCAGCTTCACATGTGGTTTAAACTAAGTAAAGCAGTGAGTTTAGCATATTTGTTATTTCTTTCCCTCGAGTAATGGATTGCAATATCGGCATCAGATTTTCTCCAAAGTGTAGGAAATCCACATTTTCTGTGTGGTCACCCCATATGTTCATCTTTTAGCGTGAACCCTATAGGTTTGCTGTCTTTGGGGCTCTGTGTACTTTAATCCTGCTAGCCAGTGGCCAAGTGCCTCTGCTCCCCCTTTGAACACGGTAAAATTGGCATATTCCTGAATGGTATATTTAACTTACTCATAAGTCCCTAGTCTGTTGTACAAAATGTAACCAGGGCTTGTAAGTTAAATGTCACTAGTAGATTACAGTACCTCTTATGCCATCCACTACATTATCAGTGTAAACCATGGCTTCAGGCCTACCAGGTTAGCCTGACTAAAACAACGTAACAACTGCAATTCAGTCTGTTAAAATAAACCGTTTTGACAGGTCTTTTATCTTCCTTTTAAATATTAATAATTCACTCATAAGTAGGAATTACTGGTCTAAGGCAGGGTGCGTGGAATGTTAATTTAGGAGATGAAGAAAGTTTATGAGAACATGTTGTTAAAGAGGGAATGGCCCAAGTGCTATTTTCACTCTAGGAAGGCTGGCTGGTCCTTAGAGATACACTGGAATACAATAACACAGTTAATAAAGTTAACCCCGGCTAGGAAACACACAGAAATTACATTCTTAGACTCTTTGTAAAATTCATGAAGAGCTCATTTCACTTGTGAAATCAGATTTGTATTAAATATTAAGCAAGAGGTAATTTTAGAAACCTGTATTTTCCCTGCCTAAAGAATCTGTATGCTAATTTGCATTAACCTCCATCTGCAGCCATCTCTCAGAGCTTAACCTTGATTAAGGTTTGAAAATGCTCCCTAAGCAAAAGATAAAGGGTGTCATTCTGACCCTGGCGGTCATCGACCGCCAGGGTCGACGACCAAGGAAGCACCGCCTACAGGCTGGCGGTGCTTCCGTTGCTATTCTGACCGCGGCAGTAAAGCCGCGGTCGCCCAGCCGGGTCCGGCGGTTTCCCGCCGGATTTCCCCCGGCTGGGAGAATCCTCCATGGCGGCGCTGCTTGCAGCGCCGCCATGGGTATTCCGACCCCCTTCCCGCCAGCCTGTTTCTGGCGGTTTTCACCGCCAGAAACAGGATGGCGGGAACGGGTGTCGTGGGGCCCCTCGGGCCCCTGCAGGATTTTCACTGTCTGCTTTGCAGACAGTGAAAATTGTGACGGGTGCAACTGCACCCGTCGCACCCCTGCAACCCCGCCGGCTCCATTCGGAGCCGGCTTCAATGTTATAGGGCCTTTCCCGCTGGGCCAGCGGGCGCTCTTTTGGCGGTCGCCCGCCGGCCCAGCGGGAAAGTCGAAATGGCCCCTGCGGTCTTGTGACCGCAGAGCGGTCTTTCGACGGGGGTAGTTTGGCGGGCGGCAACTGCCGCCCGCCAAACTCAGAATGACCCCCAAAGTCTTGGATACAAGGAGGTGTTTCCATTTCTCTGTGAGAGTGACCATCTGGGCAGTGCCCAGGAACTTATTTAAGTTCAAAGAGGCCTCCCCTCCATAAGCAGTTTTCAGATGACACCTTCAGACACCTTCAGAGGCCCCTTCTTTGTTCACTCAGTCAGCACAGCTCCAATCACTGTGGAAGAGAGCTTCCCTCAGAACTGGTTTGAATTGACAAAAAGGGGTGGAGTTACTTGTTTCCTCGACCACACATGCAATGCACAAGGGGAGAAGTACTTCAACTTCTTGGATATAGGCAGAGAGGAGAGCTGTGGGATTGTTTGTTGTAGGGCATGCATGAAATTCTACAAAAGTGGGAAGGGTTACCTCCGGAAACTTTTAACCTATTTATTAAGGAGGGGGCAAGGAGCCATCCATACCAACAAGCTAGTACCTAGCATAAATGTGGCACCCCCAATACCCTCCTCAGAACACCACTGCACCTGTAGAGGATCAGAAGAAGACTAAACCTGCTGTCTAAGACCTGGGAGGAGCCAGCCATGAAGGACTGGTCCTGCTCTCCCTCTTGTACCCAGGACAAAGAAGCGGACTCCAAGGGTCATATGACTGACCTCCCTTACAAGCAACAAGGAAATAACTAGCTACAAGAGGCCCATTCTGCAACTGCCTATCTGACCAGTTCCAACTGGACTTGCCCTGGACCCTTCTGGCTGCTTCTGCTGGAGTGAATCTTGAATCCCAAATGCTGTTCCTGAGGCCCTGGAACCCTGGGCTATGTCAAATTGTACTCCTAACATCCTGAGAAACCTGGAAAATATTTTGGCATCAATGATATCTAGGGGACCAGGAACAAGCCTCAAAGCTGATCCGACGAAGGTGTTTAGCAGCTGGCCTGAAGATTAAGGTTTACCCTGCACAAAGCTTTTCCACGGTAGCAATTTCTATTCAATGGGATCTCGCAGGGAAAGTATACAGCCTCATGGAGTCCTCTTCAGCTACAGCCTGCAGCTTTGACCCGCTGGAAGAATCTGAGCTCCAAAAAAGTGACATGGTATGAAATATTCCCTGACCAAAGGTGCAAAAAGTATTATTGCTCCTGTGAAGAATCATCCGTGGGTGTGAAATTTGCTTTTTGGTGTTATTTTAAACTTGTTTTATTGTGGTCATTTTAGTTATTGAAAATTACTCTCTTTCTCTAAATTGGTTGGGCATTTTTCTTGGGTTGTGTTTTGACTTTTTAACTGTTTTGGTAATGCACAATTACTTTACACACTGTCTCTAAGTTATGCCTGTCTGCTCTGTGCCATAGTTACCAGGGGTTGAGCTCAGATTTATTTAGTGACTTTAGTGGTTCACCCTAACAAGGACTGTGATTATAACTTGAGGTGGACAATTACACCCTCACCTAATAAGCCTCATTTCTTACAGAGACAGTGTGTTTCACATGCTCTAGCATTTTTTGCGTTTCCCCTAGCATGAGCCTTCTGTATCAAGCGTGTTGCTGTTTACTGCTTAACTGATTTTAGGACATATGTGATTTTAAACCGCATGTGAATTGGAAAAATACCTGCACCTCCCAATGGGTTTCAAAATTAGATTTTTTTCCTTGCAGGCCACCATTTCTGGATTCCTAGCTAATCATACGGGACTGCCAACGGTGACCTGCCTAATAATATTCATTAGACAGGGTGCTCTACAATCCCCTGTGACTGGAAATTTTGTGGTGCAACCTAATAGTATATAGGGTGCGTTGCAAAATTACAGAGGGCAAAAAATGTCAGAATTCATTTTGCACCTACTATGTGCAACCTCTCTATTGATACATCGGGCGCTAAGAGATAATAATCAGCAAATGATTAAACATTGCCAAATGTCACAGGACTTAGGCCTATATTTATACTTTTTTAGGGCCGCATCGCATGCTTTTTTGCATCGTTTTTTTACGCAAAATTGGCGAAAACTTACAAAATACAATTGTATTTTGGAAGTTTGTGCTACTTTTGAATAAAAAAATTACGTAAATGCGGCACTAAAAAAAAGTATAAATATGGGCCTTAGTTTCACTTGTGGCCAGGAGGCATCTCCCCTTTGGGCTGTACAGGCCACCAAATGTTATTAATAGCCTGCATAGCGTAAAGGGATGAGAGTTGGCCATCTGATCCTGCCATGTGGAGAGGGGAGATCATTTATATGTTTCTTTTGGGAAGCACTACTTGTTGCACTTTTCAGAATCCCTATGATTAGGGAACTAATTTAAAAAAAAGTGGGAAGAAACAACTCAAAGCAATGCCCACTGACCTTTGTCTTTAAAGGGAGCAATCATCAAATGAAAAATAATCACCAATATGAAGATGAATAATAACAATAAGAGATCATGATAGTATGTATGCCACATTTCTGATATATTTGCCAAAAATCAAAATTACCAAAGGCTAGCTCCATAAAAGTGAAGACTCCAGGTAAATGAAAGAAAATATGGTGTTGAAAGTTTCTCGAACTAGAAGTACCACAGAAGATTCTAAGACTGCTGAACTGAGTGCTAAGCCAGGTCTCAAAAAAAAAAAACTAATACAGCATCAGAGGAAAACTAAGTAAGGTGGACACTACCTACTCTTTAACAAACATTTTTTTTCATTACAGTCATAAAGGGGAAGTGGTCTCTAGGCGACCTCTTCCCTTTTGCCAATAGGTTACTTCCGTTAAGATGTCAGTATAGTTTCAATGTTTTGTGACAGGACTTTGGCTGGAAAACATGGTTATATAAAATACTGATTTGATATTTGGAAGGGCCGCGTACAATACGCCCCGTCCAGATGCCAAATTGGTACCCATTTGGAATACCATTTAAGGGATCAGGAACACTTTCCAACCCCTCAAATGGGATTAGTACATTGGGAAAGAACATTTTAGCATTTTAACTGCACAAATACAGAAATGGAGCGATTGCAACTGTGAAAATGTTTTGTACTTAGGGCCCTAGGACAAGGAAGGGGTTGGAGAGATAATGTCCACTGCAGGACATAAAGGTTTCGGTGTTCCTGCCTTACATCCTTCCCTGACAAGGATGTTATTGTGGTATTGTTCGATTGTATGAAGTTTTTTGCAAACGAACTAGGTTGACAAAGATGGCATTTTTTCTTGGAAGCTGATTTGCATTTTTTTTTGTATTTCATGCGTTTGTTTTCTACGAACACGTGGTGTGAATTTTGATTGGAATTATATACAAAAACAACTGTCAAAGATCTATGTGCATCAGGAAACGTTTTTAAAGTAAACTAAACGAAATATGAGAAATGCAAACTTAACACTGTCAACATCTTTAAAACGTAGTCAAAAGAAATGCAATGAATGAGAAATGCATTCGATCCTGAGTCATGGAAGGGGATATCAGGGCAAAAGCATGCTGCAAACATTCTTATCTGGTTGAAATGAAACTCTCCTCACCACATGGAGATATATTGCAGATCGCTAACGGCTAGTTACGAGCTTTTATTTTATGACGCCCGATATCAGTTATAACTAGATTAAGCGGGAAATACGTCTGGTTGAACTCATAAGTAACACAGGCAACCTGTTAACCTCTACTTTCAACACTGCCAACATTTGCTGCTATCTCGCAATCTTTGATAAGAGAATATAATCATTGCAGTCTAGTTTTCCAACAGCTTCCAAGATAAAGTAGTAAATACACTCACCCCATAAGTAAAGACAGTCTTGGCGTATCAGAAGATAGGATAATTAGAAAATGACTAATGCGCCAATTCAATGAGAACACTCCTTCCTCACACGCCTCACACTCTTTCCTTTAGGCCTGGTTATTCGAGCCGGGTCAAAGGTCGCGCACACTGTTATTTTATGATTCACAGGAACCAAACCACGACAGCGCAAAAACTGCAAGCACACCCAATATCAGCAATGGAAACCAGAAGCATGGTTCCGTGTGATTTTTTGTTAGTTAATTTGTAATAATTTACTTGATATTTTACAAGTGTATTTGATTGAAATGTTTGGTTGAGCTAGGGAAATTTTGCAGACTGGCTGAAAGGCAAAATATGGTCAATACAGGCACACTTTACGTTCGGGAGACAACTTTGTTGCGGGCAATGCCTTCAACAATCCTGCTTAATATCAACCCTCAGGCCCAAAATACCGAGTAACCTGTAGCTCCTAGTATGGTCAATAATAAGACTTAACATCTGAAATGGGAATTGAGAATATCATGGGAAAAGCCTGTTTTTCCCTTGGGCATTTCCCCTGCTAAAAGATGATGAATTGTTCAGGTGAGAAGGCTGGTAACGTCTACAAATGTGAGAATTAATCTAGAACCACCGACTCATGCTTTTATTTGCCATTTAATAGGCGCAAACGTGGAATGGGATGGTATTCTCGGAATCCCAGATGTACCGATTTCTGTGGTATCGCCACTCCATGGTGCAGTAATTCAAGTCCAGGAGTACAGTTTTCCTCTGAATCAGGCTGTTAAGTTCTTTAAAGTCACAAGGTTCACATCTGGCTTACTGAAGGCAGAGCCAGCGGAAGAACTGGTCTTGTGGTTAACTCTGTTGGCAAAGCTGCACGGACTTTCATCACAGATGTAGTCCAACTCAGCATTTTCTCACTCCCAAATTAATCCTTTTCAAATTATGTTTGTGTAACTTTCCCCTCAGTTTACCTTACTCTGCCTCTACAGCCTGCTGCATATACATCGCTTTTAAAATTCTTAATTCTTAATTTTCAGCTCTTAATAGTTCTATCTGCCTAATTCTAACTGGTGTTGTGGTCAAGAAATCTAGTTCCATTCCTGTTCTGATTGCTGTCAACAGTGATATTAAAATGTGTTTTTGATGATAATCTATTTGTCAATAGAACTCATACCTCGATGTCTTGCACTAAACTGCCTTGCTCCTTTAATGTTATCTTCATGATGACTGGTCTTTGAAGATGCCCATGCTTTTTGATGAGTTACTCTCTCTGTCCTTTCACCCATATTTCCTCTCTGTTGTCGTTGGGAGAGGAATAATTCCAGGTCCTATGTCTTAGTGAACTATAGGAAGCTATGGAGGTTGGTTGCTATTGTGCCACTGAGGTGTGGCTCCTAACTCCTGATCCACAACTAATATCCAGTTCCCACTGGAATTATTCCAAACAGCACCTTCCTCAACCTCCGGGCTCGTGGGAAATGTTCCACAGAGGCAAGCCTTCAAAGCAGGGCTATCATCCTCTCTATCCCTGTTGGTAAGCCGGAGATTGACTCTTCTCGCTCTATATCCACATAATCTAAGCAGAGGTTCAGGCACAGCACAATACACCTCTTTTCCAAATTCTCTGGCAAGTATGGATTCTCAGTGTAGAAGGCAGTGAAGTTAATTCACTTCATCAGATTTGCTCTATTTCTTTCCTTGCTCATGAATCAATCATGTATTTTAAAAGGGTACCCCAGTCAACTATTGGTAGGGACGCCTGCATCCACAGGGGCACCCTGCATCTGCTATCCGCCAACGTGAGGTCCAGTGAGAGGAGGAGGGGCTGCCAGCACCTGTGATTAGCCGCCCAGCTTTAAAAAAAAGCTGTTTACTCCCGAATTGCGGCACGTGCCGAGGCACATGCCCGGGTGCAGACCGGGCAAAGAGTGGGCCACTTCGCATCCATCTGCGGCCAGGCTGTGCTGGGCCATCCCTCTGACACGGGAGGCAACTTCTGGAATTCCCTAGTGAGTGTCCTTGCGCTGTAGTTGACTTCAGGAATGGGCAAAAGAAATACTTCTGGGTTGCTCAACAAGTTTACGTAAACCAACTAGCATAGGCAGTATGCTGGAAAGACCAATTGGGGTTGTGTCAGATGAAATTGCTCCAACGGAGCGTAGGCTTTCTTTCAGACAGGAGTAACTATGGGGGAGAGACAGATGTTAATGACACATTCCCAATTTGTGCCCCTCTACAGGCAGCTGATGAGAGAGCCCTGGGTAATATAGTAGTTTACAGTGGTCTTACCTCTAGGTGGAACAACCCCATTGTAATATCTGCTGATGGCTCGCCTCTAGAAATCGCAAGGGCCTCTAGCCCTTCTTCCCCAGTGGAGCCAGCCACCAAATGTAAGAAACCCATCACTCTGAGTATTAAGGTAAAATCCCAACCTGGCCCTACTGGAGCCGTGAGTGCGACAAACAAAACGTTTTCAGAACATATTGACATTGTGGAGATGTGTAGCAGATTTTCAGTAATTTTGGAGGTCCAAATTAAACCTGTCAAAGACTGTTTGGTAACATTAGAATCCTACTTAGCGGGAGCACACGGACACCCAAACACGAATAATATCAATGTAAATTGAAGCGCAAACGCAGCGACCAGGAAAAAAGGTATTCGATTGGACTTCTTTTACCCTCTGGTGACCACTTCTGATAGAAGTGAATTTATCAACACCTAGTGCCAGCTTAAAGATACTAAAGGCTGTTGTAACTACGACCCTATGGCTTTAATCCGGCTACATGACGTTTTTCAGACATTGGAAGATCTAGATAGCAATGACTGACAGCCCTGCACGGAAAAGTCCAGCACAGAGCACAAGGGGCACAGCGCACGTCAGTGGGACTCACGCAACCAAGGGAGTTGATAAGGGTTGTCCTGTTCATAAATTTTGTGGGCGGAATATCGCCTGGTTTGAGGGACAAAAAGGCAAATGAGGACTGGTTAAAATTTATCTCTGATTTCCAGGTGGTGGGGTTTCAGGAGACTTGGGATCCAGATAATTTGTTTTTTTTTAGATGGCGTTATTTCCATTTTTCATCTGCAACTCCTTCTACTACTGGCAGGGCAAAGGGAGGCCTGCTCAAACTGGTGTCCCTGCAATTGCGGTGTACTTTCACCCTGGTGGATTCTGGCTCAGGCAATCTGTTAGAAGTGCGGTTAGATTTCGAGAGGTCCTCAAGTATCTTGCTAGTAAACTTTTATAATTCCTTTATCAGGTATTCCCAAACAGAACATTTCTGTGTTTTATGGTCCTTTTTGGGGGAGTTTGAAGAGACATATATTCTGCCTTAGTCGGTTATTTTATTAGGTGATTTTAATTTGCATTTACGTTCTCTGGGATGTTATAATTTAGACATCAAGGTTATGTTGGAACTTGTCTTGGGCATTCACTTTGAACACTCTATGGAGGGTAGTATGCTCAACGACATCATCGCTGACTTTGCCTAGGTCCTTGTGCAAGGTGCCACTAAGGGAGAATCCGTCCCCTTTTTCACTGTCAGAGGGGGGGTCACACAGCCATTGATTAAATATTGTTTTAGATTATTTACCCCAGTTTGTGCTCCAGTTTAGGATTCAGTGGTCACAGTTCAGTGGTCATAATCCTTTGATCTTTTTTCTGGAGTGGGAAGGATTTTATGATGACCTATTCAAAGACAAGGAAAACTGTGCACTGCACCATTAACCAAACACTGGCTGGGCTGAGATTACCGGGAAGAGACACATCATCTTGTGCACGTTCTGCGGCCCCACTTCTTTGGGCAGGCGCAGCACAGGAAAAACAATCTCATCATGGGTGCCGCCCATCTGTCCCAATCATGAAGCAAGCCTGACTGAAAGCAACAGAAGCCCTAGGTGTTGGATGTACATGCTGCTGGACCTGCCGCTTGCTGCTTATTTGTGAAACAGCAGCCTCACCCCATGATGTGTGCATTAAAGAGGCTGGGCAGTGTTGTGTGAGAGACAGTACCTACAATTTATTTAAAATGAATCCACTGACTATGACTACACTGGCCTGTGATTGCTATAGTAACAAGTTTCCAGTCCAATGGGCAGGCTGCATGGCAGGCTGAGGTGGAGCTGCAGTGTACCCCGACTAAGTGCTGTGCATGAGGCTGGTTGGAGCTCCACATATCATCACCAAAGACTCAGGGAGCCCTGCAAGTGTGAATAATACATTTTAGTGCAGTGATGCAACCACCAGAACTAGCATACAGTAGTCTAACCCCTTTTACATGGTACTTGGCTTTGCTGAAGCTATGTACTAAAAAGTCAGTCCCTAAAATTCAGAAAAGTGGTTGGTTGAAATCTGACCAGCCTCATTCCTCATTAATGATGTAGGTTGCTAATTGCGACTCACTATAATGGGATGCAATCACAGGGATTGTGGCATGATGGCGACAGCAGACCACCATGTCTGAAATTGCTTTTTGAAAAACCAAACTATTTTTTTTAAACACAGCCATTTTTCTTAAAGGAAGTGGGACTGCGTTTAAAAAGAAAGCTTAACTTTGTTGTTTGTTTGACTAAGGGATGGCAGTGAAGCCAGGAACCTCTGCCTACTTATCATCAAACCATTTTTTTTAGATTCACATAGGAGAGGGGGCCTCAAGGGGACCTCTTCCCTCTTGTGACTGCATTACCAATTCCTTTGAGGTGCCAGTAAAATGTCAATGTTTTGTGATCGGATTTTAGTTGGAAAACATTGATAACTATGATATTGATTTGGTACTTGTAAGAGATGCCTACAGTATGCTCCTTAAAGATACTGAATCGGTATCCATGTGGAATCCCATTTTATTAGTCAGAAAAAAAATTGTGATTCCTAAAATGGGATTGGTGCATATGAAAAAGCATTTTAGGGGATATTATGCTTAATTGGAGCATTGGCAATCGTTAATATGGTTAATATATCTGGCACATGACGTGGTAAAAAGACCATTACAATAATGCACTTGCTAGATATGGAATTCTTATAAAACATTATATATACTATTCCAATAACTAACTAGAAGTTCCCCTGTTCAAGTATGTCGCACAACGTATAAAAACAAGCAAATGAACATGGGAAATCTCTTTAAAATGTTTTACTATAAACACACACAATCTGTACTATTACAAGCTAATACAAATCTTGTGGTCATATGGCATAAGAATTTCTTTGTTGGATTTAGGACGAAAGTATACACATGATTTGTAAATTACTTTATAGCTATTAAGCCCTTGTATGTACGTTTGTTTCTCCAATAAAGAAGATATATTAGTATGGGTAATGGATTAGCTCCTTGATATGTTCAGTATCTTATGTGTCTGTGTGAGAAACTAGGGCTGATTGCAGAGGCCCCATAACTTTTTGCCCCCATTTTCCACTTTATGCTGGTGTTTTCCTGACTCTGATGGTGCCCTGGGTACTGCTAACCAGTCCCAGGGCCTGTGCTCTGTGTAAAATGGATATGCAAATTAGGCTAATTATAATTGGCTAAGTTAACCTACCTATAAGTCCCTAGTATATGGTAGGGCATGTAGGTTTAGGGACCACAGCATAGGTGGTGCACACCTAGGTGCATTGCTGAGGTGCCCAGTGTCATTTTAAAAGCAAGCCTGCCCTGCTGGCTGCTTTTAAATTAAAGTTAAATGCAAATTCGACTTTGGAATTAAAGGTACTTCCAAAGTCTTAAACTACCTTATTTTTACATATAAGTCACCCCTAAGGTGTGCCCTATGTGCCCCTAGGGCTGGGTGCCATGTAACTATAAGCAGGGATTTTATAAAAATAGATTTATAAGCCCTGGTGAGGTAAAAACAGCCAAATTCGTTTTTCCCTCATTGAAGTAAAAGGCTAGAATGGGCAGACTTTATTTTAAATTTTAAAGTCTCCTTAAATGTTGCATACCAAGAATTTGGTATCAAATTGATTGTTGTAATAAATCCCACAACTTCCAGTTGTTGGATTTAATATAACTAGTACAGGTAAAAAGTTTAGACTTTACCTAAAAAGTTGCCAATTTCAGCTCTGCATTGTTTTTGCTGCTGTGCTCTGATTGGTCAGCCTGCAGCAGCTTCTGCCAGGCTACTTTAATGAGGTGTGAAGTGGCCTGGCTTCACACAAAGGAATGTGCTTGGGGGAGAGAATATCCCCTCAGCAGATGGTGAGGCAGGAAGGGGGAGGGCTGCCAAACTGGTCTTCAAAGGCAGAGAAGGACATCTGGAGCACCCAGCAACACCCCCACATCCTGCAACCCCAGACAGCTAGGTGCCCCCTTGATTAGATTAGGAGAGGGCAGGAGAGGGGTGTGTTTATGATTTTTAGCCACACCAGTGGGTGGGCTCAGCCAGATGTAACCTCCAAAAATCAGATTCATCCATGTTGGATTTTTAGAGACTGTTGCCTTCTGGGATGGATTTTTGCCACACTTCCCAGGAAGTGGTCATCACAGGGGGACGACCCTGTCCCTGATTGGAGAACCAGGGCCCCCCTGCTTTTCACCCAGGAGCAAGGATAAAACTGGCAGACCTGCACCCACGCCTCAGATCCCCTCCAGAATTCAACAAGAAAGGAACTAAAGAAGAAGAAGGACTGCCCTGCTGGACCCCTGGCCTGCACCTGGAACCTGCACTCAGAAGGACTGCACCAGCTGCACACTTGGGCTTCACCACAAGAAGGACTTTGCCTGGCTTCAACTGGTTCAAGGAGGGACTCCCTGTTTGCTACAGGTGAAAAATTGCTAACCAGAGTCCCCTGCACCAACTCCTGAAGAAAGCGACCAGCTGACCACTGTCCAGTGGCCAAAAAGGAGTTTGCGCCAGGTGCATTCTGGGAGTTGAAGTCCGCACCCCCCAAGGACCATCACAGAACTTCTGGACCCTTGGGGTGAGCTGTGGACCCCAAAAGAACCTTAAAAGAACATCTGGGTGAAGCCCCAGAAGTTTGGAAAAGATTTGAGAATTTTTGGAAAAAAGCTCCAGAGAGGGACCGACCCGCCGCGGAAATTCTAGCCGGCTTGCCTCAACCGCGACCCGGCCTGACTTCATGGTTCGTCCCGGTAAAGAAAAACAACCAAAAAAGAGACTAAGTCCGAAGATAAAAAGTTGACCGGGACCTCCCAGCCATCGTATCCGAGAAGGGCTCCATGGACGTCGGATCAAGATCCAGGTTTACCCCGGTCGAAGGATTTTCATCTCGAAAAAACGACTAAGTCCGAAGGTAAAAGTCTCCACCGAGGAAACCCACATCGCGTATCCGGACAAGGGCTCCAGGAGGTCGGATTCAACTGGCAGGTTCGTCCCGGTGAAGAAAAACTTCAAAATAAAGACTAAGTCAGAAGGTAACTTTTTAACCGAGGCCTCCCGCGACCTGTAGCCAAGCAGGGCTCCATCGCGGTCGGCCTGAAAGTTTGACTTTGCCCCGGTCGAGGTGCAACCAGATGACCCGATTGGCGCTTTTTGTTTCTAAGCGATAGAAAAGTAATAATTCTTTAAAAATTCATATCTCCGGTTCCCCTGAACCGATTTTAATCGTTTTTGTGTCATTTTAAAGATAAAAATATAAACTATTTTTATAAATTGGTTTTGGATTTTTAAACTGTTTCCTGTGTTTTATTTAATTACTGTTTTGTGATATTTGAATGCTTTACACTTTGTCTCCTAAGTTAAGCCTTGATGCTCGTTGCCAATCTACCAAGGGTTGAGCTGGGATTAATTTACTGAGACCTAACTGTACCTATGTGGAGGTTAGTGGCTTGTTGCTAGGTGTAGGTACCTACCTGCCCTACCAATAACCCATTTTCCAACAGTCTGCTTTTGGTTTAATGGCTATATTCCCTATTGTTCCTATTTTTTTATTTGTTCCACTAAGGAGCGTTTCAGTCTCAGAGTGTTCTGGTTGAATGTGTAGTATCTTTCCCCTACTGACTTGAAGGAACTTTGCTTTTGGAATCAGTAATCCAAAAAAGGGCATTGTTTCCTTGCTCTCTTCTCTGGTTGATCCTTTTCCCACTCACATGCTCTCTTTTTACTCCCCTCTCAAATGCTCCCTATTCTGCATTTTTTACAAGGGCCCTTCAGTTGCAAAGTGCTCCTGGTCTCTTACTTTTCTTTTTTTCCAATTGTTGCACATGTTTTCACTTTTTTAATGACCAGCATGTGTCACAGCTCTTGAACACAGTTGCTTCCAGTTGTATGTGTTTATACTCTGGAGGTCATTTTGGAGTGTTACAAGATTGCTGGCTAAGCACGGTAATGACTCATGGCAAAGTCCACTACGTTGGCCTTTAACTGCTGAGACCTATTGGCTTTGCCAGTACTTATTTTGTGTTTGTGAGCCACTATAATGCTTCTATTACTGAGCTAATCAAATTTGTTGCATTTCAGGAGGTTAAGTCAAATTTTCATTGACTTTACTCTAGTTCAAAAAGAATCATTATGTATTGAACAAGGCTCAAAAGATGATCTAAGGAATTCAAATCCAATGTAACTCAAGATTTCAGGGGCAAAGTCAGTCCAATTGCACCTTGGCATTCCTAATACTACTAACTAATATTCTACTATCAAGTCAAATTAAGTGAGCATTTCCTAAAACGTTATGTGTTGTATATTAGTGATTGAAGCAACTGGGATGCTTGAATGTAGTGAACATAAGACTATCACTTCCAAGATAGTTTAGGGTAAAATTTGGCATTTGGCATTGTTTTTATTTATTGAGGAAGTGCCCTACTAAAATAAAATAAACAAACAGAATTTTATACTTAAAAGGAATAATAGGGTCAAAGAAATGCCACCAGGGGATTTCTGTCTAGCATTTCCACCATTACCAGAGGATTTTCCATTAGCACCCAACGATAAAGTATGTCCTTAGTACTTCAAATCTGTCTGGACACCACCTCTATGATAAGCACCCCAGTCCATAATGGAAATGCACTGAGCCCCAATGTGCAAGGGTTCCTGACAGTTGACTATATGAGGATGTTATTTCAGAGGAAGGAACCCATCTTGCAACTCATACACAATCAAATAACCTCTCCTAGGGCCTCCTACGGATATTGATTATTGTCCGAGAAGATATAATAGCTGGGCATGAGGAAGAACTATGAATAGAGAGGAATCTGAACTATCCAGACACTAAATCAAAGGCATGAGGACATTAGTGACAAACATCAACTTGGCGCTGAAACAATCTACATCTGTGAGAAAAAAGTATAGCCATTGAAATTTAATGCAGTAAACTACCAAAGGAGCCCCCTCTAAATTGACTGCTGCCTGTGCTAACATTCATAATGAAATGGAATTGACTGTCAAACACAACCATGAACACCAGATGTATGATTCACACAAACATATTTCATCAAATTACTTTGAAAGGCCCAAATGTGGACCCGCATAAAGAGGAATTACTTGAACACGTGAGTATCTGAGTTTAGTGCTAAAAATGAACAGGGATCTGACAGCATTTTATAATATGTAAGACAGATACCACCAGTGATTGACAATTACTAACATCTCAGAGCTACCAGTAGGATAACCTTTGGAACATCTATGAATTGGTGGCCTGGATAAGGCCCAAGGTCTTCCCAGGTTTAGACTGGCATCTGGACTTAAAGAGGGCAAAAATAACCCATATCCCAGATTGGTTCAGAAAGAATTAGAGCACCCATATTGTTAAGACCACTCTACTGAACACTCTTGAGAAGCATATAAGCTGGCAAGAACATTTTCTATTTGCAAAATGTCAACTGCTCCCTTCACAACTGCCTCACTGCCTTATCATTAATGTGTCTAGTCAATAGAGTGCCTCAACCCACCCGATCGTTGCAACAGAGTCCGTGAGTATGAGTGACATCTTTTACAAATTCCTGTATCCGCTATATATTTCTAGTCCCTCATAAATGTCCGAGGGCAGGATGATCCATTATGTTTGCAATTTCTGTTTAAACTTTTCTGTAGCGCAAAACCGGTTTAATTTGGGGTTTGTGAAATTTACATAATTTGATTGTTCTTCATTAGATGAGTATCCATTTTAGACTTGAGGATGCATATTGCGAGCAGCCAAAACACAAGTGCAGATAACAAAAGCTGCTCCCGTTCCTGTACCCCTGACCTAAAATTTTGCCAGACATACCCATGGGATGTAATGGTGTAATTGTAAGAGTTTTGGGTATCATAGGTAATGCAAAATTCACAAAATTATACCAGCATAGCAAAGATTTCACTGGGCACTGGTTTTAAGCTTTGTGTTTTTTTGTAACAGGTTACATCAAAGTTCACTTGTACAGTATACATTTAGGTCATTTAGAAATCTCTATTCTCCTTAGATATCCCACTTTCCAGTTTCCACCCCCAGCCCAATTTCTTTTGCACCGTATTGCTTTATCACGTCTGTGACTGTGTTATTCCTCTTGTGCAGCTCAAACGATAAATGTCGAAAGGATCCAAGGCAGGAAAGGATCCTTCAAGTGGAACCCACTGTTATGGAAATTAGGCCAGCTTTACTGTTGTTTCACAACAACTGACTTGACATAGGGCCTCGTGTTATTGTCATTATTTAACAGAATCACAGGTCCAAACCCATCCAGATTTAAGGTAGAAAGAGGGCTTTTAATGCTCACTAATGCCCTGTTTCAAATTGGCTCGTGGTGTTTTGCTGGCACGTAGCATAAATAATAAGAGCTTTATAGAGATGTCCTTGCAAGATGTGGAATTATTATAAAGCATTGTATTTACTTGTCAGCTTGCTACATATGACTTCCCTTCCTCAAGGATGCAACCAAGATAGAAAAACAACTACCATGTGAACTTACTAGAGGGAAGAGTCAATGTAATTCTGTGGTTATTTGATTTCATAATTTTTTTGGTTGGTTTAGGCAGACAGTAAAACATGTTTTGTTTATGTTTATCTCTAAAATACCTTCACTACATGCACACTCCATTCAATGAAAAGTGAACACCATTTAACATTTTTAAAACAAATTTCTCTGTTTGGTTTAGACACAAAGTAAAACCTGGTTTGTAAATGATGTCTTAGCTTTAGAGCCATATGGTCAGAGCACCCTTTTGTTTTAGTTTCTATGATCCACTAGAATGTATTAATTACTAAGATTTTCAAAGCTGATTGTAATACAGCTGGGAATGTTGTATTTTCAATAGCCCTGTGCCAGATCAATCAGGACTGTTCTGAAGGGAGCTGAGGTGAAAGGAAGTTCTGACAATATCAGACCTAAGTAGGCCTAAGTTTATCAGGGCAAATTGAGTTTTTAGTAGGCCTCTGAATGCAAACCCATTCGTGCTTGCAGAAACATATGAATTGTCCCACACCTCTGATCAGACAGGCAACATCCTTTTAAAATATTTGATCAACTGTGATCCGGAAATAGTAATAGAGTCAGATGCCAGTTTAGAAGGATGGGGAGCAAGATGTGGAAACTCATCCACCAAAGGACGTTGGTCAGATCAAGAGATGAAGTTACATATTAATTTCTTGGAATTGTTGTCAGGTGCATTTGCAATTAGTTGCTTTACTAAAGGTATGATGAGTTGTTGTGTGATGCTGTGTATGGACAATTTATCAGCAGTGAGTTACGTCAATAAGATGGGTGGCCCTGATTCACAGGGTCTTACAGATTTAGTGAAACACTATTGGGGGACTGTTTGAGCAAAGGCATTTCTGTTGTGCTGGAACAAATTCCTGGGTTATACAATAGTGTGGCAGACTGATTTTCTCGGAACTTCAAAGATTCCAGCAACTGGAGGTTGAACAGGAAAGTATTTGTGAGTATTCAGGAGACATGGGGTCCCTTCGGTGTGGACCTCTTTGCGGACAGGCTGAACACACAGCTGACGAAGATCTTAAGTTGGAGACCAGAACCTCAGGCATTTGGGGTAGACACCTTTCTCCAGGATTGGAGGGGCTTGGCACCCTATGTTTTTCCTCCATTTGCCATGCTGCCAAGAGCCCTCTTGCATGTGTGCAGATGCAGGGAAACCATTGTAGTGATAACACCCATCTGTAGGTCACAAGCCTGGTTTCCAATCATGTTGGAAATGTATGTGGACTTTCCTATCCTAATACCGATATTCAGAAATGTAATCTTAGGACCAAGAGGGGAATTTCATCCTCTGCTGGAGGAAGGTCTGCTGGTACTGATGGCCTGGAGAATTTCAGGAGACAATGGAAAACACCTGGGCTTTTGAAATATGTTTTCTAACTCAAATCAGAGTTGTGGGCTCCTGGGACAAGGAAAGCATATTGATTGGCTTGGAAGAAATGGGTATGTTGGTGTGTTCGATGGAATTATGATCCCATTTCGACTGATCTAGTGCATGTGACTATCTGTCAGAGCTGTTCGCCTCAGGTTTGTCTTACAGGACAGACAATGTTTAGAGATTGGCTATTGCAGCCGGTCATTGCTTGGTGAATGGCATATCTGTTGGCCAGAATTTACTGACTAGGAAAATTATGAGGAGTATGTGGGTTTTGAACCCGCCTACAGCAAAGGACATTAGGGACATCTTACAAGTACTGACAGGATGGGGTGAGAACTTTAACCTGTCATTAAAACGTATCTCTTACAAACTAAGGAGAAGATGTAAAAAAAAAGTGGCGCTGCACCCTGTGCAGCGCCACTTTTCTTGCGCCACTTAGCACCCCCACCACTGCCATCATGTGTGCACCGTATTTAAAATATGGCGCACCATGGCGCAGGGTAGGGGGCAATAGAGGCGCTAACCCTGAACAGTACATAGGTGCCCATTGTAACCAATGGTGTGCCCCCTTTTTACTCCTGCTCTGATCAGGAATTGAAAATGCCGAAAAAAATGGAGCAAATAAATCGTATAAATTTCTTTGCGCCATTTTTTCACAACCCCCCTGCCCCCCAATGGGGGTGCTCCAACCTAGCAAACATTATGCCTGGCGCAGGCATAATACGGCACAAGGGCTTGCAAAGTGGTGCAATGCATGCATTGTACCTCTTTGTAAATCTGGTGCAGCTTCACTGGGCAACATTAGCGTAAAAAGTAAACATTACCCTAATGTGGTGCAAGTAGCAGCTAGGTCCCCTTAAATGCCTGGTGTCGTTCAGACAGACTTCGGCGTTAAGAGCTTTAGTTGTCACTGGCAAGGCCTACCAGCCTGAGGGAGTCTGATTTTATTTCAAAAGAAGAACAAACACTCTGTTAACCTCTGTATTCTACCTTTACTTTGAGTAGAACACAAGACTTTGGATGGTGAAATGCTTGAAAGAGTACGAAAAGAGAACTGCAAGTTTGAGGCAGAATGTGGCACAGTTGTTGATTTCATACAGGTAACCTCATAAGGCTGTTTCTCCCCCTACTTTAGCCAGATGGGTGAAAGAGGTTATGAGTGAGGCTGGTGTGGATATCACTAGATTTGAGGTTCACTCCCTTAGGGGTGCATCAACCTCAAAAGCTTTTGTGTTGGAAGGTGATCTGCAGGATATCCCTAGAGCTGCGGATTGGTCTAACAAAAGTATGTTCAAAAGCTGCTATTTTAGACCTGTTGCAAATGTAATTGATAATGTGTTTACAACACTTTAAACTTGAATAATGTTAGCCTCTGTGTCCTGACATAAAATGTAAATTTTTCACAGCCTGGTGGGCAGGAAATCTGGATTTTATTAATGACACAGAGGCTAAGATTATACCACCACTTGAATACCCTCCCTAATGAAATAGGATAACGCAATATTGTCTCAATTATAATTTTTCTTTCAGATTAATAACCTGTCTCTGATTTGGGTTTCCGTTAGTGAAGCCTTTGTTGTTGAGGATGAGTTCTCTGTTGGAGATATCTTGTTCGCATGCACTGAAAGAAGGAAGATGGCAGCACGTTAATGGACTTTATAACTTACTAGAATGTTCTTAAAGTTCTGAATTTTTGATGCTGTGAGCGGGCATTAAAGGGGTTCTGCACAATCTTAGCCTCCGTGACATTAATACAATCCAGATTTTCTGCCCACCAGGCTGTGAATTATCTACATTCTCTTTGCTGGTTTGACATAGCCTGTAGTCAAGCCAACACAACACTTAGGAAGGCCCTGGTTTTTAAACACAGGGATAAGGATGTGAGCTGCAGAGCGGATAATAAGCTTGCTTTGGAAATGAAGAATAAAGACCTATGAAAAGATTCATTGGAGAGCATGGTTGATACCTGTAAGCTTAAGCATACCAAAGCATTTTGGAGGTTGTCAATTCAAATAAACTCTCCAAATCGCAAATGCAAGCACTAGTAACACACATCATGGCTGACCAGTTGGTAGCTGACTTCAAAAAGATATATTGTCGTGGCATCTCTGGGCAAACTGCAACACCACGCTGACCTGTACTCATCCAGTTTCATCTCAACAGAGTGGAAACAGCAATACTTAAAAGCCCATTCGGTAGAGCCCTTAGCCGCAAAGAGTGACAATTGATGTATAAAAAGCAACCATTGTACTATGGTTCCAGTGTATCACAAATATGTTAAATTCCGCTTGTAAAAATGAAATTACCCAAGTCTTGGAATAACTCTATATTTGTGAAAGTACACAAAAAGGCAATTGTCAATATCCACATTTCTACTGACCCATATTTTTGCTGGACTCGAATGTAAAGATTGCTGGCAAAAATGTTTTACATTGAATTCTAATATGGATACCTGACTGGAAGATGATATCTGATGTCCAAAATGGGTTTAGGCAGGATTTAGGGAGCATCGAGCAGTGCTTACATTTATACCTAATATTAAGCAAATATACTGTTGCCAAAACTAGTGCGATATATTTCGCTTTTATGAACCTTAGAAGCACCTTCGATTGTGTGAACAGGTCCAAGCGGTAGGAGGTCCTAACCTATAAAGGATTGGACTCCTCTTTTGTAGGTTTTCTTTATGCCCTGGATAGTGACCTAAATCCCTCAGTACGATTTAGGGAACAAGGAGAATGTACTCATCCTTTTAAATTGACTTGTGGCGCCAGTCAGGGCAGTGTCCTCGACCCCATCTTATTTGTTTTGTATGTCAACAATATTAACACCTTTCTGATTGTAAGTGGGCGGGACATGGCAATAGCTAAAACTAAGCCTTTGCATGTTCTGCTGAATGCAGATAACACAGTACTATTGTCATGTATTCAAAATGGGTTCAAACAGCTAATCAATGCTTTTGTTTTCTTTTTGGAGAACTTGGACCTATAAACAAACTTAACAAAACGTTTTGCATGGCCTATGGCACCAGACCTTGAAGTCGCATCCAGGAAGCAATTATTTTTTCTAATCAGTGAAATGTTTGCTCAACGTGGCTAGCATTGGCAATAAGCCTATTGCATCTTTGTTAGGAATCTATAAAAGGGAGTGCCTTGCCATCCTAACATATGGTTCAGGTAATTGTGGGTGCAGTGGAGTGGCTAGCCTCCAAGTGAAGGAAAATCGGTTGTGTTGTCAACTTCTTGCCCTTCCATTAAGTAGCCCACACTACTTTGTACGTGAAGAGAGAGTGTTAGGTTTCTTGAGGACCGGATAAAATTAGCTTCCTTGTTATTATGGATTTCTGTTTGAAATAATAAAGTTGCTTCTATAAATAGATCACTAATAGAAGATTGCCACTCTTGTGATTTTTGTCTTAATATTCCCTGGCTCCCCTACAATAAAATTGGCAACAGCGAAGCTTGGTAGACCATCGTTATTTCCTTCACCCTCTTTACAAGGTGCTTAAAACAAATCTACTTCACCCTCTTTAACAGGTGAAAAGGATACATCTTTGGTTAAGCTGTTCTTTATGACTGTTATACAGTCACCAAGAGGAACGATGGGATTGCATATAGCCCTTGTGAGAGCCTGGGCAATGATCCAGACCTCAAGGGGGTTGGAGTCTTAGCTAGAAGATTTAATACTTACCTGGGAACTCACTCCTCAACAGATTCATACTGAGCATCATTTTTTGGCAACTTTATTTTCCTTTTGGTCAATATGACATTGCTTCAATTAGCAGTTGCCCCTGCAAGGTACTCTATGATACATATATATTTTTTTTGTTTTTGCAAGTTCTACCAACCTATTTGCATCCTTTTTTGCTTCCCTTATTGAAGTAACATTGATTGATAAATGCAGACCAGCACTGTATTTTCTCAAATGCTTTCTAGCTCTGAAGTCTGTGGAACGGTAGATAATTTCTTATAAGTCTGTTATTCGATGTTGCAATTTTTCTCTCTTTTGACTTACCGTTTGCATTACGTAAATGGTGATCATGCAAATGGCAGGCCTTTTGTGTGGTTGGATAAAATAATTCTTATTGATTGAAAACCTTAAAACAATGCCCTCAATCAAACTACTTGACATTTGTTAATGAAATTCTGTTTTTTAATCAATTGTTTTGTGCATCTAAATTTTAATAGTGTCGATATTAGGTACGTTTGTATTTGTACTACTCGAACTTTTAAGATTATGTTAAGTTGATGATGATAACTGTAAATGTTCTGATTGATGGAGGCTAAAAGCTAAATCTAAAAGAAAATGCACCAATGGAGTTTCCTCTATCTAAAGAACAGTATGTTCAAAGAAATGTCATCAGTTTATTTTCCTCTAATTTATGTTCTTCTGCTAAATTCCTAACATGAACACAGGCAAATATTGTAGCCTTATGGTACTGGCAATGTACACGTCTAGATTGATTGCTACTGTTGAAACATCTATATTGTACCTTCCTCATCAAACTTTCAACACCCATCACTATATTACCCAAATGTGCCATGTATATGACACCCTCAGCTTGCCAATCAAGACGGAAAAAAGGTTTCCATCTCTTAATGGCCGTCCAAATGAGTGATACCAAAATATGTTAATCCTCAAAAGATCTAAGGGACTGGGAGTTGTAAATACATTTTAGTACAGAGACTTGTCAATAATATTTTATAGGCTGAGCTGAATTACAAAGATGAAAGCAAGCATGTACAGATATAATAAAAACACAAGACATGATTTAAAAACCACATGTGCACCCATAAAGTAGTAACGCAGACTAAGATGAGAAAACAAAGAGGCAGTTTTTTAAATTTCCTTCTGAGGTCAGAAATGATGCTAACTGCAAATGCCTGTCTGTTCCACAGTCCCAAAATCAATGAATTTTTGATTGCAGCTGGTAGATGTAATAATACTGCAACATTCATGCTACCATAATTTGTCTCTATTCCCACAATTTCAAGAAGGTAAGAAAGTGTAGACACAGACCTTCATGCTGGACAATAAAACTGTCTGAATTTATTTTATCAAGGAGAGCCTTCTCCAAAAATGTTCAGCCACAATAAAGCAAGAACTGATTTGGTTTAAACTGTGCAGAGATTTTAGAGTTAGGTGTTACTTTGGAGTTCCAGAGCAGAGTCATCACTGTCTGTTTTAGATAAATGGAGATACAGTTGGTGCTCTGTGAAACCTTCATGATGGATAGCTATCAATGACTAATAATTAGAAAGTGACTGCCAATGATTTAAAAGGACAACCTAAAGGGGATCACATGGGAGCTAATATATTACCCAACACACATGTAAAGCCATAATACATTGCAAAAGAAAAAGCACCATATCTGGAAGGTGGTCTTGGAGTACGAACAAAGTAAACCTGTGATGACATTAAAAGGTCAGGATTGGGGGATCATATCCTGAGCAGTGACCCAACAGACATTTTCTATTTCATCATAAATATAATCTTAGATCAAGCATAAGGTGAGATTACTTAGGCGAAAATTACTAGGGCCTTACTTATTTCCTCTTCTGCTCTAGGATATCAGTTGTGGAAATTGGGTGTGCTAAAGCTTGCCTCACCATTTCGCTTTATCAAATCGATAAAAAGGCCGCTTTTTCAATTTATGTTTTTCTACTATCCATTTATTTAACAATCGTGTCACATTTTGAAAGACTGCTGTGCGTGCCCCACCTATGCATATTTGGAAATTGTCTGCAACATATCCACAGATCAGACATGAGCCAGAAACAATTTTAAACTGTAGCTAGAAATGTAGACGTGCATGAAAATGTGTGACTGAAATTATTTTACCACTGTAAAAGCCCAAATCAGTCTATATTATGAATTTTATGTTCATTATTCGCTGCCATCTATCAAAAGTAACATTGTGTTTGGAAAGAAACTGAAAGGTACATGCAGAAGTTATTAAAAGAAGTGAGGACCCAAATAAGAGGTTACAGCATTAGGGGTAATATTGCTAAAAACACTGACATTTTTCAGATTTCATCATGTTCATCATCCTGTCTGATTGTACTAAATTGGTCACATCATAATTTTATAGGGATCTTGTCTGCAAACATTGAAAACATGCACATTTCAGGACCGGCTGATCAAATAAAAATCTCTCAAGCAAAGCTCATGCATCTAAAATACATGGACATGCGCCTCAGAGCTCCGGGCCCTGAGCTCTGAAACAGTCTCTATCACCCGTTTACGAGCAAAGTCAATACACCTGCTGTTCAGAAAACTCCTAAAGCCCAAACCAGTCATACGAGTATTTGACTTGTGACTGAATTGTGGTAAGTGGCGTAATGATTAACAGTTGAGGCGATGCGTCGAGTCTTATGGATATGTTGAAAATGATTGAAGTCGGTGTGTGTAGACTGCTCTTTCCCTCCCTGAGAATTTATCTCTGTCACTAAGAGTAAAAGGATCAACATTTTGTATATTATTCTCTTGAGCACCGTTATTACCCTCTGATAAAATGATTGCATTTTGTGGTACAAAAGCCGCTTGAAATAACAACAGGTTGCCATTGAGATAGAACCCTTGAAATGTGTACTTGAGAATTTATCTCTGTCACTGAGAGTAAAAGGATCAACATTTTGTATATTATTCTCTTGAGCACCGTTATTACCCTCTAATAAAATGATTGCATTTTGTGGTACAAAAGCCGTTTGAAATAACAACAGGTTGCCATTGAGATAGAACCCTTGAAATGTGTACTTGCAGCACCTAAGAGTCCTTCCTTCTCTGTTGCCCTAGAAAAGGAAGAGGTCAGTTATGTTTAAAAAGACAGTCCATTCTCCACCTCGCTGAGGAATCACTGCAAGGGTCTTTTGATAACCTAAAGATCTGGAAAGCCCAAATCACAAGAAAGTGATAGAGAGCTGGGAGATAGAGAGCTGGGCATGGGATTTGGGATACACATTCTCTGATAAAGTACGATGCAAAACAACAGATATATAACTAGGCCTCAATACTCCAGTTGCCACTAGATTATTTCATGCTTTGCCTACACTTTCCACCGTAGATAAAAAATAGGTTCATTAGAAATCCATTGCCTCAGTGCAAGATGCTCAAGGCCTCCCTCAGGAGTTAGAAGCACATGGTTTGAGAATCCCCTAAAAGACAACCTTTATGAGACTCAGTTTATAATTTGCTGGAAAACAATATTGAGACATTGGTTGGAGTTTCAGGAGGTAAATAATGAAAGAAAGTTATTTTGTCTCACATCTAACAAAAAGTCTAATTGAACAAAGATAGTGGTCCAGTAAAGCATGGTTGATATAGGTGGTTAAAATAAAAAGGGAAAACGCAGAAATGTTATATTACACAAATGCGCATTGTGCGACATTCGGTAGAGGTTTGGGGTAATTAAAAATCTGAATAAACAGACTTTGAGACAATAGATTGAATTTAGATAGTAACTGGTGAATCAATGTGAAAACTTGAATGAGGATCAGACTACTACTAACCCTGAGGTTGGTATGGAAATTTGAATTTATAAAATGTAACAGTTCTGTATCTGGTGTTTGAAAACTTACATTTAAAAAACATTTCTGCTGGTTCTGACTCTACTTATGGGGAAATGGGACTCCCATAATCCCTAGTCTTTCTAGCCAATTTTATAGTTTCTTTTATGTATCTTATTGCAGAAACAACCATTTATCGGTGTTCTCCTGACAAACCTAAGAACTACTGAGTAATTTAAGACCGAGCAGTAACCATGGCTAATTGGAGAAATGCTGTGTCTTCAACACTCTTCTGAAATGGGTTTCCCCTTTCCACAAAGCTTATGTCATTTAGTTTCACAGCATGAATTATCTGTCACAAAACTGTCTTTCTTTCTGGAAGAGATAGAGAACAGCTTGGCCTCTGAGCTGCTCTTATAAAAACAAATAAAGGAAGGCATTCTTGAGTGCATGATCTCTCCTTCGCCTCACACATGTCTGAGAGACCAAAACTATGGACGTTCTTCACCTCATGCAAAATAAATATGCCAATTACTTCAAAGCAAAAAATGCTCACTGAAATTACTCTTCACTTAGTGCAAAGCCACGAAGACATATAAACATTTACTAGGCTATAGTTCTTTCATTAAAGCTTAAAGGGTAATTCTAAACACCAACCAAAACTACTACTACTCTAATGACCCCATCCCAATGCAGGAGGCTGTCCATTACACATAAATATACTGACTAACTTTATGAATACCTCCCTGTCAAAAGATGATTTCCCAGCCTTCAAAAATTGGGTAAAATCAAGCCCCTCCACTTCACCGAACTCTAACTCCTATCTCAATGAGTTAAACTATTTTCAACCATCACCATTCCCCTGTTTCTGGTGAAGGCCTATGAAAGTTGTGTCTCTACAAAACTGAATAACTTTTTCAAGGGAAATTACTTTCTAGTTGATGATCAGCCAGGTTTCTGACAGTGATGTTGCATAAGGATATAGCCCACAAAACAACATTCTACAGATTGTGCTCTGGATCTCCTAGATACAAGTGAGGCCTGCGTACTAGTTCTGTTACAGTCCTGTTATACACACCGTATAAAATGGTAAGAAAGTCCATCGCAATCTTTCAAAATGGATATCCAAATATGACATCTATTAAGTGGGACAAGGTCTGAACAAAAGACAGTTCTAGACTCCATAACTACATTTTAAGCTCAATTCCAACTAGACAGTTCTTCTTCTGTCTTCTACCTGGCCTCTCCTGATACCGAAAGATGGTAGATTGTCTCACCAATTAAGGAATTTCCCCCACTTTCATCATAAATGCAAACTTCTTGCGTTTACTTTTTAATGGTAGCTGCATGTTGGCCCGCAGTTTAGAAATCATGGCCAAAGGAACACAAACCCACCTCTACCTGCTCAAAGCATGAAGCATTTCCTCTCCATATAGCATGTCAAATCTTTGATTCAAATGTTTGTACTTTCAACACTGGCCTATGGAAACTCCTTATATACTGAACTCCCAGAGACCATATCAACTTATGAAGGGTGAGAATGCATACTGCACAGTAAAGGTCTAACCAGCTTCAAACCAGCAGTTTTAGAAAGCAAAGAATACCCTGCCAATTTTGTCTTTGTCTCTCGCCGCTAATGTCTGGCACTCTCTTTTCCCGGGGATAACACAGCTACCCATTTTAACTTCTTTCAAGAAGGAATAAAAGGCTTTGCTAATTAATACTACTTCTTGGTGGATTTCCTGTGAACGTTTGTACTGTTCTCAGAACTGGCTCTTCATATATTTACTATCCTGTCTATTTTTTCATTTCTACGATTCCTTTAGGAGCCTCATCAAAAAATGGTTTCAATTTGTATTTGTTTAACTCGTATACGTATAATGTCTCATGTCCATATGTAAAAATGAGGTCAACAGTTACCTAGGTAAAATATAATTTGTATTGATTTTCTGTTAGTTACTGTTACCCAGTCTGTACTATAGTTAATTACATAGAATTAAAATACATACATAAATAAAACATACCTAGACACCATTATACAACTTTCTAGAAAATAAATATGTTTTTCAATTATATTATACACATTTTTCAGTGTTTTTTTTAGCACTGTTAGGATTACTTGGGATTGCTGACAGTCTGAGCAGACTCTGCTTTAGTATTCAGTATAGTGTCCAATTCTTACCTTCCCCTTTTATATCATGTGGGAAGCCAATGACAGCTGTTTCAGGCACATCCGGATGTTCATCCTGTTAAAAAAACAACAAACATTAAACTATTGTTTGGTTTGCATAGAGTAGCACACACTGAAGCCTGACAAGTTTGGCACAGCATAATATTGTGATTTTGGGCCCAATTTAGAGCTGTGAAGAGAGGGACACCACCAAAAAATGGCAGATGCCCTGTCTGCCCTGTTAAGAGTGCCACTGCCATCAATGCACTTCTAATACAGTGGACATGGCCTTCGGCATGTTATGCTTGCCCAAATGTATATGAGGCCCTTTGAAAGTGATTAGAAAGCCAACAGCAATTTTCAATTCCAGTATGTGGTAAACGTATACATTTAGATAGTGTGAGAAATATTATGAAGCTTCCCTTTCATACCCTCCTCCTTACAAGTGGGCTGGTAATAGCAATGGCAGAGTTATCAGTTCCATAGGACTTACAAGTCCAATGGGAATACTGCTGGCAAAAACGAGGTGAGGTGATTGTAGGAAACGCCAGGAAGAACTGTGGGAATATGTGTTGAAACCCTGATTCCCACATGTTATTCCCTAAAAGATTGTAAACGGAGTAATCCTGGTGGGGCAACTAATAGACCTTTTTCCATGATCCTACAGTAACAGCTACACTAACTTTACACTATATTCCATCAGAAATAGATCTTCTAAATCGTGGAACATTTTGCAAAATGTCTCTGGTTTCACTGAAAATCAACATCAGCTGTACTAACTCTTTTTTTTGGACAGGCTCAAAATTCTTCTCAATGTGAGGCTTTAGTTAACAAAGAAACCTGGCAGCGAAGGTTAACATCAATGATACCTTAGTGTCATGTATTTACTAGGGAATTTTTTTTATTGCACTGCAGGAGTCACCTCAAGGCTGCTTGACGACCTTTGGTAGACAGGGGCTGGAGCTTAAGGGTCTTCTAAGTTCAGTGAACCTTGTGGAGAGTGATCAGAGTCTTAAAGTCAAATGTCAGTCCCACTACATACATGTAAGAGGAGCCGGCATGACAGAGCATCCATTCAGAAAATATATCAAAGATGCAGAGGAGCTGGAGGTGGAAAAGTAACTCTATTAAGAAATGATATAAAGTTGTAGAGGTTCGTCTATAGGTTTTTTTTGTCTGCTGGGACTTGGTCCTTAGGGTGGATCGGTATCCAAAAACATCCTGTTAAACAGTGGATTTCAAATCTTTCCTAAACTTTAAGTAGTTGGGCTCACTTCATAACACTAATTCCAGTTTATTCCGTAAAAGTAACACAGATTTCTAACGGGTTTTCCTGTTTAATTAGTTTGTGATTTCTTTGGCATAATCCAGAAAGATTGGTGGATCAAAGGTTTATAGGGGGTAGTTATTAGAAGGAAATATCTTACATGCTTTTTTTGCTGCTTTTCAAGAAAACCTTAAGCATGGTACAAGATGACACTTTGAACTGAATTGTTCACTGGACTGTGAGCAAGTTGAGTGATCTCAAGTTGGCGAGTGACATGCCCATATTTTTTCAGATGGAAATACATTCTTACTGCCGGATTACTGATTCTTTGCAATTTTGGGGTCTGTGACCTACTTAGACCACAGTGGCTGATGTTGCAGTAGCCCTACCTCATTTGGACCACAGATGGTTAGAGAAGGTGCTCGACTTGGAGCAGTGATCAATTTCTTCTCAGCAGGGAACGTTCATAGTTGATACTTTTGACCACTCAGTTGATCTAAGAAACAAAGGCCATCAAATACAACTCCTAGGTATTTTACTCGTTGGGGCTAGTGTTTTGCCCAGCAGAGGAGGGCTTCTGAAAGGCAGGAGGCTCCTTATGATGAGAACCTGTTTTGTCCATTGAAACAGAGGAAACTTTCCTTCAGTGGAATAAGGACACTTATTTCCTTACTTTGCTTTCCAGCTATAGAAGTTTGAAATGAGGATACAGGTTTACAGTGAACTGTGGGGAAAATGACGATACCTGAGGTGCAGCACAGAACCTGCTTTCCAGCTCGATTTCAGCTAATTCTGACTTTTCATTTTTGTTAGACAGGAAGGAGCTGATCACGTGTCTCTCCTGGCTACTCCTTCCTCCAATTAAGCAGAATCTTGTGAATTTCTCAATCAAAGGTACCAGAAAGTTTGAGGAAGACCAAAAGCCAATGAAAGACCCACTATGCCCTGTTGCAGCACACAGCAGTTCAGGTCTTTTGTGGGGTACAGGTCAGAACCTGAGAAGGATCTGAGTCTCTCCGCCTTTCCCATGCAGGTTTGGTCAGCATACGTATTAATAAGTGTTAAATATTGTTGAATTGAAATTACCTATATGCCTCTTTACGTGAGGTCCCCAGGGCTCTGGAATGTTGACTGCAAAGCAGTTGAACCTGTGCCCTCCAAAGGGACATTGATTTAAGCCTTAAAATAAACCCACATTGTTATTCAGGAAAGGGCGCTTTATTCACAAAAATAAGCAGTTTAAACTACGCAGCTGATCATGTCTGTGTATGTGAGATGCGCTTTTTCACTCTCCTTGTATTTAACTTAAAAATGAGCAATCTAAGGACCTCAGAGTCTCATCATGATCACTTTGATGTTTTTATTTAGGTCATTCAGTTTGTAACGTTTACAGGCACGCTGTTATCCTGCAGATATTTCTCAGGCATATTGCGGTTTATCTTTTTGAAAATGTGGTCATAACATTCATAAATTAATTATTTAAAATAGACTTCATTGTTGGGCAATGTGAATTTTTTTGAGCCATCGCGAATTTGATAAATGTCACCTCTTTGGCACTTTAGCTCATTCAGCAGTCTTTGGGAATGGGGAAAAATTCTGCAAAACCTTTTAAAGAACTTTTTTTTAATTTCTGTCCATTCTGTGTTAGTTTGTGTGTGCTAAAGCGTGTGCCTATTATGAAACACTTGCTAAAATATACTAAATTGTTTCTACCATTTCTAACTATCTCTAACGCTAGAAAACAGAGCACACCTGAGATCCAAAGCAACAAGAGTTGCTGCATTTCTTTTACAGATTAAATCATATATTGACAATCGAATCACGTGGTTTGGTGTTTCAAGCCAAAAGAAACGAAAACGAAATCTACAGTTAAAGAAAACGGCTTAAAAAAACAAAACAAGCAATTCTTAGTCATGTTATACTAATATGTGTTTTCTTTGCCATAACATTAATTGTAGTCATAAAAGTAGGTTCTACTATTTTGTGAGGTGCTTCTATTTATCAGAATCCACCTCAGCAGGTTTTCTGTTCTGAAAACATTATTTACTTATATATTTACGTGGCATGATGCCACTTTGCATCAATGTTGCAGCAAAGACAGATTGGGAGTTTGGCTTGTACGTCTGTCCCTTCAAAAAGAGTGACCGAGGGAGTCATGAAGCCCTCTACAGACTGTCCAGAAAGTGTTGGCACCAAATCCAGAATTTGGTTTGAAATATGAATACAACATTTATTCAAACTGGAGCTGGGTGTGGACTGGTGAAAGTGGGAACACATATATAAGCTATTGCTTCCGCTTCTATCAAGGATGTAGGATTACATCCTATTTTAAGAAACAGACTCTTTCAAAGTTATTCGTTTCGTAAGTACACGTTTTATTTGTTAATTATAAACTATATTTTAATTTAAATTCAGTTAATGCGGCCTAAAGTTTCACAGTGCAATATACAATTAGAAATGATAATTGCAGAAAGAAGTGTTCACTGGGTTACTCTTCTACTCTGCATATGCTGCATACTTTCCCTAAAATACCCACTCATAGACTACATTTTTACTGGAACTTCTCTTCTATTCTTTCTCCACTGAGGAATTCCCAAAAGTTGAGGGCAGGTGTGGGGGCAGTAGGGCCAATAAGTGTATATTTCATTACAGTGTTTGTAAGAAATTTGGTAATTTAAGTAATTTGCAACCTGTGGAATGTTAATTTTCCCCATTCTCCCAAATCACCTCCAAAATCCTAGGAAGGAAAGTAAGACTGGACTTATCCCGTACTGATTATTGAAAAGCAGTAGGGTTTTCGTGACACCCACAGTGGAAATATGCGAAGGAATTTGCAGATCATGAATTTGAGTGGAGATTGAGAAGATGCTTGTTATCCTGAAACACTACATTTATTGTATTATATGTGGGTTTGCAAGCACATGCCTTAAATATTTTTTTAAGACAGACGCGTTTTTGAAAAGTTTTGTTGAGTGCAGACAAGGCCAAATTGGGAGTTGAGGGTCTGCCCTTTATTCTGTAATTGCATAATTAGATATTTTGGTTAGTGCACTAATATGCCTTCTATATACATCTGAACATTATGCATGTTTTAATAAAACTTCATAGAAACATTGGTGTGTCTTTTTAAAATTAAAAAAGCATCCCCAACTAAGGTGGTGGAGCTCAGCAAACTAATTTGTGGAACGTTTTTAACACAGCGCCACCAATTCACAGTGATTTGGTGTTGCTAATAACTTCCACATCACACAGTGGTACATGAGTTCAAAAGGCATGTATATTCCCACATATTGTATACACTAAGGCCCGTATTTATACTTTTTGACGCTAAACTGCGCTAACGCAGTTTAGCGTCAAAAAGTTTAGCGCCGGCTAACGCCATTCTGAAGCGCCATGCGGGCGCCGTATTTATTGAATGCCGTTAGCCGGCGCTAGCAGACCGGCGCTGCCTGGTGTGCGTGGAAAAAAACCACGTACACCAGGCAGCGCCGGCGTTGGGAAAAATGGCGTTAGGGCGTCTTAAAATGGGGCAAGTCAGGTTGAGGCAAAAAAATCGCCTCCACCCGATTTGCGCCATTTTTAACATCGCCCAGACGCCATTTACATGACTCCTGTCTTAGTAAAGACAGGAGTCATGCCCCCTTGCCCAATGGCCATGCCCATGGGACTTATGTCCCCTGGGCATGGTCATTGGGCATTGTGGCATGTAGGGGGGCACAAATCAGGCCCCCCTATGCCCCAAAAAAATATAAAAAATAAAAAAATTATACTTACCTGAACTTACCTGAATGTCCCTGGGATGGGTCCCTCCATCCTTGGGTGTCCTCCTTTGGGTGGGCAAGGGTGGCAGGGGGGGTCCCTGGGGGCATGGGAGGGCAGCTGTGGGCTCATTTTGAGCTCACAGGTCCCTTAACGCCTGCCCTGACCCAGGCGTTAAAAAGAGGCGCAAATGCGGGTTTTTTTGCCCCGCCCACTCCCGGGCGTGATTTTTGCCCGGGAGTATAAATACGACGCATTTGCGTCGCAGTCATTTTTTTAGACGGGAACGCCTACCTTGCATCTCATTAACACAAGGAAGGCGTTCACGCAAAAAAATGACGCTCATTCCTCATACTTTGGCGCTAGACACGTCTAACGCCAAAGTATAAATATGGCGTTAGTTTTGCGCCGAATTTGCGTCGAAAAAAACGACGCTAATTCGGCGCAAACGGAGTATAAATATGCCCCTAAACCTGCAAAATTTTGTTTTACAATACGAGGAGTCGTGAATATCAATTACGCAAAACATTACCATTGCATCTTCAATCTCTGCTGTTCCCAGCCGATGGCCACTGATATTTAGGACGTCGTCCATACGACCAGTTATCTGATAATAACCTTCTCTAGATCGATGAGCACCGTCCCCAGTGAAATAATAGCCTGCAACGAGGAAAAATTTTGATTTTTTTTTAGAAGAGTAAAGATGTAAACAATGTAAAATCACGCACGATTATATAGTACAAGTTAAACTTTGTTGCTATGCTGCTTATTTTGATAGCATTCTGCCACTTGCTTTACTGTACGATTTCTGTTTTAATGCCTGTTAGTTCATGTCTGAAGCTTAGAAGTACTGCTTGACTATGAAGGTGGTGCTGTGACCTTTGTGGTCGGAATTTGCCAATCACAAACATGGACACTGTTTCACAAAAATGCCAGAGGCATAGAAAGTCACATCACAGCCTGCTTATTTTGTGCTGGTGGATGCAGGTGGTGGGCACCTGCACTCTTTTTTGGGAGTGGGACTTATTTTTCACCTCCAGACTTTGACCCAGAGCAAGAAAGAAAGAAGAGATAAAAAGAGAGAAAAATACTGACTAAGGGAGAAAAATCAAGGAAGATAAACAACCTGCATGAGAAAGATAAATGGACATAAAGGACAGTGTGATGGAATACAGTTTATGAGGTGGAATCAAAATGTAGTTTTTGGCAACAGCAACATTTGGCAGCACAAACAGCAGACTCCAAAGAAAAACTTTAGGCCACGTATTCATTCTATATGTCTTTTTTTTTTACAAAATACACATACCATCTCAACTTATTAAACAGCTGATGACATCATAGCATTGACCCCTTGTCGCACCCCCTTAGCTTGAGAGGCTGAAGGAAGAGCAAGAAGTGGATTGTGTGAGCCCTGTTGAAAGTCTGTCCCTGACATGCCTTCACGAGACAAGGTACAATGAATTTGGTGGCTCAGGCAAGCCAAGGGTAGCAGATGCTACTCCTGGCTCTACCTAGTTGGTGTTCCCACTCCTGTCAGGGTTTGAAATGGACTTCTAAGCGCTAGGCCAACAGGATCTAACTTTTCTTTATTTAAACAAACTTCTAGAACAGGAGTTTATGAAGCACAGATCTTTCCAGAAGCAGCAGTGAGTAGGTACTATTTGGAAGTCCATATACTTTCAACTTTGCAATTTTCTTAAAATAGAATGTACAGGTTCAGTGAGAAGTGAAGCTTGCAACTTTTGAAAAAACAGGAGGTCAGCTTCAGTGGTCCCTTGCAGAAGCAGGAAAACGTACTGTGAATTTAGGATGTATGGCAAAATCACAATATAAATATATACTTTATTTTGACATTATAATCAAGTCTAAATGTTTAATTATATTATATGGTATTATATCATATAATATATAATATGATATTACATTATATCATAATATATTACTTACTGCCAGCCACTGGCAGGTCATCTACCTACTGCCAGTAGGTAGACATAGTTAGGATCTAGTTTCCTTTAAAAAAGTGTTTTTTGACTTGCCTATATCTTTGGCACCACTTGACGAATCTTCACAAAATTTTCCAAAAAGTTGCTCTCTAGAATCTTGTACATGCTACGTTTTGGGGTGATCCGTCAAGTGGAGGCTGAGAACAAGAGGGTGTCAAAAAAGTCAATTTCCCATGTTAGTTCTCATATACTCTTTACACACGCCTGCAGCCCGAACCGCTGGATGGAATGACACCAAATTGTGCAGAAAGGTAGCTTTTGGTCTTTGTTAATTTGGTGTAAATCCGTTCAGTAGTTTGGGAGCAATTAAAGGAATTCCAAATTTGTATATCTAGGGTTATTATGCTGATCGTGTGCAGAGATCTGATTGGCTGCTAACAGTTCAACCAGGAAGTGTTGGCAGCCATTTTTAGTTTCAGCTGAGTCTCAAAAACAAATGAAAAAAAGGAAAGGGGGAAGGGTACTGTTACCCTACCACTCCTAGTGTTGGTGCAGGGATCTCCCAGGGACCCCTCCACCCCACCCCGGGCTAAAAAGCATATATTTTTTTAAATCAGCAAAAACTGCAAACATTTCAAATTTTTGCTGTGATTTTTTTTTTTTTTAAAAGCTACTGCAGTCTCTTGTGATTGCTTTTGTTTTTGCTCCTGGGTGAGCCAGGTCAGGGGGCGCATATTATGTTAAGGAGGGGGATACATTGGGCCCCCCTCCTTGCGCTTACTGAAGCCCCGGGGAATGCCACCTCCCCAGGGTTTTGCATATAAAGTATGCAAGGGGTCACGCAGTCCCCTGCACTCTGGGGGCGACCGCCTCCCTGGGGGAAAATTGTAAATAAATATAAGGGACCCCTTTTTCCCCGAGGACCACCACCACCTCTCCTGGGCACTAAACATAATGTGTGTGGGGGCCACATGGCCATGTGCTCTGGGGACCACCACCTTCCCGAGGCACAAATGGATAATCGATGGGGGGGGATCGTGGACAAGGCCAGGACCTTTGGCTATCCCCTGCCACCCACAGAGCAAGGTTGGGTGGTTATAGGGGGTTTGCCGCAGGTCCTGCATCCAACCCTGATGCACACAGCCTTTGGCTGTGCATGGCACAAGTTGGGTGGTTATAGGGGGTTTGCTGCAGGCCCTGCAGCAAAACCCTGCAGTGATGGTTGGATTGACATATAGTAATTAAAATACCTTTACGTTTAAAAAAAACATACAAATTCACTTAAAAAAACAAAGGTTACAGGGACGTTGTAGCTAGTTACCTTAGGGCGTGAGTTATAGTTACTTGAAATAACTCTAATTAAAAGTGATGGATTTCTATGGTTTTGTGTGAGTAAATTCAGAGCTTAAGTATAACGTCCCTGTAACCTTTGTTTTTTAAATGAATTTCAATGTTTTTTTAATTCTATTTCCTAACTATAATGTCCCTGTAACATTTGGTTTCTTCAGTGAATATATACTCACTGAAGAAACCAAAGGTTAAAGTAACATAATAGTTAGATGGGAATTTAATTTGTACTGAATTTCAGTTGCCCCAGGGCATGAGTTAAAATTATCAAGTTATAGATATCTTAGGGCATGAGTTATAATTACTTGAGATAACTATAACTGGTGAATTTCAGTGTATTTTAGTTTAAAACATTACATGGTCACTAAAATTCTCACGTAACTCTATTACTTTAACCTTCGATTTTTTCAGTGAGTTTCTAATTTTTCTGTGAATTTATATTTTTATTTAATGTAAAGTAATATTTCATTACCATGCATAAAGGCAATCTCCTGCCGCACATGGCATTTGGCCTGCATGGCAGGAGCTTGGACCCTGTGGCTACCCTCCCCACCCAGCCAGCCAACCCAATGTAGTGCACAGTCAAAGGCTGTGTGTGGCATGGGGTTAGCCGCATTGCCTGGCCAACCCCGCGTGCAGCCTTTGGCTGTGTTCAGTGTGGAGTTGTCCACAATGCCTCCAACCCATTAGCGCAACATCCCCCAAGCCATCTCAGACCCCAGGGACCCTATCCCAGAGGCTTTTTTTTAAAGGGGAGAAGGTGTGTGGCCCCATCCTGAGTTAATAGTGGCCCACAGACCCCATCCTTTGGGGTACACTCCTTAGAAAAGGGAAAGGGGCATCGCAGCCCAACTCCCACAGCCCTAATAAGCTCCGGGCACCCCATGGCCCTGGGCCAGACCATAATCATAGGGGAAGGGAGCATGTGGTCCCCCTCCCTGGATCTTAAGAAGCCCTGGGGTCTCCACCCCATAAGTGCAAATACATTATTATTAGGGGAGGAGCCTCCCCCACCCCCTCCAGTGAGCCTTAATATGCCCCGGGGACCTCATCCCCTGGGCTGCGTTTCATTAATAAGGGGAGGAGGGAACGTGTTTATGCAACTAGTGCTTATATCTCTGGACGTGTGTTTCTAAGCCATTGGCTTTAATCAGCAAAAAGTAACTAGTGTGATTGGGGGTGCATTGAATGTTGCTTACAGTTTCTCACGTGAATTATTACTTCACAGCGTTCTTGTAAATCCCATGTCTAGTCAGCCAAATAGCTACTGGAAGAGTTTAACAATAACAGAATCCTTCGGAGTGGTACTTTACCCGAGAAACTATAAGCAACATTTCAAGTGGCCACAAACCTACCTGCCAGTCTCTGCTGATGAATGACAATGGCCAAGAAACCTATGTCAAGAAACCAAGTACTAAATGCATTATCACTAGTGGTGAACACTTTCTCCTTGATAATACTTGAAACTAAAAAGAGTTAGGAAGGGTCTAATAGAAAGTAAAAGATACTCTACCTGGCTTATGATAGACCCCATTCTGAACAAATTTGCAACATAATTGCATCTGATTTTACAACTTTGACTCTATTTAAACATATATCACAGAAAACATAATTCACATATAATATATTATAATGGCAGCACTATGGAGGAACAAGTTACAGAAAGTGAAAAATTGGGAAGATAGGGAAACAACAAACCATACCTTTTTTGCCTACCGCAAGCAATCCGAGGAATATTTAGACATTGTTAATACAGTCTGGCATTTGGCTCAAAGAATGACCATTAAACCCCTTTAGTGTGGGCGCCGGAAAGCACCAAATGCCCACACTCCATTCCTAGTGCATCTTACCCTCATTGGCGAACACTGGGGAGGTGTATAAAGGACCCTCTGGTGCTTTGCCCAAAGTTTTTGTTTCTTTTTTGGCAGTGACATCATGACTGCAAAGTAAAAGAAAGTAAAACAAGCTGATGGGCTTGTTTTAATTTCACTGCATCAATTGTTTTAAAGGGAAAAATCTCCCCTTTCTAACAGTATCTCTGTCCAGGGGACCCTTGTTTGGGAATCACCACAGGAAAGCGATGAAGCAGGGATCCACTCACTAGGCACCACACTACAGATATGGGGGAGTGGCCTCTTAGGCAAGGGCTTGTGCTTCCCCGACTCACCCAATATTTTCAGTCTTTCTGTCCTCCCGAGGGGCAGATGGGGGTGATTACCCTAAGGGGACAGAAAGCTCACTAGACACTAGGGAGATTTAGTTATAAAAAATAATATAGGTAGGGGCTGCCCAACATGGGCATGGCCATTGCTCCACTACAGAATGTGGCTTGCCCCAATCTGCCCCACCAGCGGCAGACTGGGGGTTTGCCCCAATCTGCCTCCCTAGTGGAGGGCTGCAGAAAGCCCACTAGGCACCACATAAATATCAAGGAAAAAATATAGGAGTACGTGATGCCCACTATGGACATAGCCATGCACTCACCAAAAAATAGGTCTCAACAGTTTTTCTGCCCCCATGGAGGACAGACAGGGTAAGTTACCACCAATTTGCCCTCCCAGGGGAGCAGAAAGCTCACTAGACACCAGGGATAAATATTTGAACAAAAACATATGGGTGGTCTGTCCAACATTGGCATGGCCATGCCCTCCCTCATGAAGGAGCAAGAGTCTTTCTGCCACCTAAGGGGGCAGATGGGGGCATTTAACCCCAAATCTGCAATTATCCTGTGAGGCAGAAAGCCCACTAATTACTAAGGGATGCATTTATGCATTATTATGTTGAGGGGTGGTCCCCCTGGGCACGGCCCCGTGCTCCCCTCCCACTCCGGGTTCGATAGACAACAGGGATTTCAAAGTGGCTCCAATGCAAACTAAAGGAATGTGCGGTTTACTCTGGCATCAAGCCATACCCCTTCCCCAGTAAGGGCAACAGTGTCTTTCCGCCCCCAGGAGGGCAGATAGGAGGCTTGTTCACCTGGGGAGGTTGCCACAAATCTGCCTCGGGGTTAGAATTACACTAAACAGCAGGGATTTTGCAAATGGGTCAAAAAAATAGACACATTAGATTATACTTCTGCACCAAACAAGATGAAAGAGTCTTCTGGCCTACCTGGAGGGCAGAGATGGAGTTTGCCCACAATCGGAAGAGGATAGCCCACTAGATGACAGAACTTTTTAAAAAAAAAATAATGTGGTGGATTGGGCCATCCTGATCGAACCCTACTCTCACCCCTAAAGTCTTAACAATCTTTCTGCTCCTCTGCAAACTAAAACATCCCGTCCCAGTGGCAAGCAAGAAGACATTTGAATCTTTTGGGTGTTTTTTTTACCTATGGCCCAGGAGAGAGGGGCTAAATTCCAATATCATCCCACTTGCCATGATGAATTGCTACACTTTTTGGGCTTGGGTAGGCCCCCACCTGGAGAAAACTACCAGAACCAGACATTACGGAAAAACAGACATTACGGAAAAACAGACATTGTGTGGAGTCCATGGTGGTATACCTTGCAAGGATCTCATGAGGTTTTCTTACCTGCAATGCTCTGTATATCTCAAACTCTGCCTAAAATCATGTATTTTCCTTGCATTTCTGTGATGTAAACCTCTGAAATATACATATAGGGATCCACAAAATTACTACTACCCAGCATTCCAGTGGGGCAGCGTTCTTATCGGGACAATCGGAAGGATGCTGAGTGGTCAGAAATTGTGGTTCCTCCTGATTCCCTAAGTTTAAATCACAGAAATGTGGGGATAATGTGTGATTTTAGCTGGTTTGAGATTTGCAGGGCATTGAGGGTAAGATAATCTCTTGGGATTCACACAAGGCAAACCGCTGTGGCATCCTCTGGGTGTCTAATATTCATAAATGTCTGTAGTTGGCAGGTTTCTCTAGGTAGCAGCCCAGCACGGCCACAAGTACCTCACCTACCCTTGTCTCTGGTTTTTCCATGTAGCGCTTTAGAGCCTTTTGTGTAACAATCTCTTGGCACACCACACAAGAGGGGTACCTCTGTTATTGGGATCCGTTTTGGATCTCTGGGTTGACCGAAATATGTGGATCACTACTTATTCCATATCTTTCTTGCACAGATATGTAGTTGACTGTGTGTTTGTAGCCAAAGATTCAGGTTTGCAAGGGCTTCTGGGTAATACTGCCTGGTGAGAGCCATACAAGTCACCCCACCATGATTATCCCAGATACCTACATTAACATTTTGCAGGTTTGGTAGGTTTCCATAGGTGCTTGCTGAGCTAGGGCTCAAAATCCACAGCGATCAACACTGAAAAAAGGCCAGTTTTCAGTGGGTAAATGTGATGTGTCCATTTTGTGTTTTAGGCCCTTTCCTGTCACAGGCTTTTGTCTTACCCACACAAGTGAGGTAACATTTTTAATGGGAGATTTGGGGGAATGCTGGGTGGTAGGAAATGTGTGTTGTCCTGCAGATTCCAGAAGTTTTCCACACAGAAGAATGAGGAATATGACATGTTGTTCATCAAAGTTTGAGGTTTGCTAAAGGTTCTGGATAAGAACACCAGGTGTGAGCGATGCAAATCACCACACCATTGAATCCCCTAGTGGTCAAGTTTTTAAAAAATGTGCAGGTTTGCTATGTGTCTCTAGGTGCCGGCTGAGCTGTGGCCCAAAATCCATAGCAACTGATATTGCGAAAATGGGTCAGTTTTCAGTGGAAAAATGTGATGTGTCCATGTTGTGTTTGGGGTTGTTTCCTGTCATGCACACTATTCATACCCACACAAGTGAGCTACCTTTCTTATCTGAAGACATGTTGGAACATAGAACAGTAGAACATTCTGTATTACCAGTTGGATTTTGTTGCGTTTGTGCCTTCCAATGTAACACCGGTGTCTAAAAAAGACATTTTGAACAATGCCCTCCGAATCACATGCTAGTATGGGTACCCACAAATTCAGAGATGTACAAATAAACATGGCTCCTAAACTCCATATCTAGTGCCCATTCCAGAAATACGTAGGTTTCTTTGATACCCTTTTTCAGTCTAAATATTTCACCATATGAATTGGTCTCTACTTGTACACAATAAAAAACATTATAAGGTGCAGCTCACATGTTGGCTCTGGGTATCTGGTACCCTCTATATCATGTTCATACTGATTTCAGTTTCTGTACTTAATAGTTCTGATGATTGAGGTGGTCTTTTCTTCCTACTGCTGAAATATCAATGCAACTGTTTTTTATGTGCATTGTATATCCATTTATATTCCAATAAAAACCACTGTGCTATGAAGAATACCACTGAATGTATAACACAAACATACAACCATTTTTTAAATGTGAGAAATTTAAAGTGCAAAAATGATAATATTATGGAACTTTTTTGCACTTCAAATTTCTCCCATTTAAAAAAAAAAAATCACTGTATTTTTCACTTATAACTATGGCACAGTATTCTACTGGCCACTTGGAGCAAGAGGGCTGCTATTTGTAAATGCAACACTTTGAAAAAAAGTTTGAGAACATGACAATGAAAAGGTAACTTAATCATTAAGGTAACTTTTAATTTTAATTTTCTCTGATATTAATTTGACAATGACTTTTATTTAAGAGTTAAATACTTTAGTGCTTCAATTCTTCACCTCTGTGGCTCACCATAGGTGGTAATTCAGACTTCAGCACTGTTCATTATTAGGCCCTGCTATCTGCAGGCTTGTGATAATAATGTGAAATTAATACAGCCTTCCTTTATCTTTAAAAGGAAAAATGTGACACTGTGTTTATTTAAAAATGAACTCAAGCTGTGAGCTACTCTGAAGGTGTCTAGGAGCTACTAGTAGATCATGATTTACTGGCTGGATTTGGTACCTACTGCCTGTCTCTGATCACATGTCTGGGGTGGGTGACAGATGGGCTTTGAGCATTGGCCCTAGACAGCCACCCACAATAGGAGCTTAGGTGTGAGTTGATGGGCCATCCTGGCAGGATGAGAGGGAGGTATTAGACCCAGCCTCACTTATACTTGAATAGGTTGTGTCCTGTTCACACACAAAGGGCTGCATAACCCCCTGTAGTGAGTCCTGAGCCAGGGCAGGGACTTGGGGCACTTTAAAGGCATGTCTTTGAAGTCTCCCGATCTCAAAGGCACAAATGGGTATAAGTACTGGTTCTCAGACACCACCACTCAGTACACTTCTGGACCTGTGTATACTCTGCTTGGAAGAAGGACTACCGTGCTGCTGAAAGGTCTGTCACCCTGAAATGCTAGTCGGAAGGAGCTGCTGCATTGCTATTACTGACCTGCTGCTCTCTTGCCTGGGGAAGAAAAACTGGATCGGAAATCCATCTTGAACCCAGACCTCCAGAGTGACTCAAAGGGCTAGTGTACTGGCCTCCAGATCTGAGCCTCAGGAAAATAACAGGCTCCCCGCAGCTCCTGGATCCATCCTCAATGAGCTCCTGACCCCACCAAGAGGCACCTCTAAGGTCCTGGGCCCTTGGAAGAAGTTTTATTTTAGCTCAGCTTTTGGAGTCCGCTTGCTTCAGAACTTTATCACTCGCCCAGAATTCCAGTGCGAGCTGCCACAAGTTTTCTCTTCGCAGAGTAAGTATCAGCACTCATGACTTTGAGGCTCCAACCTGTCCATCCACGATGCCTGTCCTGTTCTTCACGCCCCACCGACCATCCCCAGCAATGCTCTCCTTGCTCCCAGCAAACTTCTTCCCCACAAACGGGACACTTGGCACAAACATTGAGAAGGTAAAACTTCAGCTGGACTAATCTGGGACTGTATTTGACCTGCTCTCCATCACAGTTGGCTTGAACTTTTGATTTTTACCTGGTTCCATATGACCCGATTGCCGTGGTTGACTCTTTATGCTTTTAGGTGCTATATTGCAGTTTATTCTTCAAAAATTCATAACTGCGGTTCTACTTATTGAATTTTTGTCGTTTTGGTCTTGTTTTATTTATTACATTTTGCTCTAGTCTTCTAACCTGGTGTGAGATCTTTTTGTGTAGTGTATGTTCACTGTTTTACTGTTTGAAATGTTGCACAAATACTTTACACAAGCTACCAGAGGGTGAGCACAGGTTAATTTAAGGTTTTTCTGACACTAACTAGATTTGTGTTTGCTGCTTGACCAGGGCTCATACCCCAGTCAACTAGTAACCCAATTTCTAACATCACCCTAATGCGAAAGAAGGAGGAAGATAAAGATAAAAAAAGTTACAAAGTGAGAAAGCAGGAACCTGCAAAAGAGGGGTAAACAGGCAGCAAGTGTCTGGTAGTCTATTGGGGGGGCTTGAGGATTATTTTATACTTGATACTCGGCATGCTGACATATAGTAGCACCGGCCATGAGCATCTCAGCAGAGTTTTGGACACTAGCACTTGCTATTTTACAAAATGAGCACTGGAGCCTAGGGGGATGTGACGACTAACTAGCCAATTAGCTACCAGGTCCCTTCCTGCCTGATGACAACTTCCTGTGAAGTGTGACATTTAGCTAGCCCAGAATGCACTATTCAGTCCATTCCTAAAATGGCCAGACACTTCTCTAGGTGTGTGGAGCTCCCTAGACAACCCAGATGTGTGGTTACCTGGGGGCTTCACGCCCATGGAAAAAAAATCAGTTTGACATTGGTTCCTGAGATGCCAGCTAGTCTGCTAAAACAAAAGAGCAGCCCCTTCCATGTTTAACTACCATTACCTGTTAAAAAGCGTTTTCCCCTTCGAAGATCGTCTTTTGAGGTAACACCAAGCTTGCAATCCTGCCAGGAGCAGATCACACCTCTACTCTCAGCAGATCCTTTATTCCTCTTAATGAGAGTGATTCACACCTCTCTTTAGGGGACAGAAGGCTGTCTCAAGGACAGCAACTTGTGTGCAGCCATAAATGGCTACTGGAAAACTGTGGCAACAAAGAGACAACTGTTTAAAGTTGCCCTTTTTGGAAAAGTTACATTAAATTCAACTTGTGCAACAAGTTGGGTTTAATGCAACAATCCATTTGATACCTTGAAGTACCATATTAATTAGTTCCATTTGGAAGTTAGCACAGCTGAGTTGTCAACGTGTAACTCCACACTTGCCTGTGGGGCTACTAGCTTTTCCACAGTAAAATGACAATGCAGGGCTTTTACTGTCCAGACATGTAAAGCTCATAAAACACTTGCCCATCTTTCTAATATAATGCACCATGTGTTTAGGGCTCAGTAGGCGGGTCCTAGGTGTAATTTATAAATATTAAAAAGGAAATTATTGGCTTTGCCATTGATTTAAATTGCAAAGTTGAGTTAGCTGTTTACAAGCTGGCAATGGGGGGCTGGGAGTCATGTTATGCTTTGTCACACTTGTAGTGGCACAATAAGTGCTGCAGCCCATGAGGGACACTTTAAAATATAGTTCTCGGATACCTCTAGTACCATAGTCTAGGAATTGTTTGGGCAGAAAAGTCCTTGGCATGGTTACAGACGTTTACCATTTCCCTGAGTGCCCACCTCTATTGTTGTCTGGATCCCTAATGCTGATTTTTTTGTCATAGGCTAGCGAGAATCATGCCTGTTTGCCATGACACAGTCCCACCTTACGAACTGTGGCCTTGTTGGACCGGGAAGGTCACCCAATAAATTCTACCCTCATTGTAGCAGAGGGCTTCCACTTTCACCAAGCGTTAACAAGCACAAGTATGGTGGTGACAGCATACCATGTAGTGATCAGTAGTAGTGAATAGGATCTTTTTATACTGTATCACTGGTGTCACAACTCTATCTTATGCCTTATGTTCGGTGGGTATCACTCACTGGCCTCATGTCATTCCTTCCCCTTTCCATCTCGAATACTCCATGGCTCCCCACCTCCCAGAAAGCCTGAACCATTGGCCCTTCTATTCTGTTGCTATGGAAGTTTAGGATAGTTAGCACCTGCAGATGTCACATGCTTATTCAGGATATTCATTTTTCCACTGTGAACCACTGGATTTTACAATCATGCACTTGGGTTTCGTTGTACTTGTTATTGTTGTCAATAACCATTTGCACCTGCTGCCTGCTTGGCCTCATATCCATTTTATGTAACATATGATTTTCCCCTGGTTCACTGGAAGATTCCACGTTTCTACATGGGACATGTGCCTTTCTGGAACACTCTTGGCTTCCTGTATGAATAACCCTTGGAACTAGCATTGGGGCTTAATCTCGTACCCGTACACATCCTGCATAGCACCTTCCCTGCACTTACCTATTGACTCACCCGGTTCTTTCTGCATTCTATTCCAGCTCAAGCTTCATCCCTGCACAGTCTCCATAGTCGCCCGGACCTTCAGCACTCTAGCCCTGTGCAAGCCTCGCCCCTGCACTCATCTCCTGAGTGTCCTGAAAACTCCTAGCGCCTTAGTCTTTTAATTCTTCCTGATGACTTTGAGATCCTGACTTCTGCAGCACTTCCAGCGTCTCCCTTCATGAGCTACGATTTCACCTCTTCTCGTGCTTCTTACACCGACCAGCCTGCCGTCTTTGAACTCCAGTTAAAGTTCTGGACAAGGCTAAGTACTTTTCCTTCAGGTTAATGCACACTAATCCTTAATAGTAGTTGTAGGCCTGTCTGTCAACCTCACCAAGATTTTAAATCTTGCTTCAGCTCCTTCTTCATAGTTTTCCTCCACTGCTCCTTGTTTGTCCTGGCTCCGGAACCTCTCTCCAAACCTTGCTGCTTGAGCTGTGTTGCTCATTGACTAGAGACTAAATTTTGAATGAACCTTGAAACTTCAACCCCTGTACCGAGTGTATCCTTGTTCTCTAACATACCCTGTGCTCTCGACTCCAACCTAAGCAAAAAGTGTCACCTTGTCTCTAAAATACGTTGGGAGTGTATCCGACTCCAATCTTTGTTCCAAGTATAACCTTGTTCCAAGTGTACCCTTGTTTCGAGTATAACCTTGTTCCGAGTGTGTAACCTGTGTACTAAGTACAACCTTGAGGGTGTCATTAGCTCCAACCTTGTGCCAAGTATAACCTTGTTCTGAGTATAACCTAAGTACTGAGTGTAACCTATTCCCGAGAGTAACCTGGTCTCCAGTTACCTTGAGAGTTTGTGTAAATTCCAGCTTATGTACCTAGAGCAACTTAGTTTCTAGTAATCCATGGCATTGTCCACGACTCCAATCCATGTACTGAGTATAACCAACAACTCTTATCTATATGCTGAGTTTTACTCCGGGAGTGCCATAGACTCTAAACATTATTTCAAGTTTTTCCCTCAAGAGTCTTAGAAGATTCTCATCTGAGTACCTGGTTATTCTGCTCTTATGCTGCAATCATGAAGTAATTTGTAAGTGTTGATTAATGAAGCATTGCATTGTAAGTTGTGTATAGGCTTGTTGATGCACTGATGGTAATTGCCTCTTCTTGCTATTCCCAGTATATTGCGTCTTCACGAAACCAGAGGTGCTGGTCCCATAAATGATCCTGTTAAGCAGAGTTGCACCATCACTGACCAGATCCTGTACCGCAAGTGTTCGTTTTCTAATTTTGTCCCTTCCCCTTCTGGGAGCTGGTGGATCTAGGCATATCATTCCCTGGGTCTACGTTTTCCTGAGAGGGAGTGGAGGTCCAGCATCAGCTCCAGTCTCATCCCTGTGGTTCGAACCAGGTGAGAGCATGACAATAGCAGTGAGGTCTACAGGCCCCCTCGCTTTAAAAAAAATAATCCACTGCTTTGTTCCTAACTCACACTTGGCCTACATCAGGTAGATGTCAAGTACTGTGCAGGACAGGAGTATTGACTTTAAGCTGTAGGTTGTTGGATGATGCATTTACTGGGTGTATGTATGCTGCTCAGGATACATTACAGGAGAGGTGTAGTGCTGTGCAGTGTGTGCACAATGGAAGCATGTTCTGGGCGCATGAAGTACAATACATGAAGGGTGAAGTGTTGTGCAGCTTACACAGGGTGAGTGTGTGGACTGGCTGTGTGTGTGTTTTGCAAGTAGCACATCCTGGTTTAGTATAGAAATGATTCAGTGCTGACCAGTGACACACACACTGAATGTGTGTACTGAATGTATGTGTACTTGTAATGGTACAATGCATAGAGGTAAAAATGCTGGACAGTGAATTTTCTGTGTATTTACACCAAGTAAGTGTGCCTTCCTTAATACATTATATGGAGGAACCTAGGTTCCATTTTGATAAGCCTGTGCCTGCCTGGTGAAGACATGAAGAGGACAGGATTCCCCCAGACAGATTTGCGTATTGATGCATTCCTGTGAGTTGAGTGGGACACACTGGAGGAAGGGACCCTCCTTTTTACCCTTCAAAAGGCTGCTCTTTGATTCAGTAATAGATTAAAAGGAAGGGACCCACACACATCTCAGGAAAGGAGATTGAGCTGATAACGGAATCATAAAGAGTAGGGCTGGGATTGAACTTCTGATGCAGTTATCACTGTGGCCGACATCCATGTGTGAACTCTAATCCTTTCCATGAATTGTGTTGTGGACAAATCAGCTTTGGAATATTGCCTGTTGTGACAGACAAAGGAAAAGAAGAAAAGCAGAATTCAAAAGAAGCAAAACGCCACAATAAAACTTTAATGATTCAGACCCTAAATCACATTTGGTGTTTGGAAAAAGCCTACAAGAAGGGAAGACCCCCAAATTGGTCATCTGCCGAGCAGCCAGACAGGATGTGTGAGAAATGGAAGCTCTGCAAGACTTCAGCCTGTGACCAGCCTCCCTGCTGGGTGAGGGAATATCGCACAGGAAAAACAAAGACCACTTGCCATGGAGCCTGGAGCTCCAGCGCCTGCCTGCTTGCCTAGACCACTATGCCATCTGAGGGAAAAGAGAGTGTTGGAGGGAGTGAGAACCAGTGAGAAGCATTGCCGAGAGGACTTCCTGAGTGAGTTGTGAGGGAATGGCTGTGCACAGATGGGGTTGTTGCCATTGTGCATTGTTGGTTTTGTGACCCCAGTATACCAGCAGAGGGACGCAGTGGACTAAGCAGTGTGTTAAACGCGGTTTGGGTCTTGCTAAGCCTGTATCGTCCAGCTGAAGTGACCCCATATGCCAGAAGGGGCCACTGATAAAGCTGCTGCTAAAAGAGAGCAAGACTTTGGTGGAGGCATTTACACCAGAGGAGTCTGCACCCAATTTACCAAGTACCTTGGCAACCCTGCACATCAGGAGGCGCTGCCAGTACCTACATTGCCAAGACGTTTGGGCCGTTACCTGAGGAAAAGACTGAGGATGTATTTTGTGGGGAAAGCTTTGACTGCTCGTCCACATCGACCATTGAGAGTCAAGTGCAGAAGGGGTACTTGGCCCAGTTACTCAGGACTCATAGTTGGCCGGGCCCCAGGACATCAAGAGTAAAATGCCTGAACCAACACAATTAGGCCCAGTAGCCTCTGCGTTCACCGTGACTCTCTGAAAGGGGTTCTGACAGGGAGTTATGAGTATGTTAACTTGTGCCACTTGTGATGAGCCAATTAGACATATGCCTTTTCTAAGAGTCACACCACTGGCACAGAGGCCTCACTGGCTAGACTCAGTGTTCTTTCAAGTCTAAAAACCTGCAGCGTCAATCCATAACTTGGGGGTGATCATACAAAAGAGGAATTTCCTTAGACCCAGTCTATGGAACGTGGGTCAATATATTAAGCTTGAACAATGATTTTACTGGGTTTCTTTATATTGTACAGAGATCTATACGCTCTCTGTTCATTATTCCCAATTGAGTGTAATAGTAAATCAATCAATGTATCACCGGACTATGTTGGTGTTCCAATAAACTGTATTATTTAGACATCATAATATATTAAGGAACGCAATCTAGAGCAGATAGTGCAGTGTAGTTAAGGGCTCAGTGGATGAAATGTATATACATATACACAATATAGACAAAATAAACATTAAGGGTGCCATAGATGAGTAAAGAACAGGTTTAATACAAAGTATGTGAGTTAGTGTTCATGGGTGATAACCATGAGGTTGCATCAACCACAACCTCAAGAACCCGTTTTGAAACTTTGATTCCAATACCTTGTATTGAATCTGTTCCATTTCTCCTCTGCACACCCTCAATGCTTTTTTGTCTGCGTTGTGTATAGGTATATATAAATTTAACTCACAGAGCACTTTGGCACAGTGAGCCATCTGCACTAGATTGGAGTGTTTAATGAAATATGATGTCTAAATAAAACAATCTATTGGAACACCAACATTGGCCCTATAATACATTGACTGATTTATTATTACACCACATTCAGAGTAATGTACACAGTTTGTATAGATTTTTGTCAAAGTCAGTTGTGGTGGGCCTACTCAGCATTTCATCTTTTAAGGTCAATAAAATGAGCTGGATAGCAATAAGTATATGTTATTAAGCACCAAGAAGCCTCAAGGGTGAACATTTGCTTTACATGTGCATGTTATATTGAAACACTGACACACTGTGTGTGGTGTAGCTCTGCCATTATCTTTTTATGGTTTGTGAAGTACCTCCGGAAAAGTGCTGGCATTAATAGGCTAATGCATGTAAATAGCTGTTGTGCAAGTCTGTGTTTGCTGCGTTAGCACACTAAGGGCCATATTTAAGAGCCCCTAGCGCCAACTACCGACACATTAGCATCATTATTTTGACGCTAATGTTTTGTTAGATGGCTAAAATCCCTGCACCATATTTACAAAGTGGCAATCCAGGCATAATGTATGCAAAGGGGGCGTTCCCCTGTTAGGGGGGCCGAAAAAATTTCACAAGGAAATCTAGCAGATTTCCTTGTGTCATTTTTATTGCCACTTTTATTAAGGCCTGTTCAGAGCAGGCATTAAAAGGCTGCACACCATTGTTTTTATAATGGGCCCCTATGTACTCTGCTGAAGTAGCACCAAAAGTTTGGCGCTACTCCTGCAGAGTACATCAATAACGTCATAAAAAAAGAAGCTATTTCCCCCTACCCTGCACTATGGTGCACCGTAATTTAAATACGGCGCACACATGATGGCGGTGGGGGGGGCGGTAAAGGGCACAAAAAAGTGGCGCTGCACTATGTGCAACACCACTTTTCTTAAATATGCCCCTAAATCTAGACCCATTGACTTTGCTAGCGGTACTCCACAAACCATAAAAAGGCAATGGTGCAGCTACATTACACTGAACTGCAGGTTTGTATTCTTCTACAACTCCATAGTACTCATATTACTGACCTCACAATGATGAAAGATTAAGGGGACCCACAGGGATTCTAATTTGTCACCTCGATGACAAACCCAGATTCCTGGGGTCCATGCACTAGTCCACTAAGTCATCAGATCCAGTTTTTAATACATTTCACTGTGCCATATTAGTTGCACTGAGTATAAAATTGAAAATTCAACATTAACACTAACAAGTCAAGCAAAAACAAACAGAAATGCAAAAGCTATATTTCAGCTAGAATGCTCTATCCTCCGATCCTGTTAAACTTGAACTAGGAATGGTAGCAGTAAAAGGAGAAAACACTAAGCACAGACAGGTTTATATAAGTGCACTCTAAAGACATGTTTCAGCTCCTGCTGAGATAAAAATGTAATTTAATAACTTTATTTGCATTTTTGTGAGGTAACGATATTAACTGTTCAGAGAAAAGCTTAAAAATAAAATGACTTAACTTAAAAAAAAAAGAAAATGGTTGGTGTTCACCAGCCATAGCCTTAGGATAATCATTAATAACACTAGTTTATGGCATTCAGTTCCGAAGCTATACTGTGTGTACTAAAGGCGGTACTACATTACAATACGTGATTGCAGTAAAAAAGACCATGAGGTGGCCCACAAGCTTCCGCACCAAAGTGGCCATGCACCTCACGTTTTGCCACGCCACTGGTGCGCACAGGTAAAATGCAAACATTCAGCGTGAAGACAGCCGTCGGAGCAAGTGGGCTCACCCCATGCCCTATGCTTTGCTGGGCAGAAGCAGAATGTGATTGGCAGTACAACAGCTTCGTGGATGAAGTGGGCTGGCTGAACGCCCCCTGTATGTTTGTATGTATGCGCATAGATATTTAGGAGATTTTCTGAAAAGCAAACATGGCTAATGCCAGACCTAAAAAAGAAGAATAAGTCACGAATGTCTGTTTTTTCTGCCTTGGATGCGAGACTGTCTTATGTTACTACAAGTCTCGGTGTACCATGGTGAAAATGAAAATTAAAATGCAAATTAAGTGCTCACTTTTGACATTTTATTTTTGTATCGCTTGGGCCACAGAAAAACGTGCAGTGAAGCGCTAGGGACAAGTTTATAGGTACACTTAAATGTAAACTCTCATAAATAAACACTTGATCTCTCAGACAAAACAATAATATATATTTTAATGAGGCATCAATAGATTTCACAATGTAGTGTTTGATTATGCGCAGAAAAACATACAGAAAAGTAAAATTATCAAGTCGAAGTCAAGATCATCACATCGTGCAGCTGGATTTCCTAAAAGTGTACCTAGATGGGCTTTGGCCATTGGGCTTTGGCTTTTGAGAATTTAGGGCCCACCAAACAAAGATATTGATTGCCCCTACTTTGCAACACTGGACCTACCTGGGTATGTTTTGAAGTAGGCATCCACAAATCTCTGATGATCTCCATAGATCGTTCTGGCCATGCCAGGCCAGGGCTGTGCAATGCAAAGAGCCCCAGACGCCTCTGCGTCATCTATTCGGGTTCCCTGCGAAGAGAACAATGGATATTCAGCAACTGACTTTTAAACTCCCAAAATTTGAATGGCGTTAAAACAACATAAAGAAAGGTTTGCAAAAAGGACTAAAAGAGCAGTGTGGAATTATGTGGCTACAATTTGGAATAGTAGGACACTGGTATGGAGGACAGAAATAGCTGAAGTTATTAGATTATACCCTTTAGATACAAGAGAAGAAACCACTAAAACTAAACTTTCTGAAAAGCCATTAAGAAAAAAATATAAAGGTGAAAAGGAAATAAAGGTTGAATTACAGATTGACTCAGAATCAGATTCTGAAGATGATATAATGATAGATACGTTATCAAAACGTCCTCCATCATGTGTGGAACCAACAACAGCTGATGGAAATCCGTCAATGAGTAATATAGCAACTGCTACAGCTCCCATAGCTCCCACAGCTCCCATAGATCCTGATATTTTTCAGATCACTAGCCTGATATTTCTCAGATTACTTGCCAGATGCATTTAAAATAATGCCTTTAAAATGACAACCCGTGTTGACTCAATTGATTTTACCACAGCCAGTGATAGCTCAACCAATCGTTACACAGCCTGTATCACTGAGAACAATTGTTAATGCTCCTGCACAAATGAGTATAGCCCAGACAATATCACTAATACATGTTCTAGTTAATATGATCACAAATGCATAGGTGACTAGATTGGTTACTCAGCAGATAACACCTGCACAGGTTACTCCACCTACAATGGTTCAACCACCAACTGGGGGTACTCCAGAAAGAAAAATGTTACTTACCAGTAGACATCTGTTTGTGGCATGTAGTATTGTGGATTCACATGCTGTGCATTATCCTGCCATCTAGTGTTGGGCTCGGAGTTCTGCAACTTGTTTTTCTTCAAGAAGGGTTTTTGAGTCACGGGATCGAGTGGCTCCTCCTTCTCGGTGCTGCTACGCTTGTTAGATTGTTTTGCTGCAGGCGGGTGAGAGATAGAGTATAGAGAAGTATAGAAAAGAGTATGTCCATGCTAGTATAAGGAAATATATACAACTATACACAAATAGAAACTAACTGAAACGCCCACAGGCTTCTGGGAAGGAGGGAGCACGCATGTGAATCTACAGCACTACATGCCAGAACAGATGTCTACTGGTTAGTAACATTTTCCGTTCAATGGTATGTGTGGCTGTAGATACACATGCTGTGCACAGACTGTAAAGCAGTGCTCCCAAACAAATACTGTGGCTAGCCTGTGGGAGTTGAAGTTGTTTGAAAAAATGTTCTTCGGACAGCTTGTCCTACATTGGCATGCTGACGAGCGTGAACATCTATGGAGTAATGTTTTGTAAATGTGTGTGGCGTAGACCAAGTAGCTGCTTTGCAAATGTCAGCTAAGGGGGTATTCCCCAAGAATGTCATTGTGGCACCTTTTTTCCTTGTGGAATGTGCTTTAGGAGTAAATGTTAATTGTCTTTTTACTTTAGCATAACATATTTGTATACACTTTACAATCCATCTAGCTATGCTATTTTTTGTAACAGGATTTCCTGTATGAGGTATTGAAAAAGCCACAAAAAGCTGGTTAGCTTTTCTGAACTGTTTAGTGCTGTCAATATAATACATGAGAGCTCTTTTAACATCTTATGTGTGGAGTGCTCTTTCTGCCACAGAGTCCGGTTGTGGAAAGAAAACCGGTAACTCAATAGTTTGATTAATATGGAATTGTGAGACAAATTTTGGTAGAAATCTAGGGTTTGTACGCTGGACTAGTTTATTCTTATGTGTCTGAAAGAAAGGCTCCTCTAATGTTAAGGCGTGTAGCTCACTAACACGTCTTAGGGATGCAATAGCAACTAAGAAAACCACTTTGTAAGAAAGGAATTGTATAGGACATGAGTGAAGAGGTTCAAATGAAGGGCCCATGAGGCTAATGTGTACAATATTAAGATTTCAGGAAGGCACTGGAGGTAGCCTGGGTGGAATTCCTCTTTTAAGGCCTTCTATAAAAGTTTTAATTACTGGTATTATAAATACTTATTTATGTTGTCTGTTTTGTAAATATGCTGCAATTGCAGCTAGATGTAGCCGAATTGATGTGTAAGCAAGATTTGATTTTAAGGTGCAGCAAATAACATAGAATGTCTTGCACTGATGGTGTTAATGGATCAATGTTTTTAGATTGAGAGTAACAGACAAAATGTTTCCATTTTGCTGCCTAGCAGGCTCTAGTTGTTAGCCTACTTGCCTGTTTTAAAATATCCATACATTCTGCAGGTATCTGAAGGTAGCCAAACTCTATGACTTCAGGAGCCACATTGCAAGGTTGAGTGATTTGGGATCTAAGTGCCGTATTTGTTGGAGATTTTATTTGAGAAGATCCGGTCTGTTGGAGAGTTTCTCGTGAGGTACTAGGAAGAGGTCCAGCCGAGTTGTAAACCATGGCTTGCAAGCCCATGTGGGTGCTACTTGGATCATTTTGAGAGAAGTTTGTTTGAGTTTCTGCACCTGGAATGGAATGAATGGAAGAGGTGGAAAAGCGTAAGCAAATATCCCTGACCAGTTGATCCATAGGGCATTGCCTTTGGACTGGGGGTGTGGGTACCTGGATGCAAAGTTTTTGCATTTTGTGTTTTCTGCTGTGGCGAATAGATCTATCCGAGGTGTTCCCCACTTTTGAAAGTATTATTGAAGGACTACTCGGTTGGGTTCCCATTCATGGACTTGTTGATGCGTCCTGCTTACCAGGTCTGCAAAGTCATTGTCTGTGCCTGGGAGATATTCTGCCAGAAGATGAATGTGGTGATGATGACCTCATCTCCAGATTGTTTGTGGTGGCTGAGACAACAGGAGAGAGCGTGCCCCGCTCCGTTTCTGTAAATATTACATTGCTGTTATGTTGTCGTGTGGATCAAGACAGATGTATGCATTAAGTGAGGCATTAAAGCCTTTAGGGCTAGAAGGACTGCCTGAAGTTCCAAAACATTGATGTGCAAGGTCTGGTGATTAGGGTCCTATGATCCCTGTACTGTGAGAATGTTGAGATGAGCTCTCCATGGGGAACTTGGTCTTGAAAAGGCCGTCCTTTGAGTAAGTTGGTGGAATTCCACCATAGATTAGAGATGTAGGCTGGACGATCTACCAACACTAGATCCTGAAGATGACCCAGAGCTTGTGACCATTGGCGAGAGTGACATTGTTGTAGGGAACGCATGTGAAGCCTGGCATAAGGGACGATGGCAATGCAGGATGCCATCATACCTAGGAGTCACATCAATATTTTGACTGTGTACATTTGATTGACCTGTATTGAAGAGATTATTTGTTAAAAATTGTGAACATGTGCTGGACTGTAGTAAGCAAGGCCCAATTGTGTGTTGAGTATAGCTCCAGATATGGTTGAATCTGTAGAGTCTGTAAGTGTGATTTTATGAAGTTTATTGTAAACCCTAATTTGTGAAGAAGGTTTATTGTGACTTGAGTGTGAGACTGACATTGACTTAAAGTATTGGCTTTGATCAGCCAATCATCCAAGTAAGAGAATACCTGTATTTGTTGTCTTCTTAGATGTGCTGCAACTACTGCTAGACACTTGGTGAATACTCTGGGAGAAGTTGTGACCCCGAAATGTAGTACTTTGAACTGACAATGTTGTCTTGCTACTACAAACCTTAGATTTTGGGGTTGCAAGATGAATTGGAATATTAAAGTAGGTGTCTTTCAGATCTATAGTGGTCATAAAGTTGCCTTTTTGTAGTAACAGAACCACATCCTGTAGTGTGACCATCTGAAAATGTTCTGAGAGAATATATTGATTTAGGGTTCTGAGATCTAAAATAGGTCTGAGAGTGCCGTCCTTTTTGGGAATGAGGAAGTAGAGTGAATACACTCCTGTGCCTTGGTATTGTATAGGATTTATTTCTATAGCTTGTTTTGACAGTAGAAATTGAACCTCTTCGTTTAAAAGAGTGAGATGGTCTGTTGACAATTGGGTTTGCAAGGTGGAATGTTTGGAGGTATTGATGTCAGTTCTAGACAATAACCATGTTGGATAATGGATAGGACCCATAGGTCCGAGGTTATGTCTATCCACCTTGTGGTGGTAAAATTGAAGACTTCCCCCTACTGGAGTGAAGTGAGGAGGGGGAATATGGAGGTGGTCAACATTCTGCTGTGGAGGGGGAACCACAAGTGTTAGTGGCTTTTCCTCTGCCCTTGGAGCTGTTTCCTCTATATATTCCTCTTAAAAAACATCTGGGGTAGGAGGAAGAGACTTGACGCTGCTGTGAAGTAGAGTAATCAGAGGACGAGGTTGCTTTGTAGCCACTCCTGTATAATGGGCAGTGAAAAAACCCAGTTTGGTTTTGTATGGCACCCATAGCTTTAGCAGTGTCAGTGTTTTTTTTCAGTTTGTCTAGGGTGGAGTCAACCTAGGACCCAAATAGGTGCTCCCCATCAAAGGACATATTGAGGACAGTTTGTTGGACTTCTGGTTTGAAACCAGAGCACCTTTACCAGGCATGTCTCTTAAGGAATATACTGGTATTGACCCCTCGTGCAGCTGTGTTAGCCGCATCTAGCGCACAACTAATAGAATTATTTGCAATTGTCTATCCTTCAGAGACAATTTGCCGTGCACGTTTACGACATTCTTCTGTGAGGTGCTGAAGGGCGTCTTCCATTTCGTCCCAGTGTGCCCTATCATATCTAGTAAGCATTGCCTGGGAGTTAGCAATACTTCAATGATTGGCCGCTTGCGCAGCAACCCTTTTTCGCGCTGCATCAATTATTTTCTCGGGAGGAGGAGAATCTCCAGTAGCCTGGGTATTTACTCTTTTCCTGGCTGAGGTGGTAACAATGGAATCTGGTGGCACTTGGGACCGGATGCATATTGGGTCAAGTGGGACAGCCTTTTATTTTCTATCTACCTGTGGTGTAATTATATGGGAGCGCACAGTTTCTTTGAAAGTGTCCTGGACATGTCTAAGCATTCCTGGCAACATAGGGAGGAATTGTATGTCCTTATGTGTTGAAGTGAGGGTTTAAAATAAAAAGTCTTGCTCTATTGAGTCTCCATGTAATTGCACATTGTGATATGCAGCAGCCCCTACTGTTATTGTTGATAGTCAGTGGTGTCTTCCGGAGGTGAGGGGCAGGATAGAGATCTGTATCCATAATCGGGTATCATAAGTATCCCAGGTGTCAGGGTCTTTTGGAGTATCCTCTAATTGTTCCCTATGGTGTGTAATCCCCACTCACTTGAGAGCCAGGTGAATGAAGTGGAGGAGAGATAGGTAGTGATGGAGGAGGTGTCCACCACTCTTGTAAAGAAACGATTGGTGCAGTAGTAGAAGCCTTTTCCTTATGTGGATTTTTTGGTGGCGGTGAGGTATTGAGAGCCTCCTGAAAAGAAAGGTTCTTCTTCACATGAATGGTGGGAGAAGCCACAATTCTGACGGTGCCTTTTTCAATTTGTATTTTCCACTGCTTAGAATCCATAATCTCTAGAATTGATTCAATTGGAGACAATGAAGCTGAAGAATTGGCAGAGTCGGCTATTCTTGGTGCTGAAATGTTATGTCGGTGTAGAACCTTCGATCCCCAAGGGGCAGATGGTGTACTTTCGCTCAGTGCCAAAATTTTCAGTGCCGAAGTTGAAGGCACCAAAGTATTTGGTGCTGAGTTTTCCGTTTCCAAACCATTGGATTGTTTTGGTCAGACTGAAGGAATAGAGGCCGATAGTGAAGACTGAACTTCAGTCTTTCTGAATTTCGGAGCTGTGCCATAGGGCAGTGCTCTTGAATCTAGATTCCATGACCTACCATAGCCCAAAGGCAGTGGTGGTCCGGTGAACTCTTTTGTGAGTCTATTAACTGTCTTTATGGAAGGAGGAGGGACAGGTTTTTTACTCACGACTTGCACTGACGTGATGTCCTGGCTCTTGATGTCAGATTGCATGTTGGAATCTGTGACTTCGACCCAGAAAGCCCCTTGTTGCTCCAGCATCTCTTGTGCATGTTCATCCCCAAGACATCTGTGGTCTCTCTTGCGCTGAGTGTGTCATTTCCAGCCTGCAAGCTCTTCTGTCCCTGAGTGTTTTCTTGGACCAAAATGATTGACATGCATGGCAGGTGGCCTCGTTATGGTCTGGAGAAAGGCAGAGGTTACAACCTTGATGGTGATGCGTGTATGGAAATTTGGAGTGGCACAGAGGCAAAATCTAAGCAGTGTCCATTCCATTAGGGTGTCATATTTTTCTGTGCCACATGAAAATAGGCCTGGGGCCAGGCGAGGACCGCCCAAAGGGTACACGTTTGAAATTCAACCCGAGTTGAGGTATATTATGATTAAGAAACACGATCGAAATACAGTACCGTCGATGGAAAGTAAAGACGGAAAGAGAATCTCCAAACGGAGCGAGTGAATACGTAGCAAGCAGAAACACATCTAACCCGAAGGCGGAGAAAAAAAAATCTAACAAAGAATCGCTGCCCATGCGCAGTAGCACCAAGAAGGTTTAGCCACTCGATCCCATGACTGGGAAACCCTTCTTGAAGAAAAACAAGTTGCAGCACTCTGAGCCTTACACTAGATGGTAGGATAATGCACAGCATGTGTATCTACAGCCACACATGCCATCAAACATAGATTTATCCTAACTTCACAAAATTCACAGATTGTCGTGTGGACTCCACCTCAAACCATTCAGGTATTAGGAGAAGGAAGGTGATTCATCTTTACAACACAAACAGCACCAGATGAAGGAAATGGAGGTTTATTTCCTCCTTGGTTTGAAGAAGCTGTCCGAAACTGAACAGAAACTGAGGATGTAGAAACATCGAGTACTGGCGCAAGTGTAGAGACAAGTCCAGTTTCTTAGGGTGAAAGACCATTTAATGTGCCACAACTGAAAGTTGAATTGGAAGAAATGTTAAGATGATGTTTAAATCTTGATCACATAGAAAAATATCAGAAAAATAATTTGTTTACTTGTGTAAAGAGATTACAAGAAAGGCTGTCATGGTACATCAAAAATTAACTGAATCAGCAAATAAATATAATGTAGATATTTCTAAAGGCGTACCTTTGCAGAGAAGTTTCAGTTGCAGCTAGAAGACAAATCAATTGAGATTAGGCACTCCCCAAAATTACAAATTTACCTCACAGAATTAATAAAATGTGAACGTAAATGAAGTGAGATGGATAAATATAAAACTAAATGGGCACAAGAAAAAGAAACAAGCTGAGGAGAAAAGAAAGCAGAAAGAACAATCAGGAAAGAAAGATATGGTTTCAGCATAGCCCTTAAGGGAAGCACAAGGTGGAGGGTATGTACATGACCCTTGGAGTATAGGAGACCTTACATCATTTACAAACAACTTTCCAAAGTTAAGAGAAAGCCCAGTGCCATAGTACACATGGGCAGGCAGATTTGTAAGTTTTCAAAGGTGTTGTGGATTGATTTCAACACTTTTTCAATATTGTAGTTCAGAGTGATTTATGGGCAAAATCGCTATTCATTGGCATAGAAGCAACAATAGCCATGCCCCAATTGGAAACGTATACAGAGCAATTAGGCATAGCATAATACAATCCCTCCAAGCCATGAGAGCCCGGTAGGAGAAGTTCTTAAGGACACCCATACAGGAAAGGTACTGGGACTCTATACTAGAGAGAACACCAAAAGTGTGCAGAAAAGCTTGAATCAAATTAATCAATTACTAAATATTATATACAGCATATATGACCCTGGAGCACATTAATAAGTACTCCCATACAACTGGCGCAACCTCCCCAAGATGCTGGGAAGGGGCTGTTGACCTCCTAATACGGTATGGACATGCCCATCACTCTCTGATTACTGGGAGGCAGTAACCACCACAGTAGCAAACATAACTTCGAAAGAGATTCCCTACTCCCCTACCCATGGCCTATTACATTGGTGCCCACATACATCCACAAATAAGGCTACTAGCTAATTCCAGGACCTAGCATACATACTGGTGAAGAGGGAAATCACCAGGAACAGGATGGACCCAGGAGGTCCCGGAGTCACCACCTGGTAGAAGGAGCTACAGTGATGGGCAGGATATGAGGGTGAAGTCATGTTACCTGAAGCTAGAAGGGGTTGGGGAACATTGGATATGGCCCAGCATGGGAGACGTTAGTGGACTGCTGCATCACCTAAGATGGCGTCTTAGGCAGTTGATTCAACCCTTTCAACAGAAGGAAGCTCAGGCTTATTTAATAAATCCTGCAACGCTCAAGACTGTAGTGCAGGAGAGGGCCCATTTCTTTACCTCTGAGATTAAGGCCAAGGAATTTCTGGACGGCATGGGCCCTTCCTAGGAATGATAGTGTTGCGCCGCCACCTACATTTGGCAGACCAGAATAGGCAGTCTCATCGGTAGGGCACAGAACAAATTGACAAGGGGTCACTAGACAGGGAGTGATGGGTAGGGACTGAGGGTCACTAGGTCGGCTGGTTTGGGACATGTGCGGTTGGAAGAGAGGCTTCTCCATCATCGAGCCTGGCTGTCCCAGCTGCCAACAGTGATTGGAAGGGGGTGGGGGGTGCGAGTGTCAGACGGGGGAGGTCAGAGGAGCGGGTGGTGTGGAGGAAGATGGGATGTGAAGGGTCTTGGGGACATTTGGGTTGGGTGAGGGGGGAGGGTTTAGGAGTGGCGGGGGAAGGTGGGAGGGGTATATACATGTTATGGGTGGTTCTTATTCTAAGGACAAGCTAGAACCTAGTGGCAACAAAGAGCTCAGGTATCCAATGAGATGTCAATTGGGTAAATATTTTAGCACGTATTTTTAGAGGTGTGGTCCAGATGGGAACTTCAGTGCCCAGTGATGCAGGACAGACTACAGATTTGAACAATTAATATCTGTGGTCTGAATGATAGGGTCAAGAGGGGCAGAATGACACTCAGGCTTAAGGATATGAGGCCCAAAAGAGAGCCAGATTTACAAGGCCCTGGAGCCACCAGAGCCACTTTTAGTGACGCTCAGGTGGCGCTGTGCAGTGCACTACATTTACAGTGTAAATTTGTAAATGTGGGCCCCTCCTTCACAGTTTTCTACAGCAGCGGGCATGTCATGGGTGTTGCTGTGGGCGTTCCACCGCAACACCCACTGCTTTTGATCCTGCCCCAGACTTACTAGAAGGCTTAAATCTGTGGCAGCGCCAAAAACTTACACCACCCCAGGGGTGGCGCTAGCATGGCACAAGAAGGAGGAATACTTTTATTCCTCCTTGTTTTTGCTTTTTCTATGTGTGCTGCATTCTGCAGCACACATAGAAAGAGGAAAAGGCTATGAGTGAATGTTTATGTGCAGGAAGGTGTCCCTTCCTGCAAATAAACAATCACTAAAAAATGACAATTTGCTAATTCTGTGTGTGCCAAATCGCCATTGTAGATTGTTTATGTGCAGGAAGGGACACCTTACTGTACATAAACAATCACAACGCTCAATGCAGACACCCTTGTACTATTGTGCAAGGATGCCTAGGTTGGCACAGGGGAAAACGCATGGGTGCGCTGTATTCTTGTAAATAAGGTGCATCCCTGCATTTCAAAACTGGTGCGGAGACAGCTATTTTTGGTGCCAGTTTTTTGTAGGTCTGGCCCATAGTTTGTCTGCAAGAGACCCATATCCCCTGGGAGAAAAGGGGCTTGCTTGAGGAACTGAAGTTTTCCCTGCTAACCTGCACAATGCAGGGGAGTACAACATGGGGAGTAGCTATAGTGTCTATTTGTTTAATAGGCACATCAATCAAGATGAAATCCGATAATATGGGGAGATGGATCATAATGGAACTTTGCATTTCTACAGGGAAGGTTACACTCTACTCAATATGCAGTCCTAATCTGGATGACCCAGAAGTTTACTACTTGCTTAATCTGGGATTGGTGCAGTGGTCCGCTCCCCTCACAATGTGCTTTATCCTTCATATGGAAGTGGGAAGTAAGCGGGGGTTCCAGATATATGGGCAGAAAGCTGCCAGTCTATTGGGCTGTGCAGCAGCTAATCAAAGATCATGAATTGATCGATGTGTGGGAGGCTCTCAAGAAAGATGATCCAGGCTTTACATTCTTCTCCTGCCCCCATAATAAACTAGTACATTTGGATTATTTTTTTAACACAGCATGACAAATAGGGATCCAACGGTTTCCTAGGGTGCTCTCCGATCATAATCCTGTAGTGTTAGAATGTGCAGTAGTTGGGTTTGAAAGACAGTCTAGAATCTGGACCTTTGACAGGAAAATTCTGCTCAAAGAGGATTATGTTATGCGTATGCTCGAATGGTTAAAATATTTTTTTTAGTTTAATCAGAGAATTGTGTGGGAAGCTCTAAAGGCAGGAGTAAGAGGTGAGACCCTGAGCTTTGGGCTGAATAGATGTCAACAGGCACAACATCGGGTGCAAGAGCTGCTGAGGGCCCTTTTTATACATGTGTGAGAAAGTAGCCTCTTTCTAGCATGGTTACCTAAACTTTTGGCCTGTTTGTGAGTGTGTGTCAGTGTGTTTTTACTGTGTCACTGGGATGCTGCTAGCCAGGACCCCAGTGCTCATAGTTTGTGGCCTAATGTGTATGCCTGTGTAGTGCCTAACTGTGTCACTGAGGCTCTGCTAATCAGAACCTCAGTGCTTATGCTCTTTCTGCTTTTAAATTTGTCACTGTAGCCCAGTGACTTAACTTACCAATTTCAATTGGCACACTGGACCCCCCCTTATAAGTCCCAAGTATATGGTACCCAGGTACCCAGGGCATTGGAGTTCCAGGAGATCCATATGGGCTGCAGCATATCTTTTGCCACCCATAGGGAGCTCAGACAAACCCTTACACAGCACTGCCACTGCAGCCTGCGTGAAATAGTGCATACACTATTTCGCAGCCATTTCACTGCACTTAAGTAACTTATAAGTCACCTATATGTCTAACCTTCACTTGTTGAAGGTTAGTTGCAAAGTTACTAAGTGTGAGGGCACCCTTGCACTAGCAAAGGTGCCCCCACATAGTTCAGGGCCATTTCTCCGGACTTTGTGAGTGTGGGGACGCCATTACACGCGTGCACTACATATAGGTCAATACCTATATGTAGCTTCACAATGGTAACTCCTAATATGGCCATGCAACATGTTTCACATCATGGAATTGTCCCCCCATTCCCAAATCTGGTATTGGGGAGCCAATTCCATGCATCCTGGGGGCTCCACCATGGACCCCCAGTACTGCAAACCAGCTCTCTGAGGCTTGCCCTGCAGCTATGGCTGCTGCCACCTCACAGACGGGGTTCTGCCCTCCTGGGGTCTGGGCAGCCCAGTCCCAGGAAGGCAGAACAAAGCATTTCCTCTGAGAGCAGGGTGTTACACCCTCTCCCTTTGGTCATAGGTGTTACAGGCTGGGGAGGGGTAGCTTCCCCCAGCCTCTGGAAATGCTTTGAAGGGCACAGATGGTGCCCTCCTTGCATAAACCAGTCCACACCGGTTCAGGGACCCTTTCTCCCCTGCTCTGGCGGAAAACTGGACATAGGAAAGGGGAGTGACCACTCCCCTATCCATCACCACCCCAGGGGTGGTGCCCAGAGCTCCTCCAGTGTGTCCCAGACTTCAGTCATCTTGCTTTGCAAGGTGTGGGGGCACTCTGGAGGGCTCTGAGTGGCCAGTGCCAGCAGGTGACGTCAGAAACCCCTCCTAATAGGTCCATACCTGATAAGGTAGCCGATCCCCTTCTCAGGGCTATTTAGGGTTTCTCCTATGGGTTCTCTTCAGATTCTGCTTGCAAGTTTCCTTCAGGAATCCTCTGCAGCAACTTCAGCATGCTCTGACCTCGGATCAACCGCAGCCTGCTCCAAGAAACGCTGTAACTGCAACAAAGTGTCTACAAGAGACACTTTTCTTCAGCAACCTCAGCTCCAAGTCAGCAACTGCAACAGTTTCCATGGTGTGCATGCTCTGGGAACTCCCTGTCTTCATCCTGCACCAGAAGGACTGAAGAAATCTCCCGTGGAGTGACGGAGTCACTCCCCTGTTCCAAGCTGGTACCTTCCAAGGCGACGACCGGTAACCCCGGGACTCCTCTCACGGCGACGAGCATGCTCCTAAGGACACAGAGGGTAGACATCATCAACATATCCTGTCCTGAGGTCCTGCTGACACAATATGGAGGAGCTAAGACTTTTTCTTCCCCAAGAACGATGGTACCCCTGTGTATAGTGTCTTCTTCACCTCCTGAGGCCTCTGTTCACTCTTTGCAAAATTCCCATGTGCACAGCCTAGCCCAGGCCCCCAGCACTCCACCCTGCGACCCTCAACTCGCTAAGTTGTTCTCCGGCGGCGTGGGACCTGTTGTGCTGCATCAATCGCATTTTGCACCTCCTTTGAACCCGGATCCTGCGGCTTCTGAGGGGTGCTGCCTGGCATCCTGAGGGCTCTCTAAAGTGCTGAGAGCCTCCTCTTCCTCCTCACACAGAGTTGAGGCCCCAAGGTCCCTCCTGGGTCCATCCAGCGCCATTTTGACAAAAAATTAACTTTTGCCGTAGCCAAGGCTTGTTGGCATCTTCCAACACAAAGGGGGTCATTACGACCTTGGCGGGCGGCTATGCAGACAGTGAAAAGCTGGCCGGGGCCCTGTTAGGGGGCCCCTGCACTGCCCATGCCAGTGGCATGGGCAGTGCAGGGGCCCCCAGGGGCCCCAGGACATCCCTTACCACCAGCCTCTTCCTGGCGGTGCAAACTGCCAAAAACAGGCTGGCGGTAGGGGTGTCATAATCCCCAGGGCAGCGCTGCTTGCAGCGCTGCCCTGGCGGATTATCACCGCCGGGGCTAAAACGGCGGGAAACCGCCGGCCCCGGCGGTGCGACCACGGCGCTTCCGCCGCGGTCGTAATAGGGCTGGAAGCACCGCCAGCCTGTTGGCGGTGCTTCCGTCCTATTAGCCCTGGCGGTCTCGGACCGCCAGGGTCGAAATGACCACCTAAATCTCATCTGCAATGATTTTCATGCCATGGGACATCTTTTGCATCATGCAGTAACTCGCTGGCATCTTCCTAGGGTGCATTTCTGCAGTCTTCAACTAACCTGGGACTCTTCTTTTGCACCCACTCCTGGGTTGGCAGGGGCTCCTGTCCTTCCTGGAACTTCTTTCGACTTCTGAACTTGGTCCCCTTCCTTTGCAAGTCTTCAGGTCCAATAATCCAGCAGTTGTTCTTTGCAGACTTGGTTGGCTGCTGCAAAATCCCAAAAACGAGGTGTAGTGTGTCCTAAGGAATCTTGCAGTACTTTACTCCTGCTTTTCTGGGCTCTGGGGTGGGGTAATTTACTTAAGTTTACTGTATTCTTACTCTCCCAGCGATTCTGCACACACTACACTTGTCTAGGGGGGAATTCGTGATTCACATTCCACTTTTTTAGTATATGGTTTGTGTTGCTCCTAGACCTATTTTCTCCATTGCATTCTTTAGGATTTCCTACTGTTTGCATTGTTCTATGACTATTTACTTGCCGAATTTTGGTATCTAGTGTACATATTGTGTAGAATAGTTAGCTCCAGAAGGAGTATTGTCTCTAAGATATTTTTGGTACTGTGTCACCTAAATAAATACCTTTATTTTTGGTAACACTGAGTATTGTCTTTACTTGAGTATAAGTACTGTGTAACTATAAGTGGTATTGCCTGAGCTTTGCATGTCTCCTAGTTCAGCCTAAGCTGCTCTGCTATAGCTACCTCTGTCAGCCTAAGCTGCTAGAACACTACTACATTCACTAACAAGGGATATCTGGACCTGATGTAAGGTGTAAGTACCCAAGGCACTCACTACAAACCAGGCCAGCCTTCTACATCATGAGGATGAACTAGCCGAATTGATTAAGCAGGGGCAGGATGGGACTGAGATTTCGCAGAAAATATCGGTAATCAAGGCTAAGATTAATGGGCAGTATAGTAAGGCTGTGGCGGGTAAATATCAAAGCCATAAGGCTGAATGCTATGAATAAGGCAAGGGTAATGGGAGGCTGCTGGTGCATCGGATTCGGCAGAGAGGGGCAGAACAAGGGATAGAGGCCATAGAGGACAAACAAGGAAGGAGGGTGGAGAGGACCACTGAGAGTCTTGAAGTGTTTAGAAATTCCGATGTAGAATTGTATGCGGAAGATATTTTCCCATAGCCGGAATGCCATATTAAGTATTTACAGTCAATCAATGGGGTCCAATTGAACGATGATGAGAGGCCCATTCTTGGACCCTGATTAATCACAAAGAGATAATTATGACAGTAGGTTCTTTGGCAAGGGAGAAGGCAGCGGGGCCTAATAAAATACCTTTGGAATTCTATAGGTGTACCTCCCCGGTTATATCTTGTATTTTTCTCGGAGTACAGGTAGAGGGGGTCACACCATCATCATGGGAAGATACCAACATTGCAATATGCAAAAAGAGGGTAAACCACCCCTAAACCTGGGGTCATATGGTCTGGTTGATTAATGCAGATGAGAAGATATATGCAAAAGTCTTGGCTAGGAGACTAAGGCAGGTTATGGTCAAGTTAGTCTCCTTTTGCAGCATGGGTTTATCCCGGGATGTGACACTGCTGATTATGTCCAGAGAGTTACTACCCTTTTAGACATAGCAGAGGTCACTAAGGGCCCGTTGGGTCTGGTTTTGCTGGTTGCTGAGAAGGCCTTCAACCGAGTGTCTTAGGGGAATTTATGGGAGGTAATAAGGTGGAAAGGACTAGGCTCAGGCTTCATCAGATCTATTAGGGCTCTTTACCAGGAACCTAAGGCTAGAATACAGATTAATGTACGGGGGTCAGAGGTGTTCCCTATCACAAGAGGAACAAGGCAGGGGTGTCCCTGCTCACCATTACTTTTTGTTCCATACATTGTCCTATTTATTGCCTGATTGGAGAGTAATAACTAAATACAAACAGTCTTAGTTAATTAATTACAGTACAAGGTTTTGGTGTATGCCGACAATATAGTGATTGTTACACCGGACCCAGGTAGAGCTTTAACGGATATAGAAGAGGAAGCCAGAAAAGTCGTGGTTTTTGCAAGACATCATCTCAATGAAGGTAAGACCCAATTGATGGGCACTGAAGGCCTTAACCAGAATGATTAGTGTTGGGTAGAAGGTGTAACTTATTTAGGGGTGAATCTTACTCCTAGAATGGAAAAGTTAGTGGAGTAAAATCTATCACCACTGAAGAATAAGATCAAGCAGGATTTACACAGAATTTATAATTTGCATTTAGCAATTGTGGGGATGTGTAATGTCCTGAAGAAGATGTTCCTTCCAAAGGTGATGTATCTATTTCTATACCTCTGGAAGTCCATCGGAGTTCGTTTGCCAAGGTGGATAGTCTTTGCTTTGGCTTCATCTGTGGATTCAGAAAGTCAAGGAGAGCAGCAAAGTACATGATTCTACCTAGATTGTGAGGAGGGTGGGCAGCACCTAGTTTTTTGCATTATTACTGGGCTTGTATGCTGCAGCATGTTGCTGTTCTGATCATTAGAAATCTTTCTAAGATTAACCCTGCTGCCTTGCCCTCTATCTATCAGCTATCATTGTGTAACACTGCTAAAAGTTGTTTCCTGAGGTATTTCGAGTGGAGTTAACCAGGTTTAAAACAGTAGATGGGGCATTTAAGGTGTGGCATCAGATCAGGAAATGCATGAATATATAGTCAAATTGAATCAATTCACCCCTCTCTGGAATACCCCCGCTCTGCCAGGCATATTTCAGGACCGCATGATTAAGCATTATGAGGCCAGTGGGGTCTTGATGTTTGGTGACTTTTATGAGAATGGGCAATTTTCCTCTTTTCAGGAGTTACAGAATACGTTTGGGCTGACAAAGGAGAAATTCTATAAATATTTGCAGATCTGAGGTTATTTCAATAAATTGTATAGGATACAATTCTTGGTTTTGGAGAGCCCAATAAAAGAGAGGAACGACCAGGGATGGCAAGTTGGATGGATATAGAGATGTTTTGATAGAGGGCCTGGCAGACAACATGAGGCACACAATTCAAAGTTGGAAAAAAGGTTGGGGTTCAGGGCACATTACTTTAGAGTTTGCTTTCCATGTGCAAGTAGGTACTCTGGAACGCTGGTCTCAAAAGTCAGCATTTTAAGATGGTTTTTGACTTGTACCACACACCTAATAAATTGTTTAAATGGGGTAAGAGACCGGAATCAAGATATCACAGGTGTGGGGATGAGGAGGCAGACATGGTGCATATGTTTGTGTCCTGCCACCGGCTAATGAGTTTCTTCGGGGAAACTGCAGATTTATTGGGCCCTATTTTCAGATGTCAAATCCAGGTCACACTTCAGGCAGTAATCTTTGGGCTAGGGGAGGAACAGGGCCTTTCAAAGGCAGGCTGAGAATTGATCTTTGTCACCATGGCTATGGCTCATATATGCATTACTGCTGGTTGGATAAGGCCAGAGACCCCCACGTTTATGGCATGGCGAGCATGCTTCCTAGCTGTGTACAAATCTAGAGGAAGGCCTATATCAGCAAAGGGGGAGGCATGCCCAATGGAGGGGCAATTTGATCTGGGCACCCATTGACGAATGGATGAGTCAGTCTTGTAAAACATGTACTCTAGGGTAGAGCTGGCGCTCATGAACTAGTAGAAGATGGCTTTATTTGTGGTTGGATGGTGGCTGTCATTTGATATGTCAGGGTAGGAAGGCACTGCCATGTCTACCTGGTATGGCACTCTGTGATTTTATTTAAGGGATGTATTAACAGAGCTCTAGCGGAATTTTTTGTGTCTAATGAATACTATTGTAATGGATATATGATGTGCTTTGAAAATAAGAAAAGATTGCACCCATGCATGTAAAACTCAACAAAAAAGTTTTAAAAAAAAATTGTTGAACTAAACACACTAGATTTACTGTCACTAATAACTTATTGTTAGTAGATTTGATTATAGAGACAACATGTGAATTATAAATAGAACTAGAGTTAAGATATTTTTAGAGACTTTGCTTACACTAATAGTTCTAATACGGGTAACACTAGTTTTAGTAATACACTTCACACTTGACACAGAGAAATCTGTATCAGATTTTGGTAATGGAACACAGAAACTGGTTATTAATGAAGATAGTTTGTAGATTATATGGATAGAGATTATTCAATAAATGTTTATTCTAGATAAGTACAAAAATACACTAAAATTTAGAGATTCTGGGCCTCATTATGAGTTTGGCAGAGGGGATTACCCCGTCCCAAAAGTGACGGATATCCCGCCCGCCGTATTAGAAGTCCCATTATATCCTATGGAACTTGTTAAACGGCAGACAGGATATCAGTCACTTTTGGGAAGGAGCAATTCCCTCCACCAAGTTCGTCATGAGGCCTTAAGTATTGTTATGTTTGTGCACACATGCCATCTTCAGCTGATAAGCAAGACTCATACCATCACATTCCACTTTCATATGCTTTCTCTTGTAGTAACTCTTGCAGTTTGATTTATAGACAATGACATTTTGAGTATTATTATTCTAATTTTGATACGGTACTCTCTAAAGTACCATTAATGAAAAGCATGAATTTACATCCTCAAATTAAAGAGATAGAAACAGCCTGGCATTAATTTAGGCCATTTCATCCTGAATATACTGTTAACGCACATTAGAAAGATTTAACCTGCCTAATGAACTCACAAGAATTTTTTTTATTCAAATGTTAGAAAAGAGAAATGAGTAACTCACAAGAAATGCATATAAGAAAGAGGATGTGCAGGGGGCGGAGCCAGGCCAGGCTGCACGATGGCCACTCGCTAAGAGGGCTCTGCAGGGTGATGACATTATCCTGCAGGTATCTGCCTTTCAGCGTACCAACTAATGCCATTGACAGATGTGGAGACCTTTCCGTAGGATAGTGAAATCAGAGGCATCCTTTATTTGGAATGAGGTCGCCCTCAGGCCCGGTGAGTGCTGACATCCTGACTGCTACCCACCCGCACCTCTGAACCTGTTTGAGCATGGTGTTCGCCTGATGTGGCCAGACAAGCCCTCACAGCTGCTAAGCCCGCACAGGCTTAACTGTGAGGCTCACAAAGCCCTCTGCCCTCCGCCTCTGTGCCTAGCTGCATGCTGCTGGACCCCTGACATTTGTGGTCTGGTGCTGAGCAGCTGCGCACCCAGTAGAGCAGCTCCTTCCTGTGCCCGTGTGTCTGAATCTTCAGGCCCAACTGTGAAGCTGTGGTGTGCGGCTGCAGCCGCAGTGTGATTTGTTGCACGACCGGCCTCCATAAACTCCTAACACCCGTGGGAGAATACCAGCCCAAACAGGGTCCTGATTAAGCACCTGATCCACACAGGCCCCACGGTGGACTGAAGGACTTGGCCCTGATGCTCCTGAGTGCTGCTCTTATTCTCCTTTAATCGTCCTGACTGTGTGAAAGCGGTCTGTGTGGCCGCTGCAGGGTGAGTGGCTGCTTGATCTGCCCCCTTGAAAACTTGGCACCTGAGGGATGACTGCCAGCCCATACCTGGCCCGGATTAGGCACCAGATCCGTGCAGGCCCCAAGTATTGACTGCAGGACTTGGTCCAGACGCTCCATTGCCCCCAGTGAGTGCAGAATCCTATTCTTCTCCAATTGGCACTCATTTCCTGCCTAGCTGCACACGCTGGGCTCCAGTATCTCTAACACACCTCTGCAAATGTGCAAGACCTGGAGGCTCTATTGATCCAGCCACAGCACATACTTCCCCCCTTTTTGCCTCCTGGGACAGATTTGTGTTGTTCTGGCTCTGCTGCTACCATCCTGGCACTTTAAGACCCTCATTGCCAGTTTGCTATCCCACTGTTCCTGGCTGCAACCCTAGGTCCTGACCCTGCTCGTGCCCTCCGGCACTGTGGCTATCCAGGGCGAGGCGGGCATGTAGAAGACCACCTGGATACTGCCGCTCTCCATCTGGCTGGGGCTCCGTACTGCGGACCCTGGGCCTGCGCAGCCAGGATTTGAGATTTACCGTAACCCCAAACTGGCTTTTAATTGTAGTATCTCCTTGGGCCATGGCTTGTCCCTCAGAACATCATGGGAAAGCACGATTTGCAGCAGCAAAAGCTTTCCTTCAAGAGTAAATGCAACACATGCCAGACCGAACAAGAATAGCCACTGGAGGATTCTTCTGGCTTCTCACGAGGAGACGTCCAGACAGACATTGAACTCAAGGAACTCTTGTCCGAGGTGAAGTCCAGCCTCAAAGCCACTGACACAAAACTGGACATCCTCATCAACTGGTTAGGCTACATGAAACATTGCATCAATAAACACAAAACCAGACTAGACCATTTGGAGACCCGGGTCTCAAATGTGGAGGATGCCCAGACCATCTCCAAGGAACACCTCTGCGAATTGACAAAGTTCTCAACCCTATAAAAGCTAAAAATGATGATTTGGAAGTGAGGTCATGATGAAATAATCTTCAAACCACTGCCCATTCTGAATCCACCGCTATCAACAAAATGGAGGAGTTTGTGGAATCCCTCCTCCACAAGCTTTTTGGAGAGACCCTTTCTCCGGTTTTCATCATGAAGTGTGCCCATCTCTAGTTAGGGCTGCGCCTCCCTCCCAGCGCTCCGGTCGGTCCTATTATTGCCCAACTTTCAATTTACAAGGATCACAACACCATCCTGAGACTTACATGGGACCCAAGGTCAATTGCCTACCAGGGAAACAAATTCTCCTTCTATCCTGACTTTACCCAGTCTATACAGGCGGCGCATAGAGATTTCCTCACTTCCTCCCAGCCAAGAAATTCCTCCAAAAGGCAGACATTCCCTATGCTCTGCAGTATCCGGCGAAATTGCGCATTGCGTTTGAGGGGAAACCTCACTTCTTCAGCAAAACCAGGTCTGCTCTCAAGTTTGGAAATCACATCACTGCCAACCTGCCACTGCCTCCCTGAGGGGTCCAGCTGACAATTCTCTCAGCGACAATGACTGACACCTGCCTGCTGGACGCTTGCCAAGAATATCCTCCTCTGACCAAGACATGCATGATGCTAGACTGTTGTTGAACAGACTGGCCACTCCTTGAGACTGCTGCATTCTCAGGCTACACTTGATCTCCACAATGTGTCCGCAGAAAAACACTTAGCTGTCTGACACCTGGTCGGTCATCCTGCCTGATCCAGGCTGCAGCACCTGCCTGACCTTTCTCTGTCTCCAGGCATGTTTCCCAGATTGTTTATTGCTTTTCCAATGGGGTGGGAGGAGGGTTACCTCATATCAACCATGTGTTTGGGTTGGAGTGGGTGGAGGGTGGTCTAGGGTTGTTGGTTTATATAGTTGTTTGTTGTTGTGTTTCTCCTTCTCTTGCCCTTCAGCACAGTCACTCAATTTGCTTATCCACACCCAAGTGTATTTCACCTCACAACATGATTTTGCCTAACCATACAACCTCATCCCCTCAGCATCATGACTTCGCTCAAATGTCTCCCCTGGAACATTTGCAGGCTTAATGATCACCGGAAAGCTCACCTGGTACATGCATAACTCACCAGACATCACATAGCTATTTGCTTCCTCCAAGAGCTACATCTTACCCAATCCTCTACACAGGGGCAGCATGCATGTTTGCGTGGAGAGACATATACCTCCCTCTACACCAATTATGCAAGGAGTGTTGCTATATTGTTTTGCAAAGGCTTGAAGTGGCAAACGACACGCACTATCCGCAGTGATAATGGTGGATACGTGCTGCTAGCTGGCCCGCTTCACATCTCATGATACTGGCCTCTGTATATGGCCTTAACAGTGACAACCCAGACTTCTTCTCAGAGCTATGGAGACTCATATCCTACCTAGGCCCTGGTGCCATATTATGAAGAGGTGACTTCAATGTCATTTTGAACAATTGGCTGGACCGATCAGAGCGTCTAGATGCCTGCACCAACAGACAGCCTCATCACTCATGTGAGAAAGTAGCCTCTTTCTAGCATGGTTACCCCCATTTCTGGCCTGTTTGTCAGTGTCTGTCAATGTGTTTTTACTATGTCACTGGGATCCTGCTAGTCAGGACCCCAGTGCTCATAGGCTGTGGCCTACTTGTCAGTCTGTTTCACTGTTTTTGTCAGTATGCTTAACTGTGTCACTGGAGTCCTGCTAACCAGAACTCCAGTGCTTATGCTCTCGTTGATTCCAAATTTGTACTTACATACCATACTGGTAACCCAGTATTTCACTCCAAATTGGTATACTGGACCTGTAGGAGTGGGTACCTAAGGTACTTACAAATGATACCAGGTCTAGTTATCCCTTATTAGTGAAATGTAGGCAGTGTTCTAGCAGCTTAGGCTGTCTAGAGGGAGCTGTAGCAGAGCAGCTTAGCCTGAACCAGGAGACATGCAAAGCTCCTGCAGTACCACTATAGTTACACAGTACTTATACACAATAAAAGACAATACTTAGTGTTACCAATAATAAAGGTACTTGATTTTAGTGACACAAGGCCAAAAATATCTTAGAGGCAATACTCCTTCTGGAGGTAAGTATTATACACAATAAATACACTAGTAACCAAAATGAGGTACGTAAACAATCATAGAATAGTACATACAGTAGAAAATACAATAGATTGCAATGGGCCTAGGGGCAACACAAACCATATACTAAAATAGTGGAATGCCAATAACGAACGCCCCTCTAGACAAGTGTAGTCTGTAGAAGGGCGCTGGGAGTGTAAGAAAACACCAAAGATAAGTAAAGTACCCTCCCCAGAGCCCAGGAAAGCAGGAGTAAAGTACAGCAAGTTTCCTCAGGACACACTACAAGTCGTGATAAGAGATTTTGGAAGAACCAAGCAAGTCTGCAATCAACAAATGATGGATTCCTGGACCTGAAGACCTGTGAAGAGAGGAGACCAAGATCAGAAGTTTCAGAAGATTCCAGCAAGAACAGGAGCCCCTGACAACCTAGAAGATGGTGCAAAAGTGGATTCTCTGGAAAGAAGAAGAGTACAGAAGAGCACCAAAGAAGATGGCTGTGGATTCCTGCATGGTGCAGAAGATGTCCCACGTCGAGTTGTTCAATGCAGGCTGTTTGTGTTGCTGGATTCCACCAACAAGCCTTGGTTCACGCAAGTATGTGGTTTGCGTCAAAATGGAACTGCCTGGACCCAGGAGGGACCTGGGGGTCTCCACTCAGACTGAGGAGACAGAGGGGACTCTCAGCACTTCAGAGAGCCCACTGAAGACCAGTCAGCACACACGGGTGTCCCAGGACATGGGGACAAAGAAGATGCAAAGTGCGATCATCGCAGAACAACAAAGGAAGGTCCCACACTGCCGGAGAACAACTCAGCGAGTTGTGCGTCGCAAGATGGAGTGCTGGGGACCTGGGCTACACTGTGCATGAAGGATTCTTGGAAGAGGTGCACAGAAGCCCAAGGAGCTGGAGAAGACACAGTGCACAGGGATACTGTTGCAGCATGGGGAGGCAAGCTCTTACCTCCACCAAATTTGGACAGCTGGACCTTGGGACAGTCTGGGTCACGTCGGTCCACCACCTGTGTTACTGGGAGCACGCTCATCATCAGGAGAGGAGTCCCAGAGTACTGGTCATCGTCGCAGAAGAGTGCCTGCAGAAGCAGGGAAGTGACTCCGTCACTCCACGGGAGATCCCTTCGATTCTTCTGGTGCAGGATAAAGACAGGCAGTCTTCAGAGCGTGCACACCTTGGAAACTGTTGCAAATGCTGGCTGGAGCTGAAGTTGCAGGTCACAGAAGTCATCCTGGATACTTTGTTTCAGTTATAGCGGTTCCTGGAGCAGTCTGCGGTTGATCCGATGGTCAGAAGATGAAGCAGAGGATGCAGAGGATTTCTGGAAAAGTCTTGCAAGCTGAATCTGAGGAGCACCCAGAGGAGAGACCCTAAATAGCCCTGAGAGGGGGATTGGCTACCTACCCAGGTATGCACCAATCAGGAGGGGTCTCTGATGCCACCTTCTGGCACTGGCCACTCAGAGGTCTCAAGAGTGTCCCCACACCTAGGAATCCAAGATGGCTAATGCCAGGGACACACTTGAGGAGCTCTGAACACCACCCCCTGGGGTGGTGATGGACAGGGGAGGGGTCACTCCCCTTTCCTTTGTCCAGTCTTGCGCCAGAGCAGGGACTGGGGGTCCCTGAACCGGTGTAGACTGGATTATGCAAGGAGGGCAACATCTGTGCCCTTCAAAGCATTTCCAGAGGGTCTGGGAGGCTACCCCTCCCAAGCCTGTAACACCCATTTCCAAATGGAGAGGGTGTAACACCCTTATCCCAAAGGAAATGCTCTTCCAGAGTATCCCTGGGTTCTGCCATCTTGTTTTCAGGATGGTCAGGGAACTCTGGGAGCATCTGAGTGGCCAGTGCCAGCAGGTGACGTTGGAGACCCCTCCTGATAGGTCCATACCTGGTTAGGTAGCCAATCCCCCTCTGAGTGCTATTTAGGGTCCCCCCTCTAGGTGTTTCCTCAGATTTGGATTGCAAGACTCCAGCAGGAATCCTCTGCAACATCTGCTTCACCTTCTACCATCGGATCAACCGCAGAACCGCTCCAGGAACTCCACAACTGCAACAAAGTATCCAAGAAGACTACTGCAACTCTGTAACGTCAGCTCCTGCCAGTAACTGCAACAGTTTCCAGGTTGTGCATGCTCCAAGGACTGCCTGTCTTCATCCTGCACCAGAAGGATCAAAGGAATCTCTTGTGGAGTGATGGAGTGATGGAGTCACTTCTCTGCTTCAGCAGGCTCCTCTCTACAGGGACGACCGGTACTCTGGGTCCCCTCTCCTGGTGACGAGCGTGGATTCTGGAACACAGGTGTTGGACCAAAGTGACCCTGACTGTCCATAGGTTCAACTGTCCAGATTTTGGTGGAGGTAAGAGCTTGCCTCCCCGTGCCAGACAGTATCCCTGTGCACTGCATGTTTTGCAGCTCCTAGGGCTTCTGTGCACTTCTCCAAGGAATCCTTAGTGCACAGCGTAGCCCAGGTTCCCAGCACTCTGTCCTGCAATGCTCAGCTCCCTGAGCTGTTCTCCAGCGGCGTGGGATCCCTTCATGTAGTGCTGAGACGACCGCGATTTGAAAATCGTTTGCCCCCCTGTTCTGGGACTCCTGTGGGTGCCTGGTCTTCTGAGGGATCTTTAAAGAGCTGAGAGCCCCCTCTGTCTCCTCAGTCTGAGTTGAGACCTCCAGGTCCTTCCTGGGCCCAGGTAGCGCTTTTTCCCACCAAACGCGTCTCTTGGGTGAGCCAAGGCTTGTTGGCAGAATCCAATGATGAAAACTAGCCTGCATCCTCCTACTCGACGTTAGACATCTCTTGCACTAAGCAGGAACCCGCAGCTGTCCTCTTTGGTGCATCTCTGACTTTTTCTTCCAACCAGAGGTTCCACTTTTGCACCTTCAACTGGGTTAGCAGGGGCTCCTGTAACTCCTGGACTCTTCAGCTGTTCTTGAACTTGGTCTCCTCTCTCCGCAGGTCTTCAGGTCCAGTAATCCATCATTTGTGTCTTGCAGTCTTGTTTGGTTTTTGCATAATTCTTTATCATGACTTCTAGTGTGTTCTGAGGAAACTTGCTGTACTTTACTCCTGTTTTCCTGGGCTCTTGGGTGGGGTACTTTGCTTACCTTTGGTATTTTCTTACACTCCCAGTGCCCCTCTTCACACTACTCTTGCCTAGGGGGGAAACCGACATTCGCATTTCATTATTTTAGTATATGGTTTGTGTTCCCCCTAGGCCCATTGTAACCTATGGTGATTTTCACTATTTGCTGTTATGACTGTTTACTTACCTGATTTTGGGTTACTAGTTTCTATTTTATGTATAATGCTTACCTCCTAAGGGAGTATAGCTTTTAAGATATTTTTGGCCTTGTGTCACTAAAATAAAGTACCTTTATTTTTGGTAACACTGAGTATTGTTTTTCTTGTGTGTGAGTACCGTGTGACTACAGTGGTATTGCAAGAGCTTTGTATATCTCCTAGTTCAGCCTTGGGTGCTCTGCCTACAGCTACCTCTAGACAGCCTGGCTTCTACACACTGACTACATTTCACTAATAAGGGATAACTGGGCTTGGTATAAGGTGTAAGTACCTGTAGTACCCACTACAAACCAGGACAGCCTCCTACCACTCAACACAATCATACATGATAATTACCTGCAGGATGTTTGGTGCCACACACACACAACCCGTGTGGAGGGCACTTGTGTCACTGCCTTCCACATCGCCTGGTGGAGAATGGTCTACTGTCTGATCTCTCGGGATGTACAGATTTGTGTTACGAATGTCTCTAATCTGCCCTGCACCCTTTCTAACCATGCTCCTAGAGCTCTTGATTCCTCATTTATCCTCTTGTGTCTTCACCTAGCGCCGGCCACCAGGTGCTCTCCGTGATGCTGCATTTTATGAAGAACTCCGCACTGAAAGTTTAGAGAACCTTACCTATAATCAGGGTTCAGTGAAATCCCCATCCATGCTGTGGGAGGTTTTCAAAGTGGTCACTCACGGGGTGTGTATCACCAAACAATCTGGGTTCCTCAAGGCTATAAGGGGGAGACTCTCCATGCCTGAGCATGACATCTATGCCCTTGAGCAGGAATACTTTCCCTCTAGGTGTGTGGCCACGCTGGCCTCAATCCGGGAGAAAGTAACAGAATTTTCTGAAGAAGGCCAACAAGAAACATAATACCTGGATTACGAAGTGCAGGGGGGAAGGTGACAGACCGCTTTTTTTTTTTTTTACAAAGAATATGCATCCATCCTAGCACCCCACATGTTAACAATGTTTGAGAAATCTATTGAGTGAGGCTTCCTACCCCCGTCTTTACGAGAGGTGGTCATTGTGATGCTTCTTAAGCCAGATAAACCACTGCAGCATTGCAACTCTTATCACCCACTTTCTATGATCAATGTGAATAACTAAATCTTATTCAAAATTTTGCCCAATTACCTTCTCCCTTTTTTACCCAAGACTGTGTGGCCAGACCAGTCTTGGTTCATACCTGGCCGTTCAACATCTCACAATTTGCGCCCCATGTTTTGGGTCATGCAACATCTAGACCCCCAGAGTCCTGTTGTTGCTGCCCTGCTTGATGCCGTTAAGGCATTCGACTCTCTTGAGTGGACGTATCTCTTTTCACTGATGGTGCACTTAGGCTTGAGCACTAGATTTCTACGTCAAATACAGCTTCTACACACTTTACTCACTGCACATGTGAGCCCTAATGGTACGTATCAGATTTGTTCCCAGTTACCCGTGGAACTCGCATCGCTGCCCCCTCTCGCCCATCCTTTTTGCTATTGCAATGGAGCTGCTGGCGTGCCAACTCTGCCAACATCATTCTAACTGGGGCATTGGTTCACGACCAGGGGATTAACAGTCTCATTATACGCGGACTATTTTATCCTTAACATTTATACCCTACAGAAAAATCCTGCCCCTCTAACTGGTGAGATTATCTGATTCAGTGGTTTTTCATCATTTCAGTCAACTGGTCCATGTCCGCACTGTTTACCCTCACTGACGGTACCTGTCCCTTCCCAACAGAATACCTTTTCAAATGGGCATCCAACCTAATTCTTTACCTGGGGATCCGGCTTAGTCGAGATCCACGGGAACTCTGGAAGGCCAACTATGGCCGGATCATGACATGGCTCAAAGACAGAATTCTGATCTGGTCATGCCTACCACTGTCGTTTGCAGAGCAGTTAGCCATTGCTAAAATAGTCATCCTCCTCAAGTTATTATAACTTTTTCTCAACCTGCCCCTTCCCCTCATGGCTCACTTCCTGCATAAAGCTGCACTCCAACCTTATTTCAGCCCCGTTTTTCGTGGGAGACACCAACCTTACTGCTTTCACAAAGGGGCCTCAGTGCACCAGACATTACATTGTATGCACTATGTGCACAGGTGCAGTTTCTACATTTTTGGCTGTATCTAACACCATTTCAGCTGCATGTGGCCATTGAAACTGATCAGGTGGCACCTGGACCCTCACCATTGCCTTTTATTTATCTTACAAGGTACCCAGGACCGAGATTGACACAGGAGAGTGTGTGAGATGGGTATGGGATGGCTTGCGTAGGTGAGCCAAACTTCACTATCTGTATGCTCTATCTATTTCTCTTCGGAACATCCCCCAGCTGCCATTCCCGTTGGATGTGGGTACCAGAAGATGAGCCCATGGGTGTAGCCTCACAACCTTCTCAGACCTTTACCCAAATTATGAATTCATACTACTATTCTTGGCTTCTGCCACCTCCCAACCCACGGTTCTAGAAATATTTCATTATCACCAACTCCGGGCTGCCTGTCGCACAATGCACAATACCTTCCCTCCCCCTCACCCCCACACTCCAAGCGTTAGAACACATGCTTACACCCCATTGCCACATAAACTGGTCACTCAATTCTACTCTATCCTGCAGGCAACTGCGCTGATAGCAACACCGGCGGCTTGTGATGCCTGGACCACAGACCTAAAAAATCCCCTTACTGGTGCCCAGTGGTATTGCTATGGCCAAACGGCTACTTTATCACCCAACTATCAAGTGCAACTAATTCATTTTAAGTTCCTACACCCATTGTACAGCACCCCTACATAGCTTGTTAAAATGGGACTCATTCCGAACACTTGCAGCTTGTGGGGCGCCTTCCCTCAGGCTACCTATATACATCTGGCATGGGACTGTCCAGTGGTGGCAGAGTTCTGGGAGAACGTCTTTTCCACTTTGCACACAATCACTTGCCACCTATTACTCATACTCCGCTGGTGGAACTCCTTGGCTATCTTAAAGATGTTCCAGCCAATGACCACTGATGGAAAGCAATGGTCCCCCTCTCTGCCAAGTGCAGAGTTGCCATACACTGGGGTCGGCGACCCATCCCAACAGTGGCTACCTGATTGAAGAATGCCACTTACTGCCAAAAACAACTGAGCAGCTACTGGGAACTTATGCCAGTACACTCCTGCCCTAAGGACATATGGGAGCCACTCCTTTCATACCTGCCCCACAGGGACTCTCCCTTCCTCCCTCCGAGTGACATAGATACCGAGGACCACACTTCGACCCACACCCCATCACTACTCCTATGCCTGGTTGCTGATGGTGCTCCAGAGACTGTGCTCTGTCTGGTGGATTAAGTAGTCCTAATCACTACATAACAGCTTCATCATTTATCTCTGTAACTTGTTCACCTACCGATTATTGGGTAGGCTTACTTCTTACGGTGTTGTGAGGGCCCGAGTGATGTTTAAGTGGGGTGTTATAGGTTTCTGCTATTTAATCATTTGTTATTATGCTTCCTCACTTGTATCTTCCCTCCTCCCCCTCTCTTTTGGCCCCTCATCCTCCCTGCCCTTTTATCACCCTCTCCCCCTTCCTGACATCATTGTGACTGCTTTCCTTGTGGTTTATTGTAAATGCCAATAAAAATAATTACAAAAAAGAAAGAGGATGTGCAAGAGAATGTGCAAAAAAAGGAAGAAAATTAATTTAGAAAATTAACGACTGTACCTAAACTAAAGCTAGATAGAAGACACAAAGGAAAATTTTGTGTGTTCAAGAGAAGATGAAGTGAGGACAAAGTACCAGTGGGAAATAGCAACTATGAGCATGTATTTAAAGTACCTGATGGAACATGGCAGATTTTGCAAGGGGGTAATCCAACAATCCCAGGAGTGTATTTTAAATGTGGAAAGAATGCATATTTTAGATTACTTTGGATTATTATTTCCAAGGATGTATTATGTACAAACTTTAGAGGCATTAACAATGACACCAGCTCACAAAAGTTGTACACGAAGTATGAATGAAGGAACTCAACTAGTGGGAGATATATTTGAAACCATAATACCTGCTGTAGGAGTGGTTTTGAATGATGAGGAAATAAGAAAGCTTTCAACAGTAGTTGACAGTCTGGCAACAAGTACATCGGGAGCTATATTATTAGAAAACACTGAGCTTGTAGCTATTAGATCTATGGTTCTTCGTAATCGCTATGCACTAGAAATTCTCTTAGCTGAGAAACATGGAGTCTGCGAGATACTAAAAAGAGAAAATTGCTTCAGCTACATACCTGATGAGATCAAAAAGTTAGTAGACTATGCAAAGAACATTACTGACGTAAAGCTTGGTCATAAACCTTAGAAACTACTAGCATAGTTCAAAGCTTTTCCAAAGGGTTTGCAAAAGTAGCTACCTGGCTAAAAGTTTTATGAGGAGGGATTCTTAAAACTATACTAATACCTGTATATATTCCTACACTAGAAGTATATAAAGCTATTATGATGATTTTGATAAAGATACAAATCAAGAGCAATTAACAATAGGAAGGAAAAAAATTTGGAACTAATTGATAGAGTGAATGAGGAATATAAAAAACGGAAAGAAAGGGAAACTTGAAAAGAAAAAGACAATAGTCTGACGAAGATGAAAATGAAAGTGAACTAAGATAAATTAATTTAATATGGTTTTTGTGATGGTTCCAAACCATCAAAGGAGAGTGGTTGCGAAAGCTTTCATTAAAAATAAAATTCAATGTTCAATTAACGTGAATGATTGCAGCTAGGCCTAATCAAGAAGCTGTTTTTTCGGAATTGTGCACTTGTTTTAAACTCTGCATGACCTATGTTGACTGACTTGCTAAACTGCTAAAGCTAACACATTATACATAATAAATGTTTCTGCTCTAGCGTTTGTATGCCTTCTTTTCTAACAAAGGAGGCTGTATTACATTATTCTTTCTGTCTTACTGACCTGCTTTGGAATGCAAAAATTTGCAAAATAATCTATAAAATTCCATCTTTTATGAATGAGCTTACAGTGAGAAACTGAGTGAAAGGATATGATCACTGGAAAATTCATCCAACTCTTTTATTTTACAGAAGCAGAACATGGATGGGACTAACAGCCCTTCTTCTCACTGCAATATTGAGTTTGATCTGTTATTATCTGGGAAAAGGTTACAGCACATTGATTTCCTCCTTTCCCAGGAGAGTGTGCTACAATTTATGAAACATTGTGTTAAAAATTGTACTCAATGGGATTGTATTATAAAAAAGTGTCTGAGGGCAAGAGCAGGAGATTGATCGATCGACTGAGCAAGGGCGAGTGCAATCTAGTCCTTAGCCTTAGCAACGTTTGCGAGAAGGAGTGTTAGTTGGGAGAACCGGACTGAACTTAGCAGCTGTGATAGTCAGAAGTTTATGAGCTGATAGTCTGTGAGGCAGTGGGAGAGGAAGATAGCATAAAGAATTGCCTTTATGATTTATTTGAGCAACAGCACTTCCCAGATTTTCTTCAGCTGGCTAGACTAATTCGTACAAAACTCATTACTGTACTCTTTATGAGTGCTGAAATCCTTTGCTGACTAGACTGAATGATTAGAGATGGGGCAGATTTCAGGACGCACTTTATGTAATGTTATGTAAACTTCTTGACTAATAAATCATTATGATTGTTTTAAATAAACCATTTAAACTACTATAAACTCTCATCATTGACTCTTATAAAAACAAATGTATTAATGTTTTGTATTGCAGCCTTAGTTTTCCTATTGACCACTCCCAAGCATTATTCACCAAAAGGCCCCAGCGCAGCGGGAAGTATTTATGATTTTTTTATGTTGGCTGCCTCACTGTAAATGGCCACTGCTTTCACTATAGATTGGAACTCACGCCTGTGCGCACATAGGACAGAAACTTGCTCCTAATGACACATAGAATATTGATTGATGGCATGTAATGTAGGTGCGTGATAGTTTCAACTTAGATTAATATACAAGAAAGCATGCTAGTTGTCTTGCACGAAATATTTATTGTTGTATTGAGCCATATGCATTTACAATGTTCTTTTGGCTGTTGAAACAAACAATACAAATATTTTTTTTAATGATTTTTGGGATGCAAGACTCTACAAAAAGCATATTTTGGGGGAATGGATATTTGCTATGTTGTTTATGCTTTTGTGATGAGCTCCGGGAGCTATAGATATCTTCGGATTCAGTTTTTTTTTTTTTTGCTTCTGCAGGCAAAGTTGATGGCACAGGACCCATTCAGCAAGCAAGTTAACTTTGCCTAATTGAGGTTCTCCAAATAAGATAACACTTACAGAAAGGTAAATATCTTTCACTATTTTTAGTTTCTATTCCCATACCTGCAAATATACATTTGACAATTTTCAGGCATTCCTTGAATGCCTTTTGTTGGAAAATGCCCCTCTCTGGAAGGTCACTCCAATCTCTTTGCCTTCCTCCTCATTTTCTGACCTCGTTTCTGTTGGCTTTAGGACTCTGGGTGCTTTACCACTTCTAACCATAGCTTAAGTTCATATACTCTCTCCCAAATATATGGTAACATTCTTTCATACCCAATTGGCATATTTAATTTACTTATAAGTCCCTAATACAGTGCACTACATGTGCTCGGGCATGTAAATTAAATGTCACTAGTGGGCCTGCAGTACTGATTGTGTCACCCACATAAGTAGCCCCTTACCCATGTCTCACGCTTGCTATTGCAAGGTCTGTGTGTGCAGTTTCACTGTCACTTCCACTTGGCATTTAAAATTACTTGCCACACCTTAAACTCCCCTTTTATTACGTTATCAGTTAGCCCTAAGGTAGGCCCCAGGGAGCCCACAGGGCATGGTGCTATGTAAATAAAAGACAGGACATGTGTTTGTAAGCTATACATGTTCTGGTAGTGAAACACTCCCAAAGTCATTTTTCACTACTGTGCCAGCATTAGAGATTTCCTTATATGCTTTTAAGTGGTAATGTCTGATCTGAGAGAGTAGCATTGTCATGTTTGGTAAGGTTGGAATGATAGCGACAAATCCTGCTGACTGGTGAAGTTGGATTTAACATTACTATTTAAGAAATGCCACCTTTAGAAAGTAGGCATTTCCCTGCATGTACTGCTCTCTGTGCCTTACAGCCTGTCTCCAATCCATGTCTCGTCTGTGCTGGTTGACAGCTCCCTTTGTGCATTCCACCCAGACAGCCATAAACGCAGGACACTCAGCTGTATCTGTATTAATATGCATACTGATGGGTCTTCCTGGGCAGGAAGGGGGGAGGGGCTCTCCATTACCCTTCAGAGGCTAGTGGCCATAACTCACACAAAGGACTGATAACCCCCCGCAGATCTCCTGGCTGAAAGGGGAACTGGTGCACTTCAAAACTAAACTCTGAAGTTTTCCTCCACTTCAAATGTACATTTTGGTATATATACTGGGTCTATGACTTCTAATATCAGACACATCTGGACCTACAACTGGACTCTGTCAGAGGGACTGCATTACTGCCCAAAGGACTCATCTGGACTGCCTTTCTGGAAGGACTGCTCTTCTACTAGCTTCCCTGCTGCCTGCTTCCCTCTGACTCTGCTGGACGGACTCTGCCTTCCCCCACAAGTGCTCTCCAAGTGCTCGGACTGAGTTTGCTCCCTCTTCTGAAGTCTCTGGATCATCAAAGACTTAATCTGAAGGAAAATATCCACAGCACAGGAAAAAACTACGCAACGCCTGCAGAATCGACAAAGCGCCTGTCTCACGGATGAAAAATCGCTGCATCGCCTGCTGGATTGACGCAGCACCGGTTGCCTCTTCAGAATGTGTTTTAGCTTTTCCACACATCGTCCCTGTTCGTCAAACTACGCCTCCATCGCAATGAGGAACCAAGGCTACGCTCCCGGAAATCGAAGCATCACCTTGCTGCATGGAAAGAAACGACAAATCACCTTCTTAACCGTAAAAAGTGATATATTGACTTGTGTATATTAGATTTATGTTGTTTTGGTCTTATTTTATTCAAATAGATATTAACTATTTTTCTAAACTGGTGTGGAGTACTTTTTGTGGTGTTTTCTCTGCATTACTGTATGAGTTATTGTACAAATACTTTACACATTGCCTTCTAAGTAAAGCCTGCCTGCTCTGTGCCAAACTACCTGAGGGTGAGCACAAGATAATTTAGGTTGTGTTGTGGCTTACCCTAAGTAGGATTGTGGTCCCTACTTTGACAGGGTGCATACCTCTGCCAACTAGAGACCCAATGTCTAACACTGTTAAAGTCCCTTCTTATCTGGATAAACTGTTTGAGGAAGGTTATTCAAGTGTTCATCTCTTGTTTTTAAAACCTTTGGTCATCTTTGACTGGATTACTTATCCCTGATACTTTGTTTGCACTATCACACCCTTCATCTAGTTTCTGAACATGTTTGAATATGTGGACTCTGAATGTTCTGTATAATATGCAAAACATGCAGTGTGGTGTAGTCAGACTCACAGAGCATTCCTTATCCAGTACTTCTCTTCATGCCCTAACCCCATCACTGCAACGGTCATGAACAAAGCCTTAGCTCAGTTAGTGTAGTTTAAAAAGAAACATCCTCTGGCCACGCTGCATTTTTGAGCACGAGTAAAGTGAGCATGGGGCAAGGCATCCATGATATGGCAGATCTTCAGATAACTAAAATAAATAAATAAATAAATAGGTAAATAAATAAATAGATATACCAAGAATTGGACTGGCAAGTGTGCTATCTGATATAGAAAATAATCAAACAAGAGAGAAAATAAGAAGATAGATAAGAAGATAATCTGAAAAGTGCCAAACGCACTAGGTTAGGGTCTAGGAAGAGGTGCAAGTACAGCATGTCTTGTCCCATGCTGAGCTTTTGCACTGTTTTTAGCCAGTTTTAGAGACCTAAAGGGAGATTGTCAGACCCCCTTTCAGAGTGCCTTGGGGCAAGAAGCAGTTCCTGGGTCAAACTATTGGGGTTAAGGCCTTTTGCGCCTTATGTCCCAAGGTCCAACCAACTATGGATTCTGAGCAACTTGGCCAAGTAGTTCTTCAGCACTTGACTTGCAGTAGGTACATGGTGTGAGCAGTCGAAGGCTCCCTGATCGGGAGGGGGAGGTAGAAGAAGGGGGTAAACACAGCCTCATAACTCAAAATACACCTAGCAGCAATAAATTATTGTTTAGCCAAACTACTCACTTTTATGAAAAAAGAGAAGTATTTCATTTTACCGCTATTAACATAAAGGTAAAAAAGACATTCCCACACCATTGGACAGTCCCCCTGAGGTCAGGGCAATAGTGTCTCATAGGCAGTTCCCTATATTCCACTCCCTCCTTTCTCTAGCAATTGTGGTTATTCCTCATTCACTTTAGGCACCGTGATGGGTAAGTTCCAGTAGTAGTCTGAGTTGCAGGATTGCATGGTAAAGTCAAAATTGTTCCAGCGCCGAAGCACTATCTAGCAAACAAGTTCCCCCGGGGCCTACTTAACTCAAATTCAGTCTTACCCACACCCTCTGGAGTTCCTGAGTGCGCAACTCTGCCGACACCGAAGCACCAGTGGTTGGTTCAGGTGAGTTCCCTCCACACAACCTAGGCAGGCTCCACTCAACAATCCAAGAGCACCTACCACGTGTTTGTGCTCTTGCAATGACTGGAGGTTCCCCGTCAATCCTTTTGGAACAGTAAGCCTTTCAGTCCTTCCCTCGATGGAGAGAAGGTGTACAAAGTTCCTGGTACTTGGCCCACTTCCTGATGTTGGAGCATGGAGATCCCACGATAGCCTCACTCCTCTTCTAACATACCTGGTCAGGTCACACTCCTGCTAGTTCTGGTGCACCCCTTGGCATACAGGGACACCATACCTCAGCTATATAGGCACTGACCCGATTGGCACAGCAGATGCCTTCACGGCAGCTGCTCCTGACATATAGGGTGACTGGCTCTTCACCGTGCTAGGGTCTACAGTCCGCTCCACATGCCAGTCTGTCCACAGTGACCCCTCACTGCACATGGGCTCCCACCCAATTGGCACAGCTCACTTTGCGGCGGCCCCAGCACTTGCATTTACCATGGGCACACTGCCCAGTACTGCATTATCCTTGGAGTGTACCCTTCTCAGGCACACATACACCCAGAACAGATACACCACTCATGCGCAGTGCAGCAGTTCACAACAACTTGATGTATAGGCCAAAGGATAAGTTAAGCTGGAAGCAGTGGCACTTTAAAGGAGTGAACCTGTAGGCCTCACTTAAATTACATAGGTTGAAGACCTGTTCACTCCTACTGATCACTACGTGCTGCTAACACTGCGCTTGTGCTGCTTAACATGAAGTAAAGGCTGTAGCTTTTCACCACTATGAGGGTACAGCTTTGGGAGCCCCTCCAGGTCCAACAAGAGTGCAATCTATGAGACAGGTCTTAAACAGGCCTACGTCATGGCGCACACGCATGATCCATGTTTGCCGTTGACAATAAAGTTCAGCATTGTACCCAGTCATCAGTACTGTTTGGGCACTCAGGGTAGCACGACCATTACTATGTGGAGCACTTATCTGGCCCATTAGAGATAATGTGCAACCACTTTACCAAACCTTCTGCTCAAGGCTGCCCACAATTGTGACTCCCCCACCCATACATCAGAACGTAAAGGTGATGAATTGTTTGCTCATTTGCCACATTTATCCTGAATTTGAGTTGAAATGAAAGTCTAAAACCTCCATCAGTGAATACCTGTGGGAAATAGGAATCCATTGAATACCCTAGAGAAATTACATAATTATCTTTGTCGGTGATTATTTCATAGTATCATTTCCTATGAGGGCTCGGAGAAGGATTGTGGATTGTGAGGTATTTGCTGTGAGCCTTCCAATGACAATCATTTGGCTGATAGAGTACTGTTCTTAAAGGTGTAAGCCTGCTCATCTTGGATGTTTCAGATCTGAGTAATTGTTAATCAGTCAGAAGATGAAAGATCCTCAGAATCCAGAGGTGATTTTTTTTAGTTCACAGCCAAACCTTTTAGCAGCAAACTACTTCCTTTGAGTAGCTGTTTTATGGCCTATTAGAAAACTCAATTTTGATCTAGTCTGCCACACTTTAGGCTATGAAAACAAGTCCATGTGCTTGAAGATAACATTTTAGCTTCTGTCGATTTGAAGGGTGGAAGACGAGGGCCCTCTATGGTCCATAATTTGTCAGTCCTGTATCATCCAGTATCTGACCATATTCACTAAAGAATCATTGAACACAAGGGTCAAGATCCTGCACTGCCCTTTCTCACACTTTCATATAGATTCGCCAGCAGAATAGATTGTGAAAATGATGGCACTGAAGGTGAGCTCTAAATACGGCTAGTAACAATACATTCAAAAACATTGACAAACAGGGAGGACATATCACTTTCAGTGCAAATATAATGAGAATCTTCGAAAAATGTTCACACTGAAAACTAAGGAGATCAGGGCTCAAAACCCCATCACACGATTGGCTAATGATTCTGGACAGCTGGGCTTTGGGCTAAAATATTTCTGAGGTTTTGCTAACATATACCAAACATTATATTGTGATTATGTCAAGGCACAATGAAAGCAATTAGTGTTTATGCAGTTTTCTAAAATGCTTAATTCAATACTGGCCCCTGATTTTCTTGGCCCTGTTACCTGGATTTGCGCAGTGTTGGGCAAATTGCACAATACCTGAATATCTGAATATAACCAACATTGTGATATTTTATAATATTGTAAATCGAGCACAGCCTGTGGGTCATACTGGTCAAGTACACCAATTAACTGTGATGCAAAAATGTATTTTAAAATTCTAGCAGCTCGTCTCAGAAGGGTCAGTTCGGGAATAGTATCGCCCTGGCAGCGAGGTTCCTTCCCAGATAGGATATAACGTTTATAAATATCTTTACCAAAGCTGAAGTCAGGTGACAGGGAACTAGTATGATCGTATTGGACGCCGAGAATGCTTTTGATAGCTCCCCTGCCGCTGCATCAGCTTCACGGTGGATAAGATTGGTTTTGCAGAAAATGTATTGACTATGAGCAAATACTCCATTTGTGCTTACTTCTGAGGCAGTGTCTGGACCCCTTAGGAACATAAGGATTACTCGACCAGGATGACCAATCTTGCCTCTTATATCTACATTTTACTTAGAGCTCCAGCTAAGGCAAATAAATACGTTTGGAACAATTACACCCATGATTTATAATGTGACTGAGGACAAAATATTCACCTGTGTGGATATTGTTGTTTTATATATATATATATATATATATATATATATACACACACCAAAGATGTCAGCACAGCTCAACCCTCGATGGAAAAAGAATCTGAAAGTTTGGGGGTAATCTTTGGCTACTATTTAAAAGCTGGAACTTGTAATGCTTTCTTTTTAAAAAATCGATTAAGTTTATTTTGTTTATCTTTGACTTCACATCATTGCTAAAACGGGGTGGATTGTGAAAATCAATTATCAAGCCCTACTCAGAGTATTCATTTCATGAAAAAGAAGGACCATCTTCCCATTATTCCCTGAGTGTGCTGCAACAGTATTGACATTGTGATACTACTCAAATGTTTATGCTTACTTTGTTCAAAACCATCAGCAGGTACTTTCAGCCACTAGCAACTTCCATAGAGGATGTAATAAGCCCTGTGCTGCATGCAGTTTCTCGAATTACCTTTAGTCCAGGGTGAGTCACCCTTCTCAATATCAAATTCTGTTTATAGGCTAATATGGGCTGTGCCTACCCAATTTAATAGCGTCAAAGATGGAAGTTAATTGCATACAGCCTTTGTGTATGTTCAGAAGCAGCGGGCTGTTTGTTAAGGTTTGCAGAGCACATTGCCTGCATATTGCTTCGAATGCTTGGCTCATACACTATTATGTTTGATAGAGAAAACATAGTTCCTCTGCTATTCCAAAAAATATTAGGCTTAATGTATCAACGCATTTTCCACAAGACACAAAATATATAAAGTTATTTGTACATTTTAGCCTAATAGCTATAACACATTTTTGACATAATTGGACCAATGTGGGTGCACCCAATTTTCAACAAAATTAGGCCTCATTTTTATCTTTACACTGTATCTCACTTTACTAAAGAGAGTAAAACAAAGAAAGGCAGAGATTTGTCTCCATCAGGTGACCCTCTTCTAATTGGGTTAACACTAGAGCCTCACCAAAGATGGCAATAAAAAGTGTTTCAATTACTATTTGGGCTGTTTTTATTTGTGTCTTGGTTATAAATGATGTGTGATGATACCGTACACAGTGTCAAATGCTCCTGTTAGACCATCAGAACGACTGAACCTGTAATTTGCTCTAGGAACACCCTGATGTGATTCATTTTTACTTTGATGTTCCAGGTTTGAGGAGTCCTGGGATTTGTTCCCTTGGGACTCGAGTCAAAATTGTGGAATGTCAGAGATTGTTTCTCAAATGTAGGCAGTTCTCCACTATAACACGTGCTCTATAACATACAAGGGAAGTAACAGACCATCAGAAGGCCAGGTGACAGGAAGATGTAACATCTTGTTTTTTTCCCAAAATTCAATTAAAAAACAATAAAGATGTATTCTGCTACAGATAGAGACTCCATTCTATGCAAAAATTCAGGGATGAGATTAACATTAGGTTTATGTGAAGGTTTTAACTATATCTGCAACGTCGGTGTAGTTGGGGAAGCTTCCTTTTGATGAAGAGAAATTTCTCCAGTGCTCCTGACATCATGCTAGGTGGAGTTAAAACCTGTGAGGCATCTGGACACCAGATTACTAAATGTAGGATGGCATTTGTGAGAAACATCTTGCACCATTAAAATATGGATGGGCCTCCAGCAACCCTCCCTGGTCAGGTAAGCGGTTCTGGAGAGGGAAGTAGACTGTCTTCGAGGCAGGAGCAGTTGGGGTAATTGGCCAGTGGAAGATTGTTTGATTGATAGTGGCAAAGGGGGCTGGAGAAGTCGGCGAGCAGCACATATAGGACTGAATGCAGGAAATGTCAGCAATACTTTGCCTGTTATAGGGGCCTTTAACATGGAACTGAACACTGCTTCTGAGTGATATTAAGCCTCCCATGGCCATGTTTGGTCATTTGCTGCAGCAAGAACAGTTTGTCAGGCTGCAAAGTGTTGCTGATAGGGTCAATCTAATTGTTTTTACACTTCAGTGGTTCCATACTTTGCAAAGTTTCTAATTTTTTTTTTTTAACTGCGAGCAAACAGACTACTCAGTTTTGTTAAAAAAAGAAGATCTTAGTTTTCCTGATGGTTTTGTCTTAAACACACCATGATAATTGAAATTTTGTACCTGGTTTTAACGAAATTTCTAAAAAGTACATTAGTGTTGTAAAATGTGTTGTGCCCACATAGTATGCCCAGATTTTTTGCTTTTTTGATCACCTGGTTTTGGATTTTTTGCTCTGGATGAGTCTTACTACTTGATGTTCGTCCACAGTAATCACATAGTAGGCAGACTGCACATGTTTACTGCTATTGTCCACCTTTCAAGGTAAGGCAAATGTGATACAACAAAGGTAAGGGGCACCTGGATGGTTACATATGAACACAAGTGCACACACGTCCACATGTGTGACGGCTGCACCTAACAGACTAATGTCATGCACAAACCGGTAACTGCACACAGGTAGCTTGATGAAGAGGAGACTCTGCAGTATTAGATACTGTTAGATATTAACCTGGTGTAGGCCTTATAATAGTTGGCACTCAATGGTAAAAAAAGAAAAAGCACTGCCTGGACAATCACTTATTGAGTGTTATTACTGCATACCAGGGAATAGTGATTACTAGCCCACACCACCTCCCCTGAGTAGGCCTTGGACTACCACGAGAGAGTCAAGCGCTACAATGGGGTGCTTGGTTCCCAGAAAGGGGAAATTGTGGACCATTCACTCCACTTGCACAGGCCTCACATCCTGCACAACTAATAAACCAATTTCCTACGGTTACTCTTCAAGCCTGTGTTGTTAGTGGATTTTGGTTCACAAACTGTTGTGCCATTAGAAAGATAAAATCTTTAAAATCTCTTCATATGACTATTCCATGCACAGTCACTCACTCAGTTAGAGTAACACTTCTGTGCACTCTTGCTGGACTTACTTGTTCAGACATCAGTGCTGGCTGGATCCCAAAGAATGGCCTCATGGCTATAGCTGGGACGATCTCAGCTCCTGGCTCTGAGGGCCTAGGGGCAATGCAGATGCCGCCTGTTTCTGTAGAAAAGGAAAAACATTTAGAAGAAATGATTTCATTAGAAAACTTTGCGCATCAACAACAGGATGGAAGAAGGTGGTCTTTATAATGCAAACCCAATACCTGCTATGAAAAATTGAGTCGGTATGCTTCCTTAATGAAAGCACAGCAATAAAATTAGATGTAATCATCTTTTTGCACGTCACAAGCACCAAAAATATACACGAATACTGAATAAACAAGAAATTCTTCCGAACCCGTAAGAACAGTTTAAAACAATTTTGAAGAGATATTCCAATCCCATTAGAGGTTCCTAGTAGCCGTATCCCTGGAAAAATAAAGGAAAAGGCATTGCCAATACGTTTTTACCCACTTGCTGGGCACTAAGGAGGGCGTTTGCAGTATGGATGCCTACAGTATACACATGTGCAAATTGCAAACTGCGCAATGGTGTTGTGCTTATTTTAAATATTGCATTTATGTAAGCAGCATGAAAAGTGTGCTGTGCTTACAGATGATGAACTTCTGTGTGTTCTTGTATCTTTGCATATATCTTCATGCTTACAGATGGGTCTGTGTGTACTTGTACGCATGTGTGCATCTACAAAAATGAATTGATTCGTAAATACCTATACCTTGTCTTATTACTCTTCCATCCTTCCTCACTTTCAAAGCCATATGTAATTTAGTCATCTTATTCATCATGGCACATGCAGCTGTGGAAGAATGGCATGCGCACTCTGACTTTAGCGTTTACAGTTTTCTTCTTTAGTGAAGCTAGTCTATTTTTCTCACTGCTTACAAATGCAAAACAATGCAGTTTCATCTGCCCCTTTGTCCATATGCAAATTAAACAAGTATTGGCATAGCCAATAGGTTGCACCTTTGGGACCTTTTTAGTGTTTAACCAATGTCTTTAAGCTTTGTTGTAGAGCAGTGTGGTTATGTGTAGCATGTTGAAAGGTTGTAATAAAAAAGTGTTATAAGCATTTTTGTTACCTTATATACCAAAGGCAAGCTTGTCTGCGCCCGCCCTCCACCTAAATGCTACCAGCGCCAACAAGGCAGCCCAATCCACACAAGGTATGCATTTGACAGCAGAATCTCTATTACAGTTAAATAATAATACAATAAGTTGTGAACTGACTTTTTCCCCGGAGGTAATTAAGGGACCACTCTCTTGTATTAAGTGTAGAGAGAGTTTTGGGAGGCCTTTCAATACCGCAGTAGTACTCCGTATTGGCTAGAATAAATACGTTTTCTGGGGGTCTTTATAAATACTCGTTCACAAAGTAAACATTCACAAGAAATTTATGACTTGCTCACTGAGACCCAGTGGGACTACCTGTTTATCACAGAATCATGGCTAATTGATTGTTGTAACCCTGATATTGCGCAAGAACTCCCTTCCGGTTACAAAATCATAAGGAAAGATAGGCCCAAACGGCATGGTGGAGGTCTTGCAATTATACTTCAGAGTGTGTTTTTATGCCAGACCTTTGACTTGGAGGCCTTAGAAGGAGAAGAAAGTCTTCGGTTTTGTATCAAGATTAGCCCCACTGCTTTTATAGGCGTTTTGATTTAACGACTGCCTGGGCATTGTGCCAGCTTTTTAACATCCCTTGGGGACGCTATTGTTCTACCTACCTTAGGCTATGCCAGGTTTACAATACTTTGAGATTTTAATCTCCACTTGCAATCCAAATCATGGATGGAGGCGTCTAATTTTAATGATACCTTAGGCTCATTTGGCCTAGAACGATTAATAACCACACCCACTCATAATGCTGGGCATACCTTAGAGGGAGTTTTACAAATTGTTTCAACCTAGTGAGTGACTAACCCATTAAACAGACCTGGTCAGACCACTTTCAAATTCCATTTAAGTTAAGAGTTGAAACCACAAACTGTATGACCAAGCTCCACCCCGAAGTAGCCCATATATGAACTGATCTTCTCTCCAACCCTAATTTGACAATTGAGCTTTTCATCCCATGTCTCATTGGGGATGTAACTGCTAAGGAACTCAAGTTTAATACTTGGGTCTCCAAAGTTATCAATACACTTGCACCTTTAGTTTCTATATAAAACAGAAGTCTAGATCCAGGCCATTAGCCCCTTGGTATTCACAGTCCCCAGCCGAATGACTCTGGAACGGAAATGGAGGAAGTCCTACACGATTGAGAAGTTTAAAAAAGCTTTGAAAACCTATCACGATCAAATTAAGATTGCTAAAAGATCATATTTTGCTTCACAGATCTATAATAGTTAAGGCAATCAGAAAATAACCTTTAAAATTGCTACTCATTTCTGCAACCAATAGCTACTAGCAGGGAGAGACCACCTTCAGAAACTTAATGCAATAAAATTCCTGATTACTTTGTTTAAAAAAATACGATCAATTCAGTCGACATTTGATAAATTACTGGTGAACCCTTCAAGTTGTGACTCTCCTCCATCTCATCTTCCTTTACAATCATTTCAAGAAATATCCCTTGCCGAATCTCGCAAAATGATTTTGTCATGCAATTCAGGATCTCCTTTAGATCCTTGCCCCACCCCCCAAATTTTTCCCAAAGTGGTAGACTACAGCAATCTAACTGTCAATGAATTATTAAACTCTTCCCTGAAATCAGCTACAGTTCCGGATGACTGGAAACTAGCCGTAGTAAAGCCCCTTCCCAAAAAACAATTAAATTATCTCACAACACAATCCAATCTGCAGCCTATTTCTTTACTACCAGCTGTAAGTAAAATGCTTGAAAAACTGGTCAATTTACAAATTATGACTTTCCGAGAGCAAACATAAATCTTACACCAAAACCAATTAGGATTTTGCCCTAAACATTCCCCCAAAACTGCACTGCTGGAATTATCGGAAACGCTCAAATTGACATTAGACTTAGGCAAAAACACAGTGCTGGTTCTGTCAGATTTATCTGTCGCGTTTGACACTATTTCACACAACATATTGCTGCAACCTGTTCATAATTGTGGTATTTCTCACCTTGTTCTGGATTGGATTAAATCTTTCTTATTTAATAATAGGCACGCAGTTATGCTAGGATCCTTTTTTCCCCCAGGAAAAAGCGGTCAACTCAGGGGTGCCCCAAAACTCTTCACTAAGTCCTGCCTTATTTAATATTTATATGGTCCACTTAATCACTTTAATTTCATCATTAGGCATTGATGGTGCTTCATATGCTGACGATAAGCAACTCATGCTATCCATAGAGAGGTTTTCTCCGAGTTCTGAGGTTAATGTTAAATGTTGTCTGACTGAAATCAACTGGTGGTTGCATGCTAACCACCTCAAATGCAACACTGACAAAACAGAAATTCTCTAATACCTTTGATCCTATTCATTGGTGGCCTATGTCCATGTTTACTCCACCTCCCCCTTCCAGGTTGAGGTTGCCAGAAATCTAGGTGTGAAATTCGATTCAGGCCTTTCTTTTTTGTCTCAAGCAACCACAGTAGCTGGTACTTGTTTTAGCCTAATGAAAAGTTTGAAAACGTTCTTTGACCTTCTTCCTCTAGCAGCCAGGAAAACAGAAGTTACAGCCTTAATTACATCATGGCTGGACTATGGTAATAATCTATATGCCGGATCCTCCAAACTTACCATCCAGAAGCTTCAGGTAGTCCAACATGCAGCAGCCAGATTAGTCCTGAAACTTCCCTATCAGGCCTCGGCGTCCGGAGCTCTTAGAAGGCTCTGCTGGTTACCAGTCCACAAAAGAGTCCTTTTCAAGATCCTTATTCTAGTTTTCAAAGCCTTTAGAGCCATGGGACCTGAATATGTCTCCACAAGATTCTCCTATTACGTTCCAGCACGCTCTTTGAGGTCCTCAAAGGCTAATCTTATTAAGGTTCCCACATTTAAACTTAAAACCAATGGAGGTAAATCCTTAGCGGTTCAAGGAGCCAAGGTATGGAACTATAGGCCTTTACATCTTTGGATGATTAAATTTGAGGACAGGTTTAGAAAACAGCTTAAAACCTATATTTTCGTTCTGTCCGACACTTTTTGCTACTTTCTTTTGATCTGATGTAGGGTTCTCTTTTCCTAGTCATGAACTGCACTAGTTGGTTTTATAGTGCTAGAGTTCTCTCCTGGGAGTGACAGTTGCGCTCTAAAAAAACAATAAACATTAAAAAATGTCTTCCAATTGTGTTGTGCTTGCAATGCTGCTAACTTCTTCCTGCCTGTTCTAATGCGTTGTTATAGCTTTTTTTGCAATGGGGCAGGGACATAAACAAGTGGAGGGTGGAGGTGCCAGATTCCAAGAGTAGACTGATGTGGTGCTGACTGATGCTGAGGTGATACTGAGTGTTGTGCTAGTACAGAAGTGATGCTCAGGTGATACTGAATGATACTGAGGTGGTGCTTAGTGAGGCTGAGGTGGTGTTGAGTGATGGTGTGGTGCTGAATGATGCTGAGGTGGTGGTGCTGCACTGGTGCTCAGCGGTGCTCAGATGGTGTTGAGCCGGTGCTCAGGTGGTGCTGAATGATGCTGAGATGGTGTTGTGCTAAGGTAATTCTATGCTGATGCTGAGGTGGTGCTGTGCTGAAGTGGTGCTGCATTGGCTCAGTGGCAGAGAGAGCATTGATGTTGAATGGAGTAGATTGCAGAGGCAAAGAGTGCAGTATCACAGAGTAGAGTGGGTAGTGTGCATTGGCATAGAGCTTAGTGGTGCAGAGTAGAGTGGAGTACAGTTCATTGGAACAGAGTAGAGTGGCACAAAGTAGAGCGCAGTAATGCAGTGTGGGGTGAGTGGAGTGGTGTAGAGTAGAGTGTAATGGAGTGGAGAGGTGTGGAGTGGAATATGCATGGGGTGGTAGTGCACTGCCATTACAGACAACACATCTTCATTTGAAATTACTATTACATTTGTACAGACATACAGTTTCACTAATAAAACTATACAGAACACAAACGATAAAGTGTGGAAATGTTATCACCTACAGCTCAAGGCATCAGATCTATTCACAGGTGAGAGCACTCAAACAATGCCAGTGGGTCTGGGTACAGCTGAAGGCATCACATCTGTACCAGGATGAGACCATCTCTCAGTAACCAAGAGATCAGAGGGTGGGGGCACAGCTTGAGGCATTACATCTGTACCAGGGTTAGACCACCACTAGGTACCAGAGAGACCGGGGAGCCATCAGATCTACCCATAGGTGAGATCACCTCAAACAATGCAGACGGTCCTGGGATCCTAGTTAAGGTGGGGCAGTTAAAGACAGAGGCTTAGCACAAGGATGAGACCACCATTCAACAATGGGAGAGTCCAGACACAGCTAAAGACACAAGTTTTGTGTACAGGCGAGTTCACTCAAAATGTAGGAGGGGTTAAGGAATCCAGTTAGGAGTGCACAGATCTGGACCCACATGAGACCAATGTGTGAAGCTTGGCAAAGGCCACCGCAGTGGGCTTGACAACTGGCTGGCAAAACCACCCACCTCAATAGAAGAGTTCCATTTAGATTAGAAGGGGACCCTGAGCCGGACACTATTACTACAGAGGCAACTTTAGCACCCAGCATCAGAAGGGGGGTCTGAATTGGCACGAGGCACAGCTGCAGCCCCTGTTATTGAGTACCAGCTCTGGACACATAGTTAAATAGATGACGGGTAGAACTGGCAGTGGGGGAGGCTCAGGGCAACAGGTCTGTACATTTGAGGAGACCCTGGTGGCATCTTTGGGCAGAACATGCCCCATCACCGCTCCCTAGAAGGCATGGAGCAGAATGGGGGACTTGGATTTACTGAAAATATTTGAAGAATGTAAAATGTTTTTCACCAGGTGGGAGCTGGCCCTCCTACAGTGGTTTGTGAATCATGCTACCGACACTGATTGGGTACTTTGCCAAAACGACCTCTGGGGTCTGGACTTCCCTTCCCCACCTTGACCCCAGTGCCTCATTGCTCAGCCTCGAAGCCATGCCCTAACTACCAAAAACGTTGTGATGCCTTTGAAATGGAGGACAGCGCACTATACAAATGCTAAATCATAATAAGGTCCATTGAGTGGGTGTTGTGTGTAGCACCAGCATGATGCCTGATGGACTCTTGTAGTACCGTGTCTGCCTAAGCTTGCATCATACTGCCTAGCTGCACCTTCCCAGCATAGGTCATGCAGTGACTGGCGGCCATGCACTCACCACCTACAAGTTCTGCAGATGGTGAGCAGTGCTTTCGTTTCTGGGGCTGTGTAAATGATGTTTGTGTGTTAGTCAAATCGTGCTGTGCCATTTTTTCTGTGACAGGACTCCAATAAGTAGAGCTATGTTATGGTAGTACAGGGAGTGCAGAATTATTAGGCAAGTTGTATTTTTGAGGATTAATTTTATTATTGAACAACAACCATGTTCTCAATGAACCCAAAAAACTCATTAATATCAAAGCTGAATATTTTTGGAAGTAGTTTTTAGTTTGTTTTTAGTTTTAGCTATGTTAGGGGGATATCTGTGTGTGCAGGTGACTATTACTGTGCATAATTATTAGGCAACTTAACAAAAAACAAATATATACCCATTTCAATTATTTATTATTACCAGTGAAACCAATATAACATCTCAACATTCACAAATATACATTTCTGACATTCAAAAACAAAACAAAAACAAATCAGTGACCAATATAGCCACCTTTCTTTGCAAGGACACTCAAAAGCCTGCCATCCATGGATTCTGTCAGTGTTTTGATCTGTTCACCATCAACATTGCGTGTAGCAGCAACCACAGCCTCCCAGACACTGTTCAGAGAGGTGTACTGTTTTCCCTCCTTGTAAATCTCACATTTGATGATGGACCACAGGTTCTCAATGGGGTTCAGATCAGGTGAACAAGGAGGCCATGTCATTAGATTTCCTTCTTTTATACCCTTTCTTGCCAGCCACGCTGTGGAGTACTTGGACGCGTGTGATGGAGCATTGTCCTGCATGAAAACATGTTTTTCTTGAAGGATGCAGACTTCTTCCTGTACCACTGCTTGAAGAAGGTGTCTTCCAGGAACTGGCAGTAGGACTGGGAGTTGAGCTTGACTCCATCCTCAACCCGAAAAGGCCCCACAAGCTCATCTTTGATGATACCAGCCCAAACCAGTACTCCACCTCCACCTTGCTGGCGTCTGAGTCGGACTGGAGCTCTCTGCCCTTTACCAATCCAGCCACGGGCCCATCCATCTGGCCCATCAAGACTCACTCTCATTTCATCAGTCCATAAAACCTTAGAAAAATCAGTCTTGAGATATTTCTTGGCCCAGTCTTGACGTTTCAGCTTGTGTGTCTTGTTCAGTGGTGGTCGTCTTTCAGCCTTTCTTACCTTGGCCATGTCTCTGAGTATTGCACACCTTGTGCTTTTGGGCACTCCAGTGATGTTGCAGCTCTGAAATATGGCCAAACTGGTGGCAAGTGGCATCGTGGCAGCTGGACGCTTGACTTTTCTCAGTTCATGGGCAGTTATTTTTCGCCTTGGTTTTTCCACACGCTTCTTGCGACCCTGTTGGCTATTTTGAATGAAACGCTTGATTGTTCGATGATCACGCTTCAGAAGCTTTGCAATTTTAAGAGTGCTGCATCCCTCTGCAAGATATCTCACTATTTTTGACTTTTCTGAGCCTGTCAAGTCCTTCTTTTGACCCATTTTGCCAAAGGAAAGGAAGTTGCCTAATAATTATGCACACCTGATATAGGGTGTTGATGTCATTAGACCACACCCCTTCTCATTACAGAGATGCACATCACCTAATATGCTTAATTGGTAGTAGGCTTTCGAGCCTATACAGCTTGGAGTAAGACAACATGCATAAAGAGGATGATGTGGTCAAAATACTCATTTGCCTAATAATTCTGCACTCCCTGTACTTTATAGTGCTTACTACCCTTCGACGAGGTGCTGAATGTATTCTCCGTACAAGATGCACACTGGAGGGTCCCATGGGGAGCAGGCGCAGTCTAGTCTATCCACGGGAGCCTTTGGGAGTGGAAGGGAGGACAGGGTAGGCATCATTGGTGGAGAATCCGTGGGTGAGAGATTAAAGGGTAGGTTATATGGGGGGTTTAGGGGAGGGACCAGCCTCTTCCGCGCCAGCCCATCGCACGGTCGGAAGTTTGGTCGGTCTTGTTAGGCAGGTAGGGGAGTGTGTTGCGCAGCGACATGGCTTCAGGTCACGATGCTGACGGGGTGCGGGCCACGCTTTGTGTTCCCGGCGAAGCCGGCCGTGCCGATCTACTCAGGCCTGATGTCTTGGACCAGGCCCGGGTCGGCATGACGCACACAATGATTGCTGCTGCGAGCGGCGTTGCGGTAGCGGTGCCCGCGTGTGGTTCGAAAGGGCCAAGAAGAGACAATCGGCAGGGGGAGGGGGCGGATTCAAAACCAGGCCCGTTCGTGCCCCAGAAATGAGGGGCCGATGCTACGGAGGAGGGGGCGTGCCCTGTGGTGAGGAGTTCATGCTGGGCCCCGCAGGGACTGCCAGAGAGGAGGAGGTGTTGGGGCAGCCAGGGAGGGGGCAGAGTGAGGATGTTGGGCCCAGTAATGAGGGCAGCTTGCCTCTGGACCTTTCTATAGGCAAGGGCAGGGCCAGTGCAGGTGGGGGGGGGCACCTGGGAAAAAGAAGGGCAAGGGTGCAGGGAAACACGGCATGGGGCTGGGGCAGTCCAGGGCACAGGATGCTGGTGTCATGGTGGGCAGCAATGAGCCAGAGGGGCAGAGGGGGTTTTCTGGTGACACATCAGGCCATGTGAGTGAGGCTCCCACAGGCAGTAAAGCAGGTCAGTCCACGGCAGCTGATTGGTCGGCGGTTGATATAGATGCCAGGATCAGAGAGCAAAGGAGAGCGGTAGCGGAAACTGAAGAAAGCTGGGCCCAGCTATGCAGGGAGGAGTCCTTGGGGAGAGAGAGGAGGTCTAAGAGGAAATTGGGCAGACAGTGGTCTGGGGACCCATTGGGCCCCTCAGTAGGGCAAGGCAGTTCGGTATGGGTTCTGAACACAGAGAGGGGGAAGAGTTAGGAGGCTTGTGCAGCTGGAGTATCCGGCAGCGTGAGGGGCACGAGTGGCGCACATGGCCATGAGAGGCACGGGGAGTCAAAGTCAGTGATGGAGGCTGGCAGAAAGAAGGTGACGTCAACAGGGCGCAACACGGCCCCTGGACGTTGGTCTGAAGCAATAGAGGGGTCTTCGTAGCCTTTTACAGCGCAGGAACGTGGCAGTCGCAAGTATGGCATACACCATGGGGGACAAGTGCCAGAAGAGTGGAGTGATGCAATGGATGCAGGGGGTGATGAGGACAAGTGTGAGATGGATGAAGATGAGGTGGTGGAACTTGACTGTGAGGATGAGATAGATGAGTGGAAGACAGGGAGATTCGCGAAAGCAAGGTGAGCGGGGACAAAGGGAGGGGGAAGGGCACAACCCCCTCTTCGTTTTTTGTCTTGCAGGAGAATAAGAACAGTGAGACATTACAGGAGACGGCACACAATGAGGAGTGTGGTCACGGGACTATGAAAGAATCAGGGGACTTGGTTCCCCTTGTAAAAGATAAGGGAGAATGGCGGTCAGTGGGGAGAAGTCCAAGGCACTGCTATGGCTAAAACGCACAAGTCAATAGGGGTGGGTGATCAATCTGTACATGAGACACCTGGAGCAAGTGTGGCACAGGAGGGGGATGGTAAGCAGATGACGATACAAGATACGACTACTGCAGGTGAGGCTGGGGCAAAGGCACCCAGAGATCGGACCGAAGTGGACGACAAGGAGGGTGGAGGGGATAAGAAACGGCTCCCTTATATGGGCCTCACAATGCCGTTAGGTTCAGATGTGGCTGAAAAGACAAAGGTTAGGATTTGGCAACATGAGTATGTGGATGTTTTCAAGCTCCTTCATAGGGACATACAAGCAAAGGAGGGCTCCAAGGAAGAAGAGTGGGAATTAGCTCGCCGGCCCAGGGTACCAATAACTATGGACACCTGGACCTCGGCTTTTCTGAAATATTCCAGTATCTATTGCAAGTAATTTCCAGACAGGGCCATCGCAATGTTTAAGTGCATGGACAATATATGCAAGGCCCAAATGCATTTTGGGGGGTTCGCATGGCTGAGTTATGATGAAGAATTTAGGGCAAGGGTGAATCCAGACAAGCCGTGGGGGGATGTGGATCCAGAATTGTGGATACAGTGGATGGCTTCATCACACTGCGCAGCATCGACACATACCGCTAGTGGCCTGCCAGTGGTATATAAGCCTTTTCAGCCCTATCCCGCCCAAGGGGGGGCGGGTACCGTACAGGGACCCCAGACACCTACCTCAGGGGCCTGTTGGAACTTTAACAAGGGTTTCTGCTCCAGACATCCATGTATATTCAAACATGAGTGTTCCAATTGTGGGGGAAGACACCTGGTTATTCAGTGCTTTTCGCTCACCAGCCAAGCTGAGCAGTGGAGAAAGGCCAGGGGTCCAGGGATGCAGGGCACTCCTGCACCAAAGGGCGCCTACGCCAATAAAGCTGGAGGTTTTGCTGGTGTGGTTGCGCATGTACCCGGATGTGGACATAATGTGCAAATTGGAGGGAGGTTTTAAGGATAGGTTATCAAGGGCTGAGAAGGAAGAAATGGGCGTACAATTTGCGGTCTGCCAAAGAAATGCTTCAGGTGGTGGCAGATCAGTTGGCTAAAGAAGCGTCAGAAGGCAGAATTGCTGGTCCATTTTACGAATGGCCTCTGTAGAATCTGATGATTTCACCTCTGGGTGTGGTCCCCAAAAAGACTAGAGGAGAGTTTCGCCTCATCCATCACTTGTCATGGCCAGAGGGGGCGTCGGTGAATGACTTCATCGTGCCAGAAGACACGACATGGTGTACGCATCAGTGGACGATGTCATTTGCTCATTCGTGGGTGTGGCAGGAGATCTGAGCTGGCAAAATGTGACATTAAAGCAACTTTTCAGCTCCTGCCTATCCACCCTGAGGATATTGCACTGCTGGGGATGCAGCTATATGAGGCAATCTGTGTGGCCTGGGTTGTGTCATTTCATGTGTGCTGTTCAACGCTTTTAGTACTGTCCTACAATGGGTTTTCATTAAGGTGGGTGGGCATTGGGAGGTGACACATTACTTGGACGATTTTCTTTTTGTGGGTAAGGCGGGTTCCAATTCCTGTAGGAAGCCTTTGGAAGGGTTTGACAGGCTGGCCCAGGAGGTTGGGGTTCCTTTGGCTCCAGAGAAAATGGGGGGCCCCAGTGTGTGCTGACCTTCTTGGGGATAGAACTGGACACAGAAGGCTTAGTGGTGAGGTTGCCGACTGGGAAGGTGGATAAGATTTTAGAGTTCCTGAGACACATCCGGTCCTTGCATAAGATTGAATTGCCATGGCACAACAACTCCTGGGTTTTCTCAATTTTACATGCAGGGTAGTCTGGGGGGGCAGAACATTTTGCAGGCGACTGGGACTAGCTGTGTCCAGTGCCTCCCTCCCGCACCACACGATTCGCATGTCAGTGGGTATGAGAGAGTACTCAGGGTGTGGGACACATACCTGACACAATTCAGTGGGGTCCCCATGATTTTTTGGGAGGAAGACACAATATGGCACGTTCAGATATTCTCGGATGCAGCTGGGGCCTCTGGTTTTGGACTTTTCTGGGATGGGCGGTGGTGTGCAGAGACATGGTCTGAACATTGAATGACACAAGGCAGGAGCATTGCTTTTCTGGAATTCTTTCCTTTGCTGGTGGCCTTGAAAGTGTGGGGGTATGAGCTGGCCAACAGGATTGTAGTGTTTCATGTGGACAACATGACAGTAGTGGAACTAGTGAACAGAAAGTGGGCCTTTAGGGTATTGCATTATTGAGGTGTTTTATGCTTAGATGTTTATCTTTAAATGTCATTTTTAAAGCAGCACACATTCCTGGGGTGAACAATGCTATTGCAGATTCCCTGTTTCATTCACAGTGGCAACGGTTTCGCAGTTAGGCACCAGGAGCAGAGCAACACAAGACAGAGGTCCGGCAGACATTTGGGAGTGTGGGGGCGTGATGCTCATTAGGCTGGTAGAGATGTCATTAGCGGAACCCACCCAGAAGAGTTATCGCCTTGCATGTTTGGAGTTTCAGAGTTTTGAAAGTTTTGAAGTTGATTTTTGGGTACAAGACAGCAGCATGCTTGAGTTCCGGGTGTTGCGTTTTGTATTGTTCCTGATACGGAAAGGTTTGTCTCCTGCCACAATTGGTGGCAAGTTGGCAGGTGTTTCCTTTTATGTTATTTGGTTGCGACCCGGCCAAAGATGACATTTTGGGGAGAATTTTGAAAGGATGGGGTAGGGCCAGAGTGGGGACGAGCAAGGTGGCAAGGCAACCTATCACATTTGACTTGCTGTTGGAGCTATTGCACGAGTTACCGGTTTGTTGTACATATGCTCATGAAATTTCATTGTTCAGGTTGTGCATAGTGTGGATGTTGTTTGGGGCATTTCGGGTGTCTGAACTTTTAGATGTGGGTAAATCTGTAGGTTTGAAAGTGGGAGAAGTATGCATGTGAGAGGGCATATGGCTCACAAAGTCAAAGACTGATCAGTTGTGAAAGGGGAAATGGGTGTGGGTGCATAAAGGTGGAGATGCAGCTGCTTGCCCTGTTTTGGAGTGGACTGGTTTTCGGTCACAGGGGGGTGCCATTTGGGGTCAGTGTGTTTAGTCAATTGAATGGCAACAAGCTCGCTGCATTTCAGTTGTTGTCTGTATTGCGGATGGTGTTGCGATGGATTGGGAGACAGGCGCAGTGTTATGGAACTCATTCATTCAGAATAGGGGCAGCTACAGCCGCAGCTCATCTGGGTTGGGACTGGGCACAAAACATCATCTAGTCTTGATCTGTGGGGACATATACAAGGTTGGTAGGAAGGTTACAAGGGTTTGAATAGAGGAGGTTAGGTGATTGTAGATGTTGTATTAAAGTTTGTTATCTTTCCAGATTGCCTGAGTGGCCCCAGGAGTGCAAAAATGGTCACATGGATGGTCAGGGATACACTGGGCAGCAAAGTACGTGGAGAGGCAGATTTATGGATGCTCCTTAGGACTGCCGAGTAGCCGTCATGAAGTTTTGTGGTGGGGGAAAAGCAGAATGAGGTGGGGTAATTTGCTTCCTTTTTTAACATCTATAATGCTGAACTGGGGTTGTCCTGATCTTCTGACAATACACCTGGGGGAGAATGATCTGGTGCAGCTTTCAGGGCTCAACCTACTGCAACATATGCAAAGTGACTTGGAGTTGCTTTGTCAGAAGATGCATGGTACATGCTTAGTCTGGACCGAGTATGTGCCTAGGAGGAAATGGAGAGGGGCGCTGAAACATGGGGCTATGGCAAGGGCTCAGAGGAAGCTCAATCGATCAATGAGGGTTTTCTGCTTTCGCATGATATTAAAGTGCTGACGCATGAGGAGATTACAGAGGAGGAGGCAAGGCTTTTCAGGATTGACAGTTTGCACCTGTCCGAGTTGGGCAATGCATATTACTTTACGGAGCTTCATTTAATTTTGGGGGATTTGTGGGGGGAAAAGATGTGGCTCAAGGAGAAGGTGTAAGGTTGTGCAATGTTGCAGTGGGTTCGCTGGTGGGGCAACAAAACGCCTAAAAGGTTTGTGCTGTATGGCAGTAGATGGGGGCGGGAGGAGAGTCAGATGCGGCCTGGCCACCCTTCCAGGGGGAAAAATAAGCAAGTGAAAGATGACAGCATGAGGGATGCCCGAAGCAGGTAGGGAATTAAAAAGGGGTATGTGTGGGTGAATGGAAGTGGAAGATGGGTGAACAGAGGAAAAATGAGGGAATGAGTGAAAGGGATGACTGGGCAGAAGTTTCAAAAGGGGTGTGGTTTTAAAAGTTAGAGTTGATTTTGAGCATGTTAAATGTTATGTATAAGATGCAATCCTGTCCTAAATAAATGGCCTTTAACACTACGTAAAACTGTGTTACTGACTGTGGCCCGATGGAGGGCTCTGTAGAAAGCAGACGCAGTCTAGTCTCTCCACTGAACTTTCGAGAGGGGAACTGAGTACAGGGAAGGCATGATTGGTGCAGGATACGTGGGTGAGGGATTAAAGGTGAGGTTATATGGCGGTTTAGGGGAGGGACTGGTCACTTCTGCGCAAGCCCATCGCGTGGTCGGAAGTTTGGCCGCCCACCCGCTCTACATGGGAAAGGGAAACAAGAAGAGTAGGGAGAGTGGAGTTGGTGATTAGAGTGAGTGTGTGTCGGTGAGAATGCCAGTTAGGGCAGGTTCCTAATGGGGGTTTGGAGGCAGTAGATGGGGGAGGGTGGAGAGTCAGATGCAAGCCTGGCCACCCTTCCAGGGGGGGGGAAAAGAAGCAGGTGAAGGATGACAGTGTGGGGGATGCCTGATGCAGGCAGGGGATGAAAGGAAAAGGGAGATGTGTGGGTGAAAGGAAGTTGAGGATGGGTGAATGGAGGAAAAGTGAGGGAATGAGTGAAAAGGGTGACTGGGGAGAAGTTTCAAAAGGGGTGGGATTTTAGAAGTTAGAGTTGATCTTGAGCATGTTAAATGTTATGTATAAGATGCAATCCTGTCCTAAATAAATTACCTTTTACACTATTTAAAACTGTGTCACTGACTGTGTCCTTATGGTTCTCCCTAACTATCGACCTCTCACATGAGCCCATGGCATGAAATGTTTCCCCAGGTAGTTTGTCCGGATCACATATTAAAAAAATAAATGATATAAAAAACACTACAACAATAAACTGACTCATGTGTCACTCTTCTGTTTTAGAAGTACTGGTGGCTGAGGCAGCCGTTCAACGGGACGATCGGCTCTTCAGTTATATTGGTCATGAAGGGTTTAGCCTATGCTTAACATGGCAGAGCTAATATTTGAAAATAAAAAGCTCTGTCCAGCCTTTCAGAGGAGGCTCAGTATAAAAATAAACGATGCAGCAATGAGGTATGAGTAAAAACGAAACTGCACCAAAGTGTAATAAAAACACGAGCGACGGAAAGATCGAAGTCGGGGCTGTGATGGGATGCAACCGCTCACTCTGCTCAGAAACCTTAGCCAAACCCTGCTGGTTGTGCTCCTCGGCAGAAGAGCAGAATCGTGCTACCTCGTAGGGAATCCTGAGTGTCTTGTTTGTAGCACACAGCTTAAAAGCACAAAGATCTCCGAAAGCTTTCACAGCACATGCAATTCTAATGTTTTCTCTTCCAGTTAATTACTATTGACAGAAAGAAAAGCTCCTCCTGAACTTCTAAAGTGCAAGAGTAACAAGTATTTGCAATGCAATGGGTCTCGCATTTGTTCGACTAAGAGCTATTAGCGTTGTAAAGTCCTAACCGGACTTATCTTGCCACATAAATTGAAAATGAAAAGTAATAAAGCTTTACATAAGTGAGTCGATTCAAAGTGCTATGCCATGAGCGTGAAGGAGCACACAAAAGGAAACAGAAGTTCGTTCGCAGACAAACATATCGGCATTTATGCAATTATCCATGTGACAGGGTTGATGTCATGCAAAACGATCAACTACTGCCCAGCGAGATCGCACTGCATAGGAAATTTAAAAAAAGGTAGTCCAGAAGCCATGCGGAAAAGATGGAGCCTTGCATGTTTTCAGTAGTTTACCGGCGTGCGTGAGGAGGGCTAAACACCGGAAAAGGCATGACGTATGCATGCCTTTCACAAATTAAATCAAGCAATTTTTAAAAGACAAGCCCACAAACCAATGAAAGTGATGGGGATGACATGGGTGTGGTTGAAAGCCCACAGAGAGATTCCAACAGGGGCCAGAACGCTTGTGCGCTCGACCCTAAAAATGCTGTTTTTTTTCTTTTTAGTTACCAATCCAGCTCAGATTGATAATTAAACAAAAAAAATAACCCTCATCATTTTGTAGGTGCGCACATGCGTGGTATGTGTGCACATAAAATAACAAGAGTAGGCGTGTCAAATGCTTTTTGTTAATTCTTTAGTTATGAAGCACAGCATAAGGGATGTTGTGCAGTATATGAAAAAAAATGGTCAAACCAATAGGTCTCAACGGCAAGACTTCTTAGCTTTGCAAATGCTTGTTGAGGGAGGCAGATGTGACAACGTTGAAACTGCCTGCAGTTTCACATCTGCTTCCTGACGGCGATGGCACCAAAGGCAGCTTTCACTCCTGCCTGGTCTCTTACTGCTCACTTTAACTAAAGTATTCTGCTATGCACGTTTAGAAAGCATAACTGCAGCTGAGAAACGTTGTTATGGGATGAAAAGCTTAGTCTGTCATTTGAAAAATGAATTGAAGTCCGTTTGCTTCAGCTGTCAGGGGTTCAATACTGACACTCTTATGACACAACTTTAGTATTAATGCACTTCTTCAAAGATGATACAGGGCACCCTCTAGGACCCTTCCACCACTGGTGCTAGCTTACACATTAGTGTACCTTTGCTATTTTCCATGTACCCTGACTTTTACATGACACTTGCACTGTGTGGGGAGATGGACATGGGAAGCCCTGGACCACTATGACAAGGGCCATTGTGTGACTAGCACCCTCGGATCAGCCCACCTCACAGGCTTTCAAAGGAAGTTTCTAGATTATTGCATTACACAAAGGAGAGGGGGCTAGTTTCTTTCAATTATCTCATCAGATGCTTTTATCTATTCGTGTTAAAGTGTCTTTGAAATGGCAAACTGAAAGAATGAACATACCACACATTAGCAAACTGAAAACGTGTCTGCTATCATTAGTCTATGTAGAAACAGTTGCAGCTCGTGGGTGTTAAAAGGGGCGGGGTGGCGCATGCAGGGGGATAAAATATTAATAAAATTTTAGAAAATATAAAAATAAACTTACCTTTACACTGTGCAGCACCGCGCTCCGCTCCTCTGCTGGCTGGAGGCAGGCACAGGCTCCCAGCTTGCCCTGCGGCCAAACCTGATGCTGTTCAAAACAGCGTCAGGATTGGCTGGGAATGCCCAGCCAGGGCACTCCCAGGCAGACTGGGACCCTGTGCAGGCACTCTCCATCCCAGCAACTGTGTTGCTGGGCTGGAGAAAGCCCACTGCGTATGTGTGTTTAGCAGGCCTGAGACAGCCGGCCAAACACACATGCACTCTGAGGAGGAGTGCTGAGCTCTTCCCCTCACACTCGTCACCCCCGTGGCCCCACCACTTTACAAGGAAATGATAACAAACACTGTGTGTTATTGTTTCCTTGTAAAGGTTTTGCAGCTGCCGCTGCTGGCGGGGGGCGATGCTCCTCCGTCCTCATGGAGGAGCGGCCCCTGTGTTGAAAACACGTTGGAACCGTTATTTCGGCATGGTGAAATGTTTTATAGTCACAAAATGCTGCTGAAAATAATGCCCTGGTTACCACTCTGTCGGCCTCCACGTGTCGCACCACACTGGACAACCTATAGCCCTCTATCCATTGTCCTATCGTCCTGCAGCACCTGCTGTTTTTATTTGATAATTATTGTCAATCACTCAACAATTATCAGAACAAAACATGACGCTGACCAATTCAAGGCCTCTCTCAACATATGGCAGAGACTCATAAGACAACAGCTGTATTACATGTAGCAGTACACTGCTAACGTTTACACAAAAAAAACGTGTAAGCCCCCATACAATTTGTAGCTTCTAGGTTTATTTATCTGCTGTGCCTTATTTTTCAGATCTACATTATTGCATGACTTTGTTTAGTAGAGGTGTTGGCTAATTTGTTAAAAGTCAATCTCGATCCTAAGTATCTGCTTCACCTCTGCCTGCTGCATTGTCATCGTTAGAAGAGGCATGGAGTGTTGACAGGCCATCTCTTCCTGATTCTTTCTTTCCTGTCTTACCACGCTCACCTGGTGTATATAGCTGCTGAGTGAAGCAAGAAAGAATGTGATCAGAGGCCTTAGCAAGTGTGAACACCTAACGGGACTTTTCTTGCCACATAAACTGAAAATGAAAAGCAAAACAGGTTCACATAAGCGAGCCGACAGCTGCCTTGAGTGTGACCGAGACACACAAAAGAAAACAGAAGTTCGCTCGCTGTCAAAGGTATCGGCAAAAGTGAAATTATCCATGCAACTGACAAAAGTTGAAATTATCCATGTGACAACCCATGTGACAGGGTCGATATCATGCAAAGCGCTCAACTTCTTCCCAGGGAGATCTTGCTGTGTAGGAAATTAAAAGAAAAAGTAGTCCAGAAACCATACGGAAAACATGGAGCCTCGCATGTTTTCAGTTGTTGGCTGGTGCGCTTGAGAAGGGCTAAACAGCGGAAAAGGCATGACGTGAACATGCCTTTCACAAATGAAATCAAGCGAATTTTAAAAGGCAAGCCCACGAACAAATGAAAGTGACAGGCATGACATGGGTTGGTTAAAAGCCCACAGAGAGATTACACCAGGGACAGAGCGCTTTGCGCTCGACCCTAAAAATAGCACAGGTAGGCCTGATTACATTAAAGCGCAGCAGCCGTGAATCGGGTGCCGTATTAAGTGGGAAGTGCTTTGTTTAACTTTTTTTTTAAAGTTCTGAATATACGAAATATAATACAAGCAGAAGAGGACAAGTCCTGTGGTGATACTCCATGGCAGTTAACAATTGCTAAAAAGGTGGGACAAGCAGGAACCATTATCTACTTAGAAGCAACGTTTTTATTAAAGGACACTGACAAAAGCCAATCAAAAGCTGGAGGCGGGCTCTAAGCTCACAGATTGAATATAGCATGTCTTGAGAGACAACACATGTGCTGCCTGCACTCGACCTAAAAAGGGCCACATTTTATAGTTTGCATGGTGCAAAGTTTTCTATTGTGAGCAGTCTTCACTAAGGGGCTTATTTACAAACCCCGTGGTGCAGGCCAGCGCAGAAAGTGAATTTGCTGCGCTGCCCTGCATCACAAGGAAAGGAGTATCTACAAGCTATGGTGCATTTCTGTCCTCTCCCCCTGAGTTGGTGCACAATGGCCCACTTGCACCAACACAAACACCACTGCACCATGGTGCAAGGATGCCTGCATCTCAGACAGGATTGATTCTGTGCAGGAAGCGACACCTTTCTGCACAACAAGAATCCATGGAGGCTTTTTCCTCTGCAGAATGCAGCTCACAAAGAAAGAGGAAAAAATTGGTAGAAATAAGGATATTTCTCCTCATTGCACCTTCCCTGGGGAGGCGTTAGAATTTGATGCATTCCCAGGTTTACAATGCCGTGTAAATCTGGAAATGGGCCAAAACCCATGGGTGCTGTGTGGAAAAACTCATTGCAATGCCCATGGAATGCCCCCCTGATGCAGAATAAGGCAACGCAGTGACTTACGCTGCCTTGCCTTTCTCCATATCTGCAAGGTAATGAAAAGCCACATAAAGTGGCTTTGCGTGGCCTCGTAGATATAGATCTGCAGTGTGCACTGCCAGTGCATCAAAAAAATGTGATGAAGTGGTGGTGCAAGTGGCTTGTAAATGTGCCCATAAATTGCATTTGTTTATACATTTCAAGACAGATTAACAAAGTGGCTTGACACTCGCTATTGACTGCACTTTTTGCAAAAGCAAGTCCGGTGCAAATATTGGTAAGTTTTCACTGCGGCTCTGTTACCTAATTTTGTAATTTTAGGAAATTTTGGCATCAGGTTTTATATTTGGAAAGTCGGCTGCACTGATTTTGTGAATGCAATGCATTTTGCATTAGTCAGTGCTAACCTAAAATGACACCCTGTTTCCAGAACGTGTATTCAGGAACCATCAGCAGTTGTCCGTTTGGCAGTCTACTAAATGGAATTGGGTGGCACACATAAATTTTGTCAAAGAGCAAATTGTACTTAAGGTTTAACCAGTAGTGGCTGGTGTCAGGGCAAAGTAGTGGGGCAGCACGGGGTGGGGGAAAATAATAAAACAAACAACAGAAAAAGAACTTACCTGCCGCTCGCTATTCTTCTGCTGTGCACATGCTCAAGTTCCCAGACCTCCCTATGGCCAATCCAGATGTTGCTCTCATGCTGCTAATACCCATGAGAGCAGCGTTAGGATTGGGTGGAGCAGGCTTGTTTTTGTGCTCCATCTGGGACTGGGAGCCTGTGCCTGCTGTTGTTCTCCACCCAGCAATGCAACTGGATTGGAGAGATGTCAGTTTGCATCTCGGCTAGGCTGTCCTAAGACAGCCACCCAAACTGACATGCGCACTGACAGCAGTGTCCACCTCGCCCCCAATGATGACAATAATATGATAATAAAACTGTAATTTTCCTTTTTATTTTTCATTTGCATCTGCTGGCAGGAGGGTGACACTCCTCCATAACGGAGGATTCACCATTGGGTTTAATCATCAACAACTATAAATCAATTATTGTTTTGTCTTCTAATAGCACATTTGTTAATTTTTAGTGTCTAACAGCTTACAGGTGTTTAGTCCCATTGAAGTTTCTTAAGGCTGTATACTAGTTGTGATTGCATAATACATTGCTCTTTTGCTACATGCTTAAATTATGACTAGATTACAATGGTATAGTTTCACTTCGTGTACGCATCTCAATATCATTTCCAGCGCTAAAAGTGGTGATCATATTAATCTTAGCCAAAACTCATGTCTCATTCCTCTGTGATTAGTTCAACACCTGTATTGAAATCAGTGCCACGAAAAACATCAGTCCCAAATATGGTGGCTCAAGTATTCTGCATTCATTTTAGATTTTTTTTAGGTTGATGTAAGGAAAGCATGAGAGATGTGGGTGAAAATAAAAAATAAGGAAAATGCCATGTATTAGATCAACACTTATCTAACTAATTTAAAGCTATAGAATAAGAATAAAAAACATAAGGTGATTTTAGTGATAGCTATAAAAAAAAGTATGAGTCCCTCTGCAGGAAGGATGGGACGGCAATGTTGGAGGCATAGTCCTCCCTGGTTTGTTGTGGCAAAACACTATTAGTTTGACTGGAGGCTTATGTTCCCTAACTAAGGGCCAGATGTAGCAAACGATTGCGACTCGCAAACGGGCCGAATCGCAATTTGCGACAGTGCAAAATCGGAAATGGGATGCAAAAAGCCCATTTCCGACTCGCAAAAAGCGATGGGACCCGTTTGCGAGTCGCATCCGGTGCGACCCCATTTTGCGACCCGCAAATTGCAAGTCGCAATTTGCGAGTCGCAACCCATATGCAATTGCAACTCGCAAATTGCGACTAGTCGCAAAAAGCCCAGTTTGCATGTCCCATTTACCACTAACTCAGAGCAGGTGGTAACCATTACCAAAGTATAAAAGGGGACCCAGAAGGCATCTGGGTTACTCAAGATGGCGGAGATATACCTGATAGCAGTGAGGAGGAGAGTCTACGCAGCCCAGCAGAGGAGGAGGAGGGGCCACAGACAGGAGAAGATATATAGAACCAGGCAGACTCTTTTTCAGCAAACTGAAGAGGAGATCTATGACAAATACCGCCTTAGCAGCGCAGCCATTCTAGAATTAATAGATGTACTGAAACCACAGCTAGAACACAAGACTCTGCGTGGCTGCGCCATCCCTACGCATGTGCGAGTACTATGCGCACTGCACCTCTTGGCCTAAGGGAGCTATCAGGGGTTCATTGCCGTGGCAGGTGGGGTATCCCAAAGTGCAGTGTCAAGGTTCCTCAGGGCATTCCTAGATGCCTTAGTCACGCACATGTCTCACTTCATATACTTACCAAGGAATGAGGAAGAAATTAACAGCACCAAGCTGGACTTTTACCGCATTGCCCACTTTCCTCATGTCATAGGGTGTGTAGATGGGACACACATTCAAATATGCCCCCCTGCTAATCTGGAACACATTTTCCGCAACAGGAAGTGTACCCACTCACTCAACATACAGGTTGTTTGTGATGCCCATTATGTCATCACGGACATCGTAGCTAAGTTTCCTGGCAGTACCCATGACTCATACATTTTTAGGCATAGTGGGATACATCAACGCCTGGAACGTGGGGAATTTGGAGACGGTTATCTCCTAGGTAGAGCCACAGACACTTGCAGACATACACACAGGTCACTGTGCACGACAATCTGGACTTCCTAACCGTGTACTTTTGTGCCCAACAGGTGACAGTGCATATGCTCTCAGGCCTTGGATCATGACTCCGTTTTTAACACCCAGAACTGAATCAGAGAGGCAATACAACAGTGCGCATAAGAGGACCAGGAACCTGATCGAGCGCACCTTCGGACTGCTGAAGGCAAGATTCAGATGCCTCCACCGCAGTGGAGGCGCCCTCCAATTCACCCCCATTACCGCTTTCAAAATTGTGGTCGCATGCGCCATCCTCCACAACATAGCCACCCGACGTGGGCTACCTCTCACCCCTGCAGACCCAGATCCTGATGATGAAGAGCAAGAACAACCACATCGCCATCATGGGGATAGGAGTCTAGCTAATCAAGGCAGACTGAGACGGGACCACATTGTAACGCAATATTTTGGACGGTACTTGTCAACTCCCACCATACTCACCTATTAACCATTTGTTAAGTGGAACAAAAATAACTGTTTTATTAATGTCATGAAGAAACTATATACAAGTTGAAATTGTCCATGGGCAGGAAAATGCCAACCAGTCATGTGGCACATTAACGCCATGTGCCACATTAATCTGTCCTGGCTGTTATCTATGATCTCCTGCCCCTCCTGCCAGCCTGGCTGGTCCCTGCTGCGTCCATGGTGCTGTGCCTACCACTCCTCAGCACCCTACTGTCAGTGGCAGAGACACTGCTCACTGTTGAGCCCTCCTCCCAGGTGTATTTGTTAACTTCCTGGCTGTGATGTCATCATCATGTGCCAGGAAGTGTTTCCAGAGTGTTCTGGTATGCTTTCTGGAGTGTTCTGCTGCACCTGCAAGCAATTTTGAAGGTAATCGCAATTTGCGACACCCACTCGCTAATTGCGAGTTCGTTTTTTGCACACTCGCAAACAGCGACCTCGCAAACTGCGGACTCGCACACAGCGTTGCGAGTCCGGCTGCGAGTCGCAAAATCGGATCGCTTTTTTTTCTGACATTCCAATTTGCGACTCGCATTTTGCGACTCGCATCAACTCGCAAAATGCGAGTCGCAATTTTTATTTTTGCTACATCTGGCCCCTAGGTGTATATTTGAGGTGCTCCAGCATCTCAGAAGTCATAATCGAGTGAAGATGGATGGTTGAGGAAACATTAAAAGAAACAGTGGGCATTGCAAGCCAATTGTGGACAGTGGTGTCCACTACCCTCCTGCTTGTAAGAATCTCCAGGAAAAATACCTGGAGAAGTTGACAACAACAATGTTGAATTTATGTGAGGTTTCAACTTGTGAACCCTGACTGACAGACACCACATATACTAATATCTGCTGAGGGCTGATTTATAATCATCATTCATTCATATTTATGGTTATTGCATGTTAGCTTATTAGTTACTTGTCCCTTTCAACCTGGTTCTAAAAAAGCTTGATGCCAAGCTGAACCAAACTGAACAAAGAATCCCTGTCTTAGAGGACATTGAAAATTCAACTACACTTGTCGTCAAAGTTGCAAAGGCAGGACAAACTGGAAGACCTACAGAAATGCCCTAAGAACAATATCCACATCCCTGGTGTGAAAGAGAACCAGCACTTCCAGGACATGGAGGTTTTTGTGCTGCAACTCTCGTTGAACATCTTTGCGCACACCTACTTCTCCAGTCACCTTTTAATGGAGCAGGTGCAAAAAACCCTTTTGGCCTGCTCACCACCTGGCTGACTTTTTCGAATCATTATAGCATGTTTATTGAACTAAGCAGACAGCGATACAGACCTCTGACTAACTGGTGTATAAAGAGAAGTGAAGTATAAAGGATGGAAAATAATGATCTTAAGAGACTTCACCTCAGTGGTACAGTTAGCAAGCATACAATTCAAACCAACATGAATGACCTTGGCATTTCTTCAGTGCAGCCGAAGGCTACAAAGATTTCATTATCCATATCTGGCTATCTCTTCATGAGCCTCAGAAACAGGCTAGTAAGGTAGATAATGAGGAGAGCAAAATGGTGCTGAAAGCTCCTCTGAAGAAGCCTGAATAAATAGTACTAGGGCTTGTGGACAAGAAGAAATGGCTGGGCTATATTCGGCAATGGCTGCTGGAACTAAAGAGTGTCAATTATTTTAATGGTTGCAGTAGAGGCTTGAGAGTTAGAGGGTATTCAGAAACTCCTTATGTTTCATACATTTGATACGGATTACAGTTGTGGTATCATGAGGAGATATTTGGGAAGGGAGGTTGCAGGTTGAATGGTAGTAGATACTAAAAATACTACAGCTCTGGTTAAAACACACTAATACATATAGGCATGCATAGATTACTTTCCATGTCATAACTCTTTCTACACTCAGTGAAATTACACGTTTCAACAAGTTCCATTCAGCAGTGCTTTGTTAGTGCTTTGTTAGTGCTTTTGGAGTGTTTAGTTAATTTTACAACAGGTGTAATATCATTTGTGATATATTTCAGTGTGGAAAGGGAGTTATTGATGCAGATATTATTGTGTTAAGCTACTAAGTTGGATATGGAAGTTTTACACGCATTGAAAATAGGTCAAGGTACTAACCGTGAATGGGGATCTCAGATTACCAATCAATTATGTCGTAGGCTCTTGGATGGAAATTACTCATTTAATAGTGTCCATATGAGTTTAATTTTATGCAACAGGAGTGTTATTAACCACACCAAGGCAAGAAGGATATTAGCATATTTGAAGCAACACAGTATTAAATTTACTTTCATCCAAGAGAGTATTCTTTTGCAGCAAGCTCATGCTGTCTTTGCTAGCACTTGGCACTCTCTTCAGGGTGGTCATCACCATAATAAATGATTCCTTATGATTCAAGCGTTTTAAACTTATAACTAACAATGAGGTCTGATAGATGAGCTTAAATAATCATACTTTGGAGTATAGCTGGCAAACTAATAACTTTAATTCTCAATCTCATTTATCCATTTGTTGTTATCGGAAATGCAAATCATTGATCATATATGAGACACAAGTTAGGATAGTATCTGATTCACAAAGGGCAGGCTGTCCCAAAAGGATAGCCCCTCCTTTCAGAATAATGTCAGGCAGCCTTTTAGGGTCCTGGCAGTGGTCTAGCCCAAACATTTTTGAACACTGAATGCAATGTGCCTGTGACCAGCTTAGAGAACCAATGTTTAACGAAATCTGTAATGAAGTTAACCTTAACATTTATAGAATAAAGAAAGGGACTTTTTAGGACACACTCAAAAGCTAAAAGAATCATATTTTATTTAGTATTAGTAGGATTAGAATATGAATCAAATGGCCTCATTGCACGAAACAGCCTCTCAGAATTTTGCCCGGGTAATAGGAAAAACCAAGATGGATAATACTTACCATATATATATATATATATATATATATATATATATATATATCTATATATATATAGATATATATATATATATATATATATATATATATATATAATAATATCAAGCTTCGCAAGAAAAATAGAAAGTATTGTATAAAGGATTTAAAAAAAAATCAGTAATGTGTTCTACAGTGAATCTGTTCTCAATCAATTACTTATGAATATCATAACTGACAAAAAGCTACAAATAGCCACATAAACTAACTTAACCGTCTTCATTGTCAGCTATAAGCAGATTTTATATGAGGGTATTTTACTTAACAAAACGTATAAACAAAAATATACTGTCCTTTAACTATCAGGATTAGAAATTATAGACACAACATTTCCTAATAGGTCGCAGTAAATGTTTACTTTCCAGAGTTATTGAAATTGTATCTGTTTATACAGACCAGCTAACATAGGGTCAGAACAAAATATTTCAATCATAAGAGGCAAGGCATTTCCGAGTGGTCGTTCAAACCACGTGGCTTCATTCTGAAAACACTTTTTATCCGATATGTCTCTCATTAGCAACATTATGTTACAGTAACGATCTCAAGTCTTTTAGAGTTGTTCTATTACTTGTTACTGCAGTTGGCTAATATTATCTTCCTATAACTGAAATAACTATTTATTTTCTGACTTGTTTCAGATGTTGCTCGTGTGCTCATATAGGCCCTCATTCTGACCTTGGCGGGCGGCGGAGGCCGCCCGCCAAAGTCCCGCCGTCAGGTTACCGTTCCGCGGTCAAAAGACCGCGGCGGTAATTCTGACTTTCCCGCTGGGCTGGCGGGCGGTCGCCTTCAGACCGCCCGCCAGCCCAGCGGGAAAGAGGCTTCCACGATGAAGCCGGCTCGGAATCGAGCCGGCGGAGTGGAAGCTGTGCGACGGGTGCAGTTGCACCCGTCGCGTATTTCACTGTCTGCACAGCAGACAGTGAAATACATGTAGGGGCCCTCTTACGGGGGCCCCTGCAATGCCCATGCCAGTGGCATGGGCACTGCAGGGGCCCCCAGGGGCCCCGCGACCCCCCCTACCGCCATCCGGATCCCGGCGGTCGGACCGCCGGGATCTGGATGGCGGTAGGGGGGGTCGGAATCCCCGTGGCGGTGCAGCAAGCTGCGCCGCCGTGGAGGATTCAATGGGGCGGCGGTACACTGGCGGGAGCCCGCCAGTGGTGCCGGTCCGACCGCGGCTTTACCGCCGCGGTCGGAATCCCCATTGGAGCACCGCCGGCCTGTCGGCGGTGCTCCCGCGGTCCTCCGCCCTGGCGGTCTTTGACCGCCAGGGTCAGAATGAGGGCCATAATCTTTTTCATTTGTCATTCACTTTTCCGTTGTATTTCTAGCTGCTGGAATCTAGGGTAGCCCTTGACCCAAAGCAAACCAGCTCGGTAAAAAGTAAATAAAACATAAGAAATGTTAACTGCACCGGAGTGAGCACGTTGGCTTACACACGCTGAACAAGTAAAGTGGTTGATTGAACACCTGACTCAATAAGCATTAGCATAGCCAATAGGTCTCGCCTTTTGAATGTGAATGCAGGTTTACTAATTTTGTTTTTTGTTGTTGTTACTCTTGTGCATTAGTAGGAAAAACCAAAGTCGAATGATATGCATAC